>NC_046187.1:1557500-2807500 GCF_011004875.1 Balearica regulorum gibbericeps | reverse complement strand
TGCTGGGGGTCTGCGGGAAGCGGCCGATCGGCAACCGCCAAGGTGACGCTGACCAGCTCTGGGGGCTCGCTGGGATGCCCTAAACCTTTTCAACTTGATTTATTTGTCAAGGCCACTCGGGCTGGGGGCTTTGCTTTTCACTGCCGGGGGATTTAGCCGGAGGCAGAAGTGGTGGAGCAAGGGGGGGAAGCATCTCCTCCCCCAACCAGCCCTGCCATCAGCCACCCCCCAGCTGCACACGCTAGTAGCTGAATGCATAAATTGAGGATTAAAAAAAAAACAACCCCTCTTCACTCTATTTTAGTGGCTAAGTTTCTCAAGGATTAAAAATAAAGCTGCAGAGCAAGCACCCACCCGTGTGAAATGCGGCACATCAATGGTGGTCAGTGCACCTTCCCACGGGCTCCCGGGCTGTGTTTGGGGGGAAAAATACAATGAAATGGAAAAAAAACGTAATTATGAGCTTCTGCACAGAAGCACGTGCAGAAAAAGAAAGGGAGCAGCGATGGAGCAGCCCCGTAACTACTTGTGGTCCCTGGCGCAGCAAGGCGAAGGATTTCACCGCGGGGCGAGGCAGGGAGGTGATTTTGGAGGAAGGGGTACGTGAAAGCAGGGGACACCCCCGCCCGCTGCTGGCTGTGGCTCAGCACCGCCGCATGCCCCCCCCCCCCGAGCCGTGGGGCAGCAGCATTTCAAAGGATGCCACGGCACGGGCTGAACCTCCGTCCTCTCCCTTTACCTCCGCCCATCCTTTCCCCCTGGGGAATTGGGGTTCCCTTCCCTACGAACCACGTGGCCGACATGTCCCGGGAAACCAGAATTTCCTACGCAAAGGCCAAAATTCAGGTTTATTGTGGGCGCTGCACGCCCCACCCTCCGGTTGCCCGTCATCCGCCGGACCAGCCATAATCCTGCCCGCAGCGGTGGCTCGGCGCCTGGGCATCTCCTCGACAGCGGATGCTCTGCTGCAGAAGCGCTTATAAATTATGGATTTGATTTTTGTTGTTGTTGTTCCTCATCCCTGCTAGGAGTCATCATAGAGAGGGTTGTTGTAGTTGCCCCAGGAGCCGTAGTCATGGTCATCCAACAGCCTGCCGTAGGAGGAGTGCCTGCCAGGGGAAAGCAAACCGCCCAGCGTTACCGGTTGCTGCTTTGCTGGCTTCTTAATTATTTTACCGTGAGGCGACAACAAAAAACGCATGCAAGTCCTCACTAGGTCAAGTTTTGGGATATTTTAGCAGGAAGCGCCAAGACAGAAGATGAGCCCAGGCAGAATTTTGCTCCCGTTGAACCGAACTAGGACACGCCAGGGCATTAAAACAAGAACTTCGCTCGACTCGGTTGTCAGCAAAGCCTCGTTACAGACGCTCGGTGCTGGGCCGCGCTGCCGTGCGTTGGCCAAGTCACAGCAAGACCCGCGGCAGCAGCTCGTCCTAGGGATAATAATTACTGGTTACGACTGTGCTCAACAGCGTCTCTGGCATTTGAGTGAGGCTGTTGTAAAACGAGGAAGAAAACACTCTGCTTTTCCATATAGAAGCGGTAGAAAATGCGGCTGTTCTGGGACTGGAGGCTGCGCATCGCCCCGCCGGGCTCGGGGACAGCATCTCGCCAGGGCTTTCCTGGTGAGCATCACCTCTGCGATGGTGAGAGGGGCTGCAGCCTGGCAGGGAGCGGGCACAGCTCGAGCACCCCACCGGCAGGTGCCCCAAAACCAGCCTTACCTGATCTTGAGGTACGCCGCTGCGCCGAAAACCAGCACCACCACCACGATGACCGTCACGGTTATGGCCACGATGCTCCCTGCGGAGGGTCCATCAGAAAGCGCAACGCTCAGCATCCCCCCCCGCAAGTCCCAGCCCCATCGCCCCCACCCCACACCCCGGCTGTTCCCGATACACCCATGCCAGCCGTCTCTGGCTGTGGGGGGCACACGTTTCCTCGCTGCTTCCCAAAGCTCCTGTGGAGGACGTTGGGCACCCCTATATTTTTGCCGTGACCTCCCTTCCCATCAAGGCAGGGCAGGTGGATTTGGGATAAAACACAGCTGGGCTTTGCTGGAGGACTATGAACCTGCTCCTTGATGCTCCTCCCAGCACCAGGCAGCATTTGGTGCTGAGCCAAAGCTATAAATGCTCCCCATCCCTCCCTTTTCTGGCCTTACGAAGCACTTAGAAGCTATGCGAGCTTGCACAAGAGGACAGGTGAAAGCTAGCGTCAGCTCAGAGAGGTCTCCAGGAGGGAGAAAAAAACCCTACATCTTCCTAACTCAGGCTGCACCCACCATCCAGGCACGTGTTTCCTCTCATCCTGAAGTGTTTCAAGTCAAATTTGCAACTGAGGATTTTATTCACATCTGCAGGCAAGGGAGATTTGGTATCTATGAGTCCTTGCCTCCACCGGTGGAGCAGATGCCATAGGCTCCTCCAGGAAAGCTCAGCTTTTGCTGAACGCTGCTCTCAGAAGGTCAGCCACCTCTCCCCTTCCGATTTGGGGGGCTCTGAGCACCTCAATGTTGACGTTATATCTCTATATGCAAACGGAGAGCGGCGGGGCTCACCTGCGCTCAAGGCGCGCGGCACCTCTTCCATGGTGACTCCGGTGGAGAGGGTGGTTTTGCCGGTGTCCGTGGCTACGGCCGCGGTGGGGCTCATCACAGTCACTGGGGGGGACGTCGGCTCCACGGCCAGGCTTGATGCCATGGCGAGCGTCCCCAGGGAAGAGACGTCCTTGGTCGGTGCCGGTGGCTGGGTGATGCCAGGGCTCTTGAGGACGGGCGTGGGGGACAAGACCGTCCCGGGGGATGAATACCGGTCGCTGGTGGGGAGGGAGGAGGAGGATGGTGATGCAGGTATACCCGTGGGGCGGGGAGCTGTCCCCAAATCCATCGTGCCTCTTGCCAAGCTGGCAGTATTTGCTGTCCGAAGACCTGAGGCTGTCTCCAAGGTTGGTAGCACCGAGCTGGGCTTGGAGGCTACGGATGGGCTCTCTGCTATGGTGACGGTGGCCGCGGTGACGGAGGCAGGAGCAGGGGACAGTACCGCCGCAGGGGTGGCGTTGTGGCCACCCTCCTCTGCCGGCCTGGAGGATGTCCCGTCTCCCACAGGTCCCACGGACACGGGCAGCGAGGGCTGGCCAGGAGCCGGTGTGGGGACATCTGCATCCCTGGAGCTCGGCCCCGCTGGGGTCCCCTCCCCGGGGAAGGGAGGGCTGGCAGGGGCGAGTGGCGATGCTGCGGAGTCATCGCCCAGCCCTGGGAGGGAAATAAAGAAGGAACGATAACCAAGAAATCCTTGGGACAACCTGGGGCTTGGGAATGGAGCTGGAAGTAAGTTTATTGTTTTTAAAATGCTGAGAGCCATCTAAAATAAAGATAGGTGAAATATCCCTGTGGAGCTACAGGTGAGGTTTGAACCAGACCGGCTGCCCTGCCATGGGTCAGCACTGTTTCTTCCCAAGGTTGGGGTCCCCCCCACCCCCAGACGCCCCCTCCACCTTCCCAGCATCTCCTCCCAGCAGCCCGCACAGCAGCAGGGGAGCAAGCTCCTCCTCGGCAGCAACCGCCACGCAGCTGGGACCGATAACACAAGATGCCTCTTTCTCCTCTCCCCCCAGTTCCTTGTGCATTCATTCATTTGTCTCCATTTCTTAGCATGAAGATGACTCATTTTTTCCTCTATCGCCACCAGCAGACTGCTGGGGCTTCCCCCCCCCCTTCCTACCCTCGATGGCTAAATTCAGCCCTAGGAGCTAGCTCCCTCGGCACGGCTGGGCCAAGGGAAGAACGTGCCAACGCTAAGTGACATCGGGAGGAATATTTATACCCATGTATTCATTTATTTACAGCCCTCAGAGCATCCCAAGCCCAGCACTGGGAAGAGCAAGAACTCGCTCCAGCGCAAACGAGCCACAATGAACTAATTATGAGTGTGAAGGACAAAAAGCTTCAGCAAAACGCTGGTTTTGTAAGAACCCTGAAGCCAAACTCCCACCTCAGCTCCAGAAACAGGAGCTTGGTGCTTATTTAAGTGAGAAACAGCAGTGAGAGGACAGACAACTATCATGCTATCTCTTTGTGAGCAGGCACTTGGAGATCACACGTGGCTGGACATCGCTGGTGGGCACAGAAGGTTCTCCTCCCCATCACCAAGCCCCCCCCCCCCAAGGAGATATTGCCAAATGCTACAGCCAAATCAGCTATTCCCCCCCCCAAGTCAAACTGGAATGCCACCCAAGGTAGCAAGAAAGGACCCAACCTGCACCAGAGATGCGCTTTAGACAGAACAGACCTGTTGCTGGCCCACCGCGCAGCTCTTATTGCACATAAATCTGCACCAAGAAACAGTGGCATGGGAGGGACTCCGATTTGGGAGCAAGGGCCATGCAACATGGGGTTCCTCCAGCAAAGCCCCTTGCTGCTGAGCACCCAGGAGAGCCACAGGGCTCCCCAGGGCACAGACAGCACCCCATGCTGAAGGGGAGGTAGAAACTCTTAGCACCCTTGTGTAGAAATGGTGGGATGTCACATTGGTGAGCAGGGACTCCCTAAAGCATGTTTTTGGTTGTTTTCAGCCATCAAATCAAACAGAAGGCTGCAGGTGTCTAATCCATCTTCGCTCAACCTGCACACCCTCACCAGAGGAGGACAGCAGAGACATCTCCGCTAAGGACCTCCAGCTCACTGCAGGGAGCACTGGGTACGTAGCACACCTTTCAGGAAGACATTTTCTGTCTAGGAACTGCCAACATATGCTTGGCCAGGGATTAAAGCCAGCTCTGGGGCATGGCTTCTACTGGAGGCCAAGGCATTTAGAAGCACCAGTCCCTGGCACACTTGACTGAATTTTTTTTTTCCTGGCACTGTAGATAGCCCTGTGATGGACCCCATTTCCCAAGCAGGAGGGTCTGGGAGGTGGGACTGAGGCCACGGGTGCTCTTCACCCAGGGACAGGCACTTGGAGATGCCTCTGAGCTTTCACCCTCCTCAGGCTGTCGGTCCTACTGAGGCACAAGGCTGATGGACCTTATCCTAAGGGAGAGGAGATGGATGACTAGCTGGACTCTGGTTGCTGGATAAGCCACCTGGTTCAGCACCCATGGTTTCCACACCCAGCCCCCCCATACATAGCAGCAGGGAAGCACCCAGACATCCCACCTCCTCCCTCCAGCTTTCCAAAGCAAACCAAGCTTCTGCAAAGCTCCTGCTGTCAACAGGGCACTCTGATGTCTCATCACCCCAAGCCCTCTACACCTCAGGCTTCCTGGTTAATACCTGGGAGTTAGCACCACGTGAACTTGAGCTGCATTGCTGTGATAATCCTGAGCTTAGAAGCCATTCGTTCAGATGAATCCACTGGGTTTAACAGCTTGGCTTCACCCACAGCATCTCACCAGGACAAAGCCTGCCCACATCCGAACAAACCTGATGGGTCCCCCCTCCTCCTGCGGAGGCTGGTGGCTCCTCGTTCAGTTCAGGCACCACGCCGCCATAAAACCAAGTATTCCCTGTGCTGCTCCATCCCCTTGCATAGCTCTCCAGGCTGATGTGCCAGGTCCCCTACAGCACAGGCAGGTCCCACGCATTTTTATTTTAAGAGGAAGAAGGCACAAGTGTCATTTCTAGCAGGTACTGTTAGTCCACAACCTCGTACATCACAAGAGTTGCAGACGCCATCAGCCACAACCCCAGGAGAGCACAGCCCGCTGGTTTTCATGGCCGAGGGTGGGACATGAAATCCCTGGCTGGATTCAGGAGGAGCATTGAGCAACAGGGTCTTTCTCAAGGTTTTAACACCATGCAGCCATCCTGGGCCTTACACAAGAGGAAGCATGGTCTCTGCTTTGGAGATGCACGGGTGGTGAGTCCTATCAGCAATAGAAGTTGCTAGAAAGGCAAGAGCGAAGAACCCAAGGACCCCAGCACATCCTGCCCCAGCTCCACCAGCCTCCCCGCGCCCGCACTCCTGGCCTCAGCTCACTGGATTATTTCCACACGCACACAAGCTACGCCACCACCAAGTCAGCCTCGGCAGTGATGCAACGCGCCGTCGCTGCAAGCGCCATTGCGACAGCAAACCCCTCAGCCTCTGCGGTGCTGCCCGAAGGTGCCCAGCTGACCCGACGCTGCATTGTCAGGAGGAGCTTGCAGCTCATGTTTGTCCTCAGCAGAGCACTCATCAACTGGTTTAAGAGGTCTGCTCTGGACCTGACTGAGCCAGGGCAGAAACCAGCTGCCATATGGTAGCAGAGGGTGCTGGAAGCGCTGACCAACCCAAACTGAGCATCCCTGGACGTTCTCCAGATGAAGGTTCAACATCTAGCTGTGAAGTAATCCTTGCTCCATCACACCTTGGCATTTCAGATGGGTGACTTGTCCCACAGGTAGCAGGCAGCCCCTGCAGCTCATAGCACAACACGTTGCTGTTACATCCAGCGCAGCAGGACCCTCCCAGGGCTGGTAGCTACCCCCCAAGTTCATTACCTCTCTGGAACTGTAGATGCTTCCAGCCTCTTTTGGACACAGGCAGCTTACCACCTCTCTGCAAACCCACCCTGGCATCCTACGTTGCTTGTGCTTTGGGTCAGCAGAGCTCTCATGATCTGCTTAAACTTTGGAGGTGAACCAACAGGGACCTCAAAAAGCTGGCAATACTGCTAGCCAGGATGAGTCAGGAAGTTTCCGGTAAGATCTAAGGGGTATAAATTCCAAGGGTGAGCCAAAACTGGATGCAGGAACAATCCTCGGGCACTGGCTGAGCGCTCCCAGCCAGGCGGGTCACAGGGACATCTCCCAGGAGAACAAGCTGCTCAGCTCAGCCCTGGGTTTGCCCTTCTCCCCCCGCGTGGTCACTGCCAGCCCAGCTTTGGTTTCCAGATCAATAGTGCTGCATTAACCTCGGCAGCTGCCTGGGCCAGCCCCCTGCTACGCTCTCGTTCCCCTGAGCCATCACCTCCATCAGAGGACCTGGGACCCAGCAGCTACCCCGGGGTGCAGCTCTCACCCACAAGCTCTTCCCCCTTGGCACCTCAAGAAAATCCCAGCCAGGTTCCCAGAAGCAGTCCAGGCTGCTTCTGAACGGGGTCAGGATGAGGGGACAAAAAGGACCTGGCTGAGGAACCCCTTGGCTGATAGCTCCACATGTCCTCACGACACTGCACCCAGCTCATGGACAGCCTGTCCCTAGGGAGGTGGGTGGCCACAAGACCACCCAGCTTGTCTGCAAGCCCAGACCTCTACCAACACACCTAAAAAAAAGGAAAAGAAAAGCTAAAGTGGGGGTTTCCTTGTTTCTCCAACATCTGGTCTGTAGGAGCTGCAGCTGTGAGCAGGAACCCGAGCAGTTCACTGCAATAAGGGACAAAAAACCCACTAGGAAACTTATTTTAAGACCACATGACTTCCAAGGCTGAAACAACCTCAGACAGGGGTTGTCAGAGGGACTGGAGGATGTTAGCTATCAAAGGATGCCGAGCATAGTTCAGCCCTGAGGAATTTGCCCATCTGATTCACTTCAGGCCGTTGACCACCCTGCTGGAGTCCAGCTCAGAGCAGAGGCCAAGGTAAACCCCAAGGAAAACAGCAGTGGCACTTTGCAGCCCTACAGGAGCTTTGAAAGGTCATCTTTCTAAGTTGTCATCCCTAAGAGCATAAGAACCAGCCAAAACCAACCAAAAACCCAAATCCCCATCCTACAAACACCTTACTCCTGGGGATTACGAAGCCTAATCACCTGCCAACGCCAGGAATGTGCCATCCACCTGATGGGTTACCCCCCTCTCCCATTTGTGTGCTGCTCTCCTGGCTTCTGGAGGCCACGCAAAGGTGGAGGTCTCAGCCTTGGGGAAGCCGAACGCTTCCCATGCTCTGCTTGGGAAACAGCTGCCGGACCTGGGCTGGCAGCCTCTCCAGCTACGGATGCGTCTCTCAGGCACTCCAGAAACCATCCCAGCAAGCTTTTAAGTTGTTCTGCCAGCTGAAACACAGCATTACAAAAAAAAAACCCACAACAAGAGAAGATCTCTAGTCCAAGTGAATGACATCAGATGGAGCAGCCGTGCCACAGCAAACAAACATCCACTGATAAGGCAGCGATGGAGCTTTTAACGAGCTTCACTTCATGACTCATCACACCTGACGTAACGACCAGGAGGTCCCCATGACCTAACCCTCACAGCACACACAGTGATGCTCTCAGCCCGACCCCACCAAGGCACCCATACCCCAGCTGCTACAAGGGATGCTCCTTTAGCAGCCAAGGCCCCGGGAATATCATAGGCTTCTGTAACAGTAATATTATTTTCTTCTGCCTCCCACCCATTTGTCCTCGCTGTACTTACACATGGAATCTAACCATCCTTTCTGAAAGCCAGGAACACAACAACAGATGGAGAATAATCCATAGCATACCTTGCTCAGGCGAGGGGACCATTTGCCATGTCAGTGCAGCAGCTGCTAATAGAAGGACCTGAACAAAACTCTATTTAAGCAGCATATCCAGCTTACGGGTCTCTGTTTCAAGAGCAAAAGTCAACAGAAAGCTCACTGCATATCTACAAGGTGTACCCAGAGTAAATAAATAAGGATGCTAAATACAGCCCTATTCTCTGCTCAAAACTAGGGCATTCCTTAAATTCGAGATGATCAGAAAAAAAAAATAAATTGGAATATCAACTCAAAAAAATAAATTAAGTTACTCACAACACATGTCGTACCCCAAAAAAAAAAAACCACAACCAAAAATATGCCCAAAACCACTACAAGCAAGCCAGCTCCTAAATAATAGTATTAATATGTGTATTTATCTCACAGCCAACACAAAAAAGGGGCCCCTGAGCCCCAGCTTAAGTGGAGGTCCCGGCCCAATGGGCCGAGGGTGCGTGGGTGGGGGTGCCAGGTGCGGCTCCTCGGGGTGAGCGGGGGCTGTTAGCACACCTGGGGCTCTCCAATAAAAGCTGGTGGTGGGAGCAGGGGCTCTTTCTGCATGGGATGCCTGAGGTTGTAAAGAAAGCTTTGGGGGTAATTAATTATAAATGGGGGGTTAAGAAGGGAAAACTTGTGTACAGGGATGAAGAATTTTTTGTTTTAACTTTTTCAGGGGAGTAGTTGGACCCTACAAGCTAAGGTGAGTTAGTGTGCCTTGCTTTGGGTGATGCACAATGTGGGGGTTTTTTTGTGGGGCTTATCTTTTATGCCTGAGTAATAATGACAGAGCAACTCCGGCTTCTTCGGGCCTGCAGCCTGTGTTGGTTTATTGCTAGGTTAAGTGATGCAGAGCAGTAAAAGAATTTCTGTTTGAATATAGGGTGAGGACTTCCTGTTCATGACCTCGTTGGCTTGGTTTGGGTTTCTGTAGCTAGAGACTTCCCTGCCTGCTGGTGGGGTTTTTTTGCACTTCCCTTCCCCCTTGGTGATGCTCAGGTGTAACTTTGATTGTGTTGCTGCTGCTTAGCTATAAAACTGGTAGCATCTAGCTATGGATGGTTAAAGGTCTCCTTGTGATGACCATAACTAAATAAAACTGGTTTTTGCTTTGGGTTGGGCTTGTTTTTCAAGCTGTTCAGCACTGGGCTGCCTCACCTTCTCTGTCACCATGTAATTTTGGCTTTGATGTTGCTCACCTCTCTGCAGTAAATAAGGGTCTGACTAAACTCCGTACTGATAGAAGAGAAGGAAGAAGGAGCATGTGGTGGCTGACTTAAATATTGGGCTGGTGTCTCTGCTTCTCTAGGGCACTGCTGCAGAGCTCTGCCTTGTTCTCCTTGGGAAATGAGGATGATGGGGTGAGCTGGGAACAGCTCAGCTCTCCAAGCCAGCTCGGAGGGACCCACGTGGGTAACGGCAACGCTCGGGACACCTTTGAGCTTATAATAAACCAGAGCTGACACAGTGGCTCTCCAGGGCTGTAGCAAACCTCCAGCACCACGTGTGCTTGCTGGTGACCTGTAACGCTAGCAGCAGCGTTGGGAGCATCACCCCTGGGTGATGCGCTGCTGCTTCGCTGCCTGCTCGGTTCCTGCTGTATCACCTCTCGGTTCGATGCCAGGTTGTGTTGGGGAGGGTATAAAACCGGTTGTGAGAGGAGGAAGGAACCAAGTGAGAAAATCAGGGGCCAGAAACATCGCCAGGTAACAGGCAAAGCTATCCAACAACTGCAGGAAGAAGTCGAGGCTGTCAGATCAAATGAATCTGCAGTCGCTCTGATTTACTGGTACGCCAAGCTGGCTTCCTGCATGATTAGTTTTCTTCTGCTGCATGGTCATTAAATGGTTTAGGTCTAATTGCTCCGAAGCCAGAAGCTTTCTGTAGCTAAGAGAAACAGCTATGCAGTGGAAATGAATGTGCTGTCTCTGTATCCCTCACCATCTGGAGGATCCATCCCTGTGGAAGAGGCTGTCCCAAAGGTGCCGCTGACCGGGGCACCCTGGCCATGTCCCTTGGCAGCCCTCCTTGAGGATGCAGCTCCCCGGGGCTTGCTTGCTGAGCCAACCCATCAGTACCCACCTCCCTGGGTGCAGGGGTTGTGCCAGCATCTCTCGGAGGTGCAAAAGGTAAGAGCAAAATCCACGTGGCCAAATATGTCAAGTTGGGGGTTTGGGGCAAGTTTTGGGCAAAGAGGGGCTTCAAGTGAGGTCTTCAGTGGCTGGTGGGTTATGGCCTGGCTTGGGAGCAGCAGCTGCTCCTCTCCAGGCGATTGCAAGGGAGGGAGGAGCAAAGGTGGGGGGTCCTGGCTTGCTCTTGGATGCTTTTCAGACCCTGAGGAAAGCTGTTGCAGGCAGATGGCTCTTGAGGAACCAGGTGGACAGCTTCACCATCCTGCAGGGGCAGCTCATGCCAGCTTTGAAAAAGGATGATGTTTGCCTGCTTGCTCCGCGGTCCCTCTGGCCAGCTCCTTTGCAAAGAAAACATGATGTTTTCCCCCATTGCCAACTGTTGCTTAATTATTCAACTCATGAAGCACTTTATTCTGAAGCTGCAATGAAATTACAGCCGAAAAGGAGGTGAAGAGGGGTGGTTAAAGGGTTTTTTCCTTCTGAGTCACAAAGCAACCTGTGGCTACTGGTCAACCTGTGCAGCCAGAGCTGTCTGCGGACGTGGGGTGGAAAAGCCTCTGTGTTCCTGGAGAGGCCCTGGCTGGCAGGGCCCCGTGTCCCCTCTGGGGTGCGTGGGCAGGCTGGCACCTCGCACGGTGGCTTTAGCCCATCGCGGGGTGCCGTGGGAACGTTTTGTCTCGGTGTGAGCTTTGCCTTTGTTAGGAGCAGTAGTTGACAGCACCAGCGCTTTCTAAAATGATTTTTTGCTTGGTTTAAATTAAAAAAAATAAATACTTTAGATATTGCTTATTACATTTTTTGAAACATGCAACTACGTGTTACGCTGTGCTTATTTCCCTGGGACGTTCCTCCACGGGAGGAGAAACCCCTTGTCAGCTGTGGGCTGGGAGGTTGGCAGCCGGACCTGGCAGTGTGGCTGGGCTCAGCCCCCCAAAAGCCATTTTCCCAGCTGGATTCCTTGGATATGGCTCTCAAGCTGGTCTGGCATGTTGCAAACAGCAGCTCTGCCCAAGCAGTAACATATCAGCTAAATCATTTTCCTGGCTAGCTGCTAATGACTGTTTCGAGGTGCAGCTTTCAACATGCACCAGCCCCATGGCAGCCTTCCCCGCGAGGGGAAGGAATTGGGTTCAGCAGAGGACTTTTGGAGCATCCTCTGGTGTTAGAGGCCAAAGCTTTTGCTGGCTGGGAGAGGGGATAACGACCTACCCAGCTCCCCTGCCTTTCACCCCCTGTACGGGGGAGCGGGGCTGGAAGCACTGAAAGGTTGTTTCCTCTGTGGCGGCTCAAAGCAGTCCACTGTGCCGGGGGGGGGGGGACACCCTAAAAAAAAAAAGCAGCTTTTTCCTCCCCAGGAGCACCCGAAGCATGGAAAGCCCGAAGCTGCCTCTCGCAGGTCTCGGCCGGGGAGCGGGGTGAGTTGCTGAAGGGGGGGGTGGGCTGCAGCAACGGGGTGTTTGTACAGGGGGGGGGCAGGCGTCACATCAGCCAAGTAAAACAGGTTCGACTCTACATCCAGAACAAGAAGTAATGACAGGATAAAACTTCAGGAGAGAGATGCTATTATTTCATTATGTGGCCAGGCAAAGCCCAGCCTTCTCGTGTTCCTGCCCAGTGACGTCCTCTCTATCAGTAAGTCCTGAAGAATGAGCTCGAAGCATATTTAAGTCATGCTTTTTGTTTTCTCACGGGTGATAAATATTGATATCTTTAAGTACTATTTTGGGGGGGGGGGGTATGGGGACTCATAGCAAGCATCCAAAACATTTGGGGCTTTAGGGGTGTTTAGGAGCAGCCTGAGAGCAATGAGACCGTACTCCGGGGAAATCTTCCCCGGCTCTTCTGCCAAGCCCTGCCGGTGTTGGTGCTGTGGAGAGGGATGGTCGTGGGAACGGCTTTGGGTTTGGCCCGGGGCGCTGGGAAAAACCCGCCTCCCAACCCCGAAGCGGCCGAGGGCTGACTCCCAGCAGAAGCCGGCCGCTTTCGAGCGACTCGCCGAGGCGGCAGCCGAATTGGGGCCGGGCAGACGCCTGCGAAGGAAGCGAGCAGCATCCCTAGCATCCCTGCGGTGTAAAACGCGGCTTCATCCCCACCCCTCCCCAATGCTCCTGCTTGGAAAGCACCAAAACAAGAGCTTGTTGGCAAAGTCCTGCTTTACAAGGAGAAGGATTTAGCCAGCTCTCGCACCAGCGGGGTCACTTAACAGGGGAAGCTCTCCCACAAGCTGCTCCGGTCTGGGATGATGGTTTGGGTCCTGCAGATGCGGCCTCCCCAGCTGAGCTTTAGGGAAAGCGGCTGCTCAAAACCTCACCCGGCCTCGTCCCCTCGTGCTGCTGCTCTGCCGCCTGCAGAGAGCGGTTTGATAACGACAGCTTTGCCCGATGTATTTCTCCTTGCGGGTCTCCCCATCGCTTGGTTATGCAAGTGTGTTTTGTGTGTTTCTGAGCAAGCAGCTCTTCGGGGTGTTTATTAAAAACCCAGCCTGGACGGAGGGATGACCTGCGTGTGCTGTCGCATCGGCCGGGGACCGAACCGTCCCCTCCGGCTGACGTTACTGGGGGGAAGATGTCAAACGGGGGGGTGTGGGGAAATGGGGATGTGGGTATCGCTGGGGGGCGGGAGGAGGGAGATGCCTTTGGGTGGCCGGGGAAAGTGCGGGGTGTGCAAGAGCCTCTGCTCAAGGCTGGGGCGAGCGATAAAAGTGCCTTCAAAGTGGGGAGGGGGGCTGCCTGAAAGAAGATGTTGGTGGTCCCCTGAAGTTGTTCTCCTGTGCCCCGGCTTCAGGCCAGCTGGGGAACCCCTCTGCGGAGCAGGGGTGGAGGAAAAGGGGGGTGAAACGCCTCTCGCCCGGCCCCACTGGTGTCGGGGTGGCCGTGGGCACGGGGGGGGGTTGCTCGGCGGACCCCTTCTCCGGGCATCCTGCCCGGGCTGTCCCCGGCAAGGGGGTGGGGGAGCTGCCTTTCCCCCCCCCCCCCCCCCCCCGTCCCCATCGCATCGCTCCCAGCCCGGCACGGGGGGTCCCCGGTACCGCCATCCACCCCCCGGTACCCCCTAGCCCGGTGCGGCGGCGGCCCCTTACCTGCCGGGAGGAGGAGGAGGAGGGGAAGGAGGAGGAGGGCGAGGAGGCGGCAGCAGCAGCAGCAGCCCATGGTGCCGGCGGCGCTGGCAGCCGCGGCGGGAGGGACGCCCCGCACCGCCCGGCCCCGCTGCCCGCCCGCCGCCGCCCCGGTCCGGCCCCCGCCGCCGCCCCCCCGCTCCCCGCCCCAATCCAGCACCGGGCGCACAGCGGCACCTGCCGGCACCGCGGCGGGGCTCCGGGACGGGGCACCGGGCAGAGGATGCGGGGCACCGGGCGCTGGGTACGGGGCATCAGCAGTGGGGTGGGGGGGGGTGTCAGGAAGCGGGGTGCTGGGTGCTCCGTACTGCGCACCCTGCCCTGGGATGAGGCACTGGGCACCCAGCACTGGTACCGGGTGCTGAGCACCGTGCCAGGACCCGGCACCGAGCACGGCACGTCGGCATCGCGCACCGGGCGTGGGATGCTCTGGTCCCAGCCGGAGGCATCAGGCAAGTGCTCGGGGTGCCCCATGTCACCGCCCCTTGTCCCCCTCCTTCCTCAGGACCACGCCGGCTCCTGCCTGAATATAACCCGTGCTTTTCCGGACAGAAATGCTGCGCACACCTTGCCGGGGCATCCTGGCCCGCCGGGGCTGGATGAGGCCGCCCCTGCCTGCCCTCGCTGCTGAGCATCGCCTGCCGCATCCGGGGGGTCCGGGGCCCGTGGGGGAAGACGCCCCGGGTACGTGCATCAAGGGGAGCTGGGCGCAGTGTACGCAGCTCCCAAAATACAGCAGCCGGTGCCCTAAGGGCCCAGCCGGGAGACACCTGCGGCTCAGCGAGAGGTACGAGTGCCCATTTTTTTACCTCCTTCCCTCTAGAAAGCGCTTTGTTGCGGGTGAAATGTTTTCAGGCTGAACTCATCTTCTCCGGCCTTTGGCACGCTTGCTCCAGAAAAGGATGTCATCGAACCCGGGCCGCGGCCGAGCTATCTTTAACTGGGGTTACGCAGCCATCTCTTCTATTGCATTGTGCGGCGTTTTCTCAGGACGGATCCTGGCTCCAGGCCTAAAGCAGCTGGACACAAAATCCAAGTCAGCTGGCGTTTCTGGAGCGGCCGGGATGCCGGCTGCCTTGCTATACGTTGGGTGGCATCAGCACCTCAGCTCTCCTTGAAACCTTCCCTCCGCTTGGGAGGAGGAAAAATAATGCTGTTATCGCTGCAGGGATCTGGTGCCGTGGGAACCGTGTGATCGTTTCCCTGCCGCGGGTCTCCTTCTTTGGACTTTATTTTGCAGAAGGTGCTGGGTGTTTCCATGGGCAGGAGGAGGTTTCCGAGCAGAGGGCAGGGCTGGGCACAGCCACCACTCCCCACCGTGGCGTTGGGTGCGAACCCCGTGCCGGAGCTGGGTGTTGGGGTGCCAAGGGAACCATCCTCAGGCTCCAGCTGCCGTCTTGCTGGTCACCTCCACCTGGTCTCATCAGGATGGCCACATCTGTCTGGTCACCTCTGCCTGGTCACCTCTGCCTGGTCTCACCAGCATGTCCATCTCTGCCTGGTCACCTCTGCATGGCCAAATCTGCTTGATCACCCCTGCTTGGTCTTGTTGGCATGGCCACCTCTGCCTGGACTCATCGGTGTGGTCACCTCAGCAGGGCCACCTCTGCCTGCTCTCATCGGCAAGGCCACCTCTGTCTTCTCGTTGGCAGGGCCGTACCTGCCTGGTGACTGTGGCATGGCCAGCTCTGTCTGGCCACAGCTGGGGTTGACATCTGCCTGGCCACACAGGTGCCTGGGCCTCCCCCAGGTGTATTGGGTTTGCGTGGCAAGGTTTTGGTAGCGGGGGGGCTACAGGGGTGGCTTCTGTGAGAAGCTGCTAGAAGCTTCCCCTGTGTCTGACAGAGCCGATGCCAGCCGGCTCCAAGAGGGACCCGCCGCTGGCCAAGGCTGAGCCCATCAGCGATGGTGGCAGCGCCTCTGGGAGAACAGAGCGAAGAAGGGGGGAAAAACCCACCAAGAGCAGTTTTAGCCAGAGAGAGGAGTGAGAAGATGTGAGAAACTCTGCAGACACCCAGGTCAGTGCAGGAGGAGGGGCAGGAGGTGCTCCAGGCGCCGGAGCAGAGATCCCCCTGCAGCCCATGGAGGAGGATGATGATGGAGCAGGCTGTCCCCCTGCAGCCCGTGGAGGGAGGATGAGGGGGTGCGGAGATTCCACCTGCAGCCCGTGGAGGACCCCACGCTGGAGCAGGTGGAGGCACCTGAAGGAGGCTGTGACCCCGTGGAGGCCCCACACTGGAGCAGTGGGTGAAGGACTGTCTCCCGTGAGAGGGACCCCACGCTGGAGCAGGGGAACGATGAGAGGAGTCCTCCCCCCGAGGATGAAGAAGCAGCAGAAACACCGTGTGCTGAACTGACCGTAACCCCCATTCCCCGTCCCCCTGTGCCGCTGGGGGGGAGGGAGAGAAATGGGGAGTGAAGTTGGGTTTGGGGGGGAGGGAGGGGTGGGGGGACGGGGCCTGAGATTTGGGGTTATTGCTCATTACTCGACTCCGATTTGCTCGGTAATAAATTGAATTAATTTTCCCCAAGTCAGGTCTGGTTTGCCCATGACGGTCCTTGGTGAGTGCTCTCTCCCCGCCCTTCTCCCGACCCACCAGCTTTCCGTTATATTTTCTCTCCTCTGCCCAGCCGAGGAGGGGAACGACAGAGCGGCTCCGGGGGGGGCACCCGCTGTCCAGGCGGGGTCACCCCACCACGGCACGGCAGGCGTGCTGCTCAGGGTGACAGTGAGAGCGGAGGACACGTGCCCTGCCAGAGGGCCCTGCTGGGAGACACCTTCCTCCAGCCCTTCCCATTCCTGCTGGAGAAGAGAAACCGTTGCCTCTGGGGACATCCGCCTTGGGCCTCCAGCTCTTTAAAAAAAAAAAAAAAATCTCTTTTTCCTCCCCAGTTTTATCCAGCTATGAAGGATGCCGAAGGGAGACCGTTTTCTTTAGGTGGGCACCAGAATTGTTGCTGCCTGCTCCCTGCCTTTGCCCGCCCCACCGGGATGAAGCCGGCTTCTCTCGGGTGGCCCCGTCCCACCTCCAGGCTCCAGCCGCCGGTTTCCCTGGTCTTGCCCAAGTCCTCGCTGTCCCCGTCGGAGCTTTGCAACGTTTCTCCGGCGGTTTAGCGCACCCCGCCTGCTTTCGGGGAGCCGGGCCTGGGCTCTCTCCCGCTCCGCCGGCTGGGAGCCGGGGTGGCCGTGAGCCGAGGGGCCGGTGACACCGGCGTGCCGGAGCTTGCGGCTGGGTTTGGTTTTTTTTTTTTTTTTGGCTGGCTGGGGGCCACGGGAGCTCGCTCACCCCGTGGCCGGTGGCCAAATGGCATGGCTGGGTGGCTGCCAGCACTTGCATTAATAGCTGCCAGCTTGCGGTTTGAGGTCACCCGTACTTTCCAGTCTTTCATTTCCCGCCTTCCCCCCCCCCTCCCCAACATTTCATGCCTGTAACGACACCGAGCGGGCAGCAGCCCTGCCACCCCTCCCTGCCTGCGCTCCTCTCTGCCGGGCAAAGCTCTTTTTGCTTTCCTTGGGGCCAGGACAGCATCAGCGCATGGCATCGCATCCCTACCGAACGTCCCCAGCTGCCAGGAGGGGACGTACCAGCGTCCTGGGGGGACACCTCCTCCTCAGGACATTGCTCGGGGGACCAGAAACATCCTCCCAGGCACCCCAAAGCAAAAAAAAAAAAAAAAAAAAAAAAAAAAAAAGAAACCCAAGGCCGGCGTGCAGAAGGCTTGTGCCAAGGCACAGCCCCTCGCAAAATAATTTGTAGCTGCCGTCATCCCCTGCCAAGGGCTTTGGGAGGGTGTTTTATTAGTAGGTCGCTATGAATAAATGTCCCTGTTCAGAACAGGCCAGGGATAAGCAGCTCTGGGGAGGCGAGGCTGGGCTGCGGCCGCACGCCCTCCCTGCCTTTGGGGAGGGGTGGTGGGACGGGGGGTCCCTCTCGCTCCCCCAGTCCCCAGGGATGCTGGGGTGAGGCATGTATCTGCTCGACACCTCCTGTGTTCGCTGCTCCGGGCAGGCGGGGGCCAGGCGTGGCTAATGCGTGGGTGGGACACGCGTGGGGCTACACGCGTGGAAGCGGGGGGGGGGGGGTTCACCCCCGGCCGGCCAAGGGATGCCTCCGGCGGGGTGGGAGCCGGGCAGCTGGAGGAGGAGGAGGAGGAGGAGGAGGAGGAGGAGGAGGAGGGCGGTGGTGCCGGCAGCGGCCGCCCCCGTCCCGCCGCGGCCCGCCCCGCCGCAGCGGCCGGGCACCGGGCACCGGGCAGGCGGAGGCGGCGGCGGCGGCTGCGCGCATGGAGGCGGCGGAGGCGGCCCCGGCCCCGGGCGGCGGCCCCGGTACCCTGCTGCTCTGCCTGGCCCTCGCCTCCGGTAAGCACGGGGCACCCGAGGCGGCGCGGCTCGACACCGGGGTCCCCCTGCCCCGCCGCGGTCCCGGTCCCGGGCTGCCCCTGCCCGGCTGGATGGACCCCGGGGCCGGCCGGGTGCTCCCCCCAGTCCCGGCCCGGTGCCATCCCCCCCCCCGGCCCGGCCCGGCCCGGCCCCGTCCCGTCCTCTCTCTGTCCCAGCCCGGTCCCATCCCGGAGCTGCCCGGTCCCACGCGGGTGATCCTCCACCTGCTTCCCGGTCCCGTCCCGCTGCTCCCCCGTGTCTGTCCCGGTGCTACCCCATCCCGTCCCGCTGCTCCCCCGGTCCCATCCTGCCCATCCCCTGTATCCTTCCCCCCGTCCCGGTGCTGCCCCTGTCCCATCCCAGTACTCGCCGTGCCCACCCTGGGGTTTCTCCAGTCCCATCCCAGTGACTCCCTGTGTCCCCCCCCCCCGAGCGATCCCATCGCGGTCCTTCCGCCATGCCCAGCCTGGTGTCCCTGTGCTCCCCCATGCTTCCCCGCACCCATCCCAGTTGTCCCCCGCGTGCCCCCAGGTCCCGTCCGGGTACTCCCCACCGGCCCGGCCCAGCGCTCCCCCATGCCCGAGCCGGCTTGGCTCCGAACCCCTGAATGCCTTGGGGCCAGCACGGGGCTGGGGTGTCCTGGCCTGACCCTGGAGTGGGGCTGGGATGCTCTTACCGCCTGTTGATGGGCTCCTGGTTGCCCAAATAATTGTGTTTCACCATCCTTGACAGCACAGGGGATGGGGGATGCGGGGAGGCGGGGGGGGAAGGCAGCAGCTATCCGACAAGCGCGTGAGTGTCCCCACGTTAGCTCCTAAGTGTGCGGGAACGGGCAAAGCCAGCCTCAGGGTTGGCAGGAGATAACCACAGGTAGGGTTGAACAGCACCGGGGCTCGGCGATCCCCCCCCAGCCCAGCAGAGAGTGTCAGCCCCCCCCCGGGGTTTCGGGGGAGCCTTCCCCTCCGCCGGGAGCAGTTTGGGTTTGGCCCTTTGGCAGGGCTCAGCAAAACCTGCCAAACCTGTGCTGGCAGGAGGAAATCAGGGGTGGCAGACCTGTTTTGGGGCTGGGGTGCCCGTCGGACCAAGGCAATGCCCTGGGTGGTTGCTCTCCCGCAGTTCAGGCTTTCCCAGGGGAGCGCGGGGGGTGTTACGGCAAAATAATCCGGTGTTTGGGATGCTTTCCTGGGTTATCTCCGGCTGCTCAGGAAAGGGTGCAGCCTCAGATAGCAGAGCCAGGCTCTCCGTGCATCAAAGAGATGAGGTTGGTTGCACCCACGGCTCCTGGGTGCTGAGATCTGGGTGTCAGGGGACACACACCCCCCCACACACACACCCCCCCCGGGTGTCGCTGGGGCGGTCCTCGCCGAGGGGCTGCCAGCCTGGAGGATGCCAAAGCTCTGCATCTGGTTGCAATAAGGGTGGGGATCTCATCTTGGTGGGGATCTTTCCGTGCTGAGCTGCGAACTCGGTCACCGGGGGTGAAGTCAGCCTCCCTCCCTGCACCGCCACGTGCCCCCGCCGCCCGGAGCTGGTTCCCGGAGGGGGCAGCCGCCCCATGGCTCATCCCTTGGCTCCCGTTGGGCAGCTCCCACCCCGCTGCCCGGGCCGGATCAGGCGGTGGGATCCGTTCCCTCTCCGCCGGGCACTGTCAGCCAGGGAGGGGATGCTCGCCGGGAGGGAAGCCCCCGCAGAGGCTCGGCCCCGGCTTCCTTGCAGCTCTGTTCCCCAAAGCACGTCCTTAGCACGGCGGTGGCTATATATAGCCAGGAGGGAAGCGTGCGCTGGGAACATCTCTGCCGTGGGACGGGGGGGATGCCGGAGGCTGGCGGGGTGCCGAAGGGCCGGATGGATAAAGGGGTACGGGGAGGGACAAGGCTGCCCGGGCTCGGCTGCCCAAACCGCCCCCCTCACGGAGGCTGCGACGTGGCCGAGCTGCGAAGGGCACCCACTCGGGATGGAAACACCCCTCACCTCGACATGCCAACCCCGCGGGAGACACCCAGCACCCTGCCCCGTCAGGCGGGACCTGTCCCCGCACCCCTGGGTGCCACTGCAGCAGGGTGAAGCCCTCAGGAGGGCCGGGCTGGGAGCAAGGCCGTGCTGAGTCAGTGCTGGTATGCCAGCGATCCGGTTACGGCCACCGTGACGCGCCGGGGCTGAGCCGGCCCTCGGCTTCGTCCCATAGCCACGGCGAGCACGGTCGCCCCTCTCCTGGCTCGGTTTGTGCCGGGCGTCCCACGCACCGGTGCAGCAGCGAGCGATGTTGCGACGGGAATTTAGCACTTGCACGCTGGAAACAGCTGGGCTTTGGTGGGCGCCGAATCGCAGCTCTGCCGTCGCCTCTATCCCACGGCCGGTGCGTTTTTCAACGCCTGCTGAAACCCAGGCTCTTCAAAAAAAGGGCAGTGCGGCGAGTCGGACCTCCCTGGGGATCCCTCCCTCCATCCTTCCCGGGGAAAGGGGCTGCTGGCTGCCTGCAGGCAGGTCTGCGCCCCCCAAAACCCGCCCCGCTGGCTCCCGGACCCCTCGTGCGGGGGCGTTGGTGGGTGGAGGAGGTAGGCAGGGACCGACTTGCCCTTCTCCTCGCCCCTGGGGAAAAGTTGATGCTGCCAGGGAAGCGGGTGGCGGGGGGGGCCGTGGGCGCAGCTGCGGAGCCCTTTGCCGGTCCCCTCCCTTGCAGCAAGGGCCGGGAGAGCGGCTGTGGTGGGGCGGCGGTGGTGATGCCGGGGTTTTGGCCGGGCTCCCCCTCTGAGCCGCCTCCGCTGCGTTTCAGGCTTGGCGTTTTTCAGTTGCGTGGGCGCTGACGCCAACGTCACCGCCGGCCACGGCGCGGAGGGGCTCGCCTGCGGCACGGCCGAGACCTGCACGGGTAAGGCGGCAGCGTCGGCACGAGGGTGCTCGGGGGAGCCAACGGCGTTGGGTGGGTGCGGGGGAGAGGGTCAGGATGGAGGGCAGGCGGGGTGTTTTGTCTAGCTTAGCCGCACGGCATCCGCCGGGCTGGGAAGCGGCCAGGGCCGGCACGCCACGGCCAAGGACACGCGTCCCGGCGGCTCTTTGCAGCTGGCCAGGCTCGGCCCTGCCGTGGGGACGGCCCAGCTCCGGGATGCTCCCTGTAACCCCCGGGGTGTGGGGGGGGCATTTCTTTGTCCTTGTCACCCCCAGGGAACACGACGCAGCTGAGGCGGCACGGTCACTTCTCCAGGTGCCCCGAGGAGTACAAGCACTACTGCGTCAAAGGGAGATGCCGCTTCCTCGTGGCCGAGAAGGCTCCAGCTTGCGTGTAAGCACGTGGCGGCACGGCGGGGCGGGAAGAGGGGGGGAAGCCGTGCCCATCCTCCTCGGGCACGCAGGAGGAAGGGGGCACGGGTGCCACGGCGGTTTTTCGGACTCCCCCTGTGCCGCGGGGCAGGTGCGAGCGAGGCTACACGGGGGCTCGCTGCGAGAGGGTGGACATCTTCTACCTGCGAGGCGACCGGGGCCAGATCGTGGTCATCTCCTTGATCGCCGCCATCGTCTCCCTCATCATCCTCATCGTCTGCGCCTGCCTCTGCAGTCAGTACGTGGCGGGAAGGGGCAGCCCCGGATCGGGAGCGTATCCTGCCCGCCTCCGCCAGCTTGGGGCGCGTTGAATTCGGGCTGCCCTGTGCAGGGGGACGCGGCCTCGGAGGGTGCTGGGAGGTGGACGGGGCATCGCTTTGGGGCCATCGATCGCCACGTGCGATCCCGTCCAGAGCTTCTGCAAGGTGAAAGCAGAGGGAGGAGGAGGAGGAGGAGGAGCGTCACTGCAATGTCTCATTCTGCTTCTATTTTTGTTGGTTTAATTCCTACCCCTCCCTCAAGCCACTGTCGGAAGCAGCGTAGGAAGAGAAAGGCAGAAGAGATGGAGACGTTAAACAAGAATTTGCCTTCCAAAAGTGAGGACGTGCTGGAGACGGGCATTGCGTGAAGGTGCGTGGGACCGGGGTGGGGGGTGGGTGGCCGAGCCTGGGGTGACGGGGGGGACCCCGTGTTGGGGTGGGGGGGGTGTATGATGGGAGACCTCTCGTTGGGGACGGCCGCTGAGGCCGAAGACCTCGCGTCTCTCTGCAGGAGCTCCAGGTACCTGCAGGCGGGTCCCGGACGGCGGCACCGGCTGGCTCGATGGGCGAGGGCTAAAACCTACAACGGCTTGAATAAAGGGGTGACGGAAAGATGGCCACGTGTCGCCACGGTCCTTACGGGCCCCTCTCGCCACCAGCCCCCACCGGCGGGGTGGGGGGGTCAGGCCCAGCCATGGCGCTGCGCTCCCCAAATCCCCCCCCCCCCCAAACACCCCCAGCCCATCCTGCACCAGCGGCATTTTTCCCGCCATTTTGCCTGTCCCTCAGATGCGGGGGCCCGGCCTTTCCCCCGCTGCCGTTTCCCCCCCCCCTCCCGCCCAATCCCAGCCCTCGCCGGACGATCGGGGCACGGACACTTCTCCCCGGTACCGGGAAGCTGCGGTGCCGCCCTGAGGCCACCGGGGGGGCGCTTCGCCCCGCCGTGCACCTCCGCGTCCGCCAGGGGGCGCCGCCGTGCGGGACAGGTGCGCGGCTGCTCCCCCCCCCCCCCCCGAGGCTTCAAAACCCACTGGCGGCCGCCAGGGGGCGCCGCAGCGGCGGGAACGGCCGGAAGAAGCGCGTGAGGCGGCGGGCGGCGGCGGCGGTTCCCGGAGGTTCCCGGCGGCTCCCGGGGCTGTGGCCGGCGGGGGCTCTGCCGGGCCCGGGGGGCCGTCTGCGGGCAGCTCAGGGGCCGTGTCGGGGCGGCTGACCCGCCATGGCTGCTCCCGGTGCCTCCCGTCGCGTCACCCCGCCCGGGGCTCAACGGATACCGGCGTCCCCGGGCGTGCTCCGGGCTGCGACCGGGATGAAGGTGCCGCTAAGCTGAGCACCGGCTGCAGGTGCGCCGGGCCCAGGTGTCTCGTCTCCCCGGGGCTCCTCCGGCCGCGGTTCTCACGGTCCCGCCGCGGGGCGGCCGCGGCCGGCGGGTGGGAACCGGGGGCGACGCCGTCTCCCCGCGCTGGCGGGCTCCGGTGCGGGGGCGGGGGCACCGGCCGCTGCCCGGTAGGTGCTGCCTGGAGCTCAGGTCCGAGCCTTGCCCGCAGGCACCTGCCGGGGCGGCGGGGCGAGCCCTGTCTCTCGCCGCAGGCACCGGGTGCTGCCCCCGTCTCCTCCCGGGGCCGGACCCCCCGGCTCTCGGCGGGGAGCTCAGGCCGGGACCCACGGGGGACCGTGGGCAGACGCCGGCTGGTTGCGGCACCCCGGGTTCCCCAGCGTTAGGAGCTGCCCTGCCTGCCCCGGCAGCCACGGTGAGCGCTCCGTTTCCCTCTCCCCTGCTGCGGGACCCCCCGGGGGTGCCCGGCCGGGGCTGGTGACTGTCCCGGGGGGGTTCGGCACCGACCCCCCGGGGTCCCCTCTCGGGGGGCAGCGGCTGCAGCTCGGCCTGCGGGGCTGGGGGTCCCCAGCAGCCCCCGCTTTCCACCACGGCATCAGCCCCTGCTCGAACCGTGACCTGGCGACCGGCCGCGGGGGCTCCGCACGCCGCATCTCCCCCCCGGTACCCGGGGGAGATGGGGGGCCCGGGGGTCTCCCGAGGCGGCCGGTGACCCCTCCTGCCGCCGGGTTCCCTCCTCCTGGTGCAGGCACCCGTTTTTTTCTCCCCAGCTCTTTTCCAGAATGGCCGACGGCAGGACAGGCCCCTGCGGGCTGGCGCTGGCTCTGCCGGATCTGGGGAGAGCTGGGACTGGTGAGTGTGGGAGCTGCTGCTGGGGGAACTGGTTTCCACTGGGGTTCAGCCCTTCGGCCCTGCCCGGCATCATCCTCGCGGGGGGATGGATGCCCGAGGGCCGGAGCTGGCAGCTCAGGGTGGCTCTGGGCCCTGCACAAAGCCCTGTTTTGACCGAAACCCTTCTTTTTCAGCTCAAAACGTGCTGCGGTTGGAGCAGAGGCCGCTTCCGGGACCCGCACCAGCTCCTGCAGCCCCGGTGGTGAAGCCGGCCTGGCCAGGGAGCAGCGATGGCCGTCCCGGTGCTGCCGGTCCCTGGGAGGCGTTGGCGGCACCGGGGATGCCGCGTGGCCGTGCTGACGTGGGGGAAGGCTCATCCCTGTGCCCGGGTGAGGAGCACGGCCCCGAGGCAGCGAGCGCCGAGGGACACCGGCGGGGAGGACGTGCCCGGTGAGGTGAGAGCCCCGAGGCGGCAGCCAAGCGGGACGGTGGGACGGTGGGACTCGGCTCCCACAGCCGGTGGGGGGGCTGGGGAGGGCGGGTGCCGTACCCCGGCAGGGCTGTCTGCGGGGCCCTTGGGGGGAAGGAGGGGTCCCAGCACCCGTGGGTCACCGTGGGGCCTGCGCCTGCCAGGGGGGTTGGTTCCCCCCGTGGCCGTCGGCTGTTTGTGGGTGTGCGGGGGCCCTGGGGGACCCCACAGTTCCCATCCCCGTGGCCCACCCTGAGCCGGGGCTGTGTGTTTGGGGGGACGGGAGCGGGCGCTGTCGGGGTGCGGCTCGACCCGTGGGGCTGCACGGCCCCAGGTCGGGTGTTCGGGCCCCCGGGGGGGTTTGGTTGGTTGTTCCGGTTGTTGGTTCGGGCTCCTGGTTGTTTCTGGGCCAGCTCCCGGCCAGCTCCGGGGCGGTTGCGGTACCAGTTGGTTTCTGCTCTGGTTTCGGGTCCAGCTCAGTTGTGGCTCCAGCTGATGTGCAGCTTCACGTGGATTGTTTGTGGTCCAGCTTGTTTATGGCTCCAGCTCGTTGTTTCTGCCCCTGTTTGTTTCCGGTTGAGCTCCTGGCCGGCTCAGGTTCAGTTTTGGCTGCAGTCTGTTTGCATGTCCAGCTCGTGGACAGCTCCAGTTCAGTTTTGGCTCCCTTTTCTTTCTGTACCAGTTGGTTTCTGCTCTGGTTTCGGGTCCAGCTCGTTTGTGGCTCCAGTTCACTTGCAGCTTCACCTTGATGGTTTCTGTCCCAGCTGGTTTATGGCTCCAGCTCATTCTTTCTGCCCCTGTTTGTTTTTCAGGTCCAGCTCCTGGCCGGCTCCAGTTCAGTTTTGGTTCCAGCTCATCTCCTCTCCAGGGCAGTTGGTCTCCAGCTCCGTTTGGTGCCTCAGCTCCTCTCCAGCTGCTTCCCAGTTCCAGGGTGCCTGTGCCTCCAGCTCCTGCCCAGTACAGCTCGGGCTTGTTCCAGCGCTCCTGGCTTGTGGCCAGGCCGTAAATCAATCACTGTCACCTCTCGGATATGAATATGACCTGTCATCGCTGTACGCGCGTTGAGGGCGGGGGGGTCGTGGTGTTGATGATGTGTGTACCTCGAATAAAGAGTGGGACGAAAGCGGAGAGTGTGCAAAGTGCCTTTTCGCCCAGAGACTATCTCAGACGTTTCATTCGGCCTGGTGCATGCCAGCCTCCCTGGCTTTGGGGACCAACGCGAGCAGACCCCCACCTCCGGCGGGGGCCCACGCACCCTGCCCACCCCCTCCCAGAGCCCGGCGCCCTCCCGCCTCCCCCCACCCGCGGCCACGGCCCCCCCAGCCCCCCTCCGGCCCCCAGCCCCGAGCCCAGAACCGGCCGACGGGGGCTCCGTTCCTGGGCCCGAAGGCGCGGGACTCGCTCTCTGCCCCGGCCCCAGGGCCGCGGGGCCCGGGCTCGGCTCTCGGCGCTGCCAAACGGAACGGCCGAGCCCCGGCCCCGGGAGCTGGGCTCCGGGCCCCCGACCCACCCCCCGGCCCCGCGTGTGATGTCGGGACGGGCCCGGGAGCCCCGGCGGTGTCGGGCGGTGCTTGGGAACTGGCCGGGGGGACCCGCCGAGCGGGCCCGGCCCCGGGGGAGCGCGGCCGAGCGCGGGGGACGAGGGGGGGCGCCGGGCTCCGGCCCTCCGGGCTTTATTCCCCGGCGCCCCGACGGCTCCTCCTCCGCCGAGCCACCCGCAGCCACCCGCCCGCCCGCCGCCCCGACACCCCCCCCCGAACCCGGGGCCGCGGCCCCCAGCGGTACCGCGGCCCCTTCGGTCCCCGCCGGCCGCTCCGGGCCGAGCCCCCCCGCGCCTCACCTGGGCCCCGCCGGGGGAGCCCGGCCCGGCCGCTGCCGCCCCGGGACGGCGGGCGGCGCCCCCGGCAGAGAACGAGCAAATGGGGGGGGACGGCGGCCGCGGGGGCTCAAATCTGCTCGGCCCCGCCCCGCGCACGCGCCCCGCCACCCGCCCACTCGCCCCGCGCACCTGGGCCGGACGCCGCGCAGGCGCCCTGCGGCCCCGCCCGCTCCCACCTGGCGCAGGCCCCGCCCCGCGCAGGCGCCCTGCGGCCCCGCCCCTCGCACTGGCACAGGCCCCGCCCCTCGCACCTGTGCCCGCGGCCCCGCCTACTCACCCCGCCCCTCGCACCTGTGCTCGGCCCCGCCCCGCGCAGGCGCCGCGCCACGCCTCCCGACACGCCTCGCGCCCGCTCCGCCTCTTCCGCCCGCCAGAACCGCGCCGGAACCGAGTATGGCGGACGCGGCTCGTGGGGCTCCGGTCTGTGCCGGCGCCTTCTCCTGCGGTTGTGTCGAGCCCGGGGGCGGTGAGGGTGGGTCGAGACCGGTGCCGGGTCTCGCGGGCGCGCGGAGCCGGCGGGGGGTTCTCGGCCGATGTCCGGTTCTTCCCGGCCCGGTGGGACGCGAGTCCCGGGGCTCTCTCCCGGCCCGTGGAGCCAGAGAGTCGTGGCAGCGCCGGGACTGGGCCCGGGCTATCCGGAGCCCCCGTCCCGGTGCCGTGCTCCGGGCCCGAGACGGGAGCTGCCCCGGGCGGGGAGCGGGAACCGGCGGCCCAAGTCCCGCTGTACCTCCCCGCTCCTACCGGCGGCTCCGGGCAGGCTCCCGGGTCGGTGTCACTCCACGGGTGCCGGCGGCTCTGCGCGGACACCGAATAAAGGCTGAAAGAACCGCCGGCTGTCCGCGCACCGTCTGACCGGCCCCGAGCCCCTGAGCACCGCCCCGGGAACGGCCCGGGCAGGGGAAGGGGCGTCTCGGCTCCCACACAGGGGCCCCGTGAGCCTCAGCACCGCAAGGCCGAGGGGCTAGGCCCAGCAAGGCGGGGCTTAGGCTCTGTTTGAACCCCTGGGTCCGTGCCCCAGCAACGCAGGACCTGGGCGCTGCTTTTCGCACAGCACAGCGGGCCGTGGCAGGGCCCCAAGCCCGGGGTCGAGCCCCCAGCCAACCACACGAGTGACTCGGTGCCCATTTCGCAGCCCCACAATGCAGGGCTTAGTCTCTCTTTTCATGCCCTTGAGCTGCCCTCGTGAGCCCGGTTTCACACTCCACAAACGCAGGACTTAGTCTCCGTTCCAGAGACCCCAAGTCGCCTGAAGGACCCTGGTTGGAAGCCCCCCAACGCAGGACTTAATCTCTGTGTGGGGGTGCTCAGCCTCTCCCCACCATGTGCCTGTTTCTGACCAGCAAACCCCACGGCTTGCCCTCGCCTTTCCTCACATCCAGTGAGCATGGGGCTTGCTTCTCCGAGTCTGAAAAACACAGGACTTTTGGTCTCAGTTTCAGGTGCTGAATGCGTTGGTTTCTGTGTCCGCGCCCCCAAAACGCAGGACTTAGTCTCCATTTTCCAGCCCCCACACCCACCCATTCAGCTTTTTGTTGTTTTTTTTTTTTCCTCAAGGCCAACAAATGCAGAACCTGGGCCCTGAAAACGGGGGACTTAAGTCTCTGGGCTTGAGCCTCTGAATGAGTTTTCAAGTCCCAAAAATGCAGGACTTGGCTTGTCTTCCATTTTTAAGCCCTGGGCACACAGACTTGGTGGGTTTGAGCCCCCCCTCCCAGCCGGGTGAGCCTGGCTGTGAGCTGCCAAACCCCTCGGCTCTGCCCCTGCTCCCCAACCCCAGGGGTTACTTTCCCTTTGGAGCCCCCGGAGCTTGTTCTCCCTCTCACCAGCTCCTGCTGCGGGAAAACCCGGTCCCGGGTCTGGGCCCCGAGCCGGGGGTCACGTCTCCCCGCACCCGCTGCTGAGCCCCACAACCCGCCCAAGGCTCCCAGTCCCTGGACCCCTTTGAGCTGAACCCCGAACCCCCCCGGCCCCGCGTGTGGTGTGGCCGACGGGCTGGGGAACCCCGCCGATGTCGGGAGGTGCTTGGGAACTAACCGGGGAGACACACGGACCGGGCCCGGCCCCGGCTGACCGCAGGCAGCCCCGCCGAGGACGGGGGACGCCGGGCTCCGGCTCTCCAGGCTTTATTCCCCGGCGCCCCGCGACTCTGCCCGCTCCTCCACGGAGCCACCGGCAGCACGGCCGCTGCTCCTCGTCCCGTCCCCGCGGCAACTGCCCCACCGGGGGCCGCCCCTCGGCCTTCGGGATGGAGCAGCCCCGCTCTCTGGCACAGCCCGGCCCGAACTCGCCCGCAGAGGCCGCACCGCTCCTCCCCGTTCTCAGCCTTGTTCCCGTCCCGGCCCCTCCAGCCGATCCCTCCTCCTCACCTGGGGCGGGCGAGCGGGCGGGTGGACACCGGGGCCGGGCCAGGCCCCCGCTGCCCGCAGAGCCGCAGCCCCCGCCCGGGCTCCCGGCCCCGCACCGCCCGACCGCCCGCCCTGAGGGAGAAGGCGGAAAAAGAAGATGGCGGCCGGCAGGGGTCAAAAACTCCCGAGGCCCCGCCCCGCGCAGGCGCTCTGTGGCCCCGCCCCGCCCGAGGGGAGGGGGCTCGGCGGGGGTGGGTCCTGCGGGCAGGGCGGGGCGTGCTCAGCGCCCGCAGGGTCCTATCGCCCGCCCGCCCGCTCCCGGCAGTACCGGGCCCGCTGCGGACAAACGCCGTGTGCCTGTGACTCGCGGGGCCGTGGGACGCGCCTCCCACGGGGGATCCCCGCGACGAGAAGAACTCGAGGCCGAGGTACACGGCCCCAAGCCCCGCGGCTCCTCACCCCGCCGTTCGGCCCAGCCCCGGCCCTCTCCTCCCGGCACCGCGCAGACGCCGCCGGCGGCATCGCTGTCATGGCGGAGAAGGGGCAGAAGAGGTGAGTCCCGGCTTCCACGCACACACACACACCCACCCACCCACCCACCCCGCTCCCCGCACACACCGCGCCGCCTTCTCCCTCCCGCCCCCTGACAGACCCCCGTCCCTTCCCGCAGCGTGAAGATCGCGCCGGGGGCCGTGGTGTGCGTGGAGAGCGAGATCCGCGGGGACGTGACCATCGGTAAGGGCCCCCTCGCCCCTTCTCCTCCCCGTTCCCCGCCGGGTGCTGTCGCGGGCCCCCCGGGGGGGGTGACACCGTCCCTCCGCGTCCCTCGGCAGGGCCCCGCACCGTGATCCACCCCAAAGCCAGGATCATCGCCGAAGCGGGACCCATCGTCATCGGGGAAGGCAACCTGATCGAGGAGCAGGCCCTCATCATCAACGGGTCAGTCCCGGGGCCCGACGGCTCTGCCTGGGGTGTGGGGTGGGTGTGTGGGGGGGTCCTTCCCCAGTCCCCCCGTGTGAGGGCAGCCCGCCCCCGCTGAGCCTCCCCGGGGCGCCCCACGGCAGGGTCGGGGGGTTCGGAGCCACCCCACCGCCGCTCCCCGGGTCAGTCGCGGGAGCTTGTGCTCGCAGCTCTTCCCAGAGCGGGGCGTTAGCTTCCAGACCTCTGGGGAGGTAGAATTCGTTAAAATAACCCTAAACTCCTGTGCTGTGTGGCACTAGGGAAGAAGTCTTCCCTCCGTGAATCGTTCTCCCGCTGACAGAGAAGGAGAAGGATCCTCATCCCGGGAACGAGGGACCCCGTGCAGGAGCAGACTCACAGCCCCCGCTCGCTGGGATGGGATGGGATGGGATGGGATGGGATGGGATGGGATACCCCCAACTTCAGCCTCTCGGCAAACCGAGCTGCCAAACAGGACAGCGTCTGGGTGATCTCAACGTTTGAAATCCGTTCTTCCGTCTTGCAGATATCCAGAAAATATTACGCCAGAAACCGAAGAGGTAGAGCCCAAACCGATGGTCATTGGCACCAACAATGTTTTCGAAGTCGGGTGCTGTATCCTTGCTGCGCGGTGAGACAGACCCTCTGATACGCCGCGCTTTCGACCGGTACAAGGGGGAGCGCGTGCGGGCTCTGTCGGGGTTTACACAGCCCGGGGCTGTTTAAGGTGCAGGATCTGGGTTTGAAAATGACGTCAGGGTTTACCTTTTGAAATAAAAGCACAACATTTTACAGTTGTCTTTAACACAGCCCCGTAGATTCCCAAGCGATGAAGGTGGGAGATAACAACGTCATCGAATCCAAAGGTGGGTCTCGGCTTATTATCTTGGCCCTTGTGAGATTTTGCTCTTGGCGGGCGCTGGGAACAGCGAAGGGTTACGTGGTGGTGTCTTGCTGTAGCTGAGGCCACACTGCAGCTTGTCACAAAGCCGTGATTTTCACCCAGAACCCACGCGTGTCACCGCCTTGGTGGGAGCTGGCTCCGAGCAGCTTGTGGTGTCGCCGTTTGGTGGCGCGGGGCTGACGGGTGCTGCGGGCACGACTCTCACCGGGATGCTCCTCTCTCTCTGGCAGCGTTTGTCGGCAGGAACGTGATCCTGACGAGCGGCTGCATCATCGGGGCCTGCTGTAACATCAACACCTACGAGGTCATCCCCGAAAACACCGTCATCTACGGGGCCGACTGCCTCCGCCGTGTCCAGACCGAGCGGCCGCAGGTGAGTGTGACGGACGGGGAGGGGGGGACAACACACACACACGCCGTCACCCTCCCCTCCCTCGCGGTGGGGACGCTGCCTGACCTCCCTTGCCTCTGTTTCCAGCCCCAGACGCTGCAGCTGGATTTCCTGATGAAGATCTTGCCGAACTACCATCACCTAAAGAAGACCATGAAGGCCACGTCCACTCCTGTCAAGAGCTGAGTGAAGGGAAAAAACAAACAAAAAAAAGCTTTGCTTATTTGCGTCCTGTATTTATATTCCGCTGAGCATCTCGGACCGGCTGTGGATCTGTCGTCTCTGGGGCGCTGACTCCATTGTACGTGCTTTCTTTTGGGAATAAAACGCCACCCGCCTTCCTGTCGGGGGGACTGCAGTCCTGTTGTCCTTTCTGGGCCGGGTAATGGCGCAGGGGTGCTGTACCCTGCTCCTGCAGGCACTGACCTCCCTCGGGCCCAGCCCGGCCTCCCCGCTCCTTCCCCACCTTGCCGGCAGAGGGGGAGAGCGGGGGAGAGCCGGGCTCCTCGGATGGAGGGGTGTCCTGACCGCGCACCCCCAGATCCACCCGGATCGTGGGGCGGGAGAGGCTCCAGGGCCGGGGCAACCCTCTTGGCTTCACCCCCAGGGCGGCCTCCTGCTCGGGTTCCCCTCCCTGAGGGTCCGGAGCTGGAGCTCCTCCGCTCGTCGGCCGTTCTCCTGGGGAGCTTCGGACACGTCCGCGCTTCCCAGCCGGCCCCCGAGATTTCCCCAGGGATGTTGTGTGTGACTTCCCTTTCTGTCCCGGCTCAGCACAGCCTGGTGTTTTGCCTCGGCACGGGAGGAAATGGATGCTGGAGCAGAAATTCCTGTAGGAAAGAGAGGGAGAGAGGAGGGAGAGCATCAGCCACGGCCCGCAGAGGAACCCCGAGTACCAGCCGGGCTGCAGGATGTGGGCTTTGATTTGGGACCGGGGGTTTCAGGCGGGACCAGCCAAGGCACAAACACGACGCGGTGCCCACCGAGCCGACGGGATTTCCTCCCTGAGTTGAGTTGCAGGGATACCAAAAATAAAAACCCACCTTTTTTTTTTTTTTTTTTTTTAATTTTTTTGGCTCTGCAATTCCAACCCAGCCGCTGGGAAACTGCGGCTTTTCCCCAAAGCCGACTCCAAACAAGGGCTGTGACTATTGTCCCGGCCGCCGTCGCCTCTCCGGCCCACCCCAGCAGCTTTTTGCGGAGGTGCCCACAGAGGGGGAAAACAATGGGACACGAAACGCGTCCCTCCTCTCCAGCTTCTCCCCCTGCCGAAAGATAAGGCAACGTTTTGCTGGGAATTTACCCCAAAAGCAGGGGGGCTCCAGCAGATTTGGGTCCCTGGATCGGTCCCCGTGCTTTAGATGCCCTCTTGGGGCCACCTGCCCTCATAGCCGGCCGCTTCCCGCTCCAAATCCGGCTGGCACGGCTTGTCTCCATCTCCCTCCCAGCACGAGAGGTTCTGCTCTGTAAATCGCCGCCGCGGGGCGGCTGGAAACCCTCTGCTCTAAGTCGGCGGCAGGGCTGAATCCATCTGGGCAGCCGGCAGGACGCGCAGGCAGCAGCCCGCAGACCTGGTTTGGCCGCCGAGTCGTGGAAAGGCGAGCCGTGACCTTTCACGCCTGTTCGGTACAAGCCCTCTGCCATCGGCAGGATGTCCTCGGCGTCACCTCCGGTCCCCGCGTATTGTGTGCGGGCAGCATCTGCTCTGGACGCGGCCGCTGGTCAAACGCTTTTCGCCCCGATGGTCTCCGTCACGGTGCTCCGGAGCCGAGTGTAGCCCTGCGGGACCACAGCCCCATCCGTGGGGACGCGGCAGGGCTGGGGACAACCCAAAACCCAAGATCTAAAATCAAGCGAGCGGGGCGCAAGGCCCAGGCCAGGCTCACCTAAAGCCCGGCCTAAGCAAGGAGCGGGATGGGAGCCTAAATGCAGCCCCGGGGCCAGGCGGGGAGGGGGTGTGGGCGGCCGAGCCCCCAGGTGGGGCTGGTTGGGACAATGAGTGCTGCCAGGGCTGGCATGCCATGGTGGGGACCCCCGCTCTAATGTCACCCCCCTCCCACCGTGGCTGGTCCCCTCTGCCCCGCAGCCCTGCTGCAGCCATGTCCCATCTCCCTGGGACTGTGTCCCATCTCCCCAGCACTGTGCCCTGTATCCCAACCCTGTGTGCCATGCCCTGGTACTGTGCCCCGTGTTCCCAGCCTTGTGTTCTGTACCCCCAACCCTCTGTCCTATATCCCCAGCCCTGTCCCCCGTGTCCCCAGCCCTGTCCCCCGTGTCCCCAGCCCTGTGCCCCATGTCCCCAGCCCTGTCCCCTGTGTCCCCAGCTGTGTCCTGTGTCCCCAGCCCTGTCCCCCATGTCCCCAGCCCTGTACCCCCGTGTCCCCAGCCCTGTCCCCCGTGTCCCCAGCTCTGTCCCCCGTGTCCCCAGCCCTGTACCCCGTGTCCCCAGCCCTGTACCCCCGTGTCCCCAGCCCTGTCCCCCATACCCCCAGCCCTGTACCCCCGTGTCCCCAGCCCTGTCCCCCGTGTCCCCAGCTCTGTCCCCCGTGTCCCCAGCCCTGTACCCCATGTCCTCAGCCCTGTACCCCCGTGTCCCCAGCCCTGTCCCCCATACCCCCAGCCCTGTCCCCCATGTCCCCAGCCCTGTACCCCCGTGTCCCCAGCCCTGTACCCCCGTGTCCCCAGCCCTGTCCCCCATACCCCCAGCCCTGTCCCCCATGCACCCAACCCTGTACCCCCGTGTCCCCAGCCCTGTCCCCCGTGTCCCCAGCCCTGTCCCCCATACCCCCAGCCCTGTACCCCCGTGTCCCCAGCCCTGTCCCCCGTGTCCCCAGCCCTGTCCCCCGTGCCCCCAGCCCTGTCCCCCCATGTCCCCAGCCCAGCAGCATCCTGTACCCCAACCCTGTCTCCCAGCCGCCGTCCCACGTCCCCAGCCCCTTGTCCCCAGCCCTACACCACGCACCCCACCTCCCACCTCCCCTCTCCTCGGCCCCGTGTCCCACGTCCCCTCCCTCTCCCCCCCATCCCCAGCCCGCCCCCCGCCCCGGCCCTCCCTCCCCCGGCCCCGGCCCCGGCCCCCGCCGCCCCGCCCCGGCCCCCCCGCTGCCCGCCGCCGGCCAGCCTTCAGCACCGCCCGCCCCGGACGCGGCTGCCGCCGGCGGGACGACGAGCCTGGCCGGACGCACCATGAGCACCGGCCCCGCCGACCGGGAGGGCGGCCCCGCCGATACCGGCCTGCCCGAGGAGGAGGTACCGGGGGGGTGGGGGGGGGGGACACACGGGACGGACCCCGCCGAGGGAAGGGGGGGGCGAGGGGAGGTGGGAGGGGGGGGCCCGGCATCCCCCTCCCCACCCGCGATCCCCGGGGGTTGCGCTCCGCGGGTGCCCACGCACCCCACGCGAGGCGTGGGTCCGCGTCTGGGGGGGGGGGTCCCGTCGGCTTCTCCGGTTCCAGGTACCCGGGGCTGCTCGGTGGGGTGGGGGGGACGGGGACACCGACACGACACGACCGGCGGGCAGCGCATCCCCCCGCTCCCCGGGACACCTCCCACCCCCCCGGCGGGGCCACCGCATCCCCCCGCGTGTCCCCGAAAAAACACCCCCCCCGCCTCCCCGGGAGAGACCTGCGTGGGTGGGGGGGGGCCACTCAAGACATGCAGCTCCCCGCGGGAATGGGAAGGGGGGGGGACGGACACACAAAACAGCGTCACCCCCGGTCCCCGGGGCTGGGGGGGGTGCGGGGGGGCACCACGCGTGTCCCGGGCTCGGTCCCTCTCTTCCCGTGGGTCTCACCCCCAGGATGCACGAACGCCGTCGTCCCCACGGGAGACAAACCCCACGCCCCGCCACGGGGCCAGGAGCAGGTTTTCTCCCTTGCAACCGCAAAGTTCCTGGTTTTGCCCGTGACCTTGAGGTGGGAATTTGGACTTTGGGAGGGTGAGAGCAGGCAGACGGGATCTCCTCCTGGCCTTTCACCCGCCGGGCAGCTCCGGCACGTCCCCGCCGGCTTTTCGGTGGGGTCTCTGGTCGATAGATACCGCCGGCGCACCGCAGCTCCGCTCGCCTGCTGTCGCCTACCTTGATTTTTTTTTTTGTTTGTTTTTTTTTTATTCCAGAAACGATTCTGACTTGAAACTTCCCAAAGTTTCCCAAAGCGCTCCGATAATGGGGGATTATTTTTTTTTCCCCCCACTGGTGGCCTTGCCGGCTGTGGGGCAGACGATGCTGCCGGGCCCTCGCCGGTGACGAGGCGATGTCTGATGGGCACAGCCGTGGGAGACATCCCCGGAGACCCGTCGCCTTTCCCAACGCCGCGGCACGTGCCGTACGGGCCAAGGGTAGCCCCCGTCCTGCTCCTGGCTGGATCCGGGACCGAGGGGAGCGGGCGAGGGGTCCGCTGGCCCTTGGGGACCCCCTGACCTCGCGATGCGGCTCTGCCCCGGGGCTGGGGGATGCTGCGCACGAGGTGTCTCCGCAGGGGACGGCTGCGAGGTGCGGGGGACGCGTTAGGAGGGCGATGGCCGCTTGTGCTTGCACGCCGGGCTCCTCCGGTGCCAGGCAGGTATTTGCCCTGCGCACGTTTTTCCCTGCCCCGTCTGGAAGAGCCGGTGCTGAGGAGTATTTGCTTAAGCGAAGGGAAGGGGGTTGCCCAGCTACCGTGCCCCGCAAACCTCTCCCCTCCCCGGGGCTTGCCTTCCAGCCTCGGGGTGTGCCCCCCCCCCCAAAAAAAAAAAATACAGAGGGAGAAGCAGCGTTCGCCCCGGGGAGGTCGATCAGGGCACGGCGAGGTGGGACAAGCCCCCGCTTCGCTCCTCCTGCGTCCCCCCCGGGCTGGCGGGGGTCCCGCCGCCTCCTCCTGGCACCCTGGGGTGGCCTCCCCAGCCCTCTCGCCTCTCCCCCCGGGAGAGACCCCCCGGTGTAGGGGAGCTGAGGGGGGGGGGGGTCCCCACGGAGGAGCCTGGGGGGGGCAGAGCAATTTGGAAAGGAGGTCACGTCACTCCGGCCGGGCGAGAACGGCATGTAAAAGGCTCGACGGAGGCCTTATTTGGTAGCAGAGCGGCTCCGGGGAGCCCAGCTCGCGGCCCTCGTCCCCAGCCCAGGCCAGATCCCTCGTCCTGGGGGACCGCAGCGTGCGGAGGGGACCCCAGGGATGGCTCCGGGGCGGGAAGGTGCCCAGTGTATGGATAAGTTGTGCTCCCATGGCCACTGCGTCGCATCCCCGCCCCGTGCCACTTCCTTTCCTCCTCGAAGCGCCGGGTCCGGAGGGTTCGGCAACGAGCCGCGGGTGGGACACGGCCACGCGTGACCCCCCGCCCGTGGCCGCCACTCCTCCGCTCTGTTGCAATCCCCCATCTGCTCCCTTGGCTTCTCCCTGACTTTTCCTCCGCCGCTTCCTCGTTCCAGCTCCGGACTCGCTCTTCCCCGAGGGCTGCTCGTTCTCTTCCCGTCTTCCGCCGGACATTTGGCTACCGGTTCGGAGAAACGGCTACGGGTGGCGGGACCGGAGGCCGAGCCCGGTCCTCCCGCATCCCAGGGGTGGAGGAACCACCGTCCCCCACCCTCACCCTTGTTTATGTCCGGGAGTTTTGCGGGTTGATGGCGTGCGTACGCACAGCTCCGTAATCTAAACCCAGCCGAGGAGGACGCTCCATTAGCGGAGCGAATATTTACGCAAGGACTAATCCCCGCGGGGCCGGAATGCACCCCGCCGCGGGGGAAGCGGCACCCCGCTTTGTCGGGGAAGGAGGGGGGTGGGAAGGAAGCTCCGTTTGCCCTATTTTACGGCTCGATGGCAGCCCGGTGCGGTCACCTTCCTGCTCCCACCGGTGCCTCCCCGGCGGCGAGCAGCCAAGCGGCTAATCGGCTGGTGGAGAATTAAAGCGAGCCCCCGCTGGAAGGTGGCGGACGGGGAGCTGGGGTGGAAGGAGGCGATTAAATGCCTCGTGAATGAATCACCCGGATGCCGGCCGCCTCTCCCCGCTCTGTTAACGTTTACCGGGGTTTTGGGGTTGTGCAGGGGTAGGGCAGCGTGACCGTGTCGGTGGGGCGCCCGGCATCTGATGCCTGCTTACCTTCAACCCTGGCCGGTAGCTTCACGTGAGGAAGAGGAGGAGGAGGAGGAGGAGGAGGAGGAGGAAGGCCGCCGGCGCTCCGTCACGGACCCTGCATGCCGGGGCCATCCTCGAGCCGTGGTCCGGAGACCCCAGCCACCTCTTGGCCCAGGTCCCCACCTCTCCTCGTGTGTCCCCAGCTCCGATGGTCCCAGCAACACCCCCCCACCCCCACCCCCCCAGCACCCCTTAAACTGGCCCCAGGCGGGACCTGCTGTTTCGGGGACAGCGGAAGGTGGGGGTGGGCCGCAGAGGGGAGAGGGACGGGCCAGACCCGGGATGGAGACGGCTTCCTAGGGAGAGGAGCAGAGCCTAGGAGAAGACTTTCTACAGGGACAATAAAAGCCAGGAGCGAGGTGGCGGAGGTGGGATCCAGCAGCCCTGGAAAAGCGGGGAGCTGTGGGGCGCAGCGGAGGGCGGTGGCCAGGGGAATTCGGGTGCTCCTCGTGCAGTCCCGTAGCTGTCATCCCCGCTGAAGGACATCAAGGCGGTGGTCGCCTGCGAGGTCCTGGACCCGCGGCCAGCGGCTTCCCGGAGGAAACGTCGGCACTTCCGACCTGCCGGAACCCTTGGGTTTCACCCGGCCTTGTAACAAGAAGGAGAGATGGAGAAACGCTCCACCAAGAAGAAACTCTGAAAAAAATGTCTGCGCCGCAGAACGGAAAGGAAACATTTTGGGCTGTCCTGCACCGGGGGGGCTGCAGGAATCCCACCGCCGTGCCCAGCGCCCGGTGTAACCCTTGCTGGGGAGCTGTAGGTCTGGCGACTCTTGGGAGCACACGTCTCGCCCGATCCACCTCCGATTTGGTTTTTTTTTTCCTAGGGGTCATTTTTCCCTACGGAAGAGCACAAACCTGCCTGCCGGCTGGGCGTTTATCCCATAAGGCTTTTTTTTTTTTTTTTTTTCCCTTGCCTCAAGGGCAGGATTTTGCCCTGGGAGCGTTTTTTGGTAGAGGATGGAGGCCGAGCCCCCGGGATGTCTCGGCACAGAAAGCCTGGAGCGGCTCCCTGCGGGCTCAAGCTCCTCTTCCATTTAAGGGCAGGAGTAATAGTTCCGCCTAAAATCTTCCCCTTGGCAGAAGGATATCCGTCCAGCCCGCTGGGAATTATCCCCGAGGACGCTCCCTTTCTCTGCCCGTCTCGCCTCCTTTTAACCCAACCCCAAACCTCCCACCTGCTTGTTACCCAGCCCAGCGAAAGGATGCTGTTTACGTAGGACCTACTCAAACATCCCCTTGGCTGGATATGCCAGCCCCCCCCCCCCCGGCACCCTTTTGCAGGGCGTAGATGGGGAAGCACCCACGACCTCGTATCTCCTCCCTGGCCCCCAAACGTCCTTTCGGGGCTGGAAACCAGCTGGGGGATCCTTCGGAGCCCTTCTCCCTCTCGCCACCGTATAATTTGTACGGTTTAAAACTTGGCCGACCCGCGTTTGAACTTTTAAAGAAAACAAGTCATTACCGAAGAGAAGCCCTTCCTTTGCGAGGCCGAATTTTGGAGGGTTTTTTTTTCAAGGTCTTTTATCTCTCCCATCTCTCTGCCGCGCTGCTATGGGGTTAAATGGTCTGGGGTTTGGATTTCAGGGACGCCGTAAATTGGTGGTGGGTTCTCCCCCGGAGCCGTCTCCGACGCCGCTGCTTTCAGGCAGCTCCCCGGGGAGGACCGGAGGCTCGAGGGATGATGGAGGCGGAGGGCACCGCGCAGGGATGCTCGGCCTCTTCGGGAGGCAAACCCGGCCGGGGTGGTGGATGTGGCCGGTGAGCCGGTTTGAAGTGGAATTTTTTTTTTTTCCCCTCCCCTTAGGAAAGGATAAATTTGCCTTCTTTACATTGAATGTCATGGACACGAGGGGAGCTCCTCCGGGTGAATTCCTCCCCAGCCCCTGCCGGGAGAAATTCAGGCAGCGGCTCCATCGGGAGCCGGTGCAGCATTAACCACCTCCGGATGCTCCGTCACCCTCTGATCTCCAGAGACAGGCAGAAAACTGCTGGGGGTCCCCCAAGGCACCTTGGGGGGGGGGGGGGGGGGGTCCAGCCCACCTTGGACGGTCCCAGTGGAGGGGACAGGCTACCGGGCTGCGCCTAACTGCAGCCCCGGCCCAGGACAAGCCCGCGGGGATCCCCCCCGAGCCCGCAGCTCTCAGCATCCCTCCGGGCAAGGCTCTCGGCATCCTTTCCCGGTCGGAGCAGGGCTTGCTTTCCCAGAGGAAGCGAGCATGGGATGGCTGGACTAGCGTGGCTGGCTTGTTTTCCGGCAGCCCCCCCGCACACGGCGCTGACGGGGTACCCGCGGCGATGACGGGGTACCCGCGGCGCTGACGGGGTACCCGCGGCGCTGACGGGGGGGCTGTCGACACAAGGGCTATATGCAAACGGCTCTTTTGTTATTTACTAGATATAGGTCAGCCAGAGGTTTTGTTACACAAAGCAGGAATGTTTGCTGCTCCCAGGCCGGGGAGATGGGGCAGATAGCTTATCTGGAAGAGAAAGAAGAAATGTCAGCAGAAGAATAGGCCTGGGCTGGCTCTTTCTGGCTCTTTCACATGTCCCTGTCCCAGGGAACGGGGCAGGCAGGGAGCCTGGCCAAAAACTAAAATTTAAAAAAACCCAAAGGTTTTCCCCTCCTTCCGCCCAAATCCGGCAGCTCGGCACCCAGGGGTGGCTGACCTTGGCCACCAGGCATTTTGGCTACCTGAAAAAATCAGCTACAGCCACCAAATCCTCCCGATTACCTGCGGGCGAGATGCTGCGGGAGCAGCAGGAGCGGAGCTGGCTCACACGGAAACCCAGAGCCAAGGGGGACGGCAACGCAGGGACCCCACCGACACCTTCCCGCGGTGGGTGATGGCAGCCAGGATCAGACCCACCCGGGGCTGAGCCTAAATACAGCCCCGGGGAGGGTGGGCAGGGTGCGTGGGTGGGGGGGGTCCAGGTGGGGCCGGTTGGGGCCATCGTCAGCCCCAGGCTCCCCCGCCGTGGGTCACCAAAGCGTTTGGGTGAGGTTTTGGGGATGAGGCGAGGGGGACCCGCTCTCGGTCTCCTGTCCCAGTTATGGAGCTGGTTGTAAAACAAAATCATACCGGCACGGGGCTTGCCCAGGCAAGGTATGCCCCCCGTGCCCCCTCGGGGTCGGCAGAAGCGGGGTTTCTACGACCCGCCCCGGCTTTGAGGATGCCGCACCGCGGCAAACGCTAAATCCCCCCCAAAAAGCGTTAAAACCCCTTAAAAGGTGACTTTTATAAACCGGGGACGAGCTGCTTAAAACCAGCCCCTGCCAAAACAGGGACGTTCCTCCAGAAGGAAGAGTTGGGGGTTTGCTTCTCCCGTTCTTAATGAGCTGCTGCAATTAAGCAGAGACAATAGGCATTGTCTGTGAGTCGGGGGGATGCCAGGAGAGATCCCGTTTGCCAGAGCCGGGTAGGAAGGCGCCGGGATGCCGGCAGCATTTCCAACCCGGAGAGTCTCGGTTCCCTTTCCGTGGTGTCTGAGCAGCTCGCTCCGGCGGCCACCCAAAAGATGGGGACGCCCTTCCCCAAAATGCTATCCCCAAGTTAGGGCTGAGGGGAGGGTCCCCAGGAATCTCCTTCCTTCCTTCTTTTCTAGGTGAGGACGCTCTTTGTCAGCGGGTTGCCTCTGGACATCAAGCCCCGGGAACTTTACCTGCTCTTCAGGCCCTTTAAGGTACCGGATTGGGGGGGGCAGAGGGGGGCTGGAGGTGCGGGGCTGCCCCCCTGCCCCATCCCCGTGGCCCCACCAACCTTGGTTTCCCCCAAACAACTCTAATTCGGTCGTCGTATTCACAGCAACACGTTTCTGTGCCTTTCCTCACCCCCACCCCCCCCAATAAACCAAAGGAAAATGGCATCGGGCGCTTCGATTGCGCCGGGGTTTTAATTGCGCGGTGACTTGCACCCCCGTTTAGCAGCGGAGGAGCGTCGGCTGCAAACCTCTCCAGTCTCCTGCAGCTCAGACGCCGGCTCTTTTCAAACACGAAGGATTATGTTATCAGGCATCCAGCATCCCTACAAAAAATCCGGCGGCGGTGCCGAGCCTTGGCGAGGCGTCCATGTCCCCCCCCCCGCCCCGTGCCCGCCTGATGCCCCTTTTTTTATTCCTTTCTCGCAGGGCTACGAAGGGTCTCTCATCAAGCTCACCTCCAAGCAGGTAGGAACCGCTCAGAACGGGCCGAGCAACCCTCTCTCGGTCTCTGGGGCGCGGGGTGGGGGGTCCCCCCTCTGCTCCCCGCCAGCCTCCTGACCGATGGTGCCTCCTCTCCTTCCTCCGCAGCCCGTGGGCTTCGTCAGCTTCGACAGCCGCTCCGAGGCGGAGGCGGCGAAGAACGCGCTGAACGTGAGTTCGCCCAGCCCCTCCGTTTTTTTGGGAGCTTTCTCCCCCCCACCCTTCACTTCCCCGTCCCCGGATACTTTCTGAATTTCTCCGTCCTGGGGACGTGCGTCTCCCGTCCCTCCAGCCGAGCCCCGTCGGCTGCTTCTCCTCTGCGTCCTCCCTCGGGGGGTGGGGGGGCTGCATCCCTCTCGCCTTTCCCAGGGCCACGGGGAAGGCTCGAACCCCGAAGATGGGAGCCCTAGGTACGACTCAGCGAGCGACGCCTTTCCCAGCCTCTCCTGGGCAAAGCTAAAGCTGCAGAAGAAAAAGCAAATTTCCCTTTCCTTTAGCTGCTCCCTCTGCGGAGTTCACCTGAAAACAGTCACGGGGAGAACCACGTGGAGCCGGTTCTCCAATTCCTCCCCGGGTTTTGGGTTGGGTTTTTTGGTTTTTTTGGTTTGGTTTGGTTTTGTTTTTTCCCCCGTCTTCATTTTCAATCTAAAACTTTTTTTTTTTTTTTTTTTTGCTCCGCTAATCCCTCTGGATAAGAGCTCGGCCGTGCGGGATGCCGACTGCCAAATATGGTGCCGATGCTAAAGATGCCGGAGGAATGCGAGCCGCCTCGGGGCCCGGCAAATTAGCTCATTTCAAGGCTGGAAGTTGGGGGGGGGGGGGGATTAAAAAAAAATAATCGGGAGTTATTTTTGGTGAGGGGCTGGCACGCGGCGGCACTCGCCCACCCGCCGTGCCTCCTTCCCTCCCGCAGGGCATCCGCTTCGACCCCGAGATCCCCCAGACGCTGCGGCTGGAGTTTGCCAAGGCCAACACCAAGATGGCCAAGAGCAAGCTGGTGGGCACCCCCAACCCCAGCGCGCCTCTCCCCACCGCCGTACCTCAGTTCATCGCCCGGGAGCCCTGTGAGTACCGGCCCTGGCTCTCCCGACGGAGCCCCCCGCGATCCTCCCCGCCCCGCCGCCGCAGGTTTTTGGGGTGGCAGGCGCCAGGGGCGTCCCCCGTCCTCATTTGCCTCGGGAAAACGTCTTGTTCGGGCAATTCGGTGTCACGCAGAGATCACGGGCGGACGCGGCCATGCCGGGCACCCCGGCGCGGGATGCCGCGGGGGGGCGGTGATGGGGAACGCCGGGTCCAATCGGAAGCGGCAGCGCCAGCTTGCCGCAAGCGCGGTGGCACGTGCTGGCCGGTGGCCGGGGGTCCCCAAAGGTGGCTGCCGGCGGCTGGAGAGGACACGGGGGCAGGTGACGGCCGGCTCGGCACGGCGGGCAGGAGCGGGATGAGACCGCGGTGTCGCTTCACCGCGGCGGGGGGACTCGGCGGAGACCGCAGCGACGTCTTGCCGTGAGCACGCCGTACCTCTTCCCGCTCCTGGAAGATCATTTTTTGTGCGGACGCGGGTTCCTCGCCTCGCCGCTGCGCACGGGCGCGAGCCACGCGCTCTCCTTCCTGCCCGCTGACGCCGGATCCCCCGGGATAATTAAACCTCTCGGAGACGACGCACCCAGCCCCACGGCATCGCTCGCCGCCCGCCCAGCCCCACGTTTCCCACCCCCTCCGCGGGCGAGTTCGGCGTTGGTTTTACGGGTCGGCTCTCGCCAGCGGCACCGGCACACCGCACCTCTCCGGGGGAAGCTCCGCTCCTGCTCCCGCCCGCTTCGGGGTCGGAGCGGGGGAGAAGCACGGACCCGCAGTGCTGTTGACCGGCGCGTGGCACGGCGGGTTGGGCCACGGTCCGTCGGTCGCCGTTAACTCTCCTTCTTCTTTCCTTGCAGATGAGCTCACAGTGCCTGCACTTTACCCCAGTAGCCCTGAAGTGTGGGGGCCGTACCCTCTGTACCCAGCGGAGTTAGCACCTGCTCTACCTCCTCCTGCTTTCACCTACCCCGCTTCGCTGCACGCCCAGGTAATTCAGATCCATCCACCATCACTGCGCTCACCGCCCCGGACCCCCCCGCCGTTCCCTTTCCCCTCGGTGCTCACCGCACCACTAACCTCTGCCCGGCTCACAGGCACTGCCCCCCCCCGCCCCCCAGCCCCGTCTCCTACCCTGAGATTTAGGGACGGCACCCAAAGCGAGCTGAGCGCTGGCAGCGGGACGGGCGGGCAGCACCGCCTGCCTCTCCCCAAACACCTCTCTGCCTTCCTGCCTTCACTCTCGCCAGGGGCAGGCGGGGAGGGATGGAGGGATGGAGGGATGGAGGGATGGAGGGATGGAGGGATGGAGGGATGGAGGACATTCACTGCGGCTGGACCGTCCCCGTCGCTCCCGGCACCCAACGCGGCACAAGACCGGGGGGGGGAGAGATCCCAAACCCCCGGCCGCCCCTCGAGCATCGCTGGGACGCGGCTCGCAGGACACGGAGTGAAGCGAAGCGATTCTGACGGGGAGGAGAGGACAAGCGAAGCGCAAATGGAGGACCCATCTTTTATTGACGAAGCCCCTGACGGCAGCACGCGGCCGTTGTTAAAAATTAACCGCCCGCCCCAGGAAACGAGCGGGGAAAAGAGGAGAAGAAGTGGAAATGGAGATGGCGGAGGATTTCTTTGTGGTGCCAGCCTTCGGGATGTTTCTGGAATGGCATGGCGGGGATGCTGGGAAGAGACCCCCGCCGCGGGCAGGGGAGCAGGCGGCCGCCCCCCCTCCCCGGCAGCGACACCGGACATCGTCCCGGCTTTCGCTCCTCACCGCTGGCTCCGGCTTGGCGGTGAGCGGGAGGAAATGAGCGCACGGAAACAGATTTGCCGGATAAGCCGCATCCGAAAGGCTTTTGGCCCCGGCCCACCGGGATTGAGCCGGGATAGCCGGTTATCTGGAGCCGCCATCACGGGGAGCCGGAGGCAGCCGGGGGCCGGTTTGAGCGGGAGGGCGAGGAAAAGCACTCGGCGTACAAACCAGCCGCAGCCTTTGGATGAAACTCCGGCTTTTTGGGCCCTGCTGTTTATAGAAGAGCGGCGGTAAATATTATTGCAGCTACGTACTCGCCTTGTCAAATAACGGCTAACAGGCAGCACCTGCGGCCGGTGAAGGAAAACGGAGGCGTAAGGGGCCCCCCCGGGAAAAGCCAGGCCGTTAGAAGAACTCCCACCCAGCGTGGCTGCAGAGCCGGCACGGCGGGGAGGATGGCAGTGGCACCTTCCCCGCCGCCCCGGGGTGCTGTGGTGAAGCAGGCGGTGCTCCGCGGCTGGGGGCCGCAGCCTGTCCCCGTTCCCTGTCCCCCCGCGCAGCAGCGGGTTTGGTGAGGGGGCGGTGGAAGGGGGGTGCCACCACCCAAACCGGAGCTGCTGGCTGCAGGGTGGCCGCGCCGGCTGGGGCCCGCCGAGAGCGGCGGGACGGGGAACCTCGGGACGGCGGGGCCAACCTGGCGTTATCCGGCAAAGCACCGAGCAGGCGGCGAGAGCCGCCAGGTTTCGGCGTGTGACGGTTCCCCCCCCGGCTCCAGCGGGCGTCGCAGGTGGTACCGGGGGGGTGAGCCCACCTCCTGCGCCGCCAGACCGCGGTGCTGCCGTCCCGGCTCGGTCCCGCTGCAAGCGACGGTGGCGGGGGCCGACCCTATCCGGTGCGATGTGCGAACCGGAGCTGGGACGGCCGTACCGCTTGCGTTTCGCCTTCCCTCCGCCCTGAGCCCGGGGAAGGCCGGGAAAGGGGAGCCCGGAGGCAGCCGGCTGGTGCCAGGGTGGGCGGCCAGCACCCCTCTGACCCCCAGCCCCTCTTGTCTTTGCAGATGCGCTGGCTCCCTCCTTCCGAGGCTGGTTCTCAGGGCTGGAAGTCCCGTCAGTTCTGCTGAATGCCGGGTGAGTGCCGCCTCCCCGCTCCCGTCCCCCCCCGTCCGCCCCAGCGCTTTCCCAAACATCCCGGGGCAGGACGGAAAGGCAGATCCGCGGTTCGCCGGCCCGTGCTGTTGCAGCAGCGGAGGTTGCGTGCCCGGGGCGGGGGGTGTAGCGATGAAGGCAACCGCCGCCTCCCGGTTCAAGGCAAACATCTCATTAAAGCTTAATGAAAGCTCTCGGGGCAGCCCGGGGTGGCGGGGATGCCAAAACGAGAAGCACGGTGTTACCAAGTGCCCGGCTACCCAGCAGGAGCAGGGGGGGCTGGCTGGATTATGCCTGGGACCTCTCTGGACGGAAAAAGCCCTGCGAGGGAGGTCGGGAGGATAACGCTCGGCAAATAACTCGGCTTTTTACGGATAAATAAATAAAGGGGGGTCAAATGGAAAAGGGGAAAGAGGCTCAGTTGATGCTGAGCATCGCTTGCCCCGTGATCCCAGCCTGCCCCGACCACCCCACGCTGCCGGTGCCTCCCGGGAAACCTCCCGCGCCACGTCCGCACCCACCTGCGGCGAAATCCCAGCGGATCCGAGGAGGCGGAGAGGGTCCGGCCTCGGCTGCGCGTGCTCCCGCGCAGGCAGCCCTGTGCCGCGGCCACGAGGCTCGCTCACCCGGGGAGGGCAGGAGGACCGGCCGTGGCTGGAGCTGACCCGAAACTTGGATCCGCGAAGTATTTACCAGCTATTTTAGGCCCAGCAGATAAAAATAGGGAGCGGCGAGGCTTTTGGGAACCGGCGGTTCTTCCAAAATACGGAACGTGCCAACGTTTCCAGCTAAAAAGCACAGAGAGCCGTATTTGGGAAGGGGAGATGAGTGAATCCCTTGGAACAGGTCCACCTGCCCGCAGCAACCCCGGTAGTTGCAGTGGGCGGCGAGGACGGAAGGTCGGGGACCTCCCGGCTCCCCACCAGGTTCCTCCAGCCGGGAAGGGCTACGGCACAACGCAGGCTCTCCCGCCTGCATCCTCCTCCTGTTTGCCACTAAGCTGCAAACTGTCCCCTTAGGCAAAATAACCTCTCCCCGCCGCGCACCGAGCTCAGGCCCGGGGCTGCCGGCTGCCCCTGCCCGTGTCCCTAACCCTCGCTGTGTCCCCTCGCAGGTCTCAGGTGTGTGATGGTGGCCTACAGTCAGTCTTGTGGGTATTAATGGAGTCTTCCAAGGCGGCTACTGGGTTGGCGTGCTCTCCGCGAAACCACAGTGTGCTGGTAAGGCTGCCCGGCCGCGCCAGGGGAACGCGGCTCCTCGGGCTTTGCTGCTTCGGGGAGCGGGGGGAGCGGGGCGAGGAAGCCGAGGCGATGTCCCCATTGCGAAGCGGGCGCGTCCCCGGGATTGATCCCTGCAGGGTGGCGTCGCTGCTCCCGCCGCGGCGCGGCACGGCGCCTGCTGCACCGAATGGCGGCTCTGCCGTTCCCGCGTTTATCGTTGTTATCTGGGGCGAGAGTTTCGACAGCCGAGGAATGCCTCTCGGCTTTGAATTACCCCCGGTAATCTCATCTCGCTGCCGTCCTCGCTTCCTGCCTTGGATCAACAGAGACCGAATTCCTCTTAAGTGCAAAATTCAACTCAAAACTTAACTCTCAGCTTCCCAGTTAAAACCCCCAGGGACCACAGCCATCGGGAGGAGCAAACTGGGACCAGCGGGGTCCTTCCCCTCTGCCCGGCCGACTGACCCCGGGGTGCCGACAGCCCCGGCTCTCCCCGCGGGCATCTCCCACCTTGCCCGTTCCTGGTTCAAAAACTGCTGCTCTCCCATCCTCGCCCCGTTTCCGAAACGAGGAGAGCCCCGTTTGCAAAAGCCCCCAGGGCTGCGGCACGGGAGCTTCCCCACGAAGGAAGAGAGATTAACCACAGCCCCTTTTGCGCTTGGTCTCAGCCCGTTTTTAACACCTCTCTCTGTTGTTACAGGCTTGAAAAAAAAAAAAAAAAACCAAAATGAAAACCAAAAACCTCACACAAGTTTGGATTCCTCCAAGACTTTCCCACAGCCTCTATCACACATCTGCTCTCCTAGAAGAAAAACGAAAAGCATACCTAGTAATAATATTTTCCTCTTTTACACTGTATATTTGTAAGAAAGAGTGTGTTACTTCTGAAAGCATGGTTTGACAGGCATCGCTGTAGTGTTTGAAACGTCTTTTCAAATGGAACCATAGGAAAGCAGACTACAAAAAAAAAAAAAAAAAAGCAGCAAAACGAGAGCAAGTATTTTTGTACCAAACCTCCTAAATAGGACAATCTTACACTGGGTTGGACCACAAGTTTTGTGCTTGACTTCCGAATGCGTGTAACGAAGAGTCTCTTCTATCCCCTCCGCCCCGTCAGCTGCATGTCGAAGGCGTGACGTTCACGTGCGTGCGGACGTCGAGACACGCCATTTGGGTTTGTAGGAACTGTGCTCCGGCGGTATCGGCAAGACGCCTGCGGACACTTACAGTATTACCGTTTTCTTCCCAGTTGTACCAAATGACAACCAGGCAGGACAATCAGAAACTTTCTTATGGTGATTTTTTTTATTTTTTTTATTTTTTTTTTTTTTTTACCTTAGGGCTATGTTAATAGCTTGCTGTGCAAAGCTTCGGCATGGTACAACGGCTCGGATCAGGGATGGGCAGAGACAGCCCGCACATGTAGCAAGGTGACAATTTGCCTCCTCCTCCTGCCATGACTGCTTGAAGTTGTTACGGGCAACGTAAACTGCTGTATGAGAAAAAAAAAAAACCCAAATCAAACCAAACCAACAAACCCTGGGTTTGCCAGCTTACTCGAGGTTGGGCGTGAGTCCCGAGGGGCTCAGGGACGTGCCTACCGTTACGCCAGAGCGCTGGGCTGAGCTGGGGTTTTAGCATCAAGGCGATACCGGTCCGGTGGCTCGCTGTGTAGCATTTTCACATTTCCATGTGCAAAGACAAGGGAGGCTGCCCTCGGGGCAGGGTCTGTAACCTTTACAGAGATAGCGTACCAGCGGAGAGACCCCTTGACGTATCGGTCTCTCCTTCTCCTTGCTCCAGGAGGAATTTGGAAAAAGAAAGAGCAAAGCAAACCAAAACCTCAAACAGGTTTCAGTTTTTTGCGAAAGGAGACGCAAAACTTCTCCTTTCGTTGCCTTTCCTCCCCACCCCATCCCTGCCGCAGAGTACACCGAGCTCGGCCGCTGCCCGGGCTTCACCGTAGCCGGTTTCCCAGCTGCTCTGAAGACGCAGGGCGCCCGTGGCCTCGTTAAACATCGTCGCCTTTTTCTCCCTCCTCCTTTTTATTCTGCGCGAGGGCCAAAATATGACGGCTGAGATTTCGGCTGCCGGAGCCAGGGCGGGGGCGGGGGGTGCGAGATGGTGCGATGGGAAACTGTCCTGTTGGGGTCTTCTGTAAAAAGTGGGCTTGATAAAGGCGACATGAGAAGAAATCAATTCCCAGACAAACCTCTGAGCGGCCCTAAAAGGAACGATACCAGCGTTTCCAAGCGACGGACTAACTCTTTTAGCAAACTATTTCCTGTACTTTATCTTGTGGAGAGGAGAGAAGCTTCCACATTGTCTACTCCGCTTTTGGAAATATGTTTAAAGGTACTTTTCTATTGTAATTTTTTAAAAATAAAACCAGTGATGATTCTAAGTTACGCGCAGAGGGTCGTCGCGTGCTGTGTATCTGGTTAGGAACGGGGAGAAGGATCCCAACACGCACCCTTCTCAGCAGCCTCCTTCCTCCCTCGGGAATTTAAAGGCGACGCTCCTGAGGGACGCGGTGATTTTTCAGGGCAGATACTGTCCCGCTGGGCTCGCTGGGATCTCTAGGAAAGCTCCAAAATTCAGGCTGGAAGGATCAGCAGGCTTTAAAAGAAATGACTCCAAGTTTACAAAGATGTTATCGGTTAGTTTTTAAACCTACTAATCTTGGCACTGAGCGCAGGAGCTAAGCTGCGATTTTCCATGAGCTCAGCCACAGCAGAAGCAAACGTAACCTAGAGACGAAGGGCCAGATTTTTTTGGGGTTTTTTTTTTTTTTTAAAAACACACTGAGAATTTCGCAAAACTCGGTTCGTAAGCCCAACCTAGAAATTCCTCCTCCTTCCTCCGCTCCGCCCCCGCCCCAATAAATGTGACCAGCGTCCCCAGGAGCCTCGGCCAACCGGCCAGACTCTGAAAACAAAGTGCCAGGAGCCGCAAACTGTGGCAAGCAGAAGAAAAAGCCATGGCGGCGTTAACTTGAAACTCCCGGCTGGCAGGGAGGGATGAGCCGGGGAGTTAAGCCCTTAAAGTTGGATGCTAATCCTCCGCCGCAAGTCACAGCTTTCTTTCCGAGTCGTGTCCAGGGGAGAGGTTTGTTGCGAGCGCAACACAACGTATTGCTCGGCCCATCTGCTATTCAGAGCGGCGGTAACTGGCTGACACCGCTGTCCCAGGCTCCGCTTTACGAGATGCACAAATGCTTTCGGGAGCCGATTCGACAGCAAACATCCTCCAGCTAGGAAAGCAACGAAACACGCGCGCGTCCTCCCAGCCTCTGCCCGGGCACAGCATCTGCTCCCAGATCTGCCCCGCGAAAGGAAGCAGGGCCTTGCCAAAAATATTTCACTTTTTGAACCTTTTTTTTTTTTTTTTTTTAAATAAGTTTCCCCCGTAAGCCAAAAGGTTTTCAGCTCCATACTGATCGGCTTTGGCTGCGTCAGCGAGGGGAGGGAGCGGCGAGCCGCTCGCCCAGCCCCAGCGTCCCCTTTGCCCGTGGTGACCTTTCCCCATGCGGCCGGGAGAACATTCCTTCTCCGTGACCGTCGGGGCGCTTACAGGAAGGCCCGAGCTGCTGGCTGACATCGGGAGATTGCAAAACGGGACCAGGGACTCCCGGGCCAGCTCTGGCATCCGATACCAGGCATAAGTCCCAGGGGGGTACGAACTGGCAGAGCTGGAAAAACCAAAATGAGAAAATTTCACACTCGTTGTTTCCACTTTCCCAAGTTTTTCCCTCCCCATGCCCTTAATGCCAAGGCTAAGCTCGGGGAGGATGCGAGCAGCTCCTTCCTACGCATCCCCGCAGCCCCGCGCAGAGGTTTGCTGCCCCCGAGGCTGCGGCAGCGGGCTGGAAGCGACGGCCAGGAAGAGGTCGGCAGGGTCTGCGGAGAAAAACACAGCGCTAACTCCCCACGTTGGACGGACGCAAGCGAGAGGCGGACAAACGGGAACAAGACGGGAGAGAAGGAGAGCTGTATCTCCCAGAGGATTGTACGGGGCCAGGGGGCCAGGGAGGAAGCAGGCAGCCTGTACAGGCAGCAGCGAAGGCAGCAGCGGCAGGGACCAGGGGATCGCGCTGCGGGAACGGAGATGGGCCAGCCGGGGCAGGGAGAGCAAAGGGCAGACGGAGCCGGCGCCGAGGCCGGACGGGGCGGGGAGGAGCAGCGAGCCCAGCACGGCCTCCTCGGGAGAAGGGGGGAAGGAATAACAAGACCGGGAGAGAAAAGATGAGAGAGTGCTGGGGTTTGGCTTTAAAGGCTCACACACGGGCTGGGAGGGAAGCCGGTGGCTAAGAGCAAAGAGGTGGCTTTGTGAGGACAGCTGGGCACAGCGCTCACCGTGGATTTGCTCCCCGATTCTCGAAGCTCGGGGAAAACGAGCGGCATCCGCCAGCAAGGGTCACCGCACCGCCCGAACGCGGCCAGGCAAGGTTGCTCTGCGCTCCCTGCAAGCACGAAAAGGTCCCTCGCGCCCGGGAAAGCACGCAGGTAGAGCATCGGCCATCCCACCGCCCCGGGAAGGACGGGGATAACGGCACGCGGGGGGATTGCACGACGCACCCGAAAGCCTGAAGTTCGCCCTGGGACCGTGCCTGCAGCCCAGAGCCAGGGCAGCCATGCCCAGGCCAGGCACCGCCCGCACCGGGGAGACGTTTTCAGCCCTGGGAGATGAGCAGGGTGCCCCAGATGCGTGCCCTGCAACTGCAGGCTGCCCGGAAAGCCAGGCTTCGGTCAACATTTAAACACCGTTATCTGCCTCGCTGCCACGCTCAGGCTAGAAATCAAGGTGATGGTGGAGCTTAAAAAGCAGAGCTAAGAAATACCATTAGCAGATCCCTGAAATGCTGCTTCTAAAACATGGGGAAGTCAACCATTAGCAGAGTCTGGACTTCATCTCTGCAGTCTCCATAATTAATAACTAGCTCAGGAGGGAATAGAGAATACAGCGTAACTGATGGAGGCAGGAGGAAATCGCACAAGTACTTCAGGCCTTGGATGTAAGCCCAGAAGTGCAGGTACAGTCGAAAAATTAACTTAATGGAAGGACAACCTCCTGCCTTAACCATCCTTTTCCCCTGCTGTGCTTGCACTCTGCACAACGTCCAACCCACGAGGCTGGTGCAGTCCCACACGTGGGTTCCAACCACAGAAGCGCTGACGGGTTTTCAGAGTCACGGCTGATTTTTTTCGGCCTGCTGGGTAACACAGAGGCCGCTGCACACACTTGCAAACCAAAGCAGCAGAAAGCAAACCAGCAAGAAATGAGGAGATCTGCTCTTACAGCAAGCCGGGCGGCACCGAAGGAACCGGAGCTCGGACCCACGGGGGGGCCGCAGGAGGTCTCCGATCCAACCTCCCTCTTGCAACAGGACTGTTGCCAAAAAGAGATCCGGGCAGCCTGGTCTTGTCTGGGCGACGCTTGAAACCTCCATGGATGGAGACACCTCCCCACCGGTTGTGGGTTTTTTTTTTTCCCTAATATCCCAGCCAAACTTCCCACGTTCCCCTATTATGTCATCCACCAGGCCTGCCAAAAAGAGTTTGACCGCATCATCTTCCTAACTGCCCTTCGCATTGCTGTACCCGTGATTAGCTATGCCCCCGGCCGCCTCTTCACCACACCGAGCCGTCCCAGCTCCCCGCTCCCCTCCCAGGCGCTCTGCCCCCAGCCCTGGCCAGCCCAGGAGACCCAACCAGACCGTCCCCCGCATGCCTGCATCCCTCCTGAACGAGGCGGGAGGCCGAAACTGGACACGGTTTCCAGGTGTGACCTCCCCAGTGCTGAGCAGAGAGCCAAAAGCTTCCCTTGCTCCGCTGGCCCTCGCTGGAGCGGCGCAGGCTGCGTTCGCCTCATTGGGGAAGAGAGCAGCTACGGCTACGCAATACCCAGCACGACGGAGAAGCTGCCTTCCTGCCGAGAGCCCTGCTGTGTCCAGACAGGCCCTCTCTTCTGGGGAACCGCCACTCTTCCTTATCTGCTTTACGGGGAAGGGGCCACAGAGCCTGTGCGGGACTGACAAGACAGACACAGTTAGGAACGTGCCTACGGAGCCAGAACGAAAGACCCAAGAAGCAGTGCGGAAGCAGAGCCTCTCTCCCCTGGGAGGAGTTTCAGCCCCAAACCACCTGGCCTTCTGCATGACACCAAAAAGCCGGCCCAGGGCTCCCGGCTGCCTTTTCCAAGCACCCCTAGAGCCAGGTTGGCAGTGCCGTAGCGATGCCAGCTACCTGAGACGGTTGGGAATGCCGTTTTCAGGCTGCTCCCTCTCTTGGTGACAACTCAGCGGTGAGCCTCGATGATCCAGCCGTATCGTTGACTTTGCCAGCAGCAGAAAGCCAGCACCAGCAGAGTGGGGTCCAAGCTCTCCTCAACCTGAAGGTTGTTAGCAGTTAGCCTTGCCGATCTCAACCAGCCAACAGTAAGCACTCAACCCTACTAGACTAGACATCCTCCCCCAGATGCAGTAGCTGCCAGAGGCCCCCGAGGCAGTAACACACAAAGGAATTTGGGCCTGGTACATTAGCAGCGACCGGAAAGCAAGCAACAAAGCTGGAAATAATGAGATGTCAGTGCCATAGTTACTTCTAGTCATCTGCAAATGCAGGCCCTCCTCCTCATCAGCAGGTACCAGGAGCCCAGCTCTCCCCGGTGGCCCTGCACCGTTGCCCGTGCTCATGCGAAGTGACAGCCCTCGCTGGCTACAGCCACGTGCGGGGTCTTTATACCGTTTGTCGGGGCTCTCTTGCCTCTCTCTCCTCGGCTCTCTAAAAGCCTTGAATGATCATGATGAATTATAGATTAGCTCTGGTACACACCGCCTTAATGTCAGTTTTCTCATTCAACCATACAAAATCCTGCTGTTTTCCATCCCCTTCCAGAATGATCATCGTAAAGGAGGAGGAGGAGGTGGAATAACTCTTCTGTTAGAGCAACTTTTAGGAGAGTAGAGCCAGTAGAGCTCCATGTCTAGCGGTGTGACACCCCATGGCTATTCAACTCGTACCTTAAAAAAACAACAGTGCTTTCAGTCTGGGGGTGAGGAGGAGCGGACGAAATAAAAGGTCGGGTTCACGTATAGAGACGCAAAGAAGACCTAAAGAGCTCGTCCTGAAGGGCCCGCGTAGCCCCTGATCCCCACGGGCAGGTATGCTGACATTGCTGACAGATGCCCTTTCAGAAAAGATCCCTTTTCAGAAGCAAATCCTAGACCAGCCACGCCTGGCTAGAGGGGAAAAGCTGTTAGCGATGCGATGCCCGGCTTACCCCATCAGCTCCCTCCTCCTCCTCCAGTTTCATCCCCATGGAATTGGCACATCTCCATCCCAACAAGGTGAACTAGTGTAATATCAAGGGGGAAACAGAGGACTGAGCGCACGTCTCTGGCTGCTTGCAGACCTCAGAAGAGCTGCGTTCTCTTGGGAAGAGCTCCAGCGACTACTGTCCTCGCCGCCACAGGCTCAAGATGCAATTGTGCAAGTGAAAGGATGACGTAGACAGCCAAGACGTATCTCGGAGAGCTCCCATCATTGAGAAAGAGCGTCCTCCTTTTCCCCAGGGCCCTGTCCGTATGTCCTTCGGCATCACCGGCGGTGGGAGCCAAACGCCCCTCTGCTCCCGGCTGATACGGACCACAAGAGAAGGATGCTGATCAGAAGAACTGCTCGTCGGTGCCTGCATTCCTCCGTGGCCCCAGAGGGTTAGAAAGGCTCAAATGACAAGATCGACACAGGGAATAAGGGAGCCGAGGGAACGACATCCTTGCTGGACAGGACATGCATCACCTGAGGAGCCTCAGGAGAGTGGCAGAGGCAAGTCCTCACTTGGCAGGCACAGGGAAAGCCGGCGCTGATACGGGTTTGCCAAAGAGCCTTCCTGAAATGCGTGAGACGAAGATGCCTGCCATAGGCTAAATGACCATCGTAGGTCCCATCCAAATGAAATATTTCATTCGATGTTCTGTCTTTGTTGAGGGCAGCCCGAGTCTCCTTATCTTCCTGGTTAGCAGCAGACGCTTTCAGGGAAGGAAGAGAAGATGGAGAAATAGGCCCATGGCCCCCAGGAGAGAGCATCATGCCTCTCAGCAGCCCTTCGCACTGCCAGACTGAGGGAAGAAGAATTTTGCCAAAGAAAGCAAGCTGAGGGCATGATGGTTTTGGCCGCTGGGAAAACCATCTTGCCAGACACGGAATACATGAGAACACCCTGGAAGAAGATGAAGTAGGTTTAAGTTTTTAACAGCTGTGAACTCTTATGCTGAACATCAGCGAAAAGCCTGATTTGGACGTTGTGCTGTGAAGAGACTCAAGTGGACTGGAGAGGTACTAAAATGTTTTCAGCAAACAGCCTCCCGTTGATATAGTCTGAGACGTTTTCAAGTTGCACCATTTGATTTTTAAGAGGTCTCGGGAAAAACCTGTAAGGACAGCTGGGAGCATCTCCGATAGAGAAACAAAACCCAACTCCTGAAACCCACACCAAAGAGAGGAGCTCACGCTTATTTTCTGAACTCGTTTCTTTCCCGACTGCTTGTCTATATTCCGTGCCACCTCTAACGGGCCAACGTGAGCTTCAGCTATTTTTGAGACTGTACCCTAACAGGCTGTAAAACTTATCATGCCCTCTCTGCTAGTACAGCAGAGGAGAAGACTTCCTCCAGCAAGACAAAACATCTAATCCCGTCTTTGCAACTGGAGCCTGACAATGCCAGCACAGCACGCAGAGCTAGCAGCCAATCTTCCTTTCCTGCTCTCCTATTTTTTGACCTAACATATTTTTAGTCTTTGAAAGTAGCTGAAGGTGTTTTCTTTAGGCTCCCCTGTTATCTTAGTCGCTTGAGCAGAGAAACAAAACAGGTAGCCTACCTTACAGTCTGCTTTGCAAGCTTTGGTCCACAGAGAAAGGGTAACGTTACGTAAGACGACTGGCAAGTCACCCCATAAAAACCCCCAAAGGCACGAAAGGCAACTCAGAGCTCACTAAGAGTTCTGCTTTTGTCTGAGCACCACCACCAAAAATATTTTAAAAAAAATCTGCTCAAAAATGCGGCAGATGGAAAGGAACCTTTTTTTTTTTTTTCTTCTTTTTTTGAGTGAAGATGATAGAAGAGAGGTGAAGTTTTGCAAGCGTGCCGCAGGTGCTTTAAAGCAGAGCTTTAACAGAAAACGAAAAAGCTCCAAGAGGAATTGCTTGTGCTGACCTGGAACATATGGGAAAGAAAAGCAGTTTCAAAACCAGCTGGAGCAGCATGTTTTTTTATATATATAATATATATATATTTAAAAAGCATAAAAATTATATATATATATATAAAAAAAATATAATAGAAGAAACCTCCTACCGGCATTTAGCAACTCTAAAGACTGACGTGCAATGCTGGAAGTATTGTCTGTTTCTCAAAAGAGCAGTCTTTAAAATCAGGAGGATAAATGTTACACTTTACAGAAGTACATTCCTCCTTCCTGTGCTTCCCCAGGCAGACATAACCTGTTCAGTGCGACAGCAACAAAGCCTTATTCTTCATCCGTTTGTGTGCCCAGATCTGACGGCCTCTGCTTCAGCCCCCGTCACATTGAGCAAGACGACAGCTCGTGTGCACGCAGCAGCAATCTACTGTCGGTGGGATTTTATCACGTATTTTATCTTTGATGCTAACCCTAGAAGAGCAGAGGCACAGCTCCTCTCCCGCAGCGCCACGAAAACAACATCAGCATTGATTGACTCTGGTTCGGTACATAAAAATAAGTTATCAAGAGGACATAAATTTGGCCGCATTCCACGTTAGTCTGTACTGCAGGGAACATCGGGCATCTAGAGGGAGCTTTCATTTAAGGTGGTTCCGTCCTAACCAAGAACGATAAAAAGATGACAGCGTTAGCCCCGAACAGTAAGTCATTGAAAAGACGTTGATTCTCTCATTCTTTAAGAAAGCAACACTGGAAACCAGCATTGTCAGTTTATTACTTTAAAAAAAAACCCAGAACATTGCTTCAGTATTACACTGTCATTTTATTTCCCTCCTGTCCATAGAGTAGAACTGTGCAACACACGTGCATCCACTACAGTGACGAGAACTCGCCGAGGGCGATTTCTGCTTAGCGTTAGGAAGCTACGGCCGCATTGCCATCCTGCAGCCTGCTGGGAGTTTGGGAGGGGTTTGTTTCCGAGTTGGAGCCTCAGATATCACACACGTTCAGGAAAGCTCAGTCCCACGGCGAGGAAGAAGCATACAAACCGTGGGGGTGTATTTGACTGTGAAAGCAACTTGCCTGCAGTGATCTTAGGAAAAGGTTTTCCTGAAATAGGTAAAACGAATGCTGTGTTCGATTCTACTAGAAAGCCCCCTGTACGTAATTCCAGGTAAATGCCCATTAAGCAATGTAAAAGCAGAATTAAGCACTGACCAGGAACTCCTGCATTACACGCTGAGCACCATTTATCACTCTAGGTCAAGAGGCAGCTAGTGAGAACCTCTTAATTAAAGACACATTTCCCCTCAGCTAATTAAATTAAACTCTAAATTTAGCAGTTCATACTTGCTCTTAAACTGACCTGTGTCATCTCGGCAGTTGCTGGGATGGGGGAAAACACATCACATTACTATATACAGTCAGTCTTTCTGCGAGCAGACACCGAGCCCGAATGGCAAAAAGCCTGTATAAAAATGCCTGTTTGCTCCCGAATTCAACCGGTCACTGTTTGCCAGGAACGACATCAGAGTAATCTTTTAATACTCCGGCCAAGTGGTCATTGTGAGTCTTGAATCGACGTTTCTTCTGAGAAGCTGGTTTCTTCCTCCTCTGAATAGGAGCCTACAAGAAGAAATAAACAGTAGTCAAAAGATCTGCCCTCCAGCTGCGACATCTGACCTGCCGTGTGACGCTGTGCTAGTCGTCGCTTCTGCGCAGAAGAGCCCTGCTTGCGCCAGGGGTGGGCAGGCGGGAAAGGTGCCGGTCTGTTTTTGCAAGAAGCAACGGCATTCAATTAAAATCCAGGCGGGGAGACGACCCCGGGGACGGAGCACAGTCTCAGTATCCCACGCACAACAGCAAAGTAGAAGTGAAGTTTCCAAATGCTCCCAAGCGGCTACAGAGGCAGGTACGTGCCCCATAGTTCCAGCCACAATTACGTCCTCCAAGACACATTTAGCATATAAGGAATCCACGAGGAGCGCCTACGTGACGACAGGCATTAAAGAATCTAGTGTAGGGACTAGCAAAAACCAGGAACAAGTCCTGTGTGGAAGGGCTCTCGTGAAGGGACAGCGTGAAGCCAAGGGCAGAAGAGAAAAGACGTGGTATATCACGTACAAATAAATGTAAAAAATATATTGTTTGAAGCCAGGAAGAAAGCAACTTCGGAGAGCCTGCAGCCATTTTGGCCTCCCAGTAAAACAGGAGCGTATTGCACCCGGTTTGGAGAACAGCGTGCGTGTGGTGGGAGGCACATTACATGGTTCCCCCATCAGGATTTCAAAGCTATTTAGCAGAAAAGAGAAAGTTAAAAAACCCCACCCTCCTCCCAAAAAAGTAACTATTCTTCTACTCCTAATGTACCGTGCAGCTTCAAGCAGAAGCTTCCACTTTGGAGCTCACAGGGATTTCTGGCATTTGCCCTCTTCTTGATGCTGCTTGGATTACGCTGGCTCAAACGAGTTATAAAAACACTGACTGCTGGCTGCAGCATTGTTTTTTGCAACTTCTTAAAATTGGTCACACTTCCCCGAGCTACACAAAGCAGCTGTGCACAGGCTCACCAACACGTTTTGGAATTAACACTGCGGGGTCGGGAAGAGGGAATCTCCCAGAAAGATCTGTAATTTGTATCTCTTACTATTTTCTTTGGTCCGGTTTCTTGCATGGAAGAAATACCCTGTCGTTTCAGATACTCTTCGATTTTCTCCTCATCCATAGAATCCACGGGAATGCTCCTCCACAGCTTCTGAAATTCTGAAACACCACAGAAAACCTCGTTTTCTATCCCAATGAACAAACCCTGGACAAAGCCCCCGCACGAAGGGAAAGAAACAGACTTGATTTCAAACGCTGAAATATTCTGGCACGTCAGTCTGTGACCGTACGGATGCAGCAGTCGCCGCCAGCAGGCACCCAATTACCACAGCCTTTACCAAACACTGGATGCACTTCCAAAAAAAAAACCCAAAAACAAAAAACCAAACCAACAAACCCCCCAAATCCCAACCGACAAACCAGCAAAACACTTAATGGAAACAGATGAGCTGATGCTCATCTGTGCTAACTGCGCTCCAGCATCGGGAGCGCCCACGGGCAATGTGATTTGAATGTTAATTTGCTACGGAATCTCTCTTTTTGCCTAGCATCTCTATAGCTGCGTAGACTGTCAACGTGTTTTATAAGCCTCAGTTCAAAAGATCTCGGTGAAGGGTAGTAACTAACCGTAAATGGCAGCTTCATTTACACATCTTCAGCTGCAATTGTCTTGGGAGACTTGTCATCTTAGTCCAATTTACTGAAGATTCAAGGCATTGACTTCAGTGGGTTTAAGCTCGTTTATCACTGTAATTTAATACGTACCGTGCTGCACAGATAATAAATTACTAAAATTCCTCTGGTGTTAAAAAGAAGAGAGATACCTTAAAAGCCACAGCAGCAGGAAAAAAGACAGAGACAGTAAGTCTTAATTAGAGCAGCTGCCATCTGCCCGCACACTTTCTGCCTGATGTGAAGTTTCGCAGAGCCTCCGGAATGCCTTCTCCAGGCAGCGGCTGGTACAACCCTACCTCCCTTCGTTCCCCAGGCAGTAAGTTAGATATATCCTGTCAGCAGGTTTGGCTAACAAACTATAAATAAAACACGAGGCACGCATAGCAACGCAAGACTAAATTTTTCCCTTTATTTCCAGATAAATTTAGTATACAGTTGTCAAAACAACCGCCACTTCTGCATGCTTAAGAAGCTGTCCTATGCAGCAGGCGATCAGACGCTCCAGTGACGGTCGGCCACAGACACGCTGCAACAAAACGGCGCTGTACAAAAGGCGTACGTAACAGACTTGGTTCCTGCACTTGGACCGGCTCCCTTCCTAATGTATCTTGTTTTTCTATGAAAGTACGTGCTTTAAGTCTCAGGTCTTTCTTTTCTTCCCGTTGCCAACTGTAAGGGGCTGTTCAAGCTTTCCAGGAAACAAAAGAGGAATTTTGCCAGGGAAGAACAACAATGTTCATTTTTGGTAATGCAGCGTTTTTGAAGAGAACTAAATCCTGTCAAAACACCGCTTTTGGTTCCACGGAGATAGCGCTCAGCTTGTTTCTCACACGGGCTATACGGCGCAGCAGGATCACCGAGACTGCGGTTTTCAGATAACTTAAGGCAAGGACCGACACCGTAGTCAGACGTTCTCCATCTGCTCATCCGTTTTGAGTGCGATTCCACACTTTCGGCATAGCTTGCGGTGCCTGCTATCACAGATCATCTCTCACCTCATCCTGCTGCGGCAGGTGGAGAAGGTTGTGTCATGATCAAAGCTGAACACGCAAGAGAGAAATTTCTCAGCGATGAGCACTCAGATTAAGTCTTCACAGCAGAAGCCTGCGCAAGGGTCCTGTCACATTCTCCGGACCGCGCAGAACGTGCTCTTTAAGCCATTTCCTTTCTGTCCGTGCCCCCTCCCTGTCCCAAACACCCAAGCTGGACTCCGAGACCCAGAGGTGCTTGGAAAGATGAATCAGACGATGGGTGTGCAAACGCAGTATCGCCCTTCCCCCGTAACCGTTATTTCAAATCGTGTGTTTCTGCAGTTCACACACAAAGTGACAAGGCTGCACGTGAATGCATGACTCAAACGCATCCCGGTTAGACAGACTTTAACGTTGCGTTGTGCTACGCTGCCCCCGGCCCTGCGCAGACGACGAAGAGCCGCAGGTCAGTCCTCCGACATGCACGACAGGCACGCGTACGCGAGGCGACGGCAGATGAGAGACTCGATAACTCTTGATTCTTTACGTGGCAGCGTCCTTTTATTTATAATGTTCTGCTACAAACACAGATGATGTGTCTCCTTATTAGAGCTCATGATATATGGACAAACATGCCCCAGTGCCAAAAAAAAAAAAAAAAAAAAAAAAAAGGCTAACAATGGGTGCTTAAAGTTAAACCGGTCTACATTCTTCTGGGGAACAGAAGTGAAAAATTAAACACTAGAAAATAAACGGTCAGCTCTTCAAGGATCAACATGCACAAAAGTGCAGATCACAGTTAATACCTAACCACAGCGTTTTCCATTTCTTGTAATGCAGCGGTTATACCACCATTACAGCTTCACAGTCACCTTTTAAACCTGGCCAAGAAATACGAAGGTAACAGTCACCAAGAATCAAAACCGCAGAGCTAAAATGGACTTTACATACAGGTAATTTAATGCACTAATTGGCCCCACCAGAGTCGCCATACAGTATTCTGCAGCTCCACTTAAAAACTCCTTCATAAATCAAGCTGCTTTCAGCACTATTGCTTTGATTGCGGTAACTGGAAAAGAACCTTCTTCCCATGCTGAAGCTCCACACAGGGCATTAAAATACCTTATTGCCTAGGAAAGGGGGGACTCACACCACCACGGCCCGCCCCCGCCTGCCCCCCGCCATGGAAATACTCTGTGTTAAAGGCTTGGTTCAGAACTAAAAGCATAAAATAAAAGCTGGAGAAGCATACAGAGCTGCCACCCTCCAGACGGCTGGGCATACTAGCTGTCTGCGTTTAGGGTACCATCTAAAGGGAAAAGGAGATACATCTATCATCTCATCACAAAACCGATTCGGTGTAACACCAGACACTGAGCTAAATGCAAGAACCGAAGAAAGAGAGCAGCTGGCTGGCTGGCACTGAACCATTTCCACATTACCTGTCAGATTTATTCACAAGTCTCCAAGGACTATGCCCCTATCAGCTAGTGAAAGCTTAGACCTTGGGAATACGCTATCTGAATTATTGTGACATCCTCTCTGAAATACGAGAGCCTATGGGAAAAGCCGCCAATAACTGCAGCTCTGAATAAACGACCGTCCGCGTTTGTAGCTGTGGTATTTCCGCACCTCAAAATTCATACCCTTGACCCAAGAGAGAGAGAGATTTCTCCAACTTCTTTGAGGAGAATGTGAAATACTGTCACCCTGGCCTTTGCTGTGGCTCCAAGAAACAAAGGGGGTCACCAGTTGTAAAAAGCAGTTCATGAGAGGGGCCAGGGAGGAGGAAAGGGCACGCAGCGACCCGGTTCCTGTCCTCCACCAGCCCTGGAGTAGTGTCCACGCTTACGGCCAGGCAGGAGGATGCAGCAGGCTGGCCTGTCTCTGGGGAGGGGAGAAGACAGAAAGAAAGAAAAAAGCTGTGATGCCCTGACGTGTCTGAAGAGCGGACGACGACGACAGAAAGCAGTTCCTAGAGATGGCTTCAATATACCGTATCCTTTTTTTTTTTTTTTTTTTTAAACAACGTCTTCATTTGCTCCGTGGACAGGGTGCAGGGAGCTCGGTACTGGTGTGCGGAGCGGGAAGGAGATTGCTGGAGCAGAAAGCTCGCCACACGCTGGTCTGCTTCAGCCAGGCACGGAGCACAGGTTCAGATGCACGCATTCCTGCGGCGCACGTAACCGTTACAATTACGGAGCGCATCCCATTTTCCTTCTCCATGTCCTGTCAACAGCTAGGCGACCTGTACACCATCAGAGCGCGCGAAGGTGAGAGACTCTTCTATGAGAGCCACTAAACTATTTGATAGATCAGCCAGAACAAGCATATAATAGCTACAGAAGGGGAAAAAAAAAGTCCAGCAGCCAAGACGGTAAGGCTTCACCTGACCGCAGCGGGCTGCATTCAGACAAGATGACAGTTTCTCCAGCCGCTTAGGCTGCCGTGACAAGACGGAACCCAGAAAAAAATCCCCTGGGGAGAACTTTCCAAAGAGTTTCTGGCCAAAGCAACGCAGGTGCTGTGAACCCGCGAGGAGACACACACGTTTTCAGCGGGGCTTTTAAGTCCTGATGCCAATGCTGCAGATTTCCCCCAGAAGCAGCAGAAAGTTGTGATCCCAGTACCCGAGGGCAGGTGCTTGGTGTCTTGCCTGGACAATGAACAAATCCTGTATACAATATCTGGCAATTTGATCACTAAAATATTTTAACTCAGAAGCTTGACAGAAGGAACACTACTCACGGGCTGCTCCCTTGCTCCTCCAGATAGCTAACTTCTGCTCTTTCACGTAATGAGAGGAGGGAATGAGATCACGAGCTCATCAAAAGGCCAGTTTCGATGCCTGCTAACGTCTCCAGCATCACGATGTCTGCACGCACACACTTAAAACAATGAGCTTTGACCAGCAGTAACCAACACACAGCAAAGCAGAGGCAGCATAACAAAGATTTTGCAAACAGCTTCTCTCTCCGAAATACCCAAGGGGTAAGGATGCACAGTTACCTCAACTATGCTTCGTCACGGGGTGCCTCATATACAAAACCAATTTGCGCTGACGTTCCCCGAGTGATTTTACTCTAACACGCTCCCTTTTCTATAAAGGCTTACATTTGGAGAACAAAGTAATGGGTAAATGGCTGCACAGCGACTTTGGTGCAGCTCATCCCGCACTTCTGACTGCCTCACCTGCTCTTGTAAAACAGTTGAGATGGCTTCTGGAGATAAACTGCTCTATCACGCCGGTAATAAAATCTGCCGGAGATTAAAAACAGCTTAAAAATCTTCACTGAGCTGAGCCAGAACCTGAGCACAGGACAAGAACAGACACTAACAGGGAGGAAAGGAATAAACAACTGAAAAGCGGGGAAGATGGAATCCTGCTTCGTAACAGTCCCAGGGAGCGCGGTACTAGATCCATACCAGAAGGAAAAAGTGCCTGATATTAAGTCGGTGCTGCCCTTGGCCCATCTTGGAATTCAAAGCCAGAGCTGCATGTCATCACTGATCCCAAGCAATTTTTATGCTTTTAAATTTAAGAGGCTTTGACCATTCTTTAAATTTCTCCGAAGGTGCCTAGGAAGACTATTAAAAACATGTATAATGAAGTATCCAAATTTTTAGGCATGAAAATACTTCCTATATTGCCTTCAGATGTGACAGATACCATCTCTAACAGTTAAGCAGTGAAACTGGCCTGTCAGCAGTCAGCCGGCACGGGGTGAAAGCTTGGTTCACATGCAAAGCGCTTAACCCCAGCACAAAAAAGGCAGCGCTTTCCTTGGCTGAAGCACCTGAAATCTAGCCCGGCTTTTATAAACGCTTTCAGCTACACACTACTGACAGAAGATTAATTAGTCAGGAAGTCAAGAAGGAACACATGCAATCTGAACCCTTCTTGGCTAATCGCATAAGAGGAAAAACAAAAGCCATTCCTTACTGCAAAAACCTTCTCCGGTACCCTTGAGATCACGATATATAGGTACTGCACTACTGCTGCAGTTCATTGGGGTTTATTTTCAAAAGCTTGTTCTGCTATCAAAATAACCATAGTCAGGGCAGAGATAGGCACTACCAGAAGGCAGTTCCTCCCCCTACTTTAGACAGCAAGGTCCAAACTGCCCCGGCTGCTCCTCTTTCTCTACTGACTACCGATGGAGCTCAGACAGCGATGGGAGAGGACGCCTAACTTTTAGAGGGTTTTAATCCCAGCTCACACACGTTCGAAACCGGAGAGCGAGTGTCATACGGCAGACTCATGCGCTGAGGAGCGCAGAGCCTTCATTTCTAAGGATAAACATGAAACTAGAAACATATTTTGAACTGTCATCGGCTGCTAGATCAAAGAGTCTGACAACACTTCAAGGCTTATTTTGCAGTCTTCTAAGAACTGTTTTAACGTTGCCGGAGATAACGAGCTGAAATAGCACTGCTAACGTAGAAACGTGTCATAACTCATCCCGTACGCAGACAATTCTGCCGATGACTCCCTAAGAGACATGCTTCTGGTGCTCTGGAAAGAATCGTAAAGCAAAACGCTCCGGAAGGATGGGTTTTCTTCACCACAGGATAACAACAGTTGGAAAAAAGGACCCGTTCCAGCTGCAATAAGTAAGTGAACCCACCCAGGGATGTTTTAAGAGTCGTGGCATAGGCAAGCAGATCACAAAATTCACAAAAGAGAAAGTATTCTTACGCCCTCTCAGAACAAAGCATCATCGTCTGCATGAAAAGAAAAACCAAAACCAGCAGGAATAGGGGGGGGGGGGAAGAAAAATCATCGCTTTCTGATCAGATGGGAACATGCTGCCACCTGCGGATGAAAGAAAGCAAAGCCACCTTGAACTGCACACACACAGCACACTAACGGCCCCTTCACTACAGCCGCTGCAGGCTTAAATGCCTGCCTTCATCGGGAAATTAAGCCGAAAGGCTTAAACATTTTGTTTCAAGGTGTTTTAAAGGGTTTTTTTTTTCAACTCTTCCCCCCCTTTCATAGCAACAGCCTGCACTGAGCGTTCCTAAACACAGATCAGTGCTGGGTATGCTAAAATATAATGTATTGTATATGAAGAGCCTTGGATTTATACTGGCTACCTGATGAAGAGTTGGCAGGTGTCTCTTGCTACGTCTTAATAAAATGGGCTCTTTTATTAAATTTCACAGTTAACGCTGGAGTTATCACAAACTAAGAGCAACAGGGTAGCGACCTCCCTCTGATAACTCTTTTAGGATGGTTGGGTGCCAGTTATCTGGAAAAAATTGCACAAGAAGAAATGATCAGCGATCCTGACTGTAACACAACCAGTAGCTGCTAAAAACTTAAAAGCTTTGTCTTAACAGTTACTGCAACAGCACTGATTTCTAAATGTTTTGGCCGCGTTCGGATCCCTAACAGCCGTAGGCCGATGGACTGAAAAGACACTCTCTGAACAGGATGACGGTGTTAATGGTAAACTCAGAGGACTTGGGAGGTTAGAAATTCACACTAAAGGCTTATAATTCTGCATTTCACATAAAGTTCCGACTGTCACTATCAAGAAGTGACAGAAATTACGGTTTAAAGAGATTCACTTCAGTATTTTGAAGCACTTTTTATATTTTTAAATGCTGTAGACGTCACATCTACTTAATTATCTCTGTGGAAGAAAGCTATTATTACTGAGAGTACAAGCGTGGTCCATACCAAGTTAATGATACACATTTCCAGTTAAAGAGTCTCTCTGAGCTAGTCCAAGAAAAAAAGAGCTTTATGCTTTGTCCTAAGGAGAGCAGTTCAAGTTTCTATCAAAACTCTTCCCTTTTGTTTTAAACCATAACGTGACATTGTATGATAAGATGGCTTTATGTGGCACGTTACAAGAACAACGTGTTAACAACAGAAAGCGTTCAGTGTTGTTGAGTCATTTAAAGCAAGATCTTTTCACACAGATTGCCTTCTCCTTTCCGTACTGACAGGCATCTGACGTCAGCATAAATGTCATTATTGGAACACACCCTGATTTGTATAATTAATTTCTGTGCGTAAACAGGCACATGGCACCAGAGGATTTTACCGCTATTTGTTAAACAGAAAACACACGCTGAACTTCCAAAGTCCCAAAGCCACTCCAAGCTCTAGGCAGCAGCACTACGCCACATCTGCGCTCTCCTCCCAGTTGTAAACTAACCCTTCTCGGGACTTTTGCTCACATCTCCTCCCTGTCGGCTTCCTCCTCCTCCCGTTCCGTTTGTGGCTTCTCATCACATTCGCCAATAAAAGGCACACGATTAATAAACTGGAAAGAAAACAACAAACTTGCACCCAGAAGCCATTATTTTGGGCTTTTTTTGGCTGCCCTTCACACAGCAAAATGTTAGATGCCAATTTAGGCACCGTCAGGTGATTCTCAGTCTCCTCTGTGCCGCTACACTTGAAGAGAATTGTTGAATTCCTGGCGCCACGTTCCAATGTGTCCACTATAAAACAGAGAATATTACGCCTGAGCTCACTCGCCAGTCTCGCTATAGCTTCGTCTTAACACAAACCCTTCTCCTAGCATCTGGATATCCCTAATATTTCATCACCACCTTATAAGACTGCTATACCTGAAGACTGCTTATAGATACAGGTGCTTAAGATGAACTCAAATCAACTATCACGGAAATATATGGAAACAAACACCTACCTTCATCTACAGTAAACTGACAGCTCTTGTCATTGTAGAAAAGAATTTTCTTCTTATCGGGGCGATTAACAAAGATGATCTGGTCCCCTAAAGCCTCGAAAACAAATGCAAAAGAACAACTCAAAATCGCTTCGTTTCCAAGAATAAGGATTCCAAGTTGAACGACAGACCCAGATCTCGTGCACAACAAACTAGAGAAGCAGCAAAGTAGCTAGTAATGAAAAGCATCCAAAGCGGACGCTTACGATAAGCGCGCTAATAAATCAAATATGAGATACGGCGGACTGAGATCAAGGTACAAAAGCAGAACTAAATGCCTACAGCTGGAATGCGGGAGATCAAGAGTCTTTTGCGAGAAAGAGCTTTGACAGCTGCGCTGAGACATCAGGCCAAATCTGAGAGCGAAGGAAGAAATACAGAGAAAGCGACACCATTAGATCTTCCGAAATAGCTCGTGAGTTAACAAAAGAACAGAAACAAGTCATGAGAAAATTCTCCCTTAGCCTCTACCTCCCCTTCGAGGAGGTAACCGGAACGGGTTCGCTGAATCACAGACACGCGCTACTCACCTTTATGGCTTTCTGCGCGTTGGGTAGCCCTTCCTCAATATCTTCTAAAAGGATTCCTCCCAGCCCTCGCTGGTCATGCTTGTCCAAGAGCCTGAGCAGAGCCTTTTTATCTTTCAAGTTGTACTTGGGTTTGAAAGCATACTTCCCATCTACAACTTCTATTTTCGGATTGTTGACTAGAGCCTGTAATAGGGACATAAATTTTAAACCTTGAAAAAGAGCACACGCTAGTACTTTTTTTCTGGTGTGCTTTTGAGCAGCTAGAGCACGTCACAGCTGCCAGTTTGAGTTTGAAACAGATTTGAGATCCTTGGATCCGAGATCCACCAGCCTAGGCGTAATTCGCCACAACATAAAGCGCAAAGCGCCAAAGGAGGCTCGACATCATTCACTTAACACCTTCGGGCTCAGAGGTCCACAAAGCCTCTTATGGCAGAAAGCCGCAGATGTTCCTTTTTGAAAAAGGAATGAAAATAGAAGAGGGAACGCAAAAAGAAGCGTACTCTGGCTGAATATAAAACGCAAACGCACAACTCGGCGTATCAAGCTCGGGTGTACGGATGCTAGGAATGTGAAAGGCATTAACGTGGGATGAACAAAACAGGAGTCAGTCTTCCCCAACTGCTGTCAATTGGCACCAGCAGCTGTAGAAGAAATTGAGAAGAGCGGACCTCCTTCACAGTAAGATTTTACTTATGACGCCAGCTTCAGAGCGAAGCTGACCAGAAGTTCACGGACAATTGAAATGATTTAAGATATGCTCCGAATCAGATTTCCTGTGCAGCCTGTACCACAATGGAAGTTCACCTGTAACAGAGGGCAACTCTACTTAGTTTCTTCTGCAGATGCCAGCCTGACCCTGAAAGGAGAAAGAGAAGAGACACAGAAAGAAGAAAGGAGGGAGAAAACACCTGTAATAGAGAAAGTAACCAACTTTGGCGCTGCAGGGTATTTATTCGTTCGCCTTTGCTCATCCCATAACAATTCAGTGATCATTTTGTACGCACTTCTTGGGAGGAGCTTTTCATTCCATCTTGATATTCTGGTTCATTACGGAAACAACCTTTTGAAAGGCTTCAGCAAAGCCAAGCTTCCATCACAACCAACGCAGCCAGACCGGAGGTTTCTGCACCCCAGAATATTAGTACTGGCAGCAAAGGAACGCTACGGGCTGTATTAACTAAAAACATCCCAATTTTTACTATGCAGAGATTCTTTTCCCCGTGCCTCAACAGACTTTACTACTCTGTTGCGAGGATTTAAAATATGATCTGAGCAAAACCAGGTAAGCCAATCAAGTATAAGTACCAAATACGGTATTTTGCTGATTTATTAATCTTGAAATTCCATGAAGACATTCAGATCAATTAAGCATGAAGACGAATACGGTGGCAAGTTAGAGTGGATCTCTGTAAGAACGCAAGGTAGCGCCTAGACTGAGACTGATGAACTCCAGCAGTGGAATTTGCAGATCTATTACCCCCCAATTTCAGACATAAATTTCACATTGGAATTCCTCACTTCAGTAAGTAACAAAGCACTGTAAGCCTATGAATTTTTGTGCCTTGTTCCTTCCGTTTAGTTAATTTAACATCCTCGATATTGGAAGAGCTCTCCGCTTGAATTTTTTTTCTTAAAATAAACAGCTTGTTTATATAAAATGAGCACTGAATTAATTCACATGACATAAAATACACTCACTGTGTAATAATTCTAAGAGATCCTTAAAAAAATGTCAGAATAGGTTTCATTCCACAGTTACCTCAACAGCAGGAGGTACAAGACAGAGACACACGTGAAATCAGCGTAGTTTCTAAAAGGAGGGATTATATAATTGTAGAGTTTGTAATTAAATATACACGTAGAAATCAGATTTATCATAATCCTTTGATCTCTAATTAAAATCTAAGCGTGTGTTTCCTTTACCTCGCTCATTAACCATTGTTTCTGTTTGAGTCCAATATCTAAATGCTGCGTTTCATCCAAAATCTCTTCTAGGGTTAAGGGATGCGTATCACCACGCTGGTGCCGAGTCTGTAAAAGTAAATAAGATCTATTAGAGTTCTGTACGTATTTTATTCAGCGACCTAATCGCCATAAAGTAACTAAAATTGATACAGTGTGACGCCAAAACAACTTTTGCAAAACCAGGACACAGTACACATAGCGTATGAGTTTCAATTTGGGGTTTTTGACACTATGACGAAAAAAACTAGTACCAGCTGAGAGCGATGACAGAGTCATCTGTCAAGCACCAAGTTACAGGTTATTTTGATAAATAGCTCATGAATCCTAAAAGCTGAAAGCATCTTGCAACTCCTCTTTCTACTGCAAATAAAAAACCTTGTCCTGGTTTTAAAGCGACCCGGAATAACGAGGATTTCAGTAACGATACGCTGACCGCTTGGTTTACTGACAGCATTGCCGTTTCTTGACATTCTCACTCTCGCGGTAAAAGAATTTTAGAGTTTGAAATACTCAGCATCTTTCAGCTGCCACAGGAGAATAAATAACTAAAGTGTTTCAAAACCTTTACATCAAAACACCGTACCTTCATATAATTCACTATTTTAGCAAGGACTCCAAACTTGTAGCCAGAGCCTCCCGAAAGCGCCTTCAAGTTAAATGATCCATTGCTGTGATCTACGAAAGGAGAAAACAAACAATTAAACGACGCTTTCAACAACACCCTGTCGGCTCCGCACTCCATCTCTTTCTCACTCTCCTTCCAAAAGCTTTCAGGATTACAGCTGTGAAGAGAAACGCGCGCAGCAGGAGCGGTCACCCCCGGAGGACTCCACACGTGTTGATCCAGACCCACAGAGTTACCTGTCGACAGGCTCCGGAGCACTTCTGAGCGGAGCTCCGTGAATATAAAGTTATCGAGACTCGACCTTTAAGAAAACAGCAAGCAACTGCAGCGTTACTACCATAAGAGTACGTGCTTAATTCTGTGGCTTAACGTATCGCCATCGTTTAAGATTTATTAATTCACGCTGAAATAATGCGCTGCATTTTTGCCCAACGATTAGCTCTACTGATAGCTTCGCGCTGCTGAGATAGGAGCTGAAAGTTTCATTTATTCCCAAAAGGTATTCAACGCCAGGTAAAGGAAGGCTGCGCTTGTGGTGCTGGGCTTTTTCATTTGTTTGTTTTTAAAGTAGCTCTGGTGGAGGATTTATTTTTAAAACCCCCATAAATTCAAAACAATTCAACTTGGTGCATTGCACCACCGGAACAACAACTCAGAATCCCCTCTGCTGTCAAGTCTGGTTCTGTCTTAAGGCATCGTGAGGTTTAGTACTGTGTAAAGCTTGTTTCAAAAATTCTTGCAAGGTTGCTAATGACTGTTTTATTAACTCGAGCTATTAGCACAGCACGTTAAACAGAAATATCCACAAACCACTATCAAAAGCCACAGGCCCATTACCAGCATAACGTTGCTCAAACTTAATGGTAACAGCTTTTCAGAATTTCATCTATTGCAGAAAAAGAGTATTTCCTTTTTGTCACCACGGGAATTTTCTAATCCGCTGGTGGTTTGTAATCACATTTGACAGGACAGTAGGTATCTCAGAGATACCGAGCTCCTATTATTTCTGCGGAAAAATCAGTCGAGGGAGAGAAAAGAACAATTAAAGTTAGTTTATTAACTGAGGGTGAGGTTGCAGCGGGTACTGAGCAGAGGTGCTGAGCAAAATCTTTGCTCTGCTGGGAAGCTGGAGGATAAAGATGAGAGTGGTGATAAGGGGGAGTGGAAGGGCTCAGGGGCAGAAAAAGAAAGAAAAAAGAAAGAAAAAAAAAAAGGATCATCATATTGTAGAAAATGAATCCAAGATGTTTGACAGAGACCCGTCGCCTCCACCGAGCAAGCGGCGGGCTTAGAGAAGGTCTGCTGCGTTCACTGCATTTAAATTGAGATGCCTGTGCCAAGTTCTTCATCGGAAACTCCAAATTAAGTTTCCATAGTCACTATGCTTCAGGTGAATTTTTTTCATGTCCGTCCCACTGCACTTCGACCTATTTCTAGTCAGCTGTAAAGTCACGATAAAAGGCAACTACAAACTGGGAATTTGGGGAGTAGTCAAATTTCCAACAAAACCACTTTCAACAATTACTGGCAAGACTTCGCGGAAACCGGCGACAGCATAGTAAAAACCATAATGCCGAAGGAACAAACGTCAAATTTACTACTCGGCAACTGGTAATTGTAAAGCTATTACATGACATCGTATTAGAGGCTTTACACAGCACGAGAATTCTAAAATTAACGTAGAAGAATCAGTATAGCTCCAGCTACAGAAGAACATTTTATTCTGGTTACTACAATAAGCTGGAAAAAGGGAGAAAAACAAAAGCCAGCTCCCCCTGAAAATACCGCCTATAGGGAATTCCCTCTACAGGGTTCTCTTTTATCGTTAAAAATGAATGTCTATGCAGGACATTTTATAAATAATTTAAAAAAAAAAAGAAAAAATCGTTAAGTGGCACAAGAGGTCTAAAGTGACCAAAATAAATTCAGAGGTAGAACAAATAGTTAAGACGACTTGTCATGTATTTGTTCTGTCAATTGAATCAAGGAGATTATCTCGTTTAATCTGCCCGTCATGAACTGCAGCAGGCTGTAGCCAAGTAAATCTAAGCACGCGGCAAAGCTGGAAATCTGCAGATATTAACACTTCAAACGTCACGGTTTGACCGGCCGCTTTCCAGCGCAGAGCAAAGCGAGGTCACGGCCACCGTCGTGCTTCTCCGCTAACAAGCTCATCGCGCACAAAGAGCATCCCGAAAACGAGGGCGGGAAGGGGTTCGGTTCTTAGACGAGACAGAAAGAGTCAAATTTATGAATGATTTACTCCTGGGGTTGAGGGTTTGATGCAAATGAGCATAAAGGAAGTTGTCAGCAGCATCGCGCTCTGGCCAATGGTAGGAAAGCTCCATCTTAGCTCTGCCATAGGCTGCATTAAAAAAAGGGACCAGAACAGCGCTCTTTCAGCATCCTTTCAGACAAGAGGTAGGTGTGTATCATTTTCTAACGTTGTCTTAGGTTTATCGTGATTACTGAAAGAAAATATGCCTGTAACCTGCAAGCCTGTAAAAAGCTGCTTAGAATCAGAACGATTTTTCTCGAGGTTTAGCGGGATTTTATGCCGCCGAACGCAGAGGAGCTTGTCTCGCGCTATCAGACGAGCACTTTCACCATCTGTGCACTAATGGGAAATTGATGACCGCTCCATCTTACAGAAAAGCTAACACACCGAGCCAAGATTCAGTAAACAAAATGGATTTCATGCTTACTGGGGAGGTAGCTTGTTTCCTGCAGCCTCACGTTCCTTCTAATTCATTCTATGTGTTTTTAGAGCAATGATAGTGAAAGGATTTTCCTTACAACAAAGACAGCTAAACCTGAAATTTAAGAAATATATCTCCCAAGAGCGTATGCCGTAAACCGTGTCAATTAGGCTGCCTGCGTTCGCGGTTACGCTAGAAGGCCGTTCGAGAAATTTGGTACATTAGGGTAGGAAGAAAATCCCGTCGTACATTATTATCCTTGTAAATACCGGAGCAGCGATCAATACAATAGAAACAGGTTAGAAGCCACCTGAGATCTGTAAATGCTCTTAGCCCAAGATGTCTATTCAGTGGTTTCTTAAACCGGACTTCCTCAGCACTGCATTGAAATCATTTTTTGCCAGTCATTTCCCTCTGCTCCGTGAATACGATTTCAAATAAAGCTGCTCCTCTGCAGCGTCTAAAGACCACGACACTTTTAAATTAAAACCTAATACAGACATTTCAGAAGCCAATTCATTAAATATTTAACTCATTGCATTTTGGATACACATAATAGCTGAATTGCATTCAAATCTGAACCGGCTTACAATATGAATTTTAATTGTGCCATTACAAAATAAGGAAAACCGCATGAAACGGGACCATTTTTGACAGCTTTCAAAGACGCTAACCTTATTAGTGCTGTGTTAATTCCGAAGGCTCGGCAACGGCTACTTCAGCCTCGTATTTTAATAATTACAGCAACGAGTAGCTGACATTTATCTGCCTCACCTCCTTCAAATCTAAGGAGATCATCATCCTCCTCGAGAAACACGAACCGCCTCTGGCAGGGGCATTAAATTCCACCTCCCCGCGTAAAGACGAGCTTCTCTTACGCTGTGCAAACCCCTGCCCTAATGGTGGCTGCGGAGCGGGAAGGGGCCGGCTGCTGCACTGCGCCGGCAGCCGAGCGGCAGGGAATCGGGCCTGGGGAGCCGTGCCGTGCCCTAGATGCTCCCCTCCTCTCGGGAGCCGAGCGACCGCCTTGGCCGAGAGCTGTGCTGGCAAAGGGTCCCGGCTACGCAACGTAAATGTGACCAGCCTCTCCAGCGGCCCCAAATCTTCATCTCTTTTGACTAATTGTGATCACAAGGACCAAAATACTATATTTCATATCAGCAGAAACAGTTAATTTTTGTGCCTGGCGTTTACAGAGCGAACAAACTTACATGTAACAGACTCCGACAAAATCCTCAGTCTTGGAAAACTGTTTAAAAAGTTTAAAACAAACCTCCTCTCCTTTCCCGAGGATATTCTCTTGCCGTTTAAAATAGACATTTAAATCTTGCTTGCTTTAACTACCCCTCAAAGGGGACTCCAAATCCTTTCATTCAGCCCTCTCTCTCTCTGTGTCACAGATTTTCAACCAAGTCTTCAGACCTCCCCTTCAAAAACCCGCCTGACTTTTAGCCCCATAAAACAGATGAGCTGAGTTTCCTTCCTAGACCGTGACCAAACCAAGCCACGCTCTCAAAGCCAGGACCCAACTCAGGAGTATTTTTAGCTTGGATTTGCTCTGTAAACTTTAAGGAAAAAAAAAAACCACCCAGCAAAACACAACAAAAATCCAGTTTAATTCTATCCATCTCAGTCACGTTTTGTGTATCCAATTACAAATTCGTGTATTCAGTTACAGATTTAACAAAGGAAACAGTCAGTTACTGCAACCGCTCCAATAAATGTCTGTATCAAATGCTAATGGCAGGTACCTTCCCAACAACAAAGCCGTTCTGTTTCACTTTAAATCCATTACAGACAGAACGATAAAGAACAAAACATATAATATTTGAACAACAACAAAAAAAAGACGTAAATCGCAAGCTGGCTTTGCTGCATCATCCCGGTCTTCACAATATCCTTTTTTTAAATGATGACACACAAATAAGGAGAGGCGCTTAGACCGCTTTAAGTAATCTGCTTTAGTAAACGCCATCACGCTTTGCCTTTGCCACTTCCCATTTATTCAGGCATTTTGTAGTTTTCACTGTCTAAACAGGTCGATTGCAGAATTATTTCTGGAGTACGCAAGGTTCATTAAAGCATTACCCGTGAGCACGGTTTAACGAACAAACCAGCGTTACCTCTTTGTTGTGTAGTTTTGATTACTGAATGAAATGAAACTAAACACGGATAGCCAGGACCGTTTTGTAATGAACGTGGCTAGGTTTTCACTTTTTGCTTCACGTTCAAAGCAAAAAAGTCTTTCAATGAGGCATGAAAATAAGGCTCCAGGTTTCCACAAAGTTACCGTCTTGTCTCTTCCCTTTCCATAATCCCATGTTTTCTGGGGCACCCCAGAACGTTTTTTTATTACATTAGACTTTATACCAAAAGTACCGTAAGTTCCCTCAGTTTTGGGAGACGAAGCCAGGGAAAAAAGGAAACCGGGGGGAAAAAAGAGACGCGTAACTGTAAAGACGTTATTGCCAAAGATCTCATCCGCCTGCTTATCCGTAATTCACGGAGAAATTCAGAGACAGACAAAACTGCTTTTTTGTTCTAGATACACTACAGAAATTACTGAGGCACAGCCTACTTTCACACTTTTGAGCAACGGCCTTTCCAAAACAGCACATCTCGACAGCGATGCCATTCGCGCCAAAGGCTGATTTGCTGAAGCCAACTACTTGTTTTATCTCTCCCCCGCACCACAAAGCGGTCTCGTCTTCTGCCGGGTGCAAACAGACAGCATTGGACCAAAGACGACCTTCCTTTCCTAGCAGTGAAGCAGAGAACACAGTTGAAAATAAGAAATCAGAACTCCTCAGAGGGGGTTGGGTTTTCCTTGTTATCTATCCTAAATGACCACGGCACCACAAACGGGCCGAGGTTTCCAAAGGCGCTCGGTGCCGATCGGGCAGCTGAATGACACGGTTGGATTTCTCGAGCACAAACTTGTACTCAACAGCAGGGGAACGAACACCTCAGGAAATCTGGCCTTCTCAAGTCTAAAGAGTTTTGCAGGGTTAATGAGTCTGTGCTAACAGGCGATTCTAAAATAATGAGTTTTAAGGAACCAGGATTGTTATTTTGTACTAGAAGAAAGACCAAAAGTTCAGTTCCATTCTTTGGAAACATCCTCTAAATAGTTAAGACTGAAGAGCCACTTCTTTCTTTCTCCCAAATAGAAGAGAAAAAGAAGCCCAAACAAACAAACAAACAAACTCCAATGACGTTAACGTTCTTCTAATCACCCAGGTATGGGAGGGTGGTACACGGATCTCTTGGTTTTCTAAGAATGCCAAAAAAGCGCTGAGGGCTTTCACACCCTGCAAGTACCATGCAAGGTGGGGGTCGGTCTCTTCTCCCAAGTAACAAGCGATAGGACAGGAGGAAACGGCCTCAAGTTGCGCCAGGGAGGTTTAGATTGGATATGAGGAAAAACGTCTTCACAGAAAGGGTTGTCAAGCATTGGAACTGCCCAGGGAACCGGTGGAGCCATCATCCCTGGAAGCGTTTACAAGACGCAGACACATGGCGTTTAGGGACACGGTTTAGCGGTTGGACTCGGCAGAGCTAGGTTAACGGTTGGACACGATGATCTTAAAGGTCTTTTCCAACCTAAAGGATTCTATAATTCTATCTATGATTCTACCAACCTCAAGACTAATGATAGACAGGCCGTTGAATCCGCTGTATATCTTGAAAATTATATTTGTAACCTTTTTATCTTTGCACGTACTTGAAATAAAGCAGTAAAGCTCTCTCATTCCGGGATAACTTACGCTACACGATGCACGCATGGACCAGTCATCACTGAAATAAACAGTTCCAGACAAATCACAAACTCGTGCATTTGGAGTCTGATACTTTAGTGAGCAAAGAGGAGTACGAAACAATCCGTGTTTGTAGGAGGTGCGAGCACTTAGTCTGAGCTTAAGTTCTCACAGTTTGGGATAAAGAAATCACAGCATGTTCTTGATCAAGAGAGTCCTCAACAGCTTTGCTTTTCTGTTTCAGCTCCCAAATCCGTGACAGGGAACGCGCTAAGACAACTCTTCAAGAATGGCAAGCCTCAACACCACTCACTGGAACGAGACTACATCCATTTCCCACTATCTGGGCTTTCAAGTGCAGAAAATTTACCCGTTCCATGATAACTGGAACACCGCCTGCTTTATTATTCTGATCATATTCATCTTTACTGTAGTTTCGCTGGTGGTGTTGGCTTTCCTCTATGAACTGCTAGACTGCTGCTGCTGTGTGAAAAACAAAACTGTGAAAGACTTGGAGAACGAACCCAATCCTGTCAGAGCAATGATGAACAGCTTCAGAAAGCGCGAAACGGAGGTGGTGTAGGAAGGACTGAGCATCGGCACCGGAAGAACCTTTAACGCCTTGAACGAAGCCTCTTGTACCTTACGAACGAGCAAGTCACATACTTTGTTTTCTTTTGGACTTAAAGATAATCGCAGTTATCATTTTATCTCTGGATGTGAACTTGAATAATTGGGAAAGGCTTTCCGAGTGCTTAGCAGAAGGATGATCTGTTGCAATGTTACGGGCGAAGAAAAGATTTTTGGGTTTAAATGAACTTTTGTTGTTTATATTGAGTGACTAGCATAGATCTTTGTCTACCTGAACGAACAACCGTTGCCTAGCGTGCATAAAACCGCGTTGCTTAACCGGAGAAAACCTTCATAAAAATGCTCAACAAGCTGATCGTACATAGCTCAAAGACGCAGCAGTGTCCTCTCACTGAGGTCAACCACACAGAGGCAGGAAAGACATACGAGGGGTGAGAAAAAAGATACGAGGGAGGAGGGCGGAATGGCGAGAGATCCCACCAGACAGGAGAGGCTTGTGCGAATTCTTGCCTTCTGCACCTCTTCTTATTACGGGTTCTCGCCTTTTAGAAGAGAGGGCGGTGGGAGGAAAAGTAAGCCAACACGAGATGTATCCCTAAAACGGTCTTTTCTAACCTCCTGTGGTACAATTTGACCCTTTCTCCCTCCTCTTCTCCAGTTCCAGAGAACTGCTCTCCCCTTACTTCATACTCAACCTATTTAACAACGTCGGGGTGTCGACAGGTGACTAAAGCACTACCTTAAGAGTATCTATTTCCACAAAAGCATACCATAGCGGTACTACGGTCTAGAAGAAACAGGGACATTTTCCCACTCCGAGGCTGTTGCCTCTATGATATCCACAACACTACAGGGAACCAGACACACTGGATAGACCATCCCTATCTTAACTTTTCAAAGCCGAACTGGAACTGACCGAGTTCTTGCCAAGGAACGCAAGCAGACGGGTCGCAGAACTCCCAGGCCTATGACAGTCATTTTGCCCAGCGTGCACGCAGCTTTCAGGCGTCGACGTGCTTCGCAAAGGAGAAGGAGGCCACGCCAGGAGAAGCCTCGCGCTAGAGACGGCAGGGTGGACGCACAGCGAGAAGTGACTTCATTTTGCACAAGAGAACGTCAGCTTGCGTCATCCGCCTGCCGATGCACCCCAGAGAGCTCACACCTTTCTCGCAAACGGACCGCGTTAACACTCAGACCTCTAGCTCACCAGATTATTTTTCTTCCGGAGCTGCGTTGCGTCGGTAGTTTTTAAAACCATAGCAGTTTTACAGTTACAAATTACAACTGTAGTAACGCTGTCCAACAGCGTGGCCATCAGTAGCGGCCGGTAAGTCTTTCACGCCCCCGAACCCATAGAGAAGCAGGCCAGCGAGAAACATCCCAGACCGAAGCTACATGTGGGACACGATATTTAACTATACAAACCCCAAATTAATATTCCTGTCATTAGGGAAACAAAACCCACCTAGCGGGCCAAACGGACAAGTTACCGCAGTGATCTCGCAGTGTATCTGTGTCAGCGATACCTTTGTGCTATGATCAGTATCTAGAATTACTTTTTTTTTTTTTTTTAAAAAATATATAAACTCCCTCCATCAGATTCAGTAAGCCTAAGCTCCAGAAGATCTGGACACAATGAAAGACTTGCTAATTTGACTCATGCTCCTCCTGGCTGGTGAGACGGAGTCCAAGATACCCAGGCCACTACTAACCAGCACAGCCAGTCCAGCGATTCACCTGGAGAAGCAATTTCCCTTCTGCAGTCACAAAACGACACAACTACCGCTGCAACCATTCATCTCGGACGCGCTCGTTACGGTGAAGTTTCACCAGTACCAGACCCACGTGCAGAGAATCCTTTTAGCTACAAAAATCAAACTATAAGCACAATTATTGGAAGCTGACGCCCCAGGTACAAGACAACTTAGGATTCACACCAAGACACGTGACAAAGATAACGTTAGCGACGATAATGCCTTCCACAGTCAGGGACGCCGGGTAGATGTCTCGTTACTGTCTGCTGTATTTGACAGCGTCAGCCCTGAAAGACCGGTGTCCTGCTCAAGAGAGGCAAGACTAGCCATCGGGACACACCGAATTAATTAACATGCCTCCTTCCTGAAAGCAAACACTCCGAACGGCAATAGGACAGCTTTCCACTTGCAGCGTTCCTACAAAACGCTCACCGCCGCTGCACACAAGAAGGCAGCGCGCAGGGAGTAACGCGGCTAGCCTCTGCTACGCTGGCTTCGTGTTCTTATGCCTTCCTGAGAAGCACACGCAACGAAAAAATCTCGGGACTCGTTCCAGCGACTTATTTCACAGATCTGTAAGTGGGGCTGGGTGTCTGCAGAAGGAACGGAAGACAAAGATCTCCCCTCGCGCAGCCCTAGAGCCTCAGGACGATTCTTTCCCACGTGTAGACTAAGTCGTGAAAACAGCTCCTGGAGATTTCAGCTCTCGATTACTGGTGGCTAAGACCATCAGGACAAAGGTCTTAAGATAAAGACTAAGACCTCAGCCACAACTTACTATTCGTTAATAAAAAGAAATAAACAGATACAATCTATTTCATTTATTTTCCAGTTACTGTTCTAAATGAGTAAACAAGGCAGTTTTGAATTTGTTCAAATAACTTGTTTGCACAGTAATTTCAAATAACTATAGCAATAACTATTCTCACCGGAAAGCTTACAACAAATCTTCGCGCGCAGGCCAGATTTAGCTACGCAGTCGTTTGAAGATTAGCACGATCTCAATGCCTCTCCTCCGCAAAAAAAGCGACGAGGGCAGGTTCTCCGAGTCACAGAAGCGCAGAAGGAGGGAGAACCCGCAGGCACTACACACCCAATGCCAACACGCAATCACTGCGACTTCACTTATTGTCCTTAACGTACTTTAGGGTCACTACACAACAAAACTAGGACCGATCATCTTAATTTTCATTTCTTAGAGGGGGTGGGACAGGGATTCTTCAACATCGGGTTGTAATCCATCTCCCCAAGACCCACCATATCCTGACAGGCACCTAACAATGTGGCGATTCAAATAAAAAGGAGATTTTGAGGCAAAGGACTCTCGCTCTGCAGCATCACAGGGCAACGTGTGCTGCTGGTGGCCGCTTAACCCGTTCAGTCGCTTGCCAGCCCGAACGTTTGTTCTGAGCCAGTTCCTAAGAACGAGAGGGAGACAGTTGGTCCGCTCGGTCTCCGTTATTTTCCTTCCATCCTTGCTGCTTCTGCAGTAGTTAGTAAACGCTCTCCAGGAGGAAACGAAAGGAGGCCAAACTCGTTCTGCATGAAATGTTATAGGAACCCTGAAACCTTTCCGATACCGTCTGGAACAAAGCCAGCAGCAAAAAAGATAAAGCTTCTTTCCTCACAGCCACGCATTCCTAGTTGCGTAAGTTAATCGTTTGACAGCTGCAAAAGCACTTAAATACCGAGTCCAGAAAAGCACAGAAAAGAAATTACACTTTCTTTATCTGCTGTGCCGCTTGGCCACGTATCTACTCGAATCCTCCAGATCAGACTCACGTTTGAATCCCCCGCCCTCGTCCCGCCTCCCCATCCCTCTTTCCCAGCAAACCGCTCTGCCTCAGCATTTGCAGTTTAGGATATTCCACGTAGAATTTTATTTAGAGAGATTTTTGCCTTTATGTAGGCCAAGGGACCGATGGAAACCTGGCCTCCCTCGATTTATTTTAAAATGTCTGGCCAAAAACTTTTTTTGGCACCCTGAGAAGCTGGAGATGCCAAACTCCCTACTCTTCCTCTCAGACAGAAGATGCTCCACTCCTCCCCTCCTCCTTGATGTTTTCCTCTGTTGTTTTTAGCTCTATTATTTCCTTTGGAGTTTAGAAGAGAGCCACGCATGGTCTTCAAAACGTGAGCACGCAACGAGTTGCATAACAGGATATTTTGTGTTTTAGTAACTCCTGACATTTGATTTGACCTTTAGAGTGCATGGGAGAGCGGTAAGGGCTTTCGGAGAACTGAAAAGGGCTCCCAAGTTACGCGTCTCGCACAGCGAAAGCGAACGCAGCGCGCGGCGTGCGCACAAATCCTCTCCGTGCTGCCCCAGGTGCCGCACTTTTCATTTGCTCACGCTGTTTTGGTGCTGCTTTGTTAACTGCTTATTTCATATCGAGAGATATCAGGGAAATGGCGAAACTCCTGACCAAGACAGACAGAAGCCCTGGTGTGCACGAACAAAGATTAGCTCCAAGGTAAAACAAATCACAACACGCTAACCAGACAAGACATCAGTAGCAAAATCCATCTCACAGATGGATAGCCAACGACTTAAAGTTTAATACAATTAAGTTTTAGACGCTTTCTTGCCAGAAAAAGAACGAGACCACGGTGACGGCTTGTCCTATAGGTCCGGCAAGCGCCAAACCCCATAAAATAAAGGTCAGCTTCATATAAAATAACGTTTTGGCAGCAGCGATTCCTCCACCCGAGCCACAGCAAACAGGTTACAGGATGAGGCTGGATGCCTATATGCGGTAGCAAGCGTGTTTCTTCCCGTTGCACGAGTGAATTTCTTAGCAAAAAGCAACAATTTAAGAGAAAGAATGACAGCAGCCACCAACAAAGTTCACAGATAGACTGACTCATACTATCAAACCACAGCTGAGAGACAGACAGGGGGAAATAGCCAACAGCTGTCAAACAGGAGACTTCCACCAACCTGCGTTTTGTTTTGAGCTCGAGGAAGCGCCTTGCTCTACCTTTGCTTTCTTCTTTTTTGAAGAGGAGGAGTCAGAAGATGGCGCTGGACGTTTTTCTACTGCTGGGGTGGAGAGGGCACGCTTTTTGAATAGCTCTCGCTCTCTCAATAAGCTTGGATCCATAATTCTGTTACGAGAAGTAGGAGGAAAAAGGCAAGAAATAGGTATTAGAGTGAACGGGGTATTTAAGAGCAGAGCCATCCGTTTACGAAGTTGTTCATTCCTTCTTCGCATCCTTCTCCTCCCGTGCGTGGACTTTTAAGACAGTGACACGCCCGGGGATTTAAAGGGTCAGCACGCCACCTCCACCCCAAAGAAGTACCTGAGGGTAGAGAACTCGGTCTCTGAAGCAGCCCCCCATCCGCACGTTTGGAGGGGCGCCGGGGAACCCCCCGGCCGAGCCCCAGCGCCGGGCTCGGAGGCACCCGCCGTTAACACGGAACTTTCGAGTCACCGACACCAGGGGAAACTTCAGCAGCAAGGCGACCGCTCGGAAACCCCCGCCGGGGATGGAACCCGAGGGTGCCCCCCCCTCGCTGCCCCCCCTTTACCGACGTCCGCGGCGGAGCGGGACCGGGCGAAGCTCCGAGGGTGGACAGGGGCCTGGGGAAGCCGCCCCTCCGGTTCCCCCTCGAAGGCCGGAACCCTCCCGCCTTGCCCAGCGCCTGTCCCCACGCCGGGCGGGCTGGGGGCTGACCGCCCCTCCGTGAGGAGCCGGGCCCGGCCGCGGGTCCCCTCTCCCCTCACGGCCCCGACCTCCCCCCCCCCGCCGCCGCGCGCCGCTCACCCGCACGCCGGAGCGCGAGGCGCAGGCCGAGCACCGCCGCTCCACGCCTATTGGGCCATGCCGCTTACCCGGCAGCCCCCGCGCCGCCGGCGTCACGCCCCACACCGGAAGTGGGTTTGCCGTTGCCGTGGTAACGGGCAGGGCTGAAGCGCTGAACGGCCGCGGCCGTGAGGAAAGGGGAGGGGGAAAGAGAGGGAGAGCGGGGAGCTCGCTTTTTTATTGTAATTACAAATTTCACACAGTGAAAAAGAGCACGCAGCGAAGATGAGAAAAGAGTCAGCTGCAAGAATGAAGACTGAAGTGGGGGAATATACAGGTGATGGAAGAAGCTGTACATAGAATAAGGGACGATAAAATACATCTTTGTTCTCCCATATTCAACTGAATATCCCTTTTTTGGTCTCTGTTTTGGTTTTCTTCATTTGCGTTACAGGTAAGACTGTCACAGCTGAAGATCCAAACCATTCTGGCACCTTCCTCTTAGCAGGGGGATGGGAGCTCTGGAAACAAAAAAATCCAACAAACTTCTAAATAAAGGTACCCATTTATACTCTACCTTGTACAGTTCTACCTTCAAAAATAAATCATGGTGAGCAGGAGTTAGTAGCTGTCTTCAGTAGTAGTGGAATGCTTGTATCTCCCTTGAAAAAGGTAATTATTTAAATATTAGAACAAGTAAAGAAAAAAATCAAGCTAGCAATAAAACCAAAAAAAGGGATACGAAGTCTTACCAGCCCTAGGGAAATCCCCTTCAGAAGCAAAACTGAAAACCCAAGACCAACTGTCACAATAAATAGAACAACTGCAGCCCCTCTATGGGACACGTGAAAGAATCCAACCAAGGCTGAAGGGAAAGCAGATGCCCCACACCCCTGCCAGATCAGCAGGACCTGTTACCTTCCCACATTACTCTCTGAGAAAAAGGAACTGACACCCACAAACACAGCAAACCCTCCCTCTCCTCAAAGGTCACAAGCTCAGCAGGACTCAGGGCTGACATTGCCCCATGAGAACATGAGCATAGAGTGCTCTCCATGACTGCTGGGTTCAGCTCCTGCGTTGTGGTGGGAAGAGATGCTGTGGCAACACAAGGCCATGAACTCCTGCAAGAGCTTTCAGCCAGGAGACAGATGGGTTTCTGCTCATCCTTCAGCCACCAGTTTTTAAATCATGGAAGACCAATCTGCATGACAATGTTCACCAAGGATATTTCAAGAGAAGTCAGCTGGCAATCCAGGCCAAGGTTTCAGGCATGACAAAGAACTCAGACCAAAGCTGGGATTTTGCTTTGTTGCAGATCAAGACCCAAATCATCAGGTCTGGGCTCTGCTCCTGGCAGAGAGCTACAGGCAGACTCACCTTGGGTTGAGAGTCAGCAAACAGTTCCTCCTCATCGGGAGTGAGGGCCGGCTGATTCCAGGAGGCCAGCATGATGGGCTTGAGCCGGCCCGCTGCCCCTCTGCTACCCGGCTGGCCATCATCCACGCTCTGTAGGGACTGTCCATAGGACAGCGAGGAAGCAGGCTGTTAGATCTATCACAGCATTCCAGCTTAATGCAACATAAACCAAACACAATGCAAAGGCTGCATGTTAGAGGGGTTTCTTTTTCCAAATAAACAAGTAATTATAAGCAGAGTTCCCACACCTCTGCTTAATGAGATCACTAGCTATTTCTTACCCACTTCATCACCATAAAATCTGAGCAACTGATGTGCATCCATGTGAAACACAAGCGAACAGGAACTTGTACTTGGGCTTTTTTGCAGTGGAGAAGGATACTCCCTCCATCCCAGTGGCTCTGAGAACTTGAAACACTTCTGACTCACAAGTGGTTGTTTTCAAATGCCTTTTTACAGCGAAGGTGTCAGTTAAAAATAGTACAGTAGGCACCGAGATATTAACTTCTAATTTCTCTATAATGCCTGCTGGTCACAGGTTGGAACAGCCAAGCTGAGATTTTTGGATCAGCTACACATCTCTCTGTTACTGAGAGCAACGCTAATGGCCAGCCTACCACCTGCTTTGTTACAGTAAGAACATCTGTTTACCGAAGCCAAAGGCACCGCTTGCAGATGGGTTTTCTGTGCTCCCTCCTTCAATGTCGGATGGATCAAATTACCCTGTAAAAGCAGCAGTAATGCAAGGTTGTTAAAACCCAAGAACATTCATTAGCAGATTTCAAAGCTGTTTGCTACAGGGAATTATTAGAACAAGGATATTTTCTGAAGGAGTAAATAAGGACTATTTGGATTAGCTTTTGGATTTGCAATCTACTCATTTGTATAATATGAATTTGATTTCTAATAGCATGTCACTGTTATTACCTCCAGCAGCTAACAGGAGCAGTAATAAGTCTAATCAGAGGTCACGCCATGAGACCACAAGGAGGTCAACTTCAGGAAAAAGCAATCTCACAGACATTGTCTAAAGAAAACAGCACTCAGGAATGCGCAAAGCAATCAGTTTGGCAAAACGGCAAGGACTGATAACTTGTTTGAGCTGGAGTTCAAGTAGTAGAGCCCAAAGCCTCTAAGGAACACACATGAAATCCATCACAAGCAGCTAGGATTCAGTATGTGAAATTTTTTTACCGCTCCCACCGGGAGCCACTCAGTGCAGGGTGGCCTTTGTACAAGGTGCTGAACTGGGCCTTGAGACACACCGAGAGGCCAGCCAAGGGCTCAGAACACTAGCCTGGCCTTGCCCAAACAGCAACAAACAGCTCCTTATTTCCCGAGATCTCTCCCCAATGAGTCAGACTTATGGCACAACACTTTTCTTATCATCATGCCACGCCCAGCAGTTTCGAGCAGCAGAGGAACCCATGAAAGACAGAGACATTTCCGGCAGGCATTGCCTCTGGCTTTCCCACACAACCCTTCTGCTGTCTTAGGGCTTTCTGCACAGCGAGAGAATCCCTTTTGCCGCATCAGGTTGGTGATCAGGTACCAATGCAGGGAAGCAAGGCAAGTGCAGAACACAGACTCCGTGTCTGTGATCTATCTGGCTTATCAAAGCTTTCGTACGAGGCAGAACCGGGAATTTCAGCTTTTCCTCCACTGCCCCAGCTACTGTAAATCTCTGTTTTTACAAAGGATAGATGGATTGTGAAGATGAGACAAAGCACTACTTGAAACAGCAACAACATAAAAGGGCTTTTAGTCTGCTCCTACAAAGGAGAAACATTCTCTTCACATAACCAGCTTTATACCTTCTTTTACTAACCTCGGTTTTACTCCACAAGGCATCTTCCCTGCTTGTGTGATCTGCTCTTGTTTTTTCCTGCTGCCCTTCTGACCACACCAACATCCTTCTGACACCAGAGCCATCCTGAGACTTATTTCCATCCTTCTCCAATAATGCAATCGTCATCCTGATGAGATACAGCTCGATATTTGCAGGAACAAGTTTTCTAATTGCTTGAATTTTGGTGGTGTCTTGCAAAAAAATACAATATTAATTGTTTTTTAATCCTCCTCTTGCCTCTTATTCAGTTTTCTTTTCTGGTAAAGCACCTAAGTTGTCCCTCATTACAGCATAGGATAGAGTGAGATATAGTACAGATGAATAAATAAAACAGTGTATGGGCTTACCTCCTAAGCGAACAGATCATGAGCTCACGTGATAAATCCCCACCTCAAACTTACTCACACAAACTTGAGCTCACACAAACATAACTGTCCTCAAATTTAGACTAAAACATCAGAATCACCTGCCTCTAACTTGCACACCCCATCAGCCATTTTCTCTTGAGAAAGCTACAGTAACTCAGGCTGGAAAGCCTCTCTTCTTGCTTAAATCTAGTGCCACACCAGTTCTCTGTTCCAGCATGGCACTAAGTTTAACAAAGAAATCCAAGAGTCTAGTTGAGCCTGTAACTGCTGCCGAAAAAACACATTCATTCACAAGACAAGACTAAAAGCTAGCAAGTCAGCAAACTCTGCCAACCTAAGAAATTAAACTGCTAGGGCAAGACTGGACTTTAAGTCGCTCCATCTGAGCCACAAGTCAGCACATGGTTGCCTTCAGCCTCTCAACTAGGTCACGGCACCAGGCGACAGCGTTAGGCAGAAGAACTGCTTTTCCCGCACTTCTCGGCCTCCTCAAACGATTATCTTGCAGAGCAGTTGCACAGCCAAGTTCTACAGCTCTTGAGCAGTGTGTTTTCTGTAGATGCCGCTACTTACAGGAAGACTTTGTCAGGCTCATGTTTTTTCCAAACATGCTTAAGAAAATACAGATTTAAAAAAATGATGCTGGGATCTTTTCAACAGCCATGCAATTGAACAAAAGGATTTGTAGAGGGCTACTCTCTTATCCTCTCTAACCAATCGTCATTGCCTTATTTTACAATATAACCTTGAAAGGAAAGCACTGACCCTAGCATCGCCTCAGTCACAGGCCTTCAGAAATTACGTGTTCGACCTAAAGCAGCAGCTGTGATGTCCGTTTTTCATTCCCTTCATCTGTACGCCGCTGTCACGAGAAGCTTCAGATAAGGGCAGGCAGCAATGCTCACCCGAATTAATGGGAGGATTACGGATAACATCAGAAATGATCTGTTGAACTTCAGGAGTCAAGCCCGCTCGCTCCAGGTCGACAGGGTAGCCAGCTTTCATCGCCTGGAACACGTGAGCGCCGACCTCAGAAACAGGCAGCGATCTGCTCTCACTTATAGTCCTCTAGGGAAACAAAGGCAGAAGGAATCGAGATGCAGGAGTGTCTGAAATACAACCCCAACCTCAAAGCCTGGCAACCTCCCACTCCCAAAACCCAGTCAGGGGATACTGGCACATAACAGTCACCACAGTGCTCCAAAACACTTGGTTACGCCTAATATTTAGCTCACTTGTTTTCCAGCTTGTAAAAACCATTTTTCTCTTGAGGCTACCACTTCTCAGCTTGAGCGCAACATGTCCGCTTGAACTTACTTCAGATAAAGAGAGGTTCCACACAGGAAGGGTGCTGTGCTTACAGCTCACATCCCCTGCGTCACACTCACCGTCACCCCTGTCCACCCTGTGCCAGCCAAATCCCAGCAGTTTCTACCGTAACAGAAACCGATGCTCTCGCCTCACAGTTAAGGCAGAGCATCAGCCCAGCTCCTACTCCCTGAGATTTCCATGTCAAAGCAAACACCCCTCCTCTAGACAAAGTACCCCTGCCATTGGTTTTCAAAGAGAAGGGACCTCCACAGGGAAAAGCTTACCACAGAGAGGTTTTTCTCTTGGAAGAGGACATAGGTGACGTGCTCTGAGGGAGTGAGAGCTCTAACAGGCTTCCAGGGAGATGCTTCGTTCTGATCTTTAGATCCAGATGTGGGGAATGTGTCCATCTAAGTTAAAGAGGATTTAAATGGAATTTATTGCAGTGATCACCCTCCCAGTATCTCAAGTTACCTGAAAGAGTAATATAAATGGAGTCATTCATCTCTGTGGAGGTTAGTTTTGACATCAAGTCCATGTTCCATCAAAAAAGCAAATAAGGAATCCAAATGGACACCCATATACTCTCATCTTAATAAAAAAGCATGGGATGGTCCAAGGGACTTGGAAAAAACCCCAAAAACCAACCAGAAAAAACAGTGTCCAGGTCAACACTACCTCTTAGGTGTTGCTCATTACACATTAAACTGTTCCATCAGATCAGACCGTGGTATTTGGTCTGCTCCCTAGTATGGTAAACACCTCCATTTGTTTTCATCTTTTGCTCAAACACAGATTTCTTGGAAAAAAAAACCCCAAACAGGAATGCTTTTGGTGCCCACTCCTGCATTGCAATAGCTTTCTGTGAAGCAGAACAATGACTCTAGAGTCTTCTCAAGCATTACGGAGAAGTAGTATTGCTGCTCTACCTGCTCTCTAGAATACATACATCCCTTGAACTATAGATTTATCTAGAAATTAAGATCCCCGAAGCTAAACTGCTCCCTAGGTTCCTCCAACCCACTGCTCCACAGCCTCTCCCTAGTGGATACTGGATCCTCAGCCTGGTCAGATGGGTGACCTTTTTATAGAGGACTTTGAAGATGACACCACCAGTCTGGAACATCAACCAGGTCCTAGTGTGATTGGCAAGTAGCACACCCAGTTTTGGGAGGCCTATTTGTACAGAGGGCTAGCAAGTTTCACCGCCATGCTTGGATAGAATAGCCGGAATTACAACAAACTCTGAAGGAGAAATCTGAGAGCTGCAGACCAAATTATGTCTTTAAGGCTCTTGCAAAGTAGCCGACACTCGACCAAGTCATACCTGCAAACTATTCACTTGGCAGTAGTCCTTAATTTCAGCCAGGAGAGGGATCAACATGGTGGATTTTGCTTCAGATACACCATCAATTCTCTTCACATTCTCAACAGTCGTAGGCCTGGTTCAGGACAAATCATAAAAGCCACAGAAGCGTCCCATGCCAACACTTTGAAACATCAGGAGTCTGAACAACACGTATTTAGACTACAGATCTAGTCATCACTTCTAAGTGTCATTACTGTACCTTCATCAATTCCAGAACTAATTAAATTCACCGTTTCCACTTGTCTCTCATGAAGCTCCACCACAGCAAAAACTTTGCCTTTGGTGCTTAATACTGTGGAGGATCACTTCAGCCCTTGGATCTTATTTGCTTTTACCTCCAGACAGCCCCTAAGTCCGGAGACCTTCCATGGCATAACCTAATCCATGTTCCCAAAGTAATGTCTAATGCCTTTTAGTACCTGGGAGGCACTTCAGATGCATTGCCAACCGAGCTGCCCCAAAATAGCTACTCATGCAAGATAAATACAGGAATTTTTCCCTCCTTTCAGTAATTTTGGGAGCAACATGAAATCGTGCTTATTCTTTTACACTACAGAGCTACCCATGCAAGGTAAGGGATAGCTGACCCTCACCACGATAGGGGCATACTAAAATTATGAACACACATTGGAGCAGCGGTTGGAAAGATAAGGATTAGTAAAAAAGCCACACACCTTGGCCCTTTCACTGGTCAACCTGACAGGAGCTTTGGATACAAAATAATAGGGAAAATTGGCATTTGGGGGTTTTTAATATTAACTAGAGTGAACCAGCAAGTCTGATGTCAATAACTATTTAACTTAGACAAGGAAGAAGAGAGCTGCTCCCCTACAATAAGGCATCGTCTCCAACAAAAGCCGAAAGGGGATTTGTGATTTGGCTTGCAACCTTCTCAGTTTGTACAACATGTGCACACGCTGGCTTTACCTCATTCGGGCCATCTCCACCAGGATCTTGTTGGTTGCCAAGACAGCTGGAGGAATTACCTTCTCATTAGCTACCTTCTGTCTAGCAGTCAGCAACTTGCCATACAGAGCAGTCTGTGGAGGAGAGAGCCAAATTCTCATCAAGCAGCTCTAGACCACTCGCGTATGTATAATTAACAAGAAGAGGTCTAACTTCCCTGATCTTTCCACTAATATACAACACCTCCAATCCATTAACCCATCTTAACATATTTAAATCCTCTTCCAGGTCTTCTAATTCAACACATCTTTGTAACATTAAGAGCTGTCCAATTCACAAATATCCTCCTTCTTCCCAAAAACTCACCTCTAGTTCTTTTTCTCGGGATGAAACAGCAGGTTCTGGGGGCTTCAAAGGAGACGATTTCATAGGTGAGCGCTCTGCAACACTTAAAAAAAATATACAAGTGTCAGACAAGCCCTGCATTAAATCAATTTGTTCAGGAACTTTGCACAAGGCTGCGGGAGAGCAGCAGGCCAACTTGTATCGCACCATCAGACCGCGGTCCGGCACGTCGTACAAGAGAGGAGCTGGTTGGGGCACAAATCAGCCGTATCCCTGACTTAACTGAACTCCTCTGTGTCTGGTCCCATAACTTCAAAACAACCTCTTACCGTACAAAGCTCACGCAGATGAAATGGCAGTTTTGTAGAAAAGGCCACCAAATTCCCTATCAACAACTGCATCGCCATTTTGCTAACAAAAGTGTGTTCTCACAAGCAATTCTCCATTCATGACATCATTCTGACAGCATCCCTTGAGAAACACCTTCCATTTTCCCCCCACAGCTGATAATAAATCTTCTCTTTGGCCAGGATTAATGTTAACAACTTCAAGAGCAGCAGTGACAAGGACACAGCTGCCACGCTGCAAGCAGCATTAGCTGATGTTACCACTACATCTGCCCAGAGAGCTGCACCACAGCTACGGGACCACAGGCTCATGTATGTAGGGACAGTGACCCCTATTTCGACTGCTACGATTACACTGCAATAGCTGTTAGCAGACAAGCTGGAGTAAGAGCATCCTTTCCCAAGCAAAATGTCAAACAAAACTTGTTTTGGATTATAGCTGTCCCTAACATTGAGTTTTCTTCACACTGCTACAGTGGCAATTACTCAGCTGAAGCGACACGTCCTGTTTTCCTGTCGTCCGACAGCATCAGGCTGTTGGCCTGAAGGAGGCATCGAACTGCTGCTCAGAATGCAACGTCGGTTTCACCTCAAGCACCACACCAGCCAGGCAAGCACATTACTTCTGTCGGCTTTTTGCACAAGCTCATTTTATTTCTTTTGACCTCAGGGAGGCTCAAACTCAATCTCAGTCTTCTCCAGACTACCGTAGAAAGGCAGAAGCCTCCGTGCTCACTTCCAGTCCCTGCACTAGGCATACATTCACCTCTTCCAGCTTTACAAGCAACTCACAGCTTTGTCACTCATTTGCCTTACTTGTCTTTGCACACCCTCTGAAAACAACTATTCTCCATTTCTTATTTTAAATCATCACAAGTTAAAATCCGTTAGTTTCGACCATCACATAGAAGAAAGAGTAAAAACCACGGGCCCAGTAAGAGAATCCAGTACAAACCTGCTACTGCTTCATTTTATCAGCATTTGCTACTTTTCTTGCTATTCAATTTCAATACCAGTGAGAAAGTCTGCACACTTCAGCAATTAATAAAACTTGCTTTGCCCGTGACACACACAAGTACACTGAAATTGAACACAACTTGCCGAATTCCACAAAGCCTGTTCAATATTGTAGTAGTTGAGTATTTTGAAATATCATGCAGTGTACAGCAGGTTTTAAGTGCTTGTCTTTATTATAGTAATCAAATATTTTTATTGTCGCTTCAAAGGAGAAAGCTTGTTTTAATAGGGATAACGTAGGATGATCCTTAACAATTTCAGTCATTGTGTTTTAGTTTAGAATACTGTACCTGTTAAGCATGTTATTGCTTCTCGGAGGAGTTTTGGTTTTTCTCTCATATGAAAACATTTCATACAGAGACATCTGTAAAAAACCAGAACAAACAAATGCCGATTTACCAGTCTTTCCACTGAAGTTGCCGTTGCAGCAAAATATTCGTTTGTGGCACCATGATACGCGTGCGAGTTTTTTTAAAACGAGGAAGAACGGTCAGAGCACAAGAGGAGTTTTACTTCTACAGACCTGCTTGCCTGGTGAGTACATCGGTCCTTTCGTGTCTCGGGAGCGCTGGGTTGACAGCACAGGTAAGGGTCTACTGCTGTAATAAAATGAGTATCTTAAATCAGACCAAGTCACTCGTATAGCGACACCGCCATTCAAAAAATTAACGTTTTGCTAAGCAAACTGATTTTATCTCAGTACAGGGATCTCTTTAGCAAATTAGAAGTTCTTATTGATTTTTCATTATTACAATTGCCATTCTTTGTCAGGACAACCTTGAGAACCTCAAAGCCTGTTAATACTAAAACTTGAACAAGAATCTTGTCTTAGGAAATAAAAAAGATTTTTGGGTGACAAAAATGGAATTTGTGGCAACACCTGAAAAAGATAGTATTTTAAAGACCCCATTACCGGAAAAAACCACAATGAGTACAAACTTTCTGGTTTGCCCTAAGCATACAGCTTTCTGTTGCCTACTGTTTAACAGGCTTTTTTTTTCCTTCTAGAGAACAGTAGCTGAAAAAGCCACAACAGGAGAATATTAGAAGACAGAAGAAAATTAGTACTTTCTCATTCCCACATTTAGTTTTTCACAACACTAAGACAATCTAGACACCAGAGCAGGCTCCTAAGGCCAGCACTGAAGAGTTTTCTTCGAATATAATTTCTCATCACAACAAAGCTTCTGCAACATCCAGTTCGTTATCTTTCACTTGAAAACGGTCAGAATTAGTGTTTGTGAAGACCTACACAACGCTTTTTGTGAAATATAGCCAGAAGCAGACGATGACAGGCAAAACTTCACATGCTTTTTTCCTTCCAACTATATACTCAGATGGCAGATACCCAGGCACCTCTGAAAACACACCCCACTTGTGCAGACATACTCACCAAGACTTTCAATAGCTAACATTTCACAACAAGAAATACAGACACTATTACAGATTTGGGCTGAATCAATTCTTGTTACAATAAAGGCGTTTCTGTTTCCTTCTCAGCTTAAATTTCATGAAAAAGTAGGTCAAATGCATAAAGGGGAAGACAAGTCACTTGCTGCTCTATTAAAGTCTCATCGTTTAACTCAACACCAGCAAGAACCAGACTCTTGATGGATTTTGTACCATTTCTCATCTTTAGCTAATGACTTTCTCCATGAGGATGCACTGCCACAACATGCTGCAGGCTACCCAGAATCTTTTAAGACACAGCCTTTCTAACTAGTTCTGGTAGTCAGAACTCCATCTCCCCACTAACCACCCCAGTTACACTACTGTCCGATTAGCTCCGCTGAAGACCTCAGTGACGAGGCACTACCAGATTTAAAGTGCAAGCCACCCACGCTCCAGAGAGCTCAACAACACATCACCTTTTATACCAGCAGTCAACAGAAGTGTCCATCCAGGCACTGACTCTTTTTGTGTTACAATACTGCTTAAGGGCAAGCTTTGGCTAAAAAAATTATAAAGGGCACAAAGTCTCCCGTCCAACCTAGCCCTCTCCAGAAGCAGGCTTCACAAACACATGATCTGATGTTAATAAAAAAAGCCTCAAGAGAACCTATGAGGGATAATTACCTTCTAGGAGGTTTCTGCAGATTAAGATCTTCACTGGACTGTAATAGAAGACTTGGATTTGAGTCCAATCCAGCTTTTAAGAGCCAATTCCTGCCCTGTAAGAAATATACCATATGGCTTCGCTATAGATTATGCGGAGAAGCCGTATATGATGGGTAGTTTCACAGCAAAGAGTACCTTCTGGGTAAGCACACATGTGGTTGCAAACTTGTTATGGCCAACGAGTTCTCTGAGGAATCCTTCCATCATTAACTGTTGGCAGAGCAATTTCCACCAGTTCTCCGGCCAGTCCTTTCCACTACCAAAGAGAGGGTGTCTTCGGTATCTGTCTGGCAAGCGTTGAGAATTCTGAAATGAGTGAAAGAATGGGTCAGACTTCTCCGGTCCTTGTGAAACAAAGTTCCCAATATAACCAGTCAACTAAAAACCTGAGATGCAAGGAGCACACTCTCAAGGACGTTTCTCCACAGAAGAGCTTGACAAGTCAGTCAAACACCAAACTATTTTATTCAAATTAACATAACACCCATTAAAATACCCACACCTACAGCAGCTCAGCAGTGAGGGGATAAACCATGAAAAGACATTTCACCTCTACTAACCCGATGCACTCCCACGCTTTCTGCCAAGGCTGCAACAAGATCACGGCTTTCTTTTGTAGTAAGAACCCAGACAAACCTACACTTAGATCACCGAACTTGAAACCTCAGTATAGGAAGGGAGATGAGGTTACAGGAACAACCCAGCCATCCACCACAGTCAACAACATCCTCTAATATAGTTTGTATTCAACCAGTTCAATCTTACACTGCACGAGTTCAAACAGAAACAGTTTCCCATTCTGTTTTTAATTAAAGAGAGTCTACAGCAGTAAAAAGAAATCGAGAAGTCTTGTTTAAATCCCAGGACAGGGGTACAAAGCCAGACGCAAGCTCACTACCCTTTCTCCTCTGGCCTTCATCCCAAAGGGGTTCGTTCTTTGTTTTTTATTCTCTTTTAACAAATTGCTGATTTACCCATCTCTCAGCAACGGTTCAGTCTAAAAAAGCTGATTAGCTCCTGTCTGATGAGTTTGCACCTCCCCAAACTGAGGGCCCACATAGATAGCAACAGGCTCAAGCCCCTTTCACAAGAGAAACTCTTGGCATGAGCCTGAAAAGCTGAGAACTTTCCTTAAAGAGTAAAGTAAGAGGGAATCAAGCATCAGCAGGTAAAAGTGTCTCAGACAGAAAGGAGTTTCAGTTTATTGCTAGCATACGAAATCGCCAGGAAGGTAGGCTTCAGACCCTGTTACTTGTAGACTTGCTGAATGTCCCCTCCGTTAGGAAAACCACATGGTCAAACGAGTATTTTTTGCTTTATACACACACACATGCATGCATAGAAGAGAGGAAGAGAAAGAAATCCAGGACAGGCAGCAGCAAGCATACTGTGGCCTGCTCAGCTCCTTAACTTCTCCAGGGATCACCGCAAAGGGCAATTTGGAGAATTTCAGACAGCCAGAGAACCACTATCCTGCACGCAGAGAAAGGAGGGGCTCGTTTCCGAGCTTTATCAGCAGGGGTGGGAAGCCGGAGCAGCCCGCCGCAGGCAGGACAGACTCAGCTTGCTGCCAGATGAGACCAGGGCAGAGTCCTGATGATGAACACAAGCGAGTCACCTATTCAGCAGGCTAAGGCAAAGCGCCGAGTCCCACGTCCTCTTCTAGAGAGCCCTCATTCAACTGGTAACACACATTAAAGCATGAGGACACCCCTAAGCTTTCAGTTATGCCCGTTACATTAATGAGTCCAACGGCTGCACCTTTTCAGAGCACGGTTTTGATGTAGAGAACACACTCAGCAATGGAAGTATCTCTAAAAGAAGTAAGCAGCAAAACAGTAAACTTTACATCCACATTTGGGCTAACCATCAGTGAAGTTTCACACAAGACTGACCAACACAAGACAAAATAGCTACTTCAACTTGGTACAAAATAAATGCCAGCGGTACTACTAACAGCCACTCACAACCAGTCACTAAGACTGCCAATAGTAAAATAATTGCTGCAAGAGCTTACAAATTCCCCTGTTTGCTGATCACAGAAGAATATGCAACTCTTAAGGTCTCCTTTATTTAGCAGGGGTAGTATAATATTTCTGTCCATGCAGCTCTAATGCACAATTTCCCAGAGGAGCTTGCTTGTTTTCATCATCTGACTCAGCTTTGGAATATTAAGTGAAACATTGTCTCCCTTGTTGCCCACCCAAAGGTCACTGGAGGCCACCTGGACCTTGCCAAAAGATACCACTAACTTCAAAAAGCATGAATTCTCCATAAACTATACACAAGCAGCACACTACTCAGCCTCAGACTGATGTAGCATGTAAACTTATGGTGATATTGCATACATCCATTCTAGAGTATACATTCATGCAACAAAGAAAAGGAAACACCTTTTTTAAAACATATTTAGCTCAGAAAAGGGTATTATTGTCAGCAGTACAGGGTTATTCCATCTGCAGCGCAAATTTGGCATCATCACTTCCTCCAACAACGTCTAATAAATTATCTATCAAGACTATTAAAATCTGTAACAGATTATTTTTCCCCTGGACACACACTTGTGTGACAGTTAGGAATTAACTTGCCTATTCCAAGTAATGAAAAGGCACATCATTCCCTCAGTTTTATCTAGAGCTACAGGTGATTTGCCCCCTCAAGCTGTAAACATAAGTGATTCTGTTCTTACTCATTCTGTTCTGCTGAATTTCTTGCCTAGTATTTAAAGAAGATTTCAAGTATAAGTACGTAGAAAATTACATATATTCATTCTAGTATTCTACTCTCCATCTCACTGCTCCAAGTCAGCCAGCAGCACAAAGCTAGAACACAAGCCATCATTTGCTTTATTCACACCAACCAACCGATTACCAAGGAAAAATGTGTTTTATTCTTCATTCTGAAAAGGCTGTTCCTTTTGGGACAGTGGAAGTGATGCATCTTCATGAAAAAAAAACCCACCACACTTAACTGTCTCTACAAAACCATGAAAGTCCCCATAAAGAAAAAAGCTCAAGCCTCACAGGAAGAACTTAAGAACCTCTGCCGATACTTGGGCTGGCATTCACGTTTTTAACAGACAACTGTCACTAACCAACTCAAAACCACCCAGTAAATACAGGACAGCTCCACACAAGGCAAACAGGGACTATTTTTAAGCTGGACTCTTGGGCCATAGAGGGCTGAACGTTGCGCTGTTATAAACAGAATCGAGGCGGCAAGAGCTCTGAGGCAGAAACCGTTCCTCGGCCGTACGTGCACAAAATTAAGTACGACATGCCTAGGAGGGCTGCTATTTTTATGGCTGTTACCTTTAAAATCAACAATCCGGTTTGCCACATGGGAAGCACTGCTGAGCAGCTTCAGAAAGTCTAGAGTCTCTCTCTGTACAGATACCCAGCTCTTTGAGAAAAATATATGCATGTACACACATTTACATGTATGTGTACAAATGTCTCATTTGTTATGTCAATAAAGAGGGACACAGTAACCATCCCTCCACTCGCAAAATACACACAAGGATTTTTACTATCACTTACAGACCCTCGGAGAAACAGAATGGGAAGTCTAGTTCCGAACTTCTCCTCCAGGGCGCTCACTGCAGACAGCAGCTGATACGACTGCTTCCCAAAGTCCTGTAAACCACCCTCTGAGTCACTGGAGACCATAAAACAAGAGGCTCTGAAACACAAAGAAAACCACGCTTAACACACATAGACAGTATTTGAAAGAAAGGGAGAGTATTTGACTTCTATCGAGTGATCACTAAACAAAATACACCCTTCAAGTTACATGAATATAAACAGTTAAACATGTTTAAATGTAAAAACCAGGACTGAAAACACGAGACCAAAAGTCAAAAATCACAACTGCCCAACCCAACGGTGAGCAGTTCTGCACAGTACTTGCTGTGACAGAACAATGTTGTCTCAGCAATCTTCTCAATTTGATATTTGAATATTTGGACTGCTTTAGGCATACGAGACCCTTCCTTAATTGCATCTAACGGCAAAGAGATTTTTGTCTGTTTTTTACGTAACGTAAAAGGGAAAAACCACAAGGAAAGAGCAATCCCATTAAAGATTTTCTAGGGTTTGTAAATGCATTTGTTACTGACTAGAAGAATCCATCGAAAAGTTATTGGCACATGATGAACTATTTAAAACTATTTCAGTTCTGCAACAGAAATTCATTGTGTGGCTCTTCACCGGCACAGCAACATGACTGCCAAGACTGAAATTATGATCTTCCAAGTTCTCCTCTTGGCTAGTTTCAGTAGAGGCCAGGCCAAGATCCTTGAGCATACAGACAATGTACCTGAATTGATAACATTTTTCCAGAAAGTAACACAGCAGAACATCTTGTCTCTGATCAGGAACCATCACACTACCAGCAAGAACAAGGAATCCTTTATTACAACGTCAGGGAAAGCGTGTACGAGCACACAGTGAAGACCAAGGCAGGTGTTTCTGCTCATACCGTGTGACTACCGACCCCCCGGTTCCCTTCAGCCCATCTATGCTATTATTTGCAACGCTAAATGAACATATGTCACACACCGTAACAGGAGAACAGTTCCCTTAACACTCCGGCAATTTAACCTTAGACACATAGTATCGCTCTCCGCTTCCGACTGTTTTCTTTTGGGATTAATTACCTAACAAGACTTAAATAGATGAAGAAAAGTGTATTTCACAGCCTAAGAGCACAGCTTTCCTTACGGGCTTTCCCACAGCCTAGCTTAGAGCTTACAAGCTGCCTCACGGTTTGCTCAACTATTTCAGAAAAGGTTAGAGACAGTTCTTCAAAGATAAACTTCAGGCTGAACATCTGCAAAATCTGATGTAGAAAGAGTCAATTCTTCTCTGTAATTTGCCGTGTAAGACAGCCTGAGAGAACATAACCTCTTCCATCAGTCTCCAGGGAAGAAAGCTTACCTGGACCTGCAATTATCACAGCATTCTTCTGTGCCCATGATGCCGGAGGAAACCTTTCGGAGTTGTCTGTCTTCAAAATGCGACAGGATGATTCTACCCAAGGGCATATGGAGAATTCAAGCAAAGACCAGGAATTGACACATTAAATTTATTGCAGAAAAAAAGAGTTGAAATCAGCATCATTAATTAATTCACCAGGGAGCCAATTATGTGCCCTTGCATTCTCTAAAGGGAAAGTTTGTTTTTTCAAAAGTAAGGAAACACTTGATGTATACATATAAATATGCTGAAGGCCGTATTTTTTGATATCGCTTTTTAATTTAAAACATGTTTGCAGAACACATTCCGAGTATAAGATGCCTTCTGGTTACAACCTCCAGTTGTGACCAAGTCTCATGGCTCCCAGAGCCACCTGAGATCAGTGAGCATTAACTAAGACTCCAGTACTCACTTCCTCCTGCAGCTATTTGACACAAGGTACTTCTCTATTTTTGCCAACATCTTCAGTTTGTACAATCGGAACTTTTCATTGCGGATCTCGCTTAGAAGATGTCTGTCAGTCAAAAGGAAAAATTAAGAGCCTTAAATCACGACCGCTATTCCCCAACCCATACCCAAATTACAATACGCTAGACAACTGTCTCAGTCAAATCCACCAGGAAGAACTAGAAAAAAATACCCTACTAAAACCAGATCCAAACTGCCCATTTCTCCACAATCTTCATCCTTACAGTACAGGGCATACCCAGAAAAGCACCTTATTCGTAATATTCTAAATATGACCATTATTCTGAACAGGGCAGAAGGAGAGGTAGAGAGCTTCTTCCAACCTCACAGGTTACTAAGCCTCAGAAATCTGTGCCGCAAGGCAGAGAGGAAGGAGAAAAGGGCAGAAGGTAACTTCTCTCACTCTCTAATCTTGCTAACTCTGGCAAGTTGCCAATGCCACCGCCGGATTACAGATTATGCCAGGATACCATCGCTCTTTGTTCCAGAAACTCAGAGGTGGCAAGTCAGGACACGCCTACTTGTTGCCTAATTTAATATCTTCTATAGCGATCACTGGAAGCATCCAAAAGATGCATGGGAGCGGGTCATGGGTGTGTGAAACCCTCGCTGTGCCCATGCGCTCAGCTGCTGCGGGAGCCAAACCTGAGCTACTATCCGCACCACACTCGCTGTGCCACACGGCGTCGGAAACAAGCCAATACCGCAGGTGTCGGGCGCCACGTTCACGCAGCTACACCATTCCAGCTCAAAGTTGAGCAAAGCAAGTTTCTGCCTGCCTGGAAAAAGGCGCAGGGAACTTCACAGACTCTGGCAGCGTGCCGACACAAGTTTGAATGACCGAGTCGAAACATTCCTGTGGTCCTGTAACAGCTATGGACTAAGTTAACAGGAGGCATCTACTGCCAGGACTCTCCCAGCCAGAAGAGGAAAACACCACATATTTCTCCATTTAGACATCTAGATAGCAGAGATCAAATTAGCTATGCAGCATCAGCACTCTTAAGGAGTAATGATGGGTCTAAACTCAGGTCAGATGCATCTACAAACAGGTCTGGTGATTTACAAGACAAGTGACCAAGTTATATCACTGCCTGCCTTGTAGAGCATCTTCAGAAAGCCCAACTGGAACAAGGACATTAGTGCACTGACTCATGGATTGTCTTTTCTAGACAAATACGGCATACTTGGTATTGTGTGTATGCAGTAAAGGACTCGGAACCGTTCTGATAAATACATCGCCTTGACAACCAAACCCACCGTGCTCCTCTTTCTTTTGGTATGTTTTGGCTATCCATGTCAAAGCAGCCCTCTTCAGACATTTACCTGTTAAAAATCAAGTCTGTGGCAGTCCACAGGACGTGACAAGAAGCAGGAAGCCCATCGCGACCAGCTCTCCCAATTTCTTGATAATAGGATTCCATCTCCTTAGGGGCCCCGTAATGAATAACCATGCGGATATCTGCTTTATTGATGCCCATTCCGAAAGCCACCGTAGCCACAACACACTACAAAACAGGAGGCACATGACAAATGTTTTGAAACAAGCATCAAGACACACCTGGATTACCATCACTCGGTGACAACTTCTTGCTACGGATTCAAAATTCAGCCTAGATTACAATGGCTTCAAACTCACACTCGACTTGCACAGCACTATTGTTAAATCTGATTTTTGTCAGAGCACGAGCACGGGATTATAAACATGACAGCGATGACGCCTTGTGGCAAACACTCAAGTGTTTTCAAGCAGCTATTCTCAAACAAAAGGCAGAAAAAAAACTTATCCTGAAGAGGAACACAAGAAGTTCCCAGATAACTCTTTGCCTGCTTAGCTGCAGGAAGAAGAAAGCAGCTCCAGAACTAGTGATGATATTGTTCCAGCTGCGCCTATTTTCCTCAAATGCTATGCACTTTTAAAGACTTACTGAAGGAATTTGAAACATAAACCAGGAATCCTATTACTGTCAGCACAGACCAGCAATTTCTTCACCCAGAATTAGAGACAAATAGGATACACATGCTAATATTACCAAAAGTCTCTCTTCCACCCGCGACTATAAATAGGACCAAGTGGACTTTATTTCCTACATACCTGAATTTCATCCCTCATGAACCGGTGATGGATGTCTCTCCTTCGTTCGATTCCCATACCAGCATGGTACGCGCCACAGGCCACGTTCAGTTTAACTAACACGGACACGACCTGATCGGTGGCCTTTCTCGAAGGGCAGTAGATGATAGTGGGGCCTTCAAACTCGTACGCGGAACTGCTGTAAATAATAGCAACATGTAAAAGACACAGAACCGAAGCCGCTCTTCTGCACAAAGTCTGCCTTTTCAGCTAGGTTCACTCAAGGCAGCTTTTCCACGAGTCTACCTTCTCGGGGATTCAGAAATTGAAACAGATTTTAACCCGTCCATTTGTACGCAAATCGTCCGTCCTTTGGAAAAAGGAACTTGGTAGTTACTTGGTGCTCCTAAGTTTATTTTGCAAAACACACAAGATTTTGGTCTCTGTAGAAGCATCAGGATAAAGGCCTCCCAAATTCCTTACAGTCATCAGGAAATCTGCTTTTACAGCTGTCACTTTTCAAAGGTCTGTATTTACTTTACAAGGTCCAAGCAAGCCACAAGAAGTTCGTTTATATTGCTGTAGAGGCACACCTCGTAGCTCGCATCAAGTACAGGGCTGGAACAGGTAATGCCACCGGGTCTGCTAACAGCCAAGGACTGCAGTTCTTCCGCTCAGGTTAGCTTTATCAAAAAACAATCTCGCCACAGATTTATGATGGACTCGCACACATTTTATACAATACTTTCGGGAAAGTTACCCGCCAGCCAATCCATCATCATCATTCAAATTATTCCGGTGTCAGCAGGTCCTCTGAAGATCAAGTGATCCTGAAGCTCCTTAAGTCAGCCACATGCAAACAGCAAGAGTCCATCACTCCTTGCCTCAACAGCCTTCTTTTACATTGGGAGAGGAGGTGGGCACACCACCACGGGACATGACACAATAAGCAACTAGCCTGACAAAGCCAACCTACCAATAAAGTCTGGGCTCCTCCTCACCACACCTGTTGAAGACTGCTACCAATTCTTAGTACACGCCTCCAAAACACTAAAGCCTAGTTGAGGCATCAACAAAACCAGGCTTAAATCCTTACCTTCCTTTCCTAGTAAGGAACTGCTTCAAATCCCTAAGGATATCTCCACTTTGTCGTCCAACTTCTAAGTACAGGTTAGGTCTGTCAAAACTAGTACACGTGACCTGGGGATTCTTCAGGTTCAGACAATTCACTATGTCTTCTCTAATCGATGGACTTGCAGTTGCAGTTAAAGCAACAACGGGAACCTGTGATCAAAAGGATAACAGGTCTGAGAGATCTCCTGATTTTTTTTTAACCAAAACCCATCAATCAGAACTGAAATAGCATGTGAGCAGGCACTTGAATCTCTTTACAATCACTGGATCAGCTCAGCTATTTGAAAAATAATATTTAGCTTCCTAGAGCTCTGGTCTACACTATTCAGGAGAGTAGACGGGGACAGAACGCTGGTGACGTATGGGTTTTATTCTGAACGGGTGCTTTCTTTAGTTACATCTTCAACCAGTCTACAGTATTTTTCTGATGTGGTGGGCTAAATTCAGGGAACATAGGACGAATCTTCCAAGATCAGCATGTAAAGTTCAGGTCCAAATTTTTAAGCTTATGCAATAGATGCTTGAGGAGTGTCTAGAAATCACAGTTGCTCGCTCCTGCGAGTCGCTCAGCCACTCCGTTTTAAAAAAAATAATCCCTCAGTATTAAACCAAGCAGCCTAGGGACATCATCTTCTACAGCATAAGAATCCAAAGTCATTTCTTTTGCAGGAGTTTCTGGTCATCCAGGTTTAAAATATCCTTCATTTGAGCACTTGGAAAGCTCCATCATTGACAAGGACTGCGTAACTCCAAACCAGCACAGTAAGTACACCCAAAGACGAACATTAAAAGATTGCCATTTCAAACCATCATCTGAAATGAGATGGCACCCTTCTCTTACACTGAAATCAAACATAAACACCTCACCGATGGCAGAGCCTTCTTTAGCGAGCCTAAACTTCTAAAGGAATTTCTGAAGTCGTGGCCCCACTCGGAAATGCAGTGAGCTTCATCAACAGCTATGAGGGTAATTCCTGAGGGTGGGCACAAAACCACAGCACAGACACATTAACAAGACAAACCAGCACAGGAAGCGACCAATACAAACACCCCATTCCACTCCATTTCAAGCTTTCCTGACAAGGCACCAGCAGTCCACTTAATTTTATTTCTACAATGTCTTCTCCTGTACCGACTCCCCGGTTTCATTTTTATAATGGCCTCTTTCGCAGAGAGGCCAAAGAGCTTTTACAGACTCCCCCACCATCACCTCTGCTTCCTTCTCCAAGCTCCACATCTCCAACGTCCCTCACAACGGCTCGAACCCCCTCAACTTGAGTACAGATATCCCATTCTAATCCACATGTTCAAAGCACCCAAGTGTCAGAGAGGCCAAGCGCACAGCTTCCACTCCAGAAATTCAGATGGTCCATCTTCTCCGTAGATAGCCCTCCCTGCCTACGGCACTAGAAGTTCAGTTCCTTAATAAAGGGAAATCTTCGAGTTGACGTACCTTGAATTTACCCTACTAGGAGAGATGCATCATCTTTGATGAAAAGAATTTTTCCAACATACAATTTCATTGTTACATTCCAAAAAAGATCAGATCAGAATACCTAAAAGGCTAATATATTATAGTGATGTACATATCACTTGCTGTGGTTTCAAGACGAGTGGTTTAGCACCCTTGTTCCCAGTAACTTGTCTAACCTTCCCACGGCAAGTCCACATTTAAAGACACTACTCACATACGATCTTTTTTCATCAATGACAGGATATTCTGACACCATTTATTGGCAGTCACTACACTAGCCTCTGAGCTCACTAGCGGCAAGAAACTGGTGAAAAATGTTCAAACATTAGAAAAGTTTAAACGTAATCAGGAATTTAAACTGCCTGCCACCTCACCCCCAACCTTATCCCCAACTTACCAATAGTTTGGTCAAGATCCTGAAGTAGCTTTAAGTTGCCTGAACAAAACTCTGGAGTCATATATATGACTCTGTACTGACCCCTGAAACATCAAGAAAACACTTCATCACAGAAGGAAAAACTCCAGGCAACTCATCCGAATGAAACAATACCACGATTGCCTAGAAGATGTACATGGGAACAAGTACAGACTTCTGGATGGGGAACAAGAGGAAGCGAAGCCTGTAGAACACATTCCAGAACAGCAGGAAAACAGGGCAGGACACAGCATTACAGGGAAAGGCAGAGACAGAGATTTACTAGCCTTTAGACCAAGAAAGGACTGTTACGGTGACTTGCTGACAGGTCTAGGACCTGGGTAAAAATCACGTACAAATGGCAACACGAAGCTGAGTCAACATGCCCCATCTGCCCAGCCGGAGGGCACAAGAGGGGGGCTCTAGCCTCCCCCACGCTCCTCCTGGGTCAACGCAAGCGGCATCGCTGACTGCTGGGTTCCAGGTCTGAGCCAGAATCAAGAGTTTCAGCTCTGACAGATCAGGGAGACACCCTACCTCTCCAATACACCTACGTCAGAACCTGCACTCCCAGAAAACTTATTCAAGACTTACTCTTGGATGCAGTGTGTGACGTTTTTCGACTGAGCCGAACCAAGCAAGCACGCTGGAATGTCTGACATTCTGTGGAAATAAAAAGCAGAGTCACAAACAGATTTACTCTCAACGCTTTCTGCCGCGGCTTTCAGCCTATGCCAGTAGTTTATAAAGCAAGTTCAAGCTCAAGGCGAGAGACTACTTTCTTCCAAGGACATTTGTGGGAAAAAAAACTTTTGGAAAAAAAAAAGAGGAGTTGTCAGTGACTACTCCAATCTCTTCCCCCCCAGCTGTCCCACACAGACTTTATTAGCACAATAAGGAACTGGAATAATAATGACCGTTTTCCTTGCACAAGAGCTCAAGTTTACTAATAAAACACCCAAAAGAAGAAAATACATGTAGTATATTTTCTTTACTTCTTATTTCAATGCACTTCATCACATTTAGATGTAAACCTTTCCAGCCTGCATTTTTTTTTGCCTCACCCAGCAATCTTTTGTAACCCACTGGTGCCACCTCTGCTAATTTTCAACCAGGTGGCTGCTTTTTCATGACAGATTCAAGGCCAGGGTGGACAGGGCTTTGAGCAACCTGGTCCAGCGGAGGGTGTCCCTGCCCAGGAGTCTGAGAGTTACATTTACCAGCTGAGCCATTTCATATTTGACCTCTTTTAGGGCTCCACAGTCCCTATTCTCTTAACTTGATGATTGACTGCATTGTATTACAACCCTTTGTTTCAACAGCTTGTCCTCTCTCCTCCCACCGTGTTTCAGTCCTCAGCACAACTGCACCCAGACTGACAAATTACCGAATTGCATTAGGTTGTAGAATTTCAGCCTTCAAAATCAACTGCCCACCGCGAAGGTCGCGGATAAACCCTTTCCACTGAGGAAAACAGTATAAAAGCCAAAAGAAAAAGCTGAATAGATATAGACACCCTGCTGATTAATACTCGGTCTAGGAGCTGGCTATAGAGCCAGCCCAGGCTGTCCAGCCATTCATCCGCACAGTCGTGATGTGCAGCAGAAAATACCACACATAATTGATGTTCCTTAATTCAAAAAATCTTCGTCTCCCCTCTTTCACAAAAGACTCCGTCTTTCTAAGCTAGACAAGGCAGGAACAGACTAGACAGCTTAGTATGATTCCCACAGCTTAAATGAAAACATGTCAGAAGTGACTACCTGTTATAACAGAAAGCAAGTACCCACAAAGAAAGCATTATCAGCTATTCCAGTTGAAGACATAGGTGTGGCGAAGATCAATAACTGCTCAGCAAAGAGCGATTCAGTGTCACCCACTAGTTGCCCCATCAGACCTTTGAAGAAGGCAAGAGGCCAGGTGTAGGAGACCTGCTACGCTGTCCATCTCAAAAGTCCGTGTCATAACATAGACCTGAACGGCCTACAGCTTCCGGCCGTACGTTGTTCAGATGTTACTTCTCAGACCCCAAGAAAGCTCTACCAAATTTTGACATAATTCTCCGGCTCAAATAGCCGGTGAAGCTCCTCCATCAGTTCTGTCTGCGCAAAAAGGGCCTGCAAATCCAGAAATACTTGAGAAGGATCTACCTCCAGGAACCACCCACCAGCACAGATCCTTTACAAATTCAGCCTACAGTTCACATAGCTGGCAAATCCTAACAAATCCAGCTATCTTAGACTATTTACACAGTTTGTATGCACTCCTTGAAACGTATGCTTTATGGCTGACACACAAACAGCCTGCCGTACCAAGCTGCTACCTTAAACACCAAGAAATGCCACAAGCAGAATCCGTGGGTTTCCACAGGAAATACAGCAACAGCTTGTTACTACCGTGTTACTTACGTCAGCTGCAGCACCTGGTCCTCCATCAAGGAGATCAGAGGACAGATGACAATTCCTGTATATCCAGTGTAAACAGGAGGAAACTGGTAGCACAAGCTTTTTCCATAGCCTTAAAGAAAAGAGGCAGAAGTGAAACATCATGCTTCGTATGCAGCTATAACATACAGCTACGTAACACAATCCCAAGACTTGCTGAGCCCTAAGAAAGCAATGCTTTTTCCACTCGTAAGGGAACAAAGATGCAAGATAAGCCCTGTCAGCACCCATCCAATACCCCCCTCTCCACCAAGGTCAGTGACAGAGGCTGAGACAGAAACACAAGCAGCCAACACGGCCGGCTCAAACTCACACCGTTTCCATCGGGGCACCCTGCTCCTATTGGCCACATGGACAGTCTCCAAGTTTCAGTCCTACTCTCCCCCAAAAAGAAAAGACTTTTTCACAGCCTCTTCGGATGTAAAGGTAACTTACCAGTTGCCATGACAACAAGATTATCTCTTCTGTCTTGTAAAACAGAATTGATCACTTTCCACTGGACCCTTCAAATGAAACAAAGGGGAATATTTTGGGTTTGCCCTCCCACATAACCAACAAATTCTGTGAAACTGCATATTCAGTCGAATTTCAGGTTAAAGCAACCCCGCCGGCTGCTTTATAGCGCTGTCTTTGCACACTGCAACCACTCAAGCGTTCCAACTACCGCGGACTGTCGCACCAGCACAGCAGCGGGGATCTAACAGGACTAAGGCACACAACATTTGATGCGGTCGTTCACAGAAGTTGTTCATAAAACAAACCCTATCTCCCATACATTAACTGATCCACAAGCCCTGTGAGAGCTACAGTCATCTTGAACACAAAAGATTATAAACAGGACCTTGATTTCAACCAACAGTTTTCATCCTTTTGTTGTCTTGCAAGTGCACATAACCACAGTCAATTAAAAAACCTCCCACCCCCACTTCCAAAAGTTTACCAAATATTTTCAGCTCTTCAGCCCTCTTACCCAGAAAGCATTCCACCACCCATTACCCAGGAAGATTTCATCCCCTTCCCACCGAACTTAAGAACCGCAACAGCAATAACGCTCGAGTACCTAAGCACATACTGCATGGCGATCACGCTGTGCTAGACAGAATCCTGTCCCTCCTTCACTAGAGCCACGTAAAGGATAACCAAACTGAATTTAACATGCAGAAAATAACATCCATGCAGTTTGCTGCTCACTGTTCAGAAGACCTGAATTCAACCTAATACAACCAAGCTTCCGTCACAGGAGCTATGCCATCAGACGAGTCAAGAAAATCACCCTCTACTGTGAGTGTAGTATTGCAGTTAACACTCCCTAAGATTTATTTAGACATCTTGGGACAGCAAAGGCTGCTTTTTCTAGGGATTTTGCACAGGTGCTAGTTGGTTAGTGCTTTTTACAATAGCAATGAAGTCACCCGAGTTGAAAGAAGGGCAAGAAAACGTGTAGAGTGTAAAACATACTTACGGTTTAAAAGAAGAATGCCCAAAACACGTCTTCAGACACGTGATGTGGCTTTCGCTAGGTACTGGCAGCAAGGGGTCTTTAGCAGGAGAGAGCGGGAAAAAACTTCATCTGTGATGAAATTTTAAAAAGGCAAAGCACCCTCTTGACTAACAACAACCTGCTCACGGTTAGCAATGCCCAGGGCCTAGGATGTGGGCAACTCCATTTAAGAGAGACATCAAACTCTCAAGACAGCTTTTTTTAATCCTTTATTCTAGCCTGTAACTAACAAGCTCCTCTGAGACCCTGCATGAGGAGGAGACCATATGGCTTGATTAATGAGCTAATAAACCAATTGGTATGGCAATGCATAGCTGCATTATTTGGAACATGCAGATAAGGTTCTAGATGTTTTACTAGACATGCCTTTAAAGGCCCTACTGAAGTTACACCAGAAGTTGCTAACCAAGTCATGGTCCAAAAATGACATATGATGTACTGGAGATATCAGTAAAAAATTTTAGTTAATATTCAGCACTAAAAAGGATGACACTTGCACCTAGACTTTTAGTTTGACACACTTTCCCTGTAACATCCTCTCTAGCTATCCTTTAGAGAGATGAACTGAACAAAGAAACAATTAACTTAGCCATCCCCATCTAGCCGCCCACATCCTGCTCGGAAGCAGCAAGCAGCTCTTCTCCTGGCTGATGCTGTTACTTTTGGTGACAGCCAGGAAAGGAAGCTTTCACACAGCGACGGTCTGAACAAGCCAAGCTGTATTTCACCTCACATTTCAGCCTCTGCCTCATTTCATTTGTCTCCACGGGGCCAGCTCCAAAGCATTAGGCCAAGATCAGCCCCAAGCTGGAATTTCCCAAGAATCACACCACGAAGCAGCAACCATGGGCTAACAGAACACAAACACTTAGTGGAGGTACCATCCTCCCCTCTGCTGTGTTCTAAACAGGTGTCCTCAACTCAAGACCTTTGCATCCCCAGATGATATTTATTCTCATCAAGCATACATAACATTTACTGATCATAGCACAAGGCAACCATGTTTTCCCAAGGACACCTTGAAATTTCCATCTCAACACACAGACAAGTATTCCTTTCAACACCCAGATGAGCTTTAGCTTTCTGCTTTAAAAAAACCAAGCACAAAATGTCCCTGTCCTTCCACATTTGCTTCTATAGACTGAGGGCTTGAACTTGATCATGCACTAAAATTTAAAACATACCCCAAGATTCCTCCTCTTCTTCCTCAATGCCTTCATCTTCATCACCATCTGGTGCAACGTTCGGTTCCGTGTCAGGGGTTTTCCTGGCTTTATTGGACTCTCTCTCAGTTAAACCTTCTTTGTAATCATCTACATCTTCTAAAGACTGGTAAGTCAGGAGAAAAAGTTATCTCTGAGGATGAAAGGGTAGATACAGTGCCTGTCTCAGGTAACACGATACAGGGGTATTAAGTGTGTGAGTTTTAATCTATTTATGGCATAACTTGGATCTGTTGGCACACAGCACAAAGAAAAGCACAGTGGCTAAACTACTTGATCAGTAGCATCCAAATTCCAGGACCCATTTGCTGGGTACTAGCACAACAGCTTTTGGTTCTTCTTTGCAAAATGGCCTTTGAAACATTCACAACATGAAAATCTTATTTTGTAAAACCAACGGTTGGGTTTTGTCTTTCAACTAGATGAAGGCACAAGTTGGACTAAGAAGTGACTTAGGAGACAACCAGAAAGGATGGGATCCCAGTGTCACATTACACTCCTTGTTTCCAAAACATGGTACTTGGAGGAACTGAAACTTCTCCTACTCAAGTCAGCAATTTTGATCAAAATTGCTTTTAGAAAGATTGACATGCAGCACTGAGAACCATCCAGAAGAGACCTGGTCCTTCCCTAGAAGAAAAAAAGCAACTTTTTCCCCCCAGACCTTTGAGTCTTGCTCCCTACTTAGCCATAAGCAACACACTTAACCTCCACGTGTGTACAAGCACACAAACCCCTGCAACTGCTCTGCTGAAAGCAGTTGGTGGAAGCTGTGGTTCGGTCAATGAACTCAAAATGGACATAGTCTCTGGGGGATCAGGAAAAAAGCCAGGCTAGAGAGAAATGAGACTCCACATCTAAGTCTTGTTTTCAGGAAATAAAACTCATACCAGTAAAACCACTTCGGGAGAGGCCTGCAAAACACAGCTACACACCTATTTGACCTACAGCCCAGCATAGCCGCACCTGCGGCCCACAAGCCACCCCATCAGCTCAACCCCTGCAGCAAGGGTTTGCATGCCTGACAACTGGAGCAGATCAGTTCACAAATTATTACCTAGACAAACACAGCAGGTGGGTGGATCACATCCAAGCTGGTACAATAAAGATACAGTACGATGCAAGTGGTATTAAAGCCTAACACTAGTAAATTGAGTTCTTTAGGTATCCAGACATCCATCTGTCTTCTGTAGGTAACACTGGCTTCCTTCATTCTCCCTCCCCTCAGCGACATTCCACTATGACCCAGGATCACCATCACTACATAAAAAAAGAAAACAAAACCCTGGAGGCACTCACTTTAAGCATCTCCATTTCCAGTTCTTCATCGCTTTCAATGACACAGGAAATATTTTGTTCATTGTCTGTGGAGCATGCCTCCTAAGAAACAAGTTATTTGCTTATCAGCAAAGTTACTTATATTTTACAAACAACTTTTCAATCTTCTGTACATACTACAAACCACTTATCTGCATGCTTTCACTTCTTACCCAAATTAACTAAGCCCAACATGCAGCTCTGAAGCCTGCCCATTAACACGATATCTGAAAGAAATATTAGTACATACAAGGCCTTGTAGCAAGAGACAAAAACAGTAGCGTCACCAGATGTGTAAAACACTGGAACATAAGGAAATTATCATCTGATTTAAGAAGCATCAATCCACATTCAGCAGTCACTAGAAGGATTGCTATTTACTGATCCCTTGGCAAGATCTGCTATTTATTCATGACCACGCTGGAGATGCTCGAGCACAGAACTTGTCCCCATACTCCAAGAAATTCTTGGATAACACATTGGCAACTGAGAGAGGAAAACTCATCAGGCTATCTAGAGCTTCTGTATTCAGTACTAACCCTCCCAAGCACATGACTGAAGAGCAGCTCTGTGCTCTACCACCTCCGCAACTATTTTCCAGACTCCGAGCCCCTCTTCCAGCCCACCTTAATATCCTCAGGAACAGAACTTTAAAATCACGGGAGAACTTAAGGATGAGATCGCTCCCTCTGCTGAACATCCATGATTAACCAAAGCTTTTCTCATTACCTCAGGCGCAGCATCGTCACCCATTTCTTTTGCAGCCTGAGATTCCAAGATCTGAAGTTCTTGCTCAGTAATGTCTAGCGACACGAAGTCATCTCTGTTTTTGTCCTTAGAGCTGGCTGCTGCAGCCCCATCTTCCAGAACAGCGTTAGCTCTCTCTGCCTCTTCTTCGTTACCATCTCCCTCCCAGAGGGCAGCTAGCGTAGCATCAGAGCAGATGTTGAAGTCACCTTCAAGCTGATTCGCAAATTCAGGCATTTCAACTTTTTGCGGTTCATTGTTTGCTGACTCCGCCTCAAGATTTGTTGGAGTTGCACCACGGCTCCTCTCCAGTACAGAAGGGGAACCTGAACCAAACAGCGTGCTTCTTAAGGCACTGACATTCTCCGATATGTCAGCTAGTATTTCTGCAGCCCTAGAAGGTAAAACAACAAAGTTAAACTACAAAAAAGGAGTTGGTATATACATCTTAGCCTTAAGCAGAACTGAGCATTGTAGAGCACTGTTTCTCCAGAGGCTTTGTCCAAAATGCACATGTAAGAGTTCATCATGCATATGCAACTGGCATTGGACTTCGGAGAAGAAAATTCAATTTTTTTTTACACTATAAACCTATAAAAACCCTCCAAAACTACCATTTGTGGTATTGCCCCCACACTTGTACTAAGTCTCCAGACTTCTGGTCATTAGTCATGCACGCATCCTGAGTATTTACGACAGAAGGTCATGCTGTGCATTTCAGCAAGAAGAAACAGATTCAGTAGAGTTTAGTGTCAAACCCATCGCAATTAGACCAGGGAAAGCCTACGTTCCTACATGTAAAGACAATGTTTTCCCATCAAGTTTACATGCTTTCTTTTCTTTGAAAGGGACACACAGATAACAGAGACAGCTGTTAACACAGGTGTATTTTGTCCCAAGGGACCTCAGCGATCAAGAAGAAAACACTGATCTTACAGGCAGAGACAGCCTGGCAAAAAAAAATCTAACCTCTGCAAATTTTCAAGTTGTCCAGAAGAGTCAGGGATGTGAAAAGCCAGGTTCGTCATCTCTTCAGCTAGTGCAGTCAAGCGCTCCTTCACGCCCTCTGACAACACGCCATCTGTAAGAAGGGCCAGAGTTATTTCACAATAACCGACATCTAATATCTATATGCAAAGAAGTTGCATTCGAGTAACTGCATTTCTACGAGATCTACAGCTGATAAGACAGCTTTTTCCAGCGCTTAAAAACCAAGTTCAGACGCGGGCCAAGTTTCCACATGCTTCAGCATTTCATCTTTTCCAGCGGCCTGTTACGCAGGCTCAGGGAAAAAGGATACACAACAGGACCGTTGCAAAGCCATCCTTCCCCAGTATACCCTCCAGCTTCCAGAAGAGAGCTGCCAACACAGATGTGCTGACTAAGCCAAAGCTGAAAAACTGCACCTCATATTAAGGGGTTAGTACTGCCACTTCTCTCTTGGACAGCAAAGTCAAATTCAGCCAAAACAAACAAACTCCCCCTGCCTCTTTTCAACCACAAGCTACATGGCATACTTAGCTTATGAGGCATGGAACTGAACAAAACTAAAGGTTTTAGAATCGCTTTTCTAATCGAGTATATAATGCTAAGCTGCTCTACAATATTTAGGTGCTACTTATACACCACGAGAAAAACATTACTTCAAAACATCTTTCAAAAGAAATAAGACCACAAAAATACTAGATTTTTTTTCTGCATCAGCAGAATTGAAATTAACTCCCTGAAGTGTTTCCATAAACAAACAGAAATGACAGCAGGAGTTCTTACCATCTCCATACACAGCAGAAACAAACAACATACCAAGACTGCAGTCCTACATCACTATGGAAATTAGTTACACAGTGCCATAACTCAGTTCATCTAAGACCCTCTACAGGGTGTGCTTTCTGGAAGCCATCTCTAATCACCAAGAAGCCAGACAATCCTGACACAAAAAACCCTGTTGTAAAAGAGAATATTCAATTGTACATTAATAAATTCCTTAGGCTTTCACGTGTACTTTACCTCTTCTTACACAAGGTAACTTCCCGTCACTGTTATTCATATTTTTCAGTTTTTGATAAATGATGAAGCCAGCCTGCAAAAGAAAGGAAAAAAATTAGTACTCAGTACTCTGCAGAGAAACAATATCCTAGAGACGACACAAAACTCCCAAGAACTAATTCGGCAAACCATGGTACGAATACACGGTGAACATCGAATTCTGAGCTGATGGCCCATGCCGTACAACAGTCACTACTCTCACTGCATCGTTCACCACAACCAGGTTACGTTTTACAGAATGCTTCCCAACAGGTCAAGCCCTGCCTTGGGGTCCACACCGTAGCAGAAACTCTTCTGTAGATCCCAGCCTGGTTATATTCTAAGCAAGCTGCAAATAGAGAGCTCCATGTACTCCGCTCCCGGTCTCACCATCTGCTCCATCTCAGGCAGATTTTATGTGGTGCTCCAAGACAATAGCTATGAACACAGCAAGATAGCTTCTGTGTGCTTAATATTTCCCTTGATATGAATAGTAAGTTCTAACAGGAAAATGCAGCCTAAGGCCAGGAATGTGCTAATTAGGCTAGACATGTTAACCAAAGCATCCTAAAGAGCAAAGAGAAAGAAACAAGGTACTCCCTCGTGTTTTCCTGGGAGGCTCCAAGAGGCAGGCCAAGCGAACAGAGCACAGCGAGGGGGCACTGCGTGGAAAAAGCAGATTACAGCAGCGGCACCATCAGCAAAAACGGAGCTCCTTTCCTTACTGGTTTAGATCTTCGGGTGCTAAACCTCCACAGTTTAAACTCAACTAAACTCAAAAATATTCAATGTTTCCCAGCATCAGAAAAAACAAACCAGAGACCGTTGTTCTCTTCCTCTAACCTCATCACAGAAATAAAAGCCTGAGGGGATTTATTTCACTGCCATAAAGAACCATTTTCTCCCAGGAAGCAGGCGGCACTCAACAGCGTACAGGTAAATCCCTTCAGAGAACTGCAGGAAAGCTATGCTCTCTTCAACATGGTGAAAAAGCAGAGGCTTCTACAGAGCTACAACAATACAAATGCAACTAAATTACTCTTCCTAGTCATCCACACGGTGGTTCTGCTGTATTAGCCACTGGAGAAGGTTGTACTTGGTGAAAGTTGCTAATTAATTTTATCTCACATACTATATATAGCAGGATTTTGGTTCATGAGCTGCTCAGAAGAGATGACCAAAAACCCCAGGAAAAAAAACACATCCAAAAAAGCTAACAAGCTACACTGAATACCCGCAGACAAGGGAACCAAAAAATAATTACATGCTCCTCCGTGGCTCACATTATTTACGTACGAGATTCAGTTATGTTACACCTCTGTGGGATCATCATGCTGCAAGAATTTAGGCTTCGTCCATGCAGACAGATAGATAAAATCCACCCGATTGCTCCATCGGACCTCCCTCCCCTGAGGTGACAACTTGAAGAGAGTCCAAACGGACAGACGCTCCTCAGGCCAACTTGCTGGTGCCCGTGTTACTTGGCACATTCAGAGCACAGCAGAACTTCCAGGAGCCCTGCTCGGTGAATGGACTTGACTAGAGAGGCAAACCTTGCAACACCACGAAACATTAAAAGCTAAGGAACTCACGGGAGGCTCGCGGCTGCTGTGGAATGGGGTTTCTTTCTTCCACCTACATTCAACTTGCCATGCGAAATGTTCACCACAACATCCTTGTCGAGGGATCTCAGCAGCAAGACAAGTTACCAAGTCAGGTACAAGCAGTACCGTCTTCAACAGAGAAGGTATTACGAAGCTCTGCATGAATACCGAGGTTTAAAAACTCAAGACAGACAAGGAATTGGACAGCAAGCTACCTGGTGGCTTTTCCACCCTTAAGCATCCCATATCCACAGTGGACCTCAGAGTCCTCCTATGTTCTTTACGTCCTGTAGCAAAAAGGCATTAAAAGCAGCAGCTAAGGGCTCATTACACAAGGAATTTATTCATACGGGAGGAACGGTGATCATCTCTTGTACTTACATAGGCATCTGTGGCTGCATACAGTTTTTGCTGCTCATTGAGTGGAAACTCTTCCCAGTTACTACAGCGGACAGACGTATCCTTCAAAAGCTGCTTGCCAAAAAGGTGTTTTACCAGACCATTCAGACTCCATATCTCCTTACACTTCAGCTGGGGAAAGCAAAACAAAAAAAAACCACAAAAAAGAGGACTTGTTTAACAAGGAAAGCAATTGGACCTGGCAGAATTTATTCCTACAAGTGGCAAAGCGTACTTCATCCCTCAGCAGAAGCAAAGAGCTCTGTGTTAGAACAAACCAGTTTCTCAAAGCACTAACTGTTCTCCAGGCCTCATTCTGCTCTCATCATACTAAGAGGTAGCATGGCTATTTGAAAGCTATACTACCCTACCCTGAAACCGAGTCGTTAGAGACCATACCTACATCGTCAAGGTGGAAAGATGGCATCAGGGCCAGACGAGTCCACGCCGTCTGAGGTGGTACAGACACACTACCAAAAATAAGGATTCTGTACAATGTAGTGTCCAGGTTGATAAAATGAAAGCCATCAACATAAGCAGCAACCTCTCTCTCCCCCAGGATTCTCCTATTATTTGCCTTTCTAATTGCAAGAACCAAGTAACAAGCACCAGCAATTTCTTTAATATAAGCACAGGAATATTAAAGTCTGCCTATAAGTGCGTTGTCATCTTTTGCAAGTCCAAAAGCAAGCACAAAAGAGCGCAGTTCTAGAACATGCTGACCACCACTCGACATGCCGGGAAGCAGTTCAGCAGCAGTCTCTACAGGTCATGCCGCCACACCGCTCTTCTCCATCCCTTTTGTTGTTCTACTTGCCAATCGCAGTTGCTCCACGCTATTCTCTTACAGCTCGTTTGGGAAACTTCCCTCCAGACCCCAAGGATCCAGGACTCCAGGGCACAGCCTACAGCTATTCCAGCTGGCCAGCACTTGCAAAATATGCAGAACTGTCAAGCCTAACAGCAGCAGTGAACCATTATCAGCTCATTCCTTAAATTTAGCTTGAAAAAACCTACCAACTACTCAGTGTAGGTTCCCCAAGCCTTCCCCCTTGCATAGTGCCATTATATATAACCCTATTCTTTGTTCTCTCAAGCTTTACTTTCAAGTCTATTTTTGGTCTGTTTTCTCTTTAGCAGAGGACTTAAAAGCTGCTATCGGAGATCATGTCGCTCATCTTCATAACAAATTATCCTGGAGTCAGATGCTGGGATAATAAAAAGGGGTGGGGGCAAACTGGGGAAACTCCCAGTCTGAAAAAACCCAGGTCCTTCTATTGCTTGAGCAAAACAGGTTAATTTATACAACTTCCAACCCACTAGGAACCAGAACTTGAAGGTGGCTCATATGGAGAGCACTGCCCCAAATGCTGATGATCATCACCTTCTCTTCTCCCCCACTGTGATTTAATTACACAGGGTACATGAAGCACAGAACAGGGGAAGGTAGAAGCAGGGTTATTTCTGGGCACACATCTCCGTCCTCTGCCAGGAAACTGATTGTTGCTATTATCCTACCAAACAAAAGAGTGCACAGAAGGGAGAAGTGCATGGAAAAGCTGAGTATAGCCAAGAAAAAACCTTGCCTATACAAAACCACAGAAAAGCCTTTAGGGACACAGTAGAAATAAGAATGGCAGGATGACTTGGAAGGTAACAAACCTTTTGCTCTCTTACCTAATAAGCCAGCACGAATGTCCCCATATCAAGTGATATCTAACATCCCACTCAACTGAAATTCAAGATGCACCAAATGTGACGCTATTTCTCAACCATGGGTCATCAGGCACTGGAAATCGCACCCACGTGAGAGCAGAGGCGACGCCAACTCCAGAGTCATGCAGACAAAGATATTTCCACAGCTCCGCATCACGTGGCAAACACCTCCACGCGGAGGACTTTGAGGAAGACACGGATGCTTCCTTCCAGCACCGAGCACACCCCAGCAGGAGAGCTGCCTCCCTTTAACCAGGCATCGGTACTTCTACCGCCTCCGCAGCGTTTCTTGCATCTTAATTTAAAAGTTCAGCCGTTGCTTGGACGAGTACATGCTTGGCGGTAGAGCCCTGACTCGACACAACCCGGCCATTTCCATCGCTAGTAAGTACAGAAAATGCATCTGCGGCTGAATTAATAAGCCATACCCTGTTAATGCAAAAGGTGAACAGACCTGAAAGTGGACAAGCGTTTACAAAGAACTGGCTCGCTCAAAACCAGCATTTAGTTCTGCAGACTTTGAAAGTCCTTTTTAAACAGGTTACAACACATCTCTGCTTCATTCTACACAACACATTTGCTATCAGAATTTAACTCCTATGTAGACAAGGAAGCCTCCTTAGGTATAGCACAAAACCAAGATTCCCCTCCCACAACAAAAAGGTTTTAAATTTTACTTTCTCATTAGCAACGTCAGCCAGCTCCACAAAGCTCTTCAGTTTGATTTCAAAGTCACTCATCAGCTTCCATTGATCTCCCTCAATTCCTACGCCAACCTTTTTAATTGTTTCATCTTCGAGCAGTCTTTTGAGTCCCTTGGGAAAACCTAAAATAGATTAAGCCCAAACATGAGAAATTGAATACTGGAAGATGCCAGAAAGTCTAATGGAAATGACAAAATCCTACCACAAAGGCCATGTGAAAAACCTTGTGCTTTTAGAGGAAAAGCCCCCAAAGTCGCTCTGCTTATGTGACTCTTTGTACTCTGGAATGACTGGAAGCACCAATCGATTGTAACCTATCATCTGCACGCAAGCAGCAACGAAATATTTGAAATATGCTAATTCGTTCTGTATCTGAAAACAAATCAAGTAAAAAAATTAAACCATCTTATTTCATTTGTCTTATTGATCGTTAAATCACATAACAAAAAGGCAACCTCTAAGTGGAGAGGATACTTAAATTCTCAGAATTGGATGCTCATGAAGCCAAATGCAATGTAATTTTACTGTTTTTCACCTAGTTCCATCCCAGTTTGCTATTTCAGATGCCCAGTAAACAGTTTAAACAGTAAGCGTGGGGCATCACCAGGAAAACCCATTCTGTGGGGGCCCACTCAGCGCTAACGCCGGGCTGGTCCAACAGCAGCATTTGGAAAACACAATTCACCAACCAGATCCTGCGTCAAGCCCAGACAAGTCAGTAAGAAAAAACATTCAAGGATGTTCAGAAATGCTAAGTATTCTGTTTTGATTTATCCCAAACTGACAGCACAGCAATCCTGGATCAAATGGTATTTTCAAGTTTACAGGAGTGAACAGAAGCATGCAGCTTTGCTATCTGGTTTTCTACAGGAGGCAACAGCCATGGACACTTTCTACTTCAAGCAAAGCAGCCTTTTTCTCCCCTCCGTGTTGGTTTCCATTAAAAAAACAAATCCCAGCATCTTATTTAAATACATACCTTCAGAAACCCACTGCTCAATGTGTCTCAAGTGTAATTCTAGTACCTACAAATACATAATACTGCACAAATGCCTAGTACTTAGTATCTGGCTCAGTTCCATATTTCAAATTTCCCTTTCACTACTGTAATACCTATTTACATATTTCCACAATCAATTCGCATCACCGATTTTCTTTTTACACAACTATCTCCACGCTTTCACAACTACCACTGACACTGTACAAGACACTTTTGCAACTCCAGCCACAATCAGCTGTGCTGCGGACCGTGCAAGTCCGGTTCAAAGCACTACAGAATTACTGTTAAAAAACAACAAAACTGTAGTAGCCTGGTGCCGTAAAATGCAAAGTACAACATTGCTAAAGCACCTCAGCCATAACACAATACGCAGATTCCTCTGTAGAGAAGATCAATGCTGTTGGGCTGGTTAAAAGCCTGCAACACATGCAGCTGACTCACTGAACAAGGGATTTTCCGCTAAGAAAATTATACTGAAAATCTTCAAGGAGGGGAACTTCCCCGTAGAGGACTTGTAGTCCATTTTTACCACCTCGGTACTAGAAAAGTGACTGTATTAACTAAACAAGTGTAAGTGCAACACTGTACGGAGGCTACAATCTGAGAAACAGGCCACATCTTCTCAGAAGGCTGTAAGGAAAAGAGTAAGAAACTGAAAACTATCGAGAATCTTCCTGACAAATAGGTGTCATTTGTGTCTTTTATACCCAGTCCAAGAACTCTCCACTCTCTTCCTCCTACATTGTTTTTGCAATAGAAAATAAGTCTGACCCAACTGGCTAAATCTGCCCACATCTACATTTCTGTAGGTCAAACATATTCTGCATACTAAGCAGAACTCGGCTGTGGTCCCTGCGAAAAGGTCGACTTCTCGCTCGGTTCAAAGTGCGCCTCCCATTGACAAGAACAGAGATTCTAGAAAACGATTCAGGAGGAAACACCATCTTCTGCTGTAACTCTCAGCAGCCCGCCCACACGCAACCCTACTCCCCATCACCACAAAAACATCTTCACTCCCAGAATCAAAAGCATTTCAGGTCCTGATGACTCTTCTTCCCTTTGCTTCCTTTCCTCAAGTCTTCTCCTTTTGTGCGCCTGCACCTTTCTGCCTCCTGGATCAAATTGCCTCCAGCAATTAAATTTTCCACCCCATTTGCTATAAATGACAAAGGATTGAACACCAACATTAAAGTTATCGCTATTATACCTCAGCAAGCGCACCCCAGGGAAATCAGAGACATCTCACAGGCAGAGTTTCAATCTAACATTCAAACCAAAGGTTATAAAATTGCAGCCTCCTTCCCTCATTCCTGTTTTCCCTATTCAGAAGCTTTTATTCACATCCATAATGAATTCAGACTCTGTCAAGCACAGCCCCTTCTCTCCCCACAGCTGCATCACACCAGGTACCTAGTGTTCTTTCTGGAAACCTATGTTCCAAAACGCAGGTATTGGGAAGAAACAACACAACAAGCCATCATCTTTTTGAGGGTTTTAGTTAGTGATGCCAAATTAAAAAGAAACACAGCCTGCTAAATTTAGGTTCGGTGGTTTCGGCACTCAACGGAAAGCTCATTATATGAGCAGGGAATTAAATTTTGGATACTGAAAGAAAATATTCTTTCCCAGACAGAAAAAAAATAATCCTCAAGCAAGATTCTTTTGCCCTGTTCAGAACCCAAAACACTGTATGCCAGCGCACAGAGCAAGACGTGGGCTAAGGTCCCCTCGATATACATAGGCAATACTCACAAGAATAAATCCCTTTATTACAGGCAGAAAAGGGGGAAGATGGATGCATTTTTCCTATCCAGTATCCTGTGCAATATCAGCTATTGCTCAAGGCTTAAGTTCAAACTTAATCACACACAACAGAGGACAACTCGTGCCGTAAATAACAACAAGAGAGGAAGTACAGTACCTGACATGGAAGAGATGTGAAATAAATAACACTTGTCCTCAGCTACACATATCTGAATGACGGCTACTTTTGCCATTTTTCCTTTAGTATAGGATGGTGGCCATTCGATATCAAATCCAACAGCATCCCCGTCTGATAAACTCTGCCTGAAAATGGATATTCCTCACAGTTAACTGTTCTTCTACCAGTATTGAAAATATCACTGTTACATCAAGATGAAAACCATCACAGCCAACTCTTTTTTTCCCCCCACATGTACAGAACACAGAAACCATTTTAAAATCAAGACCATAAGGAGGTGAAACGCCTGCTGGTCCCAAAAGCTACAAGAAAGGCTTCAAACCTTCGCAGATCTTACTGCACACAAGTAGTCATATAAAGCCTCAGGAAATAGCCAGACACAAAAGGGTTTATAGCCCCTTGAAAACTTGTTCTTCATCAATCCCACTGTGCTGAAAGTTTTACATATTTTTTCCCCCTGTACTATCAATTGTACTACGCAAAAAAGGAAGGAAATGCTAATCTATAGGCATCATGAATTTACCCCCTTTTCTTCAAACATACAGTCCCCAGTTAGGAATTAACACATACGCTTGACTTCTTCCAGCTCATACTTCCCCGTGAAGTCAAAGTTCATGCAATTAGCCATGCTGCGAAAGGCAAAGCATCTGCATTACAGCTCTCAGCCCTTCTGCTTAACAGACCGCATGGTTCAGCAACGGCATCTCCCATAAAAAGACCAAACGGGAAACTATTAACGGCCTAGCACCATGGGAAAAGGTATTTTGAAAACAACAGTCACTGTAGAGAATCCAGGGATTATGTGCCATCTTGAGAAGTTCCGTTTGTGCTTGGACCCAGAAAGACACATTTGCCATGGATAACAAGACACCCTACACACCCAGATGTTTCCTGTAGCCGTGCTGTTGCCCTCTGGACACATGGAATGCACAGTCAGCCAGAAGGAGACAGAGAGAAGAGCCAAGACCTTTTCAGAAAGGAAAAAGCCCTCAAAACACCCCACCAGACTAAGAGCTATTACCTGATATCTTCCGAGAGAAGGGAACAGTCGCTGGCTTCGTAGCTGTAAACGACCGAGCCGGAGAACTCTAGGAACGGCAGCCCATCTTCCAAAACGCTCCTCTGAACAGCGGATTTCTGTCAAACAACATTTGGCAGAGGCTCCGTTACCGGCCGCACTTAACCCGCCCGCAGAGATGTGGCATCGCTGCAACCGCCGCGTGCGACTTCAACCCGGCGAGGCTGGCACCCGCAGTTACCGAAAGCACGCAGCACGACTGTGCTCCGCGCTCAGGGCCAGTATCGCCGTCAACTGAGAGGGCGATAGCTCTCCCTTCATTAAAACACGCCCCGATTTCTTGACTTCAGTCTGAGCGCTTGGACTGAAATCACACGGGGTGCATTTTCACCTCAACTTAGTTAATTTGGATTCTTCCCACCACACAGCTTCTGTTGCTCTCCGAGACCAAAGTTAGGGAAAACACCCATTTTTGTCAGTGTCAAAATGCTACAGCACTTGCACACCTCAGAAATTTGAGGAAGAACATCAGAAAACAGACAATGACTTGGTAATTAAAAGCCATCGTTAAAGTAATTCACATCTGGTCGGGCTGAAGTCTTCTGCCACATCCCTGTTTCAGTACAGCTCTAAGCGATAGCTCACTCGCCCCCTTTGCTCAGTTTGATGTTTCTGCCAACCCGCTTGACTTCACCTGCCAGATAGAGTGCGTGAGGAACTTCAGAGGTGTACAACTCAACGGATTTAAAACCACGTGCAATATCTGAAAGGACCGATCTCCTCCATCGACTGATGATTACTGCTTTACAATTTGAAGCTTTAGGCACACAAGCTAAGGGGCAGTTGGCAGTTTTTTCCCCTTTAAAAAGCGAATTTACTGCAGTTATTGACCAACAAGCTTACTTGAACTGCAAAGCTTCCAGTAACATTCACCTGCTCCAAAAACCTTCAGGTTGGTTAAACACTTGCAAGTAAGCTACGATGCCAGGAATAGCAAATCTGGTTAAGCATCACACAATAACGCTTGTGGAACATGATCTCGTCAATCAAGAGAAGCCACATCACACAAAACCAGGTTTTAATACAGTTCTAACCAAAGTCATGGTGGCTTTAACTGACATTTAATATCCATGCTGGTAATTCTTTATTCCCACTTTATAGAAGGCAAACTGCTGAACTCAGTCTTCTGCTTTTCTCTCATTAATTAGTCTTCTATTTGTTAAAGCAGTTTCAGATGTTACAGGGGGAGGTCCCTTCTAGTGGCAAGTTTTATATCGAAACTGCTCATACATGCAGGAAAAAAAATTCAAGGACACATCAACATTCCTGGAACACCAGAAATTTTGACATTATCTTAATGAGTTAATTCTTCCGACACCTGAGCTGCAAAACCTTCTGAAATAATGAACATGTGCAAGTGAAGAGAGGCAGAGGGCTTTCCCTGGACAAATTCCCCTGTCAGATGACAAATGGAGCTCTCAAGTTTGGGTTAAAGCAATCCACAGTCCTTGCTGCTATCCAGCCCACAACACTGGGAGAGCAAAGCACTAAAAGCTGCCTCATACTTTGGTGGCTTTGTCACCAAAATGCAAGATTGTCAGAAATAAATTTCTCCAGAGGTAACAGCAACAGCCTTTGGGTGATAGTTCACATTTTAATTCTTAAAAAAGAGACTTGAACAAGCCAATGCAATTAGAAATATCACAGGACTACCTAAATTTAATTACAGGTACAAGGGACAAATCAGCTGTAAACGTGCACAAAAGTCTGAGGCACAGGTCTAACTAACCGCACGTGGCCCAAATTCGGTTTATTATGCAGCCTGCAGCCAACTGAATTTCCCCTGTGTGAGGACATACCTTTTTATCACCCAGAACTCCCTCCCGGCTTTGTGTCAGCATCCACTGTGGATATTTATTGTGCAGAGTGGTAGACAGCAAATCCATTTTTTCCACATTTCTGTTACTTTTACATAAAAAAAGAACAAAGAAAGTAGCACAGTCACTAGGTTGTACTGAGACAAGCTGTTAGCATCATCAGGGCAGAACAAGGTTACCAAGATCACCACCTTGACCTTAAAGTTTTGTGCACAAGAATGGACATACACAGAGCCACGCACATTAAACTATGAAAGAGCTTTAGGAATTATATTCTTGTTCACATCAGAAAGAAGAACAAGACAAAAAGCAGTCAAACTTCTTAAAGTCCTTGTCAGTAAGAAAGTTCAGTCTAGTTTTATGGAGATCAGTGACTCAGAACAGAGGAGGACACCTAAGGCCACTTCTGGTCAAGGCAGCCATTGTTAAGTAGACAAATTTATCTGATGTTTTAATTAAAAAGCACAGGAACCAGCCACCTGGCTTAAAAGCAATCAGCTGCATTTGCTGACAAATGAAATGAGGAAGGTAAGTCACACTCAAAACAAGAGCTATCAGACTCACACAAACATGAGATTTCAGTCAGGAAGACATGCTGGCAGCAACAGGAGATTTTCAGCCCTGAAAACTGAGGTTTTCTTTCAAGGAAGTGGAGCAGGATTTCCTACTTGTGAGCAAGTGATGACCAGACTGGAGCGGTTCCAGCTTCTCCCCGGACCGCTTCTAGTGCGATTTAGAAATCCTCCTGGAAATGAAGAAAAACAGCTCACAAAGGAGAAGTTTCTCATCCTGCTTCTTCCCACTAGTCCCCACGTGCTCAATACACTTTAACAACAAAATCAAGCCACGACTGTCTCAGTAAGAACATACTTTCTGGGTACACTTCCTCACCAACAAGAACATACAAACACTAGGCAAATAAGTTCAGTTCTTCGCAGTTCAAAACTTTCTTTTTTATTTTTTTATCAATTCTCTAGGCTAAATAAAATTTTCTTCCCTTGGTTATCTGTCCACCTCCGCAGTAGCATAACTGACTACCACCTCAAAGGGAACTTCAAAGAGTATTTTTGTACTAAACCAGTGTTGATAGCAAGATGCCTCGTTTAGAGCCACTCCATTCCTGGGAGCTGCAATCGCTGCAGACAACAACAAGCAGCAGAGCGGCTAGAAACCAAGCAAGGACACCTGGCAGCACCCGCATCACCAGCTGCCACCCACAGCTCGAGCAACCCATCTCCCAAAAAAACCAGCCGAAAGCTCCACACCACCTTTGGCAACACCAGACAAGCGGGAACCCCTCACCGCAGCATCACCCGCTTTCCCAGCGATAAACCAAACACCCTGGGAACCTGGGAACGCTTGAGCCTTGGCAGCTACCAACCAAGGACGACGTGACCAGCTCGGGTCCCCCGGGGACAGCCGGTAGCAGCCGCGGCCAAGTGCTCACAGCGGGGTCAGACCGCCTCATTTCCTCACGGGAAACCCGCAGGCTCACCGCCCCCCCCCCGGGCGGGCACGAAGCGAGCACCCGGAGCCCTCCCGCGCAACAGGAGCCCCCTCAGGGCTCTCCCCCGCCTCCCGGTACCGCAGAGCGGGAAGGCCCCGGGGTCAGCGTCCCTAAGGCGCGGCGGTGCCCCCGGCAGGCCGGCACCGGCAGCGGGCTCGGGGTGGGGCCCGTTCCACACAGTACCTGCCCCCGCCGAGGCAGCGGCCTCCTCCCGGGCCCCAAAGCCCGGCGGCGGAGAGGCCTCAGCCCGCCCTCACGGGCCGCCGCTCACCGAGGGACAAGCTCCGCACCAGCGGCGGCTCACGCCTTTAGCGTCACGTCGCGGCTTTAATACGTCACTGAGGCAGACGGCTCCGCCCCCCCCGCGGGCCGAGCCGTCTCCCCGAGCAGAGGCGGCGGGAGGTTACCCGAGGTGACGCGCATGCGCGGTAGGGCGGCGGCCCGGAGGCCGCGGGGCATTGTGGGTAGTGTAGTCCCGGGGCCGGGCGGGCCGCGCACCCTCCGGCGAACCGGTGGCGCCCACCGCGCTACCGCCGCCGCCGCCGCCGCCGTCCTCGTCCGGGCGGGGCCGGGCCGGGCCGGGCCTGGCCGGCGGGGCGGGGCGGGGCGGGGCGGGGCGGAGCGGGCGGCGGGGGTGCGCCAGCCCGTGGCTCTGCGCGGCGGGGCCGCCGGCTGCGGGCGGTGGTGGCGGCGGCGGCGGCGGCTGAAGGGCAACGGCGGCGATGGGCGCTGTGGGGTGAGTGACCGGGTGTCTGGGGCGGGGGGCAGCGAGGCGGCAGGAGATGCGGTGCCGGGGGGGGTAGTACTGGGAGCACTGGGGGGGTAGTGCTGGGGCACTGGGGGGCACTGGGGGGCACTGGGGGGCACTGGGGGGCAGGGGGGCGGTGCTGGTGGCACGGGGGGGCAGGGGGTGAAGCTCTGGGGGCAGCGGGGCAGGAGATGCAGTGATGGGGGGCACTGGGGGGCAGTGCTGGGGCACTGGGGGGGGCAGGAGGGCAGGACTGGGGGCACTGGGGGGCACTGGGGGGGCAGGAGAGCAGGACTGGGGGGCATGAGGGCAGTACTGGGGGCACTGGGGGGGCAGGAGAGCAGGACTGGGGGGCAGGAGGGCAGGACTGGGGGCACTGGGGGGCACGGGGGGGGCAGGAGAGCAGGACTGGGGGGCAGGAGGGCAGTACTGGGGACACTGGGGGGCACGGGGGGGCAGGAGGACAGGACTGGGGGCACTGGAGGGGCAGGAGGGCAGTACTGGGGGGCAGAGAGTCAGTACTGGGGGGGCAGGAGGGCAGGACTGGGGGGGCAGGAGGTGAAGCTCTGGGGGCACTGGGGCAGGAGATGCAGCCATGGGGGGCACTGGGAGGGCAGTGTTGGGGCAGTGGGGGTACTGGGGGGGCACTGGGGGGGCTCTGGGGAGGGAGGGCAGAGGAGGGTGATGGAGGGGAAACAGCAGCATGGGGGGGGACCCCGCAGTGGGGAGCGGGTGACCCGGGGAGGGGAGCAGCACTGGGGGGGGGGGGGACCCCAACCCACTCCCCCCGGGGCTCCCGCTCCCCACTGCGGGGTAGCAGCCGCTGGGGCAGCTGGAGGGGTCTGTAGTGCCAGAGAGACAGGGCTGGGGGGGCTTGGCGGGGGGCAGGCTGCCACGCTTGGGCCGGGGGCCGGGGGGCACGAGGAGGTCCGCAGGGCAGGGAGGGCTGCCGGGGACAGCGGGGGAGACAGACGACGAGGGCGCTGGGGCCGGCACGCTGCTGGAAGGAGGGCTCCCTTGTCTGGGAGGACGTCGGCCGGCCGGCGGGAGCCGGAGCAGGGGAGGGGAAGAACGCCCGGGCTCCTTTTGCTGCGATGCTGCGTGCCGTGGCAGCGGCGAGGGATGCAGGCGTCTTTGTAGGGAGAGCAGCGCCGATCAGAGACGCCGCCGAGAAGCCAAGCAGGCCCCTGATGCTGATGTTGTCATCTGTGTCTCTGTTATGTATTATTTCCAGCTGATTGGTAAAGATGGAAAGAGGGAGAGGAGGAGGAGGAGGAGGAGGAGGAGGAAGGAACCTGGGAGGCTCCGGCCTGCACAGGAGCATTTATTCCCAGTCCCAGCAGCAGTACCATTACCCGGCCTCCTCCCAGGGGGGCTGCATGGAGATCCAGGAGCTGGCCTCCAAGAGGGTGGACATCCAGAAAAAGCGGTTTTATCTGGATGTGAAACAGAGCTCCCGCGGCCGCTTCCTGAAGATCGCCGAGGTCTGGATAGGAAGAGGCAGGCAGGACAATATCAGGAAAAGCAAGCTGACCCTCTCCTTGTCCGTGGCCGCCGAGCTGAAGGACTGCCTGGGGGACTTCATCGAGCACTACGCCCACCTGGGCCTGAAAGGCGGCCACGGCCACCGGCACGAGCACAGCAATGGCAAAGAGCAGCATCCCCGGAGGCGACAGCAGCTCCCGCCGCCTTCGCCCCCGGTGTCTGTCGGCTCTGAAGAGCACCCTCACAGCGTCCTCAAAACGGAGTACATCGAGAGGGACAACAGGAAGTATTACCTGGACCTGAAGGAGAACCAGCGAGGGCGCTTCTTGCGGATTAGACAAACCATGAGTAGGGGACCTGGCATGATGGGTTATTTTGGCCACAGCTTGGGACAGGAGCAGACGATCGTCCTTCCGGCGCAAGGGATGATTGAGTTCAGGGATGCTTTGGTCCAGCTGATCGAAGAGTACGGCGAGGGGGACATAGAGGATCGCCGGGGGGGAGGCGACGAGCCCCCGGAGCTCCCCGAGGGCACCTCCTTCCGAGTGGACAACAAGCGTTTCTACTTCGACGTGGGATCCAACAGGTACGGCATTTTCCTGAAGGTAAGTGAGGTGAGGCCGCCCTACCGTAACACCATCACGGTTCCGTACAAAGCGTGGACACGGTTCGGGGAAAATTTTATCAAGTACGAAGAAGAGATGAGGAGAATTTACAACAGCCATAAAGAAAAAAGAATGGATGCCAGAGGGGACAGTGGTGAAGAGCAAGAGGGTCTCGAATAGAGTGCATTGGACCGGCCGTCTGGCAAAGTAAACAAAGCAAAACAAGCAGAAATTGGTGAGAGGGACTGACCTGTAGTCATTTCAAGTTGCCCCATTTTTTTGTAAAGTCCTTTTTCCGGTAGTTCTTGCTAACTCCAGTACGTAACGTTATAGGAGTCTGGTTATCACGTTAAATTACGCCCAAAACATCTCTGTATGTCTCATGAAAGTACCAACCTCCCGAGTCCGTAAGAGTCAGCTGCTTCGAGTGTGGAAGACTATGGAAGTGCGCGTATCAGCGCAAAAAAAAATAATCCGGCACTCTGACCTTTAAATAGTCTAGATAAGGCTTGTGTTGCACTTCAACGGGATACAAAAAAAAAAAACAAACAACCCAAACCCCAAACCTTATGCTGAAATTTATCGGTTTCTGCTTATGACGGGTTTTCCGGGATTGAATTCTGCCTGTGCTCGGTCAAAAGGCCGAGCAGCGTAGCCGTAGGGCATTTTCCACAAAACCCCACCTTGCGTGAATTGCTGGTGCGTGTTTGAGGAGAGGCAGAGGTTTTAAAATTGGCATCTGCCGGTCACCGAGTCTGAAACGATGTTCTGTGCGGGTAGAACCTCAGTAACTGGTCAGACCTTTATAACATGCTGGCGAAGAGCCCAAGATTTGTTACTCATTTCATAGTTTTGTGCTGACCGAATAACCCGAGTATCCCAGGATAGCGAAGCTCTGCTCGAGTGCTAAGCCTTCTGAATTAACGGCGATGCATACTAACCCGCTCCTCATCTACGTGTTCTGCCCGTGCCAGGCTGATGGTTTTTTGTTGGTTTTTTTTTTTTTAATTTTTTAATGCATTTGTCCAAAATTTCAAAAGGTATTTTTGTATGAGGGGTGTTACGGGTTCCAGCAGGCGGCTGCGGAGCGGGTATTCGGAGGTGGAGGGATCGCCGCGACCGAGGCTCCGGGCTTCTCTCCCAAACGGTCGCGATGTTACCCGTGGGAGGCAAAACACCCGGGCGTTTTTCTCCTCCCGCCGCGAGAAAGACCTTTGGGGGGTTCGGTGCACCGTTACGTTCGTAGAAAAAGGCATCTCTCACGCTCACCCGTAGCGTGTTTCGGAAGCCGTGGTTAACGCCGCGGTCGGGTTCTCCGTCGCGTTGAGTCGGCAGGCGTTGTTGTTGTCGTCAGCAGATGCTACCCGTGCCCTGCCGTCACCCCCTTCCCGCCGCTCAGAGCTTCCATCCCCCCTCGCCCGCCACCAGGTTTCAGCGTCGTCCCGCTCCGTAACGTAAATTTTACATCTCGCGATGTAAACTCTTTGCCTGGAGGGAAAACGTCTACCATGACCTGTTTAGGAGGTTGATGAAAGATCTTGAAAATTCTTTGTCGTTCCTTAAAACGTGAATACTTACAACGAAAGGGGCTTGTCCGGCCCCTGGGCGACCGGCTCCTTCCCCCCTGAAACCAGCGGGAGTTTGATTGAGCTCCAGGTACTTCCAATAACATCTCTAATCAGATATTTATAATGGTTTGAATCAGTTTTTTACAGAGCGGCCTAGTGCGCACGTGGACCGGCTGTTTTTCCGTGCGACCATTACATGTTTGTTTGTTTGTTTGTTTTTTTAATCTCTCGAGGAACTTATTTACCTCCAACTAGACCGTTCATCGCTCTTAGTCCGGACCCACCTGCACGCTGCACGGCCACGCTCAATCCGAACGCTATTACCCGTTAACGTCATTAACCATAACGAGAAAACTTGGGGAGGCAGGGGTGGGAACCAAGAGGATAATCTGGACTTTAGTTTGGGTACTAAAACTAGTCGATCTGTTTTAACTTAAAAAAAAAAAAAAAGAAAAAAAAAAGAAAAAAAAATAAAAGCTTGCACCAAAGTCACCAAAGAACCTTTAGGAAAAATGTTACGGTTGTGACAAGAAGTAAGAAAGTTAATTTCACTGTTTTAGGTGATTCCCCCTTTAGGTAAAACCACACATAGCAGTTACAGCAACCAAGCCTTCGGCTTAGTGTCAAAAACTCCCGTCCGTCTCTGCGCAGATCGCTCTTTCAGGTACTTTGTCAGCTCTCGGAGAGGTGTTCTCGCTCCACCGCTTGAACATCTAGCGGACCGTGATGAATCAGCGGGGGGGTAAAGGGGGTACTGGTTCATCGTCCCTCTTAGGGCTTTGGTCCCAAAGGTTTGAACAGGTCAATGAAAAAAACCAACAAAACCAACGTTAAAATAACTCTCCATCCTATTATTGGTGTGAAACCGGAAATTAATGAATGAGTCCTTGATGCGTACGTTAGCGTATCGCTGACTGCTGCTGCCCGTCACAGTGCCTGGAGTAGAAAATTAACTTATATTCCAACAAAGCGGAGCTATGAATGTACAAACTTTTTACGCTTTCCTTCCCCTTCCCGTTTCTACGTGGCGTTCCTCCCCGACGACCTTGACATCTCCCCGTCCCAGCCTACCTTTGCCTCAAGGGATCGTAAAAGCTCCTACGTTGGAATGAGCCCGAGCGACCGCGTGCGTTGTACGGGATCATGCCTTCCCTGTGTTCCCTGGTGAGGAAACTACTTGCGACGGGCAGAGCGATCGGAAAGGGATATTTTCTTCACCATTTTAAAAGAAAAAAAAAAAAAAAGATGCGTGATGGCTTTCCTTATTGCTGCCTTTTTTTTTAACACCCCCCCCGGCCCTTTATCTTTTCTTAACGAATTGGCCTTCCGATGGCGATAGTTTATTGTAAATATCACCCGGGAATTCCGCGTCTGCTGGCTACCGGCTCGGGCTCGGTTCCGGCACGCAGGTATCCCGTAGGATCCAGTAATGTATTTACTCCCCGGGCACGGGATGCACCTTAGTATCCAAAATTGGATCGGGATCTTCGCGTTGGTAGCCGATCGCCCACGGCTCAACAGCTAGCCACGGGTTTCCACCGCGACGGAAAGCGCCGATGTTTGCAGATCTTGTTGTCGGAGGGTTGGACGGGTTCGCTCGAAGTGTAGCAATGCAAGACTTGAACGGCGAGATCTGGAAACGGGTTCCTTGTTCTTTTTGGCAGCGCATCTCCGGCTTCCGAGAGCGGCGATCGCGCGGGCCGCTCGCCCGCGGAAGGGCCCGTCGAGATGTTCGGGAACGCCGAATCCCTAATGCGTTTTAAACGTTCGTTCCTGATGCCCCGAAACTGCCACGTCCCTTAAACTTGAGAAAACACAAGCTTATTTGCACTAGAAAGAACGGCCAAAAACAATCCTTAGGAGGACAGGGTGAAGAGCACCGGTCTGAACCTCTTTTTCTCACGAGAGAATTTCCTATTCAAGCCCTCACCTCTGTTTCAAAATTGTATGGTCCCGGCAGAAAGTCTGTCAGTTCAATAATTAAATCATGATGCACTTTATATTGTGTAAATAATAACTAGGAGCACATTTCTGCTCCCGCTCTGGTAAGGGGATGCTTCGGTAACGTAGTCTAACGCTGAAAGAAGCCGTCTCCCGCGCGCGCGTGTCTGTCAGAGACCTGTCGGACTTGGTCCGGCTCCGCTCGTAAGTTAGAGGAGGACAGGCGCTGCATCGAGGATCCTCTCAAACCACCGAGAGCGGGATGAATTTTTGGTTTTTCAGTTGCGATTTGCAGAGCCGCCGAGCATCCTCGGCTCCGCCGTCGCCGCGGCTCCTCGCCCCTTCTCTGCAAATCGTTGCTGCCGAGGCTTAAACCCAAGCTTTTCGCGGATAGTCTCGACAAAGCCGAGTCTAGCGGCTCCCTCGTACGTGTCTTTCCTCGCTGTCGGCACGGAAGGTGGGATGGTCCTTAAAAACCTTATCCCGGGTGGAGGGGGCTGCGGGGGCTTCCCCTGCCTTGCAGCCGGGGGTGGTGGGGGGGTTGTGTCGAGTCCGGCCCGTCGAGCCAGCTTTCTCGGTTACGTACGGAGGCGCTAACGAAGGGTCGGGAAGCGTTTTGCACTGGGGCGGCGAGGGCGACCCACCGGCCGCTCCGGAGGGGATGGCAAAACCCGCCGTCCGTCGCGGGTTCCTCACGTCGAGTCCGGATGACGGACTTTACCCAGCAAGAAGCTGCGGCGGTTATCGGTAATCTACTCGTGGTCGTAAGTGTTTCTTATCTGTATCCGATATATACAAATTCATATTCACATATAGGCATTAATATATTTATGTGAGTATATTGTAGCCTGTAGTAGCTCGTAGCGAAATAATCTTATTTATCTGAAGTACGCGGTCTAAAGAGGGAGCAGATTTCTCCTACTACCGGTCTGGATAAACGCGGCGGCGTCACCGAGAGCCGGTCGCGAGCTCTTTGTCGCGGCCCTTGGTAAGATTTCTGCTTTTAAGCGCCCTCATCCCTTAGGTTTTCGGCAAGGCTGCAAGGGAAAACGTAGTCGAACGGAGGCAAAACTCGTCCTTGGAGGCGTCGTCGAGGTGAGGCGAGAGCCGTGAGGAAGAGGCGGCTGCAGGTACCGCTGGCCACGTTTGTGTTTCAGTGCCGTTTTACCACCCCTGGCTCTGCAAATCTGTACCACCGTGTTCATAAAAACCCAAGTAAAAGTATTAAAACCCCATCCTTTATACAAAAAAAAAAAAAAAAAAAAGCAAGCAACTACCAAAATCAATGTCCACGCACTTTTTTTTCTGCTAAAGATGTCATAGTCTAATGATTGCATCTTTATTTTTCCCCCTCTGTGACCTGTTGAAGTGACCTAAACTCACAGGGAAGGGAGCTGGTAGTGGTTAGGAAGCCTACTGCTCGCTTGACTTGCAGCCCTTTTATCCAAGCGTAGGAATTTTTATGGCAGGAAAAGGGTTATTCTTGTGTATTTTTATTGGGCAGATTTTGCACCGGGTTGAAAATTAATTCATAAGCGGTTTTAGTTCCACTGCATTCCTACTTTTGCTGTACATACAGTATATATATATATATATATACACACAATTTATAAAATAATTCTTAAAGAAAAGTATACCTTCCGTTTAATTTTCTATGCTGCTTCCTCCAAAATTAAAATCCCCTTTATTTTTAATTACTTAACGTGTTGTGATGTCTAAAACTCACCTTTCCCATCCTACCCTTCCGGTCCTTTCAAGGTTGTGTCCGAAAGAAAAGAGTTTATCCAAGTAAGAGCAGAAATAAAGCCTACGCTTGACATATCATAAGCTAATTGCATAAACCCGAGCGATGCTGTCGCCCCGCAGCCTTCGCCGAAACGAATCGTCCCTCCGGCGTCGGGCACATCCTCCTTGTGCCTGCGGAGGATGCAGCGTGGACAAGTTGTTTCCCGGGCGTAGGGCACGCTCTCCGTTGGGCAGCGGGTATAGCATCTTGACGTTGTTAATGCTGGCGTGGGGATGTCTTCTGTTGACCCCCCCTGTCCTTTCACTTTCGTCCGGAGTCATTAAAATTTCATGGCGTTGATGCAAAACCGAGCTAATTTGAGCATCTGGAGAAACGAGATTCACCCGTTGGGCTTTTTTCTTCTGTGTAGAAGTGAAAGCTGTGCAGGACCGTGGTTGGCGTGAAGGGTCTCGGTTGCCCTCCGCACCCTACGTGCTTGCAGGTCGTTATGGCTTAGCCCGTCGCTGCTGCAAAATCACGGCTCTGGGCGTTTAGGGGCCCAGATCCAGTCTTGCCTAAAAATGGCTGAATTCTGTCGCGGAATTTTTTCCGAAGGAAAAAAGCCCCCGGCCAAGGGACAAGGTGCTTCTGGACTCGGGCGTTTTGGAAAAAGCTGAAGCCAGATCTTTCGCCGCTTTGTTTCTCCAAAATCTGCAGCAGCTTTCATGGGCCGACACCGATTTTTCTTCCTAATATTGTCACGCCCGTGTTCAGTTCCCCACCTGTACCTCCACAAAGGCAACAGTGTTTTAAAGCATCGAGGTAAAAATAAAATATCAGCAACTCCTGATAGATGACATGGATTAAAAGTTGGTTTTCCAGAAAAGCCAAAGCATAAATCGAGGCTTTAGATCGCAAAACGTCGTTTTGGCGTTTCTGTGACGGATGTGATTAGATTGTTCCTTCCACATGCCGAGGCATCACGCGACACGTCAACCCGCAGCCTCGGGGCTCTCTTATGTACGTTAACGTCTGGAAAGGTGTCCGCTGGATGTACTTCTGGCCGCCTCACGCCGGCTGGACGTGGTTTGTGTTTCTGCTCTATCCAGAGGTACTGGCCTAGCCGCGAGGTGCCTGCCCGCCACCCTAATTAACGCTTTGCTAATTCATCTTCCTAAATGACAGGCTACCTCGAAGTGCTTGGAGTGCACGTGGAAATCGCTAGCTCAGTACAGGGTAGCCGCCGTAAATTTAAAAAAAAAAAAAAAAAAAAAAAAAAAGACACGTTCCATCTTTTAGGTGTTTCAGACCCATCCTACGGACCAGTATTGAACAGGGAGGGATGACGGCTCCTGCCTTGGAGGCGTTGGCTGGAAACGCAGCCGGTCGGAGGGGTTTCGTAACCGCGGCGGGGGGAAATCCATCCCGCAAGGCAGAAGTTTGTGTCTAGCTGTTTCGTCATCTTGCTCGTTTGCCACGCAGAGGTTAATTGGAGGAAAAGATCGCCCTTCGTTGCTGGAAGACGGCTAAAGCTGAGGCTCTCTGCCCAGCCCCACTAAGCACAGTGCCGATAGAACATCTGTGAATTTATAGGTGTGACACACAAATTAACGTAGAGAGAAGGGAGAGAGGACTATTACGTGTATATATATATCTATATGCAATTAAAAATAGTAATTTTTTTCCTGTTTCCAATAGGTCCTTCCCTTTTGAGACATTAAAATGTTAGCTGTCGTCTTTTCTGTTTCCCGTATCCGAGATGTTCAACGTGCAATACGAGCAGGGAGATAGATTTCGCAAGCAATACCGACCTACTATACACGATTAACGTTAAATCTTTACGCTACAAATCGCGTGCAATAGAATCTGCATTTCAAAACAGCGGAGTATGTGGGATAAAAGACACGGGTTAACCTCAGGCTCTTACAAGTATTCCCATCTGGTCGTTGTTCCGAGCACACGTTGTTGGCACGATGCGGAGGGAGAGGGGGAGTAAGAGCAGAGAGAAGCGCTTCCCACCGAGGCGAAGGAACGAAAAGGCAGGAGGGGGCGGAGGGAAGCGAGGACAAGATTCGCGCTCCAGGGAATCGCAGAGCGTGCCGATGGTTTTATCGGCGGGGGGAAGAATAAGTGGCATCGTCAGCGCCGGAGTCCCGCAGAGCCGGGGAGGGAGGCAGGGAGCCCGGATCCTACGGCGCTCTCTTTGGCTGGGGTTCCTTCCTCTTCGGCGGTAACGCGCTCTGCAAGCGGCGAGTCTTGCCGACCAACCCGTCGGGGCCGAGCGGGGCCGACGGATGGAGCGAATGCTTTTGCAGCTTGCTTTTGAAGACCCGAGTGGCTTGGCTCCTCCTGTGCTGGGAGGCTTGCCCGGGAATTCCCCTGAACCTGAGGGCAGCGTACAAGCCTTGGTGGCCTGCAAGGTTTGCTCGTGCCATCCTAATTTACGGATGCTCGCGTGTGCTTATCACCGGAGCCTCGCTCCGCACGCTGCCTCCTGCTCCGGGAACGAGCTGGGACTGTGGGGTTACGTTACCGACGGGGCAGCTGCTCTTTTCCATCGCAGGAGAAAGGTGTTGGCGAAGGGATCAGAGGGAAAGCGAGCGGCTTTCAAGAACCAAGCTCCGTGCTTGTCTTTGCAAAGGGCTTTGTGTCATTTTTAACGAGGCTTTTTGCAGATGATCACCGCCTGTATCGCCTTTGTTTTCCTGGGCACCGGCGCTGGTACTCCGAGGTCTGATGCGCGGAAGCGGTCGGTGCTAAGAGCTGTTGAAAGCCGCGCGTTGAACAGGTGAAGCGCTGTCATAACTGCGAGGGCTCTGGGAAAGCTGTCGGGATCTCAAGCTGCGCCTCCTGATAACGGAGACTGGATCACGTTGGCTTTATTCAGCCTGTGCCTACGTTCCCCACCGATAAAACGGGGTGAATGATACCTCCCTACCTCAAAGGGGTGTGACGGACGAGTTCATTTGGCGATAGGGTTTTTTTTGCGATGATCTGATACGGATCAATACTGACCATCTCCGAAAGCAAAACAAGAAGAAATTCGGGGTGAAACGGACACAGTAGATACGTACGCGGTGTTTGGAAGGGACGCGTAGGTAAGGCTTGGATTGCGTACAGAACGATGAGTGAAAAAGAAACCTATATGCTAGAGGAGGAGGGAAAGGTGTAAGAGATTGCGTCATTAGGCTCTCTGTGCGTGTGTCCAAAGCAGTCGAATGAAGGTTACTCGGATAATCCTGAGTTCTGGCACTTCTGACCTTCGATTGCTCCGTTTTCCAACTTTTCTTCCCCTCCCCGTTCCTCACGCTGGTTTTCAGCCGGGCTGGCCCTCAGTAATCTGGGAGAGGTTACAAAAGGGTAACCTACCTGACTCTCAACGTCAATTTGCAAATCTGAGGGTGCTTCTAATGGTGCACACAGCAAAAAAAATTGGCAACTGCCTGTAAAAGATCATATGAAAAAAAGGTGAATTTATAAACCTGGCCTACTGCACTTAGCTTGGAAATATCTTTTCTCTTTTCCTTTCCTTTCCTTTTCCTTTCCTTTTCCTTTCCTTTCCTTTTCCTTTCCTTTTCCTTTCCTTTCCTTTTCCTTTCCTTTCCCTTTCCTTTCCCTTTCCCTTTCCCTTTCCCTTTCCTTTCCTTTCCTTTCCTTTCCTTTCCTTTCCTTTCCTTTCCTTTCCTTTCCTTTCCTTTCCTTTCCTTTCCTTTCCTTTCCTTTCCTTTCCTTTCCTTTCCTTTCCTTTCCTTTCCTTTCCTTTCCTTTCCTTCCCTTCCCTTCCCTTCCCTTCCCTTCCCTTCCCTTCCCTTCCCTTCCCTTCCCTTTCCTTCCCTTTCCTTCCCTTTCCTTCCCTTTCCTTCCCTTTCCTTCTCCTTCTCCTTCTCCTTCTCCTTCTCCTTCTCCTTCTCCTTCTCCTTCTCCTTCTCCTTCTCCTTCTCCTTCTCCTTCTCCTTCTCCTTCTCCTTCTCCTCTCCTCTCCTTCTCCAGGCTGAACAACCAGGAAAACATCTGCTCTGTTAAATCCCCAGTGATGGATATTCCCAGCCTCCCTCCCCAAGCTGTGGCAGAGGTTCACCCTGCTTACTCCCAGATACTTTTCCTGCCGTCTAGCTAGGAATTCCAAATTCCAGCGCTTTTGGCCTTACAGGACTTGGGGTTTTTGCAACAGCGTACTCGCTGCCTCCAGACCTCCGCATCCTCCGCATCCTCCCGGGTCCTCTTTGGCAGAGCCGCTGCCAAGGCAGTCATTTCTCACTCTCTGCACTGTACTTCTCGCCCTTTTTTTAATAGTTTAAAATACCAGAGCACACATTTTCCACAAAGCTTTGCAATAAAAATCTTTTCTGTACGTGGCGGGGTGGCAGAACACCGTCTATCATTCATGCCTCTGCTTATTTCTGAAGAGAACATAGAAAAAATAGCCCATCAACAGGCATTCTCCGAAATAGTAAAGATTCTCCTAAATACTAAATATGGTGACACTCTCCCCATCTTCAGGATAGAAGCAGTAACTCTAGCACTAACAAGACATCTATTTAAACACAACGTAAAGAATGCATCTACTGACAATATAAGCTATTTGGAAATACAAATTGTTCCCAAATCCCCAAGGATTGTCACAGAAAAGTGTATTTTTGTCAGGCAGTAATGTGAATAGCCACCAAAATATTTACATGACCTTTGCTAGCTTTAACTAAGTTTTTGTCTGAATTTCCCCTCCTCTCTGCTCGTTCCGCCTCTCCCGTTTCCTCTCCCGCAATCCTCATTCGGGCTCGTGCTCCGTCTCTCCTCTAACACCTACGGGCTCTCCGATTTTCCGCACCGTTCCTGCGGCATTGCTGGTCCTCGTCTCTTACAAATTGGGATCTCAAAACAAAACTGGCCAGCACTCGAATCTCAGTTTTCCGTGATTTTTCCAGCAGTAAAACGCTCTATAGAGGACGAGCTCAGAAAGCCTTTCAGGTACCTTCTCTGAACGTGGTTGTGTCTCCATCTTCTCCCCAGCTGCGCTGCAAGCAGCGCCCACCCAGCCGTGCCAGAAAACTAGAAGAACCCTAGTTTTTGGGGTTTTTTTCCAACTCCCAGAAGCTTCAGCCGCGCTGGAAGTTAATTGGATTTTCCTTAGCAACGTTTTTATTGGAAGGTGATCCGACGGTTTGCTGTAGGTATGACTATAGGGAAGTTCTTCCAGTTCCACGCGGGTTCTCACACCGCTCTCTAATCTCTCGACACGTGTAGCCGAGCGCCTTCCGGAAATGCGTTGAAGCATATGACTAACATCTGTCGTGCAGCAGTTGTTCTTTCTTCCCTCCTCTTCCCAGGGGAAAAGCCGAACGTGCCAATGCAGTCCTGGTATTTTTAACATAAATTAATTATCCCTGCTGTTCCCCGTTAACGCTGTAAAGGATGAGCTGAAGCACGTCGTGCGCTGGCAGTAGCGGACCCCGACGGTTTGGCGGCGCGGGAGCAAACCAGAGGGCTCGCGAAGGAGCGAAGCCTGCCATTTCCGTCGCTCCCACCGCTTCCCTCGGTACCTGGTGTTGAACAGGAGTTTCGTTTTTCTCTCTGGAATTTCCCCTTCGACCGTCGCTGCTGTGCAAATTGTGGTTTTTGCTTTGAGCGTAGCGTGGAGGAGTTTGCTCCGCGGCTGCGTGGTTGGGAATTACCTGATGTAAAAAGACCGTCTGTCCTCTGGGAAGCTGGCGGGGGGGAGCGAAGGCCAGAGTCAGCAGGTAGGTTCAGGCAGAGCAGAGGTGACGGAGCAGTGCTCTGATTTAAATGAGACTCAGCGTGCAGTCAGCAGATGTGTTTCTCTTTGGGATGCATTCACGATAGCTGCTTTTTCTTTCCTTCCAGATTTTTGAACGCTCCCAAGATCTTTATAGCGCTGATCAGAACAGATATTTGCAAGGGAACTGAGCTGCCTCCGAGGACAGTCTCTTTGCCGAGACACCAACGAACTCTGAATTGAAAACTGCAGCATTGTGCTGATGCCGCTTTCAAAAGAGTTTTTCCCAGCTAGGCGTCGCAGCGGGGATGAGCAGAGGCCGTTGACAGCCAAGAACAGAGGGCAAGGCTTTGATCCAGTTCTTTGCGGTAGTGTTTATCCTAGAACCTGTAACTCGGTTAACGCACGCCGAACGCTTTTCTTCTCTCTTCGCCTTTCGTGGCGGGTGCAGGATTATCCTCGTGTGCCTGAGTCTAGTCGTTAGGCCTCCAGTCCGGGAGGGATTTTGGGGCAGACTGCTGTGTTCCTCTGAGCTCTGAGGCTTTTGCAAATTGACAACAGTAAATACCAGGGGAAGAACTAAGCCCAAGGGCCAGCCTTAAACTTTGTTTGACTAAACCATTTATGTGTTTCTAGCTTCTAAATGATCTCTGGCAAGGGGGTTTTGTCAACCGGTGTTAATTTAACACGTCCGTCTCCAATTCCACTCCAATCATCACAAATTATTTTACTTTTGAGTCCTTTAAAGCTGTGGTGTGTCTCCCGTTGATGGGACCACATTCCTTTCTCTCTGAGATATAAAAGGTTTTCTTGGACCCTTCCCAAAGGCGGCGTGCACATCACTGTAGTGTGATAATTTAAGCATTGCTAATAATCCCCCCCACACACACCCCCGGTAAAATTAGGGAAAGAGGGTTTTGGCTCAAACTCTCACTTCTAAAGCTGAGAACAGGCACCGTGTTTGACGAGGTGAACCCAACATCGTGCCTCTTACCTCGGAGCGTACTCCTTAAACTGGCACTTTAGTTCTTGCTCCGTCGCGTTGCAAAACATCAAGGTCACTAAATAGGTGGCAACCCCTGTAGATGTTTATATGGCCTAATGGATAGGGACGCTTTCCTCTCGCTTTGCTCACAGGGCCCGAGCCCGGTCGTGCTGTTCCTTTTCCCAGTTTGACCACTAAGAGTATTTATCAGTCCGGCTCACGTCTCACGGGCGACCTGGCTCGAGAGCCCTAAATCGGGTTTTTCCTCAGACGTTCACCGCCTTTTTTTAAGCCCTTGCTCGTGATCCTCTCTGGAAACGTTGCGCAAAGCCCAAAGGTGCCTCGGTTCCCTCCATCCCCCTGCATTTGCTAACTGCTGCAGCCGATGTAGGACAAAAAGACGCGTAGCTGGTGATATTTTTTCCCAGGCAGGTGTTTCCCTCTGTGTCTGTTTTGGTATGCTTCGGTCCAGGGACCAAAGGCATCCTGTTCTGCAGCTCCCGTCTGCTTCTGCAGCCATTGCGTGGACGGTGGGGCTCTGGGAGGTGTCAGCTCGAGGTTGAAGCAGGTTCTTGCGGGGCTCGGGGTGATGCTGCAGCCGAGGAGTAGTTCTTTAACCACACAGCCGTTCGTTCCCTCTGTCATCCTTCTCACATCGAGTAGGGTTGCATGAACCACTTACCCGGGGCAGATTCGATGGCGCGCTTATCGTAAGCTAGCCGCTTCCTCCGAACAGCTAGCGTGCAACGTCTCGCTTGTAGTCGAGGTATGACAGCTTCCTCAGGGATGAGCTTTACTGCGTCTGCTACAGGTATCGCTCTGAGCTAAGACTCTGCTTCTTGCCGCGACTCGATGCTGTGCCCGGATCCTTTGTTACGTGTAACCTTCATTTTGTTTTTTTGAACGCAGAAGTAGGCTGCAGTCTGGAAGTATGCATCTTGAGCTAAACGTTGCCAGGATTTCATCCTCCCCGGGACATTTAAATTGGTTGCAGAATAATTAGAGTCACTTTTCTCTGTACGCGCAACGGCGAGGCGCTTCCGCATCCGTTTGGGAATCGACCCGAGGGTTTGACGTGGGTTAGTAAATTCAGGTACGTGGGATGAGCGTACCCGCAGCAAAGTAGGTACGAAGATGTTGAGATAAGAGCTGTGCCTCTGCCGAGTCTCCCGTCTGCTATCTTACAGTCCTGCGCTGGCTCCGGGGGCGGCAGCGGGTGACGATGCAGGGAGCCACCAGGACCGGGGACCGTCAGAGCCCGCGCGTGGAACCTTGGTCAACGTGGCAACAGAGACCCGAGCAAGGCAAGGGACCACCGCCCACGTGTATTGTGTATCACGGCGTGACTACAAAGGCAAGGCGTAAACAGCTTTATCCTGGATACCGCAGGAGCCCAACTATTTTAGCCTTACTTTTCTGCCTCGTGGGGCTTTTAACGCTTACCTGGTGCTCAAGTAGAGCGGTCACTTTGGAGAGCGTGTGGACGTTTCTGTCCCGGGATCGGCACGTGCCAGCGTGCTGTCTGCGTGTAAGCTTGCTGCAGCCCGGCCCCTGCGCTCGGTCACGGCATTTTCTGCTTACGCCAGCGCAGTCATCCCTCAGTGCTGTCAGGGGTGACCCTTTGAGTTAACAAGCGATAAGTTCCCCCTAGCTGTCTTATTAAAAAAAAAAAAAAAAAAAAGAAGCAGAGGGAAGTGCTGGACTCACCCGATAAACATTTTCGTTTATCGAAATGCTGCCAGCTTTTAACCGTGGGTTGTCTCGGTGAAGGCATATTACAGAGACTTTTCTTTTACAAACAGCTTAACACTGTCAGTGTATTCGGCAGTGCATGCTTTGTGCCGATACGCGCGCACCCCCGAGAAAGCCCACAATCCAGAGGGTACGGCAGAGGTGGTGCCCACGTACTCCTCCCTGCAGCAGCAAACTGCAGTTTGACCTGTTGCTTTTCTCACTTCTTTTCTGCTCTGAGGAGACACCCTCTAAAGTAGCGATAACCCCTCTAAACATGCTCATCCCTTTTTAGACAACCCACCGCCTCACAAGGTTTCAACGGCAGCCCACGGTTTCTAAAAGCTTCTTGCCACTTCCGAGATGATCCAAGGACGGGAAGGCACCGCGACGCCAAACCGGGCGAAGGTACGGTCGCTTCTGCTGCCGGACCTGTAGAGGAGAAGGTGTCACCCCCAAAGTATTTCTGCAAGCCCCCTAAAAGAGGAACAGAAAGTTAGAGGAGCAAGCTCTTGAGCCACGAGCCAAGAGGTAAGAGTGAAGACTGAGCCACGGCTTGGACTTGGTTTGGAGAGCATGGCGGCTCTCCGGGCTGGACTGCTCCACCATCCACGTTGTCCATGGCCGAACCTCCTCCTGAGACAGGCTGTGAAGTGCCCTCCCGCAGAGGGGTGCAGCCTCCTCAGCCCCCCCGTGCCTCAGGAGGAGAAATAGAAAGCACCGACGGGGAGATCCTCTTCACTTCCTCACCTTCTCAGGCTCTCCACAAAGCCAAGTTCATCCTCCTCCTCCTCGACGCTGCAGCCCTTCAGCTGTTGCAATAAACCCTGGAGCTGCTTTCTCTGCTTGTTCAAAACCTATGCCGACCTCTTCCTCTCAGCGGGGCTGAAGATGCTGTGCGAAAGAGAACAAGCAGGAGGCTAAGACAGGGGTATTTTTCACTTGCCTCAGCCTAAACACCAGCCTCCTCCAGGCTTTCAGCCTTCCAAGAGCTTCCCACCTTTCTAGGCGAGCGGTTTGTTTTGCACGAGAAAGAAAAAAATCGGTAGTTTTGTGCTAGCGGTGGCTGGAGTCCTCTGTTACTAGTGAAGGCATTTTCTCCCTCTCCTTTGAATTTTGTCGGAATGCAGAAAGAAACGTGAAATAAGGGTTGTGATATCGGGAAAGGGGAGATCAGGACAGAGTGTTCCTCTGGATAGGGTTTGATGCAATTTGAAGCTGCTTGTAGGAGATCGGCTGGAAGGTAAACTGATTTGGGCTAAAAAAGCTGGTGCTGTCAAACTACGCTAGTGATTCGTCAGCAGATGGTCCGAAATAATAGCTTTTTTGTGACCTCTGACCTCCGGGAAAGATAACCGTATCAGATTGTAGGTGCGATTTGTGCTGGAAGAAATTTATGTCATCTCGGGACGGCATTTACTGTCAAAAAAACATCGCATGGAAACTTGAAGAAAACAAACGGAAAAATCACACGTCTGAATCAACACCAGGCGAGCGTTTGCAGAGCGTTGTCGCCGAGCCAGCCGACCACGCTGAATTCGGCTTACACGCGAGCTGTAATCCACCCTTCTGCCTTCGTGGCGGCGCAAAATTTCCCGTAAACACCTGGGTAGCGCGGGGAGGGGTTGCGATTACGCGAGCGAGGAGCTCCTGTACCTGCAGCATCCTGCTTTGCACCTAGGCTCCATCCATTGACTGTAGAGGCGTCGCCCCTCCCCGCAAGGAAAGCGGGCCCCTCCGATCTTCCCGGGCTGCGGCGGTGCTGCGGCGCCCGTACGAGGTGGTAGATGCTGAGGCGGGTGTTGCGTTGAAGGGCTGCGTTTCAGGGGCGGTACTTGGTCACCAGTTGTTGTCTAGGAGGCTGTGGCTTTTTGTAGGGCGGGAAAAAAATGATTGCTGGGTGAATTTCAAGTTAGGGGACTGGTTTCTGCCAAGCTTACACCCCCTCCCCGCACCGTTTCAACTGCATGTTATTCTCTTTTTCTTTCCACTGGTCCCGTCAAGCACCGCTCAACAGCTGCTGCATTTAATCCCAGAAGCTGTAGTTGGTAGCGAGCAAAGTGATCTCCATATAACCTCTACCTTACTCATAAACGTGCATTATGAGGCTTAACCGATGGGAATAAAATGTTTTGCTTTCAACGCGCGGTCCCTGCGGTCCAACGTTCCCATCTTCAGGCACCGTCATTAGAGCAGGGCGATGGGCTGTTATTCTGCCGATCCCCAGGAACGTGTCTCGTAACGCCGGACGCAGGCATCCTCAACGTCTTATCGACGCGTGTGGATACCCAGCGAGGAGAGACGGACAACACCGAGCAGAGCCCTTTCCGCGGTAGCGAGTTGGTGACGGTGGCATCCCCGGGTAGAAGCGGCGGCCGCGATCTCCGCGAATAAATTTGTCCTGTACACGTTGTTCTTCGGTGAAGACCGTATCTTGACAGTCAAGGGAAAGCTGCTGCAACGGGAGGACTTGCCGAGGCGCTCGGTGTCTTGCTTGGCTGTGACCCGAAGGTGCAGGCTCACGTCTCCACGAGGTAAATCTCACGCCGCAATCTCACGTTAGGGACTGCGGTGGTCCGTGGGGGAACAGGAACAGGTTGCACGCCTGCCACTTCGGGGGGGTTTTTTCATCCCTTTCACAACTGCTCTGCAGGTTCATGGGTTTCTACGTTGTTTTCTCCTTTCCCGCGTACAAAAAAGAGCGGGTTTATGTCATCCTGCACGATGGATATTTTTGTGCGAGGGGGAAAAAAAGGTGCTTCTCGTCCACGTTTAAGTAGCCACACAGAATGCAGAAAGTCTGCACTTGGAATTTCACTCTGGTTTCCACATCATTGCCGCTTTCATTGAAAGCATCTTTTCACAGATAAGTAACCTAAAGGTCGTATGAGTTTCCTTCTCTAAAGGGAAAGCATGAATTCCAAAGCAGGGATCTCCAAGTGTCGTTTCTGTGGTACGGTGGGTTGCATTAAGCCCTACAGCTGGGCTTTGTTGAACCGGGTGCATTGTCCCATACTCGGAAGTTTAGAGCGTTGAGTTTCAAAGCGGGATTTCCCAGGCAGAGCACCCCCAGAACGGCAGCAGGACGTATGCGAATATAGCGCTTTGTCAGGCACCACCACCACAGCCTTTTTCTGGAGATTGCCGTTTTGTAAATAAGCTTCTTCTTGAGCAGCGCGGCTAGGACTACAAAAGATGGATGATTATTTCTTCCCGGAATCGGTCTTCTGCTGCAGGATCTGGTTTTTGTTGCGATAATTAGGACAGAATTAAAAATGGCCCCTCATCTTCAGTTCGCATTACGCCTCCGATACCGAGCGATGTGGGATCGCGTTCTCCTCGGCAATAGGCTGCGTCTGGGAATCGCTTTATTCACCGCTGAAAACCAGCATTTAATTGTGGCGCACAGATCTCTGCAGGCTTCGATGCAGCAAAAGCCTCCGCCTCCAAAAAATAAAATGTTGCTTCTAATAAACTTTGAAATGCGTTGTTTTTTTGGAGACTGGAAAAATTGCCAAGAATATTTAGATGAAAATCCAACGTGCCGGCTGAAGGAGGATTTTACAGATGCCTTTAAAATCCAGAGCTCAGGCTGAAGGTGAGGCCACAGGCTAGCACGCAGCCTTTTCTCCCACAAAACCTGTAATAGCTTTTCTTTTTAAAAATTTAACAGGGTTGCCAGTCCAGGTGGAGGCAAAATTGCAAGGAGTCTCAGACGTGGCCAACGGTGCGTCGTCAGGACGAACTCGAGCAGCAAAAACACAATGCGACGTGAAAACTTCCTTGCAAGAGCTGTGCAGGAAATTACTGTGCAATCTGACGCAGCGTCCGAGCATCAGATTAATTATCCGCTTCCAAATCATCTCCCAAAAATCCTTACCATCGGAGGACAGGAAAGAACGTGTTATAAAAAGACCTGGAAAATGAGCAATTTTGGTACGGGAGTTTTCACGCTGGTAAGTTTTCCGTGCATACGATGTTTAGGTTTGGTCTCAACGTTGAGGTCAACGGTACTTAAACCAAATGTTATCCCAGCGCCTGTGTACAGGAGATGGTGATATACGCCAGTCTCGCAAGATCAGGCTCGAATACGGTCCTGCAAGATGCTTCCTTGCCCAGCGTAACGCGGAACGATTGCTTTTAGTCCCGCGAGACTCCACCACCGTCTACGAGAAAGCCGGGGCGTGCAAGCTGGCACGCTTCTCCCCCCGTAGCGCTCGCTCTCCTTCGCCGATGGACTCGTTCCTCGCTGGGTAGCAGGGTCACGGCCGCTTACGCGTGCTTGCGTGCTTCCCCCAGACCTCGCTGGCTATGGCGACGAGACGGGATATATCATTACAGCAGTTTTCTTATCTGGATTGCGGACCGAGATGGTTGCGTTTCCCCGCCTGCGGAAATCGCAAGCCCTCACGCTGCCCTCCTCCAGCTCCCGCGTCTTTCCCAGGCTCCTTCCTTTCCAGCTCTACGTCCGCAAAGGCGGATCTACATCCGTAGCCGCCGGATGCGCGACCTTGCTTTTGGCTTGTTTAAATACAGCTCTTTGTGGCAGTAGTGGAAATAAGTCACCTGGGTCTGTAACTCTTTTTTTATTTCCCCTGGGGTATTAGTGTTACCTGCTTCTGAAAAAGCAGAAAAATTCAGAAAAAAAGCCTGCAGCTGTACCTGAAGCATACCCCACATACCCTACCAACTCTAGCAAGCTAATACTTTTGTTTTAAAAAGAGCTTTCTCCATTAAAAAAAAAAAAAAAAAGATATATACCTGGCTCGGGCGCACCGGATGCTGGACGGCCAGCTGTTGCCTCGCACCACGCTTGGGAGAGTTGACGGCGATGCACGCGGGGCCTGGTGAGGCGCTTAGGCTACTCAGTGACCTATTTTTTGGGGTGCCTACTGAAACATAGTGAGAATTAAAGGTCCGGGTTCCCCTTTTTTTTTTCATTTGCCGCTTTCATTTTGGGAGAAAACACCTTGTTTTTTCGCAGGCGCTGAGCTCCCGAGCTAAGGGGACGGAAGGGCAGTGCTGGAGCACGTCCCAGCTTGCAAGGAGCCGCTGCCAGCCCAGCGTGAGGACTGGGACCGACGCAGGCTTTTTTTGGGGGGAGATTTCCTGCCCCCTGTTTCCAGCGAGCGGAGTCGTTGCTTTCCCAGCACGAGTACAAAGGTAGGGTTGGGCTTGCGGCTCGACGCGAGGGAACGAAAAAGCAGATGGCAACAGGCTGGAATAGGCGCTGGGGCAGTCAGTGGGAAGCGCGGGTTTAAAGAGAGAAAGGGGAAGCGCCTGACGTCCGTCGGGATGGATCCTCCTTTTCCAGCCTGATCCAAAATCCTTCTCCGGAGCGTTTTCCTTCATGAGAATGAAGATGGGATGTTAGGAACGTCAGTGTTTACCAGACCGCCTTCGTTGTCTTGTTCTTGCATTAATTGTCCTTTGACAGGTAGGGTGGTTAAGAGAAAAAAGCCAGCTTAATGCATAGTCAGAAAGCTAAAAAATAATAATGAAAAAAAAAAGGCAAACCACAAATAAATAGTTAAATAGGCTAACTGTAAGATAGCGTGTAAAAGGAGGCGGTCTGCAGCGCGACGCCTCTGTAAAGTGCATGATAAGCGTCGGCGAAGCTTGGTGCAGCCACCGCGCAGGCTTTCCAGGGTTGCTTTTGCTAGACTTTGAGTATCATAGTTGCAAAGACTCGTAAATGTTCCGAGAGACTCTTGGTTTTGGGGTGTTTGGGGTTGTTGTTTTTCGTAAGCTGTGAGCACTCGCTTTCTGAATGGGGTCGTAGCGCTGGAGTTAATGGAGCTGTTCTTTATCGTAACCTAAAAGGTGTCAGTCGTTTGCTCGTCTGTGTTCACAAGCTGAGCCGTAGCACTACGCATCTCTCCGCAACGGTGTGATTTGAAGCACTTTTGGTGTGGCATGTGCAGTTGCAGTGCTGTCTGTTTTTAATTTCAGCCCTAGCTATTCCCCCGCGTTCTCCCCGTGTTTCGGACACTGAACCAAACCCACTTCGAAACTAGCACTTTAAGTACTAGTAGTCACTTTGCTTCTGACTATACTGAGCACTGCACTTTTGTAAGTACTATTAGCACTGAGTTTTGAAACTGTTTATTTTCCCCACTCTATTTAGCCTCTTAGGCGCGGTGTTAATTACTTAGGGGCCATCAGAAGATAATTTCCAGGTGTATGTGACCACTGTCCGGTGCCTGACTTCCATTACATATCCGTTAGCGATTTTATAAACTGGGGAACTAAACCCATCCAAGCGTATTTTACGCAACAGAACGAACGTGTAAATCACTGACGTCCAGGCAGACGTGGTTGTTGTAAACTTTGAGGTCATCCGGAGACCCGAGCGCATGGCTTTTAAAAACACCAAAGACACAGGAGAAGTCTCGAAAGGGATCGGGATGGTGCAAGATCGTCTAATTTCCACGTGGAGTTGAGCGGACCGCGGGACACCAAGCAGACCCGGAGCCAGAAGCGTAGGGCAGACGCTCTTGTTTTTCGGTACGAGACCCCGGTGCGCGTTACCAGGGCGAGTCCGTGCGACAGCGAAGTTAAAACCAGTCCGAGATGCTGGTGTCGAGAAAGATTGCACTCAAGCCATTGCAATAAAAGCCATCACTGTGCCTGTACTGAAAGTGCTGTTGGGATTGATCGTGGGCTTAAACTACAGAAGGTATTTTTAAGTAAAAAGACGTACAGATGGTTTAGAAGGTGGAGCATAATAACCCTGGGGTTTGCTGTTGAGTTTGAAAAGCGCAGTTAGGAGTTGGTCGGGTCTCGCGTTAGGAGGCAATTCAGATGTGCGTCGCTGCGCTTGTTAAATTCCCGTGATACTTCCGGACGGATGGTCAGGGACCAGAGCTCCCTTGCCAGCGAGACATCAGTAGGGTAGAGCTTGTAGTAACCATAGTCATAAATCTCTAGGATTTGAAATGGGATGGTGATCCCTGGGATGCAGAATAATCCGGGTTTTGATGTCCCAAACTGTCCCGCTCTCGGCCAACCGATGGCATTCTCCTTCTTTAAAAGCCCTCGTGGGTTTTCCGTAGCAGCAAATAAATCACGGTCGGTCGCGAGAGGGCTGCGTTTCCTTCACGCTGGGGTGCCCGCGCTCGGGACTCCCGCTCACCCTCGTCGAGGAGCCGATAGTCGATCCGAGTCCTCCTCTGGCAATACTCCTTGGTGGGACTTTCTCTCCGGTGATACTTGATGGATAAACCCCGCCGTTACAGCGTGATCCGTTTGAATGGAGAGAAGTGAATTAGGTCTTCTCCTTCGCTGCTAGCAAGCGGACACGATGGAAATAACCTTCAGCAACAAAAAAACCCCGTGTATTGGGTTTGCTTGTTGCAGCAGATGAAGTGTTTTTCCTGACCGGCTCCGGTTTTGGTGGCTGGTTTCGTTTGGGTTCAGTTCAAGCTTCCTTCTTCTATAGACCTTCGTGGGTTTGGGTATTCGGGGGGAATTGAAGGTGGTTAAAAAATACAAACCTTGAGCAGCCCCAGGAATTATGTTCTCATATCCTCTATCGTTGGATTTAAAGACAGAAATGTAAATAGAATCCAGATTTTTTTTTTTTTTCTTTTTTTTTTTTCCCCTTTCTCCCCCCAAATCTAGCTTTAAAGAAATAGCGCTTGGGGATGTTGCTGCTCTAGCTGAGCCCCGCAAAACGATAGCGGCCGAGGGGACAGCCTCTTCAGAAAGTACCGCGGTGACTCAGAGCCTGCATCCCGCTCGCTGGCACGAGGATATAGGCGAACCCTTTGGACAATTCACCCTCGCGGCGAGCTCACCGGTCTCCTCGAGGCCTTGGAAATTAAGCTGGCGAGAAAGGGGGACGTGGAACAGGTCTTTTTTTTTTTTTTTTTTAGTTTATTTTCCCCCGCAGGTGTAGTTTTTTGCCCCTTGGAGCTGGCATCTCCTCCTTCGGGAAGGTAAAAGTAAGCGTTTTCTCCTGCACGGCACGCGTGAGGCCGTAACGCAAAGCCTAGCACAGCACCTCTCGCTTTGGAAGGACCTTTTTTAGGCGGAAAAAAGCTCTCGTAGGGATTTTCAGTTGTTTGGGTTTTAAGGTAGCTCGTGGGAAGCGCATTGTAATGACACACAGGCCACGTTTTACCGACCGTTTCTTTTTTTTTTTTCCCCCAAGTGAGACTTTTTAATTTGCTTGGCTAGTTTACAGTTCGTTTCCTTGAAAGTCTTTTTGGACCCGTGCAAACGCCCTTGAAATGAGTCGAGTTTATCGAAAACAAGTCGTGCATTGCAGGAAGCGGTCTCAAAACGCGCACACACCCATGCACCTATCTGCGTCTACGTGCGTGTGTGTCTGTGTGCGTATACACATGGACAGTTAGATAATTTCCCCGACTGTTCCTTTTTTTTTTTTTGGGGGGGGGGGGTTGGTTTGGGTTTTTTTGGGTTTGTTTCCTCCCACCGCCCCCCCCCAGGATATTAACCAAAAGGTGTTTTAAAGTCATGGCATGAGAACTCCTAAATGTAAATCTGAGTACCTTGTGATGCTAATTAACAGGGTTTTTTTTCTGAAACTTTATGTGATGCTTAATATTTTTCTTAGGAAGTTTTGTTTAATGTTAGATCATTGTTCTGGAGGGTGTTGGTCCTACTGGCATTAAACTAATGGAAATAAAATGCATGTGTTACAAGTGTAGAAACGGTGAAGAATTAAGTGTGAACTTACTGTACGATACTGATTCTGTTTTCAAACAATCTGTTTTGCTGTTCAATAGTTGACATATGGAAATGCCAATGTACTGTAATTTAGCACTTTTCCAATGGACCCTGTTCTCACTACACCCGAGGGAAGAAGTGGGTTTGGCTTTGGGGCCATCTGGACTCGACCTCGGGACCCTTTCTGCGTCTTTTGGCACCAGAATTGGCCAGGGGGAAAAGTCAGCTACTCCAATCCGAGGTTTTCTCATCGGTTCGGCGGCTGGCGCGGGGCAGAGGGGCGGTGGCTCTCCATTTCCCTGTCCGAACGAGGACGATTCGGGTGAAGACCTTGCCGCGGGCGGATGGACCGGCGGCATCCCGCTCCTCCAGCGCATCCTCCCCGGGAACCGGGCTGGGGACGGGCTGTCCGAGCCGGGGTGGGACGAACGTGCGTCTGAAAAGCAGCCGAAGCGATCCGCAGCCCCTGCAATTAAAAAGCAGAAGGGTTAAACTACCAGCCACCTCTCTCCGACCCAAAGCCTCCTTTCCTAGTGTTAACAGGGTGCAAAGTGTTACTTGTCATGTACTGTACTGAAAGGGTTAATTGATCCGTGACTGTATTGTACTGTATGAAAACTCATGAATTGCCTTGTATTGTTTCCAATGGACTGTACCATGTCCCCCCACCGCCCGTCCCCAACCTGTCACCCCGTTTTTTCCAAATGACGCATGTTATCGGTTAGGTCCTCCAAACTCTCTGGTGCTAACTCTTCCGTATCCGATGGTGCTTCTGCGGATGCTAACTGACAACATGCCGATCCAGAGCTTGAAGTTCACGACGTCTTTCTTGTCTGTTTGTATGAAGTCGACAACACACACACGCGCGCTCACGAAGAAAAAAAAAAAAAAAAAAGATAAAAAAAAAGATAAACTTGAATTTGTTTCAAAGCATCATTGACAATCTAATGTTTTCTATGTCTGCTTTTATTTGGGATGGCTTTTCTAGAAAGCAGCACGCCAGCACCTTCACGCCGGGAGGGGATTTCGTCCCGTTCACGCCGCGGCAGCTCCTGCGGCATCTGAGGCGAGCTGCTTCCTCGCTGGCTTTTCGGGCTCAGCCCTGGGAGGTCGATCCATCGGGAGCCAGCGAGGAAGAGGAGGTGCAGGTGCCTTCAGAGATGCCCGACATCCCCGTGACCGCCCCATCGGTACGTAGGTGGTAGGTGGGCACCCAGGGTCTCGGAGGGGACGAACCTGCCCCTTGCTTTGCGGCAAGAATTGGATTTTTGTGAGAACGGAGGCAGAAAATGGGAGTCAAGGGGAGCTGGGGCTCCCGAAGGCACCTCCATCTCCTCGCGGCATCGCTCGTCTCCGGTGGCAGAGGAGCCGCCGCCCCAGCCTGAGGTTTTGCGGGTGACACACACCTCGGATGGCGTGAACAGACCCATCCCCTCCCAACCCCCCCCGACGCGAGCTGCTTTTTGGACAAAATAAAATCTGACTATATTTTATATCGATTTGAAAACAAAGTCTGATATTTACCCCTGTTCTCAACGGAATTTGCATATTGTTGTTTGCCACGATATTTGTTCTGTCTTAAAATAAATTTGCTTACTTGTGTAGTCTTAACTGTCTGCTCTGGTTTTTATAATCGGATTTATCGCCACTCCCAGGTGCCTGCACGGTGGCTCTCCTCTGGCTCGCGCTTCCCATGAAGACGAGAAGGAAATCTCTCTGCCAGGGAAGGGAAACCATTTCGGCCGAGACTCAGACTATAAACGTTTCTCTCTCGGTTATCTCACGTTCATCTCCCCGGGGCTTTTCAATTTGATGTCCTTTTTTTTTTTCCCCCCCAGTCTTTTCATCATCAGACTCTTCTATGCGGTAAGTGCGTGACAGAGGAACGGCCGTGCTTCCGCCCGCTTAATTTAAGAGATTAAATTGTTGCTAACGCGTTTCTTGAGGGTAAGTCATTTCCGACGGCGGTATTTTGCATTTGGGAATGAAGGGATTTACGGCTACGAGCTCACTGAAAGCAACGAGCGGCTGAAAGCTGCGGGCATCGGCATCTTAACGCCCGTTCGCGTTAGAGGGAAGTTGGCATCAGTCGCTGGAGACGTCGCGGCAGAAGGCAGTGCCCTCAAAAGGCTGGAAAAACGATTTGCACATCCGTTTCCAGGGACGTAATCAAATCAGCCAGCGGGTTCAATAACAGCAGGAAGCAAATATTCCAGATTTGCGGGGCGTTTGCAAACAAAACCTGTTGCCAGACTCTCAGGTTTTGAGGTTCCCCCCCCCAAAAAAAAGCTATTTTTGGATTAAAAATGTTGCAGGCTGCTACAGGAAGGCATTTTCTATTCCCTTAAAGACGTATCTGTATCTAAGAGGAACATTTCAGGGGAGTCCGTGCGAGAGCTTGGGCTGTCGCCCGTCCTTCCCGTCGGACGCTGTCCCTGCGCCTATGGTACGGCCACGGAGTACGTTTCCAGTGATTTACACCCCTCTCCAGGCACCGTCCTCCCCCTCTTTGCCCCTCTCCTCCCCTCTGACCTCTCTCCGGCTTTTTTCCCCAGTTTATCAAGGTTTTGTAGATGTTTCCCGCTGCTCCTCGCAGTACGAGCAGCACTGCCTATGGCAACGGACGCCAGCACGGGAAGGAGGGAGCAGAGACGAATCCTGCGGGGAGAAGCTGGGAACAAGAAGCCTGGCTTTGTGGACGGCGCGGGCAGGTACGTCTGCCTTCCATCCTCAGGAAAAACGTGGCGTCTGCACCCCGAAATGCTCCTTTGTCGCCTTTTAGCCTCAAAGCGGGGGGCGGTGGGGCTCTCTGCGGTCCCCAGGAGCGCTGAGCATCGGTACGTCACCCCAAATGATCCAGATTTGCTTCCTCGGCTGATTTTTGGCGGCTGGACCTTTCCCCGGGGCAGCTCTGCTGGTGCTGTCACGAAAGCGCCAGGGCTCAGCGCTGGGTGCTGCAGAAGAGGTGCGAGGTGCTGGGGGCGGGTGCTGGGGCCAGAGATAACGCTGTGACGGTGCGGGGGGGGCGTGCGGGTGCCTGTGGGTGACACAAATCCACGCGGGGCACGGGGTGAGGGTACGGGGGGGTTTGGGGTGCCCTGTCGTGGGGTGCAGGGGACATGGGGTGAGGGGCACAGGTGGAATAACTCCCTGCAATAAAAGTTGCAGCAGAGGAAATGCGGACGGGGCCAAATCGGCAAAAAAAACAAAGGGAAATTCAAGTAGCTCCTTTTTTCTTCGTGGGTTTTACTCCCCGAAGCGGGGACGGCTACTAGAAGCCGCGCGGTGACTCTAATCTGAGGACATGTCGTGGTTTGCGCACCCTCAGCTGCTGACAGAAGAAAAGACTTTACTGATTTGTTTATTTTTTCACTCTGTGGGGTTTTTTTCCTCTCTAGAACGCCGGCGTACTGTTAGGAACACACCGTGCTCGGGGACGCAGTGGAGAGGCCCCGGCAATGCCTTCCATAGGCGGCGGCGGCAGTAAGTAATTATTTCCGATTTGGGTTCCCTTGCGTTTTGTGTCACACCCGAAAAGACCAAGTTTCTGTGGGAAAAATCACAAAAATAAGAAAGAAAGGGTACGCAATGAAGGGTTTGATGTTACAGAGCCAGCATTTATTTTTTCACTGCTTTCACCAGCATTGCCTTTTCTGAAGGTTTTAGCGTAGAAATGATTAGATTTTAGAGAAGGTGGTGGAAAATCCACTCGCTAAATGCTGGAAAGCGCATGGGGCCGGGGGGGGATCTCCAAACAAGCCAAAAAAAAAAAAAAAAAAAAGGAGAGAAAACCAACCCGACATCCCGAGCAAATTCCCCGTTTCTGGACGGGGAGATGGGAGCCTGGTGCCCCCCAAAAATCAGAGGCCAGAGCCGCCGGCCACCCTGACTCCTAACCGCGATGCATCCGTGGCCCCGAGGGAATCCTTCTTTGGCTCCGAGCGTGTATTTTTTGAGGCAGCTGAAAGCCTTGTTGGGAAAAGTAGAAGGATGTCTTTAAGCAAGGCTGCTGAGGAGGAAAAGAGCCAGCTTCTCTTTGAACTTGACCAGGAGGCCCTGTCCAAACCCCGTGAGGTCTGTCAGCTCAAAACTGGAAAACCCCGCACCAGGATGGATAAGAAAGGCCAAGCCGCGGTGTCGAGTTGTTAGGAAAGTCACGCTCAAAAAAATCCCGATTTTACATCCCGGTATTTGCTGCTTGGGAGAAATGCTGGAAGAAGCCCAGCCTGCGGATCTCAGGAAGCTGCAGACGCTAATGGTCAGGTGTAGGGAGCATTCCGAGAGCCTGAAAAAGTATTTTTCAGATTCTGCAGGAGGAAGGTGTAAGCAACCTTTTAATCGCCGATGACACCACGGCGGGCGCGGTGAAGCAAGGCAGCCTTAGTACCGCCACCGTAAAACCTGTTGAGACCCACGTTGAGGTAGTTGTGATGTGTGAAACGGTTCGCTTCCTAAAGAATTTGATAGCAAGAACAGTCGAGGCAGAAAGATTTTGGAGCTTATTGTGGTTTGATTTATCACTTCTGCTGGAGTTACTTCCCTGCCAAGAGCAAACTGCTTCCTTCTCGTTACCGTTTCTTAACCACGTCCTTCCTCTCAGCCCGCCCCCGGGACCTCGGAGGACATGGCCAGCAGCGGTGAGACCGTGATCCAGAGGGGACCCCGCAGGTACGCAGGTTCAAATTTACAACGCTCCCTCGCTTTTTGCACGGCGGAGGATGTGCTGCGGGGCGCCCGCAGCCCGCCCGGGCGGGTTTTCTCTCCGCCAGGCTCGCGACCAACATGCCGATTGCAGCGTAGCGCCGCAGGTTCCTGCCTTCGTTCGTTTTCTCTCGGCGAGGCTTTTCAATTTTCCCTGCCGGGTAGGCTGCTGAACATCCCCCGTTGCTGCCTGGCGAAATCCTCTTCCAGTAAACCACGTCGGGCTGATCCAAGGACCGTCCTGGCTCAGGCTGCAACAGCCGTAGGTGCGAGGTTTTGCTGGTCCTTCGCTGACACCGGGGAGAGGACTCACCAGCTCGGATCGATACCTAAGAAACCTCTTTAGTTCCTGATAAGAAGCCAAAAGAAATATATCTATTCAAGCTTTCCATTTAGGCTTTTCCTATTAACCATTTTAATGGTGGTAAGGAACCGGTAAATAGAAAAGCGTAATACGTAAATGTGGATATTTAAACATATGTCTCCATATACAGGGAGGGTTGGCAAGTAGTTACCAGGTAGTTGTTTCCAATCTAAAACTTGGGTCAATAATCAACTTATTACTTAACAAGTACATAACTGACTAGCTTAACTAGCTTGCGAACAGCTAGTTAACGCTTTTCTCTGATTTTGCAAACCTCGGGGTACATGGTATTTCTCCCAGCAGGAGTGATGTGAGACTTCCACGTTAGCACACACGGCCTTCTTTCTGATTTTGTTTCCTCGTGTTAAATAATGAGGAAACCTTAAAAATTTGAAAGACATAAATAAAAGCACTTGTTTTCACGCTGCATCATAACCTCCCGAGACCCAGGACATACTTTTTTTGGTGATTTTTGGACAAGTCACGGGATGATTTTTACAGCGGGTCTCCCTTACGTTCTCGAAGGCGCACAGCGCGTGCTGTCCTTGGGAAGCTCCCGGGTGGGAGGGATTTATTGCCCGCTGCCACGCTGGAGGTTTTGCCTTACCCCGGGGCCGCTGCAGTGCCACGGACGCGGGCAATTCGGTTAAAAATAATCTGCTGGAAGCCAATGAGCAAATAAAACATCCAGGTGTACGTGAACGGTTCCCGGCAGGAGCCTTTTCTGGGTACTGAAATGGCAAAGGATGGGCAATCTTTTAAGAGTGGCTACAAAATTGTATTTTTTTAATATATATTGCTCCCTTTTAGTTTGCTAAATGTATTTTTAGTTGGAAAATTTGCTTTAGGGATGCGATGTTTTGAACCCTTTGATTTTCTCCTTCACCTCAGGGTGAAGTGCGCAAGTCCGGCTGCTTTACCCAGCAGGGATTACGGAAACCGTAACCGGCTTTGGTGCTCCTGGTAGAAGAACACCTGCGCAGGCCGAGTAGGTCCTCAGCGAGTCTCAGCGTTTCCATCCGACACGAAAAAAAAACCAACCCCACCGCAAGGACTTCACTTATCTTATTCTGCTAAAAACCCCAGGAAAGTTTCACACCAGTTAACTCCTAAAATCCCGGTCCTCGCTGTCTGGGCCAGGCACTTGGAAGTCAAGCGTACCCGGCGCTCCAGACCTGAGCAATGTAACCGCCAGAGTTATTACATCATTACCCGTTACTATTACATTCCAGTATAGAGGAGACAGTAAAGCAAGTCAAAACTTAGAGAAGATCAAATGAAGAGGTGGCTATGCTGCGGTAGATAGAAATGTTCACAGGTCACTCGCAATTTAGGGCTGACTCCGAGATGAATCGAGTAGCAGACTGTAAGCAAATATGTTAATTTTTATTGTTGATGTTTATGTTAATTAATACCGCGCTGTGTTTGGTACACCATGGTACGCGGGCTCTGTTTTTGATCGCCCTTGTATATATATAAAGCGGACAAGCGACCATCGCGGCTGGCCACCAGCTCGGAGGAAGCACGGCCTCTGCCCATCCCTGCCTCGTCCGGCACCGTGGCGGCTGCAGCCAGCTGCAGAGAAGGGAGAAAAGTCCCAGCAGAAGGAAAAAAATGAAGAAAAATTCCCCCAAAGTCAGATCAGCGCCCTCGTGCAAATCGGCGGATCGTTGAAAGCCCCATTTTCCAGTAAATACCTAAACTTTAATTGGGCGGCAAAGCGTGGAAGTCATCCCAGCCTGCTTCAACCCAAGGGCTGCATCCCTCTGCCCCGTTGTCCTTCTCGGAGCGGGAGGTGCCCGTCCAGACACCCACGACCACCCCGCCAGTCCCTCGTTTCAGGATTTCAGTGGGACTTAGTCACGCACATGCTTTGTGACGGCCTCTCACAGGGTGAAAGTTGCACCTACTTTCTGTGATTTATTTCCATTGGTACCGTAAGGTGTTTCAGTCACTTTGGGCGGGAATAGAGCGACCATCTCTTGTCAAAGCGAGATGCCGTCTATCATAAATACGCGTGCGTGTAAATCCAACTGAAAGTAGCAGCAGCCTCCGGAGTCACAGCGTAGAAAGGATACGCAGAGCCGGGGTCTGTGTGCTTACAATGGGTTCGCCTTATCCCCACGCACAGGCCGGGCCGGTCTCCGGGTGGCTCCGGGGGAAGCCTGTCCCTGTCAGACCCCTAACGACATCGCGGCCCTACACTGCCGGCCTCCACCACAAGCCAAGGCCGCACGCCCGGCCTCCCCCGCCTCGACACACGGTGACAGAGGGCGGCCCGCTCCCCGCTGAGGCCGCTACCGCCACCCGAGGTGAACGGGGACCTCCGTCTCGCCTCCCTCGTATCCCGCTTCACCCCGGCCCGCCGCGGGGAGGCAGGGATCCGCCACCGGAGGAGGACCGGCCGCGGGCGGCGGGGCGGAGCGGCTCTACCCGGCCATCGCCTCACAGGAGGGAGCGATCGTTAGGGCGAGAGGCGGAGCCCTGAGGGGGGGGAAGGCGTGGCTGGCGCGTGCGCAGGGGCGGCCCGGAAGTGAGAGAGCCCGGGCCACGCGGGGTGGGTGTGGCCGGAAGTGCGCAGGGCCGGGAAAGGGTGAGGGGGGGTGGGGGGGAGGGAAGGGGGCCGCCATTACGCGGAGCGGAGCGGAACAGGCCGCGCGGTCCCGGTTATTGCGCCCACACCGTTAGGCGGGCCCGGGCCTCGCGGGTCCCGAGCGCGGCGGGGCCCTGCCCGGCCCCTCGGCTCGGCCCCACCCGACGGACAGCGCCGGCGCCATGGAGGAGAAGGGTTTCGCCAAAGAACTGGACCAGTGGATCGAGCAGCTGAACGAGTGCCGGCAGCTGAGCGAGAGCCAGGTCCGCAGCCTCTGCGAGAAGGTGAGTGCGGGGACCGGGCCGGGCCCGGCTTTACCGCGTCTGTAGGGCCCGGTGCTGGTAGCGGGTGAGTCCCCGGCAGGCAGCGCTGCGAGCCGGAGCGGGTCGGGGCCGGCGGTACCTCAGCCCCGCTGCGGGCGGCAGGGCGGGCGGCAAATGGCAGTGGGAGCTGCCGAGGCGGGGAAGCAGGCTTGCTTCTCCGCCCTGTCAGGCCGGGGTGCTGCCGGTGGTATGTCTGAGCTTGGGAGTCCGCCTGTACGCAGTGCCGGTACACTGCTGGCGTCAAAACCGCCGCGCTGAGGGTAATTTTTTCACACGGAACTGCCTTCTCTAGTATGGTTGTGTGGTTTTTTCTTTATATTTTTTTTTAATCTTTTGCCTTCGGGTTCATGGAAGCCGCGGAGGAGGCTGAGGGGTGGTGTGCGCCTGGAGGAATCCCCTCTGTCCTTCAGGGGCATGGCGTTGCGCTTCTCCCTCGCATCTCATACCGTGTATGGGCCACATGCTGAAAAGTCAACCCGGAATCAGCGAGGAAGTCTTTTGACATGGGATGCGTAATCTAGGAAAACCGAGGGGGATAAAAGATAAACTGTAGTGCCAACCTGAACAGAGGTTTTCAAGCTGCTGAGGGAGGCTAAAATAGAAACAGGAATGGTTGGATGAAGGACATGGTCTGCTATTTCGGACTGTGGTTTGAACAGTCCGTTGGCAGATTGCTGTTTGGACTTGTTGACTGTAGACGGTCAAGAAGATTTTAATTTTATTTTTTTTTACACCCCATCAGGAGACCAATCTTGAGATTTGTGTCGGATTTTGTCTGAGAAGTTACATACGTCTGTGTGGACATTCCCTCAATACTGCAATCTGTGATTAAGTTAGGATTTTCTTTGCAAGATGGGACGGTTAAAGAATTGAAGCGGTAGCTAATGTAGGTACAAAGATTATTCTTTCTACTTGCTTCTTATCTCAGAGATCAGCAGAGCCCATTACCGCTTTGGAGAAGCTCTCTGCTTCCTTCCCTGCATGGACCGATAATTATCGGGCACAGAGGGTAGAGTAGTCAGTTCGGCGTTCCCTTTAGCGTCATATCGCTGACGGCGAACTTGGTGTTGTCACGTTATTACCTGTGTGTCTCGCTCGGTTCTCTCAGAAGCGAAACACGTGTTCTGATGCCTGTTCATGGCAGCATGTTTTGGCCAGTGATTAAACCTCTCGATGCCATCTTGAGAAGATGCAGCCGTTTGCTTCTGTCGGATCCTCGGTAGACTGCGCAGTGATAAGGTCGGATCCGTAGAGAGGGTCAGCGCTGCAACCTCATAACGTGCCGGGGTGCTCATTGGAAAGGTAGGAGCTGTTTGTTTGAATGCCACAGGCAGAGATTATGCCAGACCCCAGGCTCTGGCTTCCTGGCAGATGCCCTCGCTAGTGGTCCTGACATCTAGCAAGCCCCCACCTAGCTTCTGTTTTCTTGTCATTTTTTTTATTCCACGCTGGGGCTGTCTGTTTTGTGACTTTCTCCAGAGCTCCATCAGTTCCGAGGGAGCGTGGTGAGAAGGGCTGGTGCCGCAGCAAGGAGCGACAGCAGTGGCTTGGAGAGTAGCTATATCTTGAAGAGTACAAGTTCTCTGTGGCTGTGCCGTCTCCTGCCTGAGGCCCAGCTAATAAGCCTGAGAGAATTTGTTAGCGTGATCTGTGCCCCGCTCCAAGCATTGCTGCTTGGGAACTGCTGTTCTAACCAGCAAGCTGTGACAGAAAACCATTTCCCTTCTTCTCCGGCTGCGCTGTTAATTAAGGAGCTGTGGCTGCTGGGTTTTGAGAAGCTGGAGGACAGTGCCAGCAGATTGTGGCTGTTGGTCAGGGCTTACACAGTAAATAGGGAGAGCGGCAGCTCGGCGCACCGCGGTGCAGCTGGAGGTGGAGAGGGTGTTTGTCATCCAGGTGACAGGTAGGAAGCTTGAACCCGTGGAGCAAGGCGTGAAACAAATGTCATCTGTCACAGCACTTCGTTCTCCAAGGGTGCTGGTAACCGATTGAAACAACTGAGGTATGAAGTAAATGCTTTGCAATGCTTTTACCTGCCTTATTCTTAAGCTTTTGGGGAGTGGTTGTATCACCCAGCTGGCAGTGGAAAGGAGCTTACAAAAACTTTTGGGTGCGCGGGCTTGCATTTGGTGTGAAACAGCCCTGCCAGAAAGCTGGTTTAGTTTGTTTCCTTGATGTGACGCTTGCAGAAACCTTTACCAACCTTGTTTCACTTCTTAGCGCTCCTGTGACTTAATTTCTAAGAGGCCAAGCACAATAGTATCTCTTGCTGCAGGTTTACATTTGTGGGAGAGTGCGGTAGTAAAAAAAAAAAAAGTTTCAATCAAAATGGGGGGGGGGGGAAGCCCAGAGAAACAAATCCCAGACTTGGGGTTTATTGTTATTCTGCCTCTTGAAAGTTCTTGAAATGTGCACCTGTAAAAATCACATTCTGTCTTCACCTGCCCAGTTTCAACATCATTTTGGCAGCTAATCAGTTTTGTATTCTTCATGCAGTTAATCAAGATGTCGTCTCAAGACAACATGAGAACACTTGTTTCCTGTTCTGCTGGTCTTAAAATTGAAATCTGGCTAGAATCATGCAGACATTTAAAGGATAATAGAAGGACAAACAATTATGATCACTGCTGGAGCTTGCAGACACGAGAAATGTTCCAGCATGGTGGGGAAATGTGCATCGGATGTCTTGCATCTCATCCTACTTCTCTTAACATCGTGATCTTAGATTCTCTTTATGGCAGAAGGTTATTAAACCTGTTTCCACTCTTATTAAATAGGCAGCGAAAATCTATACGGTTCTGCTTTGAGTAAGGTGTGCGCTTCATTGAAGGTGCTGTGGTGGCTTTCTGTGCTGGTGCTAGCTTCGAAATTGTTAACTGGGGTACTGATAGCAGGGTGGTGCTGGCTCTATCGAACTGCCTTTGAACTTGCACAGGTTGTAACCTGTGTATCAGACAGCTAAAGTCAGGCTAAAGGGCCAAGAAGTTGGATTCATTCAATAGGAAGCGCTCCCAAGTTTGGACACGGAGATCTCTGAATACTTAGGTTTTGAAGTTCAAGTCAGGTCAGCAAATGAATTCTGGTGAGAGAGTTGAGAGCGATCCTACTTATTCCGGGGAAAAGGGTTTTTCACCAAGGTAATAAAATGGGGTATGAAAGAAGGCGGGTCAAAGGCTGTCTCTAAAATTAAACACAGGCAAGCAACCATCCATAACAATCTCTCTTTGTAGCTTCTTTTTTCTATCCTTGTTCTTTGGTGTGCAAGAAGGGTTACAGTCTCATTGCTGTGAGCAGCTTGAGAGCTTTGTGCTGTGAAGTGGTGGGAGGAGAAGGATTCTAATCGTTAATGAAGACTTGGATTCCTTGTACAGTTATTGCATGGTGATTGTAAACCGATTCTTCAGACCAAGCGGCAGAAGCCAGGTGCTGTTAGTGGCACCTACCTAGGATGCTTCTGCCCTCCCAGATTATTTCACCCAAGAATAGTTTTAGGAGAACGAGTTAGCAGCTCTTCTGCGCTAATTGGTGAAATTAGTATGAGTGATGGAGCCAAGTAGCATCCTGGACGCTGTTCAAACCATGAAATTCCAAGTGTTGTGTTGAGTCGCGGCCAGGAACGTTTGATCTCGCCAGCGATGATGCTCATCCCGGGGTATGCTGGCCCAGGTACCTCTAGGAACACACGTGCACCTTGACGGTCCCTGTCACTCTTGAGCTCCAGTGTGTCCTCTGCTGCCTTGTTGATGAAGGGCAAGATAGCTCTGTCCCTCCAGCTTCCATCTCATCTGGGGAGAATCCAGCTGGTTCTTGTTCAGGCCAAGCTCCTTGGGGTTTTAATATTGTCAGCACACTTGTTGACATTGTAGTTTGGTCCGTCGCAGCTGACGGAGTGACGGTTTGGTTGAGTTTTGATTAGAAACTCCATGGCTGGCTTCTCTGATTCCCGAAGTAAGAGCTTCTGCAGGTGAGCTCGTGGTGCAGTAAATGAATCTTCCCAAAGGAGTTGAGTTTCTGTGCTCTCAAAGGCTCTTGTATGCACTGTGGGTGCTTGGGGTCTTTGGTTTTATCTGGAGAAAACACAAGGCTGAAGAGTCTGCCTCCTGGCTGGATTGTAATCCCCTCGCCCCTGGAATCGGGCTACACAATTACCGTAGACAAATCTGAACGGCGCAATAGTTGATGTGGATTTGATTGGTAAGTCTCTCACAGAGGGATTAGTCTCCTGGTGATCCCGACGGTAGTCTCGAAGCCGCTGCAGCATCTCAGGTTTCGGAGCAGCGTGTTAATGCGTTGTTTTCAAGCCCTGAGACGGCTCGTTTTCTTCTTGTGAGGTCAACACGGTGAATTATTGAGACGTGCATTCTCCAGCCTCCCTCCACGTCGGTCGAGGACTGGACGGCAGGCAAGCTTGTGTTCCAGTGGACAAAGGTGATCTACAGAATCCAACGCTGGGAAGGCTCACGGCCAACAGATAGTCTAATCTTCAAAGTAATTTTGAGCACAGACAGGGTAACTATTGTGCTTAATGGAGGTTCATTTAATAGAAATAACCTAAAAAGCTGCTGCTTGTTATTCTGACCTGGATATGGTTTTCATCCAAAACAATTGGGACACATGCTTAGGAAGCCGATAACATTGGTCACCATTTTCTAAAACAAAGGTAGCTAAAATATGACTACTTAACAGCCTCCTTAAGTAACCGATGACAATGCGGGGCAGCTTGCTTGCATTAGAGGTTTTTTTATCCTTGTTTTGTAATGGCGCTTTTGTCATCTTAAGTCATTTGACTCCAGCGTTAGCTCCGCACGATGAAATACGGAAGCAGAGCGCGCTGGTTAGCCCCCGCTTTTCTGGAGTGTTTTTAATGATGCTTCAGATCTTTAAGGTCTTGTTCTGCATTAGAAAGTCACGGGAGGGCACACTTCTGCAGCCAGCCGAGCTCAGCTCCCAAGCCTGATTGGAACCAGCTCTGCAGTGTTAAAACGACAGCCTTAATCTATTAATGTGCATATGTGTTTGTCTACAGAGTAAGCTAAAATAGGCTACACAGTAACAGCTGGTAGGCCTCTTAAGAAGCTGCTGCTCTTCAGCTGCTAGCTCCTCCTTTCTCCTGAGGGGAAACTTCTAGATTCTCCTAGTACCAAAATTTCAGGGCTCGGGCTGGCCCACCCTCCTGGGATGCGTTTAAAGTATGCTAGCCCTATTTCTGCGCAAAGGGAGCCCTTCTCTGTTGCCCGCGCTGCTTTGCCTGTATGCGTTCTCAGGGTGGGCGCGTGGGTTTTCTGGGCAGATCAGAAAGGCGGGGGGTAATGATGTGGTCGATACACTGGTAAGTATGTATGGTATCTGTACAGTGTCCTGCATCTTTTCCTCGGAGGCTTGAAGTAAGCGTATTTCTTTTTACGCATCTGGGAAGGGAGCGGTATGAGCGATAGGAAAAGGCAGGAAATACGTCGCACCTTTTGTGGTGAAGTTAGCTCCAGCTTACGGCGAAACCCCGTCTGTTGCTATGTGCAAATCGGAACACGCTGAGCAGCTGTTCCGTGACTGTGTTTTGTAGGTGTCCCTCCCAGAGGGTAGCAGCTCTCAGAAGGTGCAATAGGTGCTTTTAAAGGTACTTGAACAGAATCGGAGTGCTGCTGTGGCACTCAAAGGCGCAACGTGTTCAGCAGTTTCCAGTCAGTTTAGAACTGCAAGGTGGACCCCGCATCATCAAGTTCACGCGCAGGACCCGTCTTTGAGGATCAGAGTCGCATCCCTTGGGTTACGTACCACGCAGGGGGCATGCTGGATGCTGTCCAAGCCCTGACTGCTTCGGTTTTAGTTTTTCTTTCCAAATATGCGCTTTCCCTAAAAGAGGCAAGGCAACTAATGTTTGAATGCGAAGGCGGGCGTCCTTGGGAAGTGACTGTTAAGCACCGGGGATCTTTGAGCCCTTTTGTCCACATCAGACCGAGCCTATCTGTGGGTGTTCTCTGTGCCTCACGTGTGCCTGGAGCGCTGATCTGCATCAGTCGATGAGCTGGAAGCAGCAAAACAAACACGATGTCTGATAAGGTAATGCAGATAGGCTACGTTACGTGGCTGTAACTAGCAGAGGAACTGCTGGGTGTAGAGGAAGAGATGACTAAATCCAGGGATGCCATCCCTCCATCTGTGGTCATTTTGTTGCCAGCTGGGTACGGCCAGGCAAGCTGGTTGTGGCTCCATATGTTTAAATCGCTTCTGACTTTGCTTTTCCAGTTGTATGTGACCTGCCTTTAGAAGTTGTTAAACTGTTGTGCTTGGAAGAGGATTGGAAATCTGGCAGGCAAAAGTGCCCTGGGCGAGGGAAGCGCCTCTTGCATATGTGGCTAGGTTCTGTGCCAGGTTGGTACAGCGAAGCTTAGGAATACTTGTATTCCTCGGTAGCTTGAGCAAGAAGAAGAAATCTGCCCCTCTGCAAGGGAAATGGATTTGTTAATTCCCCCGCGTTCTGGGAATGTGCAGAGACGGTTCCTTTTCCTCACGTAGGGCTCCTGAGGTCTCGTACTCACCGCAGCGCGCTCTGGAAGCGCGGTACCTCCGGAGAGCTGGGGCAGCCCCGTCAGCCCCCGGCACTGGCACGCTCGTTGGTTATTGTTCGGCGGAGTAACGCAGCTCAGCTCGTCTGGTGCAGTGGCGGTTGCCCAGCGTTTCTGCCAGACGAGCTGCTTTGTCATGTGCGGCCTTTCCGAAATTCTCCGCTCAGCAATCCCGTGATGAGCTGGCTTTGTCGATACGGAACGAACGCGCCGTTCGTAGTGTTGTTTCCATGGCACAGACCCGCTGCTGCGAAATCCTGGTCCTGGGAGAGCACGTGAGGTTTATGGGTGTGCGGCAACGGCGGGAAGCCTGAGGGATCCTGGAGGAGGAAGGCGGTGAGGAGTAGCTGTCAGTGCTGGCAGAAGAGGATTTGTTCCAGCCTGCGAACGGTTCCACACGGCTGCGTGGGATTGAGAGCAATCCATTGAGCAACCCAGATGGTAGTCAGACTGAAATGTGGCAGGAGGGAGTCTGTGTCCAAGTGCATCGCTGCAAGTCGGATGACTTCTCTCACAAGTCTAGGAGGTCATAGCTTTCTTACTATTGTAAGCATAAAATACCTAGCTTTAAGTGGGCTTTTGCAGATGAAGTTGTTCAAAAAACCGTCAGAGTCGCCCGCGTGGCGTGCACTATCTCCTCTGGTATTTCCGCCCTTACAGCAGGCGGCAGGAGTGTTGATTAATCTCTGTTGGTACGAGTTTGGCACTGAACTCTTGCTGACAGGACATGGGATGGCCTGCAATACCGAGGGGACAGCTCTGGTTCTTGAGGTAAAAACTACTAGGTTTGGTAGAAGTGGATAGCGCTTGTCTTGGGCAGTCGGATGAGACTGCTGGGTCCTGCCGTAGCTCGCGTAGCTGAGATGAACAGACCCGAGCTGTGTTGAACACATAGATGAAGAAATCTGTCAAAATCTGTATGTTTAAAAAAAAATAAATAAATAAAAATAATCAGTTGTGCTTAAGAAGATAAGGCTTGCCTGTGGTGCTAATGAAGCTTACCGGAATAGTGCTTCATCCTGTCTGCGCGCAAGAAACGTTTGCAAGAGGCGCAGGATTGATGGGTGAACCCCAGTGGTGACGGACGCGGTGTATCCGGTGCAAGTCTTGAAGTTCACACTGCTTCATTTCAGGGGAGGTTGGGAATTAACTTGTTTGGTTACTACTTTGAATTTGTTTGTATGCGGTGGAATAACATCTGCACCCGCTTACGAAGGAGTTGGCTACCTTTTTGTCCTAAATGTGTTTTTCTAGGCTAAAGAAATTCTTACGAAAGAATCGAATGTGCAAGAGGTACGTTGCCCCGTCACCGTCTGCGGGGATGTCCACGGTCAATTCCACGACCTTATGGAACTCTTTAGAATTGGTGGGAAATCGCCAGACACAAATTACCTGTTCATGGGAGACTACGTGGACAGAGGCTATTACTCGGTGGAGACAGTGACTCTTCTAGTAGCGTTGAAGGTACGGTTTGACAGCTTTTCTACAGCTACCTTGGGCAAAACCACCGCTTTTTGGGAGTCTTGCAAGAATTGCTCCTCCCATTGGCGCCGCCGTTGGCTTGAGCTAGACGGATGTAAACTGAAATGCATTAATGGACACGTGTTCTGTAACGGAGCTGAATGCTTGACTGCTGTTTGAAATATTCTGTTACTGTTTCTTTCTATATTGATGGTATCATTCTTGAGTTAAAGAAGAATTTTCTTTTGTCAATAGGTGCGTTACCCGGAACGCATCACAATACTGAGGGGCAATCACGAAAGCAGACAAATTACACAAGTGTACGGCTTTTATGACGAATGTCTGCGAAAGTATGGCAATGCCAACGTCTGGAAGTATTTCACAGATCTGTTTGATTATCTTCCGCTTACAGCTCTAGTAGATGGCCAGGTAAGCCTTGAGTAAGGAAAACGCTCCATTTCATGGAGTTATGCCGACTGTTTTGTCTGACCTCAACAGCACCAGTCTCAAACAAGCTTCCTTAACCTGTGATCTGAATATTTTTGAAAGCTCAAGTACTTATTGTGGGTTGGGGAAGAATTGAGTGAGGCGTTAATATAAGCTGATGGCACGGGAAGGCTTTTGATTCTGCTGCCGAAGGACTGGCAGGGTATTGCACGTATGGTTCGTTGCAAACGACCGCTCAGCAAGCGGGGATCCCCTCGTTATATGTTAGGTGCGAGTTGAGTTGTGGCCGTGAAGGAAGATACTCTTAAAACGGACGGCATGGTGTCTTTGTTGCTCTCACCTCTCTATGCAAGGTGCAGCCTTTTAGTTTTGTTTCCTTCTGTGGGAATTAAATTTGGTTTCTCTGCTGCGAGGGTGAGACAGCTGTAATTGTGGAAGAATGATAACAGAGTTAAAACCAGCTATTTCTGAGATCAGTCTTCCCATAACAATATGCACTGAATGGATTGCTCTTTTTTTTTCTTTTTCTCCGGACCAGATATTCTGTCTCCATGGTGGCCTGTCTCCATCCATAGATACACTGGATCATATCAGGGCTCTGGACCGCCTGCAGGAAGTTCCACACGAGGTAACAGTGGAGGAAATGCATCATAAACTTAGATATCTGTTGGTGGAAAAGGCAAATGTAGCCTCACGTTGAAATCCACTTAAACAGTGAGACGCACGGTTACACAGCGGATTATTGCCTTGCTACGAGCTGGAGCAGATGAACGCACATTTGGGTAAAACACACACAAGTCAATCTGCTTTGATTACAGCAGCCTACAAAAGGAGAGCTGTGAGGTTTTCACAGCTGTCCTTCACAGAATCACGGGATTTTTTGGCTGTCACGCTGACTCAAAGAATAATAGTACTTGGCAGGGGAAGGTGTTCGTTACCTTCAGCCTGCTTGTGAACAGGCAACCACCACGTGAAGCCGTGTTGTGTCACTATCCTTCCTCCCTAGCCAGTCTTCCGTTCAGGGCTGAAGAAACCACCTTCTGAGCTCCCCGGGGTAGCAAATGGCTCTTTGGTGTTGGAGTGGTTGGGGCTTACAAGTGGACTTGAGTGGTCCTTGATTAAAATGAACTGCTTGTCCTGCAAGGTTTTTGGTATAACGGCAAGAACAATGCAGCAAGGTCTGTCCAAGCCTTCCAAAACCCTGAAATAAGCTGTGTAAATTGATCCTAAAATAGTTAGGTGTAACAATTATATTGTGGCTCTGGGGTTTTCCCAGTCCTGAGCTGAAATCCGGCTGTGCTGGGGACCTTCAGACGTGGTCACTGTGATCCCTGCAGATCTCAGCAGAGCTTAGCTCGGCGGGTAGGGAACGGCAGCAGGTTTGGATAAATACTTCATGTCGTTACTGCCCCTTTGTAGCTCGGCAGGAAAAGCCGCTGAACTTCATTGGTGGCTGTTAGGAGATGTACACCAGGATATTTTTGAATATGTCAAGCCCAACGATAGACTGTTTAGGAGAGGAAATTAAATGATGAATACCCTGCCAGAAGGGCCGCCGAAGGCTTAACATCAGTCTCTGGAACAGTTCATAGCCTCATACGGGTCGTTTCCCTTTCTTTAATTTATTGCAACTTGGCTGGCAGCAGTGAATCCATTGTGCATCCTTGGACGTGCATACCTTCACACGTGGCCTTTCTTTATTACACTGAGAGAGTCAGGAGTAAGGCTGTGGATCTGCTCTCCGTGTCTTTGTATCTCTGACCAGTTGAAGTGAAATAGTGAACGGTGTGCGTGGAAGAGGAGGTGGGAACGGTTCTCTGGTATTCATTTCTTTGGGAAGAACGCTGACTGATGCCGTGAGTAACTAGCCGCTGTTTTGTGTATTAAATGAACTCGTGCCTTGTGCAGAGAAGGACACGTTGGCAGCCTTTTTACTAGAAATGTGTTATGAAAGTGGCTTTTTTACGGCCATCTTGCTAGTGATCTAATGAAGAATATTTAATCTTTTTCAAGGGTCCGATGTGTGATCTGTTGTGGTCAGATCCGGATGATCGCGGCGGCTGGGGTATATCTCCACGTGGTGCCGGCTACACGTTTGGGCAAGATATTTCCGAAACATTTAACCACGCCAATGGTCTGACACTGGTCTCCCGTGCTCACCAACTTGTCATGGAGGTAGGGCAAGCGCTTTGCTAGACGGGGCTAACAAAACAGATGCCAGTTCTTGTCTCCTCTGGGAGACCTTCTGCTGATGGGTTTGCATGAGCTGACACCTAGATCTTACGCAGGTAAATACCAAACAGGGACTTTAATGGTGTGAAAACAGCAAGCGGCATAAAACGATCTGCTTTGACCTGTGATGTAAATACGGGGATGTTCTGCTCTTCCCCCCCGCCCCGAATAAATTGCCGAAGGGACCCTGTCAAGCCCCGTTTGTGGAAGTAGTAATCTCCTTACGCGCTGGCTGCTGCTGCGTTAACCAGGCTGTCCTAGAATACTCGGCAGTCAGATGTGAGAGGGATTAAGCCGTAATTTCGGCTGTTGATAGGCTATTCTTGTACATCTTGCTGGAAAAATGCCTGGTGGGTCAATGGAGCAGATGTATTTTTAAAATCTAGTAGATCCCTTAAGCAGTACTGCGTGTCAGAAGTTGCTCGCATCCAGCAAGCAAATTCGGATTTGCGGGGGATGAAAGCTGAAGGCGTACGTACAAATCTCGAGGTTTCTTTGTGGCGCAATCCATAATTTGCGTACAAAACGGATAAACACGTGAGCGATGAATGGCCGATCTCTCTGTAGAGTGGTTGAAGCTGTTTTGGCCGGGTAGCCACCGCTTGTTCTTGCGGTCAAGTACTTGTTATAAAATGAAACCAAGTCAGTTGGAAATACTGACGAGAAGTCTAGGGTTTCACAAGTGCCTTGGGTCGTTTCAGGCCTGAAGAGAAACTTCAGACGGGCTGAGGTTGGAGGTTTAACAAAGACTTTTTCTCTCTTTTTCTGGCAGGGTTATAACTGGTGCCACGACCGAAACGTGGTTACCATTTTCAGTGCGCCCAATTACTGTTACCGTTGTGGGAACCAGGCTGCTATCATGGAACTAGATGACACTTTAAAATATTCCTTGTGAGTAACCTGGGGCTGTTAGCTCCTCCTAACCCTTCTGTACAGTGAGGAACGTCGGATCCTTTCCAAAGGGCTTCTTTGATGAAAAGCCACCTTGAACCACTCTGGAATTAACGTTGTGTGCTGTACCTGCAAGAATGTCTAAAAATAAGTAGAGCGTTAAGCTCTTAAAAGCTTCTCTTGGGTACTGTAGCTCTTATCTCCTCTTCCTGCTCTCGGGAGAGTTGGAGCTTGTGCTTTTTATTAATCCCTCTATTGCCCGAGCTTCACGGAGAGAGTAAAGACAGATTGATTTTTATGTATTTATTTTTATTTCTGGTAGCACTAGGCTGTGTAAAGATGGGTGAAGGAGTCTGAATTTTGCCTTCAGCTGAGCTCGAGTGAAAGTAGCGATGGCAGCTGAAGCGCTGGGGGGCGGAGGTTGCTCAGACCAGCCGATGAGTTGTAACTCCCGCGGATGCTTGTTTTGAGACCTGGAACGTTTTATGCGGAAGCAGCTGGGACGAGTAAAGCAACGGCGGTGGGAGAGCAAGTCTAGTGCTTGTTGTGGTGTTGGAAAATACTTTGAGGAGGGAAAATGATGCCTTTTTTTTTTTTTTCTTTCCTGCAGCCTCCAGTTTGACCCAGCACCTCGTCGTGGAGAGCCTCATGTTACCCGTCGTACCCCAGACTACTTCCTATAAACCTCTCCTAACCTTTGTAGAAGGAAGTACACCTGGCATTTTAAAGAGCAACAATATTTACACATTTCTGTAAGAAATCGGGGTTCGTCTCGACTTAAAATCCCCACCATGGACCAAAATGTGCCATACAGAGGACGAAGAGCGTTTAGCACAACTTGAGACTGAATTCCTTACGACACTATATATATCTCCTGTCCCCCTCAGTCCAACAGTCAGTTTGCCTGCTGTATTTGTAGCCATTGTTTTTCTTCGGGACTGTTCAGAGAGGAAAAGATAACTCTAATAACACTTCCATCTCCTTTGATGCTTCTTTGTAAATTTTTAGTTCTAGTGTTTAACTGGCATGAATTAGAGTTTATTTTCGAGGGAAATGCACACTAACTTCTTCCCCCACCACTCTTGGTTTTATTGCAAGACCGCTCGACTTAACTGGAGAAAGGAAACGATTCCTGCTTGGGAGTACGATGTCATAACACAGATGCAAGCGTGCCCTTTTTAGCTTGATTCCTGTTCTGTGTTGCTCCTGCTTCGGTTTGTTTTTTGGTTTTGGTTTTTTTTTTTGTTGTTGTTGTTGTTCGTTTATTCGTTTTCTTTTGTCCTTTCCCATCTTCCCCTCTGTATATTTGTCCTGGAAGTGCTTGCAATCCTCCTCGCTGTACCTGAACTAATAAACTCGCCGTTGTCAGCCCCAACCCCTTGTGCTGTGCTGCGGCGGGATGGGGCGGGATCGGGGCGGGACCGGGGGGGCTGGACCGGGGCCGTACCGGGGCGGAGCGGAGCGGCGGGGCCCTGAGGGAGCCCGGAGCCATGGCGGCGGCCGCTTACGAGCTGGTGGTGCTGGGCGGTGGGTCGGGAGGACTGGCGGGGGCACGGCGGGCGGCAGAGCTCGGTGCCCGGGTCGCTTTGGTGGAGCCGCATCGCTTGGGCGGGACCTGCGTGAGTCCCGGGGGGCACCCACGGGTGGGGGGGATCCGCTGCCCCGGGCGGCTCCCGCTGCCCCCGGGGTTGCTCCCGGTTCCCCCGGGGTTGCTCCCGGTGCGGGGAGGCGGGAGGGACCGGCCGGGCTCCGGAGCGTTGCGCAAGGAGCCGCCGTGTCAGGCCGAGCTGGGGGGGATCGGAGTCCCTCAGCCCTGGGGGTGCGGGGGTTTCTTGGGGGTTTCTTGGGGGCTCTTGGCGGACCCCTGAAGGGATGCGGGAGAGTCCCGGGCTGGGCAGCGTAACTGGTAACGGTGAGGGCTGAAAGGCAGGCAAGCAGAACTGGGGGGCACGGCAAACCGGGAACAAGGCGGGGGAAAAAAAAAAAAAAAAAAAAAAAAAAGAGCCTTGTTCCTCAAAGCAGAGACAGGTTCTAATTTTAGGTTTTCAGTGTGTTCCCCTGGCAGAGTTGCCGTACTAGGACCAGAAGTGCAGGAAAGGGATGGCAAACACCCTTCTCCTAGTAAACCTCTTTTAAATCATCAATGGAAAAAAACCCCGACGATTTGTACTTGAAGACAGAGCACCTTCCGTATTCTCCTTCAAGGAAGTGAAGGAAAACAGTCAAACCACAAGACCTTGAGGCACCAAAGGCGGTTACAGCCCTCCTTTGGCAGAAACCCGTAATCCTGCCTTTATTTTCCCGGGCAGAGACCTGGGATTCGGTACGGGCCTGACGCGGGGCGCTCTGCAGAGCGTCGCCTTTGAAAAACTAAACCTTAACGCTAAGACTTGCTCTTATTTCCCCGCAGGTCAACGTTGGGTGCGTGCCGAAAAAGGTAAGCGGGGCTTTCGCCGCCGGCTCCGTCTGCGCCTCGGCCGTGGCTCGGGGCTGGTTTGGGTGCCCGACCAACGGCGGGGAGGTGCCGGCGCGGGGCGTGGGGGAAAAGGAGCGGGAGGAAGCAGGGGCTCGGAGCGTTTCGAGCCATCGAGATGCCGTGAAGGGCTCAGACCCGCGTCCCGTGGGCCGCTCCGGGCAGAGATGAGGCGGCGGGAAGCGTGGCTTGGGTTTTCCCAAAATCCACCTGGTCTTCCCGAGCCGACTTGCGGTCTGTGCGGGCAGGTGATGTGGAACGCGGCGGTCCACGCGGAATTTGTCCACGATCACGCCGACTACGGCTTCGAAACGCCCGGTGTCACGTTCAACTGGAGGTAAGTATGGAAAGAGCCGGTTGGAAACGAGCCTCTCCCGGTGCGTGTCCCGCGGGAGCAGCCGCAGGTCAGCGCCGTGGTCCTGTGGCTCGTTGCCCACCCCGAAGGGATCCGTGCCCGCCTCGAGGCTTCCCACGGGCGGATGCTGAGCTGGCTTTGCCGCCGGGATTCCCGCTGTATTTTGCAAAGGAGGGGTTGGAAGGAACTCCGGAAAAGGTGGATGCAGGGAAGGCAGGCACAAAAACCTCGCGTCGGGGAAAGCTACCGCCCGCTGGGTTACTCGGGGCCGTTTTATTTTGTGGCCCGGTTGCCGCGTGCCGGAGGGATTGAATTGTTTTTCACCGAGCTCTGCAGTTTCACTCGCTCGCGGCGACGCTGAGCCCCCCCCGCTCTGTTCCAGAACGATTAAAGAGAAGCGCGACGCTTACGTGAGGCGCCTGAACGAGATCTACGAGAACAACGTAAAGAAGGTGAGGACGTGTTTATCCCGCGAGCCGCGTGCGGAAGCGGGCTTTGCTGGATTTTGGGCCAATTTTCCAGCCTCGACGGGTGTCCTCCAACTCCGGAAGCCGTGGCTCCGTTAGCCGGCTCTCGCATCTCCTCCTGCTGTTAATCGGAGAACTGTTACTCCCCTAAGGCTCACATCGACATCATTCGGGGATACGGCAAGTTCACCGCCGATCCCGAGCCTACCATCGAAGTGGAAGGGAAAAAGTACACGGCTCCTCACATCCTCATAGCCACGGGCGGGCACCCGGCCGTCCCTCCCGACAGCAAAATTCCCGGTGAGCCTGAAATCCCCGGGGCTGCCTGGAGAGCGATCCGCCAAAGCGAAGCGGATTTTGGGAGGTGAAGGCGGGAAGGGGGTGCGAAAGGGGCTCTGCTTTGCAGGTGCGAGCCTGGGGATGACCAGCGACGGCTTCTTCGACCTGGAGGAGCTGCCCAGGTAAAACGGGGCTCACCACCGCCCCCCCCCCCCCCAAAAAAAGCCGCCGGCGGCTCCGCACCCCTGCACACGGCATCGTCGCTTCTCCGCAGGCGCAGCGTTATTGTCGGGGCCGGCTACATCGCGGTGGAAATGGCGGGGATCCTTTCCACGCTGGGCTCCAAGTCATCCCTGCTGATCCGTCAGGACAAGGTAGCGCCACCGAGCCTCCCCAGCCGCGCTTCCCGCCCGGCAGCCGCGTCCCAGCCCACCGCCGTCTTCACGGCGTCCCGTGAGCTTGTAAAGGAGGGTCTGCGTCGGTGCAGGCTCCGGAGAGAGGAAACGGTGATGCGGAGGATGGTGGCGTTAGGCTGACGGGCGTAAGGAGGGGCTGCGGGGAGCGGACGGGGCGAGAAGAAGAGCGCAGGCGCGTTGCCGGGTGCGTTTCAGGCACTGCCGCGCCCGTTGCCTTGAGCTTTATGTCAAGTCGTGACTTGAAAAAAAGGAAAAAAACGAAAAAATTGTAGGAAAAACAAACAGAGGAGAACTTTATGGTTAACCAGAAGCGCCCCAAACCTCTCTGGGCTCGGATGGGGCACGGGCGTGGGGAAATGCCGGTGGAGGGGGCTGCCAGGCGGTGCCTTCGCCTCGCAGACCTTCGTCTGATGGGGCTGGGGGGTCCCTGCCCAGGTCCTGAGGACCTTCGACTCCATGATCAGCTCCAACTGCACCCAGGAGCTGGAGAACACGGGGGTGGATGTCTGGAAGCACACGCAGGTACGGGCGTGCAGAGCAGCCCCGTGGCTTGTCCCATCCCTCCTGGAGAGGCAGGGCCGGGAGGGAAAGCCGACGGTTTGGGCACCGCTCGCCGGGCCACGGCTTTGGCGGCATCCCCGGTCCTGCGGCGCGGCCGCCGTCGCCTGTCGCAAGGCAAAAGCCGTCGGCACCTTCTCCCCCTGCGGCTCTCGTTGTTCCCCGCAGGTCAAGATGGTCACCAAGTCCCCTCACGGGCTGCTGGACGTGACGGTGACCTCCTCGGTGCCCGGCCGCAAGCCGACGGAGGGAGTGATCCGGGACGTGGACTGTCTGCTGTGGGCCGTGGGGCGGGAGCCCAACACCGAGGAGCTGTGCCTGGACCGAGTGGTGAGACGGCAGCACATCGCTTCCACGCGGCTGCGAGGGTGCCGGCCGGTCTCCGGGGGTCCCACGGGTCTCCGGGGGTCCCATGGGTCTCCAGGGGTCCCACAGGTCTCCAGGGGTCCTACAGGTCTCGGAGGATCCCACGTGTCTCTGGAGGTCCCACAGGTCTCCTCCAGGGGTTCCCACAGATCTCCAGGGTTCCCACAGGTCCCTGGGGGTTCCCATGCGTCTCTGGGGGTCCCATGTGTCCCCACAGGTCTCTGAGGATCCCACAGGTCTCCAGGGATTCCTGAGGGTCTCTGGGGATCCCACAGGTCTCCAGGGGTTCCCTTGGGTCTCTGGGGGTCCCACAGGTCTCTGGGGGTCCCACAGGTCTCCAGGGGTTCCCTTGGGTCTCTGGGGGTCCCACAGGTCTCTGGGGGTCCCACAGGTCTCTGGGGTTCCCTTGGGTCTCTGGGGGTCCCACAGGTCTCTGGGGGTCCCCCAGGTCTCTGGGGTTCCCCCGGGTCTCCAGGGGTCCGATGGATCTCCGGAGCCTGCCGCAGGATGGTGTTCCCACCGTGCCCCGCTGCCAGCTGGGAACACGGTGACCGCCGGCACGGGTCCCCCGTGGGCACGGCTTGTCCCATCCCTCCTGGGACGCGTGCCGAGGCGGCTGCCATTTCCCGTGGCAGGGCGTGCAGGTGGACGCCAAGGGCCACGTGGTGGTGGACGAGTACCAGAACACCACCAGGAGAGGGGTCTACGCCATCGGGGACGTCTGCGGGAGAGCCCTCCTCACCCCAGGTACTGCGGCCGTGCCCCCCCCCCAGCCCCTCGGTGCCACGCCGTGCCGCAGCTCAGGCTCCCCGTCCCTCCCCGCAGTGGCCATCGCAGCCGGCAGAAAGCTAGCCCACAGGCTCTTCGAGGGCAAGCAGGACTCCCGGCTGGACTACTGTAACATCCCCACCGTCGTCTTCAGCCACCCGCCCATCGGCACCGTGGGCCTCACCGAAGGTGGGGACGAACAGGGCGCGGGGCGGGGCGGGGGGGGGGAGGCTCGGCGCTGCTGGTTTGATGCTCGAGGAAACGATCCGATCGCTGGGAAGCGTTCTGAGCCTCGCAAAACGGGCTTTGCCTCCTTCTTTGTAAACGCCTCGTGCATCCGGCGCGTCCCCCTCGACCGCCGTGCCGTGTCTTCTGCTGCAGACGAAGCCGTGGCCGCGCACGGGAGGGAGAACGTGAAGATCTACAGCACGTCCTTCACCCCCTTGTACCACGCCGTCACCCAGAGGAAGGTTAAATGCCTCATGAAGCTGGTGTGCGCCGGCAAGGAGGAGAAGGTGCGTGGAGGGGAGCTGGGTGCTGCAGGGGGGCGGCTGGCTGTCCCTCCTGGCCCCCCGCCTGCGTTGGCTCTGCCCTGCTGGGACGGGGCCTTGAGCCGGGACCCAGCTCGCCCAGCACCGAGCCCAGTGTTCAGGCTGGGGTTTTGGCGGCGCTGGGTCCCATCCGGCCCCCTCGCTTCCTCCCCGAAGGTGGTGGGTTTGCACATGCAAGGGCTGGGCTGCGACGAAATGCTGCAGGGCTTTGCGGTGGCCATCAAAATGGGGGCCACCAAGGCCGACCTGGACGACACCGTCGCCATTCACCCCACTTCGGCCGAAGAGCTGGTGACGTTGCGCTGAGGCAGCGGGCGCAGGGAGCCCCGGGGACGGCAGCTGTAGCCGGGGAAAAGGGGTTTTACGTCTTAAAACTGCCTGAACGGCAGGTGAACGTGTCTGTAAAATCGGTGCAGGGCTTTGCTTTGGAGCGGCAAATAAACCCAGCGATGCCGGCAAGTCGCTGCTTTTGGCTTTACGCTGCCTGCCTCGCGCCGTGCCCGACCGCGGAGGGTGGCGGCACGGTCCTTTTGGGGAGGTTTGGAGGAAGGTTGGCCGGGGTCCGCGCTCCTCCTCTCCCACCCCTGGCACCGGGGCTGCGCGGGGAGCGGCAGAGCGGGGCGGAGGGGACGGGAAGGGGATGCGTCGGCATCGCCGTTAAGCTGCGGGATCACGCGGGAGCCGCTGGCCTGAGCCTGCTGCGTCCCAGGGGCTTCCCCGTCCCCCCCGCTGCCCCGTCCCCATCTGCTCTTCGGGGCCGCGGCTCTCGAGCTTTCAAAGCTCGAAGCAGCTTGAAGCGACCAAGGGCGAAGCCGGCCAGGAGAGCTGGGACACCGCGCTGGCCGAGGAACGGCTTCTGCTTTGCTTTTGCTAGAAATAAATAGGTCGCGTGAACTCAAGGGATCTCTGAGGTTAAAAAACTCCCTGAAACCTGAGGAGGAGGTGAGTGGCCAAAGGAAGGGGACGCTGGTGCTCAGCCCCGCTCCAGGCTTCGCCGGGGCGTCTTTGCAGCCCGGGAAAACCCTGCCCAGCCCTCCTAACCCCATCAGCGCGTATTTAACGGAGGTTATTGGGCTCCTAGGGGCTCAAGTACGAGCAAAAGCCCCGATATTACTGGTATCCTCTGTTACCTACGGTAGCCTTTGAAAGAATAATGATTCGCCAGGCTCATTGCTAACCGAAACCCAGCAGATTTCCTCCGGGTTTGCTGCAGACGCTCCTCAGGCACGTTAGAGGAGTCAGACGGAGTTAAAGGGAAGCGCTGCGTCTGAATCGCGGTGACTTCACCCTCTCGGTCAATACGCTGCGATGGCATTTTGTCAGTGTCTTTTTTCCTTTTAAATAACAAGGTCGGTCATTTTATTTTTAGGCGTGTTTTGGAGTGTTTGCGAGATTCGTCCTGTACTTCATAGCCAGAGAAATTATCAAAGTGTCTAAAAAAAAAAAGAAAGGCCGGGACGCACAGGCACAGGCAGGGGCTGAGTGTCCACAGAAACCTCCTTTTTGGAGGAAACGGGGGGGGGAAAAAAGGTGTATCTAGAATTTGCTGCTAGAGCCAAGATGACCTTGAGCCTTTTTGGACTCTGGCTCCTATCCAGTGCTCGGAAATCAGTTAATAAGTCAGTTAAAAGCAGTTCAGGGGGCAGGGGGGGGCTGTCGAGGCATTTCAGATATTTCCGATGTTCTCGTATCCTCTGCTAGAGAGTACGAAGAATAGAAGCAGGTATCCTCCACACACACTGTCCTGGTCTTTCACCCATTCCTCTGAAAAGTATTCCTAAAAGGTCTTTGGGACAAGGAGAACATCAGACTCTAGATGTCTAGAGTCGATGCGACACAAGAGGCCGCAAGTTTGCAGCGCCTGAAACGCTCGGCGTATCTGTCCAGAACGACTCCAGCCTTAAGGATCTGTTCCTTGTGCTGCACCCTGAGAAAAACCAGCAGATACACGAAAGGTTCTTGCTTCACGTGTGGTTTTTTTGGCCGAGTCCCCGCTCGTGGGCTAATACAAAGCTACCAGAGGTCTGAGGCAAAAAAATGCCTGCCCAGGAGGTGACACGCCGTCCCTGGAAGCCGGAGCCTCCTGCCCGAGGAACCCTCCGCCATCAGCAGCCCAGCCTGCGAATAAACTGCTGAACCCACGTCCCGGCCTCGCCTGGTCGTTAGCCGGTGGCTAGTGGCCACGGGCTGAGCCCTGGGGTGCTCCTCACCCCCGCCGAGCCCATCTCCGTGGGGAACAGCAGCCCCCGACGTCCTCCCCAAAAGCATCCCAAAGGCCCTTTTGTCCCCACCCCGTGCTCAGCACCGCCGGAGGAACCCACCCTCGCCAGGGCCTTTCCCCACGGCGTGCCCCGGGGTTCGGGGGGACGCTGCCGCACCCGGAGGTGCCTTTTGGAGAAACCCCCGCAAGAAATCTTTAGCGGGAGGACGGGAGAGGGAGGGGAAAAGAGCCGCCCCCCCCCAGTGCCCCCACGGGGCTTGTTCTCCGCTCCCGGGGACGAGCGGGAAGCCTGGGAAGGGCTGCGTGCCCACGAGCGGGGTGCGGAGGGACGGGCGGAAGCCAAAACCTGCCCCCCTGCAGCTGGGTCCGTCCCGTCACCCCACGGGCAGCTCTGGCTGAGGCCCAGCTCCGGTTTGCAGCCGCCCCGAGTCTGGGGCCAGACGCTGCCCCGGCCCCGGGGTGAGGAGCCGCGGGGTGGGGGGTACACCCCCCCACGGGGCATCGCGGCACGGGCACCCCTGGCAGCTACGGGGCACAGGTAGAGGCGACGTATAGCTATAGGTATAGATATATAGCTAGCTATGGAGACAGCTGTGCCCCCCGGCTGCCTTGCTGGCTCCCCGTGCCGTGAAGGCACTAAAAGCCGCCCGAGCGGGGCGGCAGCCCGAGGCCCCAGAACCTGCCCCCTCCCCAAAGGGTGCTCTGCACCTCGGGGAGCTCGCTGCTGCTGGGCTCTCGCTTTTGGGCATGTCTTTATTTGGGCACGGCTGGTTTGGGGCCTTTCTGTTTGGTTGGGGGGGTTTGGGTGTTTGTTTTGGTTGTGGGCTGTATTTTTTCCCCAGGCAGGTGCTTTGCGGGGTCAGTTTTGCTGCTGCAGCAGCTTTTTCCCCACCAGCAGCTGCCCGTGGGGTGGGGTGAGGGGCTGCTGCTCCCTTGGCTGCTTTTGCACCTCTGCCTCTTGGTTTTGTGCTTTGTTGCATTCGCTCTCTTTTTTCTCTCTTTGAAGTTATTTTTTCCTGTTTTGTCTTGTTTCCTTTTTCTCCCCTTTTTATTTTTATCTGTTTTCTGTTTGCTCTTTTTCCTCTTTTTAATTTTTTTATTTTTCTCCTTATTTCATGTTTTTTCTCCTTTTTCTCTTTATTTCATGTTTTTTCTCCTTTTTCTCTTTATTTCATGTTTTTTCCTCTTTTTTTTCCTCTTTATTTCATGTTTTTCCTCTTTTTTTCTCTCTATTCAATGTCTTTCTCTTTATTTATTTTTCCCTTTCCCCTCTCCCCTCCGGTTTCCCGGTCCCCCCCAGGTGCGGGCTCTCCGCGGGCGATGGGCCAGGACCCGCCCCCGGGGGAGGGAGGGAGGGGGGGAAGGGGCGGCCCCGGCGGCCCTGGGGGCTTTTGGGCCGCGGGGGTGCGGGGAGGGGGTCGGGGCCGCCGGTTTGGCTCCGGGACCCCCCCCCCCGGCCTGGCGCCGAGGAGCCGCGGGGGCCTCCGGGGCCGGTTCTGGGGGAGAAGAGTCGCTCGGGATCGCTCCCCGGCCGGGGACGCCTTCGCGCTTTGCCGGCGGCCCCGGGAGCCCGAGCGGGGGGCGAAGCTGTTCGGTTCGGGGGTGCCGGGGCTCTCCCCGTGCGGGGGGGGCAGCACCTCCCGGGCCTGCCCCGAGCTCTGCGGGCCCTGCAGCACCGGCAGCACCGGCAGCACCGGCAGCACCGGCAGCAGCCGCCGCCTCTCGGGGCCGGTGCTGAGGCTCTCCCCGCGGGTGGGGGCTGGGCTGAGCCTGCTCGGGGCTCGGCCGGGGTGGGGGGCCGGGGGGGTGCTGGTGCCCGGGACCCCGCTGGCTGCCTGGGCCGGGTCTGGCCGTGGCTCCGCTGCCGCGGGCTCTCGGTAAGGGCGTCGGAGCGAGTCCCGCCCGTGTCTTTGCAGCCGGGGGGCTTTGCCCGGGAAGCGGCTTTAGGCTCGGCCTAGGGAACGTCCCGCGGCGGGGCCGGGCCGGGCAGCCGCTCCTAAGCCGCTCCTAAGGCGAGGTGGGTGTCGGGGCTCGGCATCCCCCCGGCCCCGCTGCTCCGTGTGCTCAGCCGCAGGAGCCGGGAGCGGGGGGGTGCGGGGACGGGACCGGGACCCGGACTGGGCCGGGGGGGCCTCTCTGCTCTGGCCGGGCGGAGGGAAAGGCTTGGCACGGGCAGGGCAGGCTGTCTGAGCGCCGGCAGGGACAAGGGGCCCGACGGAGCCTGCCGAGGCGCTCGGGACCCCCCTTTTGTGCCCCGGGGGGCGGTCGGGTTCCCGGGTTCCCGGGAGGGAACGAGCAGGGCGGGCGGGCGGGCGGCGGGACCCGGGGCGGCCCCGTGGGGCGGGGCGCTGGCCATAAAAGGCGTGGGCGGGGCGCGGGGCGGGGCCAGGCGCAGGCGCAGGGCGCTGTGGCGGTGGCGGCTCTGCCGGAGCGGTGAGTGCGGGCGGCGCGGGGGGCCCGGCCCGGCCCGGGGCGGCTCTGCCGGGGCTGCCGGCGCCTCCGGGGGCTGCGGGCGGGCGCGGGGCGCCGGGGAATAAAGCCCGGAGGGCCGGAGCCCGGCGCCCCCGGCCTAGCCCCAGCCGCTGCCCCCGGCCCGTCGCCCAGCCCCGCCGGGGCTCCCGGAACCGGCCCCGGCCCCACCCGCGGTGTGTGTGTGGGGGCCTCCGCAGCTGGGTTTGGGGGCTCGGGGCGCCGGGGCTCAGCACGGAGCCCGGGGCTGCGCTTGGCAGGCTGGGCCCGGGCGCGGCGGCCGGTTCCGGGGCTCCGCAGCAGAGACGGGCTGCGGGGGGTCGGGGCTCCGGCACCCGGAGTCGGGGCACCGGGCCGGGGCCCAGAGACCGGGCCCGCGTTTGGGGGGCGGGGGGGCTCCAGCCCAGGGGCGCTGGGGCAGGCTCAGGGCTCAGGCTGTGCTTCCAGGCCCTGCGCCCGGGGGCTGGGCACCAGGCTCATGGGGCCGGGGCTGGGGCTCAGGGCCAGAGAGCGGGTCAGTCCTGCCGGGGGGGGCTCTGCGGGTCACGGCCAGGGGCCCTGCGACAGGTTTTGGGCACCCCGACAGAGACTGAGCCCTGCGTCTGGGGGGCCGGGACCCAGAGGCACTCAACCCGTTTTAGGCTCGATTTGTGTGCACAGAGTCCTGCGTTTGGGGGGCCTGAAACCGGGCTCATTGCTCAGAGACAGAGTCCTGCATTGGGGGGGGGGGGCTCAAAACCAGGGTCCCTGAAGCAGTTTTTGGGTGCACAAATAAAGACCAAGTCCTGTGTTTGGGGGCTTGAAACAGAGACTCAGTCCTGTGTTTGTGGGGGAACCTCAAAACCAGAGTCCCTAAAGCAGTTTTTGCAGACACACAACTAGAGACCAAGTCCTGCGTTTTGGGGGCCTGAAACCGGGCTCGTTGCTCAGAAACCAAGTCCTGTATTTGGGGGGGGGGCTCAAAACCGGGCTCGTTCAGCCAGTGTCAGGGCACACAAGGAGAGACCGAGTCCTGTGTACTGGGGGCTCGAATCCACGACGCCAGGTTTTGGACTCACAGGCCCAGTGCTGGAAACGTTTGGTCAGTGTTAGAGCTGAGAAAGAGAGCCCCAGGCCTGCCTTTTGCAGCTCAAACCCAGAAACCAAGTGCTGCGTTTGGGGGGCTTGAAACAAAACCCCTGTTGCCAGACAGAGGGCTCAGACATACAGACCAAGGCCTGTGTTCCCGGGGCTTGAAACTAGGGCCCCAAAACCAGTTTTTGCACATACAAATGGAGACTAAGTCCTGCGTTTTGGGGGCCTGAAACCAGGTTCATTGCTCAGAAACAGAGGCTAAGTCAGTCCTGCATTGGGGGGTGTGTGTCTCAAAACCAGGGTCCCTAAAAGAGACTAAGTCCTGCATTTGGGGGGCTTGAAACCAGAGGCCCTGAAACCAGCATTAGGGCACACAAACAGAGACTAAGTCCTGCGTTTTGGGGGCCTGAAGCCAGGTCCGTTGCTCAGAGAGAGAGGCTAAGTCCTGCGTTTTGGGAGCTCACAACAAGGCTCATTGGGCCAGTGGTAGGGCACACCAGGAGAGACTAAGTGCTGCGTTTTGGGGGCTTGAAACCAGGCTCATTTGGGCAGTGTTAGAGCTGAGACAGAGAGCCCCAGTGCTGTGTGGTGTGGTACAAAACCAGAGACTCCAAGTGCTGCTTTTGGGGCCTGAAGCAGAACCCAAGCCCTGTGTGTCTGGGCTCACAGAGAGAGCCCAAGTGCTGCGTTTTGGGGGCCCGAAGCCAGGCTCACTTGGCCAGGGTTGGTGCTTAGGAACAGAGCCCACGTCCTGCATGGTGGGAGCTGTGGGGCCAGGGTCACTAAGGCACTTCTGGGGCTCCCCCAGAGAGACCGAGTGCTGCCCCCGGGGGGCTGGAAGCAGAGCCCCAGCCCTGTGTTTGGGAGCTGGGCTCAGAGCTGAGAACCAGAGCCAAGGGCTGCAGGTCAGTGCTCACAACTCCAGCCCGGGGGCTGCAGGGTGGGGGCTGCCAACCAGCTCCGGTGGGCAGGGGTAGGGCTGAGCCAGAGCCCCGGGGCTGGGGGGCTGGAACCGGAGCCCGGGGGCCGTGTCCTGGAACCACAGGCCCCGGCGCTCCGGTTCCGGCCCGACACGGCCCCGGCGCTCCGGTTCCGGCCCGACACGGCCCCGGGGCCTGTGCAGCCCCGCCGATCCCCCCCCGCCGCCGCCCGCCCCTTCCAGCCTTTATTCCTTGATTCGCCCCACCGAGCCGCCGCCGCCTTTATTCCGGCACCCGGCAGAGCCCCGGCTCCCCCGCGGGGCACCCCCCGGAGCGGACAGCGCGGTACTCGGGCCCCGGCCGCCGGTCCCCGCTCCCCGCCCGGCCCCGGAGCGCGGCTCCTCCTGCCCGCGGCGCCGGGACGGAGGCGGCGAGGCCGGGCTCGGGCTCGGCCGGTCCCAGCCCCGGCGCTGCCCCAGGCCCCGCGCCCCGCCCGGGGAGAGGCGGACACCGCCTGGGACTCCCCGCCGGCCCCGGCAGGGCCGCAAGCCCGGACCGCGCGCCCGCGAGCCCCGGCCTCGCCCCCCCCTCCCGCCTCCCGGCCCCGCCTCACCGCCCCCGAGCTCCGCACAGGCCGCAGGAGAAGCCCCGGGCCCGCAGCCCCGCGAACCGAGCGGCGGGTCCCGCCCAGCGCCCCCGCTCCGGTACCGGCGTCCGCCGCGGTCGGGGCCGGCGCGGTTCTGGCGGCGGAAGAGGCGGCGCGTGCGCGGGGCGGGGCGCGGGGGCGGGAGGGGCGGGGCCGCAGGGCGCGTGCGCGGGGCGGGGCCTGCGCCAGGTGCGAGGGGCGGGGCCTGTGCCAGGTGCGAGGGGCGGGGCCGCAGGGCGCCTGCGCGGGGCGGGGCCTGCGCCAGGTGCGAGGGGCGGGGCCTGTGCCAGGTGGGAGGGGCGGGGCCGCAGGGCGCCTGCGCGGGGCGGGGCCGAGCCCAGGTGGGAGCGGGCGGGGCCGCAGGGCGCCTGCGCGGCGTCCGGCCCAGGTGCGCGGGGCGAGTGGGCGGGTGGCGGGGCGCGTGCGCGGGGCGGGGCCGAGCAGATTTGAGCCCCCGCGGCCGCCGTCCCCCCCCATTTGCTCGTTCTCTGCCGGGGGCGCCGCCCGCCGTCCCGGGGCGGCAGCGGCCGGGCCGGGCTCCCCCGGCGGGGCCCAGGTGAGGCGCGGGGGGGCTCGGCCCGGAGCGGCCGGCGGGGACCGAAGGGGCCGCGGCGGGGAAGGGGCCGCGGTACCGCTGGGGGCCGCGGCCCCGGGTTCGGGGGGGGGTGTCGGGGCGGCGGGCGGGCGGGTGGCTGCGGGTGGCTCGGCGGAGGAGGAGCCGTCGGGGCGCCGGGGAATAAAGCCCGGAGGGCCGGAGCCCGGCGCCCCCCCTCGTCCCCCGCGCTCGGCCGCGCTCCCCCGGGGCCGGGCCCGCTCGGCGGGTCCCCCCGGCCAGTTCCCAAGCACCGCCCGACACCGCCGGGGCTCCCGGGCCCGTCCCGACATCACACGCGGGGCCGGGGGGTGGGTCGGGGGCCCGGAGCCCAGCTCCCGGGGCCGGGGCTCGGCCGTTCCGTTTGGCAGCGCCGAGAGCCGAGCCCGGGCCCCGCGGCCGTGGGGCCGGGGCAGAGAGCGAGTCCCGCGCCTTCGGGCCCAGGAACGGAGCCCCCGTCGGCCGGTTCTGGGCTCGGGGCCGGGGGCTGGGGGGGGGGCCGGGGGGGCTGTGGCCGCGGGTGGGGGGAGGCGGGAGGGCGCCGGGCTCTGGGGCTGGGAGGGGGTGGGCAGGGTGCGTGGGCCCCCGCCGGAGGTGGGGGTCCGCTCGCGTTGGTCCCCAAAGCCAGGGAGGCTGGCATGCACCAGGCCGAATTAAACGTCTGAGATAGTCTCTGGGCGAAAAGGCACTTTGCACACTCTCCGCTTTCGTCCCACTCTTTATTCGAGGTACACACATCATCAACACCACGACCCCCCCGCCCTCAATGCGCGTACAGCGATGACAGGTCATATTCATATCCGAGAGGTGACAGTGATTGATTTACGGCCTGGCCACAAGCCAGGAGCGCTGGAACAAGCCCGAGCTGTACTGGGCAGGAGCTGGAGGCACAGGCACCCTGGAACTGGGAAGCAGCTGGAGAGGAGCTGAGGCACCAAACGGAGCTGGAGACCAACTGCCCTGGAGAGGAGACGAGCTGGAACCAAAACTGAACTGGAGCTGGACCTGAAAGAAACAGAGGCAGAAACAATGAGCTGGAACAAAAACAAACGGGCAGAAACAATTGGGTGAAGCTGCACAAGAGCTGGAGCCATAAACAACCTGGAAGAGAAAGAAAAATGGGGGGAAAAAAAACCCCAACCCTACCTGAAGCTGCAAACGAGCTGGAACCACAACCAACTGGAGCTGAAATGATCAAGAGTCATCCATGGGCTGGAGCTGCAAACGAGCTGGTCCTGAGATGGGAACCCCAAATGAGCTGGGGCCAAAACTGAACTGGAGCCGTCCAGGAGCTGGACCTGAAAAAAACAAGGACAGAAACAATGAGCTGGAGCTGCAAACGAGCTGGACCAGAAACAATCAAGGTGAAGCTGCTGCAAATGAGCTAGAGGTGTCCAAGAGCTGCAGCCAAAACTGAACGGGAGCCATCCACAAACTGGACCTGAAAAAAACTGGGGCAGAAACAACCAACCTGAAGGTACAAATGAGCTGGAGCCATCTACAAACAGGAGCTGAAATGAGCTGGACCTGAAAGAGGAGCCGCAAATGAGCTGGAGCCGGAGCTGTCCAGGAAACCAACAGGAGCCCGAACCAGCACTAGAACAACCACCCAAACCCAAACAACTCACCTGTGGCTGCGCAGTCCGGGCAGGCAGAGCTGGGCAGGCGCAGGCAGGGCTGAAAAATGAGCTGGGCCAGAAGCAATGAAGGTGAAGCTGCAAATGGGCTGGAGCCACAACCAGCTGGAGGCGTCCACAAACAGGAGCTGAAACTGTCCAGAGCCATCCAGGAGCTGGACCTGAATAACCAGGGGCAGAAACAATGAGCTGAAGCTGCAAACAAGGTGGAACAGAAACAAAAGAGGGACAGAGACAACCAACCTGAAGCTGCAAACAAGGTGGAGCTGAACCGAGCCAGAGCCATCCGTGGGCTGGAGCTGCAAACCCGCTGGAGCTCTCCATGAGCTGGACCTGGAACAGGAGCCACAAATGAGCTGGAGCCAAAAGTGAACCGGAGCCGTCCAGGAGCTGGACCTGAAACAAACGGGAGGCCAAACCAACAAACCAACCACCTAAACAAAACCAAATGGGGCCCAAACAACCTGCCTGAAACTGCAGCCGAGCTGGAGCTGCGAGGTTCCCCGCAGCGTCCCTGGGCGGGCGCAGGCAGGGCTGTCCCCAGCCAGGACGGGCCACGTGCAGGGCAGGCGGCAGCGTCGGCCTCGGCGCAGGCAGGCCGGCTTCTTCCCGGGGCTCCGCACCCCACGCGGCTCCCGGCGTGGCTGGGGCTCCTCTGTCCGTCTGTCCGTCCATCCCTGTGCAGACAGACGTGGCACAGTCAGAGATCAAGGGCACGGACCCAGCACCGCACGCCTGTGGTGGGAGGGGAGGGACGGACGGGGACGGGACACCAGAAACGTCTCGTTTCTCCCCAGGAGAGCGGGCGAGAGCCAGGATCTGGCTGAAAACCCGCTCCCCCTGCGCAGCACCAGCGGCGGCACAGACCGAGTCCAGCAGTCCCGGGCTGGGGACGGGGCTGGCACCACACCAGTGCCAGTGGGGTCTGGGCTGGACCCCGACAGCGCCCGCTCCCACCTCCCCAAACTCCCCTCGCAGCCACAGCCCCCCCAGTCCCACCACCCAGCTCCCCTCGGCCGCCGCCTCGGGGCTCTCACCTCACCGGGCACGTCCTCCCCGCCGGTGTCCCTGGGCGCTCGCTGCCTCGGGGCCGTGATCCTCGCCCGGGCACCGGGATGAGCCTTCCCCCGCGTCAGCACGGCCACGCGGCATCCCCGGTGCCGCCAACGCCTCCCAGGGACCGGCAGCACCGGGACGGCCATCGCTGCTGCTCCCTGGCCAGGCCGGCTTCACCAACGGGGCTGCAGGAGCTGGTGCGGGTCCCGGAAGCGGCCTCTGCTCCAACCGCAGCGCATTATGAGCTGAAAAAGAAGGGTTTCGGTCAAAGCAGGGCTTCGTGCAGGGCCCAGAGCCACCCTGAGCTGCCAGCTCCGGCCCTCGGGCATCCATCCCCCCGCGAGGATGATGCCGGGCAGGGCCGAAGGGCTGAACCCCAGTGGAAACCAGTTCCCCCAGCAGCAGCTCCCACACTCACCAGTCCCAGCTCTCCCCAGATCCGGCAGAGCCAGCGCCAGCCCGCAGGGGCCTGTCCTGCCGTCGGCCATTCTGGAAAAGAGCTGGGGAGAAAAAAACGGGTGCCTGCACCGGGAGGAGGGAGCCCGGCGGCAGGAGGGGTCACCGGCCGCCTCGGGAGACCCCCGGGCCCCCCGTCTCCCCCGGGTACCGGGTGGGACATGCAGCGTGCGGAGCCCCCGCGGCCGGTCGCCAGGTCACGGTTCGAGCAGGGGCTGATGCCGTGGGGGAAAGCGGGGGCTGCTGGGGACCCCCAGCCCCGCAGGCCGAGCTGCAGCCGCTGCCCCCCGAGAGGGGACCCCGGGGGGTCGGTGCCGAACCCCCCCGGGACAGTCACCAGCCCCGGCCGGGCACCCCCGGGGGGTCCCGCAGCAGGGGAGAGGGAAACGGAGCGCTCACCGTGGCTGCCGGGGCAGGCAGGGCAGCTCCTAACGCTGGGGAACACGGGCCGGAGCCGTTTCCCTCACCCGGCCGCGGCCCGGGACCCCGAGGCCGCCCGCGGCAGCCAGGACACGGCGTCGCTCCCGGTTCCCCCCCGCCGGGTGCGGCCGCCCCGCGGCGGGACCGTGAGAGCCACGGCCAGAGCCGCCCCGGAGGAGCCCCGGGACGCCTGGGAGACCCCGGCGCAGCTGCAGCCGGTGCCCGGCACCGTAGCGCTCACGCCCCGAGGCACGCCCGGGGCCGCCGGTGTGCGCTCAGCCCCAGACGGGGAGACACGGCGGCGGCCCCGAGAGCAGCCGCGACGAAAAGGGGACCCGGGCTTGGCGGGGAAGCGGCCCCGAGTTTGTAGGGACCCCGCCGGCCAGAGCCCAGGGGACCGGGAGGAGGCGGCGGCGGCGGCGGCGGCGGCGGCGCCGCCGCCTCTGCGACCGCGGCGCCCCCTGGCGGCTGCCGGAGAGTTTTGAAGCCTCGGGGCGAGGCCGCGCACCTGCAGCCGCTGAGGCACGTGATAGCGGGTGAGGTCGAGGGGGCGTGGCTTGAGTAGGGGCGTGACCGGGCGGGAACACGTGGGCGGGAGGGGCGGGGTCGCAATGCGCCTGCGCGGGGCGGTGCCCTCAGGGGTTCGGCCCTTCCCCCCCGCCGCCTCCCGCCTGTTTTATTCCCGCCGGTGGCGCCGCCGCCTCCTTTGAGGTGGTGACGGTCGGTCCCGGTCCCGCCGTGTCTGCGGGGCCAGGTGAGGCGCGGGGGGGCTCGGCCGGCTGGGGCTGGCTGCGGGAGCCGGGTTTGGGGGCTTTGAAGCCGGGGCTAAGGCCGAGCGGCGGCCGGCGGGGACCGGGCTGCGGCGGGGAAGGGGCCGCGGTACCGCTCGGGGCCGCGGCCCCGGGTTCGGGGGGGGGTGTCGGGGCGGCGGGCGGGCGGGTGGCTCGGCGGAGGAGGAGCCGTCGGGGCGCCGGGGAATAAAGCCCGGAGGGCCGGAGCCCGGCGCCCCCCCTCGTCCCCCGCGCTCGGCCGCGCTCCCCCGGGGCCGGGCCCGCTCGGCGGGTCCCCCCGGCCAGTTCCCAAGCACCGCCCGACACCGCCGGGGCTCCCGGGCCCGTCCCGACATCACACGCGGGGCCGGGGGGTGGGTCGGGGGCCCGGAGCCCAGCTCCCGGGGCCGGGGCTCGGCCGTTCCGTTTGGCAGCGCCGAGAGCCGAGCCCGGGCCCCGCGGCCGTGGGGCCGGGGCAGAGAGCGAGTCCCGCGCCTTCGGGCCCAGGAACGGAGCCCCCGTCGGCCGGTTCTGGGCTCGGGGCCGGGGGCCGGAGGGGGGCTGGGGGGGCCGTGGCCGCGGGTGGGGGGAGGCGGGAGGGCGCCGGGCTCTGGGGCTGGGAGGGGGTGGGCAGGGTGCGTGGGCCCCCGCCGGAGGTGGGGGTCCGCTCGCGTTGGTCCCCAAAGCCAGGGAGGCTGGCATGCACCAGGCCGAATGAAACGTCTGAGATAGTCTCTGGGCGAAAAGGCACTTTGCACACTCTCCGCTTTCGTCCCACTCTTTATTCGAGGTACACACATCATCAACACCACGACCCCCCCGCCCTCAACGCGCGTACAGCGATGACAGGTCATATTCATATCCGAGAGGTGACAGTGATTGATTTACGGCCTGGCCACAAGCCAGGAGCGCTGGAACAAGCCCGAGCTGTACTGGGCAGGAGCTGGAGGCACAGGCACCCTGGAACTGGGAAGCAGCTGGAGAGGAGCTGAGGCACCAAACGGAGCTGGAGACCAACTGCCCTGGAGAGGAGACGAGCTGGACCTGAAAGAAACAGAGGCAGAAACAATGAGCTGGGGCAGAAACAATGAGCTGGAACAAAAACAAACAGGGGCAGAAACAATTGGGTGAAGCTGCCCAAGAGCTGGAGCCATAAACAACCTGGAAGAGAAAGAAAAATGGGGGAAAAAAAAACCAACCCTACCTGAAGCTGCAAACGAGCTGGAACCACAACCAACTGGAGCTGAAATGATCAAGAGTCATCCATGGGCTGGAGCTGCAAACGAGCTGGTCCTGAGATGGGAACCCCAAATGAGCTGGGGCCAAAACTGAACTGGAGCCGTCCAGGAGCTGGACCTGAAAAAAACAAGGACAGAAACAATGAGCTGGAGCTGCAAACGAGCTGGACCAGAAACAATCAAGGTGAAGCTGCTGCAAATGAGCTAGAGGTGTCCAAGAGCTGCAGCCAAAACTGAATGGGAGCCATCCACAAACTGGACCTGAAAAAAACTGGGGCAGAAACAACCAACCTGAAGGTACAAAGGAGCTGGAGCCATCTACAAACAGGAGCTGAAATGAGCTGGACCTGAAAGAGGAGCCGCAAATGAGCTGGAGCCGGAGCTGTCCAGGAAACCAACAGGAGCCCGAACCAGCACTAGAACAACCACCCAAACCCAAACAACTCACCTGTGGCTGTGCAGTCCGGGCAGGCAGAGCTGGGCAGGCACAGGCAGGGCTGAAAAATGAGCTGGGCCAGAAGCAATGAAGGTGAAGCTGCAAATGGGCTGGAGCCACAACCAGCTGGAGGCGTCCACAAACAGGAGGTGAAACTGTCCAGAGCCATCCAGGAGCTGGACCTGAAAAGAAACAGGGGCAGAAACAATGAGCTGAAGCTGCAAACAAGGTGGAACAGAAACAAAAGAGGGACAGAGACAACCAACCTGAAGCTGCAAACAAGGTGGAGCTGAACCGAGCCAGAGCCATCCGTGGGCTGGAGCTGCAAACCCGCTGGAGCTCTCCATGAGCTGGACCTGGAACAGGAGCCGCAAATGAGCTGGAGCCAAAAGTGAACCGGAGCCGTCCAGGAGCTGGACCTGAAACAAATGGGAGGCCAAACCAACAAACCAACCACCTAAACAAAACCAAACGGGGCCCAAACAACCTGCCTGAAACTGCAGCCGAGCTGGAGCTGCGAGGTTCCCGGCAGCGTCCCTGGGCGGGCGCAGGCAGGGCTGTCCCCAGCCAGGACGGGCCACGTGCAGGGCAGGCGGCAGCGTCGGCCTCGGCGCAGGCAGCCCGGCTTCTTCCCGGGGCTCCGCACCCCACGCGGCTCCCGGCGTGGCTGGGGCTCCTCTGTCCGTCTGTCCGTCCATCCCTGTGCAGACAGACGTGGCGCAGTCAGAGATCAAGGGCACGGACCCAGCACCGCACGCCTGTGGTGGGAGGGGAGGGACGGACGGGGACGGGACACCAGAAACGTCTCGTTTCTCCCCAGGAGAGCAGGCGAGAGCCAGGATCTGGCTGAAAACCCGCTCCCCCTGCGCAGCAGCAGCGGCGGCACAGGCCGAGTCCAGCAGCCCCGGGCTGGGGACGGGGCTGGCACCACACCAGTGCCAGTGGGGTCTGGGCTGGACCCCGACAGCGCCCGCTCCCACCTCCCCAAACTCCCCTCGCAGCCACAGCCCCCCCAGTCCCACCACCCAGCTCCCCTCGGCCGCCGCCTCGGGGCTCTCACCTCACCGGGCACGTCCTCCCCGCCGGTGTCCCTCGGCGCTCGCTGCCTCGGGGCCGTGCTCCTCACCCGGGCACAGGGATGAGCCTTCCCCCCGCGTCGGCACGGCCACGCGGCATCCCCAGTGCCGCCAACACCTCCCAGGGACCGGCAGCACCGGGACGGTCATCGCTGCTGCTCCCTGGCCAGGCCAGCTTCACCAACGGGGCTGCGGGAGCCCGTGCGGATCCCCAGAGCGGCCTCTGCTCCCACCGCAGCACGTTTTGAGCTGAAAAAGAAGGGTTTCGGTCAAAGCAGGGCTTCGTGCAGGGCCCAGAGCCACCCTGAGCTGCCAGCTCCGGCCCTCGGGCATCCATCCCCCCGCGAGGATGATGCCGGGCAGGGCCGAAGGGCTGAACCCCAGTGGAAACCAGTTCCCCCAGCAGCAGCTCCCACACTCACCAGTCCCAGCTCTCCCCAGATCCGGCAGAGCCAGCGCCAGCCCGCAGGGGCCTGTCCTGCCGTCGGCCATTCTGGAAAAGAGCTGGGGAGAAAAAAACGGGTGCCTGCACCAGGAGGAGGGAGCCCGGCGGCAGGAGGGGTCACCGGCCGCCTCGGGAGACCCCCGGGCCCCCCGTCTCCCCCGGGTACCGGGTGGGACATGCAGCGTGCGGAGCCCCCGCGGCCGGTCGCCAGGTCACGGTTCGAGCAGGGGCTGATGCCGTGGTGGAAAGCGGGGGCTGCTGGGGACCCCCAGCCCCGCAGGCCGAGCTGCAGCCGCTGCCCCCCGAGAGGGGACCCCGGGGGGTCGGTGCCGAACCCCCCCCGGGACAGTCACCAGCCCCGGCCGGGCACCCCCGGGGGGTCCCGCAGCAGGGGAGAGGGAAACGGAGCGCTCACCGTGGCTGCCGGGGCAGGCAGGGCAGCTCCTAACGCTGGGGAACACGGGCCGGAGCCGTTTTCCTTACCCGGCCGCGGCCCGGGACCCCGAGGCCGCCCGCGGCAGCCAGGACACGGCGTCGCTCCCGGTTCCCCCCCGCCGGGTGCGGCCGCTCCGCGGCGGGACCGTGAGAGCCACGGCCAGAGCCACCCCGGAGGAGCCCCGGGACGCCTGGGAGACCCCGGCGCAGCTGCAGCCGGTGCCCGGCACCGTAGCGCTCACGCCCCGAGGCACGCCCGGGGCCGCCGGTGTGCGCTCAGCCCCAGGCGGGGAGACACGGCGGCGGCCCCGAGAACAGCCGCGACGAAAAGGGGACCCGGGCTTGGCGGGGAAGCGGCCCCGAGTTTGTAGGGACCCCGCCGGCCAGAGCCCAGGGGACCGGGGACCGGGAGCCGCCGCCGCCGCCGCCGCCTCTGCGACCGCGGCGCCCCCTGGCGGCTGCCGGAGAGTTTTGAAGCCTCGGGGCGAGGCCGCGCACCTGCAGCCGCTGAGGCACGTGATAGCGGGTGAGGTCGAGGGGGCGTGGCTTGAGTAGGGGCGTGACCGGGCGGGAACACGTGGGCGGGAGGGGCGGGGTCGCAATGCGCCTGCGCGGGGCGGTGCCCTCAGGGGTTCGGCCCTTCCCGCCCGCCGCCTCCCGCCTGTTTTATTCCCGCCGGTGGCGCCGCCGCCCCCTTTGCGGTGGTGACGGTCGGTCCCGGCCCCGCCGTGTCTGCGGGGCCAGGTGAGGCGCGGGGGGGCTCGGCCGGCTGGGGCTGGCTGCGGGAGCCGGGTTTGGGGGCTTTGAAGCCGGGGCTGAGGCCCGGAGCGGCGGCCGGCGGGGACCGAAGGGGCTGCGGCGGGGAAGGGGCCGCGGTACCGCTGGGGGCCGCGGCCCCGGGTTCGGGGGGGGGTGTCGGGGCGGCGGGCGGGCGGGTGGCTGCGGGTGGCTCGGCGGAGGAGGAGCCGTCGGGGCGCCGGGGAATAAAGCCCGGAGGGCCGGAGCCCGGCGCCCCCCCCCTCGTCCCCCGCGCTCGGCCGCGCTCCCCCGGGGCCGGGCCCGCTCGGCGGGTCCCCCCGGCCAGTTCCCAAGCACCGCCCGACACCGCCGGGGCTCCCGGGCCCGTCCCGACATCACACGCGGGGCCGGGGGGTGGGTCGGGGGCCCGGAGCCCAGCTCCCGGGGCCGGGGCTCGGCCGTTCCGTTTGGCAGCGCCGAGAGCCGAGCCCGGGCCCCGCGGCCGTGGGGCCGGGGCAGAGAGCGAGTCCCGCGCCTTCGGGCCCAGGAACGGAGCCCCCGTCGGCCGGTTCTGGGCTCGGGGCCGGGGGCCGGAGGGGGGCTGGGGGGGCCGTGGCCGCGGGTGGGGGGAGGCGGGAGGGCGCCGGGCTCTGGGGCTGGGAGGGGGTGGGCAGGGTGCGTGGGCCCCCGCCGGAGGTGGGGGTCTGCTCGCGTTGGTCCCCAAAGCCAGGGAGGCTGGCATGCACCAGGCCGAATGAAACGTCTGAGATAGTCTCTGGGCGAAAAGGCACTTTGCACACCCCCACCACCATCTTCCTGTCATTCCATGTGTATACACTGCCCGGAACAATTATTATTATCTAATTAGGGAACATTTATTAACCAACTAATTAATAATAATTCAGTATTAAAGCATGACACTAATAGTCAGGTTGTGTCAGTGACTGATTCACCACCTGTCACACACCCCACGTCCATTAAGGAGCCGCAGGTTTCATCAGCTCACGCTGGACCTGCACCCAGCTTCGACGCCTTCCATTCCCAACCTTTTTTTTCATGTTTGTACAACAGTTTTGGTATTTGTAAGCTAAATGTTCCCACTGTATTCAGCATTGAAGTTTGATATTTGTATTCAAGGGATGGGAATGATGGATTCACACCATGACCAAAGGCTCTTTTTGGTGCCGAAAGACAAGCAGAGTCTTTAATTTCTGCTATTCACTGTTTATGCAATGCTTTGATTATTTATCTCATTAGTCGACGTCTTCAAATACATCATTTACTTTTTATACACTATTAAGGTATGACGTTACTATTCAGGTGATGACCGTGACATACAACCTGCCAGAAGCTGACTCTGCCGCAAGGCGCAGAGGCTGTGAAGAGCTGGAGGAAACCTCAACCAGGAGCACCCACCGTCTTCAGGATCCTCTGCCCCTTCAGTACTAACACAGTATTTATACAGCATTTTCTACATTTAATAATTAATCAATACCAATTACGAAGCGTTCAGTCTGTAAAGGACACGTTGAGCATTAATCGGTGATACTCACCCTCAGACGCTGGCAGGGATCAGTGCAGGCACCCCCAGCTCCGCGCAGGCAGGGGCTGGCAGCTGCCCCAGGCCAGGGGCACACGGTGCCCGGGGGGGAACCGGCCGAGCCGCGGGGTCCCCGCTGCCCACCGGCAGTGCCGCCCCAGACCCCGGCCCTTCCACCGGCTCCCCTGGCTGCCGCAGCCAGGGAAGGGACGTGCGTTCTCAGCCCAAGCCCGGGAAGACGCGGCTGCCCGGTGTGGACCCACGGTTCCCCGGGCCTGGGGGGACCCACAGCAGCAGGGCCCCCGAGCTGCCCGGTTGTGCCCCCGGCTGGGCCCGGCCGCTGCCGGGACCCGCCCGCCCCCTCGCTCTCCTCAGCCGCCTTTGGGGCCCGGTTTCCCGCCCACGGCTCCTCCCGCGCCACGGCGCCCCCTGGCGGACGCGGAGTCACACCGCGGGCGCGCGGCCACACCGCTATGGCGCCCCCTGGCGGACACAGGGCGGCGGTGCCCAAAGCAGCGCCATCTGGTGGCCGTAGGGCGGTATCGCAGTCCCCGGTACCGGCACCGGGGAGAGCGGCGGGACCCGCTCCCGGGCCGGGTTGCGGGGTCACAGCACAGCGGGTAGCGCCCAGGCCGGCACCAACACCCCCCCGGGGGGGAAGTGCAGAGCCCCGGCGCCATCAGCAAGCCCCCGCGGTAAAACCATCCCAAACCTCCCCGTCCCGGGGGGGGCTCCCACCCGCCCCCCGTCCCACCGGGGACCACCGGGGGCCGAAGGAGGGGAGGCGCGGGGAAAGGACACTCCGGTCACGCTCTGTGTGAGGTTTATATTGAAACTTTACTCTCCGCCGCGCGGTGAGACGGGACAGCACACGCGTGACGCTCCCTGTCCCTCCGGCCCCCCAAAAGCTGAGCACCAGGGGGGCAGGTCGCTGTGCTCCAGGGTTTTGCCTCATTTTAAACACAAACCAAGGTGGCGCGCCTCGGGGATTACACGAGGAGGTGTTGCTTTTCTTGCTTGATTCCCCAGCGAGGCGGGGAACCCACCCCGCGCCCGGGAGCAGAGGGTCTCTGCTGCTCTCCCCGCCGGCTGACGCAGAGCCACCCCTCCATGCCGGGGGGGACACACACACAACATCCCCACCACTCCTGGGCCTCCTCTCTGCACCGAGGGGGGTGCTGGGCTCCCCGAGCCCCCCTCAGGGACGCAGCAGGGCCGGAGCCGGAGGAGCGTGGCGCAGGCATGGAGGGAGAACTCTGCGATGGAGAACTCGGCAGCGCCTGGCTCCAGCGGGGCTGTGCCGTGAGGCAGCTCAGCCGGGAGCAGAGGGGAGCTACAGCCTCTCCTCCTCCTCGCAAGAGTATAAAAATACCAGCGTAACTTAGCTTAGCTTTTCTTTTTTGCCTTTTTTTTTTTTTTTTTTTTGTTTTTACAATTTATAAAAAGCTTTTACCCAACCGAAGTGCGCGCTCCATTAAACTTCTGTTCCGTCGTGCAAATTGCTGTGGACTTTGACTTCCAAGTTCACCTGCTTCACCTTCCTGCCTCTGCCCTCGCAGCTGCCCCCGGTTTCCCTCAAGACATTGATATTCCTCACGGTGCAGTACCGGCCGTCCAGCGCCTTCTCCGTACCCCTGGGCAGCTCCACCTTGGTGTTCAGGGGATGCTCCTCGGGGGCGGCTCTGGCAGCCTCTCGTTTCCTCCGCAGCTTCCGACATTTCCTGGTGAGGAGACAAACTCCGGAAAGCACCAGCAGCAGCAGGGTGACGGCAGCGAAGGCGCTCCCCAGCGAAGCGCCCGTTTGAGATAAAGAGGCCGCGACGGCGCCTTCCTCCCTCTCCAAGATCAGCGACTTCATATTGGTGCCGTTCTTGATCTGGTCGCCTTCGTTGTCGTAGATTAAGGAGTCGTCCAGCGTCAGCCTCCCGTCGCTATCGACCAAGTCCCTGCGGCCGCGTTTCCAGCGGCGAGCGAGGGAGCGCTGGACGCGAGGTCCTGCCATGCTCTCTGGGCCAATTACGTAGATGACCTGCAGGTACCACTGGTGTCCGGCTTCCACCTTGAACAAAGGGAATACGCACGGACAGAGGAAATTTTAACTACGGCTTTGAGATCAAGTGATTTTGTTAAGTAAAGGTGGAGCTGATTGCATTTCTTGTCCCGTTTCTTGATTCGTGTAAATGTCAACAAAGCAGCTCAGTGTGTTTTTAGGAGCACCTGCGATAGCGTTTATCGCCAAGCGAGGCATTTGGCCTTGCTGTCCGTCTTCGGCAATTACAATAATTAATGCAGGAACATTAATAATACGTTTTTAAAGAGCTTCTTTACCGAGTGCTTTGGAAAAAAACTTCTTAATCACCAGAATAAATTCCTCATCTCCCATTTTCTGTGCAGGACTTTGCTTCTTAATTGGCTTCACCGTTAATTTACGGTACAATCCTAGCCCTGCCAAGAAGCCCCCGAAGCAGACAGAGAGGTCACTGGCTTACAAGAGGGGCTCTGGGGAGGGACACAAAAGCCCAGAACTGGGATATAAAACTCTGCCCTTACTCAGAGCTTCCCCTGCATCCCTCCTGTTTCCTCCGAGCCTCCGCACGCAGAGAGGAACCGCAACCAGAGGTCGTCTGCCCCAGAGGGTTGCCAGTGAACTGCAGAAGGCTGCAAGACCAACCCTAGCAGGAATTTAGTTTCTCTAGGCAGTGTCAGGTCCAGAGCCCGCATTTCACAAAGCCTCTGGGACGCCCTGGACAAGGGAAGGGAGTTTTGGGCTACCGGTATCGCTCGGGACGTACCTTGTAGAGAGCATCCACCTTGAGAGTAAATCCATCGACTCCGGGCATGCTGCTTACCGAGTGAAACTCGGACAGCTCGGAGGCAAAGTGGGCATCAAAAGGCACGTCGTGGAAATACTTATCCGTCACTTCTGGTTGGTTCCGGTCCTGGAAAAGCAGAGAGGGGTGATCTGGAGCCACGCCGTCCTGGTTTAGCACTGACCGTGTCAATATTAGGTACGCAGAGTTTAACCAGCCCGCTCAAACTAACTCCATTGACGTCACCCTCGTTCCGTGAGCGGTAACGAGGCTGCCAGCGAGGACGCTGGCAAACGCTAATTACAAAGCACGTGGCAAGGGCTGAACGGGTCTTGGGAGCTAAGCGTAGATTTATACAATGAAGGAGAATTTCTGTGTAACTGGTGAATAAATCTCCCTTTGTGTGACGCCAGTCCTGTCAATTCCAAGCTACCCTAAGAGCGGAGATCAAGGGAAATTTTAAGAGCTTGGTACACAGCGGCTTTTCCTTCCTAATTTGTCATTGGTTTGGGTTTTGGTTTTTTTTTTTTACACCAAGAAATACTCATGGATAAAGACCGAGAAAAAACTGATCTTGTCATCATGGTTTGCGCCTGTCTGCCCAGTGATGCAAAAAAAATCCATGCTCTCCGGACACGATCACGCACAGCGCTGGACACGGCGATTTTGTCCGCAGCCGAACGCTTACCAAGAGGAGAAATCGGTGTTTCAGGTGCTTGTTGGGTTGAATACAGCCGTACTGGGGCCCCTCGTTATAGACGGTGCCCGTTGGGTCGAAGAAAGGCACGTAGCCGTCCTTGCCCGTACACAGATAGACTTTTTCCAACTGCAGTTTGTAAGCGGCATTTAGGTTTTGTTCGGGGTTCCAGAGCACGCGGCCGTACAGGATTTGCCCTGAGGAGGTTGGGAGAAAACCGGTCGGGTTAAATTCTCCAATTTAAGAGGAGAACCGCTGTTGGAGCCAAATGCACCGAACTACTCGTGGCTCGGGGTTTCGAAGGGTTTTGATTTGCGCGGGTGACAGAATACCGTGCGCGAGCACATTCTTGTCTTGTCATGCTGTTACGGGGCTGTAACGTGCTCAAAATGCCGTTTGCTGCCGTGAAAGAGGCAAAGCCAAATCTGGGTTTCGCCCTTCCCTTTCAGGGGAATGGAAGTTGTGAAGACAGAAACCCTCAGGTACGAGCAGAATAGGAAAGAAAACGAAAATAAATCCTACCCTTTGAAAAAGCCCCTTTGTAATCCATTTCTGCCAGAGACATTTCGGATTTGGTGGGGTCCATCAGAAACACCTTCTCGTTGTTACAGAGCTGAAACTCCGTGTTTAGGGAGTAGACGACGGGAACCGGGCGGTTTGTCTGCTGGAAGGCAATCGGGATCAAAAATCTAAAATTGGAGCAGGAAAGGAAAAAAAAGGAGAGGTTTAGTTTGGACACATCTTAGTTACACGGTGATGACCTACACGGTCTGCTTCCCCCTTTCTTCCCTCCTGCTTTACAATTCACAGTCCGGCAGCCCGCGCTCCGGTGGGCTTCGGCCCCGACGGCTTGTCGCCCCTCAGCCTGCCCGTTTCGCAGCGATGACGCGGGGCTCTGCTCAAGGCTCCTCCCGACAGCTTTGATTTTCTTTCTGTCTGGGGACAGCCCAAGGCTGTGTGGGCTTCTGCGGCCCCGAGGCCGAAAACTGCTGGGAGACGGACGGCAGCGCAGGACAGCCCCTGTTCTGGGAGTCCATAGTCTCACTCCACAGCAAATTTTTTTTAAGAAAGTGGGTTTTTTTTTTTTTGAAGAAAGCAAAGACACCTGCCTGGTGCTGAGCAGTAACAGACCCTGTTGCGCTACAGACCGTCTGCAGCACCCAGATCTTTCTCTGCCCTGAGCGGGGACGCTCTCGGTCGCAGGGGGAACCCTGACCCAAAGAGGAGGTTCCTCCGCTCCCCTTTTCCCTTCCGGCCGGGACCGCGCAAACAGCCCAAACGGGCTGAAACCGTCCAGCCGCCGCCGCGATGACGGGGACTCCTTACCGCTCGGGAGCGTGAGCCGTGCAGGGCAGGGGCTTGTCTCCAGGCTCCATCCACGGCTGCGTGGGCTGCACAGTACAGGGGATTAGGAAGATGGTGTACTCTCCAGAGTAATCCTTCCTGGGAACAGACAGGAGACACGGCGGTCACCAAACGAGACCCCGAGCTGTTCACCCAGCTGACACGTTTGCCTGACATCCACCATTTTCTAATTAGCGTAAGCAGGGAAGACAAAATTCGTAGCAGGACCTCTCCCTCGCCCCAGAAATGTCCGGCTGCTCCAGCGGTCGCGGGAGGGACAAACCGGACCTGCGGTGTTGGATTTGACCCTCTGTGCAAGGAGCACAGACTGTAAGAATAAAGAGTCACAGGCAGAAATAATAACAACAAGGAATTTTTTTAAAAAAGGGAACCAATCGTTTCTCCATCTTAACGCACCTACCTCCACCAATTAGCACTAGTGGTGAAGTCAGTCGTGGAAACGAAATCCTGCTTTTAACTTGCAGGCTGCAAAAACCACCTCCGGTATCTACCTACCCACTGGCTTAATCGCTAGAAAAATGCATTTACAAGGAGATGAACTGATTTCTCCCTCTACTTAACCAGCAGCAGAGCAGCGTTTCCAGCCCCGACAGCGGCTCCCCGCGTGCTTCAGCTCTGAGCCCTTGAACGCGGCCGGCTCCCGACCGCGCTGCGCCTGCCGAAAGGGCAACAGGGATTGCTCTCCCCGGCCCGGATTTCAAACTGCTCCGCCGGTGCTGCCGCCTACGTGCACGTTCGTTGCTTAAAAAGAACTTTGTGCTGCGGGAAGGTGCTGAAGGTGGCCGTAACCCACAGCCCTCACCTGTTATAGGAGCTGGTCGCTCTCCAGAGCTGGTAGGGAGAGTCGAAAGTCTGAGCGCTCCACAGCAGCTGCAGGTCAAATTCGATCCCTCCCAGGTGGTCCGGAGTCATTAAGAAGGACTTGACGTCCGGCAGGCTGTGGTGCTCCATCACGAAAAGCCCTGGGGTGAGGAGAAGGGGGTGACGGGTAAGGCAGAGTTCGGGGAGACCCCCCACGCTGCACACCTCGGCGCAGAGGGTCTCCTCCCGGCAAGGGGGCTTGTTCTGCTACCTGCGTTTTCCCAACGGATCCGTGTTTGTACGTCGGTTTCTTCCTCTATCAGGACTAACGCGCTCACCTCTGAACTTGGCCTGCGTCTTGAACTCGATAACCAGCCGGCCGTCCTCGCGGATGTAGATCCTGATTATCTGCAGCCGGGCCGAGAGAACGCTGTCGGTCTGAATCCCTGCACGGGGCGGCAAGAACGTCGTCACTGGGGAAGCCGCCCGGCACGGTCAGTCCTCGGGTGGGCTCTGCCAGCCCCACGTAGCTCCGAAAGCGTCTGAGAGAGCTCCAAAAAGGCACGCTTTAAACGGGATCGCCCTCCAGCGAGTCAGCCACACGCTTCCTCCGTTACCCGTATGCGCCGCCTCACTCACTCAGGCATAAAGGACGTAAATATACTCAGTTCCCCACTATGATTAGCCTGTGAACGTAACTCATTTTGCATAATAAATGGTAGGTAATTGTTTCTGGGTGCTCCTGGCCTTAATTCCTGAGTGGCCCTCCACGAAGAGGGCTCTGCGATCCCCTCCTCCGCAATACTCAGCGTCGCCGCTGGCAGAATAAAACCCAAGGCGAGGCACCGCGGGTTCCGAGCGGCAATTAGCGCTCGAGGCTGGAGGCACGCAGCACACGCGGGCTCCGAATTTTGGGGGGAAGGCAAACGAACAGGCTGGAAACGGAGGACTCGAAGGGCGCGGGATAAACCACACACAGACGCACGGGGGTTTGGTCTTGGGTGTAAGGACCAGCAGAGGAACGATTTAAGGCTCGCCGCCGGAGCACCGCGGTTTTAATGAACACGGGGATAATATGGGGAAAAGTCCATCCGTGAGAGCAGGGGGCTGAGGAACGCGACTGCAGCTCCCAGGCGGGAATCACTGAAAAGCGACGGAGAAATCACTCCAAATATTCCCCCCCGGGGAGCGACCTCTGCCTGGCCGGGGAGGCTCTGATGAAGAGCTGGCTCCTTCCCTGCAGCGCTTGCCGGGGCTCGGTGAGAACTGCTCCCACCGACAGCGAGAAGCTGGGAGGGGGGAAACGACAGCCCCCTCGCTAAGCTTACGCAAAGGCAGTGCTACCCACGCTCGGGACCGCGGCGGCAGTGCAGAAACGAAGAAAAAGGGGGGAAAAAAAACCCCCAAACCCAACCCCAAGAACAAAGCAATTCTCCCGTAGCCCTTCGAATGCCTGGGACCTACCCGTCCTCCAGAGAACGGTATCGTAGAAAAAAGAGAACTCCATCTCCGTGTGATGCTCGAGAGAAGCCCAACCTCTCGGCGCCGTCACGTAAATGTAGGACACATAGAGCGGGACGTGGACTGTTAAGAAGGACTGAGCAGAGTCCCGTACCTGTCAATAAAACCCCCCCAAAAAAAAAGGTGGTTACGCACCTTCCGAAGGAGAGACACTGGCCCAGACGCACGGCGCACGCTGCATTCGCGTTCTGCTCTGCAAATGGGGAAAAAAGCCAGAGCACCTGCAACGGACGATGCCTTTTTAGTTCCGGACCGTGGATGTCCTGAGCACAGCGGGGATAACGTGGGCATGAAGTATTTCTAAAGCTACGTATCGTCGTTGCTCCCTCAAGACTGAGCGTTACTGCCAAGCAATTAGCCGGCTTGCAAAAATTTATTGCTGGACCGTCATTTGAAATAATAATGAACTGCTGGGAAAAAGGGATGCAACCACAGAGCGCTCCTCGCATCCTACAGAACTCCTACAATTAAGTCAGAGACGACTGCCTGAGCCTTCTTTACCTTTTTACGCAGGAACTTTAGACAAACCTGCATTTTAAATAAGGGTAAGTGCCGAAGCATACCGGCGTCGTGGTACAAAAGCACCTGCGGTCACAACTTCACCCCCAAACCCTCCCTGTTTCCAATTCCGTGAAATAAAAATAAGCATCTCCGCTTGCTCAGGACTGGCCCTGAGAGTCTCCGGAACACCTCTGCGGCTCCATACACACCATTTATCCTCCGCAGAGCGCAGCCGGACCCTGCGAACCCCTGGGAGAGCTCGGAGGGACAATCCAGACTGGCTGGTGCCGCTCTCCACGTCCCCAATTCTGCAGCTGTTGAGGCCGAGTGGCTCCTCTGGATTTGTGCAAATAATCGGAGCTACGAAAAGGAAAGTTAACGAAGCGTTCCAGACCGGCAGGAACGAAAAGAGATGCTGTCGGCCGTAACGTTCTGATCGGGAATTCAACACAAGAACCTAACGAAGACGAGCTACTCGCTCGAGTGGGATGTCGCCGTATGATCCGTCCATGAGAGGGCAGCGAGGCACGTCTGGTAGCGAAAGGCACTATTTTACAGAAGAACATTTCTGGCTTTTGGTCTGCCGGTGGGTTAAAAGAAGTTGCTTAAAAATTCCCATGACCTCGCTCCGCTGCGGAGCACGAACTGACGTGTCTCTGCTCTGTTCTTTGCTCCTTCAGCCAAAATTGTAAAAGAACAGAGCGGAGCTGAGAACGTTTTGTGCTCCCAGTGCATCCTTGTATTTAAAACAAGTATTTTACTGGCGCCTTGAAGATTAAGAGAATAAAACCTACGTTACCCCAACGAAAAGAAATGAATTCAGCACATTTCGCAAAGCACCAGTCTTTTCTAGGTAAAAGCGGGGGGAAGAGCCACGCTCCAGTTGCACGGAGCAGCAACATACGCGAACAGAGAGCGGAGCTTGGCCTCGGAACCGAAGAAAGGTCTGGATTATGCGGGAGGGTTTCGGATGCGGCATCTCACCTGGAAGTCAGCGGTGACGGAGCCTCCGCAGACGTCGATTAACTCAGTCATGTCGTAGTAAGCGTCAAAAGTCCAAATGCAGCTCTTGAGGTTGAGGTGCTTATAGAGCTGGATCGTCTTCGGCTCCCTCACCGCGGGGTCAAACTGGTAAGGGCGGTCGTAGCCAGGACCGAGGACGATGCTGTCGTAGGTGACCTCATCCAGAAAGCCTGCCTCTGCGGTTAGGAGACACCAGGACACTGATCACGCCAGGTTTTAATGAGCTCGAGGTCAAGCACTGAGGTGCCATTTTCACTCTCAAATCACGTCAGTGACTTTTATTCTATCCGGGACTTGACGGGCTCCTCTCCCTTCGTCCTCCCGGAGGTCAAACTGAACACACGCAGCTCTTCGCAGGGGAAAACGCTAGAGGAACGGGGTAAGGATCCTAAACCCCAAACTTACCAACACATTAATTAAAGGCTGAAGTTAAAGTTTAAGAAACGCAGAACAGCTTGAGCACGAAACGAACGGACCGAAGTACAACCAGCCCCTGCCCACCGGGGAACGCGACCCGGAGCGTCGGAGACGCAAACCGCCTTTTCCCTTCTGCTCTGGCAGTTACTGCAGCAGTGAATTTGTTTTTGCTGCTGCTTGTCGCCACACGGGAGACCTCAGCGACACAGGCAGGGCGATCCGCTTGCTGTGGATCCCTCTCTAACCGCGCGGATGTCACGAGACGGATGCGAAAAGCAGAAAATCACCAGCTCGCCGTGAACCTACAACCTCCTCGAACGGAGCAACGCTGCTTAACCCCGTCAGCTTTTAAACGTTCCCATGCATCGCATCGCATCGCATCTCCGACGCGGCAACAACTCTGTTCGCCGCTGCCCGTGCAGGAAGATGAATTATTATTGACGTAACGTCGAGAGAGCCCAGAAGAAGACAAAGCCGCCTTCTCTGCATTGCTTTACCGGCTTCTCCCTCCCGCCAAGTTCAGAGAGCAAAGGCTGGCTTTGAGGATTACCTGAGACACCTCTGAGGTCTCTGACGGCGACCAGGTTTGAGCAGACGTGCTGGTGCCTGTAGATAGACTCGGAGAGAAGGAAATGCAGGTTGTGCAGCGGGAGGGTGGAGATGAGGGGCAGCATGCCGTCCTGATGGGGGATCTGCACCGAGATGTGGATTCTGGAACAAACAGCGGGTGAGAGCGGAGGAAAAAGCAGCCCTGGCAGGGACGGCAGCCCCGCGCGTTACCCCACAGCGGCGCGGCTCAGACGGGCCGACCTGCTAGCGGCAGCCCGACCTCGAATTTCAGCTAAATTTCCCCGTCTACACATCTGCTCCTTAAGCTGTCCCACCAACTCCGACTTCCTGAGGGGAAGGGACCCCCTCAGCGGAGCAGGGTGTGAGGAAGAGAGCGGGAGCGCTACCCCGAGCACCCCACGCTGCTGAGGAGGACGCGCCGCGCGGAGGGATGTGGCTTCAGACGCACCTTCTCCTCTCTCCTGCCCTGCCCCAGGCTCGTACCTGTTGGGATGCTCCTTGTGCTTGACGTCCAGGTACTTCAGGGTGGCAATGAACGACTGCGCCTGGAAACCTCGGGCCGTCCCCGCGACCACAGGAGTGTGACAGATGGCGCTGTCCGTGCCGATGGTAACCACGTTGCTTCTCAGCGGGGTTCCCACGTGGCCGGCCTTGTCCACGGCCTTGGCCACGCAGCGCACGTGGAACCGCCGGCTGAAGTAAATGCTGTCCAGCACCTGCGGGGAACCAGGAGGGACAAACACGCCCGCGGGTCAAACACACCAGCGTTACGACATCTGACCGTGCGGCAAAATCGCTTTGTCCTGGTGTTTTGAGGCGGCAGGGAGGCGAGGCACGCGCGCGTGCCGACGTCTGCTCGGCCACCTGGGCTTGCCCGGTGCGACGGGCCTCTCGTTGCCCGCGCTGCGGTAGATGCTGGAGCGCGTGGGGTGCTTTACAGCTCCCAGCCTCTGCCCGCATCCTGACGGGAGGGGAAGGGGGAGCCTGAGCTGTTACGATCCGCCAGGCTCCATCCGTCTCCTGCCACCAGGGATTTAACGAAGCGTCCGAGCGCTCGCAGCCACTCCCCGCGCCGACGGAAGCGGTGCTCGTAGCAGGCTCGGTGAAGAACACTGCTAAACTTTCTGATGACAACAGAAGAAAAATAATCCCCAAAGAAGCACCCGTACGTCTCATGCCAGTTCTCAAATCCGAGGAGATTTTTTGGGTTTAATCTCTGCGTAATTAAAGCGTGAGCTACCCACTGAAACCGTCTCAGACTCAGGCACGGTCTAGAAACACACCCGGACGCGTGAGAAGAGCGGAGGCATCCCAGCGCCTGGGAAAAGCCCTCAGAGGAAAACAGTGATTCTGTTAGCGGGGCAGGACACAAACAGTCCCGGGACGGAGAGGTCTCGGGCCGCACGCGGAGCACCGCAGCAAAACGAGTGCCTGAAGGAACAGCAGTTCGGAGCTGGAGCTACGCTCTCCCGGCAAGCGGAGCGGGACGGAAGGAGAGCGGGCAACGCCACAGCCAAGCCCTGGTAGCACGGGTCGCGTCGGCGTGCCGAGCTCTTATTCAGGCACAGCCGTTTTTCGGGTGCGTGACTTTTCAGCCGGAGGAACGCAACCAAATTTCACGTGTGAGCGATCGCACGCCACGCCGACCGACAGAGCTGCCCCAAGCCCTCGCTGACTTACGCCACGCGCTCTTGCGGCTTCGCCACGCCGGTACCTGACCGCGTACCTTATGGTTGACGCTAGTGAACGGTGTGTTGTCAGTGATGGTTTCAAAAGGCGACCTGGCTCCGTTCCCGTCCGTGGGGGTTGCTACTTCCCAGCTGAACCGTATCGAAGACTGGTTGATCCCAGCCTCGCCGCAGCGTTCCTGCATGACCGCGTACTTGGGGAAGTGAGGGTCACAAGGAGTGACGCAGATGAGCGGGTAGCCCGGGGAAGGGGATCTCTTAGCACCGTCCTTGGTCACTTCTTCCACCCGGTCGTAATCAGCCAGGGTGACGACCTGGATGGACGCACGACAGCAGCGTTCGCCTGAGGCCGAGGGGAGGGGGTGGCAAAGGCAATCCTTCCCACGCGCTCCAAGCCGGCTGCATCGTTGCAGCTCTTCATTTTATTTCAGAACCCCCCACCGGGACTTTCAGTCTGTACTCGAAGGGTACTAAATCGCATCCATGGCGACGGGCAACTTACCACCGGGGGTGCCGGTAGAATCAGGCTCCCTGCTGCCTCCTGATCCAAAATAGTCACTACTGCAGTGCTGGTATCTCCAAGGACAGCTTCCACCGGATCGTCCGGACCCAGCACCAGAGAAAAGGACTCGTGCCACTCCCGGTCTTCATTGGACATGATCTCCACCTTAAACATGACGTGGTTCATGCCTGTGAGAGGAAATACAAGGGAAACAGCGAGAACTGGGTTCGTCATCAGATGTCGCTCTGAAGTTCTCATAAAACACCTGCACAGCTGGTCCAGGCTGTGACCGCTGAAACATTATGGCAAAATACGCATTATAAATTTCATTTCCGCTCACTGCTACTAATAATTCCGCCCTGTCCACACAGGAGTCGTGTCTACACATAAAACTCCAGCTACGACCCAACTGACCAGGCGCTAGGTCTACTAGCGGACGCCACCTGAGGCTCAATAACGCCTGTCTCGTGTTAGCTGTCTGTTCCAAAATCTGTGATCCGAGCACCTCCCGCCCCTGCTGTGAGCTCCTCTGGCGCCTCGCACCACTGCGCAGAACCGTTTGGTGAGGGCTTCTTGGTCCAGCAGCACGGTCTGAGCTGCCGCACTGGATCCTGAAAGGTCTCTGCCGAGCCCCACGTCCTCCCAAGCCCCCTTCGCTCTCGCCTGCCAGACGCCTGTGCCTCGTCCTCTCTTCCGATCACCCTCCGCTTCTTCGGCCTTTTGGCCTAACAGAATTACAGAGCGCAAGGCTGCGGCCCAGAAGAGTCACGCTTTAAAAAAGACCGCACAGGAAGCGGTCTATGTAGTACAGTTAAAATACGTCACCAAAAATCCAGGAAAAAAGCCCCAACCAAACCAAACCCCAGATCCTTCCGGGGATGGAAAGTTGCACGCGAGAGAAAACGCGGCAAGATTTGGGACGGCCTTCCCATTTTTTCAAGTGACGTTAATTCCAGCGAGCGGAAAGACTCCACCGTCTCCCTGTCCCCTTAGGCACGTCCCGTCTGCTCAGCACAGAGCTCACCGCCTCCGGGCGTTCGTTCCCTCCTCCTTTTCGTCGCCCCCCTGCTCGGGCAGCAGCGTGGCACTTTGCTCACCGAGCGAGAGGAAGAGCGGCGAGGCAAGGAAAGGGGAAAAGTCTTGCGCCCCACCTCTAACACACTGAAGAGCCGGACAGGTGCCTCTTCCCACAAAGACGGCGACGAGCCCACGATCAAACCCCGAATCAAATCTAAACCCCAAAACCGAAGGGTATGTTACGCCTTCTTACAGCTCAGGCAGTTCACCGGGAGCAGTCAGACCCGCGTCGTGTCGTGAACCTCATGCAAACCTCCTCGCTCTTTCCCTTCAGCGCTCCTTTCTGACGCACACGGAACGTCACCGGCCACGCCACCACCTCCACCCTTCCCTCCAAGGACCCTTTACCTGGGCTGAATTTGAGCATTCGACTCTTGGGATAGTAATCCACTCCGGCCTGTGCCGAGCCATCGCGGGTGCTACAGCGGACTTTGGAGGTCCTGTTCTGATCTCCTCTCCGGACCACCTTGATATTTATAACGGCAACACCCTCCGGGCCAGGTGGCTCCCGTACTTGGTACGCAGCTTCTTCAAACTCGATGGTGGGTGCTAGAGAAACGGCAGTGAAGAAAAAGCCCCAAGTTCGCCCTTTACAGACAAAGAGCATTCAGGAACTGGGGCGAGCTAAGCTCAGCTCCTTTTAGGCTCTACCTACACATCTTCAGAGCAAGGGGCTCCTCAAAGCAGGGGCCAAAACTGGCGCTGTAAGGGTTGGACGTGTAAGGGGTGTGCAAAACCCAACACGGGTGTTGGGCTACAGAGTGATTCTCCCATCGCCGGCCTCCCGCTGAACCACACGCCCTCAAAACCCGCACGATGATGGTGCTACGGCCCCCGCTGGCGGCCACGCCAGAGGGACCTGCCATCCCCCTTCTTCCCCACAGACCTCTCCAGGCTGGGACGCTGCGGAGGGAAGGCAACATCTCCCAGGGGAAGCACAGCAACTCCCTGCGCAGCTGCAGGGGAACGGGATGTGGGACAAACGGCGGGTTCAAGCCACTGTTATTCCACCTCTCCGTTAAGACCAGCCCAGCGCACGAGGCGTCAGCACACAACGCCGTGCCCACGTCACTGAGGGCGTTCGCGTGTGCTAAATGAAACCGCCAACCGCCGACGAGGCCGTGCTGACTACCTCGGAACCGCGTCCTGCACCACAACCCCGACATCCTCGTTGAACGTCCTCGCTTACCATCTTCGTCGTTGGTGATGGTTACGGTCGCCGTGTCCATCTTCCCAATCCTAGCTCCGCTCCAATGGTTTCCAAGCGGGCTGCCGAGATGGACCTGGAACTGCTCCTCTGGTTCAAAGGCAGAGTCATCGCTGATATAAACGCTGCAGTTCTTCACCTAAAGCCACGTCAGCAGGAGAAAACGGCAAACGTTCATAAACCCCCTGAAGCCACGTAAAGGCCACCCTGTACCTCTCTGCCTCGGGTTTCATGCCTGAGTACTGTCAATCCTGGAAGAAACGCTTCTATTTTTAAGGCTGCTACTTCACTGCGGACAAACCGCACAGTTGCGTGAGGAGACACAGCACTGACGACATCTGCTTCCACAAACCGACAGCTCTCTGCTACAACAATCCCGAGTCCTACTGAGACGGGGGATTTGCATTTCACGTTTCAACCGGTTTTAGGATCAAACCACCAACCCCTTCAGAGTCACGTCGTATTTCCAGGACCGGAAGAATTTGTGACTTGAAGCGTGTACGAAACCAGTTTGGACAGCCCCTGTCAGCCGCCCCTGACCGTGCAGAGCCGAGGAGGAGATCTGAACCATCAACGGTTCTTCATTCTCCCTACAAGCCAGGTTCTGCTCACCTTCTCCCCTTTCAAGAAAGTGATGCGAGACTCCTCGGCGTTTCTCCTCTCTGCAAAGTCCTCCATGACGTCTGCTGTCTGGCTCTGCGTGTAGCACCTGACAGAGGACTCGTAGCTCAGGTCCCCGGTGCGGAAGATGGGGATGTGCAGAGTGCCCTCCTTCTCCTTCACCGTGTACGTGTCCTTGGTGAACTGCATGCTTGGTACTGCAGGAGGCAACAGAGAGAGTCAAGCACTCGAGCAGCAAATTGAGGCACGTACACCCCAGGAGAACCGCTGCACGGAGACAGAGAATAAGACGGAGGCTTCAAACAAACAAGTGACCATCGCTGCCATCATCCCTCTCCAGAGCACAGGATCAGCGGCCCCTGCAGCGCGTCAACCAGAAGGAACCTCTCCTCGTCACCTCTCCTCGGTCACCTACTCCGACAGCCGATGAGACTTGTTCGTCCTCCAGCGTTTCGGTGCTGTTGCAACGCGCTGGAGGACGGGACCGGGCTGGCAGTGCAGGGACGGTGGGTTTGCAAAGTACGTCGGGGAGGGACGTACGAGGGCTCAGAACAGAATTGGGTGCTGTGCCTCCAAGCGTTACCCTACCGTCTGTGGGCAGACACAGAACAGACCGCTTGCAGCGGAGAGGGCAGACCTCCACCCGAGACGCAAAGGCTGAAACGATTAGAGGCGACTACGGGGTTAGATTACGCAGCGCGTGCTTCCCTGAGGCAAGCGAACGCGAGAGACGTTAAAACCCAAGAGGCAGTAAACGCGCGGTGAGGCTTTCTCAGGGAGCGCACAGAAAGCACGGAGCGAGGGCTCAGCTCTGAGCGGGGCAGCCAAAGTGTGGCTGAAAGAGAGGGAACGCCACGGGACAATCCATCCCGCACTCCCACAGACCCTCAGGTCTCGCCGACAGCGAAGCACGGAAAGAAACGGGGCGGCCAGACGGAACGGGAGGATCCCAGGAAAACAACCTAAATCCAGCCTAGAAATAACCAACCTAGCCAAACCTCCTGCTGCGTGGATGTGGGATGCCGGACTTGTCCGGGCTTGCTGGTGCCGAACACAGGGCCGTTATGAGCCAGCAGAAGGGGCCCTGGGGGAGTCCAGCCTGGGCGAGAGCAGGGATGGAGCAACTTGCTTATCTTGCGCTGATAAGCACCGGACCCGAACAGGGGCAGGAGATGAGCAATTTGTTCATCTTAACAAGATGCGGCGCCTGACGGGTCTGCTCCTTAATCAACTGACGCCTGGGGTGAGGGGGAGCCTTCGCAGCTTGACGTTACTTTGGTAAAACTAAACAGACCACCGCTCCTCTGTACTGAACGCCTTTGTTCTCTGCCACTTCCCCCCCCCAGCCCCGATCAACTGCACAACAAGCCTTGTTAAGGGCCAATCGACACACAATACCTGACTTAGTCCCACCTCGCCAAAATATAAATCTGGCATTTAGAATCCTCTTTTTTGAGGACGAGAACTCCAACTCTCTGGACAGGTGGACGGGCCTGGACCGCTCTCCTCCCCAAGCAGGGACGCCTCTGTGGTAAGACTTCCGCCTCCGATTATGTCGGATGTTACCCCGGGAAAACTATCATTAACAAAAGCGCTGAACTATTAACTTGAGCTCACAATTGTTGCAGTTAGTGCATTTATCAACGGCAATTCCAAACTTTTTATATCTGTCACCTCAATAAATTACCTATTTTTCTTTTCAACTTTGCGAAACTGTTTCAGTGAAAGTCCTTAGTGGGGCTCTGCCAGGCAAACATTGACTCTGATAAGTCGCTACGCACGTAATCCTTTAGACATGAACCGTTGACCAAGTCTGGGACTAAGACTGGACCTAGCCGCACCTAGGCTCCTCTCTGAGAAGGAGTTTAGAAAGCAAGGGGGTCCCTTCTGAACCTCGTGACTCAACGGGAGGGCCTCCCTCAGCCACACATCCGACTTGTACCCTTTTACGCGACAGCGGAAGCGTGGAGGAAGAGCCTAGGACGGAGCGGATAGAGCTGCCGCGGACAACTCACCGTCTTGGAGGATGTCATTAATGGCCACGATCGCTTGGAACGGCTTGGTCAGCTCAGCCCCGTGGGGCGAGCTGAGATAAACAACGAACGTCTCCAGCCCTTCGATCACCGGGTACTGTGCGTCGTCCAGGATCGTCAGAGTGCAGAACTGGAAGGAAAGCACGCGTCATGCTTTTACAGACGCAAAGCCGTCATCCTTCCCGGCGCTCACGTTTGGGCGTCTAACGTAAAGTCATTACGTCAGGCCTTTTCCGAATTCGTTCATCAACGGAAAAAACATCCTAGATAAATCCGGCATATCATTTCGGAGAGCAGGCAGCTGCGTTTATCCTGGGGCAGGCAGCCTGACCGAATTTTCTCTGGCTGTAGTGCTGATCAGATGGGAATCTGTGCCCGGCAGATTCATTAACAATCCTCAAGTGGATTTTTAAAACGGGCAAACGGCAAGCACCGAGCACGCACATAAAGACGAGAGAAGTGTCGCCAGACAGAGCAGACTCGTCGGAGTCAAACTGGCTCCTCACCTCTTCTGTCTTGCCTGGCCTGAACTCTATTTTCCTGGAGCTGGGGACATAATCGATTCCCGGGCTGGCAGACGGAGGGTCTGACGTCCGAGTGGCGCACCACACCGAGATGGGGGTTGAGAGGTCAGGTCCCCGTCGGAGGACTGGAATCTCAATGTTTCCTGCATCGCCGGTTGCACACGAGAGAGAACCGAGTTGAGAAAGCAGCCACGTACCGCAAACCCGCTCCTTTCCCTTTGGCACGCCCCGCTCCCTTCACCACTGCGCTCTGCGCCGGCTGCTGCAGAGAACAACCCCAACCTTCCCCGCAGGGGCAGAGGGAAGAACAGAAACCCTCCGCGGATCTTTTACGATTCCGCTGCTGCGCCCCTAAATCGCTCCTTCTGATACCTCTTCCTGGGGGAAGCACCCCGACGCCGCGCGGAGCAGCCCTGGGGGAGCCCCCTCCTACTCTTCACCTGCAGCCTCGCTGACGGTAAAAGTAGCATTCCCCAGGAACACCGTGGAGGCGTCGTTAGGTCCGCCGATGAAGACGTTGGCTGAAGCCCGGCTGCCAATGCGCGCGTTGTCCGAGGCATCGGCCAATACGATCTCAAACTCCTCCTCTTCTTCGTATTCACTGTCATCGATCAGCGTGACGTCGCACGTCGTCAGGGTGACGCCCGGACCAAAAACAACGCGGCTGTCATCCGCCATCCCCCGGGACTTGAAGTCGGAGCCGGATTCCAGCATATAAAGGCTGCTTCCCTTGGCTGATTTGGGCACAGTGTAGCAGACGGCAGACACGGTGCTGCTGGTGTCCCCTAAGAGGCAACAGGACAAAAACCCCGTAACTCGACAGAAATACTTTTAATCTATTTGGTGGAGACACCGTTCACTGTAATAATAAAGCAGCAGTCAGAAAAGAGAGCGAAGAGTTAAAAAGAACACCATCCCTGCTCCTAAACTGGCATAAAAGCTGGCTTAGGTCTGACTTCCAGGGACGCTCCAAATCTGTGCTCTCGGTTACTGCGATCGGGAAACGGGTGGCACTTGCCTGTTAAAGAATATACAGTACAGTGCTAGGGTCCGCACAAAACACGGCACCTAGAGGTCACAGAGAAGCAGGAAATAAATACAAGCGTGTGCTCCTGGTCGTGCTGGGAGGAGAAATGAATCCAAAAGTAGGGAGCTTTAGCTGCGTTGGTCAATCTTACACAGCAGAGCTGGGAAAGATTTTAAAAAAAAAGAACGCATCTGCTTGTCATTTCGGTTGCACCACAAAGCTACTTCCAAAAAAAAAAAAAAAAAAAAAAAATCAAAGAATCACCCCAAAATCACGAACAGGCAAAGTCCAGGGAACACCGCGTGCTCTGGGGGTCACTGTTATTTGCCTGCCAAGAGGAAACAGTCGTTTGCCTGAGCCTGGCGAAGGTACGTACCGCACCGAGTCCTCAGCCGCTGCGCAGGAATCCTAGAGATGTGCGAGCAGACTGCAAGACACGGGCGCTAAACCGCATCTCCTAAAGTACGGAATTAAAATCCAAGCTCTAAACGGCCACAGGATACTTCGCGGTCTGTCCCGAGGCGCTTCACCTCTCTGTGTCCCCAGTCTCCGGAGCTCCCCACCGGCCCTGCAGCATCTCCTGCGGAGCCGCTCTCCCTCCCGTGCCGCAGAGCCCCACGGCAGTACGGAAAGTCGCTCTGCCTGGCTCGACCCACCTTTCCTTTCGACGGGAGCAGAGAGAAAACCGTCGCTCTCGCTGACGTGGTACGTCTTCCTGTCGAACTGCAGGGTGGGCTCGTCCTCCACGTCGGTGATGGCCACGGTGGCCCGGGTGATGTTCCCCAGCAGAGCATAGGCCGGCATGCTGAGCTCCACGGCAAAGCTCTCCACGCTCTCATAGACGTTGTCATCGTTAATGACGATGGTGCAGGCCTTGGTGTCCTCCCGCTCCTCAAACTGCACCTGGAAGGCAGCAAGCGGGCTGCTCTCCTTGGACTGGGGTCCAAAACTGGAGTCCTTCCTGTCTTACCCTCGCGCGAGTCACGTCCCCCCGTACACGGGCGGCCCCGACGCCGACCTTCACCGAGGATAAACGGCCAGCGGAGGTCAAAGGCAGCAGCAAACGCAGCCCGTAGGGCCCTACCCGCGCTGATCTCGGCGGTGGTTTTACCCCTTTGCGCGATGAGGAATGACATTCCTACTGAGGCACGCCCGTAACATTTGTGGTCTGACGGACCACTGTGGCAAAGCCAACATAAAAAAAAAAAAAAAGATGAAAAAAGAGACCCTCTGCCTCAAAAGCAAATAAGCCACAAAGTTTCAGAAAGGAAACAGTCTCCTTTGTGGTTTTATCAGTTTTTATCAGTTCTTTCATCCAGCCGTGATGGCATGCATGGTCAGACCTTCCCTCTCCCGCTGTCCCAACCTACCTGCCCTGCGTACTCCACGTAGTCCTGCTCTCCCGGCTGCGAACCGGAGCTGGAGGTGGCCGTTCCCGGCTCCGTGCGGCACAAGACGATCGCGTACTGGTTGAGGTTACCAGTCCGCCTCACGGTGACGCTCACAGAGCCTGCGTTCTCTCTGACGTTGTAGCTGGAAACGAAACGAGCAGATAGAAATACCAGGCTGGGGAGCAAGCCCCGCGCCACGGTTTAACCCGGCAGGCACGCACAGGAGTTCCCGCCGTCGTACCGGCTGCCGTGGGCTGCCCTACGCCTCCCGCCAGAAATCAACAGCGTCAATTCAACAGCAATGCCACGTGCAGCACTACAGTCAGTCCCGACGGGGTGCCAGGGAAACACAGGCAGAAATGATGGTAGAATCATAGAATCATAGAATCTTTCAGGTTGGCAAAGACCTCTAGGATCACCAAGTCCAACTGTCAACCCAATACCACCATGTCTACTAGACCATGTCCCGAAGTGCCACGTCTACACGCTTTTTGAACGCCTCCAGGGACAGTGACTCCACCACCTCTCTGGGCAGCCTGTTCCAATGTCTGACCACCCTTTCAGTGAAGACTTTTTTCCTAATATCCAGCCTAAACCTCCCCTGGAGCAACTTGAGGCCGTTTCCTCTTGTCCTATCACTTGTTGCTCGGGAGAAGAGACTGACATCCACCTCACCACAACTGCCCCGCAATCTCGTTTCCACGCTGTAGGTCCAATGACGTATCCCAGACCTCCTCTGCTCATTCCGGGTATGACCCCATCTCTCTGAGGAGTGCTGTAAACCCCATTTACCTGGTGCGTGTAAAGCTCAGGAGAGACCACTGGATGTGGAAGATGTTGCCGCTGACCACGTTGGGTTTACTGTCCTTCACTAGGAACTGAAAGCTGTCCGTGGTCTCCTGAACCTTCTCCTCATGCGCCACGTACCGAACGAGCCCCTGGTTCACATCCTCTGCCAGGAGGAGACATCCGATGAGCCAACCCAGAAATTCAACGGCACTTTTACAGACGAGCAGCGCGGAGACGTGCATCTGCACTGCCGCGGGGATCGGGTTCTCCACACGCCCTTTACGCTGCAGCAGCTTTTCTACCTTCCTTGGTCTCACCTGTGGTAGAAGCCAGCCTACGAGCTGTGACAAGACATCCCCTTGCCTAGTCTTTATCCGTAACGGCTCGTACTTAAAAATAAGGTAAATCTAAAGTAGCTTTGATGAAATGCAAGAAATATGAATTTCCTTGGGCAGCACGTATGTCAGTGCTGTTCTCTAAGCTGGCACGTCCTAACAGGGCTCTTCTCACCGCTGAGATGGTTCGGGTGCTCTGACCATCTGCAGTACCATACACGTCTGCCAACCTCCAGCCCTAAACCAGCAGAACTGCTGACCGCATTTGTCCAGCACCTAACGCGGTCTGGTGCCGGGCTCTGCGACCTGCAGTAGCAGGAACGCTATTAAAAAAAAAAAAAAGAAAAAAAAAGGCAGAAATGCTAAAAAAGGCTGCGCTGTGAGTTGAGCCTCTCTGAAGGAGTCCGAAGGAGCACCGTGGTGTAGGCAGCGGTGACTCCCCCACCTCCCCTTCCCTCGGCCCTCCGACCGCGAACTTTCCAGGCGTTGTTGACTCCGCACTGCTGGCTAAACATCTACCAGCCCTTGTGACGCTTAGATCCACGTGCCATCTGCCATCTCTACAAGTCTTTGCTGTCCCAAGTCGCATCTCCAGCTCTAACAAGCCTGGAGAAGCTGGGTGTGCTACAGGACACAGGCTGGCATCCATAAGAAATCACAGGATTTCTGCAATCGAGAGCAAAGCTCAATTCTTATTTTTGACGCCCCTTTGAGATTCGCCCTTTGTCTTCTCCCCTTTCCCCCTGGCACAAGCTACCCGGACAAAGGGACTTACAAAATCAACAGCATCCAGCCCATCGTCCATACCCTGCGTAAAGGTGGTCACAGCTGTCCCCGGTTTCAGCTTCTTCTCCACGTAACCGTTTCTGGGACCAGTTGTTATCTCATAGATCAGCTGCTTGTCGTCTGTGTCAGGATCGGTCGTCAGTAATTCCTTCTTCGTGATTAGGTTGGTTGCCTGGGTTAAAGCCAAACCAAGGGAATAAATCCGTGAGGGGAAAAGCTGGCGGATGTAAAAGCACAGGAAGGATTCAAATTCTGCCTCACATTTGGTCTGTTTAATAAAAAACCATTGTGGCTCAGAGAAAAGCAAATTCAGAACAAGGTGCCCAGCCCGATCGAGCTGGGGATAAAAGCTATGACAAATCTTTTGGTTTCAGCTGGAAATGGCCGCTCCACGAACCGTGCTGACGCTCAGGTGAGGCCTGGCTTGGCCCAAACCAGCTACAAACAGCCTCAAGTTGAAGGACTCAGGGCAGTTCACGCCGCTGTAGTGCGCCTGCACTCGTCCTCTTTCAACTGACCTCACAGGGATGTGCCTCAGCTGGTCCACATTTGGCTTTCTCTTACAAAGAAAACACTTTTAACAGCAAAGAGAGACTGGAACTGCAGGAGCCTTTTTTGGAAGTCAGGAATCTGAGCCCAGATAGCCACCACATTTCTCTGATAGCCACCACATTTCTTTTTGATAGCCACCACATTTCTTTGATAGCCACCACATTTCTTTTTGATAGCCACCACATTTCTTTGATAGCCACCACATTTCTTTTTGATAGCCACCACATTTCTTTGATAGCCCACCACATTTCTTTTTGATAGCCATCTATCTCTACCACGTCAGCAGATACTCAAGACTTCTCTGCCATCGGTACAGCTGAAAACATACCGCCCTGGGGAGGAGGGACGAGGGGCAGGACGTGTCCGCCCAGGAAGGCAGGCAGGAGCTGTACTGCACGTGCAAGAGCCAAGAAGAGCCAGGCTCGGTGGTCCTGCTGATGGAAGGGAAGGGGGTGGTCCGGGAAGCAATTTAGTGCCCTGGAGCCACGCTGCCTGGTTTCGCTAATGGAGCCACGGCGCAGGCATCCCTGCACACCTCTGCCTTTTCCAAGACAGTTCATAAGCACGGAGGGACACCCGTTCTCTACCACAAAACTAAAACCGCTGAAGGATCAGGATGTTCTCCTGTGAAGCTTCTTGTCCCGGAACAGCCTGAGAAACGATCGAAGCTGAACCCGGGCAGGCGGTTACCTTGCCATCCACGTACTCCAGCCACTGCAAACCCAGGTTGGTGACGACCCTGGGCGTCCCGTCATCCACAGAGAGGATGGCCACTGTGAAGCGCTGCGGTGCTGCTGTCACAACCTGACAAAAGTTCAGAGAGACGGCTGTTACTTCGGGAGTCAGAGCCTCATGCACCGTGTTACCAGCTTTGCTCCCTTCAACTCTGCTGGGATCAAGGTCCTGGGGCGAGTTTGCACGCGGAGAGGCTGCTACACCAGGGAAGAAGCAGATGGCATCACCTAACTGACAATACTCAGCCCTTATCTTCGGTGGAGCGACAGCAGCTAAGCTTCCCCTTCTCTGAGAGCTTTCTCTTAGCTATAGAAGATCTCCCTCCCATTCCTTCTCCTCCCCTTACCTTCTTCCCGCCATCTTCCATAACGAAGAAGGGATTGGTCCCATCAGACACAGTGAAAGTGAAGTGATCCTTCTCCGAGTTGCTACCATCATGACTGTAGCTGATGCGGTTCTGGTAGATGTCGTCCATCGTGAAGGTGGTGGCTTGGTGGTAACGCTGCCCGTTGCTGGTGCGTTCGATCAGGCCGTGCCGGGGGGGCTGCACGACTGTCAACGTAATTGAGTCAGCCTGCATCAAGGAGAGAGAGTGGCAACGCTGATGGCATGACCCCAGCACCAGGACAGGGGAGGGAGGAGGCCAGGGCGAGTCCTGCCTTACCTCTGTGTCAGCATCTGTTGCTTTAAGCTCAAACTCCGTGATGGTTTTTCTCAGACCCTCCTGAACCGTCATCCCGAGGCTTTGCACTACGGGTAAGGAGTCATCCACAGGGTTTATGGTGATGTCAAACGTCTGGCTCACCTGGAACAGGAAGGAAAGCATCTCTTGAGGAATTCAGTCTACCAAGAGTGCAACTCCATTGAAACAGGAACGCTTTAAGGAGACCGCAGTGATCTGCAGAGTATGGGTCACTTGATTTTGGCCTTGTTCAGTTGGGTAAATGAGAGCTTCTAAGCTCAGGCCTTCTGAACGTGACCTCCTCTATCCCTCCCCACCAATTCTTCCTTTTTCTGTGATATTTATGGACACTCACTTTTCCTTCCCTCCCTCCCGTTCTATTTGCAGCTATGATTTTTCCCTTTCAGACAGCAGGAAGAAGACATTTCTCAAGGGTCTAACTGTGCTTCTAGGAGCAATCGAGAAGCAGATGAAAACCAGACAATGAAAGCTTGGTCAACCAGTCTCATGAGGCTACATCTCAGATGGCCAAGGCTCATTCCCTCCCCTGCGGTACGTAAGATCTCTCGCAGCAGAGGAAACATTTCACGCCGTTGCCAAATGACCAGCCCGTGCGTGGCTTCTTTCATTTCCTTTGCTAGGTGTAACTGTCTCTTGCAAGCACCCAAGAGGAAAACTGACTCCCATCACATCCTACAGAATCAACAGCCTGCAAAAAAAACCATGCCGGGACTTACCTCATTCGTTCCGTCAGAAACAGAAAAGGTGAACGCATCTGCGTGCTTTTCAATGTCGCTGGTGTGGACGTACCGGATGCTGCGAGAGGCCAAGTCTGCCTGGCTGAAAGAACTAATTCTTGTCCCTGGAAAAAGAACAACAGGGGCAAATGGGCGATTGAAAGAGCGAGGCAGGGAAAAATATAGGGAGCTGGCCGTACGTAGCCATAAGCGCTCAGCCTTGGCTTGTTCTGCTCCGATTCAGGCTGTACCATGAACCTCAGCTGAGCCAGGGATTCGGCTGGCACGGAGCCTCCTAAAAACTCCGCTCGACAACTTATAAATCGACGTAGCGGCAGCCCTTCCGCAGGAAGAAGTACAGACTTCCTCCCAGACGGAGGGTTCTACAGCGGCGCTCGCGCCGTCAGGACACCCTGCTGGGGACGGGCATCTCGGGGCAGAGGGCGAGGGAGAAGCGGTGAGAGCAACGGGAGGTGTAACGCTTCCATTTTCACTCCGGCGCGGGGCCGGTTGACCTGCGGCATCGCTGAAAAAAAAAGGCTTCCTGGCCTCACGGCACTTTCCGAAAATGCCTTCCAAGTCTCTGCTCTCTTTTCCCCTCCTTGTCCCGCTGCGTTTAGAAGGGACTAAGCCCCATTTTCAACGCTGACATCTTTACAGGTTGTCAGGTGTGACACAGACACAGAAAGGTACCCGACAAGCATTTTCCAAAGCCTTTAAGTCTCGCCGCTGCAGTTCCACAGTTTTACTGCTCTTAACAACAAAAACCCCGACAAAAAGTTTTTCACCAGTTTACCGTGTTAAATGGCTACTGACAAGTACTGGCCACGCTACAAAAGATACCAGGATCGGATATAAATAAATGAGCCAAAACGGGACGATTAGCCAAGGTTTCCTCAGAGCTCATTAGCTTTCAACATTTGTGTTCTCTTTTGAACACATCAGTACTCTCTCCTCAGGTTTAGGTGCCGGAAATCGTGAGGACAACGCCTTCACAGTGCGTGTATCTCTTAGTCCATCACAGACACGGAACGTGCACAGAAGTCAGAATCATCACAGTTTAAATAACAGGAGGAATAAAATCCTTAACCCAGCTCTTTCAGGTCTCCAGAGGAGGGGATTCACTGTTTAGTGCGCAATTTAGACAAAAACCTTGCAAGTTTTTTTTAATTTTTCTCTCAGCAGGGGGTTTGCTCATTATAGCTTCCACGCACTGTTCCTACCCTTTCAATGTGTTTGCCCGAGGACATCTCGCACCGCGAGCAGACGGGCTAAAACGGAGCTGGTAAAACCACACGCTTAAAACCGAGCTGGTACAGGGACCGTCTGCATCTTGAAAACACACAGCAGATATTTCCACTTTGCTCTCACGTTAATGAGAAATCTAATTCTAGGAAGAAATATCATCTTAGATGAGTATAATCTAAACGGGAAGAGCATATTATATGACAGCATAGATTTCGATTAATTCAAACAGAGAAGGGTAGGACACTCGTACTGTCAGGGGGCAGGGAAGGCAACTCTCAAACTCAGATCACGTTTGCAGGTTGTTACTTTCTGAGTTTCACAGGACCGACCATTTCCCTCTCTCCGAACTCCCAGAATTCATTATCCAGCGCATCCCTCACACCACAACCAAGTTTCTTTAGTTCCCTTCCTCCCTCCAAAGCACTGCCGGGAAAAGAGGCTGGTGTTCGGGGACCGAGGGCCATCCTGGCCAAGAGGGGGACCGAAAGCACGGTGTCTGCTCACCAAGGTGGGCTCTATTACCGTGGCCGTTCGGGGATGGGTTCCTTGGGGCGTTGTACTACAGGCGGTCACAGAAAAGGCTGAAGGTTTGCCTGTCACGCGGATGCAGCAATACATCCTGAAAGGGGAGATTCGCACAGCGGCAAGCCGGACTGATCTGCGACGTCAACCAGGCGAGGTTACCGTGGGCAATGAACTCACCCAGAGGCTGAATGAATCCTCATCTGTGATTATCGGGCTAATCACCCTGTTCTCCCTGGGCTAATGACCATCACATTTCTGACACAAAAATCATTCTGTGCTGCTGCCTCCGAGCACATTTTTCCTGCAGCCAATCTCTAGGGCTCAAAAGCCCTCCAGTGCTTTGCTCCTAGGAGTAGCGACCGAGTAAAATCCGCCCTGCTAACCTGGGGAGGCGGCGTGCTCCAGATGCCCCAGCTGTGGCTGCTTGGTCAGCTTGTACTGCAGCTGGCTCGGCTCGCTGTCCCGGTCGCTGGCGGAGAGCTGGAGGGGCGTGATCGTCTTTGCCGAGTTCTCATCCAAGACCAACCCTTCGTTAGCGATGATGGAAGGGGGGAATCTGTCCTCTGAAAGGGTTAAATGCAAAGTCTGAGTTAGGAGACGCTCGCCCTCCTTTGCTCGGTGTTATTTAAATCGGGTACAACATACGCACAAACACCGGTAATTCCAAAACAGGTACTCTGGGCCTCACGTTAATCGAGGGGACGGTAACGTTACAGAGCCTTAAAGACAATCTAGACGGTATGAAGATACCAAGGGGAACGCTTCTACTTTTTCCAGTGAGTTTATCAGAAGCCAAAGAGCTAGTCCTTACACCCGTGAACTCTCCCCGTGCCCCAAACCTCCAAGGCCTTTGAATTAACAGCGAGTAAAAACTTCATCTCAAGAATCAGATCTGAACGTGCAGTACGTGAGGGATGGGAATCTTTTACCTAATACGCTAATATAAAAAACCTGGTCCGACAGTTTGCTGCCATCTGCATCGGTCACATCGAAGGCGAAGGCGAAATTTCCGCCAGGATCCCCTTTCTCGTGACTGTACAGCACGTGCCCTGGAGAGAGGGACAGGAGGAAAGAGGTGGTTTAGCACCGGCCGTATCATTTCATTCTTAGCTTGGCACCAGGCTGGCACGATAAGCCGAGGGACTTGGGACTTGACAGAGCTCCTGGATTTGGGTTTCATTATTTTTTGTCTTTATTCTTTTTCTCCTGCTGAGAGAGACTTTTTAACACCTGCTTAATGATACGTGTTTCTGCTCCAACATAACAACCTTCTCTATCTTCTTTCCCTCTCCCTTCCCTGCTTCAAGCCATCCTCCCCCTCTCATAAAGATCACAGAAGCACGGAATATCTCCGGTTGGAAGGGATCCATAAGGATCACCGAGTCCGACTCCCTGCTCCTCGCCGGACTACCTATTACCTGCTGTGATTATCTAAAATCAAACGCTCTCACCTTTATTTATATCAGCCTGCGTGAAGCTTTTCACAGGTCCTTTGACAGAGATCCGGACGGGATTATCAGTTTTGGTCAACTGGAGCTGGCCCACGCTGGGATCCTTCTTCAGGACAAATCGAATCGTTGTGTCATCCGAATAAAGAGCTGCTGCTTTCAAGTGCTGATCTGTGAGGTATGCCGCAGAGCCTGGACCAGAGAAAGAAAGTCCACAAACAGCTTCAGCCAGTCCAGCTAAGCGACTGGTTTAGACTGGACCACATAGCAACAGCAAGCAATACCGTCCTCCCCCCTCTCCCCGTACCAACTGGGAGCTGCAAGCCCCTGTTGACATCTAACGTGGGTGGCTGCTTCTTCGGCAGCTCCATGAAGAACTCCAGCCTCCCCGTCCGCGTGTGGAGACCGTCCGTGACGGAGAAGCCAAACTCGTCTGTTTGTGCTGCCGCTCCGCTCTGAGTATAAACGATCAGCTCATCCAAAATGTCCTGGTAGGTGAAGGACGAGCCCACGGCCAGCGCACGTCCACGCTGCGGGGGCTCCGCAGCGGTCTGCCTCTTGCGGAGATGACCTGAAAAGCAATAGATGGATGAAAATTATGGGGAGAAGACGGACTGCTGGGGACAATGCGTGCCTGGTCTCAGCGGGATGGGAAAAACTGAAGGGAGTTATCTGCTCGTTGCCAAAGCCGGTAAGAATTTGGCTCCGTACAGGAGATCTGAGAAAGGGTGCGCAGCCCTCGCCAGTGGAACACGACGCTAGCCTTCGCCGGACACCCTGCCTTGCTTCATCACCGCAGAGAGATGCTGGTTGCTCGGCTCCTTGGAACTGAGCCCCGCAGCAGGAAATGGGGTAACGCAAAAGGGAACTTCCCAGGGGCGTGCATGCGGTCCCCCGTCCCCTCTGCCAGGAAGAGCGAGGGACAGCTCTCAGAGGTCTGTTCCGAAGCACAATCCCTCCGTGGCTGCGGGCCCAAAGACAGACTAAATGCGCTTTATAGAAATACTCCTCGCTCACATGAGGGGCCGTTATGCACGCCCAGACCTACGGACACGCAGCTCTAAAGACCCACGGACGCACAAAGACCCACGCGCGCGTTCTCTCACCCCCGCGGCCTGTCAGGACTTACCGTGTTCAGGACTTTCGGTGACCGTGATGACAAGCTCACTGCTCTGGGTGTCCAAGTCCCGCAGGTTGAGGGAAGAGTTGGTAACGACCAGACCCGAGCCCTCCCGCGCCCTGACCGGTTCCAGCACCATCTTTGGGGGCTCGTCGTTCTGCCGCTGGTCCCAAAAGGCACACAGTCAATCAAGGGAAACGGCCGAGGGGAAAAGCCCGCTGCCCGCCTGAAGGAAATACAACCTCCCAAATGACAGGATGACTGGTGCCGATATCGGGCTACACCAGTCTCTCCAAATCTATCCAGCGCCCCGGCTGCTTCTAAGAGGGCGGGGAGACATCTAAGAAACAAGCCCTGGGGAAGACGCTGCAATGCACCTCTGTTCTTCTGGCGTCACGGGGAATTACGTGCCTGCGCTAGGGGAAGGAATCAGATAGGAGGAAGGCAGGTCCCTTCAGTCCCCTTCCCACGTGTTACAAAGGAGTGAGCAGAGGCATACCTGAATTGTGATGTTAATGCTCTGCACCTCAGACTGGCTGAAGCCGTCGCTCACGTAAAAGCTGAAAACGTCGCTCGTCGGCTCGATGCTTTCGTGGAGGCTCTGGAAGTAGTAAATGCTGTTCTCTAGAACATCTTGAAGGGAAAAGGATGCGTCTGCGGTCACGGCAGACTCGCTCTGTGGGCCAAAACTCTCACCTGCAAACCAGAATACCACTAGTGAAAGGATGTTCCGTTCACTGATGACCTAAAAATAAAAGCAGCAGGGTAAGGAGAAGACTGGCACGTGGCGAAGGGTGCAGAAGGACGTTCGTTCCTACAACGTGGCTTTCGCACGTCTCGTGACCCTTGTAGAAAGCAACGTCTGCTGCGTTAGAGTAGGCATCAGGGAAGCTGTGGTTTTACGTGTAGTACAAGTGATCCCACGTCCAGAACTGCCCAGGCTTTCTTCAGAGATGAGACAACGGGCCATCTGGCCTCAACACAATCTCTACATCAAGCTTCGCCCTGCAAAACCAGGTCTCGCAGCCAAGAAAATCACCCAGCCGTTGCCTGTTCGAGGAGAGAGGCTCCCCCTTACCAAAATGGCACAAACTGGAGTTCATTCGTAGGACGCAATTAGGAGGGGTGACGCGTAATGGTTAGCAACCCGTGCTCTCCAGAAGAAAGGCAATCGCTGCTGTAACAAGCCGCCATGTGATATTTTACAAGGCAAGTTACGAATTAAGTCAAATGATATACGCCGCTCCTGTTAGGACCACACGTAGGATTAAGCAGACGAGTCTCCTGGATGAACGCCTTTGCACAATACGGTACAAATCCTACCTTTTCTCGATAATACAGTGAGATGAAGAGAACGCTACCAGCCGTGCTCTGCCACAGCTCTCACAGCCTTACAGCTTGCTGGGACATTGAGAGGAATTTAGCAAAGTTTGTTCTGCCGTAACAAGGACAGCCAAAATAAGGCATGAGGAAAATACACCACACGGGCTTGAAAAGGCTCTTAATGCCCCAGTCCCACAACGTCGACCCGTCTCCAACCAACGAGAATTAGGAGGCAACGCTCCCCAGAGACACTTTATCTCGTAACGCTGCCCTCACGAGCTCTTTGGGATCAACCGATGCCAACGAGCACCGCACTGAGACAGACTGGAACGTGCTCCAGCATGGCAATCCCTACGTTCCCTTTCATCAGCCAAGAGGAAGAAGCGATAGCCAAGCAGTTTACCTGTCTTAGTGTTTTCAAGGTAGCCGTACATAGGGAGAGTGAGAACTGTGACCCTCAGGTCTTCCTTGGCAGCCGTATCGTAATCCGCAGCTACGTGGTGATGAGCCAGCAGCGGGACCCTGCCTCCCTCATCCACCTGGAAACCAAAAGCACGTGGAAAACCCCCGCCGATGCGCACAACGCACAGCAACGCACAAACTGTTACTCAACAAGCCTGCCTCCATGGAAGAGGCTTGCCCAGTCCCGCGGGTCCTGTCCCATCCTCCCCTAGATGTGTTCGGCATGAGATCAGCTGGGATGGGAGGTGGGAGGGGAAGAACAAAGCTGGCCTGGCCCCCAAGAAGAGCCGGTGGGTCCTTCATCAGGGCAAGAAGAGAACTGGCAGAGTCACGCTGACCTCTTGGAAGGCGAGATCTGCGTTTCTTGTTGAGGGGAGCCTTTTGAAGGCAAGGGAGGGGGAATGCAAAGCTGGAAAGGAGGGAGATCGCTTCAAAGGGCTTTGATAAGGAGCCTGAAATGCTGCGTATCAGGCCAAAGCGCCAGATGTTTTCAGACTTGCCTTCTGCTCATCTGTTATGGATAAGCTGGTGAAATAAGGGACGAAATATTAAAAAGGGCCGAGTCGGACTTGTTCCACTGCTATCAGCAGGACGCGCTAGGGAGAACCCCGCTCCCGTCCAGATGTAAGCAGACGAGGTTCAGGGATACAGCTGTACTGTCCGCCTCCTCTGGCCTCCAATAATTAGTTAACCCTTTGCGCTCACGGGATTGCATGTGCAACACCGTGTTTCTTCATCGATTTTCCCTCAGTCCAGGAAAGCTGTTCAATTCCTTGCATCTAAGACATTCCCGTCACCGTTCCTAGTACCCTGGGCAGCCACTTACAGTGATATGGTCAGCAAAAGCAACGAGCGACGGCATTGTCTGGGCAGGCGCGATTGTGACAGTGAACATCTGCCTGTCGAGCCGGTTGTCATCTGCATCAAAAACGGCGAAGTGGAAGATGTCCGTAACGGGCTGATTGCTGGTCTCAAATGTGGTGGAGTAGCTGCGAAAGTCAGAACGCGGTCTGGGTCAGGCAAACACATCTCAGCCCTGCATTTAGAGGTGAACGCACACCTCCTGAAAGAGAGGCGGTATTTCAGTTCCCAACCCTCCTTCGCGTCCATTCCCTGAGTTCTTTTAAATCACCCTTCCAGGTGTCGCCCACCTAAAGTATCACCACGACGTTGCGGACGCAGACAAAATTCCCGTAATGTGAAGCTACGCCAACTACTGGCATTTCAGACGTGCGGAAACACCTCATTCCGTGCATAGGACATGCTCTCAGTTAGAATCCCATACGATACAAGAGCCAAGAAAGGTAAAAAAATCTCTTTGACGCACTTTGTACTAACATAATACAGCCCAGAGATCCCTGCGGAAAGGCACGGCTTGAAGGAGAATAGCTCTTTGATACCTGATCCTCTGGTTGTTGATGTCTTCCATGGTGAAATTATAAACCTTGGAAAGCCCTTCAGCACGAGAGCCAGACATCCGTAAGAGGGTGCCGTAGGCAGGCAGAGAGATTAACTGGATTCTTATCTCCGAGTCGGGAGAATTGTTGTCCTAAACACGAAGAAACAAACCAAATCGAACCAAGACAAGATTAGCTTTTGTTTCCCTCCACTAAAAATGGAAGGAGGAATAAAATGTTTTATAGGGAAACGTATCAAGCCCCAGACCCACAGCTGAGGACTACTCAAGGAAGCTCTATCAACGAGACGAGAGTCGATTGGGTTGGCGCTCTCAGAATCTACCACAAAACAGATTTTCATTTCCTCTCGGCTCAGAGAAGTTTTACTTGTGTCCTTGTATCACACCCGCACAATCTCCCAGACCTAAACCTGGTATTTTGGGGTTTGGACTACTCGACGCTTCTATTGGACTGGACCATTTACGTAACGTGCTTTTCCTGACTCCAGATGACGTGCGCCAAAATCTGGCCGACAGCTGGCAGAGGCCGAAACTGTTGCCCACCCGTGAGACACAGAGCTAAGCTCAGTTCTTAGTAAAACAAAGCTTAATGCAGAGCAATGCTGCAAAAGCCAGATTCACGTTAAACTGAAAGCTGATTTTGGCTCTTTTAAACTACATTAAGTACAACCATCTCTATGATATCACAACTCAGATGTCATCTTTCTTCTAAAAGTTTTTGCTGGTTGCCTGAAAGATTAGACCCAAAGCGGAAATCATCATAACCTCAGCATACGGGTCAGGAATTAAATCTTCTTTTCCCAAACTGTTCTCTTACTCAGATTGAACCTGAGCAGCTCCCCTGTCAGCCTTCCTCCTCAAGAGGAGGACAGGACAGACCCCAGACTTGTATCAAATACGTCCAGAAAAAGAACCAGGCAATTCTGGAAGGGGGATGCGGGGGCTGAAACGTTCAAGGGATTATCACTTAGCAAATCCATGCGCTTTATGAGCAAGTTTGTTCGATAGGAAAAATCTGGGATTAAAACAGTTCTCATGCTTAGCGTGGCAGTTCACCTCCGTTTCAGTCAAACAGGGATCGCCTTAAACCCCTGTGGGATGAAAGAGTCTATTATCCCCTTTTTGGCAGCCCAAGTCAGGCCACGGTGAAACCTCGAGCTCCCTGCCAAGAATCCACGCTGAGAGCAGAGAGGTGTGTGCAGCGAAGGGTCTGCGGGGGGACGAGGAAAGGGAGGCCGGCAGCGTTCGCTGCCTTCAGAAACAGATGAAAGCTTACAACATAAGCGAGGTGCAACCGAGAGAGAGTCACGGAGCTTTTACTAGCCACCGTGACTGTCAGCAGGCAGCCCGGGGCCAGCTGCGGACCGTCGTTATCCAGCAGGGCCACTTCCACCCTCAGCACCGTGGTCACTGTGGTGACGCCGTCGGTGACGGAGATCTCCATGCTGTCCTCTGCTGCCGACGAACCATCGTGCGCGTACTGCAGAGCATTTCGAGTGACGTCCTCGTAGGTGAAGGTGTCGCCTTCCCAAAAAGCAAACGCACTCATCAGAAACCCTCTGGTTCAGAGCACCAATCCAAGTCAAACGGCCTGAGGCCCCAATTTACTAACAGACTTCATGTACTAAACTGGCATTTAATGCCGCCACCCTGACAGGGAAGTCATGAAGACGTTTATTAAGGAGCCGGTATGCATGCAAGGCAGAGGAAAAGCTGTAACCTTCACCGTTTCACAGGCACAGCGACTCTTTAAGATCCTCTGGGAACGCACAGATGCTCCTTTTGTTCCCAGCTGCTTTGTAAGCTCGTGCCTGACACAGCTAGGAAAAAAGCTTCTGTCTTCTGCTTGCGCTACTCTCCTACAGATAGTATTTGTTCACCTGATCACACGCTGGAAACCCCTGCCACCCAAATCCACAGTAAAACTCCACGGGAGCTTTTGACCGTTGGGACCACAACGGGTTTCCATAGGCTTCAGGAGAAACGTTCGTTACGTTCCTTCGTGAAATGACTTCAGATACAACTTACCGTGTAAACCAAAAGAAAAGAGCGTGTTAAAGGCATCACAGCAGGGCGACTGGCAAGGAGCCCACACCTACGCGGTGCAGGCAACGCGCTGAGTCAGCCAGGAACTAAACCACAACTGGGAAAACGTCTTTGATGCGCTCCCTCCTGCAGTCACACGCTTCCAGGCAGAAAATTCACTCTCTTATGGATGCAGCCGTATCCGCCAGAGGCATCTGTCTCCTCCTGGTCAACTGAACCAGCTAGGCGGACAGGCACGCGCTGACCCCTCTCCTCCCGCGCTGAAGAAGACTTCTGCTCAACTCACCTGCTCTCATGCGCTCCTGCACGCCTGCGCCGTACTTGAGCACAATGCCGTGACGGGGAGGTTTCACCAGCTCAAAGAAAAGACCCTCGGGGGCCGTATCTGTGTCGCTCACGGCTAACTGGATCCCTGTGCCGGGGACAAGAGAGCACGGCTTCAGCATCCTCAGACACTACGCCAGGAATAGTCCTTAGGTTTTGCGATGCGCTCTTGTGCACAGAGTCAATAAACTGCAATTCGGTCAGTAGGTGAAAAGTAAAATAATTCTGGAGCTGCCCTGGGCCAAGAGCTTGCTGGTTTCATGGAAATAATTAATTAGTCCCCTGATGATGCGCAGAGCAGAGGCTGTGTCAGAGAACTTATTGCCAGTACGGCTCCCAAAGGACAGCTATGCAAACCCTCGGCTTATGAGAGAGATGTTCGTGTAGCAGGGGGGTATCTACAAAATCCCCAGAGAACCTCCTGACACAAGCAGACAGTGGCTTATCCTAAACAACCCGGCGTACCAGATCACACCACCACCCAACGCTTCAGCAACTGCAGAGCAGCCTAAGGGGGAAAAAGCAGAGGGGCAGCGGGTCCCTGATCCTGCTCTCCCCTGCCTCGGCCAACGAAGGGACCTGCCGTACGCTGGAGGAGCACCGCCACGCCCCCGGGCACTTTTCTGCACAGTTTTCTCAGTGGTTGCGGCCGCACAACCACAGCTCCTCAGCTAAACGCATAGAGGTGAGACCAAAACTCTCCCCTGCTCCATCCGCGTGGCCTCCTGGCCATAAAGACCGTGCCTCGGGCCGAGCTCTGCACCCCATCGCTTCCGCCCTACTCACCAATGGTGGCTTTGCCCCCCTGGCTGACCTCCAGGAACGGAGCTGTGATCTGGAAGACCGGAGGCTGCTGCTCCGCGGAGAGCAAATGAATGACAAACACCATCTCCGGGGTGGTGTGTTCTCCATCAGACACTAGACACAGACAAAAAACACGCCTGAGCGTAGGGATGCGTTTTCAGGGACTCACACCTGGGAAGTTCACCCTTCTGTACAAAACCACCACCCCACATCGCCGACTTCTCTCCCACCTCGTCAACCTACGCCTTTGTCTACGGACAATTCACGCCTGCCAAGAGCATTTCTGTTTGCCCCTAACTCAACTCCAAGGAATGAACAGGCAACATGAAGGGCACAAGGATAAAAACTGCTTTGGCCAGGAAAGAGCAAAAGCTTCACATACCTGTGAATCGGAAGTTCACTGACTCTGGGAGACCTGACGGGACAAACACAAGCACAGAGGAATTGCGGTCAGGACAGGAAAGCTCATACCGAGGTGGATTTGAAGAACTTTTGGAAAAACCAAGCGCTGACATTCAACCAGCCTGGAGTCCTCCCTCACCAAGGAAAGATCTCTTTCCTCGCCTTCGCTCCAGGTAGCGAGAAAGCACGTGCTGCTCCATCCTCCAAACTGTGAAACCCCTCTTGATGTCAGCAGAAGGCATGGCGACGCAAAGAACTGCATCTACCACGTACTGTCACTTCACCACGCAATCCTGCGCATCAACTGGTCAAACACGCCTGCCGTTTGTCCTGTTTTTGCCCCTCCACCTCCTGCTCCAGACTGTTTCTCCTCTGATGGTAGAAATCTTCTAATATCCTGGCTAAATTGATTCAGTTCATCGATTCTAGGCTCAATCTCAAGGACTAAACCCCCAGCGCAGCAAAGATCTCAAGCACGGCAGGGGGAACACCAGTTCCTAACCAGGCAGCAGCAGATCAGCAGTTTGCCCAGCGCAGCACCCAGCACCAGCGCCGCCCACGCTAACGCTGCGCCGAACGCCGCCGTATCCCCGTAACTCACTGAACGTTGCTAAACCACACCACAGCGGGAAATCTTGTGGAAGTCGCAAGAAACAGTGAACTCTTGCTAGGCTCCTCCGAGGCAGATTCCTTTTTCTCTCGTTCGAGCCTCGTGTCCTCGCGAGCGTGGACGTAACCACGAAGCCACGCCAGGACCGGAGGAAGACCAGCAGTCCGGCTACCTCTACCAGTCCGACACGGCACTACAACGAACATTCGGTTCCTTACCCGCAAAGGAGAACGCGATGATCTCTCTCAAGTGAGGAGCTGCAGTCGGCGGGCGATACGCAATCTTGCCGTGGTTTATATCTGCTTGGGTGAAATACCTGACGGGGGAGAGAGGCCAGTCTCTGTGCTCCACGATGCCTGTGGAGGCAGAGAGCTCAGTATTAACAAGAGGAATCCGTCTTACTTTTCAAACAAGATACCAAAGGCCATAGGTTCTTTTTCTCCCCCCCCGCCCCAGGTGCTTCTTTTTACACCTTCAGTGGTTCCTGAAGGAGTCAGATGGCTGTAACTGCATCGAGGGTGGGTTCTTGGGTCATGACAAATTAAACAGCGATTCCTCACTTAGCCATTTCCTCAAATACCTCTCCCCAGAGAGGTGGAAAGCAGAAAGCCACGGGGTACAACATTCAATATATTCCAGGCAACAATAAGAAAACTGTCCGAGCTCTGCGGCTTACTCCTAAACAAGCCAAAGAAATCGGGTTAAGAAACAAGGCGTTTAAAAGCTAATGAAGGAGGCCGAACAGATTAACGGGTGCCTCCGCAGAATGCTACTCTGAGGGAAAACGCAAGACGTGCTCAGGAAGCACGGCAATTAATTCAGCAGCAAGCTGCCAAGTTCCCAATAGGTACACTTGCCTTGGCCGGGAGGGAGAGGGATAGTCACGTTGAACAGGATTTTCTCACTGGGAATCTCCGGGTCTACAAAGGAGAGGTGATGGGGCTCAATCACTGTCACGCGGTCCTCCAGCACCTCAATAAACACATTAGACCATGAGCATCAAGGCCAGAGACATGGGAAGATTCACCCAAAAATGCATTGAATGAGCGTTTGCTTTGCTGTCGTTAAATCTAAGGGAGTCTCTGAATTTAAAGGTCTAGTTCTTAGATCTAAAACTGGCAAGGGATGGATGGGCTGAACCTTTCCCAAGTCCCTCAAACTGGTTCAGAAGGGGCTTATAAACCACGAAAAAGAGACAAACGCCTCCTCCTTCATAAAACTACGAGCTTATGCCCACTTTCAGGCTGCCCAGGCAAGCGGGGGTGTTTTCAGCGCACCCCGTCCTCCCCTGCAGATGCACAACCTCCACGCTCACAGGTAGAAGAGTTTCTTTTTTTGACCTACAGCATCTAAGAAGAAATATAGGAAAATCTAATTTGATCAAAAACTCCCTGGATGAAGATATAATTCATTGCCTGCGTAGTTTTCTGGTATAGTCTGATGTGGTTGGGCTGGATTTGTTTTTAAAAGAAACCCTGAAAATGACTCAGCCATTTCCACTGGAACATAGGGGAAGCAAAGCTCCGAAGCTTTCTCTCTTGTTTTTTTAAATCTGTCTAAAAATGTTCTGATCCTTCCATTACAAGATTACCATTAGCCAAAGGCGGGCAGCGTGTTACAGGAATTACCGTGCTGCACGAAGAGGCTTAATTGCATAAAGGCAGTTAACTTGCATGTGTTCGTGAACCTTAATCCTGCGGAATTAACAGCTACGAGAAGTCACTGAATTAAATAGTTCAGCTGGGTAGGAAAAGCATCCAGCTCATTCCATAATCACGAACAAAATACGGAGAGAATAAGCTAAATTAAGGATACGGGCAATTAATTCATCTGCTTTGGAACATGAAACGATGAGGTTCAGGAACAAATTGCAGGTTTCCACCGGCCACGTCGAGTGCAGCCCACTGAACCGTGCTGGTCACACATCTGTCGGGCCGCCCTGCCGAACCCGCGCCCCGTTCTGCTGCCCTTGGGTCGTAGACGGGACGTTGGCCTGGACGCCGCCATGGCGAGGTTTCCTGTGCAGCTCAGCACACCGCAAATGCCACCCAACCCCCAGTTCATCTTCTTCCAGTGTTTTTCACCCACAACACATCAGAGGAGAAACCACAGCCTGTGAATGACTGTTGTGAAGCGGTTAAATAAAACCCCGTCGGTCCTTCTGAGATGTGAAAGCGTCACATATCTAACGGGCATCAAGAGCCGCGGGGTTTATTTGTGTTATCAGCGCTGCTGCATACAGCTCCATAAAAAAGGGCGGGCTGAAAATTAACGGTGGGGTCCCTTTGGGGGAGCGGGAGGAGGGAGGGAAGGGAGAGGAGCACCTCTTCATATGCTCACAGAACCGTCTTCTTCCCAAACCCAACCTCAGTTTGCATTCGGCCAGAGCCAAGCTCAGGCTCCTTTTAAGATACGGGGGAACCAGGCAACTTGACTGACGGAAAAGACAGTATACACGTCTGCCCAGTTTAACCACCACGGAGTCACCAAACTTGCTGTGACCTTTCTCAGCAGGACGCTCAAAGACAAGGCTAGAGGTATGGGAAGACTTAACATTTTGTGCTTGTTCTTCAGGCAAGAAGCCAGTCTAATTCCGACGGAGTTTGAAGACGGATGAACAGAACTCAATCACGTTGATGCAAGGAAGTGCAGTTTTACGATAGGAAGATTTAAGGTTATGGTTGCTTCACAGCTGCCTCCAAGGCCTATTTGTCTCTCCCAGAGGGAGGACTCACAGGTTGCGAGGTGCCCCTCAGTAAAACGTATTTTATGGCGCTATTGAATTTTGTGGTGTGTAATTAGCTATAAAATTCAGCCCTGCACGGCTCAGCCAGACATCTCTCCCATCAATTTTGTCAATAATGACAACAACAAAAAGTCAAGAGCAGAAAGATACATTGCTGGCTATTGCTCCAAGTAGCAGTTTGAGCATGTTTTATTACGGCCCGTGAAAGGTCACCGCTATTTTATATCCTGACAAGGCCGTCATGTCACGGACTTTTCACTAATCCCTCTCCCACCGCTTCCTTTGGTCTTTCCTGGTCCCGTGCCTCCAGGCTGTGGTGGCTTAGAAGTCCTTTGCCCCTGGGAGGTCTGCCCCATCTGCTCTCCTGCGCCGCGTGGGACTCTCCGTCTGCTTTGGTCTGTCGGGGAGCACCCAAGGGCGCAGGAGTTCTGTTTGGCGATGCTGAGCGTACTGCTGGCACCTCGCACGCTCTGAAGAAATCCTCAGAAAGGAGGGACACCCAAGATGACTGCATGCTACGTTCGAGATCGTAGACCCAGCTCTCCGTCTCCCTGCAGGCAGCTCCTGCCTGAAGGGTTGGCATCAGCTCCGTTCACGTTCCTTGCCGGTTCTCACCTCTGCCTGCCCTCTCTCACTCAGCTCAGGACTGCTGCTCAGTGGATTACGATCCTGGTCCCCCCTTTGAGAGCCCCACAGACCACAACGAAGCTAGGAGGCCAAGGCGACGTCTACATCAAACTCCCCGCCTCTTGGGTCCTGGCTCTCTGCGCATCCCAGCGGGTGGCCTGGGTGCAGAGCCCTGAAGCTCCGCGCTAGCTCCTGCCCGCGGGATCCCTCCCCGCAGGACCAAAGAACGAGAGAGAGCAGGACAAGTAGGGGGGAAGGCTGGACTTCACCCACAGATGGGACGGGGACACATGGAGAAGGCATGCACCCAAGTCGGAGAGCTCACAAAACCAACTTTAAGCTTCGAGGTCATCTTTTCAATTAACACAGTCGGGGAAATATCAACAGTAGAGAGACAGCTCTCATCGAAACGGGCATCCCCAGCGTTGATGCTGCAAGAGATGGTAATTCAGTCCCACGGATGCAGACACAAAGGGCTTGTCTGAACGTGTTCCACGTGCGTTGCAGTCTGTGGTCCTGATGTCAGAACGATGGACGAAAACTTTCTAATGTGGGTGGGCTGCAGTTCTGATAAATAACGTTTACGGTGGAATTACTGGCAAGATCTATTCACTGTAGTCTCTCTAACCCACGGTTTTTGACTCTTGCCATTCCTAATGGCTTCTCGGGAAAAGGTGTTTTCAAAACACTAACAATTCCATTAAAAAAACACGTTAAATGTTTTTTTTTTTCTCTTTTCTCCCTCCCTCTCCCTTCCAGTCTATGCAGTCCTCACTTTTAATATCGAGATTTTCAACTTTTTTTTTTTTTCCCCTCCCCCTCGCTTTACTCTCCTAGAGACCGTCAGTCAGCGCCGTGCGTTCACACTTACAGCCATGTGCAAAGAGGAGCCGAGGGAAAGCTGAGGTGCTCTGGGCGTCTGCGGGAGAACAGCAACGTTGAACACGTGGCTTTTCAAGCTGGTGTGCGGACCGGCAGAGCTGGACACCTGGGAAGGAAAGATCACACGACTGGACACCTGACAGAGGACACCGCTGTATTTCTAGCCCAGTTTCATACTGTCCCTCTCCTCTCCTCCTGGCCTGGGAAGGCAAAGACACCCCTTTCCCGCAGATCCCAACCCAAAGCATCCAGGAGTGGTAGCTGATGGGAACTAAGGCCTTTAAATAGCAACCAGTTTCTCCGTTATCGCCTGTACAAGCTAGAAACGGTTTCCTCTTTTTTAACATCTAGAGAGAGAGCTCCCTACCTGCTATTCCTTCCTGCTGCCCCCAGCCACTGCCACAGTTTCGCTGAATTTTACTCCAACCAGCTGTACAGCTTAGCGGGACATTTCATCGCAGGAACAGAAAAAATAATGGGGTTTGAAACCTTCCTCCCGCCCTCGAAATGACCATCGGTTGTGCTGACAAGGTGAAAATACCCGGTCTTTTAATAACGGCGCTGCCTTGGCAGCGACTCCCTGCGATCCCAACATCTTCCCGAGGCGGGCTGCGCTCATGTTTCACAGACACCCATAAATATATTCCCTACGCCGCTGTAACACCAAAGTGAAGTCCGCGGTATCTATAACCTCCCAATAACAAACCTGCGGTAACGACGTATAAAGCAAAAAATACTCAATCCGTAAAAATTCAAAGGACCAAAACCATCCCCTAGAGATAAGCCTGCAAATATTCACAGAAACCTGAGATAAGGCGAGCACCCAACGAAGTACAGCGCCCTTCTTTGCTAGGCTCGGGTACGGCTTTATCTTTCAGTAGGGATGGAAATCCGCGCTTGAATTCACTAGAGCGCTTTGTGAGCACGGACGGACTTCAGCACAAGCTTAATTTCAAGAAACCGCATAAAACCGTGTGCCGTGCTGAACCGGTTGAAAGTATTTCGGCCGTTTGCTGTCATCCGAATGGTAATTGCCAAAACGCTGATGAAAGCAACGCGTGGGCCCTTTCTGAGACGCCCCGATCCACGGACGGAGACTCAGACAGATGCGCCGTGGTCTCCTGGTGTGACGCAGGCAGTCGTGGTTTCCCTTGCTCGGTAGGGTTCTCCGTACGATTGCTGCTACCGCTCCAAGATACCAAACCCAAACATTTCACTCATGCAAAATGCATGCTCTGTGAGAGGAATGCAGCAATTAAGCTAAAGATTAGCTCGTTCAACACCGACGCTCACAAATTCCTCATTATCACTTATGTTAATTACTTCAGAAATTACCTTAATTGCCTCTCCGGTGCTACAGTAATAGCTTCAGACTTGTAAACCAGATGTAACAAATACCACACGCAAGTGTTCACGTAGGCTTAGTATTATGGGAGGCTGTTAAACCTTCCAAGCAAACAGCAAGGACCTGTCTGAGGAATGTTATGGCTGCTGAACCTGCGGGGCGGTGGGATTTATTTTAGTATTACATCTGCTGGGGGGTATCTGCGCCTTTTGGTCTGTTTGCAAGAAGCAGTACTCTACAGCAGAAAATGCAATTATTAGCTGCAGGACTGCGGGAGGTAGGAGGGTTGCTTGGTTTTGGGGCTTGCAAAATAATTTAAAAAAAGGCACTTGGAGTAATTATTACAGGTTTTATGAGAGGGCGATGTATTTGCCGTGCAGTATCAAGGGCTCAAACCTCCTGCAGCCGGGGCGTGAGGTGGAGGCGCGCAGCCGGCACAGGGCAGCGCTCTCCCCGATGTCCGGACCTGCCCTAGCAGAGCGTGCCCAGGAGCACTCGGTCGGGGTCTGCTCGTGTGGGTCCGGCCCCAGCTGGAGCAGCTGCGGGACAGCCAAGCGCGTGGCCTCTGGAGCCACCTCCCCGCTTCTCCCTCGTCCCTTGGGACCAGCCTCATCTCAGGGTGAAGGGTGGCGGAAAGGAGGCGGCAGGTTACCTTCTCTGTTAACCTCTCCTAAGGACTGCCAGGCAAAAAAACCATTTCCTATTCCTACTTCTTCCCCAAAAGCAAGCCCAAGCACATCGGCAGGGTGTCCCCAAGGGACAATCCCACCCAACAGGCAAAAAGCCAGCGGAGAAGGGATCACCGTCACAGCAAGACTCAGCCTCTGGACACGCTGCGTCACGCTGACGGGATGTTACAGGCCTGCTGGTTTCAGCCCGTGGAAGCTGGTAAGCGCTGATCTGTTTGCCCGTTCGCTCTGGGGACTCTCGAGCTCCGAGAGCTTTCCCGCCCAGACAAGCTAGCAGGCGCCAGGACAACGCCATTGCTTTTCCACAAACCCCTTTCCTCCCCGAGATGGAATTGTTCCACAGACAATCAGGCCAGCTGTTAATTTTACAGCTTAAATGTCAAGACGCTACTCGAAGGGCAATTTTCTCCAGATCTGCAGCACGGCCCGTGATTTGACATCCAGAAGGTTAACGCCATCGCGTGTGGCTCAACGTCGTGGCTGGCTGGCTGGCTCCACCGCCACAGATATAAACCTGGGGATCCACGCGCAGCAAAAACTCTCTTGTGCACGAGTAAGAGTCTCCCACGAGTGCAATGATGGGTTGCATCTGCCCTGACACAGGAGCATCTTCATCTAGAGGCAAGCAACACGCGCTACGTACCCATAAGTCTGCATATAAACACAAATATACATGCACGCGCACATTTGCGCACGTGCATTTATTCACGTATGCGTGTCTATTAAAACTTCAGGTCACAAGACAGAGGGAACGGCAGACTGAGTAAGCTCAGAGAAAAACGCCAGCGGAACCGCCGCGCGCCCCGTGAATACGCTGAGGAGTACCTGGAATTGGAAGGAGTCGCTCTCTACTTCAGATCCAGAGTGCCTGTACCACACGACGCCTTCGGTGATGTCCTGCTGGGTGAAAGAGGTTGTAGGCGAGGCTGCTCTTCCATCGGGCAGAAGCTGCCAGGAGTCTGCTGGGCCGTCTGCCGGCATCGGGACCAGAAGCACCACTTCCCCTGGGAAAAAGCAAAGATGAACAGCCAGCGCACGACGCGTGAGAAAACAAGGAGGGATAGGGGCCTTTTCACCAACTGACCAGCATCCGAGACAAACGTCCACCCAGTCTTAGGGGTTTTTTTTTTTTCCATCTAGTGTGACTAACAGAAATAGCAGCAGAGCTCCTAAAACCCAACTCACGGACCTCCCGACATCCCACTGACACTGGGAAACTTGCTCTCCTGGTTTGGCAAAGGGCACATCGAGTAACTCGTGCAAGCACACAGAAGAAATACACGGTCAAGTAACGAACAGGATCGGCAACTTTAAACTCCCAAAATGTTGTTCTGCCCGCTGAGCAGCCCATTTCAACCTTGAAACGTGCCCGTTTGATAAACCGAGCGGAAAACCAGAGGGAAAGGACATGCCTCCCTCTCTGGAGCTCCTGTGGAGGGACAAGAGGGAAGTGAGACGCGATCAGGGTGAAAAAGCACTGCAGCAGACCGGCCATCTTCCCCTCGAGGGCACAACTGAAGTATCTGAACATGGCATACTGATTTTGTCAAGGTCAGCTCTTTTCTAGCTCTTTTGGGGACTTATTATGCCAAAAAGTATACTCAGCCGGCTCGGCTGAACAGAAACCTTCAACTGAAAAGGAGAGAAATAGTAAAGGAGCTCTGTATCACAGGCTGTACAGCAAGTCTGCAGGCGCTGCTTTGTAGCTCTTACTCCAAAGAGTACGTAGCGTTCGTCTCTCTAACATCCAGCTTATTTCTGACTTTTGGTATTAGAAATAGATTCTGAGCTGGACCGAAACATCCCCGGCACCACTGCAGGTATGACAGAGAAGAGCAGGATGAGGCCGTGTCCCACCGGCCATCAGCGTTCCTCACAGAGGCCTGCGAGGGTTGGATTTTGATGGCACTACTCATCTTCAGCAGATTTGCATAAAATTACTCAACTCGCCAAGAGAAAGGTATCAAAACCCGGGTCATTAATTTCACTGAGGTGAACGTTTTTCCTAACCGCGCACATAAAGGAAATTAAAACCCGACAGAGAGCTACAGTATCGAAATAAATGGTGTGTTTTTCTATTTTACAATGTCATTTACTTGTTTTGGAATTAACATGTAATCTGTGAAAAAATTATACGGTTCCCTATCTTTACTATTCCTGACTAGATATAATTTAGCTGCTCTTTAAATAGCTTGTTAGTCATACATTGTGCTTTTCTACTAGTCTTTGAAAGTATCCCTCGTGGCTACTAACTCAGAAGCCACATATATTATACATCGCTTCAACTCTCCTCACAGCATTAATCATTCTGCTATGCAAAACATCCAGCATAAGCTCTCCCAGTTCATTTCCCAAAACCACCCTCGAGCAGTCGGAGTAATAAAAAAAAATAAAATCCTTCAGCAAGCTGAAATATCACACTTCCATTTTATCCTCACGCTCTATGCTAATATTCAGAGGAGTCAGCGCCTGCAAGTTGTTTATCCCTCCCAAAGTTAGAGAAGGAACAATCACAACGTACAGCTGCTTTAAGCAAGACGCACGTCCCTGCGTCGTCTTATAAATTAATATTTAACGCGGTCAGAAGGGACAAGTCTGTGACGTTTACTCATACAGTTTCCGATTTGAAAGGTGTTTGTCTTGAAGAAGAAAAGCACCTGTTGGTAGGTTACGCGCAGGCACGTACAACCTGTGCGCCCTCGGGCAATTTATGGAAATCTACGGAGGCTATACAGCTGCGATTTCCAGAGCCCCGTTCGTTTTAAGAAGATCGCACACTTGCATCGCTTTTCGTTGGCTTCAGAAACTTCGTCCTCTAGGAACGTACGTCACACGGAGCAGCTTAGGGTATAACGATACCCGCTCTTAGAGAAGGGAGAGTTTTTCCCACATAACGGAGCTCTGTCGAGGCATCCTGCGTGCCGGGAGGAGAGCCGGGGAAGACGCTGGTTCTATTTCTAGGGGCAAAACAGGAGGTCCAGCGTAAAGAGATCCTTCGAAAAGGCGACCGCTCTGCGGTGCCCCGCTGTTCAGAAGCAAATCGCGCCCTGCAGAAGGAGGGGATGTGGACAGAGAGCTTCCTTCCCTCATTACATCCCCCTCGTTTGGCTTCAGACTCTTGAAATAAAGGGCGAGAAGCCTTCGTTGTCCACGCACAAAATGTAGTAGCTCATTCCAAAGTGGGGTTTTTTCCTATCTAAAAATCAAATTACGTATTTTCGACAGGTATGACTATCTTTGCCGTTAGTCAAATACTAAGATAGGCAGATAAGCCCCCCCCGCCCTTGATTCAGGATCCTTTTTCTACATTTCTGTGTCTAATTTTTTTCCTTCCTTTCTGTGAAATAGTACTTTAGATAAAATTTTGAAGATCATTGATTTCTACTGCTGATTACTCACCTACAGCTATAAACCCATTTGTGTTATTGCAATTAATTACAGTAGAGATAATTATGGTGATACAAATACAAGATCATAAATTCTGGTTAGGGTTAGGCAGCAGGAGACAAGCTCCTCAGGGAAAAAAAAATTCTTGTTTTCCTGTAAATGCTTATTAAAAATGAGAAGAGAGTCCTTCATCTGCAGAAAACTAAAGGGGGAATACAAATTAATTACTTCTCTTCTAAATTGCAAAAAAAGAACATAATCTGTGTTTCCATCAGGTACCGGCAGCTGTTATGGAAACCAGCCTCTCTTCACAGCAAAAGGCAAAAAACCCAGCCCCGATGTTGCTAAAGGGAACCTCTAATTTTATCCGGCTCAGCAAATGAAAAGCAATGATGTCATTTCATAGAAGCGCAAAATATACTATTTCAAGACATGGTTCTAGCGAAGAAAACGGTGATGCTGAGCGCAAAAGCAACATTTTTCTTTTCTGTCCGTACTTCCTTTCCCTCCACGTAGGACGTCTTCTCTTTCCCATCCAGTCCTACGCGTGGGGCTGCTGGTGAAAGCCGTTACTCTGAGAGACGAGATCAGAGCCTCTCAAAAGGAATTTGGAGACAAGAATTCACCGTTTTCCTGTTTCTGGACACTTTGGGGCACGCGGGGTGAAAAAGCAACACCTTACAGCTGCTGCTTTTTGACAACAAAACTCCAAAGATATTTACCGTGTCTTGGCTGGTCCTTGGTGATGGTGTAGGTTATCTCGGAGTCACGGGCACCGGGTAGCTCGGCGTGCAGAATTCTCTTGGAGATCTGTAGCATGCCTCCCTGGGGCACCCAGACCAGGGAATTGGTCACCAGCTGAGGGCTTCCGTCATCCTGCATGCAGGGGGACAGCAGAAAGAGGCTTAATCGATGGAAAGAGATTTTCGAGTGAAAAGGATCAAGCAGAGTATTTTGGAATCTCTTATGCATTCAGCCCTGGTTGTCTGCTTCAGGAAAGGGTTGTGCATCCTTCACCTCTATCCCTGGGACCCGGTTCTCACCCTGTAGAACTTGACCTCGTCCTCCACGGTTTCTAAGTACCTGTTGCTGACATTAAACCTTCCGACCTCAGTCTCCCTCCGTAATTTTGTCTTTTTCCACCATCCTCATTCTCTCTCCGCTTGACTTTTGACACGTCTCGACAGAATCTCTCTCCAGGGCACAGTGGAAAATTCACTACCCTCAACATCTGAAGAAAAGTATCCAGCCTGCTATACTAGTTTGATTGGCTCCACATTTCCTCTCACCTCTCTTCCTTTTATTTCTAAAAATACACGCTTTTCAAGGGTACTTGGAGAACAACAGCTTCTTACCCATTCAAAAGTACCCCTCTGTGGCTCCTCCGTTATCTTTACACACATCTATAACTGTTATCACCTCTCCGTGAGCAAACCCAGGTTGAAGACCAACCTCATGCTTTTCTACAAGACGGGGGAAAATTAAACTTAAGGGGATGCAAATGCTAATGACGGATTTTGGCAGAAACACGACCTACGACAGTTTTCCATCCTTTGCTCGAACAGCAGCAGTTTAACATCCAGAAATGTGGTATACAGATTTCACTTCGTAACTACTGCACCAGACCCACGTCACTTTTTTTGCTAAGTCCGAACGTACTTGTGCAAAGCCTTTTAGATCAAATATCTTCTCTCCGGGTGGGGACTTACACCCATGGTCAAGTCATCTCTTAAGCACTTTTGTAAAACTGAAGTCTGCCTGAGCATCCCGCAAAGCCTTTTGCTACTCGGTGGGTTTTCTAACTTCCGAATTATTCCTGCGGCTTTTTTTCCCGATGAATATTTATGCAATGTTCATTCAAGCATCTTGAAACGCGGATGTCAGGATGCAGTAATGGTTTCACTACCGTCTTCACATACTCTGGCATTCGAGGATTACTTGAGCCCTTTTGGCTCTAAATTACTTTGTTAACCCATGCTCTGTTGGACAGGCCACCGAAATCCCCGTCACCTTTTCCGTGCCATGGTTCTTTCCTATAAGCCCAGCTGCTGTAAACGTGATTTCTGCAGAATCACCTTGAAACTGCCTGTCGTGAATCCTGACTGCTCCATGTAAGCGATCATCTTCCTCGTCATTTCCTACCCTACATAATCACGCATCACCCCAAGAACGGATTACTATGTTCTTCTGAATCTGCGACAGAGCGCTACAAAGATGTTTGTGAAAAAGAATCACATTCAAGGATGGTTTCCCATCTCCATTTTGACATGTCCGCTGCACAACTTTCACCCACTTAATTTGTACTACACTTATTTTGCACGCCGCGTGATCTTAGACTGTGTTAGGTCAAGAGCTTCCCAGCACAACGGTTGCTTTATTTTTACTTTTTTTAAAAGAAGAGTGAAGGAGAAAACCAGACCCTGTGCCAGCCAAGAGAACCCTGCCAAAATAGATGATGACTTTCCTCTGACCTTATTGATTCGATCACGTCTTGACACATACCGGCCTAGCAAAGCATCACTCTGGAGCAGAAAACAAACTGAAAAGGTCAGAAATGTCCCTGGATTTATTGTGTAAGGAGAAGAAAGAGAGACTAGCCACACTTCCAAGAATGACAGGCAAAATGCACTGTTTGAAAATAAAATATTTCTGAAGCGAATGTTAATTAAACACAAGGTGGTGGTTTTGCTACAAATATGGAACCCTTCGGCTTTTCGGTAATTAAACGATCGAACGTTCCTTCACTGGCCACGGGAAGCCAGTCTGGCATTTTGTCACACCATTTCCACGTGGCTTTGATGCTGCGATCCTGCTCGTTAATAAGAACGCAGTCACGAGACAGCTCTTTTTGCCTGGTAAGCTTTTTAAAAACATATTTAGCGACAAGCTATTGCCTGATCTGAGCGCTCACCCCGTCTTCAGCAAAACAGCTAGAATCACATTAGATTTTTACTTTTTTTTTTTTTTTGTTACTGACACCTGAGCACACAGATAGGAAACTCTGCCAATGAATTCACCGGGCAGGAAAAGTTTGTTCGGGGAGCCCGGGGATGCTAACACGCTCCCTGGTCCAGGCTTCACTTACCTGCTCCCAGGCAGGGCAAGATGCAATGCCTTGCAAATATTTTGGAGACCTCCCTTAGCTGGATCTCCTCTAGGGATCCAACACACCCCCAAAATCAACATCTTTTGTCTTTTTCCTGCATTGTCCCTAGATTCTCAGAAAGGCAAGGCTTCCGTATCCCGTCAGCAACGGGCAGATCACGCGCGGGTTGGTCTGACCTCCTCCGACTTACGGCGCAGAACCTGCCGTCATATTTTCTAGGGCATGGGCTCCTTATTCCCCATCGGAGCACCGCTGGCGGTGCTCTGCCAAAAACGAAGCACCAGCAGGTCTCAAACTAACTTTGCAGAAGCTGTAATCGTTAGAGAACGTCAACAAAAATATACGGCAGTGCAAATTAAGAGCTCTCAAAATAGAGGGCAGCTGTTGAGAGCGCAGTAGGTCAGACGAAGCGTTTGGATGGGCCGACCGGGGAAAAGGAGGCGGTTAGCAACCGAAGGGACTAAAAAAAGCACCTTGCAGAAAACAAGGCACGCTTGTTGTGAAGAAATAAACCCCTCCAATTGGTAATATTTGGAAGGTTATGCTGTCCTTTGTTTGTTTGCACGCTCTCACCGCAGCGCTCCTAGGGATTAATGTCTGAGAATTACACAGTGGGAGCCCACTGAATAGGAACCCTAGAAACATCCTTTCACACCAGGACTTACTATCTAAAACCATCCAGCAGCACGTTATAACAAGCTCCGCGTACTCAACTAAGTAACGAGGTTCAAAACTCGCACCTCGAGCTCCCACACCTCCAGCCAGGCTCCTACCGGGCTCTTTAGCAATCTTTGGATGTAAACCAAGAGGGGGTGGAAAAAAAAAATAAAGAGTCTTTACGCGTGGGTCTCAACAGCACCTTTTCAGAAGCAAACCCCGCATGCATTTCAGCTCCCAGGGCTACTCCACAACGATGCTAATTAGGATGAGGCAGGAGGTGGGTATCCGCCAGCTCTACCCTCGTACTCCGCTCTCACCTCCATCCCCATCCTCATTCTTCTCTGTAGCCAAGACCTGCGCAGAGAGACTCGGAAAGATAACGAGAGACGAGGGAGCGCAAAATCGGCTGATAAAAGAAACTATACTCAGCAATTCACCCTCACCGGCATTTACAAGAATGTGCTTAAGCGAAAGCAAAAAAAAAACCAAACCAAAACCGTTACAAACAAGACAGGGTGGTGTCCAAGCATTTTTACAGTCGGATCTGACACAGGCTCCACGTAAGGGATCTGGGTAAAGAAACCACTGGCAGGGCTGCTCTTATTCCAGGAGTCTAATAACTCAGCACCAGCCCTGACAGCAACCCCTTTGTCATTCCCAGGCTGATGTGTGAGTCACATCACTAATTATCATTGATTGCTACAGCGGCTTTAGGAGCACCCGCGGGGTCCAAACGGGAGCAATCCTTCCTCGTGCTAACTACACGGAGGCACGTTCTGCTTGTAAACCTTACTTAAAACGGTCGCGCCCGAGTTGCTGTGAAAGACATCTCACAGAGCAGCGAGGAGGGCACCCGAGGGGTAACGTCATCTCCTCCTAACGCCTTTTCAGGGAGCGGAAGCCCTCAAAGACTGTGTAATTCTCAGATCCATCCATAAAAAGACTGCAAATGGCGGACTTCTCCGACAGCTCTGTTTTTCATTACTCTCTCGCGTTAATTAAGGGATAAGGAAATTTTCACCTTCTTTTCCTTCTGTTTTATTACAGTAGCACAATACCGGAACTGAAATGCTTGCAAGCGCTTTGGCAGCTTTACCGCACGCACCGCATATTTCATACCCTTGGTATTTCAGGAACCGTTAGGCTGGGGTTTGTTTCATCAACAAACGGAAAAGCACCCCTGTTTCCCATGCTACTGCTGTAACCTCTATAAAATTTACTACCAAGTGCCACTTCACGTTCAAAACCAGAAGAGACAAGCAACCGGGTTTCAATATGAACTGCAATAAAAGCAAGAAAGAGAAATTAAAATACTTCTTAATAATTTCTGAATTTCGGTGCCTGCGCCCTGTCCTTCGGGAAGTTATCAAAGAGAAAGACGCACCGAGTGAAAGGTTTCAGCGGAGCAAGGCTGAGGGAACAGCAGAGATGCCGACCTTGGCGGACCCCGCCACCACCGAAGGACCAGCGCTACGCCTCCCGAGCCAAGTTGTGTGGTTCACGCGGGTCCTTTCATGCCGCCCATCAGCCCGGAGACCGGTTTGCCTATCTCATCAGCCCTCTCTCCCCGCCATCCGCTCATTCTCTAACGCCTGCAACTCCAGAAAATCGTTTTTGTCAAGTAATTACGGACTTTGAATTGTCAAAGCTGCGCGGCTCGAGCTGAACCAGTCCTGTCACAAAGCCGAAATTCAGGTGACCTCCAAAACTCAATCAATCCGCTACTTGCTCCCGCCCCGACCGCAGCCTGTCGGTCACGTTGGATTAGTGACACCTCGGGGACGGTTCTCCAGACTTCTAATTTGCCTGCGAGGGTTTAACGTCACAGCACGTACCTTGGGAGCAATCTTAACGTGGAACAGGACGTTCTGGAAGCGGTACCCATCGTTCACTTGCAAAACAACGGCATCGTCCCGGGTGTCAGAGCCATCGTGAGCGTAACGCAGCAGTCCGCCGGCAAGGTCATCCAGGTGGAATACGTGGACTGCAGCAGCCGAGTCTCCGGGAGGTTTGATCAGCCGCCCGTGCCGTGGAGGCTCTAAAACCATCAGCACGACGTCCTGAGGATTGTCGCTGTCTCTCACGCCAAGCAACAGTTCTGTTATAGTCCCGGTTTCCCCTCTGCGGACGAGGAGGGCTTCATTTCTGAACACATACGGGGCCTGAAACACAAAAGCAGCTCTTAGGTGTTTGCTAAACCTTAGCAATTTGATCGCGATCGAAGTCCGGAATGAAGAATGTGGGGTTAAGGAAATTCGCTCGCTTCGTCCCTGGAAACCTCCTATTTCTAAGCAGCAGAGAATTGCTCTCCTGCCCTCAGTGGGCAGATTGCAGAATAACTAGCCATTTAGACTGATTTAGTTACACTAAAAGAAGATTCTCATGCCACGGCAAGCTTAGGAAAGGAAAAAAAACCCCTTTTTTTTATACAGAAAGCAACGTAGTTATCAGCTAGCGCCTGTATTCCCTTTGCTGTCTGCACGGGTAAGAGACAAGGGACGTAGCTTTGCCTTATTACCAGCCACGGAAATTCAAATGGCACCGCGGACCCCAACTATTTTGGAAGGTCTATATGTAACAGGTACGGTGGCTGGCCCCGCTGGAGACGCGGGAGATTTCTGTATGTGAATGATGAGTTCAGGGTGGGTTGGGGACGGAGACACACCACGCTCTCCCCGTGCGTAACCTACGGCTTTGATAACTTCAACGTCTCTTGGGCTGGAGAATAAGACCCCACGCAACCTGCGTGCCAGGGTTATCTGTTTTAAAATGAGTTGCAGAGAGGGGAAAAAAAAGGAAGCAAGGAAGAATGACAGGAGAGGGAGAATAACCTACAGAGGATACTAACAGCAATGAGCCAAACCGAGAGGCAGAAACTTGAGTTAGTGCTTCTAAGCAGAAATGAGTCAATCAACTAGCACCGAAGGAAGTGCTTTTGCTTGTCTCGAGCCGATAAAGTCCATCTCAAAGACAGCAAAAGCGAGTGTCGTCAGCATCGTTATTTACTTATTTGCAAAGACTCCACACGGCCTTATTCGTCCTAGAACGAAGGGTCCACATTGCTGCTGGTTTAAATCAGCTGTCTGGTTCGTCATCGTCAAGAAAGTTTAAACCTGCAGTCTCCATCGATCCCAATAAACTTCATTTCACGGGTTACACCTCAGGAGGGAGGTGATCCCGCAGAGACCGAGTCAGAGCCCCGGGAGCGTTCATCGGGGCTAACTGCTGCCATCTCACCCGTGCACAACTTAGCAGGGTTCGTAAGGACCGGCGGGCAAGGTTCCTGCTATTAAACCCCCCTTAGGTATTCTGGGGCGGTGCCTGCAGCTCTTACTTGGGTGAATGTCCTACTGAGGTAAACAAGAGATTAGACTGAGCAACCATTTCAGCACCAGCCAGAATCAATATACACCCAACGGGATCAAAATCCACAGTTTGCCTTAGACGAAAGGACAAACTAGAACACTTCTCATTTCCAGAAGTTAGGGAATGACTAACATGGAATGGAAGGAGTAAAAGCAACAAAGAGCAATTAAAAAAAATTGTAATTCCCGACTCTGAAGCTATCACCTCTCTAGGATCCCAATCCGGAAAAAAACCAAGCAGTGCAAAGTCTCTAGATTGTCAGAGAACCACAGAATTACGCATCTCAGGAGGAGCTGTTTCCTGAAAGGAACACTAAGTACATTAAAGCGGAGGCCCCCGGCGTGGTATCACCATGTTTTTGAGCTGCTGGCTACGTTCCTGCTGCACTCGGCGTGAAGCGCGGAACAGCGCCCGCGACCTCAGACGCAAACCCATCCTCCACCGCGACGATTCCAAGAAACGCGTTTCTTAAATGACTCATTGCGAGGATGGACGCTGAGTCAGGCTCGCGGCACTCCGCGAGGAAGGATGATAGCCAGATTTCCAGTTACAGTTTTATCAAGCCATTTAATGCCCTTCCGAGGATGTAGATGGGCCTTAAGAGCAGGAGAACCTCATTTGCACTTTAAAGTCTCTTTATACCGCTGGAATACGCCAAGTAGCCACAACAAGTTCAGTTCAAGCAAAGCTATGTGAGCCAGCTTTCAGCTAGACAGTTCGACTGCGGGCAAAGCTCAGCGCAGGCTGCAAAGCCTCCTTGGAAGCCCGGAGCCCGTTAAAGTCAGTGCAGGGTGAACTCACTGCCAGCACGCCCAGCGGCAAGCGGGACGCTGGCCCGGGCAGCTCCATCGCATCCACTGCCCTCCCAGCAGCATCCCAGCAACACCTGTAGCTCGAGCGGGAATCGAAGCCCGCCCGCAGGGACACGATGATGTGACCTGCTGATAGGCTGAGCCTGGCACCCGCAGCTAGGCTGGGCTCGAACGACTCCTCCGTTGTGAAACGCTGAGCCCTCTCCCTTAAGGTGCGTCTCGCACACCTCTTCATACCTCGCCTTTCGGAGAGCCCGCCCTGGAAAAGGAGTCGGGAACGCGGCGCCTGTAACACCATCTCTCGGGTGAGGCCCCTACCCGCTATCGTGCTACAGACTTGAAATCACAATAATACGAGAGGCACGGACACTTGACAGTACCATCAACTCGCCGAGAAGTATTGAGCGGTTTAAGAGACGCGCTTTAAAGAGCTCATGCTGATTGAATTCCCAACTGTCCTAGAAGAGAGCATTTAAGTAAATGCTCTTGACTGTCAAAGCATCCTACCACAGGGATCAATCACCGTTCGATTGCCCTGCAGTGAACTGAACGAGACCATCCGCGGATCCAAAGAACAATTTGAACCGTAGGGACTCCTCAGTCCTCGCCGATAATTGCTCTATGATTGCACAGCTACAATTCCCCGCACAAGCAAAATTACCCGGGCCAGCTTCTTCAGTCACTCACCCCACGTCCAGTTCTTCCACGTGACTCTTGGCCGCCTCTCGACTAAGCGCGAGTCGAGTCTCATCCGCCTAACCTGAACTCCAGCTCAAGTTCTGCCCAGCTCCCTTGTTACCGTTGCAAGAAACCAGGGCTCTGAACGGTACAAACTCTGTGGCTGTTTCCCAGCTTTGTCACGTTACCTGGGTTGAAAATGCTTGAATGTTGACGACCTCAGGATGGGAGAAGAACTGTTGATCGCTGACCTTCAAGGAAAACCGTCCTTTCCTAAACAAGTCCCCAACAAGCCAAAATACAGGATAATATAAATTAATGAAGTGCTCTTGCAGGACTCAATAATGATAAAAATATTACATATTCAGTAAAAACGACTAGCTTAGCGAAAGAAGCTTTAGCTCAAGTTTTTCCAGTTACGTTTTTACAGTATTTTTTCCTGAAGATTCACAACAGTCACAACAGGCAATTAAATCCCTTAAACTACGTAACAATCTACCCACACAGGATGGCATCGCCAAGATAAAGTGCCTATTCTAAATGTCAGCTAGTCAGTGCTCAAGAAAAATGTCACTTATCTGGCTTCGGACCAGAAGCTCCCACTTTTCAGCATTTTTGCTTCCCATTTACTTTTCAGTAACGCCACCCAAAGACGCTGAGCGTGAAGTAGCTATGTTTCTCCAGACAAGACCCCCCGACGTTCCACCGTGACTACCAGGCAGACAAAACAGAAAGCACGGTACAGAAACACGTGCCCCAGGTCGAGCGAGCGTGAGCTAACCCTTGGCATCAGGAGGACACCCTGAAAGTCTTACCGAAAACGACGGATCAAAGAACACCCTGACAGAAAAGGGCAGAAACGTAGAACAATTCCCCTGAGATGAGTCTAGTCCCAAGGCTTTATGGTGATGTAAATCAAGCGTGAAATTTGGCAGGATGGCTTATTGCCTGGCAGCAGGAAAAATCTGCTTCCTTGCAACATGCTTGCAGCGCGAGCACTGCCAACTACTAATCACCGCTAATTATCCCAGGACACTAACAGGGCTCACAGCGCAGGCTAAGCAGTAATGGCTGAATGCAGATTGTGCCGCAGAGCATAGCGCTGACGTCACGCGAGCATCTTCCTGACTGGATTAAGAAATCGTTCTAAGAGCCAGACTAATACGCCAGTTTTAAACCCCCAGCAGAGTATCCTAAAGATGAGAGGGATTCCTGCACCCCCAAAGCACAACAGGTTTGGTAGCTGGATGACAGTCACCTCCTGTACCATAAATAGAGCACTTCTGCACCATCATTTACGGACGGTACCGTGTAAGTACATCAGTAATTTATTCAGCAGCAGTGAGAAGTGTGCTTCACTCTAAGAATGTTTCCAAGGAGCAAGGAAATACCCGTTCTCAAGATACGTCTTTTATTTTTTTAAAGGCAAAAGCTCTCAAAAAAGTTTCCCCAGAGTCACCTGGATTTCTCTTTGCTGTGCACAAAGCGGACCCTCTTCTCCTTCACATCCTTGGAGCTGAAGCGGTCGCCTTTGCTCAGCTGCACCTCTTTCCCGTCCACGGCCATCACCAGCCTGCCGTTGGAGGGAGCGCTGTCGATATGGAACCAGAGCTCTTCCGCGTCACCGTCCAGGTCACGCACACCCAGAAAGGAGAGGTCTAGGGGCTTCACCCCGCCAATCCCCACTGCGAGGGTACCGTTCACGTGGAAGCTCAAGGGATGCTCGCCGGCTAAAAAGAAAGAAAGGAGAAGTGTTACTGAATGAATTACAGGCACGGGCTGCGTTAGCATCTCACCTGTCACTACCATCTTTCGGATAACGGACCAGACCCTTCTAACGCCCTGTTCGTTACTGACCTGGGGGGACAACCGCTACCCCAAGAAGAATTGCAATCCATCCCGATCCCCGCTATGATTTTGAGAGGCTTCGTTTAGAACAAAGAAAAGATAAGCAAGTGCCACAGTTGATTTAGTAAGCGATTTCCCCCAAGACATTTTTTTTTTCATTTGTTTTACATCGACGATAAACGATGCTGTGATTGGAAAGACGTGCCTCCAAGCCTAACGAGGTACCTTCGCTTAGCAAACCACCTCCGTGCGCATTTTACGAGACAAAAAAGCTGGAGGAAAATAGCTGCCGACTTCTAACGGTCGACTCCAAACTGCGCAAAACTGAATTCCAAAAATGCCACTGAAGGAACACCTACTCCTGGCCTTAAAATCTGCCGGAAGCTCGCCAGCTCGGGCGCTTTGTCGCAAGAGACGCTCACCTTCTTCACACTCTCTGGTCCGTGTATTGCCATAGAAACCCTGGCCACAGGCAGAAACACAGATCTTATTCTTCAGAAACGTGGTGCTGTCGCAGAGGTGGCACAGGCTGTCGCTGTCACACTCCAGGCACCCAGGAGGACAAGCTGAATCGGATGGAAAGCACAACCCCATTGAGACACCGCAAAAAACCAACGCGGCCGCCGGTGCGCAGAGCTGTCCCGGGCATCGGAACAGAAACGCCGCTGCTATTTGTGTCCTACCTACCCGGCAAAACCAGTCGGAAAGCGGGGGCAAAACGCTGAGATAAAAGAGTTGTTAACAAGTTCTTTCCTCATTTGACCACTGTCCCACTGACTACAGAGAACCTGAGACGATCTTCCAAACGGAAGAAATGGGGTTTTAAGTAAGTGTTATACCACTTTGAAAAAAGTACTCCGAATTCAAGTCCTACACAGCTTGTTAACCCACAAATACAACTGAAACCTTTTTAAAAAGGACCTGTTTATTCATATAGAGTGTGTACACGCATATACACACACACCCCCCCCACCCCAGAAGCCATCGACAACAGATCTCGTTCCTCCCGAATTAGGTACGTCTGAATGCAGACACAGTTAGCGAATTCTCAGGGCACCGCGTCACCTCAGCAGCAAGTTTAACCCAGCATCTAAGCACTTCCTCTTCACCTCAGCCTTGGAGAGAAAAAGCGGCGTATAGCACACGGACTACGACCCCGGTCCCTCTCCCCGACATCACGCTCGCTTTGCTTACCCGTGCACTTTCGCCGTGCGCGGTCTGCGTAATATCGCTTCCCGCATTTGCCAACACAATGGGCGTCCAAGAGGAAGAAGGGAGCTCGGCAAAGGCTGCACTCATCTGGTCGGCGACACTGGAGGCAGTGCGGATCGCACCCTGAAAGTCGTAAATGTAAAGAGTTCAGGTGTAACACCCCGCGGGAACCGCAGCCCCGTTGTCCACGTGTTTGCGTTGGAGGGCAGCGAGAGATCTGAAGTTAGAGCGCCGAATTCCTGCTGAACGCAAGACGTGCACAAACTGCAGACAAGCGGGGAAACATTTTGCCAGCGGTAATGAGAAGTAATGCTCCAGAAGAACTCACTCTGGCATGTGTCCGACTCCTTGTAGAAGGCTGCAGGGCACCGTTCCACGCAAGCTCCTTCGTGGAGAACGTAGCCCTCCATGCACTGCAGGCAGTCGGTGCTCTGGGGACCTTTACAAGCATTACAGCTCCAGTCACACTCTGGAAGAAAAAAAAGTCGGTGCAGGGCAGCCCTTCCTGGGGTGCTCACCCTATACGAGTGCTTAGCACGTGGGGTCTACAAGCTATGGGAACAGAAGCCCTAAGAGCAAAGAGCACAGTAAAACCTGTTAGAGAGGTACTAAAAAAAAAAAAAAAAAAAAGGCAAGCATGATTTGTACTGAGTGGCTTATTACAACTCAAGAAATGGGTGGGGTTTTTCCCCCCTCTCGGACTTCACATGTTCTATGTCGGATGCGAGCAGGCTCGGCTCTTGTGCAGCACGTGGGCCTGCTAGCGCTGGCAGAGTTTGGCTGCCCGTAGAGCCTGACTTTATCCCATAAGTAGCAACGCTCCTCTTCTGCCAACGCTGAGTTTGTTGCTCATTAGCAATTATCCACCCTGCTTCATCAATCTCACGTTTTCGAATAACCGAAAGAAAATGAAATCCTTGTCCCTCACAGTCCAAATGTCCCCCTGGAAAGTCCACGGGCCAGAAACCCGGTGGATCCAGCTGGGATCAGATCTGCTTCCACCATCTCCCCTCCAGTCTTCGGCCGACGAGCCCCAACCACGCACACGTGCCCAAGGACTTCTCAAGCTGCCAACGCTACTGTTGGTTTCTTGGTGGCACTGAGAGGGTCGGGATCAGAAATTAATGACGGACACACTTGGGCTGACCAGACAGACAAAGGGGCAAGAGGAAGAGGGCGGGGGGGAAATAAGGACTCAGTGAGGTGAGCTGAACAGCTCCAGTCCATGCAGCACGTCCAAGACAGAGCCAGGACAAGAGTCCTGCCCCGTTCCGACACCCTAAACACCAGACAACGTCACCTCTCTGAAGAGCCGCAATGTTAAGGGCACGGATGCGGCTCAGTTAAGCCAGGCTGAAGCACTGAGAGCGCCAGCTAGAAATGACCACTGAACAACAAGTCACTTCTATTATATCCTGGTCTTAGCTGCAGTAAAGCCACGTTATCCTCCCTGATCTCCATGATGGAACACTCTCCTTGGGAGTTCTGGAAATCTTTCGAGTCACGCATCCTTTAAATCACTCCAAACTGTTGTTCCTGCAGTCATCCAGCAACACAGTATTTACTAAGACGGAGAGGAGCCGGGAGGTACACGAGGGCCTGTAAACACTCTCGAAGAGATTCAGGCTGGTGAGCTCACGCGTTATTCAGCTGACCCACGACTGAACGAATTGCCGGACCTGACCCTTGAAAAGTTTGCTGGCTCGCTTACTAAATCATTTGCAAGAGAAGGATTTGCAATCATCTCGTTTCACTGAAAGGCTGAAGTATTTCGGCAGTAGACTGCCGAAAAAGAGAAAAAACTGTAAAAACCTCGGGAGCAGGCTGTCACCGAACGAGTCCCCCCGCCGTACACCCCTTTTAAAGCAGGCCACCCACACAGATCACGCTGCAACCTCGCGGGTTGTCCTTAGCCAAGGCACTTGCAATTTTATTTTTTTTTTTCCTTTTTTTTTTTTCTTTAAACCAGCAACGTGTTTTTCACCTCTGCAAGTCTTGCTGGAAAAATCCAGATAATACTGCTGAGCGCAGGTCTCGTCCTGGCATTCTCCAAACAACAGGACCTTAGCGGGATCTCGGCAAGATGTACAGCCGGCGGCTGATTCACAGCTCAGGCACTGGCTGTTGCAAGCTGCGGGAAGACAAAGATAAAGAAAATAACTGTAATTACCGATGCAGCAGCCAACTGTACGACTCAAAATGGTATTATCCTGTAGCTTCGCGACTCCTCTTGGAGAGGTACCCGCGGAGGCTTCAGAGTTTTGGCTGCTTACGTTCCTTTTCACAGCCGCCAAAATGTCAAAAGCCTCCTTCCCTTTGGAACAGACTGTTACGTCTCCTCACGCCGCTTCTTACCCTCCTCTGGAAAGGTCAGGGTAAAACACTCACCTTGAATTCAAACCCCCAAATAAGAGCTTTCCCTGTCTCTGATTTGCTTATTTATTTAAGGAACCTGTGTTTCATATGATTCCAGGCTTAACTCATGAAGACGCAAATTTGGAGACCCCGGTAGACTAATCCGGTTAGCAAACCTCGGTGGGACCAACGGCCCGTTTCATTCCGCTTAACGTTTCCACCTTTTCATGTGCACGCAGCGTGAATTTTTGGAGCTGCGGGGAGCAAATAAAGACGCCGGGGAAAAAAATAATTCAGGGATTTACTGAATCTAGGATCAAAGTCCAGAGGTTCAGACTATTTCAACTCACCTCTTTGATGTCCAGGGTGATATGCTAATTGTGGAATGCTAATTGTGGAATGCTAACTTAGTGACATGCTAATTAATACTTAATTTGCTTTTAATTCAAGGCAGAGTTTTATAACCACAAAACCTCAAAATACCGGAGTAAATGTGACAATACCCATGTTGCTCTCATTGAAGCGAGAACCCAGCGCCCTTCAAAATAGTTACTTGCTTTAGCTCATCTAAAAAAAAAATCTCAGAGAAGGTCTGCATGTTAGTGAGGTTCAAATGATTTCTAACAAAATGATTACCTAAAGAATCTAGTAGCTGGTCTTATTAGGTGCTCTGGTGCCAGTCGGAGTTCGCTTCACTTAAGAATACAACATGGAAAAATTACTAGTTGTAAGTGCTACGAAAAGCCAACTCTTAAAAGCGTGGTAAAACGTTCCATGCGAGGTGTAAATCTATAGAAACGGGGTTACCCACAGAGGCGTGCCAGAGCAGTAAGCAAAACCTTGTATTTGAAAGCAATCCTATCTGCTCGTTTTATCAGCGTGACTCCGTCTCTGCATTTTTAAACCCACGAAGAACTTGCTAAGCTTCGCACTGGTTCCTCGGCCCGTAACATCACCGAGTTTAAAAACACCTCCGAGAGTCCGCGCACGCCCTCAGCATCTCGCTGAACTTCATTCCAAACCCGAGCTCCTCAAAAGTGCAACGCCTCTCCGATAAACGTTGAAGAGAGACCAAATTTGCTCAGTCTAACGGCCAACCTCCGTTTATTCAATTTTCATTACCTCTGAGCGGTAAGTTTGCCAGGAGCCTGGGACAGTTTCTATCTACGCGGCTTATCAGCAGTACTTCACTTGAAAAGGCACGAGTGACGCTCGGAATGACAAAAATCCGGCGCGCCAACAGACTTTGTCTTGAGCCTCCTGCCACAAGGATTACGTACACTTCTTCAAAAGCCATTTGCAATAAGGAGATTAGAGTAGTTGAATTTGCTTGCCAAAAAAATAAAATAAAATATCTATTTGCATTTGAGCTACTGAACCAAATTCAGGAAGGGTACAGTCCTCAGGAACGTTCCACTTCTACCATGATGTCCTGAGAGAGGAGCTATCAAAAAGGAAAGTTTTCATTAGAAAAGGACATCTTTACGAGGAAGGGAGGTATTCCGGTGTAGGGAGGAGAGAACACTGAATATCTTGGAGAGCTTGTAGGCAACTAGCCAATGAGAATCCCATGATTCCTTTGTTTTATTCATCTTTTTCATTACTTTCCTTTTTTTCATTATTATTGAATAGCCTTTTTTTTCTGTCAAGGGAAGAACGGAACAAAGTCTCCCACCTATTTCCTTGGACTTATGCAAGTTGTCTCCAATTCTGCTGATAAAATGGAAATAATAGTTTCGGGAGAACCGTATATTTCAACAAAAGGCAGGTAAAGCTGACAACCACACCAGGTCCCTCCTGCAGGACCTCATCAGTAAAGACATCGGGTCTAGATAGGATGACATTGATACCTACACTCGGTGCAGTGCAACAGGGTTATTTTATCATAAATCCGGATAATTTCAATCAGGGTAACGCAAGACTTCACAAAGCTGAGCGTTCAGGTTCACAGCAACCAAACCACTTAAGCACTCACTCATTTGTAGGTGTGTGTATTATAGTGGGTCAATTCAAAAAGGTTTGGGTTTTTTTTTTTCATATTTTTTATGTCTCTGGGCCATATAATTTCGCGTTTTGGAACATCAAGGCCAATAATCACATGAGGAGTAACCCAACCGACGTCAGGGCCGGAGCCAACGCAAAATAATAAAAGAAAAGAGGGGCCCCGCGAGATTCGCAAGGGATAGCAGGAGCAGGATAAAGCATCGCTGGACTTGACACCAGATCGATTACATCAGATCATTAGGAGGTAAAAATATCGCAGCCCACGCCGGTCGGGGCCGTGCCAACCACACCGGACCTTCTTTCTACTGAGGCTTCCCACGTGGAAAAACGTCGCGTAAATGCTACAGTCTTAATACGGCGTCCGTGGCGGGTACGGGCAGGTCGTAGAGCGGGGAGGGGGGCTGCCTTTGTAAGAATTGGTTACAACTGGTCTGAACTCGTCAAGTTTTCACCAAGCCCAGAATCCATCGGCGCTTTTGGCCGCTTCTCTACGTCCTGCCCAGATAACTGAACAAGGAAGCCTACACAAACTCCCCTGCAGATTTTTACTACGGGACGCAAAGCCTCTCGCCTTTGAAGTCGATAACAAAACTGCAACTGTGTTCAAATTCAAACCACGCTGAAGGCTCTGTTTCCAAGGCAGTTAATCACCGCTGTCAACTCACATCGAACTTTTAAGCACTTGAAATCTTTTTTTTTTTTTTTTTTCCCCGGCAAGAGGAAGGAACAAGAAAAGGCATGTCGGTGAAGGCATCGTGGGAAGGAGAAACGGCTTGGAGAGAGACACTCACGTTTGCAGGTCTGCCTGTCGTCCCTGTAGTACCCCGGGGAACAGCCCGGCACACACGCGCCGGTGTGGGAGAGAACCAGGCTGGCGTTGCAGGAAGAGCAGGACAAAGGACCCTCGCCCGTGCAGGTTTTACATGAGGGGTGGCACCCTGCAGAGACAGCAAGAACAAGAGTTTCTGTTGAAGGAAAAGTAGATGTTGGAGCACATTTCACAAGGCTGAGCAGAAGCACTCTCAGAGCACGGTGATGCTGAGCACCAAAAGTTCCTACTAAGTCTAAGCCCTCAGTGGTGCGGAGCGCTGCGGAGCAGAAACACAGCCAGCCCGGCTTGGCACAGACCGATGAAACGCACTAAACATTTGACTTGCCTTTTCAACGTCGCCGAACGCTTGGATGCCGTTTCCACGGGCTGATGACCGATCGGTACTTCAAGGATGCCATCATTCTGTACGTGAGGTTGGAGCCGGGTACCGCTGCATGCATCGGTACCTCTGCCCGTACAAACCCACGCCTTTCGCGTTACTGCCCGGACACGCGGTCCCTACAAGATCCTTCCGCAACGCTTCATAGCCAGCAATCCCTCCGCCTGCCTCGAGTAAGCAAGTACATCACTATCTTTTTCTTGCCCTGCTTTTTTGAAGAGCTATTTTTATGCCACTCCTCTTGTTTTCTTTCCCTGTTTCCTTTCCATCCCTTCGTCCCCCACTTCTTGTGCTGCTTAGTCTGACTGAGCGGATTTAAAACACCACCGTGGATGAGGCCAATGTATCCTGGTGATTTCTCCAAAGGGGGTAGATAGTCACGCAATTATTAGTCTGGTGTAGTTCTTGATAGGCCTTTACCTAAGGATTGATGCCATCATTACAGCTATCAGGCCAAACTAACGATGAGTGAAAGTGGGCAAAGAAATCAGAGAAGCAACTGCATTACGCTGTGCTGGAGACCTTCAAGGCTAGCACAAAATGTAAGAGGAGCTTTGACACAGTCTGAATAATGCTAAACTTCTTTTAAGTCAAACCTTTACACCAAAGGGAAGAAACGTTATCCCTAGGATTAAATTTTGGTGGAAGGCAAAATATCTCTCTCAGGGGTCTCTCCAATTAAATGACACCTACGCTTCTGAGATTTCATTTGTCAAAACCAGGTAAATAAACGCACAGCTCCGGAGTGCTCGAGAGGAGCTTTGAAACATTAACCGTCGGTGGTTAGACTGGATTAGGAAATGCCATTTCCTGCAAAAGGAGCATCTACCTCGTAGTTCTAATACCCTGAATTTCTTGTCTTCATTTCTTTCTCTTAAAATAAACCGCAATGCCCGTTGCTCAGCGCAAGCGCGTTGGGCTTTAACACGTCTCTGTTGGCCACATAACAAGAAAAGCAACCTACTTCCTTCTAAGAGTCCCAAGAAATATAAAGCAGCTCAGACAACGATCGGAATACGAAACCACATCAACAGCAAAAACTGGAGGAGATCCAGGGATAGGTGAAGGCACAGAAGGCTCGAGAATAAAATGTGCTATCAGTGCAGCTTCCCGCACGCTGCTGGAGCACGCCAGCCAAAAAGGCTGAATGAAATCGGCTTTTCGTTTCAGACGCTGCTACGAGCGATCGCCTTTTGGACCACTACTGTGGCAAGACAAGTCTCAGTGAGAGACCTCAGCTAGGACGGTGTCCCGTCCCGGGCTGCAGACTTCCTGAGAAGTTGCTACCAGCTAGAGTCCTGCCTTCTCGGAGCAGGAGTTGCACGGCTCTTCGAAGCACATATCCAGAAAGTATTTTCAAGCGTTAGCATCCCAGAACCGTGCTGGTACCACACAAACTGGACACTTGGTGATGGGCACATGAAAAGCCTCTGCCTGAAGTTATCCCTTCCTGTGCTTAAGACGCCCATCTCTTCCTAGGAGTGATCTCAGGGTAGCGACCCTACAGAGAACACGGCGTACCGTCATCCTGGTTGCTGTGCCACCGCCTTTGACAGATGGGATTAACCAGAGAGAAAAAGAAAAACTCACCTTCGCCTCCTCCTCACGAGGTACTCGTTACACTGATTAATAGTAGTGTAAAGCGGGCTAGGTCCCGGTGGCCTCGCCATGTGCTCAGGACAACAGGACAGCACTGTCCGCCTCCAAGAGCTCACGGTCAGAAAGCAGACACAGATCACGGGAGCGAGGAGAGCGTGCTCCCAGCCAGCTGGCAGGGCTGTTAGCCGGGAAGGACATCTCCAGCTCCCAGCGCGCTGTCCTGCCAGCTGGACAAAGCTTCTCTGCTAAATAAGAACCGTTTCGTGGAACATCTTGCAAGGATCCAGGCAGTCCCTTGCAGCTACCTGAGGCATCTCTAGGGACTACTCACTTTTGCAGGCGGCGTTCTCCGCGTAGTATCCCACCGGGCAGTCAGGAATGCAGTGATCCCCCAGGAGCAAGTGACGGGCGTTCTGGCACTCGAGGCAGATGCTGCCGGTGTCCCGCAGGTTGGCCACGCACTGACGGCACAAAGGGTGGCAGTCTAAAGGAAGCAGGGAATAACGTGATCGCAGATGGACCAAACAGGACCGCTGAGGGGAAACGCATTGCTGAGGACTCAAGGAAGACATTAGGGACGGGACTTTCGGAGCCCCTTCCTGCTACCTGCTACGCAAGGGCTGGGATCGGGTGCTAAATACTGCGTGTCCAGGTGTCTGCAGGAGAGATGACCGGGAATCACCGCGCTCGAGGAGCGTTCCTCTCCTCTTGCCCTCATCCCCATCTCGTCCTCTTCCCGAGCATCACAACGTTTTCACTTTTCCTCAGCAGCCGCGTTCTCCGCATCTCTCCTGCCCCATTCCAGCATCCTCTTTCCCATCCTTAAGTGAGCTTGGGAAAGCTTTGTACAAAGCCGGTTCAAAGCTCTTCGCTTTCCCCAAACCTTTCGCTGATTTTAGGTGCTTCTACGTACAGGTTTATCTTTAACAAACTGCGCTGGCAGCTGTAGGCATTCACCTCCCTCTGCTCCCACCGGTGAAAAAGGAGGAGAGCACAACCCGTACGGCCGTATGACCTTCTCCCGTAGTTCTTACCGTTCAGATTTTCCCCCACAAACGAGACATCCGTACCCTGGAGAGGCCGCAGCAGACCTCGAGCCCAGCCAAGGGCAGCACTGACTGTTGCAGGAGAGTGCCTCAAAACCTTTTCCTTTTCTCGTTTTTCCCCAGCAGCACACCAGCTCGGGTCTCCTGACCTCCGCCTGAACTTAGGCGCTTCAAAAGGTTTTACAACAAGCCTTTTGTACGCACAACAGTGCAGCGTAAGGGAACCTGGAAGTCAAATTAATCCTCATTATGGTAATTCAGAAAATTATAAAGGAAATGGCGACTGTCTTGAAAGACATGTAATAATGAGGCTTGATTTGAGTACCTGGCCTCTTGTCAGATTTCTACCGAAGGTTCAACTTTCTGTCTTTTGTCTCTTGTGACAGCATTGCTATGGATTGTCGGGCAATCTAGTTTTACAAGCCGAAGACAGGCTCGCGTCGGAGTCTGGGGGAATTCTGCATCCGTACCTGCGAGAACGTAATAGCGACGGGAGCCTCCCCCAGGCCTGACTTCTCTATGTTACACGTAGACGACTCTTACCAAACGGTGGTGGAGAAGGACAGATGCAGCTCAGAAGTGAGTGCGCTTCTGACTGCGGGCAGGCATTCAGGTTCCTTAAAGCTGATGCCTCCTTCGCCTCCTGACTTTACAAGGTATAGAACCTATCTAGTTTCTGCCCCATGGTCTCAACCTTGCAGATGGGAAATCAACAGCCAGAGGAGGGGAGGTGAAGGTGTGCGAGGAGAAACGTTATGCTTGAGACAGTCACCCTGTAGGTTCTCAATCCACCGCTGCCGGGACGGTGGTAAGAGAAGAAAAGCAGCACATGAGGTCACGCTCCCAAACTCAGCGACAAACCTCAAAACTAAACTACAGCTTAGTGGGGTTATCGTATCGTGGCTTCTGACTGCACGGGAGGAAAACCCAAGGCATCATCCCATACATCTTCACGGCCAAAGATCCCAAACCCCTGCACTGCCATCAGACCGGAAAGGCTTGCCATCTATCTGTAGCCTCACTCAAGGCAGAGAGGATCACACGCAGCTCGCCGTAGAGAGCAAGGAAGGACTCGGATGTCATCCAAAAGGCCCTGAGCACCATCTGTAATTTGTATGCACGGGGCTGGAGGGGGGGGGTGACGAGTTTTATGCACTTATGTTCAATAAAATTAACACAAATCCCATTAGTTTCTCATGCTTCCACGTCTACCTGGCAATACATTTACTCCCCATATTGTTAAAATAATACTCCTCCAGTTTAACGTCTTGCTGGGGCTACTGGTCTCTATCAGAGAGCTTTGGCCAGACATAGTAAGTAACCAAACTCGCTGCATACGGGCAACGGGTTCCATAAACAGAGCGGAAAAATGAGACGGAGAAAACTTAGGGTGTCCAAATAACCAGTACCTACTGTAAATAACTAGACTCTCCCAAACTAACGTTTAAAAAGCTAAGTATCTACAAAACCAGGTGCTGTAGAGTTTTCTCTTTACAGCCTCTATGTTTGCTCCTGTGTATCGAAAGAGTTCTTTTTCTCAGCTACTGTTTTAGGATAAATCAGCCCCATCACTCTCTCGTTCCTTTGCAAGCCTGGAGATCAAAGAGCACGCCACACCAGATAAAAACCCAGAACTGACGCTCATGGTGAATTTGAGGGACACTGGGGAACTAGTGAGAGAGTAAAGGAGGAACCGAAGCGCTTTGTTTTGGAAAAGATTATTTAAATTTTTCACAGCAGGCTCCCTTTGAAGCAAGGACTAACTGAAGCGGAGTGTTTTCTTTAAGCTCCTCGACGATACCGCGCAGCCGTATTTGCTTCCCGCTTCTGCCTTCTCCCCGTCAATCCTGACTCCACCTCGGCTGGCGGGGAAGTTACCGCCTGCGGGCTTGGGATTCTCGGCGGCTTCACGTCACGTGTCTGGCGCGGGGCAGTGCAACTTCCTGAATTCCCTTAGACTTCTTCCAGTATCCAAACTGGATTCTTCAGGGCAGCACGTCACCACCTTGCTGGTAGTCCCAGTGCCTCCCTACTCATCTGTTTGAGGCTACTGACTTGCCTCCCACTGCCCCAACAAAACTTTTCCCTGCTACCCTTTCGGCCAGATCTAATTCCCCCCCTTCTCAACTCACCTCTAGGCAAAAAACCCCCACAATCCACCTTACCTATCGCTGATCTTCCTATAAAGCAACTTTTATTGTAAGGTGGTGTGTAATTACTTACCCCGATTTCCATTGCCAGAGCTACTTTACCTCCACGCCCTCTTTAGCTTTCTCTTAGCAAGCAAAGAAAACAAAGAAAATAGCGCCCTTCCTATATGGAAAGTATCTAGTATATACTGTTGCCATGCCTGTCAAGACAGAGAAGGCTGTTTGGGGAGACAAAATTATCTCTGAAGTGTTTGTGAACGCTCATAAAGGAAACCAGCGGCATTTCTACCCCTCGGTTCCACCATTTGCTAAGCAATCAACCACTTGCAATGTTTAAATACGCCGCCCCTCTTAAGGGCTCTTCAGAAAAAAATTTCCTGATGCAAGTTCTGTGCTATACTCGAAGGTAAGGTAGGAGGTTTACAACAGAGCGCTACTTTAAATCAGTACTTAAAACGCCATGCCATTTACAGGCACGTCAGCGTGCAAACGTCCTCTAGCACCTTACAGTAAATCCAGAAAGACGATCAGTATGGTTGATTCAGAAGGACACCTAGCTCTGACCAGGAGTTCTGGTTTGATTCGGTTGTTGGAAGGGTTGGTTGGGTGGGGTTTTTTCCCCCCGTCTCCCTTAAAAGACCTAGAAGGGAATTTGTCATGGCGAAAAGTGAGGTGAACTTCACATGAGGCTTTGGGCAACGTGGTCCAGTGGAGGGTGTCCCTGCCCACAGCAGGGGGGTTGGAACTAGATGATCTTTAAGGTCCCTTCTGACCCAAACCACTCTATGAATCCACGATAACTCCCGGTGAAGTGCAACCACGTTTGCAGGGATGTGCCTGCATCTTTTGAAAAGGGCGGGAGCTTCTCTAGGCACCGTAAGGTGGGAAATCCAGCTGGACGGTGCCTGGCACAAATGAGCCCAGAGCAACGCAGGGAAACGACCTTCCACTTTGCTCCTCTGGCAGCTCAGCTCTCAGTTTCCATAGGAGGTTGTAGACCAGCGACTAGGTGGAGCAAAGCCCCCAGTTTTCCTCTGGCTCTGCTCAAAGCTACTCCAGCTCTTTGCGGTGATATCAACGTCTCTCTAAGAGTACGGCAACAGCTCATTAATTTTACAGGGAGCTGCATGTATTTCTCGTTGTCAGAGTGTCCCCTCTGCAATTTGAAGAGGGAGGCAGAAGGGCTCGTTACAGGCACCCTCCTGAGCAAGCTCTTCTGGTTTATCTTCGAACCCTTTCATGACCGCACGCAGCCCGAGAAAGGAAGGGCCTGAGCAGCTGAGCACGGAGACTGGGAGCTCCCTGTCAAGGGAGATGCAGCTGGAAGTCAAGACAGGACCTCGGGGGATGCTGTATCAGCGGGTGTTTTGATTTTCATTTCAGGCCGGCCGCCCCTGCTGCTCACTCCGGAAGGTAGGCCTTTTACGCCTCAGCTGAGCATCCGGCAGAGCTCCGTCTGTGAACTCTTTCCTCTGCGTTTTTCTAATTGCCCTTCCACCCAGTCAGGAAAAGATCAACGAGGGAGCCTCAAGACAGGCGTATGATTGATTCAGATCAGAAAAGTGAGTGCTATCACGCATTGATCGCAACGTTTCCTGACGCTGAAGTTGTCTTGGAGAAGAGGGAGAGAGAAATCAAAGAGTGTTTTTGAACTGGGAAAACACAGACCGCAGAAGACCGGAGACTCGATGGAGGGTCGGGAATTAAGAGGAGGATAATTGTAAAAAAATATTGCTTTGGGAAGCAAAGGAAAAAGCTTTGTTAGATTCGGATGCAAATCTTATATTATATAAGTGTCAGGGGGTTTAATGTTCTCTTTTATGGGACAGCTGCTCTTTAACTGGTAATTAATAACTTGCAAGGGCAAATTTAGCATTTCAGTCACTGCTGAATGAGAAGAACAAGTGAAATTTAACAACCTGGACGTGGAGCTCTTTACCTCTAGCAGAACTGGCAACGCACGTCCTTTGCGTAAACATCAGAGATAAATTTGGCACAAAGAGCAACGCACTTCAGACTGCAGATCTGAGACCAAAGCACGACTTTTTTTTTTTTTTTTTTAAACAAGGCAACAAATAACTACGTTCCTCTACAAGGATTTTCAAAACTTCAGTTAGACAAAGAAACACCAATGCATCTACGTGCAGAGCTGCGTGAACAGCAAGGGTTCCTGCCTTGCGAGGAGTATCTGCACTGGCCGCGCGAAGGCATCGACACCCAAGTGATGCCAGGCACAGTCAACCAAGCCTTGAACACATGTTTCTACTTGGAAAAGTCTCCAGATTTCCACGGACCGTGTTCATGACCTTCAGGGCTTCAAAATAAAGCCCGCTAGTTTGCAAGGAAAGGATGCATCGCCAGGGTGCAATTGCTCTGGAGCCCAGAAAGCCAGGCAAGGTTCTCCGCGGATGATTTATCGCTGTCGGCGTAGCACGTCTGGAGGTCAAACACTGCCTGTGTGAGCCCGCTGCTTCCAATTTCTGCTCCTCATTACTGCCAGGCACTGCGACGTCTACCTAATCACCTGGGACCTGGGGAGCGTAACGTATTGCTCCATGACACCTCGCCAAACTTACCGCTAAGAGCAGCCTGAACGGGATAATGAAAGCACGCAGCAAGCGGCAGAAAGAATCCGGGTTTATGGGAAATGGCACTAAGTTTTTCCAATGAAATTTACAGCTGGAAGACCACATTTCCACAAGCCCTTTTTCAGAGGAAGCATAATGCAAAACAATGGGAGAATAAGGTGGAAAAAATAAAGCGCACACAGCTATGAGGTGACAGGACATTAATAAGTATCGTTGTAGCCCCTCAAATTTTACAGGGCAGAGACAGCTCTTTACATGGAAATGCTGAATTATTTCCATATTGTAACAATGCTTTTAGGATATTTTCCTACTCCTCAGATACTTTGTTCCCCCCCGCTTCTCTTTGTCAGCAGACAAAACAATAACTGGTCTTTAAAAGGAAGACGAAGAAATGGTTCATTAAATTAATCTGTGGAGAGCAAATAAGTCTCTCATAAAAAAACCCCCAAACCCACACAATACACATACATAAACAAAAAGAAGTCTCTGTGAAGGGGATCATCTATGTTAAATTGAGAACAATAGCCTCTCAATGGATATATTTATTATGTCTAATGCATTTTTCCCTTTTCTTAGGATTCCTTATCTCATTTGAAACTATTCAGCCTAGATTAAGCCTCACACACTGTATCTTTTTTTGATGAAGAAAAAAAATGGCTTGACAAAGCTCAGAAATTGTTGGAGCATTTCCCAGGATATGTTTATACATGTCTGTGTGACCGATTAAAAGCGATTTTTCTTTTTTAAGCAGATAAATGCAATCAGTGGCTTCCAATGATAGGTTTAAGCGCAGGCACCGAGCACCAACAAAGTACAATCCCTATACAGAAATCCCATCACCTCCCAAAAACGCACACGGCAATGCTAGCTGTGCCAATTTTTAATTTAGGGCCCCATAAACTGCTTCTCTGAATCCCAAATATTTCCTTAAGTCACTTTACGGAGCCCTGTGCAGGACCTAAGCAGCTCTCCAGGCTCGGGGTCCCCCAGGCTCGGGGTCCCCAAGGCTGGGCTCTGTGGCAGAGCAGTACGCCGTAACGCCCAGACTGGAGCAAGACGCAGATAAGCGCTTGGCCTTGGGAAAAGCAAGCACATCTCTACTCAAGGGAGCAGAGCCGCAGCCCATCCCATCGTGAAGAGCGTGCTCGTTATGATATTAATAACGATACGAACGCTCTGATGATTCCCAGACTTACTGGTCCATCCGCGTGATCTCAAGCCTTCACACCAAAGCGTGCCGCAGCAAGCCCGGCAAAGGCGAGCCTCGTCTCCCTCTCCCTACTACCCGCCTTACACAATTTGTAATTGGCTTCACGCAGCTCTAAGGAAGATACGAACAGCAGGAGCAGCTTTGTGACATGCTGCGCGCACCGGAGAGTTCCCTCGCGGTATTTTCATCCGTGTGACATTTTACTCCTACCAGGCATTTTGATTTCTTCACCGTACGCGCTCAAGCAGCCGGTTAACGCCACCGAGAGATCGCCACGCCGCGTGACCCGCGCCATCGCCTCTTACTTACCCACGCAATACCCCACCAGGTTGAGATACTGCTCCTCCTTGCAGCTAGTCCTGCACGTTCCACCGGCTAGGGTGGCGTGGGGATGGCAGGTTAAGCACTCCGACGCAGAAGGGCCGCGGCACGTCTTGCAGGACGGATGACAGGCTGGAGAAGAACACCGACACTTGGTGTTATGCTCTTGGTACAGCCCACCTCACACTCTCCCCCCCTCCAAAAAGCCAGCCCCTGTAATAATCGTTTACTCCTACAAAACACGGACATAAAATAATCTAATAGCATCAGTGACTGCGGAGTTGTGGTTTGGAAGGCTCTTGCATCCTCATTTTGAATAAACACACTGAGAAATGAGTTGTCAATTTAAAAATGCTTTTTGTTCCCTGCATTAATCAAGGCATAGATCTATACAAAATATAACATATAAAGAGATCGGCCCTTTTATTCCTCCCTCCAGCGTATGCTTGTGCGCATAAGAGAGAGAGAGTGGGATGCACAGGGGAGAGAAATTAAAAATCACGGGATTGTACGAACACCGCAGCGGCGTGGGTTCACTATTCACGAGTAGAAAATCCAGGAACGATTTCTGCCCAAAGCCCTCCCAAACTGAGACCCAGAAAACCCGAACGCCGTGCCAGCTCATCAGCTATTCTGTCTCCTAAAAGCTCAACAAAAAGAATCCATTTTCTAGACACACCTGTATTAACTGAGCTTCGCTGTTCAAAAACTGCAGGAGATCTAAGCTAGCAGCATACAGAAAGATGCTGCTTCCCTGACACTGAATTTTTTTTTTTCCCTAAAACATTTACATAAGCCTGAAACCGCATAATGCAGCATCCAGCAGTTACCTCTGCTCTAAGGTGGCAGTGCACAACCTGAAAATCAATGAATCTTTACAACGGCCTGCCAAATAAAGGTATTTATAGAGCTGTTCCTTGGGTGAATAAATTGAATACATAGAGCAATGGACTTGAGAAGAGGTTTCTCTCTCTAAATTTGAGGCCTCCCAGGGAAGCGACCGGTGAATTTCTCCTGCTGCCAGACCAGATACACGGATGCCTGACCCAAAGAATCTACGATAAAGGAACAGACAACTTTCAGATGACCTTGAAGGGACTAATCAGATTTCAAACGCCTGCATTTCTTCACCCACTGTACTTAGCAGCTGGTAACGCACGGCACGGCCCAAAGGCCCCCGTTTTCTGCAAGCGGCAAAGAGGATTTAATCGTTGCGGTCACTCCGAAGGTCAGTAGTCACCGATATCTGCTTAGATGAGATCAAACAAGCTGAACGAAGGCCACTTGCTGACTGATGGGCAAGGCTGAGACACAAATAAACAACGCCGTCCCCACTACCCATCAGGCAGATTCACAGAAGTCATGGCTTTTCTCCTCTATCCGCGGAATTCCGTCCTTCTAACCCCAGCCCTACTGCCAGGAGTGGATTAAAAATAAAGCTAATTTATGTAGACGATATGCTTGTCTAGCCTAATAAAAGCAGCCTGTGCTTCAGTGCCGTCCAGGAAAGACCCCTCCTGCCACAGCGCGCTGGCTAACATCGTCATCCAAGCCTACTGAAACGAAACGCAAAATATCTTCAGGGAAACAGCCCAGAGGAGCAAAACTGATTATAATTTCTGATTCAATGTGTACGCCTCTCTGCCATTAAGAGGAGATTCCATTTCCTGAAATTGGACTATCCTATTCTCCCCTGAAAATACTTAAATAGCCTCACGTAAATCTGACGGCAGCTCTAATTATGTCGAGGAACGCGTTACAAAAGGCGCGCGCGATGCAATTCAGCCGTACAAGCCGCAGGTGCCCGCGCTGTGCACTCACAGTAGCAGCGAGCGTTGCGGCTGAACAGCCCCTCTGGGCACCCGGGGAGGCATCTGCCTTCAAGCAGGACGTGGGAAGCCAGGCAAGCCGTACAGTCCCGCAAAGCGTTCCCCACGCAGCCTGCGCAGGAGGAGTGGCACTCTGCAGGGACGGGAAAAACAAGAAGACAAGAGAGAACCAAATGAGTTCTAGCTCATCTTGGTTGTTACCATCCTAGAGTACGGCTAGTACGTCCTTCCCCAGTGACGGCAGGAAGGTCTTTTCTTTTACGGGGTCCTCTGCTTGCGAAAGGTCGAAAGGGCAGGAGTACAAAGGCTGCGTAGCGCACTTCCGGAAGATAAGGAGCAACGATAGCCGCATATTTACTCCTTCTTTGCACCCACACAATTCATTAGCGAAACAGAAAGCTGAGATGCACAACGCCGTGCAATACCGTTCTTCTCCCTGCAAGAGCTCTGGGGTTCTGCAAACTTACCAGATTCTGAAATCATCTTTTTCGTTATCACCCTAGAGTTACTCCGGGAAGGACTGTCTATCCAGCATCACAGCGCGGTTATCATCAGCCGTTCTGGAGCAGTAAGAGCAAATATACGTAGAGGTGGGCTGGCCACCTGACTTCACGGCTAGCGAAGTGAACGCTCATTACAAGGATGCGAAGAATGCGGTTAAAACGTTAGACTTCTTCACCTCTACTGGTACTGACCCTAAAACAAGCCATCTTAAACTAAGTTATCTGATAAATAAATATATAAGCTCATCAGTTAAAAACCTGGTATTTATTAGAGCAGTGACTCGAGGCCACTGTGTGAGTCTCCGTTAAACACAGAGAGAGACAAGGCAGACACAGGGCTGGAGAGAAGAAGTGAAATGAAATGATTTCTACAAGTACACGTAGCTGTCTGCCAGAGAGGCAGGGAGAGAAGCCAGAGATCCTCGTCACAAATGCAGCGTCTCCAGGACGATCTCTGGCTCAAGTGACTCCGATCGTATCAGAGAGAAATTTCTCACAGTTTCATCGGGGACATCTCAAGCATTAGAAAAATACAGAGATATTTCTGTGGTTTGCTGAGAAATTCGTGACCACAGAGGTAAAAGCCTGAAAACCGGCATTTTCACCTACATATGAACGTGCTTCTGTTCTGCCCAGATAACGCAGCCAGGGCACACGTCTGTTGTGGGGTCACTCCTTCAGAAAGGTGCCTCTCCGAACTTCGCGACAGTATTTTACAGGGGTAGCTCAGAAGTTTGAAATCTTCAATCTTCACACCCTTCTGCAATAAATCAGACTACTATTCTAACGCCATTACTAATACGGCAGAGCTAATACCACGTGGGGCTGTGGCGGCATTCTTGCCCAATGACATAATTCAGCTCTGTCGCCGAACTCTGCTCAGGCCTGTTCGCACAGGTTTGTTCACCCAGCTGAGGCAGCGGTATACGGATTTCTTCGCTCACTTTCTACACCATAACCTGGACTCAGCCAAGAAAACCCTTTCCCTGCCAAGGGACGGCCACTGCGGGGACTGGAGAGGTTCTACGCTAACGCCTTGAGGAACCAACCCAAAGGACCGGATACCTTACGGTCTGTGTAGGTCGCTGTTAAAGATGGAAACATTCCACCAAAAAAAAAGTCACTTCTTCCTTTTTTTAAGATGCCCACAGGCAAAAAAAAAAAAGAGCTTGTACGGACTCTTTCCATCACGTTGAGATGAAGAGAGAAAATCAAGGGCTGTAGAGTCCCGTCTCTGCTCTTTCCACACAGGGTTCCTTTCACTGCCATGTCTGAAAGGATCACTCCCCTTAGGTTTAGGGCGGACTGTGTTGGCACCAGACGCTCGGTCTACCCTCTCAGCCTGCCTCCAGCTGCATTATTTTCAAGATATTGCAATACGTTTGCTGTACAGACGCCCACAGCGGCTCCCCCGAGCTCTGTACAGCCAACCGGACTGGCTTGCAGGAAACATTCTTCACTGAAGCCCAACAGTTTTCTCTCAAAGCGGTGTGAAACCATGTATATCCCCAACATAGACCACGTTAACCTCTTTTCCAAACTCTAGCCTTCACGGAAATTCTTCCTATTTGGTATTTCAAGGGCCGCGATGGCACGTGTGCTGCAGGGCATGTATCAGAAGAGCTTCCTCGAAAGAAAAGACTGCTGTGGGATGTCTTGACCTGGTCCAAGGGCTAACAAGGAGACAGCTCAGTCTTTTCTGAAAAGGATTTAAGGATTGATCCTGCTTCAAAATAAGTTAGTGGTAAAAAAAAAAAAAAATAAAAAATCACATTCTCGACTTCAGTGAAAGGAAAGCTAAGCTGTGCAGACTCAAACACGGTCGTTTTAAAAAAAGTACCTGAATTCTTTAGTCACAAATTACATGTAGAGTATATTTTCCTTCAAAAGTACTAGTATAGGCCATTCTGAAAGTTACTGAGTTTCAACATTCATGACTGTCACACGGCAAACGCAGGCGCTCAAAGCACGTAGGAATCAAAGAGCGTACAAGATCACCCCGAACACCTAAAATCCAGCGCAGCCCTGCGCTGAAGGCTTTGAACGGCCGTTCCCATCCTCTACTCACGTTTGCAGGCTCCTGTGCTGTCCACGTAGAAGCGAGCTGGGCAGTGAGAGAGGCAAAGGCCGTGTACAGGTCCGTCCGTGGGCTGCTGAGGCTGCAGTACGTCCTCTGGCACGCTGCACCGCAGGCAACCAGAGGCCCCCGGGCCAACGCAGGTACGGCAGGATGGGTGGCAACCTGCGCACGGGACAAGAGAGCAGGTAGAGCCACAGCTCTGAGGAGAGCTTTCTCGGAGAGAAGGACAAGGCTCAACAAACAACCTGGACATCTGGTCGTAAATGTGAGAAAGAAAGGGGAGAAGACACCGGTTGGGACGCTCTTGTTCATCTCCCTTCCCAGTTTTGTATTGCTGCAGACGGTCTGAAACTCAAAGAGCTGGCAAAGAGCGGACGCTTTGCAGCAACTCACAAGCTAAGAAATCTGTTTCATAATCAGACGAGGTGCTGTATTTTTCCATAATGGAACAGGGATTTTAGAAAATACTTCGACATCTTTCCCCCCCATAGCCCAAATAGCAGCTCTTTCCTTGGATAAAGTTGATGAACAAGTAAGGTTGGGAAAAAACCTGCAGTATTGTGCCACAGGCAGTCAATTTTCCTTTAATTGCTGGAACCGCAATGGTGAACGCTATCTCACTAGGAGAGATAGCAAGAAATGACAGTCTGAAGGGCTCATAGGAAGTATAACTTCATCTTCTGAATTTTCACGTTTTCCATCGCTGCAAAAACGACCTCGGTTTTAGCAAATCTACTAGGTGCGTGTAGAATTTCACCCATCTCTTAACTCGCGTCAAGAAAATCTTGGAAGCAATGTACCTTTATTTCAACAGCACAGAGGAAAAATAGGTCCCCAAGATCACTAAATCCTGAGGGTGTGAACGCAGAAAGTATTTGAGAAAATTTGCCTTTTCTCAAAGGAGAAGACAATCAGCGGGCAAACACAGGAATTACTGATTGACCGGTTCGGCATAAAATAAAGGCTCAGCGTTGTAGCTGGGTACTCCGAGCACAGCCCGAGAAAAGCCAATCTAGCTACGCTGGTTTACAGCAGCTGGGGAACTTAGTCCAAGCACCGAGCTTACCCTTGCAGACATCGTGATCCTGGTAAAAACCCTCTCCGCAGCTCTGCAGGCACTGGCCCCGGCGCAACGCCAGAGGAAAGGGACAGGAGGTGCAGTGAGTAGCCAGAGGTCCCTCGCACGTGGAGCACGAAGCATGACAAGCTGATAAAGAAACAGAGCCGCACAGAACTGAAATATCCCAGTTTTTTTCTCCTTGCGAGTGGTGTTGCTGACTACAGCCTCCTCCAGCCGGCAACGAAAACTCCCAGCTGGCACGATATTCAGCTACACGAACTAACGAGAGCAGAAGCGCGCGTGTATTAATAACTACTAACAGTAATAACTCTCACTCGCACGGTGTTTTGAATACGTATCTCAGCGTGTCTCAATATGCTTCGCAAGGCAAAGAGGTTATTTAAAACTATCTATCACAAGCGAACCAAAGAAAACAAAAATAATAACCGATTCCCTGTCTCCGCTTGCACTTCTGTGCTCTTAACATTCCCTCCCCGCAGGTCAGCAGCTGGGGAAAAGACGACAACGTGCGGAGGGTGCCTCGAGAGCCTTAGAAAAGGTCACGCAAATATGCCTCTTACCTCCGCATCTTCCGTTGCTGCTTGGGAAATACCCGTCCGGGCACTCTGAAACACACTTCCCATCATGTAACAACTTCTCTGAAGCACAGGTCAAACACACGGGCTGGTCTGAATGGCACGTTTCGCAGAACTGGTCGCAAGCTGCCAAAAAAGGATCGCTCGTTAACAAAAGGCGCTCAATAAGCAAAGAACCACAGAGCCGCCGACCTGGCCGCAGCGAGAAGATAAAGCAAGCCAAACCGTGTCTTCTTTTTTGCCAGAAAGGCATCTTTAAACATGCCTCTCCAGCACAAGTGACCCTTTCGCGCTTCCCTGGAATAAGCAGCGACATTCCCGGAGGTAGACGTGCGAGTGCAGATGGGTATGCGCCGACCTGCATCCCGTCTAGGACCGCGAGTAAGTACGAACACCAGAAATGGGTCGACACCCGCACTCCCTCCGCTCCCGACACGACCCCCCTCCAGCTAACGCAGCGTGTTTTTCCTGTGAACGGGGAGCGCGATTCCGGACGAGGTCACGTATGAAAATCACCTCACAAATCTTTACATGTCTTTGTACGACGAGCATCAGTTATCAGGCTGTTCAGGAAGTCAAGGATGGAGAAGTTGATTAAAAAAAATGTAATTTCCACCCCACCCCCTTTTCTTCAAGTCAAAGTTGTAAGGGCGAAAATGCATCTAAAATCAAGCATGATAATGTTTCTTATCAATTCCTGCGGTCTATGTTCTCCCTGGCAGTCCGTTCTGAAGTTAACTGCCCTGTTGTCTAAGAGCACCATGAAACTCTGGCTCCCCTAAGCTCTACTGCCGCTCTGTGTTCAGCGGGGCCAAGCGTCTTCCTTAACCAGCCTTCGGTTCTTGTCACCAGCCAGCCAGCCTCCCCTTAAAACCCCCCACAGCTCCCCAGGTGGGTATCAAGACGCACGGTTTTGGGAGAGGATGGAAGGCCTGGAGGTTGCGAGGGATGGCTACGCAGTTTTGAGAAATCGCTGGGAAGAAAAATCAAAATTATGGCCAAGCTGCATCTAAGTTCCACTTCCTTTTGAGCTGAAATGGTTTGCAGCTACACAGGTCAGATTTCAAGCCCGCGCGCTTCGAAACCCAGGCGAGCAAAATTTACTGGTAGGTATAGACGTCACCCAAACTGAAGGGGAACCCGGTCAAAGCGAAACGCATCCAGAATCGGCCAAAAGAGCACCGATTTTGTCAACACGCTCCAGGTTTTAAGGCCTCTCTAGCTAGCTGCGGCTCAGACAGACCTGCGGGCAGACAGACAGACAACCCTGCATCACTTCTCCTGGCTCTGCCAGACGGTCCCTCAGAGCGCCTGGAGGTGGCTGCCAGCAGAAACCCAGACTCGACCTGAACGGTGGTGGCAAATTCCAGGTTCTTTAGTTATTTGACAGGGTTTTTTTTTTTTCCCCTCTTTGTGATCTGTTTGACTTGGGTCTTTTAATTCCCTCCAGCTGTCTCTTCCCCTTTCCTCACCAAACCTTCCCAGCTCCCAGGTCTCAGCTGTTGCGCAGGTATTAATTACCGTGATCCTGAGTTATAATCAAATTTACAGAAACCTGCTGGCAAAGGGCATTTTTCTTTCCGCAGAAAAATGGATTTGTCAAGCCCTCAGAAATGACTCGGTTAGGCTTTCGAGCTGTTCGGTGAGGGAAAAAACCTTACAGCTTTCAGCATCTGATTAGCTCAAATGAATTAATAATCAGCTTTCCTCAGCCGCTCTTTATGCACGAGATAAAATGAGTCACGAATAAAACCACAGCTACTGCACGGCTAAACGAAACATCGATTCCCTTTTTTGCGGAGCATTTCTCAAACTTCTTGCAATTGGAGAAGAAAACAGGTCCTTACCGCTGCAGATTCCATCCTTTGTATAAAATCCCTGCCCGCAGCTGGCCACGCAGAGCCCCGCTTTTAGCACGCGCGACGTGTCTCTGCAGGACAAACAGTTGTTCTCGGCAGCACCCCAGCATGAGGAACAGGACTCGTGACAAGCTGCAGGGAAGAAAGGTGCAGGATTAACAAACCACCAACTTCCAATCATCTCTTTAAAACAAAGAGTTCGCAGTAATTCTTTTTTTTTTTTTTTTTTTTTGCAGTTTTGTTCCTTCAATTCACGGGCATTCACTGCTTCAGAAAAGGAAGAGAAAACAAACCCCCACCGCGCAGCGTCTTTCATCCAAGCCATCTCAGGGGTACGATTTACAGCTTCATTTTGTACGTGCGACACGACTCGCAGTATACATCGGGTAATCAGACTAGGAGAAGCATCGGTAAGACTGTTAACTCCCGTTCATCCTGGTGCTGGGGGCTGTACAAGCACGAAGGCAAACGGGAAGAGATCCCATCGCACGCCGCTTGAAAACCAGACCTGCAGTCCGATCCTTGCGGCGACTACCGGCACTGACCCAGAACGAGACCGCGGGGCTGCGAGCGAGATCCTGCAAAATTCAAACCAAAGAGCAAAGCAGCTCACGAACGAACCACCTTGTTCGAAAGCGCGCAAGTTCAGCTGCGAGGGAAATTCAGCCCGCTGCGGTTGCTGTTACGGAATCCGTGACGCAGACGCAGGTTAAATCCTGTGCTACCGGTGCTTGCAGGAACTGCACAAATTACAGTTCTTTTCGCTATTAGATTTTTTTTTTTTTTTCCTCGATTACACCCAAATACGTTCCAAAGACGTTCTTAAATTTACTGTTTCACACTAAGGCAGGCACTCGCTTGTGCTCCCAGACCCCGGCAAGTGGGAGAAAACAGCCCCTTGTGACGCTTGCCCCGTATCCGCAAACATGCCTGAAGCTGCAGCCGCCCAAGAAAAACTCATCCGCGAGTACCCTCAGTGTAACGCAGGCACCAGCCGACGCAGCAGCAGCTCATCCTCCTATCTAAGAGCGTATTTACATACAGAACAGTGACAAAAGCAAACCCCTTCCTGCCAAAATAAAGCTCCGGAGTGAGAGACGACTCATCCCGGTAACGGGTGAGAGTGAAAACGTTTGCAATGCGGAGAGCCGTAAGTAAGTTCGCAGCAAACCAGCGATCACCGCTACTCCCACCTCACCCCTGTTTTGCAGGGTTTCGACGCTGCTTCTGTCTGCTTGAGGCCATAGCTGCCCTTGGCTCTGGTAATTAATGAGACGGAGCATCTGTGTTTGTGCTTCCGTCGGGGTCACACCGGGGAGCTAAGAGAAACACCCCGTGGTAGCGGACCTCACCGCCCCCAGGCAGGGAAGCGTTATCACCTTCATCTCACACGCAGGGACCCGAAGCACAGAGGTGTGACGTGACGTGCGTGGCGTTAGGACAGGGAGTGTTTAGGGGCCAGGACACGGGACATGTGAGTTCATGCCCAGCACATGGTCCTTTGACATTCTGGTTGTCCCTTCTCCACACTTCCACCTTCGTTTATTTTCCCTTTTCCAGTCATCTTCTTTTGCCTTCTAACTACCTGTTTGCTTTCCCCCTTCGCACCTTCCTGCATCTTTCCCCCCTCCCACCTTACTCCTGATCTCTCCAGCTCTTCCAGCTCCTGAACACTCCTACGTGAGGAGCGTTTCATAAGGACACGGGGCAGCCCGTACCCAAAAAGACCTTTCCCCTGACTCCTGCAGCAAGTGCCGTCACCCCTGTGGAGCGCATCTAATTGCGGCTGAATCACAACACGATGAATACCAAACATCCCGTCCTGAGGTAAAGGTTGCGCGCGCTTTTCTGCTCCAGTCGATCATTTCCCTTGCCGATATAAAGCTGCATCTCGTTCCAGCTTGGATGATTCTCAGGGCACGTCTACGCTCGAAAGTTACCTGCGGAGTACGAGTTCATGCTGTAAATTCCTAAGCGCTGAAATGTCCTCACTTCACCTTCCAGACATGAGTGTTTCGCTCCTCTCTGAGCTCACTCTAACCTTCAGCATCTTTCCGAAAGAGCAGGCACCAGGACTCGGATCCTTTGCTTACAGCCTTCCCACTGCACAGCTTGAGCCCCTCGCGGTCACCCTGCCTCGGTACGTTGACACGTCTGAACCTACCCAGTTATTTGCAAAATTCCCAAGTCCTCTCCGGAGATGCCGCTCCTTTCCAAGAGATGCTTTTCTCTCCTGGCAGCCTGGGCTCCAGACTCTGTTTTTAAACAGGCAGCCTTGCAGACAGTTGTATTAAAAACACGCTTTTGATGAAAGCCAGGTCAGGTGGGCAAACGCGCTTTGGCTCCCACCGCGCACCGCTTGCTGCCCGCGCTAGACCGAGCGCTCCCGAGGTGCTCCCCTCCGTCTCTTCTCTCAAGCGGCTGCCTCCGCGTAGGTCCAAGGAATGTCTTCACCTCCTGCCAGCGCCACACGTTTTGCTGGATCTAAGTCCACCACAAACAATACCCAGGCTGGAGAGGTCTTTGGCATGGCTGGAGCCACAGCCCAGGCTCTTCTCTGGAGATGACGCCCAGCAACACCGCCGCTCCGCTGCAGTCTGCGCACGGCCGTTCCGCTGGGCTTTTGTCACCGTCCTTGCCCGCAGGTACTCGCAGCGCAAACAACCCTTCCTCCCAGCTCGCCTTCCCCTCTGGCTCTGGCTCTCTTAAGCCTTTCTACGGAGACGTGGCCGTAGGGCTAACATCAGAGCAGCAGCCAGGCCAGCCCAGCCCGCTCCCCCGTTCTCTGCTGCCAGAAGCAACTTGCCACAAACGTCACTCTAGACACGTCCACCAAGAAAAGGAGCGAGACGAGAAGGAAGGGTGGGCTTAGGACACTTCCCGTGGGGAAACCTGTAGTGCCAGGTACCGATGCAAACCAGCCCGGTCTGCAGGCTGGAGGAATTTAAGATCTTCCTTCAACTCCTCTCTCCAGTTCCCAGTTGGCTCTCACCGGCCCTTGGCAAAGATCCTGCAAAGCCACTCCTGGGTATCACAGCAGCTTTCAAGTCTTCTCGTGAGGCAGCTGTTGCGTTCAAATCCCATGTTCTCCTAGATGTGGGGTGACTTCTGTGGGATCTCAGCTATGGAAAGGCTACAGTGAGAGAAGTAAAGATGAAGTACAGACTACCAGAGGTCATCAGACCTTCTGAGAAGCTGCAGTGAATTTGGCAAACGGGTATGAAACAGATCCTCTGGACTCCAAGCTACTAGACAGAGACCAGACAGAAAGGGAGGGGATCTAAGCACCAGCGTTTGGAAGAAAGGAAGGAGAAAGAACGCAACCAAGTTTTTAGCCAGGCAGCCACATTCAGCGGGTGGAAGCAGTGCAAACGACTCAAAGCACACCATCGGCAACAACTTCCTCGGGTGGGCCAATGAAGAAATGCTCGCAGGAGGAGACTCAGCTCCGATGCGCTGCTCCAACCAGTAGCCCTGCTGCGCAAGCCCTCCCCGGGACCAGGCGACACAGGCTCCTCCGTACGCGAGGTGGCAAGCGCCTCCAGGAGTTATCAGCTGCCATCCTCCGGATGACAAACACGCACAGCCTGATTCACGCTCCTATAGACACAATCCTTCTCTTCTCCTGCTTGCACCAACAGGCACCAGGCAATTTATTTTCACGTGTCGCGAGGACATTTTTTGCCGCGAGTCCAGCAGCTACCGAACCCCAGCCAATCTCTCCACTCTGTTTGCCATCAGATGGTACGGCTGCAGCTGGAGTTGCAAGCCATGGGACCCCCCCAACCCGTAGGAACCGGGTTCGTGCAGCTGGAACAGCAGCCCCAACCCATTCCTGCCCTGCGTTTTTACACACTCGCGCACACCCTGCCCGCAGACGCGTTGGCTCTTTCGGCGCCGGATGGCTGCCAGACTCAACAGCTGCTCCTCGCCCAAAGAGCCAGCCACCAACTCCACTGGAAAAAAAAAAAAAAAAAAAAAAAAAAAAAAAACCAGAGGGAAAAATGGAAGCATTCAAGGAGCCGCTATCAGCTACAACATCTTTGCCTACAGCAACTAAGGGGCTGTGTGGAACATAAATCAAGAGAAACTGGTTTCGCCCTTCCTGGCTGTTTTCAGTTCAGATCTGTAGGGGCCGTTTTGCATTGCCTCCTCCCTTCAGTGTGGATACCGGACTTCCAGGCAAGACCCTGCAGCTTCACCAGACGCCGCTGCTGAAGGAAAAGGTGTTCAAAATATTACAGTCGACCTTCCAGTTGCAATAGGGTGTGCAACGACTCTGCCCCAGCTGGGGGGGCATTGAGTCCCATTAACGATGGGATTCATTAAGCTGCAGTAAAACGTCTGTCCAGAAAATCAACGTTAAACAGGCAAAACTTCCAGGCTCTCGATTCTTGTTTTAAAGCAAGAGCACTCCAGCGGCTCCTGAGCCAACGGGCGGTTTCCTCTGCTCTGTTACGTAGGAGTCACACAGAAGCGACGCAAGCCCAGGCTTTTAGAAGGCGAGAGGTCCTGCAAAGCGACGTTTCTGTTCTTCCACGATTGACCATAAGTCAGCGAATCAATCACAGATCCGCTCACCAAACTGGCTCTTACCTGCATCAGCGCAGGTATAACATCCCCGGGTTTGGTGCTAACGCAAACGGCATCCCAGCAAGAACACGGTAAGAAATCACCGCTTGGCTTTGGGAAAGCACAGATGGATCCAAGCGCGCGGTGCCGCTCGGTACCGTTAACCACCTCTGACCTGCCCTCCTCCCCGTGAGCTCGGCCTGGTCACGGTCAGCCGTTTAGCCTCCAGGCGATGCCTCCGCAGCCAGGCAGGGCAGAGAAAAACAACAGGCCTTGAATAAAAATCCAAGCGTTTTGCTACAGCGAGCTGGGTCTGTTAGCGTCAAGTTACACGGTTCAACGTTCGCATTTTGGGGAGATCAAAGCTGGAACACTTGAGTTCTGCCAAGGCTTCTGAATAATCTTGCAAACATAAATAATTAAGCTAGTAAAATGCAGTGAGAGCACTGAACACTGCAAGTCCTTCGAGCCCTTCTGTTCTACCAGGCAGAAATCTTTTATTTTTGCTTCCCTTTGCTCGGCCTTTGCTGGGGGTGGGGGTGGGGGTAGGTTCTTAACTGTTTCCGCAGCCTTCTTCTGACAAGGAAGACTTCATGTGCCACTCTGCTCTAAGCCTGGTACAAACTGATCCGTGATCTTTAAATGCACTGCTACATAACCAAACCTATGACCTTCTATTGTCCGCTTCACCTTCTCCTAACGGTATGAATACTTTACAGCAGCAGGTGGAGGGAACAACCCTGGTGTGAGATTAAAACAGGGCAGAGATCAAACAACTGTATTCCGAAATTCAAAACAGATTCAATTAGGCCGGCTATTATAAAATGCGAATAAAAGGAAAGACTAATTCGTTGTGTTTTGTTACAACACAGACAACAGTGTTTCGACAACAGGATGGAGTGAGAAACCTGGTCTTACAGGTCTTTTTCATCTCCAGAACGAATTCCTCCAGAGGGATTTTACTGGAACCGTAGCAATTAACACAGTCTAGTTCATCCTTTCTGTGATTTAGGAACATGCTTATTGTAGATGGTAAAGCCATTATGAGAAAAAATATTTCTGAACAGTCTAAGGCTCATCTGGACAATCAGATTAGAGATTTGTAAAAATAAAGAGGATACAAAGAAATGAATTACGGACCGTATCTGAAATTTAAGACTTTCTCCGCTGGTTTGACTTTACACAGAAAATGCAGCCAGGCAGAACTAAAGCAAATTGGTTTAATTCCCTTGAGGAAACAGGAACACATTTTCCCAGCAACTTTCAACTACAAGCATGCGTGACTGCAAATTTGGATGGAATGTACAACCAGTAATCTACAAACCAGGAATGAAATGAAACATCAGCTTTTCCCCACCGCTTCGGCAGTACCCGAGCACTGCCAATTCCAACGCTAGGAACAGGTGGAAAGGAAATGGTAAAATAAAACCAAATGAAGTAGAAGATTATTCGCTATTTAAGTCTATAAATTCTTTTGGACTGGGTCTCTCTTTGCCGTTCTAATGTGCACGACGGGGCCCTCGTCTGCAGTCACTGCTGGAGGACCGAGGTTTTTCAGACTTTCAAAACCTGAAACAAACGGTCAGCTCTTCAAGGAAAATCACTTCAGAAGAGGAAGCCGGGCTTACAATCTGAAGTGCTTTCCCCTGAAATCTGCCAAAAAGCCCTAAGCCTGTATTTAATTTTAAGCAGGAGGGCTAGTTCCAAAGAAATCAAAGCGATGGCTCAAGTTAAGCGTGCGCTCCACCCCTGTGCTGAGTCAGAGCTGCAGAAATAATTAGAAGCCTTCCAGAGAGGCCAACATCAGGAGGAGAAAAGCGTTAACTTTAGAGAAAACAGTTAAACTGTCACGGTGAGAAAGCGGCTGCCTTACAGTTTGGGAAAAGTACCAGTATTTCAAAGGAGCAGGGGATGCTCATAAAAGCGCTATCATAGTTCCACCAAAGAGAAAACTCTAACCTCCCAATCTCATTCTCAGTCTTTGCAATTGCTAAGATAGAGGATTTAGACACATCTCAGTGCTTTACGGAATTACTAATTTCCTTTGTAAATACGCTTCCTGAGAACAGTTAGTCCAATCAACTTTCAGGAAGAGAGCACCATATGAAACAAATGAATGGCAAAACAAAGCAAAACTCAAAGAAAAACCCTCCGGATCAGATTGCCGGGCATGGCTCAGGGTGTTACATCCTTAGTAAAATTAGCGCGTACATCCTGCTCTGTACCCTTAACGCCGCAAAAACCACGGTCACGTTTCCGAAAGAGAATTCCGAATTGAAAGGGGACGGTGGTGAAAAACCGCCGTGTTGAAAAGCAGAGAGTTTTAGACAGAGAGCGCTGAGGAATTTGAATGAGTATTTCCCCAACCAGTAATCGACTTTACGCTGTCCGACTTAGTTCCTCTGTTCACTCCTTCCTTTACTCTAGGGTGAACATTAACACCTATGTCAACAGCAGATCCCTCAACAGAGAGTACGCCTAGCAGCTCAGGTACAGCTTTTGTCTGCTGTTTTGCTATCACAAAGTAGCGCAGTCTCTTTTTGCTTCGAGTTACCTGTACAGAGGAGCCGATCCTGAAAGTATCCCTTCCCACACGAAGTCACGCACTGCCCGTTCTTCATTAGCAGGGATGTCTGGCACGAGGAGCACTCAAATCCGTTGGTACAGGTTGAGCAGGTTTCATTGCAGGCTTCCAAGAGAAAGAACAGAGAACAAAGATGTATTAATCCCAAATGTCTTGATGCAGCAAGACTCCCCTGCTCTGATAAAAGGAGACAATTTTGCCTCATTTTGGCAAAAGGGTTTGAGAATTTGTATTTTTTCAGGGGCTTCCACCCGAAGCATCCTGAAGCCTTAAGCCCGCGGTTACTACTCAGTACGTGCCTGAACGCTTTTCCAAACAAAGCCCGGCGATCTCTTTACAACAAGCCCGCGGGATCCTACAAACAAAAGCACAGCAAGCCCCAGAGAAGAGGATCATCCGAGAAGGTACGAGCCCTTGCAGCAATTACCTAAGCAGGTCCCCCCATCCTGGTAGAAGCCCGATTCACACGTCTCCACGCAGCGCCCGTTCTGCAGGTGCCTCCTCGTGTCTCGGCAGGCGTTACAGTGATCAAAGGACCGCGAGCAGGTCAGACAGTCTGGGTGGCACTCAACTGGCACAGAGACAAGACACGAAGGTAAAAAACCATCGGCAGTGTTTTCCATCAGGAAGGCACAAAAGAACGCGCGCTCCGAAATCAAAGTGAAATTCGTTCCTCGTTTCTGGCGGTGGTTCAAGGTGTGTTAGTTTTGGAGTGGGGTTTTTTTCCCCAAGATTGCACGAAAGGGGTCAAATATTATATTGCTGTCTTGTAGTATGGCAGAAGTTATTACACAGACTCAGATTTTTCTAGACTATTGATAAAAAGGATAGTCATTGTCCACGTGGTTTCTCGACAGTAAAAATCCTAAGTCATCAGGAATTAATGGTCCAAAACAACCTGAATCTGAGTTTCCTGTAGTCAAACCCTGTGGTAAGTCAAGACTGGTGTCCGTGCCAGGTCGGAGTACAGGTGCCAGACCACTTCCCCTCCAGTCAAAAGCTTTATGGCACAGCACCGCAGCAAGCATATCCCGACCCGGGTATCTTCTCAAACAGCTTGGCTGCCCTCTCTGCAGAGGCCAGGAGAAGGACTACTTTCGCTTTACTACTGAGCTACTTTTGCTAGCTGGAAGAAAAGCTGTCTGTTCCTTCCTGACAAGTCAGCAAAAAGGATCCCAATGCTGAAAACTCTCCTTCGCTTCCACGAAATAACCTGCAAGTTTCCAGGGAGATGTACCTAAGGAAAGAATGCGGAATCAAGATAGACACAGTTGAAGATAACACTGAATCCACAGTGATCAACAGGAGGAGTGAAGAGGATGCTCTGGCTCCATCCACTTCTTTCCAGTAACTTTCCAAAGGAATATGCGGCCCCATCCTTCCAGTCTGACAATGAACTGGCTACTTGGAGATGTACAGAGTGGACAATTTTTTCTCGAGGTGCAAAAAAATTCCCTCTGCTCCAACCCAAATGTTCTCAGTGAGAGGGTTTTAACATAAATACAGCTTTGCTTAGGGCTATATGCTTTATGCTGGCTGAGAATGAACGGCTTCTCTCGGCCTGTTTCCCCCAGCACATCTGTGAGAAGCAGCAATAAATTTTTACTGGCTTTAATGAAGCAGACGCGTTAGGGACTGATGCTCTGGGCGCACAGACCGAACTGCCGCAAGCGGGATTTTGCATTTGTTTCTCATCCCCTTCTATGCAAAACAGAAAAAGAGGGAAAATAGCAAGCTTTGGGAAAGGAAATTTCCATTTATCTTTCAGGGCATAAAAAAGCAAGTTTGGCTCTGTATGTCCAATGCCATGACTTCAGAGCCTGTATTTTCCAAACCGCTACCATTACAGAAGCTAAACGAAGAGGCCAGATTTCCAAGGGTAACCCGTACCCAGTGGCACTTCTTGCTAAGGAGGAGAACAGATGGGTGCTGAGAGCAGTTTATAATCTGGCCCCTCCTTAGGAGCCTCTGCAGATGCTGTTCCCTTTCAGAAATCCAGGACAATTTTATCCAAACTGTCCAAAACCCATTTTCCTCACTTTTCAATTTGTCGTGCTTTGCATTTTTATTAGCATGCAGTAAATAACAAGCTTTAAAACATTAATATGGCGAATGTGCCAAGGCACTCCTGCAAATGACAGCATAATTAAACTGTGAAGCTATTTTCTTTTTACTGAGATAAAACATTAACTGGAGCACTCTGATAAAACCAAAGTTATATGAATGCAGCAAGAAGAGCTACCAACATGAAAAATTAGCAAACCACAGCTAAAGCCTACCAACTATGGATTGTAAATCACAGGGAATGACAATATCCTGGAGAAAAATGAATTTATATGCAAAATTAACATATAAGCTAAGGCTACCCTAATCTTTCCAAACAATTATTAACTGGCAGCCATTCAGCCCCAGGTGAGCTTGTGGCATAACAGCGTAAGCAGGTTCTTTCTCCTTTCCACTCCCAAGCAATAATCAGGAGCCCATAAACTCCAAAACCCATGCTGGGATTCAGGAAGGAGCAGTCCTCTGCCTTGGGGGGGGGGAAGAAAAGGACAAAATGTTTCCAGAACACCAACCCCAAGGAGAAACTTTTTTGCTGAAAGAAAGCTATCTTATAAACCAGGGGAAGTCAGCGGATGGAGCCCTAAAGCTCTCTAAGGACCCTAATTAAATTATATGGAAACCAGTTAATTAGTAACAGAAAACCCAAGACAAGTTAAAATTCCAGGCGGGTATCAGAGCGGTACCGGGGAAGCGAGGGCGGCAGGGACGCCAGAGCAACCCCCCGTGCCGGAGGTGTACGTGACGCCCGCGCTGGCACCCGTCAGGAGCGACGGTAGGAGACGACGGCCCCTGGGTCTGTACCTGGCTCGCAGCGCGGGCAGCAGTCACCCTTCGCCTCAACGGCCAGGCTGCCCGGCGGGCAGGGCGGGCAGGAACGCAGGAAGCAGGTCACCTCCGCGTCCCGGCATTCGCATTCTCCGCACGGTCCTTCTTCCCATTTCTCGCCGTTCTGCACGAGAAACACCCAACGGGCAGCATCAGCAGCGAGGGAGAGCCTTTGCACCAAGGCGTTTTGCCACGCATGGGAATCTCTGGGTAAATTGCAAGGCAATTTACAACTGCGAGGAGTAAATTAAACGTTTCCGGGACCGTTTCGGCACCGCGACCTGCCGCCGTGGGACCGCGTGCCTCTGTACCGTTGACCCTCTTGCTCTCTTTGCCCTTCCAGAACAAGGCAGCCTGCAAAGCGCTGGCCGAGATCAGTCCTGGGCCCGTGAACACCCCAACGCGTTCCCTCCCAGCGCTCCTCCAAAGCGGGGTGGTTTTCCAGTTGGTGCTAAGTCCTTTCGACCCCTTCATCTCCCTTCGTTTTCTCTGGCTCAAAGGATTTTCTCCTGTCTCCAAATTTTGCTCGTCCACCTCTTTTTTCACAGCCCGGTAAGAAGTGCTTGAATCTGCTGTGTATCTATGGAGCTTGGTACCCGCAACCTGTCCTGTCTGAAGCTCTGTCTTTGCATCACGACCTTTTTGTCACGCTTTAAATCTCTTTCCGACCTTCACAGCATTTTATTTCCCCTCCTCCTCTCCTGCCTTGCTTTCCACCACCGAGGACTGGCCGGAACGCCACGGAGAAGAGGAGGTATCGCCGACTCTCTTCCAAACTACCCATCGCCCCTGACATTTGCCGGCTTTTACAAGTCGACGGAGGGAAGGGACCTTGCACGTGCTGTTCCCCTCCCGCCATCTGCGTCCCCAGGTCTGCTCAGAAGGCCATCAAACTAAAAATTATAATCGGTGGGCTACGTAGGCAGAAAGCTATACGTTGCGCCAGCTCTGTCGCCTCTGTAGGATTAAAGTCAGGCATCTTTAACTCCATGAGAGGCACAGGAAACCTAGGAGTACGTATATTAAATATTAAAGGGAAATGATTGATTATACCGCACAAAGGAGAGCAAGGCAAACTTAAACTCTGCAGCAGATGCACGTGTTGTACAGCGTGTTCTGTAAACTGAACAAGCAATCTGCAGACAATATTAATGGATTATTTTTCTGCTACACTTGCAGATAGTATCCTTCTCAGAACCCGAGAGGGAGAGCCTATTCCTCCAAACCTCTACGAGCAGAACTCACTATTACGTGCTCCGAAGTACCAGGATACTCACAGCTTTGGTATGTTCTTTGTAAACACAGGAACTATTACTTGCAATACATTCAGGACAGCACTTCCCATCTAAGTGAATTAATTCTTCACCCTGTGAAGAGAAAGGTTGCAGCAACACAAACGGAATCGACATCACCGCAATCACTGTGGAATGCAGAGGCAGAACAGCCCTTGCCCTGGAATGCAATCTTCACTATCTAATTTCACCTTATCTTCTCTCTATCCTACTTCATCGCTGTAGGTTCTGGTTGAAAAACGCGCTCAGTGAATACTGCAATTGCAGAACAAACCTCAGAGAAGGCCAGGGAATTCAGCGATAAGGCCATTACGTCATCCCTAAATCCCGCAGAGAAAGACCTGCCCCCCCAGTATAATCCACTGCAAGGACGGAGAACGGGAATGCCTTGTTTTTACTGTGGATCGCTAGGACTTTACCGGACCCCTGTCAAGATTTCAATGCATAGAAGCCCACCTTCATTTTGAATGTTCTACTTTTTCCCCCCCAAGAGAATTTCAAAGCACATGCTCTACTTATCCCAGATGGAAAAAGCCTGTTCTTTGTTACAACTGTACAACTCCACCGAAGCCACTTAAATAACTTCAGTTTGAAGGTAAGAATTTAGCAGCAGGAGAAGGGAATAAAGCGCCCTAATTCGTCACAAATTTTTTGCGTCCAAGCGGAATATTTAGAAAAGAGAGAGAGACTCTGTCCTAGGGAACCAGGACACAGCTCAAAAGAAAGAGCTTTGATTTCCTGAGCTGGGTAGCTTTGCTGGACCAGATTCTCCGCACTGTACACACAGGCAAGGTCATACATACTAGTCAGAAACCAGAGGGATGTACACAAAACCACTACGATTAAAAATCAGCTTTGGTGCCGATCTGCACCGAGCGCCTGCTCGCAACCAGGCTGATTACTTACCTGCGACGGAGAAATCGGGACCGTTGGTTAAATGTTTGCAAGGGGCTCGCACACCCAAGGAAATCACACCGCTCACACCCGTCTCCGTGTCAGCACGTTGCTGCTTTCTTCCGACGGCTCGCAAAATTCAGGCGAGCGCCAAGTTTACCCAACAGCTTTGCTAATTTACCCCGAGCGAGCATCTCTTCCAGCAGTCATCCCAGGATATTTTTCCCTGTGCCACACTGGCACGCTCACCAATTTGTGTATGCAAATGACTTTAGACGTGGCAATAACAGCACCGGTCTCTGCTGGATTCCCCAAGGTAGAACAACTAAGCCAGGCCACGCTCTGGCAACACTCAGGCATGTCCGAGAACGGGTAAGAGAGGAGAAACCGTGCGGTTCTTAGTCATCGAGGACCACACACTGCCTAAATCTCTCGCTGCTGGTTCCATCCGTTTCTGCTCTTAAATCATTACATCAAAATGCCGCTGGCAGCGGTTGGCTCTCAGGTCGCTACTACGGACTGTAAAGTCTCCCATCCCCGTCCCTGCCCCACACGCCCGCCCGCACCCGTAAACGCAGGCTACGGGAAAGCTGAGGACAACTAGCCGTGGAACATGGCTCGCCTGGCCAAAAAACAAATGCAACCGCGCTGCTCTGCCAAGACTCAGAAAAGGGAGAGGCTACGTGAGACAACTTGCAGCTTTGCTGAAGAGAGAGTCGTCATATTCCAGGTTGAGAACATTAAAAGGCAGTGAGGGGCTGGGAGGCAGAAAAGAGAAGAAAAAACGGTTTATGCAATCTCTCGAACACGTACACACCTACATCCACAGGCACCATCCGTAACTCTCGACCCCCTAGCTCCATTTCTTCTATCAGAAAGACTTCTGCTGCTGGCTGGCTGTACGGTAGTCACGCAGCACCCTGCGAACTCCATCTTACCGACCCTGCGGTTCCTAGGGCTGGCAGGGCTGCGAGCAGAAATACTCCATCGCCAGCTGCAGCATCCCCTGCTAGCACCCGTGAGCCATCCTCCTCCGAACGTCGTCACGAGGGTGCGTACTTAGCAGGGCTGCTGGCAAGCGCGCCGGCAGGATTATTTGATGCTCTGAATGTTTGAGTGGTTTTGGTTGAGCGCATCCACATCCGTAGGTATCCCAGCCTGCCCCGTACCTTGTATTCCTAGCTCATCAGTAACCTGCTGAAAATGGCTTTTTGAAGATTGGGTCGGAATCACCGCAGACACTTCCATTTGGCACCTGCTGGACAGGTTGGTTTGAAAGGGTTTATAAGCTAAACCTCTACCCTACCCTCACGTAAATGCTGCTAGATTATGTCGAGCTGTCTAGGATTCGTAGTTCATGTCTGTGGCCTCATTAACTTTAAATAGGACGATGTGACCAGAAAATTAACAGCGCCTTAACGAAGAGATGAATCCAAATGCTCCTAGCTTCACATCAGCTCTGATTTATTGATGCAGGTGCCTAAAAAAACAGACCCACAACTCAAAGAGGAAAAAGCAAAGGAAAAAGGAAATATTTTATCTGCTTCTTGGGTAAATATTTTATTGTAATTAATTAACACGCACCTTGTACTATTGAGGTAAGCTGTGCCTGAACATGACTTGAGGAAGCTAGTTTATCTTAAGGGAAGCCATGCAGAATAATAAATCCTTGGGCAAATATCTTTTATTGAGTGGGACCATCACTCTTGTCTACAACAAAGGACACTGCCTTCCTCCTCCTGTCCTCCCAGCAATCATGTCTCATTCAATTCAAAACTGCAGCGGTTCATACTCTGACAAATAATACCCCTTTTTTAGATGCTCGGGCTTTTAGATGTTACCTGTGAGAGCCCGAGTTTGAAAAATCGCTGCGGGAATGATCGTACTGCAGACTTTTGAACCGCCCAGTTTTGAACCCTACATCTTCAGCTAGTGTTCTGTAAAATATGCCTGGCTTTTCTGAATAATGGATTCTTTGTCAGTACCCAAGATAAAAGCATGAATATTAAATAATTCTCCCTACCGAGCCATGACAGCACGCCATCATCATTAGTGTAAATGATCCAATTTACAGCCGTAAGCATGCAGGAAGCTGACTGAAACAGATGCGAGTGCGCGAGATTTTATGACAAACGTGACTTTCCACCCAGCAAAATCTCTCCGTGCAGTTTAAGGTCAGATGATCGTCAGCAGTACTGCACCAGCGACAAGAGTTTGGGTCCCACAGCCAACGCATTTTTGCTGTTTAAAAGGCACAATCTCAGATGAACGAGCACACGCCTTCATTCCTAGACGCATCCTCTCTGCGCAATCATCGTTTGGGACCCTGCGTGCGGATTCTCACTTGTTTGAACACTCATTCAAACCACCTAATCCAGTGAATCCATTATGTTCAGATTTTGGCTGGACTTCAGACACAACACAAGGGTGCTGCTACTCAAGGTGTAGCACGCAGGCAGTCACCAGAAAAGCATTGCCACCGAGAAAGAAAACTCAGAAGGCTACAATTCCCTTCCCTTCTCCTCACTGACACTGCGGAGCAGTAGGTATAAAGCAGATATTAGCTCGCCAATTAAAACAGACGCAGTGACAAATAACGCAGAAGTCTTATCCCACCGCAAAAAGGCAATTCGAAACCTATTGGTATGCGTGTCTCTGTGTGTGAAGCATTCAACCCTACCTAATGCATTCCGCACATCCACTACGGAGCAAATACAACAAACCCTGCGGGGGGAGGATTTAGTTTTGGAGTAATGAGCACTGGGAATACAATACCTTACCAGCTTCACTCCCTTGCCAAGAATGGCATGGAAAAAATGGAGAAAAGCGGAACGCCGACTTCCAAATCCAACTACCTTACTGAAGCCCCCCGTAGCACACAGAATGAAGATAAAAGGAACGTTTCTTAAACTTTTAACTGCCTCTGACCTGTACATCTCTCCCCACGTTCAGCTCCCGGTAAAGCAGGTGGTCACCGAAACCTCTGGGTGCCTGACCCTCCACCGTAGCAGGCAGACAAGAGCGTGGGAGGGAAGCCAAGGGAAACTGGTCACCGATTCACACTGGCTTGCTCCACGGTGCAAGCCCACCGAGCAGTCAACCTCGCGTGGAAAACCCAAAATTTACTCTCCTTTCCTCTGAAGTGTTTTCAAGGAAGTTGCACAAAACAAGCCCCGAGAGAAGGGCAGGTTCTTTGAGTGTCTCAAGATGTCAATCAAAAAAAAAAAAAGAAAAAAAAACGAGAGGGGGGGAATCACAAGACTTGACAGATACATCTCGAAAGAAGACAACCCGCCTTACCTTGGCACACTCCACTCTGGCACACTCGGCTTCCTGGCAAGTGACCTTCCCTTCATCACAAAGGCAGAAGTCACAGCGAGTACTGTTCCACATCTCACCGTGGTACCTGATCGTGCCACCGTACAGGCAGTTTCCCTCGGAAGACACGCACTCCTCGCAGCACTTCCCAGGACGCTGCACTTTGTTCTCCCCCTACAAAACATCAGTGAGCATTGAGCAGGACTGCTGGAACCCACCGGCATGGGCACAGCGACACTGGTGGAAGATTTTTAACTACCTTCTCGCAGGTAATACCGTCACAGGTCTCTCTCAGACATCTGACTTCTCCTCTGTGACACGCACATGCAGTGCAGGGATTTTTTTTCCACTGTTCGCCATGCTGTTCAAAAAGAACATGTATGCAATTGTTAAACGTTCTTCATAAATAACCAAATTCTTTCCAGAAATCTGTGCTGCTTGTGGAATATGACGGCTCCTTCTGCATGTCTGTATCCAATAATAAGCTCTTCTTAAAAAATGCTTATCTCTACGCGAACAGCAAGCAGGAAGAAGAGGTACGAGGGTCTAGATGGCACCGTGGTGTGTATTTCTCATTAACTGCAAGCCAGTGACATTGGTTAACTACTATTATTAGCAAACCATAATAATTAACAGAAAATCCCACATCCTTACGCTGATGACATAATGCATTAAATCAATTCCAGATGATATAATGAAAGATGTTAATACTTTGACCTTCACCGGTGCTTTCTGCTTTCCTCCTTCAAAAAAGCGTGAAAAGAAAGTGCCTAATCTGCTTCACCCTGCAAACTTCCCTTCTGCTTGCCAGCAAATTCTTATCTAGTCCTAATTTCTTTCAACGCTTTTGGCTTTCCAGGAAGAAAAAAAAAAAAAAAGCAACGGTTGTGCTAAGCTATCAGTGCTGGCAGAAAGTCAGATCTCACGGAGAAGGGAAAGAGAGATGTGCCAGAACTTGTGAAGCACTGCCTCTTGGTGTGGCTCGTCAAAGGCTACCTGGTAGACTCTTCCTGACATCGAGCAGGGCTTTGGAACACATTCTGGGCAGCATTTTCCAGGAGACACAACCATAACTTCATCCTAAATAGAAAGCAGGAGAGACAAGTAAAATAAGAGCGTGAACGGTTAACACGGGGCTCAGCATCAGCGCCTGGAATTCCAGGCGGTTAGTATCTGCGTGATAACCCACGGTCCCTCAAGGCTTCATTTGGGCTCCGATATCTGGGGCATGCTTCACAGCACGAGATCGGTGTGGAAAGCTAGAAAGATATTTCCTTCAGCTCATTTTCTGGGCTTCTTTGGATAGCAGCTGAGGTCCAAATACACAGATAGGTATACAGATGCAGATAAAGATGCACACATGAGATAAAGTACATATGTTCAAGTATACAGATACACAGTTTAAAAAAAAAAAGCATAAATAAAGCTGTGTAGAGAAGCACGCTAAAGCATGAGATGGAGGAGAGAAGAGATTTTTTCCTGGTGCTGCTGTGTTTTAAGGCTTTGAATGTATGATTTACACTCGCCATCTCTTAGGCATTCGCACCGCTTTAGTTGAATCCATACAGCGTAACTGTCTGTGCAGGGGTCAAATTATGCGTAAAACCGGATTACCCTAATTTAAACTTTTTCATGACTGATTTAAATCACATTGGAATAGGTCGGCGCTTCACATCGACATAACGGTTCCTGCGTGCCTCGGCTCCGTCCATCCAAAACGCGTCTGTAATTCCCCTGCTCCAATTTCACGTAAACCCAACGATTTGGAATGGTATTGTACATCAGCACCTCCCTCCCTCCAGCCCCATCAGGATGACCGAAGCCTGACTTGCAGACTGAAAGTAGCGCAGAAATGCCAAGCGCTATTAGCTCATCCGCTTTGTTAGCCAAATCACCAGCTTTCAAAGAAAGAGTGGGAGACTTTGTATAAAAGTTATCGACGGTAGATTTCCCAGCAGAGTTAAAAGAACTCTTTCATGGATTCTAGTGGGATATGTGGTGGGATATTCAGGTGCGCTCCTGCACGCAACGAGGATTTTTGAAGTTCCTCTCCCTCAGCACCCAGGGAAGGGCACAGTTATCTGAAAGATGAGAGTTTAATACTGAGAGAATTTATGTATTTGCTTTTGACAGGGAGTCGAGAGTGAAGAAAGCGACAGAGATAAAGGCACGGGCAAGAACACGTTAGGGATGACTGAGAGCAGAGCAGGACCCTTGTACGTCCCGCTCGTGTCCCTTCCACCGGGCACCTCGGTAGGAAACATCTGGAACACCATCAGAATCGGCTTTCTGCTGCTTTAACTCGCGTGCTCTCAGCCAATTATTCTCAGATACATCACGGCAACAACGCAGTCGTTTCTATTTCCACAAATTAAATCCTAATGATTAGCTGATTAAATGTTAGCGCAATCAGTCAGCAGGTAACATCAGCCCATTTGGAACGGGAAGAGAGGAATCTAAAGCAGGCATAAATTTGTTTTAATGCACGCTACTTAGTCAACGAGTACTAAAAGAGTATCTCAGGACCAAGCAAAACACAAGTAGCATGTGGAGAATCATGTGGGCTTTCCTTCTATTAAAAAAAATACCGTTAATTGCACAAACAGCTGGTCCAGTAATAGAAAGCTGGGTAAGCATCAACAGAAAAAAAGTTTATGACTACTGCTTCTGTTTTTCTCAGTGCTCGAGAGGAGCGTGCTCAGCCAGAGCACACATTTCAAGGGAGCTTCTAGATTCATCATTGGAGCATGGCAATAGATTAAAAAATATTTGGGAAACGGCAGCCCCTAAAGCATAAAGTCAAGGGCAGAAAGAGGGATTTGCAGGGAGCCAGTTCCCGCGCTTCCTTAGCATGGCACGCTGTTGTAAAGGAGTACACCGAGGTGCAAAAAAACCTGGTACGATGGGCCCAGTGAAAAGAAATCCGAAGAGCACGGTCACACCCTTAAGCACTTCCCATATAACGACAAGAATTCAAAAAACTGAGTCACTGGTACAGAGCGCGGAGTACTGTGTAGAGCTTGCTGCCTTTACTAACCCCTGTGACGACACCGTGTGTAATCCTGTAGTGTTTTGGTTGGGCTGATCGCTGCACAAGTGCTGAGAACCCATCATTTGTCCACAGCAAAGACCTTGGAGACCAAAATGTCCCAGTTCTCTCAACCGGGCTAAAGCCGTGAGTCTCTGCTTGAGCTTCCCCAACTTACCTTCCTGGGTTTGCTGGTTTCTAAACACAAGCACGCATAAGGAATAGTGCTCCGAGACTCTACTTTCAGCTGAAGTTGTCTTGTATTTCTAAACTCTTTAAGTCAAAAGGGGACTTGTATCCGCATTTGACAACTTTCAGCTGTATTTCTAGCGTTCTTGTGAAAGAAAAAATAAATAAGACCTGCAAACCAAACACTGAAATTTGTGAAGATAAACCACCATTAAAAATCTGGTGTTTTCATTCCTTCCCTCACAGAAATAAAAACATTTCCTGATCAAACCTACATAATTTTGTTAGTAAAAAAACAAAAAGCACTTTCTTTAGACAGTATTTCTGCCTAACTAGCCAGCAAAGGCATGATAAGAGTAAAATGATGGAGAACAAAGGCAGAGAGCACGTGTGTACTGACGGACTTAACCGTCACTCCGTATTTCCACACACCAAAACTCCCTTTTCCAAATCGCCCACTCGTCACACGCAAGATTTGCCTCCTAATTTGTACGTTGGCACGAGAAATGGGCCTCGCCAAGGGAAAGAGTCAGGAGTCACGTCCCCAGAGGGCGGACGGGTCCTGACCTGGCTGCACAGGAGAGGCTGGCAGGAAGCTGTGAAGCACTGAGTCTCGCCGTCCCTGCAGACGCATTTGGAGCACCGACCGAGGCGCCAGTCCTCACCGTCCCGGAACAAGCGTCCATCAAAGGAGCAAGGCTCTAAGAGATATGAAAACAACGGGTAGTTTTCTTTTCCAATGCCCATTAACTCCTCTCCATCGCCCACAATTAAAACACATATTTTGTGCGTCTCAGAGCTCAGAATTCTGATTTGTCAAAGCAGGTTAACGACAGTAACGATTCCACCAGTTTTCAAGGGCTTCAGACTTGCGAATGAAGAGCCCTGGCTGCACCTCTCCCACAGGACTCCTATGAGAAAAGGTATCCAATAGCTCAGGCATTTTTTGGAACTTGCAGTCCGAGTCTGCAAGTGCCAAAGGTACCCTCAGTACATAGGAAATACCTGTGCCTTTTTTCCCCAGATTTTAAGCTCCAAAATAAGGACATTTTAGGCACATCTGCTCACTGCGTAAAGCTTATCGCTTCCTCTTGGCCTACGGGTGAAGCCGTTAAAAATGTACGGTAGCCGTTAAAAATACGGTAGCAGGACAGAAAGAGAATTCAGGGACACACTTGACGCCAGTGTCTTCCCAACAGAACTGAACAAAAGGCAAAAAAAAAAAGAAAAGCTTTCCAGATTTGGGACTAAAAGGAGATTTCCGGTGACCTACCGCTCGGATCGATAAAGCCAGACAGCGCCCCGTTCACGTGCAATACTCACCGCCGTGGCCCACGCATTTGGGACAGCAGGATCCCTGCGCAGTGCGTGGCAGCTCCCCTCGTCCACAAGCGAGGGCTGGGCAGGGCGCGGGGGTGCAGTTCACCTTCCCGTGGGCGCAGGAGCACCGGACGCATCCAGAGCTGGTCCACTGCGTGCCGTGCTGCGGCGCACAACGCAGAACACACGCACGTCAGTCCAGCTGCCAGTGAGAGCTGTCGATAGATCTCCTCCCTTTTAAGCCCCCCAACGCTAGGACAAACTTTACTCTTTTGCAAGCACATTGTAGCCCTTACTCCTGGCTGCGCTGTCGGAGCAAAAAGTACGTTAATACTGGTAAAGTAGCCAGCCTGGACATACGTCTAATTTTCCTTCCTGTTGCAGAGTGGCAAAAGACGCAGGCTACTGGATACACCCCCTCTCCACTACAGTTTCTGTAGGGCGAACTCTAAATGTAGAGACATGTTTTCTTTAGAGAATTATTCCACACGGGCCCCAAGACACACCTGACCACAAGGTAGTCGGGTGAACACCGCCCATCCCACATACTTAACACGCTTCACTATGAGTAAAATCTCATTAGATTTGCTTATTCATTAACGTAGAAACAAATATCTCTTGCCCTGAGGCATGGTGAGGAAAAACTGGCGCCGAGAAGAAACACGTTGTGTATTGCAACACTCTCCAACAAATAGAAAACGCTGATTTTTACCAGACATGCACTATTGGGTCAGGCAGGGAGTAAAAAAAGCTCTTGCCAGATAGAGGATACAGATTTTCTTCGATGGAGGTACCACAAGGGCCAGCGCTGCTAACTAGATACTTGTAGAATGAAGGCCAAGTCATAAAGCATTACAGCAGCCAGAGGAAATCTGTGCCCACCATCAGGATGAGTCTCTGCACTGACAAAAATATGGTTTAATGACCCCCTCACAGTGGAATTGGGGTGGGACATATGACTACGGGTACAAATACGTCTATACTACGTGTGGGGATGCCTGCTTATTCACCTGACTTGCGTCCCGAAGAACAGGCTTACAGAGAGGCAAAAGACAAAAGCTGCCGCAAGAATACGACACAGCAAAACGCAGCAACAGCAGCAACAAGAAGAGATATAATGTGATCTGATATAATATAGTATCACCCAAATACAGGCACAAAGAAATACGATAAGAGGACGGATGTGCTATTTTTCTACATTTGCCTACTGTTTGACATGATTCACTAACTACTAACGATGAATCTTTCTTTTTTTCTTATCTGTAGACACTTATTCTTATTGTTTTGGCCTTTCAGCCCCTCTAGGTGAAACCACATCCTGAACCTGCTTCTTGAATAATTCAGGATTACGAAATACATAACCCAGGTCGCACAACAGCCATCAATCTCCACCGGCATAGATGGCTGCTCAGAGAAGAGCCTTCTTTCAGGGCAGCCAATACGTCAAGCTCACCGGGCTTTCCTCCCTTCCCAACATGACTATATGGTTTCAATCGCTCCCAGAACCAGCAAAGTGAATGAATGAGTAGGAAACTTTCTCCCCCTAAGCCGAGCAGGACACACCATTGCTCAGCGACATTCTCTTTTTGCAAACCCTGCTGACCAAACTCCCGTTACATCACCTTATCCCAGAGTGACAGAACATAAGCCCAACAAACTATCCTCCTCCCGCACGTCAGCTGAGCATCCTTCGCTGACGTGGACCAAAAGGAGAACCGCAAACCGGAAAGGATCCCCACTGCCGAGGAACGTGACAGAGCACTCACGCTGTGGATCTGTCCTTCGTGCTGGCAAAATCCTTCGGCTCGGGACGCACACTCAGGGCAGCACTTGTTGGGAGCTATTTGGAGCGCTTCTCCCTAAAAAGATACAAGAATCCAATTAGCAGTCCACGTGAAATAGAGACTTTAACGTGAAGGTAAAGACACGGGGCCTTGCTGGACCCCGCGCTCTCAGCTTCGGGAGGAAATGTATTTAGTGAGATACATAACGCTGCCGCAGAGGATCCCTTCTGTTGAGGGGTGGCCCATCGGTTTGCTCCATTTGACATTTTACCATCTAAACAACAGCAGGAGGATTTACACCCCTAACAGTACAATTAGGAAGTCCCCAGCTGAACCAGTGTTCAAACCAGAGCGAAGAACAGAAAGCACTTACTCAGGACAAACCCCAAGATTACTCACTGCAGGACCTCTGAGCCACGTGGCATAGACGTAACGTTTTCAACAGATAGTTTTCCACACGTACGGGATGGATCTCAGCCTAACGTTTCGCCACACCAGAAGCGCAGCTGGCAGGCAGAACGACCGTGCCTCCACTAACTGTACTTCTTTGGCTTCACAATCACCGCTTTTTTTTTAAGTAATACTGCTTTCGGACTAACTACTGACCACTTCCAACCACGGTGTAGGCGGGCGATGCTACTACCACTTTGCTTTCAGCGTTGCAGGGGCTTAGCAAGCCGATCACTCGCTACGTCCTGTTCGGCAACCGGGGAGAAAGATGATGCTGATGGAAGCAACTCATCGGACGAAGGGGAAAACACCTCGGTGAAGACAACAGCCAACACTGGGAAGGATTGTGGACTCCCGTCACTGAAAACGTCTCCACGGACTCTCCAAAGCAATGCTTTCGTGTTCCTCCCAGCTGCACGCGAAACACCCCCCGGCCTGGCACAGTGTCCCAGGACAGCATCAGCTGCCGGAGCATCTTATTGTGCAAGGGCGTCTGTCGCTGATGGCGACGGCACGTGAGAGCCCCTGGCACCACCCGAGGCGCCGCACGTCTCAGCATTTTCCTCCTACGGCTAATAACAAAAAAGGACCGAACGATTTTACTGACGTGAGCACGGTAGCTGGAGAGGGAGAAAACAGCAAACCAAAACCAGAGAAGAACTTGTCGAGCGCGGGAAGTGAAATGTAGAAAAATTTTATCCGTGAGGTCACCTTCTTCAAAATACTGCAAAGGTGTTTCTCAGGAGACGTACTCCATCCTTTCCACTTTGAAAAGGAACGGCCAACCTCCAAGGGATTCCTGCTCAGAAGGGAGTTGCCATTTGTTTTGTTACAATAAAAAATGAAGACACTGCGAGGCCAAAAAACTGCCTTTTCACCTTTCACCCCTTTACTTGTACGATAAAAGCAACTAGAATCATTTGAAAGGTCACAAGTTTTCTTTCTCTGTTTTCTAAAAGAAACCTTTTGATTTTTCAAACCGAAAAAGGTTTCTCGCTTCAAGGTTTCCTTCAATGCCGTGATTTTTAGGAGGTGGGAAACAAAATTAAATATTTCATTTAGCTTAAACCATTAAACCTTATTCCGCTGCGATCCTGCTGGGGAGAAGCTGTTCTTGGTTGTCGGTTTGTTTCAGTTCGCCCAACAGAAAGAACGTTTGCTGATTTCCCAGCTCCTCGAAGCAGTCAGTATGCACAGCAGTAGGTTTCACAGACAAACGTTTCCAACCCCCCCCCCCCCCGGGTATGCTTTTTGCAAAAACTGCCTGGTTTTGTTTACGCCTTGTCGCTGTAAACAACATCAGCGATATTAGCATAAATCTCCTAATAAGCAGATAAGAAATAAACCGTGGAGAGGGATGGCCATTTCTGACCTTGTTCATCACCGGTTTGTTTATGCTTGAAGGATGATCGGATTTTTTTTCTTCTGAGATCCTTGAAGATCCTCCTCAGCATTTAAATGGCCGGAGCTTTATGGAACACTCAGACTCTTTGTCCTGAAGATTACCCATGTTGAGGTGTCACACAGATTCATTTCACGCTATAAATCTATTTTCCTTTATGAGCTTTAAAGTTGCCACCTTTTCATTTTGCGATTTTTTAAAACGAACAACATCGTATCTAGCCCGCTCACTGTTAGGTGTGGCACGACAGCACTCTCTTTTATTTCTCTCCTCTTTAGCACAAAAATTCCGAGTATTTCAGTCTTGCTTTAATCAATACACGGTGATAATAATGGGGAAACCCAGGAAGAATCAAAATTATTTCCTCGTTAATGCTGTCATATTGGAAAACTTTTTAACCTGCTTCATAGAGCCATATAATTATACTGGCAGCGCCTCTCTAAAACACTAATTTTCATCACCGTTCATGCGTACTACCCCAGTAATCCAGACGCTAACGCAAGACCAATTCCACGGCCAATTAGCTGTAACCATTAACGAAGGCTCAGACAGAGAAAGATAAACAGGAGACAATGAAAGCCCAACCACCATCACAAAGCAGAAGACACCGAAAGACCAGACAAGCTCAGCTCTGTCGCTGTTCACCAGAGCGGAAAGCGTCCGTCTCCATGTCTGAGGGAGACCCAAGCTCCACGTTCCGACGAAGGGTGACTGGAGGCTGGGCTCATGCTGGGACCTCCGAACCCAGGTCGGGGGCTTCCTCTGGGGACCGGAGCGCCCTTGGAGCGGAGGCAGCCTGCGAGCTGTTCCGACACCGAGCCTCTGGCTGTAGCGTGGCGAAGGAGACAAAGGCTTCACGCGCTGGGTTTTGCCCGCGCGTTTCTCGCGCAGGCTTGCGTCGATGAGAAGCGAAAGGGCGCAGCGACTGTGCCTGACCCTGGGCAGTCACGCGCGCCCTGGGAGGCGAAACGGGATTTCAGCGCTCGCTCTCGCTTCCCCCAAACCCTGCCGTGAATCTGACCCCAGGGCTCAGCGGGAGCTGCAGGGAGGCGGCTGAGGCCGATACGGCAGCTGAGGCCGATACGGCAGCTGCCGCCGCGCCGTACAAAGCTCAGCACCCAGCTCGCCTCGGCCAGTTCCTCCAGGGAAACGGCTCCTCTCTCTGCGTCCCTCTTAACGCAAACGGAGCTGTGCTCCCGCAGGGACTGCAGGGCTCCCACCGTTCCTTTACACGTAACGCAGCGTGGCGGACCCAAACGAGGATTTTGACGTATAGCGATGCCAGGGGTTTAAAGCAGGGGAAGGCTGGGAGCTCCAGGGCAACCTGACGCAGAGCGGGTCAGCTGGCACTCGGACAGTTGCAGCCCCTTACCTTCTCAAAGTCACACCGAGGGCGTTTGCAGACGACGGGTTCACAGGTGACAATACTGCTACGGCAACGGCAGTCTTGGCAAGAATCTGGCTTCCAAGTTGTGTTATTCTGCAAATGAACATAAATTTTAAATTAGACCCGTGCAGCACAACGCATGCGCTATTTTACGCAACAGCAAACGGCTCAAATAGCTCAACACAGACAGACTGGAAGAGTAAAGCCTGCAGCAGACCAGCCCTCCCTCCCACACGCCTATCAGGCACAACTTTGGTACTGTTCGTTCGATAACTTCAACCACGCAGCTGAAAGACAAGGCCACGCACGGCAAATAATCAACTCCGACAGCAAGATAATCGATAGGGCATAGTCTCCCATAACCTCAAGGTGATGATAGCATCTCTGGGAAACTTCTCTCTAGTCAAGCTCAGACTGTCCAAACGACAGCCACTGCTACGATCGCAGCTTGTGCTGAGGGACCCGAGCTGGTTTTGAGGCTAACCCGCTCCGGGACAGAGCGCTGCGGCACCACACAGCACCCCAGGAGCTGATGGGGAATGCAGGTAAACACCGACGTGCTTGAATCCAATGAGCTGTTGAATATAATATTCAAAATTTTCAGTCTGCAGGATCATGGAAATAAAAAGTTCTGGTCACATTTATTCCAAAACCTCATGAAGGAGACTCTGACCCAAGCAGACAGTCCAACAGATTTGGAAATAGCTGTCGCCACCGCTCCATCAGTGCACCCAACTGGAACACCCACAGCTAATTTGGGGGGGGAGTTTCACCACCCCTGCTCGACCCCTTTCCATTCCCTCTGCACGGAGGTCGCGATCCCACGCCGCCACCCCGCTCTCAAAGGCGGCTCAGGCTCTCATCCAGGGGCTCGGGCATCTGCCAGACTTCTCCTCCTCTCCCACCAGTTTCACCAAGGTCTGAGCAGCCACTTGGGACTCATTACTTTCGGTAGGATGCTTGGAAAACAAAGCCTTCCTTCTCTTTACTCCTGAACAACTGATTTCCCACCATCCTGATATCAAACAGCATCAGCAGCATCCCAGAGAAGCAGCCAAGTCTGCCTGTCACACTTCTTCCTCTGCCTGCATCCCCCTTCCTACGAAAATGTCTCGCCCGCACTCGGCTCCTCTGCAGCGTCCCTTCGCCCATGCCAAGCAGCCTTTCTCCGGCACTTTAAAAAAGCAACCGGTAACTATGCGCCGAGGTAACCGGAAGGATACAACCGCTATGTTCATATTTAATTATCTGTTTTTAAAAGCCTTCAGTTAAATCCACCAAAAGAAAACGGAAAGAGGAAGATCAGTTTCTCAGCTGAAAAACTCTTCTCCATTAAACAAACGCTGTGCGTACACTACTCTAAACTTACACCATACTGGAAATTTTCCTGTTGTAGTACAGAGAGCTGCTATCCAAGCCTTTAAGCCTCATTTTTAATTGATTCAAAAGACCACCAGACTTTGCTACTCATTTACATGGTGTAGTGACTTACTCCAATAAGTAATTTACTCACAGTGTAAAGTACGACATAGGCAAATTAAGATACGAAAAGATGATTAACAGTTTACTACTAAGAACACATTTAGGGCTAACTACTAAAACTGCTAAGCATAATGATAAAACACTGAAATGTGCCTTAAAGGCCCATCCGACTGCCTAATGAGAGCAAAAAAAAAAAAAAAAAAAAAAGTCTTGAAAAATCTGGCCGCTTGCTCGGGCACCTACGCAGAAGCTGCCGGGCGCCGCGCTCTGCTGAAAACTCCATGTGAGGTACTACAGGGTTCCACCGCGCCTGCGTGACTACGAGGGCGCTGGTAGAGGTTCTCTCTTCTTTGATCCATCCCGCATCCAGGGCCAACCGTCGAGTAGAAAAGGCCGGTTGCCTCCCCTCTGAAACTCTGCTTTTTGTCCAAAAAAAGTGGTTTCCTTTACGACGCCGGATCAAGAGCGCAAACCTGCAAACAGTAGGATAAGCAGAAATACTGCGAACAAATCCTCGTGCCTCTTCAGTGCTTTATGAAAGCATTTTGTCCGTATCGAACTCTGCTCTCCTCTCGTGGTAAAGTACATGTGGCAGGCAACGAACACTCTGGCAGCACCAGAAATTTAGGGAGATCCTCTGTTAATTTAGTGATGGTGGCAACGCTAACCTTCGTAACAGCAAGAGATGGAGGTAAGCGTACGGCCCCTTGGGGCAAGACATCAATAAGATAAAGAGAGACGGTAATTTCTGCGCCGGCAGTACAGCTGGTTCTCCTCTCACATACACACGGCCGTGGCTGCAGAACAGAAACCTTGATTTCATCCCTGCCAGCAGATTTACGGCACAGCTACAGAATAAATTCAGGTTAGGTTAGGTGTGTGCCAAGCTTTAGCTAACACACACGCCGTAGTCAACTCATTCTGCTCTCTTTAACAGAGCTTTGTCATACTCAGATCCACCCGAAGACTCCTAGAACCACGATAACACCCAGAAGTCCTAATATCTTTCCACTGGCAAAAAGGGACATTTAAGCCGTTTGACGAAACCATTTGACATATCTATTGATTTATTCCTTCGCTTGTTTGTTTCCAGCTGAAAGGAGAATCCCAAAACAGTGGAGGGCAAAAGGGAAAACCTGGGCGAGAAGATGTCAACGCTGAAAAGCAGTCTGCATTTTAAAACCGGCAGCTGCCGTCTCAGAAGCCGACCTTGGGGAAAGCACTGGGCGCAGGGAGCGGAAAGGGAGAGAGCAGGTTTAGCGCCTCATCATCCTAAACCTTCACCCTGTGGCCTCGCTCCATTATTTAAAAAAAAAAAAAAAGGAAAAAAAAAGAAAAAAGGCAAAAGTAGTATTTCCGTGGTGGAATAATGGCCAGAGGACATGGTCAGCACAGGGCCACCCTTATGCATATTATGAGACTTCAATGCTCAAGTTTCCAATAAGAAAACCCTCTCTTTGGTCTTCTCCCTCCTCTGTTTTGTATGATTTTCTATTATAGTCTAAGAAGGCTGGCTCTTATCTGTGGGCTCAAAATCAGATTTTTCTAAATCCATCCAGCAGATGCCTGGAAGCATCCGCACGCGTCAGCGATTTCCATTTGCCAGGTATCAGATCAACACCAGCACAGCTCTGCAGATGCTTTAAGAATTCAGAATCGAGTTAATATTCAGGAAACTAGTACCGGATTTTTTGGATATAGGGCTCTCTCAAGGAGTTCAGGGGTCTTGGCGTTCAGTTCAATGTTTAGCTTAGGATTCCTGGCTATGGAGCACCAGACATAAAGTCAAATTTGAAAAGCTCGGTGACAATTAAGTTTACTGATTTCTCTACAGAAATGCTGCTAGATGTCTGAATGGTAGCGTGACAGGAAACGGAGCAAAATGCAACGCTCTGGCTCCCTGCCATTTGAAGTGCAAGGCCATTTAACTCCTTTGAGATGGGCGAGAAAAGCAGCACACGTACTTCGTACACACGGTGGAAATAATACAACAACAGGGAGGTGATTGCAACAACTGCTTTTGGCGGTATTCCTGGGTGCCGACTATTTTAGGATCGCGTTTCAAGCTAATTTTCGTGTGTTCCTTGCTCACGTGGAAGCGTGTGGCTAACAGCTGCTAATACAGAAAAGCATAAAAAGACTTATTGGTGAGTATACAGAGCTCGTACGACCCGGAGAACGAAGACCGCTAGTATTTTCGTGATTGTTTTCAGCTTTCTCATTTCAAACGTGACTATCGCTGAGGCAACCAAACGTGGGCCAACAGCTTAAGAATGTTCTTCCCAGTTTTGCCCTTAGATAAGTGTGAGATCTGGGTCCGCCCCAGCTAGGGTAACGTGTTCAGAAGTGGCACAGAAGCCCCAGAATTATAAGAAAGGCTCCTAAGTCACTCTGCCGATGGGAACTGAGATACTAATCACCCAGCTGCAAAACCAGGATCCCACCTACCTGTCCTGTAAGGCTTCCTTACTACTCATCCGGCACTTACAAAGACACTTTAAAGCTCCCAGGTATTACTGTTTAAAACATAAAGCAAGACTTTTCAGCAGACGCTTGAAGAACCGCTGCAAATCCGCCTTACATCTTCTCCAAGGCAGTGTACCTCAGCGGACAAATTATCTGCTACAATTTAAGCGCTGAATCCTTATCCTGTTAAGAGTATACTTTTATCAACGACAGTTTAAGGGGCTTTTTCCTTACAAGTACTAATATAATTAACAGTATAAATAATGAAATACTGCGCACAGAGCACTTTGAAGATGGAAAGCACTCCTTAATTGCCAAGCAGTGCCATTATAATTTATTAATTCTCTGGATTTCCCTACATCAAAAGAAGAAACGATACCTAATTCGACTGAATTTTAAAACGCCACGCTGCAAGAAGAGATATCTACATTACTTGGTTGGTCTGCGGAACAGGGGCCAAACAATCAAGATACGCGCACAAACCTTCAGAGCTTGCAGGCACCCCGACACAAGACGAAATAAAAAAAAACCCCAAATACAGGAGGACGGTGCAAGCACCTGCTGGGTTTGGAGAACAGCGATGAGGATTTGGAAAAAGGCAGGAGAGAGCAAAAGAACTGCACGTTAAGAAAAGGCTGAGAAGAGAAGGAGGCAAGAAAGCAACCAGGAGTAAAAGCAAAGGACTGAAGCAAAGAATAAGCTAGAGAGACGAAGAGCAGACACAGCGCAGAAGCGGGAGCCCAGAGCAGCCGTGAGCGCTCGTGGTTTGCTGTTGTCACGCTGCCGCATTAACCGGAGCACAGAAAGACCTACATCTCCCTGAGCGTGGCTTTTTCCGCTGGCTATCGTAACGTCATATGGCTGCACCTGTTCCTCCCGCAGCAAAAAAACCCGCCCAACAAATCAGAAATAATCCGAGGCTGCTATTAATACGTAAAAAGCGTCAGTAATGTGATCAGATGCCGCTTAACGTGGGATATCATCACACTAGATAACAATCCGTGCTCTATTCCGGTGCAGTGACCGTGGAAATAAGGAGCATACAACAGTTGGTTTGTGTCCTCCCCCCAGCCCCCTTTCCATTTCTTACGGCTTCACGAAACTATCCCGTCAATCCCTAGAACGTCACCGGATGCTGGATGCTCCCCTGTAAAGCCGGTCGTCTGGTCGGTGGTATTGCTGCCATTACCAAGCAGGGCAAAACCAGCCGTCTGCAGCGGAAACTCAGTATTCGCCAGGAATCAAACCAGAAATTTTTACCGTCATGCCGAGAACAAGGCGGTTGTTATTGCTTATAACGTACCCTACTAATTACCTTTCCTGCTTTCATGAGAAACCAGTGAAATTCACGCAACGAGCTTTCACAGGGGCTGCTCCATCCCCAGGTCAGGGTGGCACTCTCGGTTTGGGGAAGGGGCTGCCGGTCTGCTGGGAGCGATGCACCCACGGAGCACCGAGTCCGAGCGCCGGGTTGGATTTCATTCACGAGTCGTCCTCCGCCGGAGACGACTGACCGAGGTAAAAAGAGCTATCGGGTGCCTCGGAGGAGGAATACCAGGGTGCTTGGTTGAAATGGTAGGCAGAGCCCAGAGCAATTACACTTCTGGTAACAATTACCGGCCTCACCCACCAAGTCTCCTCGCTTGGCAGCTCAATAACACCGCTTGCGTTTATCATTTCCACTCCAATTAGTTGACAAGACCAGGCAATCGGCAGAATAAACCCAAACGGCAAGGGAAGCTGAGAGCGCGCTGCGTGGTCTGTGGGGATATCCATTCATGGGGCGACGAAGAGATGAAAGTAATTCAGAGACACATAAAGGATTCCTAGCCTCCGTTCGGGTTTAGACTTCGCGTTTCATCTTTTGCAACAGGGAGCCGTTGCCGCCGCCGAGCAAGTTTTCGAATACTGGCACGTGCTCGCATATAATAAAACCCCCTCGAAAACGGGCTTTTAATGGGCTTATTCCAGCATGCCCACAAGCAGAACAACACAGGAGCGGCTCGGGCTCAGAAACCAAACAAAAATTCAGTTTTAGCCCTACGCTTCTCGGAGAGAACGGAGCCGTTCAGGCAGAGCAAACAGCTTGATTAATGCCACAGTACAACTATTTTTTTCCCCCCTTCTTCCAAGTAGGGAATTAAAAAGTTACACAAATTATAATAAGGTGCTGTTTTCATGGTTCATTACTCCGATGTTTTTCTACATTTTCTAACCGTTAAGTCTTTCACCGGTTGTACCCGCCTTGTAAAAATCAAGAGTCTACAAATAAAATTTGCCCGTAGCTATTTCAGGGATGGGAAGACTATGAAATTCTCAGATAGTCTTAAATCACTTAGGCGCTGTTGTAAACTTGATCCTATTTTTCATACAGCCACAAAAGCATGAAAGGGCTCGAACGAATCAAACGCACAGAGCAAATTAATTAAGGTAGATGAATTAAAACAAATTTTTTAAATCGTTAGTTCTAATCGTGATTTAAATCAGCATACAGAAATCTTTAGACCAACAGGCCAATCGTTTTTCTGTGTTCCTCTCTAAAGGTTAACGCCTTTTGGATGGTCACAGTTAAAGTAGATTCATCTGTAGTCAAACAGATCCTTTGTGTGTATATATATACAAAAAAATAAAATTTATATATAAATTTATATAAAATAAAAACCGCACTTGGGTTTTTCCTCGTCTGGAAGGAACACTGCTACCTATAATCACTTCAGGGACTGTAGTTCACCACATTTCTGTTCGGATTCTTACACATTCCTCCCCCTTTCTAATCAACTCTTATCAGCCCTTCTATAATGAAAAGTTAATAGCAGCATTATCTCTAAAGTAATCTTTCTTTAGTTAAATAACTTCTTCTGTGAGGAGTATTTAGGGAAAATAATTGCAGGAGAATATTCTGCAGTTAAAAGCAATAATTAAAGGTAACACAGTTGCATCACACTGAGTGTTTTACATCCAGTAGATCTCAGCCCCGTTTTTAGCATTGAAAGAAAACATCGTTTTCCATGTTTTTTAACCCTAAGCTTAAATGGAAAAAGGATAAACTCTTTGAATGCACTGAAATTAATCATTATTTCCTTGGTCCCTGCATAGAGGGCTATCGTTGCCAGAAATAGATTTAGCGCTGCGCTCGTTCCAGACGTTCACTGAAAAATCTCCAGAAGCTCAACAGAGTGACTTTTCAGAAATGGTTGGAAATACACCCTGCTTGGTTTTCCTCATTAACGTACATGATTTTTTAGAACTGGCCATATGCTTAAGCCTTCCTGTTGGTTGTCAAAATTTCAAATGCATTTTTTCTAAAACCACCTGGATTTAAATCAAGAGGGCCGTTCTAATGTTACATCTTTTAAATTACGAGAATCTTCTGCTCCAATTCTGCTTTAAATTCCTGTTACATCTATATACAGGGATATGCGACACAAGCTGGAAAATGTCAAGACAGGGCGTTAAGCACGTGCTCAATACTAGCACCAATAAATAATGGATACTTGGAAGATGACACTAACGCTTGCTCTCTCTCGCACACACATTCCCTCCTTCCGCACTTGCCTCCAAAACCTGAGCAACATCCAAAGACTTAAACTTTTCCAGCTATCATACTTTGTATTTCATCTCTTCCGTGGGAGCAGTGATTTTAAATCGTGATTATGGTTATGTTGTAAAAACCAGGAACTTTTAACCCGGTTATAAAATCAGCACCAGAAGAAGTGGAGGAGAAAGGAGGAGGGAGCATACGAAGCATCTCTCTTGTGGAGGACTAAAGCCTGCACCGTGCTGTTATGAAAAAGGGACAAAAACAGGGCTCAGGCAAATAAATGGTATGATACCACTCGCTGGATCCTTGCTGAGAACAGGGATTCTCCCCGGTCAACAGCTTAGGGTGGGAGGGGAGCAAAAAACCAGAAGAAATAAAAAAACCTAGACGACCTACACTTAATTCCTGTTTCTGCAGGCGACCACTAAGTTCTCAGGCACGATGTTTCTCTCCGCCGTGCTCGCGCTGCCCTTCCCATCCTGTGTCTGTCCGGGCTGCAGGTTTCCTGGCATTGGGACCAGCCTTTCTTACCCCCTTCTCCAGCGTTTGGATCTGATCTTAAGGCCCGAAAAGGAGCCGCTGCCCCCGTGGGTCAAAGGAGCCAGCCAAGAAACGGCAACGCCATCGATCCGTGCCCGGCCCCGCTGATGCCATCGGGTCGTGAACAAACCCTTCGCGCACGTGCCTTTGCCGCAATAAGCTCGGAAAGGGCACACAGGGGAGACGATTGTTGAACGAGAAAGGGGGTTGTTTTCTTCCGTTTTCTTTTGCCGTGAATTTTTTCCATGCCAAATTGTGTGCTGAGTTTGATGAACCGCACACACCGGTGATTCTCCTCAGCATCCAGAAAAACAGCTGGGGTCCTCCTGCTGGGTTTTCTCCCCTTTACTCAAACAGTTCCTAACCTGCCAACTGGCAAATTTCAAACAACTTCCCCAAAAAGGACTCCTGAATGGATATCAAGCCCGGAGCGTTTGATTGAACAGCTGTTGAAAGAAGGGAGGTAAGGGATTAATTTAACCTAAACTTGAGCACGGCTTTAATTATAGCAAATATTACCATATAATGGCTATCTCTGGAGGAGCAGGAGTCACAGCCTCCGCCGTGCCACGCTCCGGCGTACGTGCAAAGCACACAGGTGTACCTAAGGCAAAGCGCGGCTTTACGTCTCCCAAGAGCCCCAAGGATGTTACGTTCTACCTCCTCAAAACGATGCCGTTCGTTTGAGAATTGAACCCGCGAAAGCTGCCAGGACTTTAGCAGTCGACATCAAACAGCGAAGGCTGCAGAACTGCAGGCAACCGCTGTCAACTAGCGTGCGCAGAGCCACTGCTTGAAAAAAAATCGTCACAGATCTGAAATTGGCCATTAAAGCAACTTAATCCGGTGCATATATTACGAGGGATTCCCTGCAGAGCACAGCCTGACTATTCCCTCTAGGAAACACTGCTGGCCTTTGGAGCTTTTGGGGTTTTTTTTTTATGTTTTCGAAAGGAGGAGGGAATATCCTCTGTAGTCCCAACACAGATATGATGTCAAATGATGAAGTAATATTGCCAGCAGGATGCATAATTTTAAATTCATCCTGTCGTGCTGCTGAAATGCAGGCTACGTTGGGCCGAATGCTTCGATGTTAACTGTATCTAGCCAGGGCAGAATGAACAAGACAAGCTAAGCCTTTTATCCCATTTCTAACAAAAAAAAAAAAAAAAAAAAATCAAACCATCAGGGCATGAAAATCATTGCGGCTCAGCCAGCTGATTCAGCAAAGAAAGAAAATATCCTTCAGTAAAAGCCATTGGCAAGAGGCCCTCGGAAACACTGTACTGCGTGAAACGTAACTCTCCTTCTTGAAGGCAACAATGCACTCTCTAGAGCAATTTGGCAAGCCACTTCAGCAAATATACAGCTATCTCCAACTCCAAGGTGGGTATTTAGGAGGTATCCTTTCCAAGTGCGAAGCAAGCAATTACGCGCCTCGAATCCTACTGTTGTTCCTGCGGATGCAAGCACAGTCATCTCTCATGCGGCTCCCAGAAAATACAACCCTTCATGTCCTTATCTTCAATCTCAGCTCCCTGTGCAGTAGATTAATAAACTGGTTCTCTCTTTCCTTCAAAGGGGGAAGGGGACCCCTGCAAAAGTCCTGCCGAGTCATTAATCTTTGTGAACAAAGACTTCATTACTGAACAAAAATGATTAGGAAGGGCCCGTAGAAAAAGGGATTTTTTTGCAGGCTGTCTTCACGTCCTCTAGTATTGTTTCAAGAGCCTCTGGTTCACTGGTAGCTGTCAGGATTTAATGAGGTGGTAATTTTCTGACCAAACAAATTGAAATTAATGGCAGCAAAAGGTATGGAACAGCTTAGTATTTTACTCCAACACACGGGCTCTGTGTTGCCTTCTGTTACAAATGATTAAATTAATTTACTTTGGCACATAGAAACTACAGGCTTGAAAACAAAATTAGGCTTAAAATATCCTGAAAAGGGTAAAGATGACGTATGCATTTGCGTGCTGCTTTTAAGGAAAGAGGTCTCCGTGATCGTTTTTAATAGGTAAGATGTAATATAAGACACTGGTTTTTAAATGCTTCGTACCATCCATCTTTTGCCTCATTTCCTCTCTATTTTATAACAAACTTTCTGCAGAGCGGTGTTCACCATTCCTCCTCCCCATGGGTTAATCGGGGAACGCCAAGAGGCTTTTCTTCCCGGCTGCCCCACACAGGGATGGACTATCGTGAGGAACTCACCTTTGATGAGCCAAAATACGGTAGTAACTGGACTCACAAGAGCAACAGCTAGTGCGTGTAAAGAACACACGCATCAACCTATTAAATACGACTGCCCGGCTCCTAAAGGCCGGGTGGAGAAAGTTCATTTGCAGAAGCGATTGGCACAAACGCTTCAACACAATCAGCGCGCCCGGCAAAAAAAAAAGGGGAACGTCAAGCAAACGGTGGGTTCGATAACAATATTTGCATTGAAGGGCAGTATCGGTAGAAGCTGCAGCAGCAGGAATAGCAGCAAAACTGATCACAAGGCCCTGGCGAATGGAGAAAGACAGTTTTCCCAAATGATCGCTGGAAGCATCCTGCAATTGAAGAAGTTCCTCTATTACGCGATTAGAAGGAAAGGGAACAGGTGCTGGAGGGAAATACCGAGGTGGACGGGGGTACTGCCTCGTGGCAGGTTGGTGTCACACCAGCAACTCCTCCAGCGGGACACTTTTTCTTATCACCCTTTGACTCAGGGATTACATCTGTCCAGTCGTCACCTGCATCATCGGCACACTGGATTGTCTGGACAGTGTGCAGAAAAACATGACACATCATTTCACCTTGACAAATGCCAGCACTGCCTTTCTTTCCTGGCTGACGTAACAGGAACAAAAGCCAGGCAGCGACAAACATTTTCAAAATACAAAACATCCCACTGCAGTTTCAGATTGTGACTCCCAGCAAGATTACTGCTGGACGAGTAGAGAAGACACACACAAAAAAAGACTTTCCTGCGCTCATCCCTCCATCTGCGGACAGCACAATGAAAGCAATCATCTCCTCTAGCAGACTCACTACCTAAAGAAAAAGTGACGTGTGCCCGCAATTGTAGTTCAAGCTGTTTCCAAGACACGCGCTGGGACAGCGATTGATTATCAGGGTAGATCGAGAGCGCCAGCATGGAGGAAGGAGAGAAGCAGCAGTTGAGTTAAGCAACATGGTCCTGACTATCCACCGGGTCACGCGTGCTCGAAAAATGATGATTCTTTGACAGGGACAGCAATGTGTACCCCACGCAAAACAAGCTGAGGGGAATTGGAACTAGATGATCTTTAAGGTCCCTTCCAACCCAAACCATTCGATGATTCTATAATTACAGCTAATTATCTCTTGCTCTAGGAAAGAAGGAATTCCGTGGGTATAAGGTTACCCTGTCTGGTTTGTTGTCATCATCGCCTCCATCTCCGTTAACAGGAGTTTTTGCTAGCGAACTGCAATGAGACCAAGTCCCGCTCGAGGAACTGTTTAGCACCAGAAAACGCAACAAAGGTTGGAGGGGAGGGAGCAGAGGCGAAAACTGCTGAAGAACGCCTACGGAGGAGCAGTCTTTATCAGCGGCGCAGCGAAGGCGAGAAATAACTGCAGGGCTGGAAAGGGTGGTCAGCTCAAACACGAGCCATTGCTTTTCGGGGAGGCAGGGCTAAGAAATAGCTGTGTAAAGGCATTTAAACTCCCTCTCGTGAGACAGATAAGAGAGGAGCAAAAAACAGGGCACGGCGGGTCTCAGCAGGAGAAGTACCGGTGTGTTAATTGATTTGCCGTCGGCCAGAAATAAATCATATCATCCATTGATAAGTGGCACCATTTGACAGGATATAAACTGCGAGTGTCTTTGGGCTCGTGCTGGAACAGTCCATTTTGCTTTCATTATTCAGAAATGATGCACAAAAGGTCACGGCCAAAAAAAATATTTATTTAAAATTAAAGCCCTATAATCCTATGTAAAGTATATTTAATTTTTTCGATGCATAAGAATGTGTAACGCCATGATTCTATGAACTGCTGTTCCAATATAATGCCAGGGAGATGTCAGGAGTTGCTCTGAAAATAAATACAATCCGTACTTTGCACATCTCCAGTTTTTTCTCTACAGAAAAACCAATTTTACAAAACTTGACTGTCCAGAATAGAAGCAAGCTAAGGGACAAAGATTACCATAACCTCTACAGCTCATGCACACGAATTTTTCTCTCTCATCCCCTGCTCAGCACTTAACATCTTGCTCGGAATAAATCTGTGGTAAAAGCCTGGGAACAATTTATACGGCAAGCCCGTAATGGTGAGTGGAGCAGTAAGGGGAAGAAAGAGCACATGCACAACCACTTATTTAGACTCTTGAAAACAGACCGGGTGGTCCTTAAATCTCTCCGATGCTCATGGTTTAAAAAAGGGACAGTTTTATATCAAAGCACTTTATCCCTTCACTGTAGCGCTGTCTTAATCTACAGAAGCTACTCTATGAAATATTAAGCAGAGGCAAAACATACGCATCCCGTAAGCTCAGGCTGAAGAAGAACACGCATCTTCCCTCCATCTTCCGGCACGCAAAAATGGGCTGAATATTATTGAAAACACCACCTGAGAATTTGCTTTTATTAACCCATTTTAATTCTGTTCCCTTAATAAGCTTAAATGAATGCTTGCTAATGTGTTTTTCCAAGCACATCTCTTGGGTGTATAAAGCCTGAGGCATCAATGTCCACGGACATTCAGAGACAAGAGGCTACCAGAGAGCTTCCACCACATCGCGCTCGGTGCTGCCGCGGGTATTTGCCAGTCTGAAGATTGCTCACTGACGTGGTGCGAGCTAATTCTTGTCGCGCGTCTTCACGCTTGGCTAGAAAGAATTGCTGCCTCATTACAAATTTAATAATGACACTGTGATATGGTATAACTCTTCTTTGCAATCTCCTTCTCTTCCATTTTTTTTTTTCTTTCTTCTTCTTAAAGAAGATATGAAACCAATTAACTGTTACAGAGTCCAGGTATTTTTAATTATTTTTTTCCCCCTCAAAGAAGGAAACCCTATTTTTCAAGATTTTGCTCAGGCAGTTTTTACAGGGCTTAGGAAACACGTCCACAATGCTTTTAATTCCAGGTTCCTGCAGGATCCTGATAAGCTTTTTACTTTTCCTTCATCCACATCTACTTTGAGAAAGCCTGGGAAGAATCCCATGCTTGACATCTGCCTGTACCCTGAATGATTCACAGCTTTTCCGAAGAACAGAGAGATTCGTAAGAAACCCTCTTTAGGGAACTGTCCTCTCTACCGAACGGGTTAGGAATGAAAATCACAGCGTGGGGAGTGCGTGTCCCGTTCCTCTCTCACCTGTCCACCTGCTCCCCGGGAGAAGCACAGCCCGGCGTCGCAACGAAGCCGTAGGGAGAGCGGGGCATTAAATCTACCTTGCACCTCCAGCACCATCAACCACAGGCTGCGAGAGGGTCACAAAGCAGGACAGCTATCACGCTCATCCTCTTCTCGGTGTGGGGAACGAGACGATCCTGCAGGTAAACGCACACGCTGCCAAAGCACAGTGGTCTGCTGAGAAAAGGTTACGGTGGGTGGATGCTTTCAAGAGTCACGACAAAACCGGGCTTAGCCGCTTGCTGCGCAGATGGTCGCCCCAGCGTTTTGTTCGTTTTGCCATTACTCAGATACTCACAGTAAGAAATCTGGAAATATCAGCCCAGTACAAATTAAAAAATAGCTGTTTGCATTTTTTTGGTCTCTCTTTTTAAAGTTCAGACCAGTTTCTTCCTGATCCAAGTTTCCGCTACCTGATGAGCGCAGAGCAGCCAAGCAGCAATGCGATAACAGGGCACGCATCGTCTATTCTTAGGTACACCGTCAAGCAACCATCAGGAGGCAAAAACTACCGTCCTCACCAAACAGGCAAAGGAGCTTGGCTGGCCTGTTTGTGCAACGTGGTCTGGAAAACAGGACGTTTTTAAGAAGGCTTAGCCCTCCAACATCATCAGCTGCAAATGAAATGCAGCGAACCAAACCAAACCAGAGGTCAGGCCAACCCAGAGACAGTGAACAGCACCAGATGGTCCAAAGGTAAGTACAAGCAACCCTGCAGCAAGTAGACATCTGCCTCTCGCAAAAGCCCGCTTGGGTGTCTAGCAGCCCAAGATGCCATTAAACCCATAGGTATGAGATTTTATAGCCCGTAAGAAGTTTCGATCAGCACTAGCTAAAATAGTTCATGAGCCACACGAAATTCTATCTGACCCATTTCTGGAATCCCAGCACACGGTCAGCTTCAAAGACTTCCTACAGCAATGACTTCCATCCAGCGGCGAGCGATACACGTGGGGTGAATGCAGCACTACTCCTGCGTAATCTAAGGACACATGGATTTTTGTTAAGTACTCACTGAATAAGGTGTACCTCGAAAAACGCTGGGTTTAACTGTTGTCCTGGCCAATCTGAACTGCAGTGCGAGGGAGGAGAGGTTCCCCAGTCCCACAACTAGAAGTCTCGAGAGATTGTTTCACACGCTCATTTCCCCACCTTCATCTTGCCTGATTCACACTGTGCCATCAACGCGGCCGATGTAATCGGCAGCCTGGAGCCTTCCCAGAGCTCCAGGAATCCCAGGGAAGGTACGAATGTGATCTATCTGACTGCACGGATGAGCTTAGTTATGAGGAAGAAGACCTCCAATGGCAAAGTAGGTTAATCCTTTGCTGCAAAAGACCTAGTTCTGAGAACACGGCAGCGAAGCACGGAGGAACATTCCCAGAACTATAAGACCTGACGAGTACTTTCAGCAACTTGAATCACAAGCCTTGTTTCAACGCAACCATCTCTCCCAAAGCCCCTGCTGATGGGAGTTCCCACCACGAAGGCCATGGTGCTTCTAATACTTTAGCTATCTGTCTACATGTTACGTCCCATGCAGGATGTAATTAAAGCACAACCTGACAATAAAAAAGGGTAGGGGATTTAGAAGAATATTCTATTATATTTTTCCTTCCTCCTCTTCTCCCTTTCCCCCCACCCCGCCCAGCAAAGAAATAAAACTGAACTGGGAGATGCCAGACTACTGAATTCACTTTCTTTTCTGCAGGATATTTACCTGAGGCCACCTGATAATCTGGAAGGGGAGAAATGAAACCTCAACACACAAATAAATGCTGATTTGAACTCAAAGACACCACAGATTCACAGGCCCCCCAGACTGAATGATGCTAAACCAAAACACACTCCAAGTTTCACTAAGGTGCACTGTAAAGACAGCAAAACAAATTACAGTCGAGAATGCAAGGAATTCGAGAAGGAAAGAAACTTATAATCAACCATCTCCAGTATCATGAGACACCTGGAAGCATCTGCCACGGACTGTAATTAAGACAGGTGAAAACACTGCAGAGACGACGCAGGACACGTGCAAATGCAACGCTGTTCAAGTATGCAGTACCGTGAAAGGTACTGCGGGGAGGAATCCACACTATATTAACGATGACAGGGTTAGCTCAAGAGAAATAACTATTTTACTGCCAACACCAGAGACAAGCAAGCAGGCAAACTATCCTCTCCAGCACTGCTCTTTCACTCCTCTGCGCCGCAGTACTTTCAAGAGGTATAACAACATGATGGATTCTCCAAACACCTACATCCGTCATTTGATTTGACCTCCACAGGGCACGTTCTTCCCTGCAACTTTAGTTAGCTTTATCTTAAAAACAAAAAAGGAAGGTAATGCGGGTCATCCGAGCGAAGCTCGCAGCCAGGCTTATTTCCTTCCTGCCCGCAGGGAAACAACCGTGACTCCCCAGTTCGGCGCTGCCTGGATGCGGCACAACTCTTGGACTGCACCATCACGCACCGGACGCCTCGCACCGCAGCCAGTCCACCCCACCCTTCAGAGAAGGAGACAGCTACGGTGGTACCAGCTGACCTCATAAACAGCGGGCCCTTCTCATCTCCAAGTCACGTTCTCCAGATGATCATTTTTTGCCCGAATCTGAGAAACTTTGCTTCTCCTGAGCCGCCCAGAGTAAATGAAGTTAACAGTGGAAAGCACATCCCAAATCACAGCCTTGAACTTGTGCCTAATGCCTCCTGCTCAGCACCATGAGAACTGTCGCTTAAGGCTCTGGAAGGAAACTGCCATAACGTACAGCCATGGTGAGACAGCCTGTTTTTCAGTGCCTTGGGAACATTAAGTATTTCAGTGCTCGCTCGCTCTCCTCTACCGCAGTAAATACTGCACTTTAAATCCACCCGATAGGTGTTTAAGTCCTGCTATTAATCTTATTTTCAAGTTCTGGGACCCGAAGTACAGGTTTATGGGTTTATTCTGCAAGCTGAGAAAGCCTGAAAGAAACTATCATAAACGTAGCCCTCACCAATTACCAGGCAACATCCTAAACAAGAACATTTTTGTGCAGGGCAGTGTCCCTGCCATCACTCCTTTGCCAAAGAGTTCAAGCGATCTCCTCTGTCTAGAAAAAAATACCCAAAGATCGCCACGCAGTACCTTAGAGTGGGATTTACGTTAAGTTTCTGTGCCTCCGTACAATACAAGGCTAGAATCAGCTGTGATGACAGAGCAGTTGGGCATGAGCGGTACAAAAGGCTGTAACACACACATCTGGCAGTGTTGACTCACCAGCTTCATTTTATGGTCATCTCCTATCTGTAGGAATCTACGACCGTCCTTGCGCAAGCACTGAAACGTTCAACACAGGTAGGGCAGCGAGAGACGAGTGGGAAGCGGTTGCATTATCACCTTCCAGGACAAACGTGTTAAAACAGCAGCTAGACCGAGCGGGAATTGCACCCGTGAACCTGAACGCAGCCATCTAGCATCCTCCCCTTGAAAACAGGCACCAGGCAGCTTCGGATTGAGAAGAGACTCCTGAAAACACAGAGGGTTACCGAAAACAAACCCACAACTCTTCTCAACGCAGTGCATTAAAAATTCTTCAGCTTCCCCCCACCTTCAAAGAGGCATCAGTCTTTTTAAAGCCTACAAAGCACGGCGTGGAGCTGAGGGAGGAAGCCTGCACGCAACATCACTTCTTTCGGCCGATGAAAGATGCTTGATGAAAACCCCGAGAAAGCCAGGGCTCTCCCTGCAAAAGCAGATTGCTCAAGGGAAACCCCGAATTCCCCATCCCAATCCGCACCGGGCTGAGACATTAAGACAGCCAAGCCACACTGTGCTCGGAAACAGGGATCTACTGAGGGATAAAAAATTGCTTCTTATCCCATTATTAATCTGCAGAGCGTTCCCATCCCCTGTAGAGAAACGGAGATACAGAATTTTAGCTCAGAGCATACTTGGCTTGAAAGCAAGCCAACACGCAGATTTTTTTTACCGCTCTTACCTGCAAGATTAATCTGGGTACCGCTCCCATGTCTGCAGACGCAGAACACCAAGATCAAAGTGCCCACGAGCTACGTGCACAAGTCGTATCGCGTCCACCCGTTCCCACCCCGCAATCTGCACTGTGAAAACAGAGTTTTATAAAATAGCAGAGCCTCCTCTCTAGGCAGAGGATTAGCTACCCCGATACAACTTTTGTAGCAGAGTCATCCACACATTATTACAGCTGCACGTACACATTGGGTCTGCAAGCATAATGAAAATATGTCATCCAGGATGCCAGGGAAGGGTGGGCTTTTACTCACGTGGCCACGCTAAAGTGACCATACCTGGCTCCAAGAGCAAAAAGAAAGAAAACCCGGGGCAGAAGGACAGCAGACAGCCCCCCAGTCTCCCCAAGCCACGGAGAGGGTAAAGAACAAGGACTGGCACTTCCGATAACCTCCTCCAGCTACGGCACCTGCTAGGAATCACCAGCACACGGTTCCCACCACCCAGGAGGGGATAAGAAAAGATCACGACGACCATCCAAAAATGAGAGCCTGTTAAGAAGATTAATCCAGCCTTACACCGTGACCCCAATAAAGCCCCGCTGCGCGCACTCAAGGAACTGAACTGAAATTCAGGTGCCTGGCAAGGTGCTGGTTTGGAAAAAAGGCAAAGCGTCTTCCAGAAAATCAATAATGTCAACAGTTGTTTCAAATGCTTTGAATCTAGAGAGGGGAGGGAAAAGCATTTTCCACATCTTCCTGTAATGTCCTCCTTTCCCGTCATTTCTCCTTTCTTCTTCCTGCCATTTTTCCATCCCTTATCGCCATCACGCATCAAATTCTGAATATTCAGGCCATTTTACTTCATCGACCCTTTCCCACTTGCCCCCGCACTCGCTTTGTTTTGTTGGTTGGCTCTGCTACTTTCGGTAACTTTTCAAAACTTTACCGGCTGTGGGAAGTCACACTGCGACAAAAGGAAAATCCAAATTTTGCCCTCTTGGTGCCATCTCGTTATTCAAATGTCTTCAAAATTTTCAGATTACAAAGTCTCTGAATCTTTCAATTTTAAAGTTTTTAAACTTTCCCAGAATGCCAAAACACAGTGAAAGGAGATGACATCTTAGTGCTGATGTGAAATACTTCTGAGGAAAAACGCAGTGACGTATTGCAGCGAACCATCTTGAAAATACTTGTTTCCAAAATCTAACCGTTCAAAGGAAAATCATTTTGGACAGCGTTGCATGCAACTTCGTTAACACCTAACAATAGCACAGAAGTAAAATGCTCAGTTCCTAGATTGAGATCGTTCCACAAGTGGTAGTCATTACTCTCAATGAAGAGTCACGACGGCCAGTGCAACACTAGAAGAAAATCTAAAGCTCAAACACGCTTAGGGTAAAAAATAATGTTACCTTTTCTCTCCAAAATGTTTCCCGTTGATGCCGTGCCCTAATTTTCAGCTGGTCACACATCCCATCCCAAGAGCTGAGATTTGGATTTGAGCCATGCCAATGTAATGTAAAACAAGTTTAATATTTCAGATGGATGGGTCTGGCAAGTCCCTTCCTTCCAGATGTCATTTAAATTTTATAGAGAGGCATAAGAAAAGTGATTTATGCAAGATGGAAGTCCTAGGAGGAGCAGCCTGTCACAGACAATACTCGTACTTCGTCCATCGCTCCAATATAACGGCAAAATCGCACAAATTCAAAGGAAGGAGACAGCAGGGAACCAAACCTCTTGGGAAACCGGAAGAAAAGCAGATCTTCCCACTTCTGTGTCAGCAAGCTGGTAAAGACTGACGGTCATTCCTATTTGGTGGCCTTCGTGAAATGAGCTGGTAGCGTCAGCTTTCCTCCTACCCGGTCGTATGGCTAAATCACATCTGGAAATAAGTGTCTCCTTAAATGACAATTTCAGCAAAATAGACAAAACCAAACGAAACCTTAAGAGGATGAACTGATCTTTGATCTCCACAAAGCACTTCCATCAGAACAGACAGAAGCAGCCAAAACTAAGCTATCTGTGGAAGTTTTGGCTGCAATACGCCACTTGTTAGCATTTTTTTTAAAACAGAAGTATTAGGCATCGATGATTTACTGGCGTACTGTTACACAACTTGCTTGATCTCTCCAAAATCTCCAAACTCTGTCTCTAGGAGCTGGGTATATTTGCTAGCAACTTGAGGAGAACGCTGGCTTTTCAGTACACCTAAGCACAAACACAGGGTGCCACTCCGAAACACATCAAAGCGCTAATAGATAGGAGGTAACCTATAATAGTAAGAAAAACCACCTTCCTCATCTCCATTATCCCAGTTCAGGAAAAACCTCTGAGCAAGACTGTAAAGAGGAACAAGAGAAGGTGCTCCACGAGGAATTCTTTAAAAGGGACCAGGTAACAGCAGACAGCCGCGCTTCCAAAGGCCATTTTAGCATCTGTCAATGAGCAATCCAGAAACAAAGCAGTCATTCCTCACTTCTTAAATACCAGAGTCCAACGAAGTCAGCAGAAATGCACCCTTTACTCCACTGTGAGGAGTGGAGTAAAGGGTGCATCTTCTTCTCCCAGCAAAACAATTATTCCTGCTGGTGTTCATCCGGGCAAGCTCTCCTCCCTCTACTTCCAGCTAATGAATCAAAACCAAAAGCTGCACTTAACAAAACCCACGTTTGACCCTGCATCAAAGCTGTACCTTGCTCTGCTTTGATTCTCCTGCAGATAAACAAAACAAACCGAGTCTCTGGTCTACAATCATCTCATTTCATCCTATCCTCCAGGCAAACTGAACTTCGGTCCTGCTAAGGATGGGGGCACTAGAAGTGCCCTTGTATAAACATTCCGCTTGTCTCAATTACTTGGTCTTTGTGTGTTCAGCATTTTACAGACACATGAGCAAGTACAGGCTTCCTCTCTTCTTTTTCTCTCATTCCCTCTTCACATCTGGTTAGATTCAGGACAACTAATCCTTCAATTACAAGCGGAGTTAAAGCAGAGTTGCAGGGAAAATGGTGTGTGAAGTGTCTGTTTACGTCTCCAGCGACTGAAGGAACCATTATCATCCATCCGATTGTCACAGGGCTTTGCATCCTATGGCCATTAGGATTTAATTCTTTTACATCATAACTAAAAGTCATTTACTTGCAGGAACTTGCAATTAAACGCATCCCTACGACCACAGTTGTGCGAGTTGTAATGTTCCTTATCCTACTTGTTTGTCAGCGCTGAAACAGGCACCCATCACTTCGTCTGAGGAAGTGCTCGGCGATTTATTCTGAAGACAGGCACACGCCAATTTGATTTGAGGCCGGTCAAACGCAGAGCGCAGATGGGATCACTAAGACTCTTTGCAACACCGTCTCCTGCTGATTGATGACTACTGAGCACTTACCCCCAACCTCTCCCCAAAACGGCTCTCTGCGCTGCCTGCAAAGTCCCCAAAATAACCCGGCCCCCCCTCTCCAGACAAACCCCACGGCTGTGGGTGAGGAGCTCTCTAAAGCAAGACTCCAGTGAAGCGCCTTGCTCTGCAGCCAGTGCTTTATTCTAAGCCAAGCAGCGATTCCCAGACTCTGAGGCTGCTTTCCTCTCCACTCGCGTGCAGCAGACATGGCTTGTTACCTCCCACCGTGCAAAGCTGTGAAAAAACAACGAGCCAACAGTAATTTCACCGTTGCCCAGAGCAGCAAAATGTGTTCCGGTGGCTAACCAGCTCCATCAAACCCCTCCAGTTGTTCAGCCCCGTAGAGCGCACATACCCTCCCCTCCTTTAAGTTCGCGCTCCCAGCGCGACCGCTAATGTCAAAACAACCCTTTTTTAATTGCTTTGCATTTAAATGTTTCCCCTAATTAGAGACGTTTTGAAGCTTCCCATAGTCAAAGGCAGGTAAGAAGGATGCAAGTCAAGACAAGGTTTCTCCAGAAGACCAAAAAAATCTAGTTTAGTCGTCTTAAAGCAAGAAAAACAGAACTGACACCAAAGTACCAAACTGCCCTGACTTTTTGGAAACCCTCCCATAGAATCCCATGTTTTACACTTTTCCAGGGGCAGTGAGATGGGGAGTATTTTTTTCCTGGCTGGGATCTCAATTTCAGGCCGGAATTTTCCCAGCACCTGCCTCCCTACTAAGATGTAAAAGTTTGCCCAGTCGCACTCCACCTTTCTCTGTGTCTCCGAAACGATGCTCTGCATTCACTGCTGTCCTCTCACCTTTCAAACTTCAGCAGGTTTTTTCAGACAGATAGGAAAACAAAGACCGGCGCTCGCAAAAAAACCACACGCAACACCGCGTTGCGTTCCCTGTATATTCTCTGCGATCAAAATACAAGGCAAGACCTTAAGCCTGACAGCAGGCTTCCCTCTGGCAAGGACTCACAGGATGTTTTTAACAGACGGAACCACTGAACGTTGCTGAAGTCAGAGGTATGGTATTTGCAGACCTGTTTCTGGTAGGATTATGGATTTGAAGGATCTTTGGCACTCATCCATTTGAAAAGCATCATGCATTAAAATGATGCTTCAATATCTAGGAGATTGCGGTACCGTGCAGTATCTGCCTGTGCGTGGTACCGACAGCTATTCTGTGGAAGAAACTGTCCCAAAACAAGAATATCTGCAGAAAAATATGAAGTGGAAACACCAGATATAGATGCGGAGACATCCGAGTCACACTCATCGTGATGCATAACCTCTGCTAACATCTATCTTGTCCTACAGAACCCTCTCCTCTCACACAAATTTTTTTTCCAGACAGAAGAGGAGCCAAACATCAGGGGGGGAACCTCTTCTCCTGCTGAAATGTAACCTTGCACATTCCAGCCTGCATCAGCTCCCATCCCACTCGTAACAGCCCATTCTCATCTCACAGTGCCACTGCAGCAGCACGGCTTCTCAAACGGAAGCTGAAGCCGGATATTTGGGGTTGGAGCCTGGATGTGCACAGTGTCTCGCTTCTCCTCCGGGAATCCTAAGGAACTACCAGGAGAGAAACATAGCTCCCAGCAGTGCGCTACAACAGGACTGTCTGCTCTAAAAAGACTTGCAAAATTCAAAACAAAACAAGAGAGGATGGTCATACAGAAGCTATCTGAGATGCTTTCTTGCTTTATGCCCAGTAACAGCTACAAAGGAGGCAAAGCTTTCTGAACCTTACCCATAGTCAGCAGTAGTCTCAAAAATGCAAGACAGCGCAATTTGATTCAATACAAAAGGATCATCCCCACTTCAGTAAGTCTGACCTAGTCTTCTGTCACCTAAATTAAACGTTTCCTTTATGATAAAAAGAAGAACATTAGATTTTGCACTTCACGATGAAGAAAATCCACGCCTTTAGCTAGGATTTCTTTTAAAGGGTTATCTTTCACAGGGAAATGCGCTAAGTCACGATTGAAAAACATAAGGCGAGCTATCCCTAGACGCCTCGGGGAAATCAGCTCTGCACGGCAGTCTGCCCTTTTTGGTACGTTTGCCCGGATGGGAGCTCTTTACCTGCGATCCCATTCACGGCTTTTAATAAGAGCAGGCTGCAGTCTGCCCCAGATGGTGATTTATGTCTCAGCTTTCCATCGAAGAGATGCCAATATTTGTAAGCTGACCCTGTACCCTTCATTTTATTCTGTCATCTCTTAATTATGCTAGACATTTTACGCACAAAGTGCCTTCACAAAGCGCAAGCAACGAGCAGAATTTATAAGACACAATGGCTCTGCACAAAGAGGAGCCTCCAAAAATCACTTCGTGCCGTTCCTGTTTCCTAATCAGAGAATCAGTTCTCAACATACAACAAACGACCCGCTCGTATTTCACAAGACACAGCTATTTCCCACTTTGAGGAAAAAGATCGTGTTTAGCAACTGGCAAAAAACTAAGTGAGGTCTACGCAAGATTTTTCTATTAGCAGGAATACCCCTGAGATGAGGCAGTTGATGGGAGAACAAAAAGACAGAATAAGTTCGGCAATTCTTGTGAATAATTAACTTCAGTACAAGAAAACGCTCTTCTTGGAAAGTACCTTTCCTGAGCAAGCACAGTTCGCAATGATACAGATAACTCCAAGTAACAGGAAGGAAAAGGTGTTAAATAAATGATGATAAACGTAAGATTTCTCCAGGAATGTCCCTTTTCAGGGCATCTGCAGAAAAGTATTTACTGGGTTTGAGACAGACCTCACACGCAAAATAAATACCTTGGGAAACGGGAATGCACCGGTGTTACGTCACGATGCACTTACTCCGAGATGGCCAGCACTAAGCGAGAGCAGCTCGGGTCAGACCAAGTCCTTGATCTCGCAGAGTTACACATTCCTTACCTTAATGAATGAGGTATGATGCTACGAATAGGAATAACGATACAAGTTAGATCTTTGCGGCATTTAGCACAGGTTAATTCTACGCAATAACGCCATAGGTACAGTTATTCTTTTGCATATCGTTAAACGGTCTGCATTATGCCCATTTATGCAAGTATAGTTAATGCAGAAATCTCCTCTTGGCCTGTGTTCACAATTCCTAACAGCAGGGAGTTTAAAAACAGCAAAAAAGGCCAACTCTGCAGCTGGAGGAGACAAGGTGCTGTGATGTCCTGAATACCAAACAAGCCTCTTGCACGTCACACCTTGTGATTTCAGTTTGACAGATGTGAAACGCTGTACTTTTTTTTTTTTTTTTTGGCCAGTTGTTACAGCTACTAAACACTCAAGTGCTCTCAGCCACCAAAGGGAACGGTCTTTTTCTCCAGGAGCCACAGATACAGAGAGAAACATCGCCAAGTCGCAAAATAAATTATGTAACAGGGCAAGGATGCAAACACAATTTCAGAAATGGATGCTGGATGCAAAAATTCACTGAGCTGACACCAGACGGGAGGGAAACCCAACATTTCCAGGCTCGCTGAACATCATTTATCAGCTGTACAACAATCACGAGTAGGGCCGGTACTTCTAGCGACGGCGTTTCGCAAGCGGGGCAGTCACAAAGCCTCACGTACCACGCGCCAATGCTCCCTGCGATAAAACCGCTTCATCCGACTGGGCTTATCCAGCCATGCAAGAGACCAAGTAAGAAGGAGGACTTCCACCTAGGTCCCCTGCGGCTCGGCCACTAACATTTGCTAAAAAGATTCTGGTATTCGCCATCCGTTCCCACCAGACCTCCTACCAGTGTCTAAACTAGCTTTTAATTCCGATTTCCCCTTAATCCGTATAGTCCTTTTCTCGTTTTAGGTATAAAGCACACCGAAAAAAATGCAGGAGACGAAATGTGTGCGCGTACTGATCTATCAGTCTTTCCTCTCTGTCCTTGGGGACTTCTGAACTGTTCAAATTGGATCCTTCCTTCATGTTGTTTTATTACTCCACTTTCATCAGCTCAGTTTTTTTACATGCCTGTTTCCTAAAACAAAACTTAAAACTAAGCGTAACTCGGTCCAGTCTGGAGAGCATATAAAATGCTATGGTTTTACCTCACAATGGCCTTAAATATGTTTTAAGCGTAACTCGGTCCAGTCTGGAGAGCATATAAAATGCTATGGTTTTACCTCACAATGGCCTTAAATATGTTTTAACTGACTTTAGCTTTGCAATTACATCTCTGGGACCATCCAGCATGCTCAAGGATAAAACCAGCCGAGAACAGATGCAGTTTATAACCCCCAAATTTGCAAGTAACAGGCGGAAAGTCAGATTTCTCATCTTTTTCCTACTGATTCACCTCCGTAGTTTGTACAACAATTTCTCCCTGTTCAAGAACCGTGCTGGGTTTTACAGACCTACGGAGAGCGCCCACGTAGCGCTTGTCCATCCCCCCTGCCCGCTTCAGGTCAACGCAGCCCTCCCTCCGGCAGTTCAGCTACGCGTTGGACCCAGAGCGGAAGGCAGGAGCCCCAAGATGCAACGCCAACTGCAGACCCCAACGGAAACGAATCGGCAAAGCCGTTTTTGACATCCCCCGTGCCAACAGAGCCCTGCTTGGGGACCCGTCTTTCTCAGGCAATCGTGTTTCGTGCTGCTCCGATAGAAAGGGTGATTTCTCTGGCGAAACTTCATCAACCAGCATATTGTCCCTGTAGTAAACAGAAAGTTGTATTTCTTTAAAAAAAAGAAATGGAATAAAGACCTTTCCATCGTTACAGCATCTACAGAAACAGCTTAGAATTGGAAAGTAACGCTGTTGGTTAAACCACCCCAACACTCAGAGCCTGCAGAAACGACAACCACGGTTTAAGAAGTATTTACTGCAGCAGGACTCTTGCTCTGAAAACTTGCAATCTCCTGTAATTTGTGATTTTAGGACCGTTTAAAATTATTTTTTCTCACATCGAACAGCCTCTGGCCTTGATGCTTACTGAAGTCAAGTACGAGCTAGCGGTTCTAGGGGAGAGACCATAGTTCAAACCACTGTTATCTCCTGCACTTGCAAACAAGGAGTTTATTGTTTGTTAACCTCAGAAATGTATTATCATTTTATGTCAGCTTTAGAAGAAGAAACGATTGCAAAGGGACAATCTCCACCAGGCAAGAGCCTTGTTTAAGAGCAATCTGTCCTCCAGTCATGCCTAGAGACCACGCGTTAATACTGCAGAACGCCACAGCGCCATACGCTATAAAAACAAAGAGAAGGCTTTGTAAACCTACGAAACAGCAAGAGAGCCGGGAGAAAAGTAAAATCCCTCATCCCTTTGGGAAAAGAGCCACAAACCAGTTTGTCATTTCACGCACGCACGCGCAGAAATGACACAGCCATAAAAAGTCTGAGTGGAAAAGTTCAAGGAAATAGGCGTGAAGGCTGCAGAATGGACCTGAAGTTAGAAGAGAGGTTTTCAGCTCCGTCACGGACTGCAAAGCGGCGTTGGGCAAATGGTTTGGCATCTCCGCGCGTCGCCTGTAAGACAGGATGAGTGCCACCCTTCTACCGTGACGGCAAACTCAATACAGACCACAGGGGTACGTCATTTTATAGGAAAGGCAAATGTGCACCACCTTCCGATCTGCAAGAACACATTTTGTGTCTGCCTGTCTAATCCAACAGAAAATTCTTACTGTAAGTTTGAATACAAAAAACCTGTCTCAAAACAGGGTCTGGAGACAATAATATGTGTCACAGCAGTAAACCATGGGGGGGAAAAAGTGATAAAAACCTGAGAAAAAATTAATCCATCTTCGCTTTGGCTAAAGCTCAGGACCATTCAAAGTTGTTTGCAATTCGGCTGGGTTTGGACTTGCATGATTTTACTATTTTTGGTACTCGAGTCGATTGGCTGCTTGCCTAATTCACGGTCTCAGGAAAGCTGAAAAACCAGCTAACAGAGATCCCATTGATACTCCACTCATCAGCTTTGTAAAACTACTCAAGTTTAATCCTACACAGGGCAGAAAACACACGCGGGCTTCCTGGGCCGCACCCAAGGAGAAGAGAGCGAGGGAGAGGAGGAACAGGCAGCGTTTGGTCGCTGTGCTGCTTTTCCCGCTGAAAGAAGCAGCACAACCAGCTACAAAGCACTTTATGAGCAGGACTGAAGATTCCCTTCAGTGGAATCTTTGAGAGGAAAAAAACAAAGGACTTTTGCAGCATTTTACGACAAATTATAAAAATTCTAGTACTTCCCCAAAACCACGTGTTTGACCCACCAAACTGAGAGACTGTATCACGTCATCCGATGAGGCCCAAAGGCCAAAGCGTCTCTTCAGCTGCATCTAAACCACGGGGAACCAGAAGCGATTCCTACAAGCGCTTACCCACGGGCTAGCGCAGGGTCAGCCTTCTAGTCCTGGCTTCTTTAAAGATGACTTTACAAACAAAAATGCATTTAAAAAAAAACCAAACTGACTTAATGCCAATATGAAAGCTGAAATAATTTAGTTGCCCAAAATTTACCTTTCTTTAAATGATCCAACTTTTTTACTTGCTTCCTACGTTCAAAAGAAACACTAGGCAAGACTGATTTCTCTTTGAAGCCCTCCCAAATTATCAGAGAAAGATTACATTTTTTTAAAGCCAACATTTTCCAAAATAGGTCACTAAAGTCAAGCTCCCAAGCCTAAATTTACGCATCAAAACGTTCAGCGTCATTCTCCAAAAATACTGTATTCAGCTGACCCTTCGCAGGTCAAGGATCAGGATCCCTAAATCCACAGCCCAGCTTTAGCCTCTTGATCTTCAAAGAGCTACACAAGCCGCCATTAAAGCAACTGTCCATTGACAAGGATTTGGGAGAAGATGGAGAGACAGTAGGGTTATTTTGAGGGAAAATTAAAAAAACTATTCCCGTGGGTATTAGATACACTGTAGTTTCTTTAAGGACAAGCTGCTATTCTTCCACTTTATTCTTCAACCAGGCAAAGGGGGAGAGCTGCGAGCGTATATAGTCAGAAATGTGGAATACAACGTCAACTTTTTAATTCCAAACAAACAACCGAATCACACAAGCACGCAAACTTTCTGCGCTGGCCGCCGAGACATGGCATATTAAAAGCAGAAGCGCTTCAAAGCAGAAGCTTGGCTTTTCCTCCTCGGTTAATTCTCCCCCTTCTGGAAAGTGAAAGCTCAGTTAATTTAATTGGCCTTTCAGTTCCTCGCTACTGGGTGAAATTAGGAGCTACAGATGAACTAACCCCACCGCGGCCTCTATCGTGAACGCTCTCCCCTGACCCGTCCTCCCTCGTGCCCTGGTTCCCAGCCGTTCACGGGACCCTCTGCTGAGCAGGTTCAACTTGCTGAATCAGCAGAGAATTATTCGTTTTTCCCTGATTCAGGCTTCTGCCTCTGAGGGAGGCAGGGGAAAACGCGACCACCCCTTTCTTACCGACGATTCGGCGCAGTATTACGCGACACCCTCACGTTATCGGTGACAGCTGGCACCCGGTCAACTTGCATTTGTTGGACTTCTCTTTAAATTAGAAAATATCGCTTATGATACCACCACGCAGAAACGCTTACCTTTTAGATTAAAACATGAGCTTGCAGCCAAAGTTAGAATCGAAGCCTCCTATAAACCTTGTACCATAATCAATCACAGCAGCAACAATGAAGTTGATCTTCTGTGATTTTCCTCTCAAATTTCCACAAGCAAGGGAGAATTGATCAAATATACGTGGGTGCAGAATATCAGGAAGGATTTTTGCATATCAGATAAAACAGGACTTGCTGACTAAGAGGAACTCGGCAGACATTAGCAGAAAGTTGCTATTAATTCAGGCTACCAAGGCTTTACCAGATAAGAAGTTTAAAAGCTTGTGGTTTAAAATTCTACCATTAAAGCATAAGAGGTAGAAGAAATTGCTTCAGTGGATTTAGATCCTACAGATTTTTTTTTTTTTAAACTTCCTACAGAGTATTTTCCTTTTCTACCCTCGTCATCCTATCCCATTTCTCAGAGATTACAGCACTGCTACCGAGTTTATTTAATGAAGTTTACACAACATTATAGGTACTTGATTTAGCTGTCACAGCTACCATCTGTAATTTATCCTCCCAGGAGCTAGAACGCTGCACAGCTTGTTACTGCAAGCTGTGTTTCTAACGCGGTACAAGCTTATAACCTCCATAATTGCGATCTCGCATCAGTTTTACGCCGTCGTTAACTTCTCTGCAGTCATTTGGCCAGTCACACCAGCCAGCGGAGAAGATGACCCAGAGGAACAGGTTGTAAACGAGCTGGATGTTACCAGCAATGGCAGGCGGGAAGGAGTCCTTTCCCTCTTCCCTTTTTCATCCCTTCCCTTTTCCCAGAGCAAGAAATAAAGCAGCACACAAATGGTTTGACCATCCATGTTTGCAGACCATTTCTGTATATTTTGCACACAGCTTCTTCAGCGAGACGCGCGTGCAATCAACACGCAGCCTTTAATGCTGGAACATGTGTGGGTTTTACCTTCTACTAACTTACGCACAGGAGTATTCGCGAAGTAAAGAGACAAAATTATGGCACTTTGGCCTCTCGTTCAGGGTGACGTTAAGAAGTAGGTGAGATGAATGCTACACCACCTTCATGACAGTCTGTGTGCTACTGCATTTTCACAGATTTCATACCGAAACGGAGCTTGTCTTTTTTTTTTAACGCAAGGTTGGCTCGTGCTAGTCGACTTGGCTGAATAAATGAACTCCCGATTCTGGTCCAAAAGCTGCAATTTAAGGATAGCATAACATTAAAGGAAAAAAGGCAACTGTGATTTCAAGATTTCTAGTGATACAGAATAATTCATCACACACCTCAGGAAATTGTTCCAATGATTCCCTTGAATTCATCAAGCTTTCATTTTCTGGCTACTCAATTTTCTTAGGGATGGAACAGTTTTATTTATAAGAATTGCTGTTCCCTCTGTAACCTTCTACAAACGACTCCTTAACCTCCCCTTTGAGAAATGATTCAAACTGAACTCAAGCCTTTTGTTACGAGGAATCACGCCTCTCCTCCAGACGCCCTCCATCCTTGAGCATCATCCCACACCCCCACCTCCAAACCGGTGGCACGGAGCAGTGAAAAAATCAGACTAGTATTCCGACAGCTGTCACAGCAATGCCAAATACCTGGTTAATATGACACCGTTCCTCCTGAACTGTAAGCCCCTAATATTCAGAGAGGAATTATATCACCCCTTACCGCTCCGGGAGCACTCCAATGTTTTTCAGAGGCGCTCCCACCCTGCTCAGGCACCCACCGCAGCAGCAGGGTCCCCGCTGGCTGTTCCTAAATACATTTCCTTGCCTCCGGCTAGGCTGAAGCACGCCTTTCTGCCTGAGCGTACCCATCCTGCCGTGCCTCCTAAAACACGCATCAGGCAAGCCTCTTCCAAATTACCAACAGAACGTTCAAAGCTCACAAGTTAAACGACTAAGCTCTGTGGGGCTCACCAGGCAGATGAACCCAACGGTTCAGGCAAGGGAAGAGTTCTTTCAGACCATCCCACCAGATTTGAATCCATCCATCAGAAACCACGCCAATTTTATGTCCACGGTTTCTTAAACAAGAGAGTCATCCAAAGACACCTTAAACAAGACAACACAGAAAAAGTGGATTTCCCAAATCTGCCCTCTCCTGTATCTTACGGCCACATTCATCAAGGCCACATTCACAGACGCTTTTCATGAGCAGCACTCTTGAACTCCTTAGACACTTGAACTCCTTAAACAATAAAGAAATTAAAATGGAAGTGTCTCTGAAGCGTTACCTTCTTTCACTGGGGAACAAATAAAGGAAAAAAAGCTGGAAGAGTTTGCTCTTTGAGAAAAGGGACGCGTAACTAGGTGAAAACAGGTCAAACGCTGAATGCCTGAAGACCCCGAACATTTCTATTCTAATTCATCTCTGCCCGCAGCCAGCTCTTTGGCAACAGAAACAAAAATGTGCAACTGGCCCTGGCCTCTGGTGCAAGATAAGAAATGAATGCTTTTCTGGTAGGTTCCCAAGATAAACTGCTATGCATGCCCAAAGGAGTCATGTGCAAACATGTTTATTGACTCCCCACAATAAATCACTGCTTCCCACAGCAAATCCAGCTTCGCATTTCTAGTTCACAAAAAACTGGGTTGAGACAAACAATGAGGAGCCACCCCTAAGCTTTTGAACCTCTCCATAGTATGTTCGCTGGAACAAATCAGATTTCCTCTCCTCGGGGCTGGTAAATGATGTCACGCTGGATAAATGCTTAATGCGAATGACCCCTGACGGCTCAGAGACGGGCTGCTTTCATTTACACAGTCCTTTCTACACAGAGGAGCAGGCCTCCCTCTACACCCATGTGAAAGGGACAATTACTGCCCTCTGAAACCGCCGCAACGTGCTGAAACGCTGACAAACCTGTACCTGAGTAAGGGCTTTTGCCAGATCAGTGTCTTCATCTTTCCTGTCACAGAGGGACAGAAGCAAAAAAAAAAAAAAAAAAAAAAAAAAAAGATTCAAAGGGGAAAGAACAAACATGTTTCCCAGCCTGAAGAATCTAAGGCAGATGTAAAAAAGAAATGTGCGAGAAGACCTCAGCTCTGATAAAACTTTCCAAGTGAGAATAACAAAATTAAGCATCTCTGCTCACAACGATGCCCCCAGCAACTTTTACTAATAACTTACGTGTGTTAGAGTTTGGGAGTCCCAAACTGGCTCAGGGTCCCCTCAGCCTAAGTGCTCTGCACAAACAGCAAGTGCCAGTTCACGTGATCGCTGCCGAGATAACCTGAAGCCGAGAGAAAGAAGCTGGGAGAGGAGCAGGGACTTTGCTCGGCTACTGAGGGGGTGTCAATGACAGAGCCAAGGCGGCAGCAGCAGTGTTTGCTCCTCTCCAGAGTACCTTCATCTACGGCCCCAGCAAAGCTGACATGTTTACCAGAGCTGGTTTAAAGACTGAACCAAAAACTTTCAAATAAAACATATTTTGAAAACCAACTAAAACCTCTATGCACAACCTCTTTTGTTTGGACTGATGAATTCTGTAGGTTTGGTTTTGGTTTTTTTAATGTTATTCCAAGGAACTACCTAAAATACTGTGTTTACCAACAATCCCATTTCAGATTTTGCGTGCACAAAATAAGCTCAGCAGAAATCTCCAGCAAACCTAATGGCACACAAATACAATCAACCACCTCTCTGATCAGCTTCCAAGTTGTTTTTTTTAAAGGGTACACACACCTTTCTCAAAAACGTGGCACATGATGCACATACCTGCTTTTAACACTTCAAAGGTTCAGGGTAGGTGCTTTCCCCTACGCAGGTCAGCTGTCGTGGATATCCCTGAGCTCTGGCTTTTGTTCACAACAGACCCAGCCAGTTGGGAACCCAGAGAAACCTTTCAATCCCCTTCACATCTGCAGAACGGGGCTCAGGACCGAAGTGACGCACAGGTCTCAGGTTCACCTTCTGCACGGAGGGCAAGTTCATCAATGAGGTGCTGCAGAACGGCTTTATGCAGTCAAAATACTCCCCAGAACCTCCAAATAAAAGCTGGATTAGATCCAGCACCTACACATTTGGTCTTCAGGGTGTTGAGGGTCCCCTGGTAAACATTTGATGGATTCCAGACACGGCAGCAGTTTTTGCAAATGACGTCCTGTCAAAAAGCTTATCAGAAGCAGAGTATCGCGTCTCCTTCCCTCTGACAGGGCTTATCTCAGAATTAATTCTGCACTGCCACGAAGGGCTCTGGGAATAAAAATCAGCTTTGGTGCTTCTGAATTCCCAGATGTGCTAGCACCTTCCAACAACAACCACACTGCATGGTTTTGCGGGGCAGGCAATTCAGCTTAACAGTGTTTTTTTCAACCACGGAATGGATGTTAGAAAGACAATTGCAAATCAGCTCACTGAGATGGCATTTCAGCATCGCTGCCCAGAAAATACTCGTGAGTCTGCAGATGAACTCCTCCTAACACGGGTACGCTTCTTGGAGGGATTCAGAACAAGTACGACTACAACGCCCTTTTGTTGATCTATTTTCTCCTACAGGACTCAACCTCTGGCCTCCACTGAGCATGTAAAGTCTGCAGGTAAGAGCGGAGAGGCTTTTTCCTTCCTTAAGTCTATAACAAAATCTGATAAAATTGCAAAAGGGCTCCCGTAAGCGTAGCTCTTTAAAAATACCGTGCAAAAAAAGTAGGATGCCTGCAGGAACTTTTATTTATTCATATACACGCTCATATTAAAATACATGGGAAAACACTAGGAGAAAGAGCATGGAAGAAGGGAAAGATCCCAGGAACTTCCCTATGAAAAAACCTTGTCACTGATAAATTTTTACTTTCTCTTCTGTGTTAAGGACAGCAAAAGACTCCAGCACACCAGTTACGCTGCACTGCTTTCATTTCAAGGTCACCATGTGGGCAACGTAGTCAATAAACTAGCAATTGGAACACAAGGAGGCCAAAAGCTCATCAGAAAATCCTCTGGAAGTCTATATAAAATGATGATTAAGAGAAAAGGGAAATGAAGGGGAGGGGAGACAGAACTGCAGTTTTCTTTGGATTCCTAAACCACCATCTTCCAATTCTTTCAGAGACATGGGGATCATCACCTTCCTAGTGACCAAACTGACTGCGCCACGAAAAAAATAAACCACGACAAAAGACCTCATTTGACTTCTCAGCAGTCACAGCAACTGCCTTGCCAGGAAACAGAGACACGAGCACGAAGCAGAGCCAGGAGCTGCTCCCAGGGAAGCCAGAGGCAAAGCAGGGATGGACTTGCACTCTCCAAGTGCCTGGGAAGGCAAGGATAATCGTGTTTGATTAGAGTACGAGTAACCCCACTGAAACTACTGCAGAAATACGCGCGGAGCACAAAATACAGCCCTTTCTGTCGAATTCCCAGAGTCACAAGAACCCCACGCCGAGGACACGGGAGCGGGTGAAGGGAGGGCCTGACAAACCACCCAACGCCTTTGCTCCAAGGGCTCCCCGACTCCAGCCTGGACTACAGCCTCTGGATGCCGGAGCACGCCGCCCAGCACACGCCATCAGCTCCAGTGTTAACGTAGAGTACGGGGTAACTCAGATCTCAACACGCTCCCGTAGCTCACGGATGCTACTAAAAAAGATGGAGGGGTAAGACCAAAAGCATCTCTTGAGGAAGTCCAGCCCACAACCATTCACCTACGCGCAATCCCCAACACCCCTAATCAAACACAAGTGTCGATGTTGCTGCATCTGGTTCAACCTCAAGCTTTCAGACACCTGAATGCTGCGCGATGCCCACAAAAGCCCAGAGGACGTGAGCTTTATGCTTTGCTCGTTAGCCTACTAAAACCCACGTAACAGTCGGGTTTGCATTTGGAAGCTGGCACAACGAAGCGTTACCCCAAGAGAGGGACTTCTTCATGACACACAGAAGAAACACAGCACTGAATGGTTTAAGAAAACAACGAGCTGGCACAAACCTACCAGTCAAGCTTCAGAGCCGATATCTTCACGTGCACAGGGACAGCAAACAGCACAGAGAAGGAAGGGACAAATTAATGAATAACTTCTCTCATCCCTCCCACCAGCTACACACTAGGGCACAGATCTCACAGACTGGTCAATCTGGTAGCCGCCAGGTAAGATTGTATCCTGCAAGCACACTTGTAAATGATTTTTTGGGAAAAAAAAAGCCCCGCACAAAAACCCCCAAGAATCCTAAACAGTAATCACCACTCCTCACTTCAAACCAGCCCACAAAAATGGTTAATAAGCACAAGAGTAACACGGGGAACCGCCATTCCCAACAGGGGCAGGGGTTAGGGGCTCTGAAGATGGCCAAGTGAAGGCTATCTCAGGTCCACCATCAGCACCTCTGCTTTAACACGTTCCCCAAAGCCAGCTTTCTCTACAACCACTTACTCGTATCCAACGCTAAATTATTTCTTTACAAGCGTATGTGCGAGTTTGGCTCAAAGGAGCCAAAACTTCACGTGTAGAGCCAAGACGAGGGAAGAACAAGAGACAGAGTAGCGGCTGGGCTTACCGCAAATCTCGTGCAAGTGAAGTTAAAAGGTAAACGCGTGCTCTCTTGGGAAAACACTAACTGGTAAACCAATTGCCATTTTGCAGCCTCGCTTCGTGCATTAAATAAGCTCAGTGGCTTGAAGGCTGCCAGCCAGCGTTCGGGTCAAATGCTCAGCTGGTAAGATGCCCAGCTCCGCTGACATCAAAGCAGCTAAAGCCATTTACAGTAGCTGAGGACCCAGCCCTCTGCAGAGTACGGGAATGTGGGCTCCCCAAATAGAAATCTACTGATCACATTTCCGTAAGCGACTCTGGCCTGACCTCCAGTTCCCCTGCAACACTGCAAACTGGCAAGTCTACAATCACCATCTAAATCGCTCCGGCATCGCTTTCCAGAGACTGAAAGATTAAGAAAGAGATCAACTCTCCATGCCAGCACGGGGCGGATGTTTCTCGGCTTTCTGACCTGCCCCAACAATCCTCGCACAACCCCGTTCCGTCACTCCAGGCAGATGCCGCTGTCAACACCGTCTCAGGGAGGTTTCCAAATAGAAATGTCAACATATCATAGCTTTCTCCCTTCCCCATCATCTTGCAGTCAAGGGTCAGGGTAAGCCTATAGCAAAAATAGATTGATTCCATGCTGCTGGGAGAGCGAATATCAGAAGGCATCCCCTGCACACAGCACTACAAAGTTGTCTGGCACCCAAACTTGCACCAGAGGAGTCACATCCTTACAGGGATTAAACTAATTGAATCCTTACAAATTACACCCTTACAAGGTTGCACTGCCCCACCACAGGTGTGGAAACATTAGGAAAGGACCATGCTCCCCCAGATGTCTTCCTCTCTCTGGTCCGTGATGCAGTCCCAGCATCGGTCACTCCCGGTCCCAGCATCAGTCACCAGCCAACCTACAGCCTGAGTATTTGGGAACTCCCGATCAAGGATATCGGCAAAGGCCACATTCCCAGTGAACCAGGCACCACTCAGCCCAGGGATTTCCTTGGGAGGAAGCAACTTCTGCAATGTGAAGCCAGCATCTGCACCAACCCATTCTCAGCCGCAGCAGGAGAGGGAAGGGACGTCACGTAGCCAAGGTGGAAACGAAATTCGTACCCAAGTCTCGGCTTAGTATAGGGCCCTTAGATGGCTGTAACCTAAATCCAGGTAAGTCACCATCTTCCTAAACAAACCTGCTTTCCTTTCCTATCATCCCGTCACGCATTTGGACTGAGGTGCTGAATTCAGTCTACTCGGGGATTTGCTTGCACAGACTGGTCTGGAACGAAGCGTAAGCCAAAACGTGTCTCTGTTTTTACAGCTCTCATAGCTAACTTATGCGGTTTCCATCACAGAAAAGCACAGCGGTGACGCTTCTGGCACTCTAATTATATTAACTATCTAAGGCATTTAAAATATTGGTCTAACCACCTAAAGGGGGAAAGGCTCAATTACCAAGGTTATTTTTTCCTGTTTCATCTAACTGAGAATATCCGTTAAGAGGTTGTTCTACAAGATGTGATGGATTTAACCAGATGCTCTCATCATTTCTACTGCAGTGCTGGAAAAAAATAGCTTCTATAAATACGCTAAAAAGCCAATGAATTACAGAAGCATGAAATGACTTCAGTAAGGTTAAAAACACACTGGCATCATACAGAATGCACTGAAAATATTAAGTATAGAGACTTCATTGCAGCTCTTACACGGACAGCACTGCTGCTGATTTTAACAAGGAGGTTACTTAATTGAAGCTGCCATATGAGAAATTATCTCCTCAGTCTGAACATGTGGATTTATCACCTCTTTGTAAAGGCTAAAGAAGGCATCTGTGTATGACCTTGAAGATCAGACCAGTCCCCTTGCCGATACCTGCAAAACAAAATACGTATTCACAGGCGAGATTAAAAGGAGGGAAATGATCACTTATTAACAAACTGCTGCGGTCGGTCCACCGCGCTAGACTTTAATATTAGAGAAGCGTCTAATAAACCACACTTCACCTATCAAAGAATTGTTAAGCTTCTAAATTGAAATGAGCCTAACAACAGATAGGCTGAGTCCGCTTTCTAAATCAGAGCTGCCCGCATCTTGCGTATTCTTAACAAAGCCACGCGCTCAAAAGCGCCAAGCGCTGCTTGCTGATACCTCGGCTGATAAGCAGCGGAAGCCCAGCAGAACTATTCTGCTTAGACAGCATCGTTCCCAATTTATTTCTGATATTAATACTTCCTACTTCACAATAATAATTAAAAAATGCTGATGAGAGGGTTTCGTATTACAAATCAATGCTTCTGACAGCCTGGACAGGTACACACCAGGTACCCACACCCAACTATTACTAGACAGAAATGCCATGCCAAGAGAGTAACTGGGCAACACACAGGATACTAATCGGAGCAGGAAAAGCAGCTTAACTGCACAGCGCGCGCCTAGGATGCAAAATATCACGGATGACGCCTTTTCCTAGGGATTTCAAGGGGCTTGCCTCTGATCTCACAGGTATTTCTCTGCCTGAAGCAAGAAGGAGAACTGACGCTCTGACATCTTGTGAGCTTAGATCTTCCCCCACAAAAACATATTTATGCGTTGCAATAGGGCAGGTCAGAGGAGGTGGAAGTATCTGCGGTACCTCCAGCACACTCCTCTCCGAAGCGTGAGGAGATCCCAGAGGTGTCCCCACTCTTCTACAGCCAACAAATCCTTCGGAATCTCACCGGAAAGGATCCCGTGATCCTTACGGTTACGGGCCCAGGCTGTTGCTAAAATGACCATGAGAAGCCCTACGTTGCACCATACCAAAGCAGGACAGACACAGGGTTGTTAAGTCATATCATCTTCCAAAGGAAACAGTAGAATCAGTGTTGCCTTAATTAAGTCTGCTCAGAATAATCAAAGTATTAATAGACCAGACAGAAACAACCCCCAACATTACAGAGGTAAATGATTTTGAACTCAGTTCTACTTTTTACCGTGCCAATGTATCTCAGGTGTCCTGCGTCCTCACGGATATACCCTCATTTTACCTTCTCAATCACGCATCACATACACAGGATCGCTCACCGGATTACACTCAAGCATCTAAAAAGCTCTTCAGAAGTAAAATGACAGCGTTTTAAAGATATGGCAAAATGCTACACTGCAGTCACGCCCAAACTTCTGCAGTTACAGGATGTCCTACTGTTGGATAACAGGGCTTATGGTCACGTTCATTTATGGCTACAAACATACGGTCTTGACAGGAAACCTCCACGTTACGTTACGTACCACAGCGTCACCTTCAACTTGCCCAATATAAACAGGACCACGACGATAGAATTCTGCTCAAACCAGAGAAGGTACAGACCTGTGCCAGGACGGAACACGCTGTTGATGAAACACAGCACAAACACAGCAGAGACAAAGGCCTGCGGCTCTCCAACATATCGCTTTTGCATTTTCCCCTCTTACAGCAAGTGGGATTGCCTTCCCGTTTAAAAATCTGCCAAGGCAAAACCCAGCTCCTTGCGCTACAGCACGATTTATCCGTGCTTCATGATTTACCCACGCGTCCAGCACGCTGCCTTACTACTCCTTCCAATGCTTTGCCTGTCATTTCAAGCAGAAAAGCCAAGCTGTTCCTGATCACGTCTACATTCTCAAAAGAAAGCCCGTAACGTACGATTCCTCACTAAATCAGGCCGACGGCACTGAGTTTCCCTGACGCAAACGCAGTCCGTTTGCGATGAGACGGGTCACACGCACCGAAAACACGTACGAAGTGCTCGTGGGCGGAGGGAGCACATCACGGATGATGTAAGTCGCTCTTGCCCTATAACACTGCACCTTACTTTTATTTCGGTCGGTTCCCAGGCTTTGTCAGTCATCAGCACATCACGAGATTGCACTTATTTGCCCAGGTAACTAACACAAAGTTAAAATCTGGGACAAATTCCGCTCAATTTATATTTGACTGTATCTCAAATAGGTCCATTTTATCTAATATGATGCCTCCAGATGGCTTCAAAAGTAACAAAACTTTGTTCTGTCCTAAGGATTTCATTACATTTTAAACAGATTTTCATTTATTGTTTCATTCAGGGAATCTTTGTTTTAAATAAAAGACGGAAGAGAGACTTGAGAATTACTCCTTAGGTGACTCGATGGAAGCATATACTTCACTTTTGTTTCGGAGGGTTTCCCCACAACAGTAGACTGAGGCAGTTTTAGGTTCCCTTTCCGTAAGTATGATGATCCCAGAGTTTCACTGAGAAATTGAGATTGAAAGGAGTAGATGCAATTTTAAAGTGCCTCCAATTTAAAAATCAAACCTAGGTTTTCAAAAGGGAACACTTTTAAGATTCTGATTCTTTAAAACAACAACAAAAGAAATCCACTGGGACAAAAATGTAGCAAGTCATCTTTACTCTGTAATATTGAGAATTTAACTGTACATTAACTCCTCAAATACTCAAGAAAAATCAGACTTTTTACATATATAGAAGAATCTATAAAACTGCAAAAAATGGGGGAAAGAAATCGCTAACAAGTTTGCTCATGTTTTCACCTGAAACCGCCCTACCAGGCTCAATGCATAAAAGGATTTACTGCATCCAGTAACTCAGAACTGGCTATTAGCGTGTCAGTAATGACAACTCTGTCTAAATCAGCGTGGGTTCTCGGGTTCAGAACGAAACAACCGACCCTGTATTTCCTCTGAAAATACGAATATCCGTGAACCACAAAGGAACCTTCGACTTGCAGCGTATTGCTCTCGTGCTGGCTAAGCACCCAAAAGTAATTATTCCCACATGACGATGACCAAATCTATTCACATAGGGCAACAGATGAATTCCCAGGAAATGAAAAGGTTAACATTTTCAGGGACACCACATCCCCATTAGAAATAAGGTTTCTAGTTGGATAACTGAAAGATAAGGGTATGCATATAGCTGCAAGGTCCAAAATGTCTCATCTTTGTCCTTGTGCAAGACCCCACCTTTCAGCTCCCACTGACGACACTGAAAATTTATGCTCAGTATGAAACCTAAAATCTCCCAATTGGGAGCCTGCAAAAAGTTTAATTTTGACATCCATAAACCATACAGGAAGCAGTTTATGAAATTTCTTACTTTTTTTTGAGTAATGAAATATCTGGTTGAAAATTCTTCAAAGGAACAAAGGAAGTAATCACGTTCAGGATTTATCATTTGGGGGAGGAGGCAGAGCTTTCTTCCCATCGCTGATCCTCAGAAACACAGTTACGGGCGTCTGAAAATGCCTAGCACTCTCCCTTAGCCGTAGCGTTCCAGCTGGTAATATAAAGATACTTCTGCTGGCGAGCTTACGGGCTTAGTTAGAGGACTCATTACTGAATGATTTGAAGTAGCTGTAACGATTACAAAATCAAGTAAGCGCCGAGTATTTTATTCTAACCGGTCTCCTTAATCTAAGGCTCAACGATAAATCGCAGCACTAGGAAAACTACAGCGGTCGTCCAACGGAAGCCTGTTGCGTGTGTTGCCACTAGAAGCTATTTAACACGCACGGCGGAAATACAGACAGCTTGGCATCGCAAACTTCAGAGCATCACGGCATCACGTGGCTCTCTTTATGGCCGCTTTCAAGGCTGACGGATAATCTGAGCAGCGATATAAAATCAATGCACTCATCTGGAAGAGCTTCATATTTGGAATATTTTCCACCTATTATGTGTCTTCCCGAAAGCACCAAGGAACATCTTAGGCTCCTTGTGAAATTCAGCAGTTACGACAGCAACAACCGGAGAGCTGATGTTTACTGAGAGGGCTCAGAGAATGATTTATCCCGGACAACTTCGAATCAATTCATTTAACAAGCCGGTGCAACAACTATAATGGTGAGGGGGTTTCATACTGGCATTCCTGATGGGGACATGAGGTATTCCAGGTTAAAAAAAAATGGAAAAAGAAAAACATGAAACCAACCTATTCAGCTACCCAGATGTGAAGCTCAACCCTAGTAGACTTGTCCGGTATTTTGAGAGTCAGCTGAAAAGATCACATCCAAACTATCTTTTACGTGTGTGTGTATATATGTATTTGGTGTCATTCTGCATTACACAGATCCATCTAAACCAGGCTGTTTCATTTGTCCCGACTCATTTTCGTATCAACTGATATCATACTGCAATGAGACGGAAAGCTGTTTATACGGGAAGGACAGAAGAAACTTCTTTTCCATTTCTAAACAAAACCAGCTTGGTTCAGGTTTATTTTTCTCTTTAGAGGGAGAAAGTTTCTTGCCAATATGTACCAGTAGCTTCAAGATTTCTATCTAAAAACTAAGACTAGGATTTTCCTGTACTCTTACTGAAGTGCCCAATTTCCAGTCAACGCCAACAAAAGCTGGACATCCACTTTCCTCAGTTATATTACAAATTCAATCCAAAACTTCTCCGGGAGTCATCAAAAACATCAGCTCTTGGCATTCATATCCAGGGCCAACTACTTTTCAAACTACCGAAAAAACCCTAGTACAAAATTTCTCGGTAAGATGCCCAGCACCATCCCAAAGAAACCTTTCACGGCTGTGGCACAAACCTCTGATAACTAGTATTGCAATAGAAATTAGAGCACGGACTAGACCCAGAGCTGCTGGAGAAAGATGCACTCTTACGATACAAAAAAATCCCACGTTTATCTTCTAAGATGCCCTGCAGCAAGCAACGTTAGGGTGGGATTTCAACTGCCCGCAGAAGTTAAGTAACACGCTCGGTCAGCTCCACCGAGCGCTCAGGCGATGGCAAAAGGACACGTGACATTACTGGTCACTTATCAAACCCAAGTTTGCTTCTCCACTAGGAGAACGCAGGTGGCAAACCCCCCCAAAAACTGCATTGGTGTTTCCAGTATCTTTTTCCGATTCGGTATCTGGCAGCTTCCCTCCAGGAGAAAACCAACATTAGAAGAAAACAGCCCACGTTCCCAGATCACAACAGCCTTCGGTGGGACTTGCCCACACCAGTACAGAGTGATACGTAGAGAGAAGCTGTGAGCGTTCAAGGAAGTTGAAAGAACATCCCAGACACACACGTTAGGGCAATTGCTTGCTCCAGTGAGCCAGAGCAAATAAAGCAAGCAAACATCTCAAGTTCTTTTGCTAAAGGGATCTGTTCTGAAAGCACAGGAACTGCCAGACAAAACTCCTTTCTCCTTTCAGGGAGCGGGAAACCTCTCCGTACCATCTGCCGGGCGCAGGATACGTACCTACGTGTCGTCGCGGCGTACGCTGCAGTCACAGGAACGCAACAATCCTGTACCCCATATGCCAACGAGAAAGACAGATGCAGAGAAACTGCTGCCTCACGGGGACTGGCAAGCGTGCGCGGGTGCTAGCGGAAAAGCGAGACTGAGAACAGACTTGCTCTTACACCTCTAGCTGGAAGGTGACATCCCTCTCCCTCTTTCAGCTACTAGCAAGCGAGCTTAAATCACCTTCAGCCGGCTCCTTTCATTACAGCACACTTTCAAATTTCTTCCCAATACACGATCTTTTTGTTTCTTTTCTAACACAAAATAGGAACCACAAATTCTCCTGACTTTTTTGCTCCAGCCTTGCATTTTCATTTTTCTCTCCCTTAAAGCTACTGATGCACGCGTATACTCAGAGTGTAAACACCACTCCTGTAAAACGTTGCCTGGGGATAATTAAAACCATATTGACTTTCTTGATCAGTTCCAAGACCTTTAAAAGTCATCTGATGAACATTAACGTTATGCTCCTGGAATACGATTAGCCCATAAAAACAGTAAGATGACCGTCTCTAGAACTGCGCCCCACTGGGTGATTTCTGCAGCTCTGAATTATTGTGCTGAAGAGAGGGAAAATCAGTTTTCAAGGGAGCCGTCATTTACAACTTAGGCAAGAAAAAAGAAAAGCAAAGCAAGGGCTGATCGTTCAAAACTAAAGTCACGTTTGACGCAGAAAGAGACAATGAAATCCCTTCTGGGAAAGCAGGCTCTGACTTCCAACCCGAACGCCCGCTTGCCTCTCCTGCTTGCGGCAGGCAGATCTGCCGCTGCCCGGCACAACCGAGAGCCCCTCAGAGATGAAGGGGCCCGGTCCGATATACGGGTATGTGCACATAAATCTACCCCTAGTAACCCTACCGAGCAAAACCGCTTCTCGCCTACGCTGCAGGCATGCTTCACTGCTCCACAGAGAACAGCGTTGGCTCATCCTTTCGCAAGCACCAGCAGAATATAATAAATCTACACATTTGACGAGCACCGTTTTCCATTTCTGCTTTTATCATATAACCCACTGCGGAAATAGCTATTTTATTTTCTCCCAACGTTTTCATCAGCTGTGGGACACTGCTCCCAACTCCAAAGCTGGCACTTGCACTCCCAAAGCAAGAACAGGGAAGTTTTCACTGCGCGGCCCCGGTTAGGCACACGCACCAGTACGACAACCGTTTGGTGCCGATTCCAGCCCGGTGAGAAACCACATTTGAGGCAGGTCCCCAAGGGATGTAAGCCGTCACCTTTCTATAGCTACGTTACTTTGCACTGGCCACGGGTCTCCACTTTTAATGCGGTAGAGGCTTTTTCCACTGGCAAAACCTGATTTCTATCATTTCTCTTACCCATTAACTAGACATTGCAACCCCTACTCTAAAGAGGAAATGCCGATGGGAAACCCGATCAAGGTTTTGATGGGGTTGAGGAGAAGGAAGGAATGAGGAAGCGAGCTAGCAAAGGAAAAAGGAATTTTTCATGCTGGGAATTTAAAAAGGGAAAGTAAGCGACAAATTACAAGACATTATTTCCTAAACGAGGCTCTTCAAACGCACCTGGAAAGACAGCAGGCACGATGACTTGTGCAATTTATAAATGCTAGGTAACTGTTAAATTGTTGTCCCGGTGAATGAATCCATGAGAAATCCAACATCTCCTGCCAAGGCTTTGGCACGTAGCTCCTATAACCGCGTCATTAAATGTTAATCATCTACCAAGGTCAGTGTTTGCGGATGAACAGCTACCATCCAGGAAGATCGCCGAAACGGAAAACGTGGAACAGAGCAGCTCTTGTAAAGACCCTGATCTCCAAAACTGGCTGATGCCAGATCACCTCCCACGACCCAGTGAAGATTCAAGCATGAGTCTTTCACCAGCCTGGACAGAGGATGGAGAAGAAAGACCCCTGAAGCAGAATCCTACAAGCCGCAGCCACTCGCACCTTTAAGGAAAAAACCTCACGGGCTGCAGAAAGTCATTGTAGACGTCCTGGAATCGCGGATTAAAGCAAGCCCCACCACCCACAGCATTGTCTCTTTCAGTTCATTAATTTGCCCCTGTTTCTTTTGTGCTATCTAAAGTAAACACAACTTGTTTCCAAATCCCTTTTTGCTACAAGCACCACGTCTGCCTGAAGGATTAGAAGGAGCACCCCACGGATTCAGCCGGGGCCAAAGGCTGTTCTTCAACACGCACAGACAACTGCGGAGGACCATGACTTCAGCGCTGGCCCGGGACGGCTGGAGCATGAGATCCCATTTACACAGAGGGGAAAAAGAACAATTTCTGACCAGCAAGCATACCAGGGGAAAAAAAACCCCACAGACACGTACATACACACAGAAGAGGTGAAGAGGAGGGAACCGGATGGTAAATTTAGGGCATTTGCAGCCCACAAAGAGGGGGAAGATGCTGCTTCTGCCACACCAACAACAGAGCCAAGCTGTAGGAGAAAAGCACCTGGCCCCAGAGCCCCAGCCCAGGCGCCCTCCACCCCTTCCCGTCCCTACGTTTATCTCCTCCCGCACCCATTACAGGACAGCCTACAGGCAAACAAAGTCCGTGTCGTAAGAATTTGTCTTTCACATTACGAACAGCCCTTCAGGCGCAACTTGTGTCTGTTGCTGCTTTCTCCATTGGCACCCAGACGCGGCGAATAAGAGCGGCAGCGTTTTACCCTTCCACCGGCAAAGCCACGGTTTGTTTCCGACGCGCGAACGTGCTCACAGCGCTCTTGAAAGGGGAAAACCTCCGAGAAGCAACAGGCGAGAGAGGTGTGCAAGGGCTCTGGCTCAGGGCTGTGGTTTCCCAACTGAAGCGTAATGCACCCCTGCTGACAGCAGGGCACGGGCAGATCCTGGGTTTTAAGGGATTTTTAACACCCAATTTAACGAGCACTTCCTCATTTAGGAGTTTTTAATAGAGTTCATGGTTGTTTAAGGCTGTTAGAGCTCCACAGGACTTCTTTTCAGAGGGAAAAGTCAAAAAGGAAGACAAAAGCCCACAGATCGGCAAACTGTACTGACTGTCTGCTTGTTCTGTATCAAATCCCTTATATTGAGATAAACAACTAACCTCAGTTGCCACGTTTTTCCCTATGTGGCATTTGGTATTCAGAACAAGTTTCAGGTTGCTACAAAACAAAATAAATGTGATAATTCTAAAACATACCAACCCTCAGCTACACTAACAGTGTTGTGTTTCCTTATAAAATGAGAGCTCATTTTCTCAGACCAAAAAAAATGACATCTAGAAATCTTCTATATGAGAACCACTAACATATAAAAGAATAATTATTACATATTAAAATGTGTGCCTTGGTCCGCAAAAAAACCCTCTTTCCGGATTAAGAGACAAGAAATTCACTATGTCCTCAGCAGAATAATCTTCATCTTACATCTAAGCTTCTTTTACCCGGTACCGTGAAATAAAACTCTATTATACTGTTCTTTTCAAGGAACGCAAAGAAGGAACACACATGCGGCACATGCTTTATTAAAAAAAAACAAAACACTTTTGTCTTTATTTTTGATCTTCAGTTGATCTCAGCTTTCTGAAACCCACAGGCAGAAGGGATTTCCTACATGAGAAGCATCTCATTATTATATTAATAAACCTTAAGTGCATACCATCCGTGTAAATGGAGAAGTCTATTTTCCATCACCTCGCACTTCTATTCATAGCCACACAAAGCAAAGATAGGGTGGATATGAGGCCCCACACGCCGCGTAAAACAATTACTCAGTGTTATGCACTTGCTCCAAACAGGCTTAAAAGAGCACCGCAGAATCAGGCCCCCGCGGCACCAAACGCCCCCAGTCTTTCCATCGCTACTCTCCGAAAGTCCTGGGAGAGTCACAGCGTGTAATTATATCTGTTCAATAAATAGACATCATCATATAGAGGGTATTAGTCAACTCAGGTCTACAAGAGTACATCCACCCTGCAGCAGGAGGGAAAAACAACCTCGCGAGCCTCCACCACCACCAACTCCTCACCTCCCCGCTACTCACGCCAAGGCGGGAGACGGCAGAAGAGCAAACCGAGAGCGCAGACCGCTCCAAGAGAAACCCCCACAGCAAACCGGAGAACGTCGGAGCGTTCTGTAAGATGTTCCTCGGAACAGTACCCAGAAGGGAGATTCACGCTGCGGTAAACTAGAGTTTATAGCTACCAAGAGTTATATGTGTGTTATAAACAGAAATTTATAGCTTTGTTCCCCGGTGGAGCTGAGGAAGTACTCCCAAGCTAAGTAGTGGCATTTAAATCATATTATTTCAAAACCAAAACACACACATTTTGACCATTGTAAAAGTTAGCAAGCAAAACCTTCAACTGAAATCTTTGATTCTGATCTCATTCTTCAGTAGCAACTTATTATCCTTCTAAAGAAATTAAAATGAAGCTCATTTTCCATTGCTAATTTGAAACATTCCCTAACCAGAAGTGCTCTGCACCTGCTAACATTTATTTTCAAGTCACTAAATTTACTCAGAATAGAAGCTAGCTAGAGTGGGAGATTAAAAATTTGTAAAAAAGCACCTTCTATTCATTGTATTTCCCCTTTCATTTCTGACTCAGCACAAACTACAGATGCAAACTGAAATCTGATTTAAAAAGCATAAAACCAGGCTTGCTTTAAACTTTTGTCCACAAAATATACATATGTATCTGCAAGATGTTACCAAGTTTCAGAATATTTACAGTGATACTTTTTACAGAACATGTTACATACAGTCAGTCCCCTCACATACTTCAAAATGTTTGATTGTCACAAACTGCAAACTTTCACCATCAACATTTCCGCCCACTTTTTTCTTCAGACGCAGAACTCCAAACTAGCACTTAGTTTCTCCACTGGCCATGGAAATGAGCTAAATAAGCCAAACGTAATTATGTAAAAACCGCCTCCGCAGCTGAGCAAGCAGCTACCTCCAGCAGAACACAGCTCCATGCCTCCACCTTTTTATCTCCTTATCTCTTGCTGGTGTTCTCCCCTCCCGGTCCAACTCCTTCCAAGTGTTTATTAAAAAAAATATAGTTCCTGCATACATGCAGTTGGTGATCTGATTTGTAATAGAGCTGATGGAAGTTATATTTATGCAGTGCATATCTGTCAACATGTGATTTAATTATTATTATTTTGTGTTCTCTACCATGACTGACTGCAGAGCAGAAATAAGATGAAAAGCTATCCAAAGAACTACAATTCTTTTTTTTTTTTTTTTCCGCCCCTTTTTCTGGAAAGGGCATATTGCTCTTTTGACTGACTGCTAAACCCAAAGTCTCTTCTTTTAAGATGTTCAAGTCAAGTAAGCATCTCAATTAACTTGAATTCTTTTTCCAGGCAGTTTCAAAAAGAAAAAGGGAAGTACAATTTTTGGTAGAAGCACAAGTACAGTACCATTTACTGTGGATTAAGTTAGGGCTTTTATTCAGTTCATAATTTCAATTTGAGCTCCAAGGTTAAATACATATTTCCTGTCAAGAAAAGCAGCTGCTTGGCTTGTTCGGTGCTTTGGAGTGTTAAACAAGCCCCGCATGTGCCTCATGAAACTTCCCAAGGAATCTGCCAGTCCAGAAAATTGATCCCTACGTGCACTACCAGCAGCTGTCGCAACAGACAACCTCCATGTTTTAACACAGACAAACTAAAAATTTACTGAAGATTGCTCAGCTGGACTCGTCCTTCCTTACTGCAGTGTCTACCAGACACCAAGTGTCATTTATCAAGTCACCCTTTCCATTGAAACCAACTCCCACCTGAATTCCCAGCCCCATGCCTCCCCTCTCCTCCTCCCGGGGCTGAAAACCCTTCTTGGCACAAGCCAGCTGGCAGAAAGATGCAGACTTGGACTCGATCAATACCTCTCAGGCACATTTACTGTCACTGTGACATGAATGTCTCCTCATCCCCACCCACACTACCTTCCAGCTAAGAAGAAAAAAAAAAAAAAAAAAGTAATATGTATTTTCTTCTTTGCTAAGCCCGGGAAGCGGCTGCGCCGGTTGCGTGGATCCGAAAACTCCCTGAAAGGCGAAGGCAGAGGGAGGAACGCAAACCTCCTCAGCACAGCCGGCAATCAAACGCGGAGATGTGCTTCCCTCGGAGGAAACCCACGGACGCAAGCTGACCCTTGATATCCAAACAGCTAAGGCAGCGAAGCGAGATGCAGAACTTCTGCGACGTTAACAACTCGGGCAAGTCTGCAGCGCTTGCGTTCTCTACGCTTAAATGTTTGGTTTATGCACCGAGGATTTTTCAAGTGACTTCAGAGTTTGGGTTTGCAGCAGAAGCGAATAAGATAGCCGTATGCCACAAAGCACGACGTGCAGCAAACGGCATTCCCACCATAACCCTCTAACAGCTCACCTACACCTCCTCGCACAGTAAATATCGAAAACAAAAAAACCGGAGTATGAGGAGACACTGAAAGGAAACAGCGTTTCTAACCATAGTTTAAAACACAACAGAAGTCTGGACAGATTTCTCAATGGAGGTTGTCGACAGCTCTACCAGTGCCACAGGCGTACTGCGATGCTGCTGCTCCGGGTGAGAGCCGTCAGGTGAGGTCACAGCGGTTGGCCGATTCCTTCCTGTCATTCAGAAAACACATCCTTTCAGCGAGTAAATGGTTTGTAAGCAAACACACCCAGAAGGCGCATTCCTCCTCCGGAAGGGATTCTATAGAGGTGACATCCTTCGCTTGCACGTTTGTCCTGTCACTGGCATTTCTTCACCGAACACCTTCTTTTACGTGCAACTTTCCAAAGTCGCATCCAAATGCTAAAACCACATTATCCCCTCAGTTTGCTTCTCTGCTCCCCTCTGGGTACATGGCAGCACCGCTGGTGAGGAATCCCACAGCCAAATTCTGCTGTCACATCCATCCGTGCTCTCTTATATCAAGGCCCCGGACTTGTAAAACTCAGTTTAACCCACGAGGCAGCCGACAGCAGAGAAGACCAGCAACGGGAGCTCACGCCGGAGCTCCGAGCGCGCCGCACAGCCCAGCCTAGCTTCCTTTCAGCTCTGCTGCTACAGTTGTGAGCAGGCACGCGTCCAGGCTGCTGGGACACGGCCTCCCCTTATGCACGGGCTCTTCAGGGCGCAGGCCAGCGTAGGGAGCACCTCAGGTATGGGACAAAGCCACTCGGGTCTACTCCCGCCACCCACGTCCAACTGGGCCACGCAAGACAAATCCATCCCGTGCTGCTCTGGCACAATGCTAAGGGAAAGCCCGCTAGGAAGACACCCAAATGAAATCCCTTCCCTGTGCCGTCTCAACAGTCCAATTTTTGACAAGCCACAGCTTGAAGCTGTACTCACGTTCTCCTTTTCATTCAGCTGATAACACTGCTACTCCTTACAGTAAAGCCTGGGGCTGTTCCACGTTACCACCAGCTTCCTCCTCTTGGTACTATAAGCTCAAGTCCAAGACGAGCTACGCTGGAGGCTGGGTGACAGTCTGGGGAACAAACAGACCAAAGCTGTTCTCAGCTCCAGCAAAGGCGGCTTCATTCATGGCACCAAACAGCTACGCAAGCCCAACTGAACGGGACTGAACTTGTCACGGGAGCGCCAATTTTGTCCCGTTCCATAGATTATTCTGTCCGTGTGAGCACAAGCATATCTATTTCAGACAGTGAGAGAGACACGCAGATTACACACCCACCAGCTCAACACTTACCCCTAAGACATTACGTTCAGTGACCCCCATGGAGCTCCCAGCAAGGCCAGCTGGAAGCGCCGGCAGAACTGCCTCGTACCACCATCCCGAGCACACCACCGCCTCCACGCAATACTCGCCAGCGAACACAGCTCCCACCAGTCCTACCAGAGGGATTAAACAGCAACACACGGACACAGATTACAGGCAGAACAGGCTTTTACTTTTCTTGTGATCTGAGATACAGTAGGGGGGGGAAAAAAAAAGTATTCATTAAGAAAATGATATAACGGATACAAGATTTCAACCTGCACCTCCCGAATGCCAACCCAGTGATTCAGAACGACCCTCCTCCCCAGCTCTGATAAACACAATTCTACCAGCAAAGCCAGGAGGCAAAAGCTCCCAATCTTCAGCTGTCAGACAGCTGCATCAATGTTTCACAAAGCACTAAGTATAACAAACAGAGCAAGGATCTCACAGGCGGCTCCTCAGATTTCATATTTTCTGAATACAGTGTTGATTCTGCAGCCGGGGAAACTGCAGGGACCGATGAAACGACGGCAGTGGCAGGTTTGCTCTTCCTGTCATCTTCCACTTCAGAACTGACCTCTCCGAGACAGCAGCCTTCTGCAAAGGTAGCACAAGCTCCGCAGCTCTGTCGCAGCCCCGTGCTGCCCACCCGCAAGTACTGACTGCCTTGAAATCACTCACACGCCACCTCTAGAGTTTGATTTCGACCAGGCTTAACCGAGCCAACTGCAGTACTGCTGTCGGGAGCAGCACAAAGCAGAGAATGAAACGAGTTCTATTAAAGGTTCTTTTCCATCTGTAATTTCCACGGTTGCCTGTCCAGTTCCTGCTTCCTCAGGGAAAAGAGTCACCCAAAGAAAGCCGTGAAGCTGCATTACAGAGGAAGAAGCGCCCAGCCCACAGGTTTGGTGCACTGCCTGTGATGTTTTCCCCATCCGAGTCAGAAACGACGTGGATTCAGTACCTGTTCCGAGATGGCCAGCTGAAGCCACAGAGCCTGTCCTTTGATCTATATTCAATTCCAAAGAGTAATCAAAAGTTGTTAGATTAGTGTGTATGAAATGGAAGAAATACCAAAATACTCACAGAAAAACAAACACAGGCCTGTTCCCATAACAAACATCACTGGGACAGGAAAGCAGGCGCATCTTCAGACACGACAATGAACGAGACACAGCAGAGGTCCTTGTTCCAAGTACGACAAGCTCAAGTCGTTCGAGTTTCACTTGATTATAAATGCCAGCTGTATACCTGCATCCGTTTTGGGGCTGCTCCGAGGTTTACTGCAGAGCAATCCTCTTGTACAGCTAATGAAAACTACTACAGTTACAGAAGTCATTTATTAATAAAAACACAATGATCTTACTAAATGCAGAGATAAAGACGAAATCAAAGATACTGGGAGTAAGTTCTTTAAACAGGAAGCATCTAACCTAGAATATCCCATAGGCTTTATGTACAAATGCTACAGCAAGATATTATCAAGACCCATGCATTTCAGATGCACAGCAGTAGTGAAAAAGCAGAGGAAAAAACCGCAGAACACCAAGAAACCACAAAAGGCAAGAAAACGTTGTGACTGACACGCCAGTAGTAATAGTGAGAGATGAAACCCCTCACTTGCTAACCCTTCAGCTCCGATACTGCCCTTACCGAGCTGCAGTGCTCGGCAGAAAGTGACCTGCCATACACTCCACTGAAGCTGGAATCAAGACAAACTTTCCAACTGCTGCTAAGACACTGATGCTCCACGGTGCATTATTAAGAGGAGCAAACACATCTCACCTGCTTCAGCTTCCTCCCGAGCCACCCACCGAAAACATTCGCCTCCAGCAAGTCCCCCTACATTCCCATCTTGGAGCAGAACAACTTCCAAGAGCCCGACTCCACATTCGAAGGCCGAAACAACCACCAGCCTGCAGTTATTTCCAAGATACCCAGCGGTTACGTGTCACGCACGCAGAGCACGCATCCAACTTTGCCGGAGAGCTCCAAGGGAAATAAAACCCCAGGCTTTCCCCAAAAGCTACCGCATGCTGCCTGCCAGCCTACGGTAACAAACCCCTGAGCCCGTGCGCTGCACGATCGGAGGCACGTACAGAAGCACTCCAGAAATGTAAGGTTGCTCAGCCGTTTCCTTTTAGCCCAGAGTAACCAAGCAAGGCAGACAAGCGTTACAGAGCAAAACACTCTTTATAAAATTGTTAAAAACGGTGATTCTCGTACAAAGTTATTCACAGATTCTGTACGTGCAAAGAGAAAGGCGATAAAAGAAAATACTTTGGGTTTTTAAAAAAGAGTCAGGGTACACAGTACTCGGCATAATCAGTTGAGAGGAAAAGGTGTTAAATTGTCGTCATTAATACCTTATTAATTCAGGGGAAAAAAACCACAGAACATACCCTGGCATTACAGCGACATTTTATAAAACATAACCTCCACCCCGCCTAGGACTGCACGTTTGCGATTCATAGGGCTTCCGAGAACCTTGAAATCTCTCGCATCTTTTCACACGCTGGACAAAGCAGCCCCGGTTAGAAGCAGGCAGAGCTGTGCTGAGAAGGAGAGTGGTTGGACTCAAAGACCCAGGGAGAATTTCTAACCCCTCCGAGGGCAATATTTATTTTGTTGCTGTTTTCCAGCAGGCTGAAGGCTCACAGCTCCATGACCTGCTATGAGATCAGCCATCCCAGTTGGAGGGGTGGCAAAAATCAGGAACTAGAGTCAAGTTCAACAGCACCTTCTCAAACACTTCCCCAGCATTAACACATTCAAGCTTACCTACCTCAAACAACAAGCCGTGGTAGACACAGGCACCTGTGGGACAAAAAGAAAAAAGCATAAAACAGATTAGAAGCAAGTAACACAAGCCCGCTCCCCAGCGAACCGGTGCCTTACAACCTGCTACGTAGCAGTACGCACAGCACTGAGCAGCCACCTCCGGCCACGTGCTCGCCAGCGACACGAGAAATGGGCAACCTGCGGGCCAGCGTCAGCGAGTCAAGAACTTGTGGCACAAACAAGGCAGAGACAAAAGGGGACAGCTGCCGAAATAACGTCACTGCCACAAAGGCTGTCCCTGATAAAATGGGAATTCTCACAATATACACGTAAGATGAAGCTCAGAATTGTATTTCAACTTTGAGCAATTGCCGGAGCTCTCACTGAAATAAAGGGAAGCCGCGGCTATTAAAGGGCAAAATACGGCCCTTAAAAACGTAAGGTTACACGGCACTTAAATTGCATGCTAAAGAGCAGCCTCTTCTCTGCGCTCCTATAAATCCCTCGACCGTTTACAGGAGAAACAAATAAGCACACGAATATACACATAAAAACACAATCACGGCCAGAAGAGCCGGCGTGACTTCCCACTCCTAAATCAGTCCTTCATGGGCAACGGGTCACGTCTCATCTAACGACAAGCTCACGGGACTTGTCCTGCTTCAGTCTTCCCAGTCCTCACCACTGACACTGCCGGCTGAGAGAAAGGTTCTCCAAGCAAGTGATAGAAATATACACCCATTCAAGCATACTTTCTATATTCTACTTCAATAAATCAAATAAGAGGTTAGAAAATAAAACCATGAATAAGTCGAATGACAGTTCTTTCATTGATTTTCTGGGAAACAGCCGTTCTCGAACAACTACGCATATCTGACTACTGAAAACGTGACAAGAATGTGAAATCAAAAGCAACCCAAGAAACTCAAAGATGAAAAGAAAAGAGAATGCGGGAAAAGCTGCCTCAGGGGACCACCCAGAGAACTAACAATTTCCTCATCGAAGAGCGGTGTTTCCCATAAAACGCACATTAGACAAATTTGTACAGAAAACCTTGGAGCTACACTGCTTCGAATCAAAAGCTCCTCCTTCGAGCCGGTGTTCGGCCCAGCTACAAGAGGCTGCAGAGGCACCATCAGGAATTATTTTCCCTTGCCGAGAAGATGAGCCACGAGAGCCCAATCGTGTTCCTCTCAAATTCAGCAGATACCTTTCTACTCATATTGACAGTAAACAAATCGAGCCCTACCCATCACACGCACAGACCGAGCACCAAAGAGGACTAACATGCTGCAACACCCGGCTTCACTCTCGCATCCGCATCGCCCCCCACGAACCGTATGGTTAACCACGTTTGACAAGCGAGCTCTGCACGTTCGTGCTGGTGCCAAGTTACTCAAATGCAACTAAGACTTAGACTCTCAGCAATTACCTGTTTGTTTATTTACTTGACTTTCATAGCAGTTTGCGTTTACAGTAAGAGAACCAACACAAACACTTGACCATACCTTGACTTCCTGTTACTGTATTGATTTTCAAATACCAATTACCTTCCTGCCCCCCACAGTTCTCTCCTCTTGGCAAAAGGAGATCATTTCAAGGTTCATCATCCAGCTGCACCTCAAAACTCAGTGAAAAACACAAGGTCGCATACTGTCAGGAAGCACGCGGAGAAAAACCAAAACAACTTAATACCAGTTAGTTAAGACCAGCACAAGTCAACTGGTTTACTCCTAAAAAAAAGGGCTGGCTGCCCTTCCTTTTTGGCTCACTAACAGCTATATTTCCTTAGAAGTACCAATGTAACAACCGTTTGACACCCTAAAACGTGAAATACGGTATCAGAGCTCCCACTGAGGATTTAAAAACCTTAGAGAAGGGGAAAATTATCAACAACGACAACAAAAGATCAGCATTTCCTACTTTTGCTTCAAGGGGCTGTAATTACATCCAGAGTACTTTGCGCCAGGCACTATAAACACATCGCGAAAGAGCAGTCACGTACCAAAGAGCTCATCACCGTGGCCCAGAGTAAGGACCAAGGCAGCAGGGCGAGAGCAGCTGCCTCAAACAGCCCAAGCAGGCAACACCGGGAGAGAGACGGACCTTCAAAAACGTCCCCCTCGGCTCTACAACCTACTTACTGCCTCCGCTGCGCTCTGTAGAGACAGGCTCACCCCGGCCCACGCAGGACTAAAACCCAAACACAGAAAGTCTGATTCTTCCTCTCCGTTAAAGCAAAGGCATTTTCGCTCCATCACAAATTACTAAAGGCAATAGTAGGATATAGCCCATCTTTACAGGACTAGGAAAACCCTTAGTTAAAAATACCTTCTAGCTCTTTTTCACTCCCAATTTTGAGCGAGCCCAAGGCACGGCATGACGTACGTTAAGCAACATCGCTCTTTGTTATAGTTCCCTGGCTTTGCATGCAACTCCAAGGCACAGATGTGATTAACGACTGCAGGCAGAGCTCACCTGAAGGGGTTTCCTCAAATGATCATAATGCCTTTCACATGCAGAAGAAGATTTGGAAGAACCCCTCAAACTTTTTGCCTTCAGATTTTTGTGCTGGGCATCTTGGCTGCGGGAGGTTGGCAGGGAAGTTTAAGGGTTTGGGTCTTTTTTTGGGGGGGGGGGGTTTATTTGTTAGAAGTTAAGTCTCTCAGAGTACTGCCTAACAAGTTAATACCCCAAATTCTTATCTAACAATTCCTCAACTCACGCACGTATATGGCTATTTTTAACTACTGTTATTCACTAAGACAACTATATCAAATGGGAATCAGAGCACTGCGGTGGGAGCAGTACTCGGGGAGTCTGCCGCTTGGGAAACCAACCACCTACAGTCGCACGGTCAAAGGAAAAGCTGGGAAAACAACCTGAGCGCACGAGTGCGGCCACACTAACTTAAAACGTCGGTCACTCTACTGTTTGACAGCATCGTAACATCATAACCTTGTGCTTCTCACCAGCCTGTGCAGAACACTTTTCTAACGATGGAAGACACGGCCGCTCGATGCCTGTACAGCACCCACGCACCACTGCCTGCTCCCCGCAGCTTTACCACCGCTGCCCAGGCTGGCAGACCACAAGCGCACCCCACAGCGATTCCCAGTCCCCTGGGCAAGCGGCTTTGCCCTCCCCACCGCCACCAACACCCGAGGGGGAGGGAAAGCCCCGCGGAACCCAGCCCGACCGGCGGCACCCCCGGGCCACACTCCCGTCTCTCCCCCCGCTCCCCGTACGCTCGAAGCGGGACACGCTCCTCCATCCCCGGCGCTTCACAGCCGCCAGCCCTCAGCCGTTTGCGGGCACCCCACCACCAGCACCGAGCGGGAAGAGCCGGGGGGCCGGGAGCGGCCGGGCACGGCTTCGGCTTCGCCCCGGTTCCCCTCGCCCCGCCTGCAGAGAGGCTGCCAAAATGGCGGGAGGCAGACCCCCGCCCGGGCCGGGGGGAAGGAGAAGGGAGGGAAAGCTGCCCCAAATTCCCCGGGAGAGGGTGACTTCTCCTCAGCAAGGGAGCTCAGCTTGTCCCTAGGGCACCAACCGCCCGCGGGACGGGGACGGAGTCCGGCGCGACGACTCACCTGAGGCGGCGGTGGCGGCGGCCAGCACCGCGCTGAGGAGACACAACGTCGCCCAGGCGGCGGCCGGGGCGCCCATGGCCCCTCCGCGCTGCCCCTCCGCCTCCGGCGGCTGCAGGGGAAGAGAAGGAGAGCCGCCGCGTCGGGCGGGCGGCCGTGGGGACAGAGGGGAAGGAGGGTGGCCCCGCCGCCCCCTCGGCATTTGCCGGGGCAGCGTCTCGGCCCCCGCCCCGCCGCCAAACTTTCCCCGCAGACAAAGCGGCGGCGGTCCCGCAAGAAATGCGCTGGAACCCGCCCAGCCCTCCGCCCCGCCCGGCCCCGCCTCGGGCAGCGCTTTCCTCCTCCTCCTCCTCCTCCCCTGGCACCTTTCACACGGCGCGGGGTGGGGGCGAAAAACGAACCCAGGGCCGGTACCGGCAGCGCCCAGCCCCGGCTGTACCCTTCAGGTGGGGGCGAGGGGAGCCCAGCCTCTCCTCCTCCTCCTCCTCAGCTGCTACCTGGTGAAGTAACAGCCCGCGGAAAAGCTGCAACCCGTCCTGGCTGCAGCACGACCAGCGGCTGCGGCGGTGGTTTGTCCTACGCTGAGGCAAAGCCAACGCGTCTGATGTTGGCAAGGGTTGGAGGAATGGACCCCGGGAGGTGGCAGGGGCTCGGGCCCGGTCCCAAATGGATGGGCTGGAAGGGAGAAGGCAGGGGCTGGAGGGAGGGTGAAGCTTTTCCTTAGGTATGTTTGGATCGGGCTTCTGTTAGCAGGATTAAAAGATCAAAGCAGCAGGAGCTGCTTAGTGAAAGAACTGGGTTCTTGTCACATGGCTCCCCACTGAAACTATCTTCCCCTTTCTTCCTTCAATTGCAGTTCCTTCCCTCCCTGCCCCTTATAGACATTTCCTCTGTCAAGGAAGACTCAAACATGAGCCATCACCCATCCAGCACTCCAACTACAAAAAACTACCCACACCCTACACAAAACCTGAGTCCAACTGTTCCTGTTAGGAAGTTTCTAATGACTGCCCCAGAACCAGGATCTGCTGCAAGAAGGACAATCTCCTCTGTCACACCTCCAGCCCCGCACACTCAACAGGAGGTACTGGAGCCACCTTGCCCCAGCGCTTCTGCAGTATGAACATCGGGTTCCTCGAAGTCAGGGGATGAAGACAACCGGCCAGATGTATTTAAGTCACAATCGTTCAATTGCTACATCCAAAAGCCTAAAACAGAACTGGAAAAATGATCCTAATTTTTTTGAACAAAATATATGTATTTTTAGAGCTAATTTCCATGTCCCTGCTTCACAGCAGTACCCCAGTTACCACCTAGCAGCCCGTCAGCGGTACCTGGCCCGACTGCCGCAGCCCTCTGCTCCCGCTTGCTTTAAACAAAGCCTGTCTGATTAAATGCAACTACGCCAGCTAAATGTAATAGTAATTCCTCACGGTAATTCAATCTGTTCAATTTTGATTCACTTTCTAATGAACACTACCATCTTGAACTCAGAGTTGGAGGTAATTTTTTTTTTTTTCCCCAGGATTGTATGCCATTAATTACCGTACCGTAATTCCAACAAGAAATGTGGGAAGTGAAATGTACAGCGTGGCACCGATCCAAGATTCAAACAGCAATTTGCATGATGAGTTTCTCCGTGCTTTATTGCATTTTTACTCATTAGCTATTAGCGAGAGGTACTTTTAATAAAAATAGGAGCAGAGACACATAATAACTACCACAGCACATGCAAACACTAACCAAATATTTCATGTTGACTTGAAATACAGGGGAAATTATGAAAGGAATTAATACCCAGGCCCTAATTCCCTTCGAATTATTCAAGTGAAATTCAGGACAACTTGAGCAAACTCAAAGGAGCACTAGCAAGGCAAAACAGGTGGAAAATAGTAAGAAGAGCCAGGCACATACAGGGCTCGTTAACTTAATAGATGTGTAAAGTCCAAGAGATGCCTACCACATAGAGACACTTACACCAAGGCGCACGTTCAACAAAGCAGCGACTCAGTGGAACATTTCTGGTTGCTTCCTGTCCTCACTTTGTCAACTACTGGTAAAACCAAGGCAACCACAGACAACGCTGCCAATATTTTCTTGCCTCATGCACGGCTCCCTTCAAATTACCGCTGCAAAGCGGTCTGGCTCTTAGCTTTGGATCTTCTGAAGACATGCAGAAACACAGCCTCTGACACCTGGGTGTTTCAGGCACCGCAGGAGAAAAGCTCCAAGAGACAGCATGATCTAGTCAGAGAAGGTATTTTTTGATTGTCACCAGTCCGCATAACAGTTGAAACAAAGATTTATCACCGCCAGCGTTCTCGGTGAGATCGCGATTCTTACCAATGCAGTAACACCAGCAAGATTGGCCCTTCCCTGCGAGTACGCTAGGCGGAGAGAGACAGGAGTAAGCCATGATTAAGGAATGGCAACTGTGCTTGGGAGATCAGTTTCGACACTGTTTGTTCCACGTGTATTTTACACTCCGTTGCATGCTGGGCTGTTCCCTTCTCCCTCCACCCTTTTCTTCAGAGGGAGGATGCGTGTACAGAGGGAAGCCACTAAGCAAATTGCCCACCTGCACATTTTTTTTGCCTAATTTATGTTGCTGTCCATCTTTCAGTTACTATTCTCCATGTTTTTACTATTTGTTTCCCTTGTTCAGCTGCAGCCTCCCCCTCCCTGTTTCTCCTGCCTTCCTTTCTGCTGTTCTGAGCTTGGTTCTCCTTCCCTCTTCCTTCACTCCCCATCTCCAGAGTACAGACCTGCTCACCATTCCCATGCCACCACCTTGCTCTTAATTCACGGGATCCCTGAGGGAATCCGTTCCTGCCAAAGCTATTTCAGACCGTAACGCAAATCCTGCTGCAACAGAGGAGAATAGCAAAGGCTGAAGTCAATTCCTTCTCGCCTCACCAGCGTACCCACACAGAGAAGCACAACACTGCTCTGTCACAATTCGCTCCATTCTGGTCTCATCAGACCTGAAAAAGTCCATTTTCTATCATGTGGAAAGAACAGGTATTTCGCCACTATCTGTCAAGGCAGGTGGGTTACAGGTTTCACATCGTTTGAGATGGCCCTAAAAGTATCTTGTAGTAATATCAATGCTCTGCCAAAGAAGCTGTTAAAGCCAGAAGAACCAAAGATCCATAAGTCACATTATTTTGGAAATTTACCCATTCCACGACATGAATGAAGAGCTTTTCCCTCTGGAAAAGAAAATAGGCATTTGAAAGAAAACATTTCTCAAGTTTTGCACCAAGGCCTCCCGCACCGTTTCAGAAATTCGAAAGTTTGTCTTGTGCCTCAGATCCTTTTTTTAAACTCCTAATTCAATATAAAACCAGCATTACTGTCTTCAGTCCATTTACAGGTTAACAGCAAAAGAAATTACAGAATAAGCTCCATAACGTCTAGAGAAATACGAGACTGTTCTACGGCTGAAAGCTAGATGGGTGCATCTTGGTAAGCAATGACCCCACTGTGAGTTCCAGCCATGTATCTCAGAACTAGCGGCACAAAAAGTCACCGGGGTTGTAGGAATAAACCATTTTTAACCATCCTGTTCTCGAAACTCTAAGCAGAGGTCGATTTTCTGCGCATCGGTGTTAAGGATCTGTTTCTCAGTTTGGCATGCAAGTCCCTGGTTGGAGTGATTCGAGCCAGACATAACTCCTGTTCGGTGAAAGCTGGGCACGTGCTGGCACAGATCTACACAGACTAGCTGAAGAAACATTTTCCTGGAAAGGATCTGTCTCATTCCAGCTCCACTGGCTGAGGTCTCTTCTCAGGATCTTCTGAATTTCTCGGCATTTAGCCCACATGGTCCATACTCAGAAACCTGTGGGTTAAGCCTTCCAAAGAAGATTGCACCCTTCCTATAGGAACCTGTCAAACAGAGGTAGACTCAGCTGTAGTCCTGTGCTCATATCAAGCCAGCTACTTTCTGGGACAATTAGTTAAACCTGACCAGTAGACAATTATGAAATGGATTTTTCTGGGAATTCCCCACTTGCAGAATCCCTGACAGTTCTGTTCTTACAGTTAAACATTCGTCCAAGTTTTACCTGATGTAAATATGCACTTCTTTAAACCTGCTAAATTACAGAAATCAGTTATGTAATTTTTTTTTTTTTTTGTATTAATTACATTTCATCACTTGGAACGTCTAACTTGTGGTCACACTGGTTGTGACTCTTCCGTGGGGGAAAAAAAAAAAAATGTAAACGGGAGGCCAGAATCTTCTCTCTGTACAGCTGCTCCTCTCTTGTTAACATTTCCAGCCTGGCCTGTGAGCAGAATTTTGCCTCAGGTTTGGTGAGGGTTTTTGGGGGGTTTGTTTTCGTTTGGGTTTGGTGGTTTTTTCAGTTTTGAGGTTTTTTTGGGGTTTGGGTTTTTTTTTTTCCTCTCATTCTGGGGCTATTTCTGCTTTGTCTTCTTTAAGAATAACCTCATCTGTTGAAGTCCAGGGAATGGTATAACAAACCGACCTTCGTCAATGAGTAACAGTATATGTGCTGTGCTTGCACTGACCAGAGCTTTTAGCATCTCTGGGAGGGGGGGGAAACAAAACAAACAAACAAACAGATTGCTTTCTTCATAGAGAAAACTGAGAGTAAAGGAAGCAATAGCTACAGGTACAAGCTACCCACAAACAACAAAATTCCACTATACCTTCTTCCCTTCCCTGGAGTGAAAAAGTGCACAGCAGATGCAAGTCTCCCAATCAGTATTAAATAACAAAACCAATTCATCTTTGATAAGAGTGCTTTGCTGAATTCCAAGCAGCAAACCCTGTCAAAGTTGACTGAAAATCTCTACCGGTGGATGTTTTGCTTGGCACAGGACAATCATGTGCCAGAGGCTGCAACCGTGCCATACGTAATTCACAGTTCTCGCATGAAAAGTAAACAAATGCCGTATAAAGTGGCACAAGGTTTTTGGGAGAGGACTTAACGCTCATTCCCTAACGTGTCGAGACACTGTCATTGACTGAAAGCTTGCCTTGACTTTAATGCGTTCGTGGTTGTTTATAGATGGTATTGTATTACCCGGAAGGATGAGGGATTTATTTCTTTAATTTAAAAAAGAAAGGATTTTGCTTATCTCAATGTGAGATCAAGCACCCAATGGGTTTTATCTGGCCAAAGAGAAAACAACTTCCTTTCGTAACACTCGGATGCTGCGATAAGGCTAGGAGATTAAGTTCTCTCTCATGCCGCATGAAGCCCGATACACCCTAGCCATCTTTGACTATCACGTATTGTATTTCAGTCAGTCTTTTGGCAGAGGAAGAAAAACTGCTTTATTTACCAATACATGTATTTGGAGAGGACAGATGTGTGTTTAACATGATGCCTTTAAGTTACTCTTCCAGGATTATTAATTTGAAATAATTGGTCAATCTCCCTCAGAAACACGAAAATATACTTTTAAAATACCTTAACCTCTGTAACTCAGTACACACATACACTAAGACACAATGCCTGTCCTCGATTTTAGTTTCAAGTTCTCCAACTTGCTAGGTAGCCCTTAGAATAGTTTTTTTACCAAGGATTTGGAAAGGAAATGACAGTTTGAAGGCCACTCTGATACACTTGAAGAAGAGTGTGCATTTCAGAGTTTGGAAGCTCCACATCCGGTAGACGTTTCAGCCCTCCACATAACGCCCAAGACCACAAATCACTGCTGAAATAAAGGGAATTTGAATTTTTCCCCCAACGTCTCTGCACACAGGCAAGGAATAAGCCAATGCAGATGTGCGCTCATACACGCTACGCAGCGTGCATAGACGTGGTCTTAAGTTTTGGGGAAGCTTACGATTGACCGTGCTCACGCCGCGCAGCTTTCCAGCACGACTTCTGAAGTACAAAGGCTGCCAGCAGCACGCTGGTAGTAAATCCAGCAGGCACTCTCCAGAACCTCAGAAATAGTAGAAGTCTTGGTACTACATGGCACATGCGTATACCGAGCTTCAACTAAGATGATGTTCTTCTGTCTCACCCTCCCAGTTCCCCAAATCCACCCCTCATCCCCAACAAACCTTGGGAGCTGAAAGCAGGTGTGTTTGGGAAAGCCCCGTTACAGGAACTGGGCTTACAATGCCTCAAAGTCCCTCACGTAAACCTTTATTTTTCACAGGGCGCCTCTAGCATAAGATTACCATCTACCTTGTTAGCATGCCTTCTTTTCTAAAAGCTTTGAATAGCAGCTAGCCTGTGTACAGGTCACTCCCAGATTTGTCTTCTCATAACCAATTTTACTCATGCTGGGAAACTAAATCTACCAGTCTCTGTACAAGAGGCATCTCAAAGAAAGAAGTTTTTCCTTACTTATTTCCGTCCCAGTCGTTTTTTCTCCTACTGACTCGGAGTCCACGCTGCGAGCAACGTAGTCACAGGACTCCTCCTGCTGGCAAACACCTTTACAACTCCAGTTGCAAAGGGATACCAACAGCACAGGTTTCTTATATAAAAATGTCCACTAGAAACACGTACAGAAAAGATATGCTACCCGGCTGAAGATCACACCAAAGCTTCAAGTGTCACAGTCCCCGACGCATACCAACCTAGCTCTGCCAGTGCCCAAAACAATACGGCATTGCGTAGCCACCACGTGCAGTAATAGTTTATCTTCAGCCAGCGTTTCCCAGTATCTGGCAATTGGGGAAGACTGGGTTTTCCCCCTTGTTTTCCAAGTAGTCTTGAAGCTAAAGAGCTTAATGTTTCACTTAAAGGATCTGACTAAAAAATTCAATACTCTTCCGATTCCTTTCACATTTTTCACAGGCAGTTTTAGCAGAAAGCCTGATCTTTGTACTCAAAACCTTCACAAACAAGCATTTGACTTTGCTAAATGGTAGAACGCTATCCGCTAAGGGAAAAGGTAACCCTAAAACCAAGCAGCTTACATCAAAGGCCACCGATCAAAGACAGCCCTAAACCTTACAAGTCCATGAGCGCAGCCGAACACGGTCTCCCACGAAGCCTCCTCCTCTCAGCAGGATGGTATTACGAACCCCTGATGGACCAATTCCCATGCTGCTTATCCTCATGCCACAAAAAGCTTGTTTTCTAAGACCAGCGATCGGAAGTAAGGACGCCATTCTCCTCCCAAACCAGCTTTCCACCCGAACAACATAGTGCTCCCCTCGAGACTAAAACTACTCGCACGTGTACTGAAGGCTAGCCCTGCAAGGTACAGCCATCAAGAACTCCCTCTTGACCTAGTTGTGGGATGAAGCCCCTAGTCTCCTGCAAGCTCAAGTACTGACAAAAGTGACTACGTGTAAAACAACAACATTTATCCCTAACACTATTTTTAAACAGGCGTAACAGCTTTCCCCCCCTACACTCCCATCCTATTTCAGTCAATGCAAGTTTTACCAGACAGAATTTCAGCCACGGTATCAGCTTCACCCAAAGTTTGGAGGCTGACAATACCAATGGTACCGCAGAACTTGAACGTAATCATTCATAACGCCCGGCTCAGCATTTAGAAACATCTTACCCCTTCTAGGCACAGTTAGATTTTTTAAACCAACTTTGTCCGTAACAGGGTCGGGATGGGCTTTGTGCTTAGCCCAGCTCTTTGCGAGCAGTTTTATATGCTTCAAATGAAGCGCTTGGCCCAACATCTCAGACTAGCCTGACTTTTGGAGCAGAGGCAGAGAGCAGAACTTGGCAGCTCTGTCCCGGGGAAAATTAACACGGGAGTGTCTACAGCCGACAATTTAAATTCAGGACGTGTACAAAGCTGATTTTACTTGACATTTCCAAGACTATGCTCAGCTACAGCACAGCAACAACTGTGGGACTAGCGCTAATTCTCACCGCTAGCACCCTGGAAAACCCCCAGCAGGTGCCGAGAGACAAGTCTTGCCTGCATCTGTTTTGAACGTGGCATTTGTAACATCCCTGTCCTGCTCTTCTAACTTTACCTCTGTGCCATAATTTATAGCAAAAGCCCCACGAACTCAGTTTGACCCATACAGATTCAAAGTTTTTTTGGAGTACAATTAATTCCCATAGAAGTCCAGGTTTAGGCTGAGCGTCAGCCTAAACCCTTCATTTCCCACAACTGCATGCGTGCCTCCATGGCAATTTCTTCCTTGTTTGGGCAAATGTTTCTGTAGACACTAACTGCGAATCCGAGCTCGCTGCCTGCTCCTCCTTAGTTAAACTAACAGCAGTTTCACATCAGACAATTTTAAAAGCAATCATACATCATCTGCATCGCTAGATGTATTGCGGCACTCCCTTTTTTCCAAAAGGAACATCCGTGACCTTTTTCAATACTCGTAAATAGCGGGGATTCCAAGGCCCACACATCAACTCCTGCTTTCTTACCATCAGTAAGAGCAGACTTTTAGCAGCAAAGAGCCTGTGCCCTCACGTGCCATAACTCAATACTTCCCCGAGAAATCTTTTCGGTTGAAATGAAGCTGCCAACCAAATTCAGCTAACTTGGATTGTGCCGCTAAAAATTAGACAGGAGACAAGGAAGGGTAAACGCACTGAAAAAGGAACCAAGAGTATGCACAAAGAGTTTGCCTAGAGTACCTTTCACTACGGAGTAAATTACTTGAAATACGTTTCTACTTACGGCAGGTGACATGACACAAAAGCAGCTAGCACGGACTAGTTCATGCTCGGTAACATTCTTTGTCACTTCGCCACGTAATTGGGTAACCACTTTGTGGGCTACTGCCGTTTTGCTTTTGATAGAAGATCTGGGCTCTGTTTACCTACCAAAGGAGTATGAAGCACTCATTAACAGAAACTCTGGTAAAAAGAGTGCCACGTAGCATACAGGACTTGCAAGAACTTCACATTCAGGACATAACCTATTAATATGCCGCTCTAATTAATCAGAAACAGCTAAAGCATTACGAGCCCGTGCTTTGCAATAAGTACATTGGTATTAATTTCTAGAAGCCCGCCATGCCATTTTAGGTAGCCTTGCTGTAACAATTAAACTGGTTTCTAAAGCGTATTGGCACAAAACCCACGTGTATAACAATTCCCGCTCCGTAGGTTTTGGGAGTAAGCTTATTAAAGGGGGAATCATCTCGTGTTCTCTTCCTCCCTTTCATCTCTCCGGCACATCAATCGAGCATTTCAGGATAAAAATCACAATACACTCAACAGCTTGTATAATACCATTTCAGTATTACACACACCAGGGGCGTTATCACTTTATCAATTAGTAGCGTACTCACACGTACTCACAACTGCAGGATTCCACCTGAACAAATCCAGCTGAACATTTGCTAAGTTCAGGACCTACTTTTTTGGCTCACCTGACTTCTCATCTCTCAATTTCTCAAAGTATAGTTTTCTGCAGGAACATTTATTATTCCACGCTTTTATTCTTTAAAAGTACACTCGGTCGTCTGAGAGCTTATGATTTAAGTTCATCTGTACATTTACACTTAAGCGTCACTTTTTTTAAAAGCCACACATCTCCAACAAGACAAGTCTACCTTTTTCCATAATAGATAGTATAGTATTTGAAAAAAGCCAAGAAAAAAAAAATAGAGACCAAGAAACATATGCAAATGATATCATAAGCCTTGCTTTTCTGCACTAACAGGTAACTTACCTTCACAGTGCTCCTTTCAGGTTGCAAACAGCACATAACTATTATAATACCTCATAATAATCCTTGTTTATTTAACTCATCACTAATAAAAGCACTCTTTGCTTACATACGGACGCAAAAGGTTATTTGCAGGGTGAAACAATGTTCCTGCAAAGCAGTATCCTACCTTTTGCTAAGATTCAGAGTGTTCATCAACCCCTCGTGATCCATTTGAGATGCACCTGAGCTGAGAGCCAGGTCCTCAAAACAAAGCCCACCCCCATGGCTTGATCTCTTCCCTTCTCACAAGCACGCGCCCTCCGCACAAACTCCAAGTAGAAAAAGGCTACAGCAGAAGTGATGTACTGGCAGAGGATGCTGTACTTGAGCTAATGAAGCTAGACATATTGCAGATGAGGAGCTTATGCAACATGATTTTTTTTTTTTCTCCCCATTAAAAAAAAAAAACCATAAAACTTGTCATAAGTAATCAAGCCTTTTGCTGCAGACTAAGTTGTCGCCCCATTCTTTGTTGACTTACCAGTACACAACCATCAGTGATCAGTACTATCAAGTTACTCAAAGCACAGGGTGTGTGTGTGGGGGGGAAAACCACACAACTTCAAAGCACTTTTAAAAAAAAAAAAAAAGAAAAACCCACCTCTGTTTCTTCTTGATTACCTACCCTCAGCTATCTTCTGAAACTTGCCTGGTGCTCCAGACCAGAAATTAATAGACATCAGCATCAGGGAGCTGAAAAAGCTTTAGTCTACAACTTCAGCTTCTGCAGAACAGAGGAAGGAGGAGAAAAGGAGAGAAAAAAAACCCCAAACCCACAACATAATCTATTCTAAAGATACTTACAAATGACTACCGTTACCAGCCTCCTCATCACCAACTCCTGATCTAACAAGATTTGGACCAAATGGGATATTTAGGGCAGTTAACATCACTGAACGCATTGCACAATATTTTTGCCAGTCACATCGACTCTTCACTTTGAAGAGCAACAGATTTAGTTATCTTCTTCCTACTAGGCATATGAGCACAGCCCATAGTAAAGAAAGATGTGTTTAGATGCCTCTTCAAGTGCACTGGCATTGCTTTTTCCCCATCCTACCCAGAAGTCAGTGTGAAGCCTTCCTTGACCCCAAAAAGAATTTTCTGATCAGATTCTGAGCAGAGCCCCTCACATAATCAAAAATACACAGCGGGGCGTAACGCTCATCTGTCTAGCACCCTGAGCGACAGCAGCCAAATGCTGCTGATGGGAGGTACAACAATTCTTATGCAGACAGATAAGAGTAACCTCTGCAAAAAATGAGCCTTGCCTCCAATAATAGGAATGATTTCAAGGCCCAAACACAAAGCACCCTTCCAGATTTGGATAAGCTCATCCCTTTCGTAAACAGCCGATCCTTTTTGGAACCATCCTACATCTTAGGGTGCAATTCTGCTGAGCTAAGTTTAGCAACGAAGTACAAAAAAATATCCACTGAGAACTCAGGATTCTCCTAACACCTCTCCAGAAAGGAACAAGAATGCCACCTGCTGGAAACAACGTGGAAAAACCTGGGAAATAAATTCAGCAAAGCAAAAAAACCAACCTATTTTTAAACAGCCATTTAAAAGATGCATGGATATTTATGCTGGTCTCCAGTTATATTTAAGAACGATGCTGGAGGAAAACAGAGTAGGCAAAGTAAGGAGTGACAGCAGTCGCCACAGGCTGAATTGAATCCGGTAGAACAGTAAGATTACATTACACACACGCTCAAGGCCAGCTGCTGCAAAAAAAGGGTTGGTGTTTTGGTTTTCATCCGTTTGATCCACACCAGCCAGCCCCAAAGAACTAAGAGCTAACCGTGCCAAAAGAGGAACCATTGCCAAGCGGAGCCTTCTGATGTGTTTACGAGCTCAAACCCCAACAAGAGTTCAACTCACTTACTGGGAATTTACCCAACTGTGCTATGGCTAAGAGGGACCTCTGTTTCAATTAGAGTCTTGATTTTCAAGATTTTCCACCCATCTAAGGGGTACGCGTAGCTACTAAGAGTCAGAGAAACAAAGGTAAGCAGGTGGATAACCAAAGGGGACCCCCGCAGCCTTTTTTTCGCCCCCATAAACTGGCAGAGGGGATGGGGAGCCTCCATTCAACCACTAGAACGTGAAGGTCTTCTGGCCAGGTCTACGGAGCCTAGTGCACCTCCAGGGTAACTAACCTAGCAGGGGACGACAGCACTACAGCTCCCAGCTACTCACCGCTCCCATTATGTACGTGCTCTTCGTCTCCAAACGGTAACATGGGAAATACACAGAAGGCTCAGTTAACATTTTTAGGCAAAAAAAGAAAATCTCATCTGGAAATATAGCATGGGAGTCTTCCTCTGAGAGTCACTTTTATGGAAAAAGATCTGCTGCTGCTTGGTGTGAAGCCGCCCTCGCTCCCTCAAGCCCATCCACTTATCCCAAGAGGTTATTCACAAACCCATCACTAACAACTTCTATGATAGAAAATAGACAAGAAAGTGACACTTAAACTTTGTGGCTACACTCAGGTTTCATCCCAAAACAGTTTAAGCATAATTCTTTGCAGGATGGTACAAACCAACCATGGACTGGATTCTCTGAGGGGCATCGTATCACTTACGCTCCTCCCATGGAATACATCTCATTTTTCCTTTGAAAAAAAGCTCACCTATTACAATTTGTCACACAAACTAACCTGCGTTCAGAGGCTCAAAGTAGCAGAGCAGTGATCCTCCGTACACCTCTCCAGTATCTACGCACGCAGCTGAAACGGAAAGCGAGGTATCACAAGCACCACGCAGACGTTGCTCCCGCCAACTCAAAGGAACACCATCTCTGACTTTGCAGAAACACGGAACGGTAAATAAAAAAGGAGTTTCCTTCGTCGGCGAGTTATACAGCAGCTTTTCCGCGAGTAACTGCATTAGTCGCTCTGGGGAGGACCGAGTCAAGACAACAAAAGCATCAACATTCTGCAACTTCAACAGAGTAAAAAGCCCAGCATTACGGATGTAATGTGCGCTGGCCTTTCGGCTGCAACTGTGGAAACTGGATGGCGATACTTCAGTAGTTACAGAAATACTTTAATAAAAGTAAGAACCATTATGTGCAAAGAAAACAACAATACACAAAGGAGCTTTCAGCTACCAACACGAGGAATTTAACATGTTTTCAGTCTTGACAACAAACTCCTGTTTGTGACAACATTTCTCGGTACACAGAATTTACAAGTGAAATTCACATGTTAGATTTATTTTTTTCTTTTCATAAAGTACCATTTGAATGACACCATTTGCCTTCCAAGCTTCATCATCAGATCTACAAGAAAAGGCATCAGGTACTAAGAGTTTCTTGGACATGGTTTTGTTCACCATCTTCTGCATTTTTTTCTTCTTCTACTTTCTCCACCTGAGGCAGAAGTCCATCAAGGTTCAGTAGCAAACCTTCACTGGTTGACGATCTAATAACCAACCTCCACACAATAGGACCTAGAAAACAAAGAACACCACTAATTCCATCGCTCTACCACTTTTCATATCTCCAGGCTGATTTATCTTTTACTAATCCATACTGTGTTACGCACATGACCAGAATCAGAACTATACACACAGACGCATCCCTTTGGTACAAAAGGTTTACCACCACCCAGATCGGGTTCAAAACACAATCCACGCTCCGGTGCCATAGAAGTTACTAACTTGATGGCTGCTTTATTCCTCCAGTGCCCCTCCCTGGGCCTTAGAACGTACAAGTAAAGCTTCACACACACACTCTCCGAAACCTGAAATACAGGTGAACTCACTTTGGGAAGCGGTCCTGATTGGCAAGATATGGGGTGGGGGAAGTTTGTCCATCACCCAAATATTCCTACATGATTAATGCACAAAAGAAACCATTCCTAAATCAGGATCCTACCATGAAATGCCAAGGGAACTTTTTGACAGGAACTACAGAAATAGTCATATTCCTTCACGGGAAACAAATAGATCTACATGATACTCTGAGAACATTTGCCTGCTGGTATTTTTAGTCTTGGATTAGATCAAGTGACTTGCAGAGGAATGCCATTTTAGTGATAACTACATAGCTGCGTCAAGACATGCTATTACATATGTAAAGTCTGAAAGGAACTAAGGAACAGATAGCTCCAACTAGTTGGTCTAATTGATAGTTAGCAAGCGTATTCAGACTCCACTGGTGTAAAGACAGGTTAATAATCAAGTTTGCTGCCTATAAACAGCAAATAGTTTTAATTAAGCCAGTAAAAGACCCACCACAAGAATCCAGCCTGACACCGCAAAATCAGTAGAAACGCTAAGACCAGCGCCGTTTACCCTTAGTTCACGAGGTTGGTGTAGTTCACATATAAACTCCCTAAGGACACAAATACCATCACTTTCTGCTTCTATTTACTCCTATCTGAAGTCAGCTGACCCCTTATACTTTCTATTTGGGATGAAATGCTTCTAAAGGCATGTGTACTTGGCTTTTTGCGGTCTGTTCTCTGTCTGTACAGTAGTTATTATTAACAGCATCACTGGAAGAGATGCAACACGATTCTTTGCGCAAACATTACACCAGTATTAAAATTGTATTTTTCTTAGCTTAAACAAGGCTATTCTTCCATAAAACTATGTTCACAATCCACTCCAGCTAAGCAGATGACGTCCGTTTAACGTTTACTTTATTATGACAAAGACAGATAGCATGTTAGTTGTTCACATTCTTGGCTCAGAACAGTAAGCAAAATCCACAGGTACACCACACAGAATTCACACTTTTACTCCTTTGTAACCTGATCTTTTTGCTAAGGAATAAAAACAAACCAAAAAATTAAGAGCTTTTCCCTAGGAACAGCAGAAATTTTAAAAGTATCTTGACAACAGAAAATAAAACGGTTCATTCTTGATTTTGTTTGCTGTAACTTCAACTACCACATTAGAAGCACTGCTACCTACCGTAAGTCAATGGCTTGAAGGTGCAGATATCATTGATAACTGTTTGTAGATTAGCAATTATCTGCTCAGTAGGCATATCCAGCTGAAAAAGGATAAAGCAAAGTTAGCCATGGTGAAACTGAAAACCTAGATTGATTAATCTGAAAGCACTGGGTATGTATTTATTCTTAATTTGGATAGATTTTGGTTTTCTGTGTTCCCTGTTAAGGAGTTACAAATCCCATTAACAGCCTTATCCAAATGACTCGGAGAAAATAAGTATTTTATAGCACAGTGCATGGAATTTCTACTTTTTACATAAAGTATTTGGAAGCAGTGAGCTCTAAACCAATACCAGTTCTGTCTCTACCCTTTTTACACACCCCTGTTCCCACCCAAGGCATTTCTGACCTTTGAACAAAAACCATAGACCGACGGCTCCTCCTTCTGCCCAACGTCCTCGTCTGACCGAGCGCTTAAGCACACCTCACTTCAGACACATACGTGATCCTCACTGCACCCATCACTGATACTTAGAAGTGAACCGACACTCTTGCCAAAAAATTAATGCTTGCATCTTCCCTCATACACCCATCACTTTAAAGCATGACCGCTGGTCATCTCATCTGGACTCTCTTGAAGAAGGCGCAACTCACAATCAAGAGACGTGCCAACCTGAACAACCTCGGGTCAAAGCCGCCTCCCAGTGCAACACGAGCAGATTTTATTAATATCTCACTTATCTGTAAGTGTACCCATTATGTTGCAATAGAAATACTGTTATCCTTGACTACTCTCCTCCCAGATCTGGTCCATTAATACCTGTTTATGCTCTTCTGGCCTGCATAGCAGAGGCATTGCATTTGGATTATAAGTCTGCCAGAACACATTTATCTTGATCATCGTTACACCGATTGCCAAGTGCTTAATCATTCTTAAATTAAAAGATCTAAAAATTTGTTTGTTAATGCTGAGCATCTCACTCCACTGACAGACTCACCGTGCTGTACTGAATACAAAATGAAGGAATACGTGGAACAATTTCAACAAAACAATTCATCGGTAATAACCAATTAGAAACTATACCTCAAATGAAGGTTTCGATAGCGTTGGCTTCCGAGCCTTACGCTCCGTTCAGGTCTGAAGTGAACCTTCAGTTGGCATTCATCACCCTTAACAAAGCCTAGCAACATTGATAAGATACAGAATTTGCAAGCTGCTCTAAAGTTAGAGCTTTTTATAAGGATTTACAACTCATCTCTACACCACAACAGACAACAACAAAATTCTGTTCCTGGGTGCAGTGGAGAGGTGTGATTTGAGACACGATTACTACACTAGATACTTAATGGTCTGGGAATCAGCAAATAAAAGACGACTTAAAAAAAGCAAAATCGAGTACAAAGCATTTATACATTGAAAAATAAAGACTGAGCAACAGAAAGTTAATGCAATCAAAATAAACCTAATAGAGAAAGGTTTCTTCACAGGCATTTCTGTCAATTCCTTCAGTTTACAGCCTATTTTACAATGATTTCACTACCTAGGCAAAACCAAACAACTTGAAAGCTGACAGCTCTTAAGTTCAGTCATGCTTACTACAAGTCACTAACTTATATACAAATATACACGTCCCCTGCAATCTGCAACTGACTTAGCTGTCATACAGATCCAAAGAGTGTCTTCTGCTACACACTACACAAAAATCAAAAGCCACGCTGATGCAAAGTAACCAAGAATGGCACTTCCATTGCTTATTACCTTCTCTCAACAGACCTATCATTTGACCGGTCCTCAAAAAAACCCCAAAATAACCCAAAAAACCAAACCCCCGAGTTGATAGCAGTCTGGACATGTTACTGTTACATCTAATGAAATGGACATAGCATCTTAACTAAAATTAGACAAGGCTATCTATCTATAAAAAAAAATCAATACAACAAAAAGCTTCATGCAGCTTCAAATTAAGTGAAACAAGCAAAGCGAAGTAACCCCTCCTTTGATTCATGAGTGGCACTCATCCTCTACTTTTGCTATTCAAAGGAACTGTATTTACCATCTCAGCTACTAACATTTTAATCTCTTTAAAATATTAAAGCTATTTAATCAAATAAAATTCATTTCAAAGTAGTAGGAAATAATATTTAAAGTTAAGTGAAACTATTTTTAAGATGTATGGCACCCCCACATCAATAGGAAGACTCCACAGCAGACAAAAGGATACCACTCCAACTGCCTTTCTCATAAACGTGGTTTGCACAGAAGAAACATGAAATACCCATTAAATTCAAGTAAATCAATCCAACTTCCCTTATTCCTGTGTCCAGTGAGAGTCCTGCAACACTCACCTGCGTGACCATGTTGCTTTCATCTACCCGCTTCTGCCTGAATCAGGGCAAAGACAGCCTTTTTTGGGTTTTTGCATGCACTTTTAACAAAATAGGCACTTTCAACCAGCAGTCATTGCACACCACGTACAATAAATTTACAACAGGTGTAAAGCTTGAGCCTCTACGTCACTCTCAAGATGTGTTCTTCCAGCAAGCAGCATTAAGAATGTATGCTATAACATATCCTCCTAAAATAACGCCTGGTACAGCAGGGCGGATCAGTCTACACTCTATTCCCTGAACCAGTTTTCTACCCTTCCCGCCCGCCCCTTTTTGAAGCTGCCAGAACAAATACCCATTAGCACGGACCCAACCATGGTTGTTCCAGCCTTTTCTTCAACCGATGGCTTCCCACATCAAGTCTTGAAGACTTAAAACTCCCATAATAAAGGCTGCAATAATCCATGTGATATCTCAAAGAGAGAACAGCTCAAGCAGGTAACAGAAGACAACTGTTACAATCTATGCTTTTTGCATTGTTCCCTTCATCCCCCAATAAACAGATTTCAACTCTCAAGCATTTGAAATGACAAGAGTTAACAGCTCTTCCTCAACTGTGGGATTTTTTTTCCTCTCCCCCTGCTTTAAAGGGGTTCAAAGCTAAGGATACATTAGTCTTTTCTCCCCCCACCCCCCCCCCTTTTTTAAAAGGACACCGACACTTGGAGCCTTCGGTCCCCTTACAAACCAAGGGAGGTAGATGCTACTTCTAGTGCAAACTGGCATTTCCGTTCCCTGCCTTAACTCTCATTTCCGTGCACCTCTATGTTCTGTGTACCAAGTCCAAGAGATCTCTGGTTCAGCAGACATCTCTCCATACTTCTAAGCCTGGGAATAAAACAGTGCTCCTGTAAACACGTCCCTTCCCAGAAAACACATCCTTCTGAACAAGCCTTAAAATCTCCCCTCCTGAAACCATCTTACTCTTTTCCACGGAAAAACCATTTCACAGGCAGCTCTCTGCACAGGTAGGAAGATACACTCGAAATTCCTTCCCGCTGTCACATACTGTACGCCCTGTATGGACTCAAGACTTAAGTCAAAACCCTCAGAAAAAGTGACTTTAAGCTGCCCTTTGCATACAGCTCGATTCTGAAAGAGATATCCCGAGCAGCCTCATTTGTCTCCCTCCTCCTTTAAGCTCCGTGTCTTAAAAGGACATTTTATATTCTCAGTTTCACAATTTCAGATCTAATAATTAAACTTAACTGCTGCCAACTCCCAGGCTTTTCAAATATATCTCAATTACTACTAAGCAAACACCACCGAGGCTGCTGACTTACGTGGGAGCGCAGCGTTACATCAACCCACTGGCCGTAATTGAACTAACGGGCAACACAAGACAACGGCAGGACTAAAGGGAAAACATCTCTCTGAGAAACGCCAGCTTGGCAGTCTCCCAGAAACATCTACGCTACTGTTTGGAATACAGCAATACATCTTCGTGCTTTTGTGTAGTTCACAAATTATTATTTTCTCACTGATGAGATTTAAATTAAAAAAGCTCTGAATTTAGTGGTGAGCAGATATGCGTAACCAGTCAAGGCTCAGCCTCCCAGGGCCTCGCCTGCCCTCGATCTCCTTCCAGCACCGCTGCACAAACAGCAGGAAAACTAGGTCAGCTGAAGGATAGTAGCGAGAGAGGGTGGAGATGTTTTACCTAAGCCATAACCACCGAGTTAGCCCTCTGCACACAACTCCATACACAGCAGCGTGACAGAGCGTGTCACGCCCCACGTGCAGTCACCTCTGCCACACAGATGACATCCACTCCGCACATATGAACTCTGTAAATAAGCCCTCATCATCCTATTTCCAATCCAAGATGAAGAGTTCGTTCCCAAGAACCTACTGTTGACTTGCACAGAGTGACAGCCATGGCTGCACTGGGTCTTCTCAAGTGCCACGGAACTGCTGGGCTGAGCTGCCTAGACACAGAACCTAAGGTAGTCCGTTACACCAACATCTTACATCAGCAACAGGACGTGGTTTTAACTTCAGAAACTCTAGCCGCAGCTACAGGACATGACACAAAGCAAAACCAACTGCAATTGCACTGAATACTGTCAAAACATCAGAGCTCTCTAATCACCTTTATTAAAACCACAATTTTTCATCTCTACTATACAAGAAGAAACCTTACAATCATTTTAATTTGCAGGGTTTTTCTTGTCTGACCTACAGTATAAAATGATTAAGGTTTAAGCAGTCCAAAGCAAAAATTAAAGAATACAGGCACAACACTTGAAACCAAGACTGATCTACAGATTCCAGGCATTTGGCAGAGTCCGTTAAACTTACAAACGCCTAAAGATACTGCCTGCATCAAAGCGTACTAAATAAGACACTTTAGCAAAATCATCCCAAGAACCTCAGTTTTGAGTATCGTATAGACAAGCAAGCCGTTGAAATTCACATGTACAACTCGGACCAGCTAGCCAGAATTAATAAACTTGCTTATCTCTAACACCACCAGACAAAGCTTCAGGGGTTAGATAACTTGTACGCTTCCTTTCTGTACCAGTATCAGTTGAAGGAAAAAAAAAAATCAGGCAGGATTATGAATAGACAAAACAGAATGATAACAAAAAACACAGTTTGGAGAAGGGAAAATAACAATATATAAAAAAAATTAAGGAAAACATATTAAGGGAAAAAAAAGAGAGAAAAGAGACTCTTATACAATCCAATTTTTTAGATGACATCCAAGCACAAATTAATTTTATATTTCAGGTGTAATGTAAACAGTTCTTGCTTTTTGCTCCAGTCCAGAACTCAAGTTATCAAAATTAAATGAATCTGTAATTATTAAGTTAAAGTAAACAGGTTTTGATCCACCGGTGCATACTGACCGTGGACTGACAACTCACAGTTTATTTACTTAAAAAAAAAATCAAAATAACCTTTATTTCACTGACAGAAGAGTGCTGCAGAAGGCAGGAGGAAAGCAAAGCCTATGTTAAGATGTCAACTCACAAGAAAATTACTAGGAATTGTACCTCTTTCATCCTATTTAGTTCATTTTTACAATTCCTTGCCAATACAGTGGCAAGTACAGATCCCATGCTGGGCATCAAGTATGCCTTGCTCTGAGTTTTAGCAGAGCCATACTCTATCGTCACACATTACCAACGTACAGGGCTCACATCAGCTGAAGATGTCACGCAACAAAGAGTAAGCGTTCCATTTAGTTCAAAGGTCAGTTAAATAACACAGTTAAAAACGTTGGCAACACACATGGAAAACATGTTTCTCCCCCTCTTTTAATACTAACTTCAGTTCTGCTCCGTAGAAGAAAAACTTCAGAACTCTATATACAACTTACTCTTGCTATTCTGGTCTTGATTACACACTCGTCTTCTACCATGTACTCAAGACCTTCTCTGAAGAGTTGCAGCATTTTGGGAATATCATGGCCCAGGGAATCTAATTAAAAAAAAAAAAAAGCGCAAAAAAGTTGTCTGAGTAATGCTTATTAGTGTGGCTAACTGGGGTGGTAGAAGAGAAAGAATTCAGTCTTGCAATCAAAGTAGTTAAACTCCAATGAAAAATGCAGTTTCACAGACAAGACAATGGTGTCCTCACACACGCTATATAAATCGCTCGTATCTTCCCTTCTTCCTCATTTATGTGCAGACAGGAGCACCTAATACAGGAGGCAAGGTTAACAAAGGCTGCACTTCAAATGAAGAACGTGTTTATGTATACGTAAACCAAAGCTTTCTTACCTAACACAACTAAAGGAGCTTGAGACCCCAAAGCCTACTCAGTTAGGTTTAGACAAAGCCCCAAGTCTTAAAAACAACATCTACGACTACGTAATAACAAGTTGTTACACACAACCTGGAACACGCTGGCACGATGCAGCCATTCCCACAAGTCAAGACAGCTGTTTGTTATCCCAGCTGCAAGGGCTCATTTGACAGATTTACACCATCACTCAATTGCTTGAAATACCAGCATTACTTCTCCCACACATCTTTTGACAGCTCCAAGAAAAACCAGCCCTGGATAAGCTACAAAGCAAGCGAGTTCATAATGGCGTAATACGGCTTTCATTTCTACCAAAAATACCTGGAGTACTTTCTGTTGCAATGTTTTGGACAGGTTAATAGGTTTGTCTTAAATGTTTAGGAGCCTAAAAACACTGCCTGCAGCTTGCATAACATTAAGACAGCCGGGGCAGCGAAGAAAGAGATATGGTTCAAGATGCAGCGCTTCACGCAGCTAGCGCAGGCTCCACGGTTGAAAAACATGCCCCTCCTTGTTCATATTTGAAATAGACCCTTGACACATAGCTAAAATAAAGTAAGTCAGCAAGGGAGGACAAAAGTTCTCAGAGACTGAGATTCGCTGCTCTGAACACCTGACCTGGAGAGGAAACGTCTTGAGCATTGTGAAAAGGAGAGACCACGCAGATAAGGGAACAGGCTGTACTAAGGAAATGCATAAACAACTCCGCTGCTCAGTAGCAAGGAACAGGCAGGAGGAGCAGCAGCAGTCACGAAGCTGGGATCCACACAACTGCACGACAGTTAGACATTGCAACTATCTCGGTGCCTATGTTTTTTGCAAGTTGTTTCTGTTTTCCTGGGTAACTTCATATTACTATTAAGGTTTATCAGGACTAACAAGCATAGGGGCAACTAGCACGCAAATTCACCTTGATTCTAATCCCACATTTGCCTGTTGTACGAGAAAAGCACGGTTCTAGATGCCTCAAACTACTCTCATCTAAGACAAAACAAGCAGTTCAGTCATATACAGCCTAATACTCAAAGTAATTATAGATCCTCATAAAAAAAAAAGCTTCTGTGTCACTTCTAGAGTTAAGTCTTGTTCAGTACTTGAGATTCCCAAGAAAGAATCGCTTCTTACTTCTCTTTGTGCTTGGGTATTTTCGTCTTAGTTTGTTCCTTAAAGGTATTAGTTTAGGCATAATTGCAGGAACAGCTACGTAGGAGTCCACTTGGATTTCATCTTCTAAAATCTGCAATATAAGAAATTAAATATATTTAGGAATACAATCAATGACCTCAGGATGCAAGTTGACCTAGAAGCACGTCTGAGCACAGAAACTCATCTCTCACTCTTTATATGGGCTGATAACTTCAAGCTAGAGTTTACTGGACATGAGGTTTCTTGCTCCCTCCACCCCAGTCACTGCTTAAGGGAGGCTATTTACATCAGTCTTAAAAAAAACCAAAACAAATACCCATTTGATTAATTCAACTCCTCCCACAACAGCAGCTCCATTCTCCCGAGCTATTTCAGCTTCTTGCTCATTCTGTTGAGAGAGAGAAAAAAAAAATAATAATTTATAACATCTGTACTACCAATTAGTCTCTATCAACAGCACTGGATGGGTGATTTATCTTGGGACAACTGGGTATCAAAACAGGGTATTTACCGGTTAAGAAGCAAAGACTGTTGAAGGCAACCCAAGACCAAAAATATCTAGCCCTGGTGATTTAATATACAGCAGTAACTCCACTTCAGTCCAGGTGCCAGTAAGAAGCAATCAAGTCTTTACTCCACTTCTACTGGAAAAGGAGGAGAAAAGCCCATCCTGTTTGCAGAGCAGCTCTGTCAAAGCCCCTTTCTCTCCTCCCTCCATCCCTGGAAACTACAATCCACTGGCTGGAGCCAATATCTTACTCTAAAGAAAAGCACAGAACATGCTACCGAAAACCACTGTTAAATAAAGGTATTCCACTTCTGAAAGTGCTAGTAGACTTTGGCTTCAAAGAGCATTTAGAAATTAACCTCATCTGCCCTCTGCAAGGTTTCGCTTTCAATAGTCTGAAAAACAGAAAGCTAAAAGGCTTTTGTAAAAAACTTTGGCTCAAGCTTTTGATATGAGCAGACATTCACGACTCAAAGCCAGAACCAACTTTTCCTCACAGGAATAAACGGAATAGCTCCGCACTTCCATCCAAAAGCACTAGCCAGCACCTCAGTCGCTCAACCTTTTTCCACATAGACACCTTCACACGGCAGGGGATCTCTTGTCCCACACGAATTTGAGTGGAGGGAGAAGGTTGTGAGATGCAGCACCGCAGACCCCGGTATGCTCGAGCCTTTCGTCAGCCCTCCGTTCTGTAGGAATATTCTCACCTTGTAGCTCAGGTACAGAGTCTGATAAAACTTAAGCCCAAAGGGCAGCCAACTAAACCTGTGACAGTTCTCTACAATAATGTCATTAAAATATATGTAGGTCTACTCTGTTAGAATGATTAACTGGCCAAGGACAGCAGCAGAGGCTGAAACTAGTCTCATACCGACGCTACAACTGCTCTACGCACCGTTTCACATTAGCAAACTCCTGGGACAGCAGACAAAGGCTTTGGGGCAGAGGCTGTTAAGTTGGTCCGGGTTTTGGAGGAGAAGTTACTTATCCCCCAGCCAAAAGTGTCCAGGTACAGCACAAGTTACTGTGAGTAACACCCACTCGTATCCTGCGCTGCCTGCAAAGGCTTCAGACAGCAGGGTTGGACATGGCTGCCACACTAAACCATCTGCCTGTACTCGATAAACCATCTCTAATCATCTCTTACTTAGTCACATCTACACAGATGTTGGTTTCCCAAGTGCGCTGCTAGAATAAGCTACATATATGCAAACCTATCAAGATGAAGGAAATCCTGTAAGATGCTGGTTAATAAATTTAAACGCTGCTGAAGATGAATCCTAGACAGGCTTAAGAGTTCTCCAAAGCATTTGCAGAGTCTTCTCAATAAAAGGTGTGGTACTTGCACGGGAACTAGTCGTGTTATAAGATCATGCTAGATACACAACACGCATAAAGCAAGTAATTCAGGCTTACCCACCTCTGTGAAGACCAAGACCTTATTTGTTTCATCTGTGAAGCGATACGGCAGAAGAACAGTGCTTGCAAATGGATCCACTTTTTTCTAAAAAGTAAAGGAAAAAAATTTAAAACAAAACAAAAAAGAAATCAGGACTTAAGGGCAAGTTATACAATCGTGTGGAGTTGGTCTCCTAAATGGCAATCTTACCCACGATTTCCTTGCACATTCGTGATAACAAGCAAGCACGATACGTAAATTTTGCCTGCTTTTTCATGTCCAGCATATACTCAAATCTAAACTTGAGAGACACGAATTAATTATGCTGCACTTTGCCAACAAGAAAGGGGCTGGGACACCGACTCCAGGATTGCCACCACGCTCTGGTGCGGTCAGTAACGAACACGGAGGCGCTGAGGCTGCAGCTTATCTAAATGATGTTTCTGACGCAACAGCCAATGCAAAACATCGGCATGGAAAGCGTCTCTCACCGAGCCTTAAGAATATCACAGAGCCTCGAAAGCAGGAGCAAGAGCTCTGCATTTCTTTAAGCACAAACTTATTTTCCAGCTCTAAGGGACCCCGGATATACCAAAGGGATATTTAGTTACACGTGCGAAGAAGCCAACTCTGAAGTGGCCTAACTTTTTTTCTACTTATAGGGGAAGCAGAAGGAGCTTTACGCAAAGACTAAACTGGGCTAGACACCTTTAAATCAAACAGGTCATAGGCAAACAAGCAATAGCGTACTTTCAAGGAACATTATTTAAAAAAAAAATAAATAAATCAAAACAAGGTGAAGGACAGAGGGAGAAGAAGCTTGTCTTTACACTTCTCCCTGTAACAATCATCCCAGAACACCACACACGACTTTGGTAACACATCTTTAAGTGCAAAGTCCAAACAGACGTAAAGTTTTGTTTGATCGGTTCTGTCCCAACATTCGTTTTAGTCGCCTAACAGCCTGTTTTCAAAATCCTCGATGGTGCTACCTTCACCTCAGGAGTATGAGGGATGTTTAATAATTACGCACATATAAAGGCAAAAAGTCACCTGCAAAAGCACACATCTTCCTTGCAATCAGGGAAGCTGCAGGAGGCAGCCGAGAAGGCCGACAGCAGCACCTGCTCTGCACTTAAAACACAGCCATCTCGCGTTAAAAAGAAAAAATACCACAACACATATAGACTTCCAACCTACCTTCTTCTGTAGTGCCATATCCAGGAATACGTTAATGTAGACATACTGTTGGGGGTGAGTGAAATCCAGTTCCTGGAATTTCTTTAGCATACCCACAGCCTCTTCCAAGTCATAGGATGGCCGCTCATAATACCACGTCAAGTATACATCATCCACCGGCTTGCTCATCAGCGGCCGCCTCCTGGTCGCTTGTTTCTTTTTTGTTTCTTCCTGCTTGGTCCTTTGTGAACCTTTTTTTGCAGTTCTAAGACAAAGAAAGATATTGTTAGATCATCGACTGAAGTTTGGCACATGAGCCAAGAGAAAAAAGTAAATACTGTCATGTGTCATTTATTAAGTAATGATTAGTTAACAAGGAAGGTTCTACACATGAACAGCATCCCTTAAATTCATGCCAATTATTTGTCTCAGATGGCCAAGCCAGAACCCCAGTTTTCAGAAATCAAAAGCTCTGAAGGCAGTTAAGCTCTTCAAACAACATAACCGCTTTCCCATGGCATGGAACCAAGTTAATGACCTCCTATTGCATCAAAGCAAAACCAGTTTAGGATAGCACACCACCTTTCTTTCACAGGTGTCACCTTCACAGGGACCGGTGGCAGGCACTGCGCCCAAGCTCCTTCTACATGGAAGAAATCCCACACACCTTCCTGGTAATCAGGAGACACATCTGCAGGGTTTTTCTTCTTCTCAGAGTGGAACAGGGCAGTCCCCCCTTTCCAAAAAGGTTTATTCTCCTTTCCTTGCATGATTTTTCCTGCAGTTAACACACACTAGCCCCAATCCTTAGTCTCCTGCCTATTTTCAAAGGCTCTCAAATCAAGGAAAAAATATGAAAGTAATAACTAGATACTCCACTCCTCTCTTAACTATAGTGAAAGAATCTGCAGCCCTTCACAACATTTGGTGTACAGCCTGCTTCACTGCTCTGTAGACGGACATCATTTTTACTTCTCCCACTAACGCCATAATATTAGACTTACAGACAAATTAGACCCTAAAAAGCAACCTGAAGCAAGAAGAGGAACTGTTTGAAACCAATTCCATAAGCTCACCAGCTTTCCTACTGACATTACTCCCCAAGATGTAACCAGCTATACCCTCCAAAAACACACATCCAAAGTATCAAATCATTTTCTCCTCATAACCGTTACATTCATTATCACAAGAGTAACGGAAAACACTCCCTGCAAGTCCAGCTTAGATCTTCTCTCTCCAGGCTGTTTCTCGAGAAGCTGGCAGCTTGGGGAATGTCACCAAGGCCAGCTCGGCTGTTAGAGCAACACAGCAGACACTGAAAGCACTACACGCTCCCCCCCTCCACCACTACCAGGACACCCGACGGCCAAGAAAGCCGCTTCGGATGGAAGGAGACGCACTCACTTCGCTGCCGCAGCGTAGGGCCGGGCGGGCGGCACGGCGCTCATCAAGGCGGGGGCGGCAGAAAGGCGCTGGTTGAGCCCAGGGAAGACCCACCCGCGACGCGGGGCCAGTACTGCGAAGGAAAAGCAAACATCGCCTCAGACAAACGCCCCGACCTCCCCCGCCTCCCCGGGGGCGCCCCGCCACCCCCGCCCGAGCAGGCCCCACCGCCTCTCAGGATCGCCCCCTGCCCCGCGACCAAGGCAAAACTCGCCGGCTGGAGATAGAGAAGAGCCGGTAGCCAACCCCCACGCTTTCCCGGCGGGAAAAGCGGAGAAACGCAGAGGCCCCTTCACCTCTCCACAAGCAGCGGCCAGCGGGCGCCGCCATCTTGCGGAAGGGCGGCGGTGCAGCGCTGAAACCGTTCCCCCACGACGGAGAAGAAAAGTTCCGGGCGCGGACAGGCCCGAGTACTTCCGGCAGCGGCCGGAAGCGCCGCCCGGTGTTCCCCATACCGCCGTCCCCCCAGCCGCCGCTGCCGCCGCCCGCCGTTCCCGGGGTGTCCGGTGCTCGGGGCATTCCCGGGGCCTGATTAAACGCTTCCAGCCCGGTTCTCACCCGGCCTCGGTACGAAACCGGGGCTGTCCCCGCAGCCCTGCGAACAAAACTGACACGCAAACCTCCGCGGAAGGCGTTCAGTGGGCTGGGGCCGGCAGTGCCAACATGGCGGCTGGCATCTCCTTTGGGCAGCCAGAGCCGCTTCCCTCACAGCCCGGGATGTTCCCGCCTAAAGAAACACCTGCCGAGGTTAACGTTGGCCATTTCACTCTTAATGTGTTGGGGTTTTGTGTTTGGGTTGTTTTTTTTTTTTTCTGCAAGTCCCAAATAATTCAAGAAAGCGATTTTTCTGGCTGCTATCGCTCTTGTTCACATGCAGACGGGTTGGGAAAAGATCCACCTGGTCTACAAACGCAGCCTCCATCTGTAAGGGCTTTGGTTAACCGGGTCCGAAGCTGTTCAGATATATGCCATAAACGATAATATGCACGCTCCTTAAAGGGGGCCTGTTTATTCCACGCTGACGTGCTTTTGCCTAGAAACATCCCGACCTCCCGCAGCTCCGTTCCCCTCCCTGATAAATCCGTGCCCGAGAATATTCTCTTAAATTCAATCAAGTCCTTCCCGCCCCAAACTCTGAGCTCAGGCTCATCTTCTTGGTTTGTTTGGAAATATTTGTAAAATCTCTTGACTAGCAATGACGCTACATGTTTGTTTGCACCATGAGAGGAGTCAAACTTTCCGCAGATACGGCAGCGTTGGCCTGCGCGGGGCCCGTGGGCGGCTGTCGGGTGTTTACATCTCACCTGGCATTACCCCCTACGGCAGGGAATTGTTATTTTTAAATCAGACGTACGTGCGTACGTAAAACAAGTTGTAAAAAAAAAACGGTAAGGTGTTTGTTTAATGTAACTGTACGCTCAGTGGCCCGGGAAAGGATCAAGACGGGGAGGTGTGAGGGTGACAGGAGGGGGAAAAAAGCCAACATTTTTGGTTAAAAAGTATCAGCGAGGAGTGAAAAAGTGTGAATTTAAAACACCGAGGCAGAGCGGGTTTGGGGGAAGAGGAGCTTTTCAGATGGGCGTTAGGCATGTACGTCTCCTGTGGTGGTGGCAGATGTAACACAAGACTCACCAGGAGACTCTCTGATACGCACTGCGGTCTGGTAAGGACCTCCATCCTTTTTGCTCTTCCTCCGCGACTCCTCGCTCCCCTTGTGAGCCTCTGACTCGTTAGACACAAGGTCGCTGCCGAGGATCACGGATTTTGGCCCTGGGAGGGAAATAAGGGGCTCGTGGTGAGCGTGCATCCGCTCCCGACGCCTCCCTGGCTCTGCAGCCCGCTTCCTATCAAAGCCCCTTGCTCTGTCGCAGAGGTTCATTCTACGCGTCCTGCTCTCTGAGCAGAAATGAGGCTTTTTTTGCTCCAGCACGAGTCCAGGCAGCTGCAGCAGAAATCGAGCTCACATAAAAAGCTCTTGGAGCTGATCTGACCCACCCTGTGCCCCCAGCCGCTCCCTCGGACACCTCCCCGCACCTCTCCCGTGCTTTTCTTTTTCCAGCACCATTTTCCCACCTGGGATGTCCCACAGGTCACCCCGCAAAGACCGACATTCCTCCCCACCCCAGGCCCGCTGCTTTTATTTTTATTTTTTCCAGTCCGTCCTTCCCTTGCGGTAGGCCCATGTTCCTCGTCACCGAACGTGGGAACGGCCACCAAAAAGGATTTTGTCTGAGGGAAGGTGGGCTTTAACACTGGAGCGACATTTACCTGCGTTTCCTTGCTTCGGCTGCCCAGAAAAGCATCCCCCGTCTCACGAGGGTCCGTACAACTGAAATCTGGGCGCCGAAAAAGATTTCCCAGAGAAGGAGCTGCTGCCTGCGGAGAAACAAACATGCGGACCCCAATGAGGAGAGGTCTGCACCCTCAAATCCCAGACGGAGCTCTGCCCCTGCGGCCATTCGCCAGCAGCCATTTCCCCTCTCCCGCTCTCCCGACGCCGGGGGTGAGCGGCCCCCCCTACTCACCGCCTCTCCTCCATAATTTGGGGGGGCAAGCAGCCCCCCCACAAGTCTCCCCCAAACCCGAGCCAGGTCCCCCGGGCGCGCCGCAGGCCGCTGACCCTCCCGATGACGACCGCCTCCTCGGCTGCCGCTCCGGAGAGGGCTCCTGGCTGCCGCCAACAAAATCATGAGGTAAATACGGGGTGTCTTCCCGCCCTCGGGCGTTTCGGGGACCTGCCGGTGTCCCCGCGGACCGGTGCTGTCCCCCCCCGCGGGCCGGCGGTGCGTCGTTCCCCGCCCCGGGGCAGGTGTTGCCACCGGCCGCGGGGAGTGACAGGACCCGGCGTGTGCGAGGGTGTGAGCGGTGACACGGCCCGGCGTGTGCCCGAGGTCCCGTTCCCCCCCTCCGTCGCGGCGGCCCCGGCCCCGCCCGCCTCCCGCCGCCGCCACCACCACCGCCGCCACCTCCCCGCGCCCGCCCCCGCCTCCGCCCTCCGCGCCGCCCGAGCCCCGGCCCGCTCCTCCCCGCCGCCGCTGCCGCCGCCGCCCCGGCCGCCCCCGGCCCCGCGGCTCCGTCCCCGGCCCCGGCACCGCTCCCCGGCGGGCCGCCGCCTGCATGTCGTTGCTGCCCGCCGCCGCCGCCCCGCCGCCCTGCCGCCGCCGGCCCCGCCGCCCCGCCGCGCCGGATGCAGGTGAGCGCCGCGGCCCGACGGGGCCTGGCGGGGCGGGGGAGCGGGCCCGCGCCGCCATGTCGGGGCCCGCCGCCGCCCCGCCAGCACCGGGGCCAGCACCCGGGCCGGCCGCCGCGGCCTGGGCCGCCTCGCAGCCGCCGCTTCGCGCTCTCACGGATCCGTGTATACGGGCTCGGGGCGGGAGGGAGCCTGCAGGCATATTCACGGTGAGGGGCGGCCCGGAGGAGGCTGGAGGGTGAGGAGGGAGCGGGGGTCCCGGCTCGGCGGTGCGGGGGGGGATCCCTGGAGCCTGGGCCGCGGCGGCGTTGGCAGCCGCCCCCCCCCCCGAGCTGCTTTCGGGGGTGCCAGGCTCACCCCGTAACCCCGGCTGAAGGCGGCAGCCGTGGGGCGAACCCCGGCCGTGGGGCGAACCCCGGCCGTGAGGAGAACCCCGGCTGTGAGGAGGACCCCGGCCGTGGGGCGAGTGCGAGTGCTTGGCCCCAATCCCCTCCGGGCCGGCCACTGTCCCGGGATGGGACCTTCCCCGGGGGTGACCCGCCAGCGGGGCTGGGGAGGGTGTTTTTGGGGAGATGTGGGTCTCCCCGCTTTTTCCGGGTGGTACGGAGCAGTCCCGTACGAGGAAAATGGCAAGGAACGTCACCTGCAAGAAAAGCTGGGCTTCGAGCTCAGGCATTGGTGCTCGCAAATAAAATAACGCACCTAAACACTGAGTTTTTGGAACAGTTTGGGGCTTGCTTTTTAAACTTCAGTACTCTCGGGAAATATGGCGGAGGGCTCGGTTGCTTTCTGCCGTTTCGCTGCCACACCAAGTTTTATCTGACCTTCTGAAATCTTAAGACAAGTAGCCTTTATCAGGTCATTTTTGAAACTTTGAATAGGCTAAGTATTTGCTTTGGGGAGTTACAACTTCTCGTGAGCCGGCCTGCTGATAAGAATTTTAGATGGCCTTGTTTAAGCCGTGTGTGTGTGTGTGTTTGCAATTAAATTCATACCTCTGCCATCCCCTCTCTGTAATGCTCCGCTGCTCAGCCAAGCACAAATGTGCTTCTCGGCAACCTAAAACTAACCTGGAGGGGAAAGCACCTCATCCTGAAGTCGCTCATGGTTATACTTCTCGTGTGTTTAGACATGGCTGATAATGAAAGTGATGATAATGTGCCTATTTTTAGCCTCTGTCATTCCTTTGAGATGTTTTTGCCTCGGTGCTTTTTTTCTTTTTCCCCTGCTTAAAAAAAAAAAAAAAAAGTAGTACATAATTTCTAACAACAAACTCTTCCCTGTGCCACGACCCAAGGAATTCCTAGAAGCTGTATCCCGATTTGGAGGGCCAGAAAGCTCTGACGAAGGTGGAGCACGGCCTTTACAAACACAGCACTGCCAGCGCTTTCATTTCTGCCTTCTCCCTATCAAAATAGGAAGCGATGGTGAAATTTGTCCTGCCAAACGTCGCTCTTCCGAAACGCAGCCCGCTTTAGGTACGGCCACGTGCTGGCGATACCTCACAAAAGATAAAGGCAGGCTTTACATTTGAGGTTTACGTTGCGCCGCGTGCAAGCGCCGCAGCCTGACCTGACTTCCTGTACATAAGCCCTTCTCCTTTCCACAGCCCCGCGCTTCGGACGGCTTTATTCATTATTGAACGCGAGCAGGTTTGAAGGCACCCGTTTTCCCCCACGGAGGGTGACGGGAATTTATTTACAGCTTGGTTTTGTAATTTTGCTCCCGAGCAGATCGGCAGCGCACGCTTCTGACACCTCGCTGCTCCGTGCTCTGGAGTAACGATACGCATCACCGTACGCACGACCCGCAATCTCGTGTCGATTCATCCGAACAGAACTTATGTTTGAGCGTTGACTCGGGCGTTAAATGCTCTTGCCTGCTGTCTCCAAAGATGATTGAAGATGACACAAAAGCCTCGTTACCGTTTTGACTGTTCGGTTTAACTGAACGGTGGGAATTTTGCAGTGCCTTGCTGTCTGCTAGAGAGATTCTGTTAAAAACAACAAAACGCTTTCCGTTTTGTTCTTTTCTTACTGTTAAAAGTGAGGGTGGTCTACTCTGAGCGCTCAAGTACAGCACTACTGAATTTATTCCATTTTATCTTCCTCGAGGGGCTCTTTCTAATTTAGTTTGTGTATTTAATTGAAGGATAAAGTACAAAGTAAATGGTTGATAGGTATTGCCACGTTCCCGAGCTAAGTTTAGGTTTCTTCTGTCCTCGGAAGCTGAGATCCTAACGTGTCAGCAGCACAGGAGTAAGACTACCCCCCATCAGACTGTTAGAAAAACTTAGTTTGGCAGCAGCACGAAAACCCACAAAACCGTGCAGCTTCATTTCAGTCGCTGTTGAGTTTCCCACCCGGTCTATATGGTGAACTTCTGCTGGCACAGCTCTGTCTGCGAGCGCTGTGACGAAGTGTGACCCGTGACTGACATCGCTGTGCCAGCAGAAGTCCCAGCTGTAGAAGCAGTTATCTGCAAAAGTGCGCTTTTACTGATATAGCTTGTTTTCGTTTTTAAAGGGTGTTTTTCCCTATCCTGGTAGCAGAGCTGCTGCCAGTAAAGCACCGCGCTCCCAGGGATGTAGTGTAATCCCACATTTATTTGCCTGGCTCCGAAGGGACAACCGGTCAGGGTGTATTTGCTGTGTGCTGCTCTCCTCTTCCGGTCCACCGTCTGTAGGAGCTCAGTCATGTTCGCAGGGAGAATTCTGTTGTGAAGTAAGTGATGTTATGGCTGCTACTTGTTTTCTTTCTTTCCAAAGGTGTTTTTAAAACTTTTGTTTCATGTGATAAGCTGGGCTTTTTTTTTTTATTTTCCCCTATGCTTGTTTTTCATAAACAATCTTGTTTTTACAAAGAGCGAGGCGGGCTTTTGACCAAGGTTGCCAAGCACAGTAACATTTAGCTTTCACACCAGTCTTACAAGAAGTAAGCCACAAAGTGATCCCACGGTGGGTGTGAACTCTGGTAGCAAAACGAAAAGGCACCATTGGAGAAAAATTAATTAATTTCCACACTGGGGTAAGTCTTTGCTTAATTTAAATCTAAAACACTGAGAAGAAAAACATACCTTTAGCTAGATCGCAGCAGCTGCTGTCTTTTTTGTTCAGAGTCCACGTGCACAGATGGGGAGGTGTATTTCTTTTTTTCTTAGTAAAACCTTTCCGAGGCCTTTCTGTTTTTAAGTTATAAAACTGGGTGTCGGTAACATGCATAATTTTAGAGCAAACTTTAACTTAAAAAAAATAAATACTACCTAGATCAGCTTTAATCTGTTGGACACTTTGGGGTTACTTGGGTTTAAAGGAGGAGATAAATACGAATAAATGTATTTATCTTACTATTTATTGGAAAGAGGTTTTGGGATGCCAAAAGGGCACTCGAGGCACTGGATGTAACGTGATTTGCACAATACTGAGAAAGCAAACATAACAGTGGAGCTTAGTTGTTTGGGAGCATAAGATGGCATTAGAGAAAACTTAAAAAAAAAAGATAAAATATGTCTTAGGCATATTTAGATTCGGGAGGATTTGCTGTGGATTTACTACTTTAGAGCATTAAACACTAAGCCTCTTGTAATATTTTTTTTCCCCCCAAATTCTGTCATTCTCTTGATGATAGCGTGTAAGGGTGCTTGTTACTTGCTTTCCTCAGTTTAACAGAGCGTTCCTCTTGTCTCGAGCAGATGTGCTAGCGCCGTAAAGATACAGATAGCTCTCCTCTGCGTTTGGTTTGCACCACTGGTGGCTCAGGGTAGGGAAGCAAGCTCCCTTTAACGCTGCACTTAGCTAGCACAGGACGCCCAGCTGGCAGGTCTTCCATCGCTCTCTGACTAGATCCAAGAGCTGTGCGTTCTCCTCCATTTATCAGGTTATCGGTTAATGCAGCGTCAAAAACCCGCAGCAAGCTGTTTGGGTGGCGCAGCCGTCCCGGCTGAGCCGATTGAACTTTGCTGGTGTCGGAAGGGGAAGTGCTGCTTTGCTCCCAGCCCTGCTCCGCATCAGACCCTGTAAAGATTAAAAAAAAAAAAAAAAAAAAAAAAAAAAAAAAAAAAGAGGCTGTCTTAAGATGTTTCTTTATCGGTATCTTTAGCTGGTGGCAACGTTTCTGGAATTCTCTTTATCTCCTTCCCCATCTTAAAAAGGCTTGTGCATCTCACGTCCGTCTCAGGCAAGCTTCACGCGCACGCCTCCTGCTGCAAGACCCACCCCCAGAAAAAGATCAAACGCCTCAGAGGTGACAAAGCAAACCCTGAAATATCCCACGGGAGATGGGAAAAAGACTTTAGATGCACAGGATGGACTGGATCCGTTTGTGCCCCTTTCCGGAGTGCCTTGGACTGGATCTCTGAGCGGGGTGCAGAGAGGACCGCGTAAGGCCGTTAGCTGAACATGCTGACCGGCTTTGGTTGAAGCTTGGTAAATTCACAAAAGGGCTATGTGACAGTTACCTGTAAAGACAAGGTACTGGGCATGACTTGGTTTCTGTTATTTGGAGATAACTCCTCTCTTCACATTCTAAACAAACAAACAAACAAAAATCCACCAAAAAAACCCTAACCCCAAACTGAAATTACTCTGAATAAAAAAAGAGCAGCAGTGGAAGAAAATCTCTCCAGAACAGTTGATCTGGAATCCTGTTTAGAACAAGAACTTTGGCACATCTTCCTACAGAGGATCAAGAAGTAACTTAACAGTTACGCTACCAGAAAGCTTTCCCTCCAGGGTTCGAGAGATGGTCATTGAAAATATGATTAAAGATAGGCAGAAATGCCTTACGTAAGGCAGAAATGCCTTATGTGCTGTTCCACAAGAAGCAAGTCTTATCCCTTTCAGGGAGAGATGTTAAACCAGCACTGATAACAATGCTCCAAGACGAATTAAAAGCAGCTCCTAACAGTTTTAGCTACAAGTCACATGCAGTCAGTGAGCAGAGAGAGTTTTTAAAGCTGTACGAAGTCAGCACCCAGGGCCAAGGAACAGAACCCCATTTAGCCATTGCGTGTCACGCACGCAAGTAATTTAACTAGAGCTGCTAACCTGCCTGTGTACACAAGGAGCAGATAAGGTTGTGTGTGTTCACCTTTACTTTGGCATTTCCTGATGTAAATGATTAATGGCGTTGTATGATTGCACGGCATTGTAGCTGTTTATGCTTAGCATTTAGCTAAATGGTTTATTGTCTTTCACATTCTGCTTGCCACTGAATGAGCTTTATGTTTTCTCTGAGAAAGGTATATAAAACGAGATTAAAAAGGGCTGTGGGACTCTATCCACACATTTCCTAGGATATGAAGTCTGTGGGATAAGTGCATATTTTAAATAAAGTTAACGCCACGTGTATGCTGTCTGCAGGCAGATTTCACAGATTTACAACACAGTCCTGTTTAACAAAGGTGCTCGCCCATCTACACTAGCAGCAGAGAAATTAAATACTTTTCCCTTTTTTATCAAAACTGCACAGGTTGAGGAAAGCGAAACTTCCACTTTGAGCACAACAGCGAGAGTAAGGCCAGAGGAGAGGAAGAGGAGGGGTTTTCGCTCTTTGCCTCGCTGCCGAAAGCACGTTGAGGCTTGTGTGACACCGATGGGTAAAAGCGGCTGTGTCAAAAATAGCGATCTCCGAATCAAACTGCTGCCTGGCTCCAATTCAAGTAGGTCCACTTGAGAGAAAAGGCTAGAAATAAAGACGACAACCCTCAGGAGAGAGCATAGACTTTCTGAGTTGACAGGGCAATGGTTTTTAGTTTTGGGTTCCCTCCTGATTTGCAGCTTGAGAATTGGTAAATCTTTGACTATTTACAAACACCAACTGACCACTCCTTCAGAGCCCCCTGCCATCGTTCCTGCTGATGTGAATCAGGATTGTTCCTGACCCTAAACCAGGCGTAAAGGAAAACCTATTGCACCCTCGGCTAGGAGCAACAAGAATTTTTATGGCTGGGAAACAACCCGAGGCAGCTGTCCTCAAAGAGCCCGGGAACCTTTGCCCTTCCCGAGTTCTGCACCCACCCGTGGTCTCCGACGGAAAAGGGCAACGCAAACCAAAGCTCCTGACTGAGGGTCCTTTATCCTGGTCACCAATCCTTCCACAACTACTACTGCAAGTCCACAACTCCCCGGTCTCCTACTTACAACCACTTGAAACAAAAAAAACCTAAACCCAAACAATTAAACTATCCTAAATGCTTTTTAAAGGCAAAAAAAACCATTCATGGGCTGAGGCAGCTCTGCAAGTTGCAGAAAAGAGGAATGTTGAGCCTTGTGTTGCTGCAGAGGGAGGTTTCGTGGTCCGCTTTTGGGGCAGGCGGGGAGAAAGCAAGTCCCGGGAAAGGCGAGGGGGAAAGGGCATTGCCTTCTGTTTAACCGTACACATGCCGTGGCTCACAGTTACCGACGCAAGGGATCCGCAGCCATCACCTTATGGGGTCCCAGCGTGGAAAAGGCAATTTTCCCCACGTCCAAAAATGGCTTTGGTTTTCTTTTTAAGACATTTTGACAACTCGAGAAACTTGCCTTACTGACAGATCATTTTGAAAAGGAGGTTTTTATGGGCTGCTAAGCAAGGTTTTGTGAATGCTAAGATGTACGCCTTCTTGGGTAAACTTGAAACCCAACAAGCCTGTTTTGTTTTCATTTCTTTGGGTATCCAACTACCTGCTGAAACAACCGTTTTCAGTGAGTTTCATCTCTGAGTGAGGGACTGAAACCTCACACTGGGACCAATAGTACAAAGCGACTCCCTCCTCTTTTTGTCCTCTCAGCTCTGCTGTCAGGGTCCATCCAACATATTTTTTTAGTTGATCAGATTTCACAAGTACAAAGATAACTACAAAAAACATCCGCTTTTGGTCAAGCTGTTAATAATAGTCAGGATTTGTAGATTGTGCTCAAGTTTGCTGTTTACCCTGTAGGGCAGCTGAATGAATTGATTGCGTAGTTTTCCCCTCGCTTTTCAGGAATGCTTCCATCTGACTGAACATCTTTGTGCCTTCTAATCACAAATTAGTTTTGCCTTTTTTTTTTTTCCTCCTTCCTAAGAAATCAATCTAAAGGCTTTCTCTGAAGGTTCTGACTTGGCTTTAAGTACAAAGAGAGAAAAACTTGTTGAGGAAGACTTCCTTCTGCAGATTTTTAGCTGCGGGTTTTTTTGGGTGTTTCCCCCCCCGATGTGATACTTGCAGGAAAACTGAGAAAGGGGGAAAGCAGAAAACACACTTTGTGGACTTGCCTGGATATTACTGTCCTGTGTTTCCTAAACAGCGGAGTGGAAAGGTGGTCTCTGCATTTTCTTAGACTCCTGGAACTTGCAGCTCCTGGCTGGAAAAAGCCAACTGGGGCAGTGCTGAATGTAGTTCCAGAGAGCTGATTACTGCTTCCTCTATACCTTAAAATTCAATTTTTATTTATTCTGTTACATGAATTTACATCTGGCCCTGGAAGTGGGAGAGAGCTAGCACAGGATGAATTATCCACCCAGCAGAAATTTCCACTTGTGAACGCCTTTCCTCTAATCCTTTTTTGTTTTGGAAGGTTAAGAAAGCAAAAGGAAAATGGGGCCAGACAACTTCTCACATACTCAAATACAGTCACAAGTGCCAGGAAGAGTTCAGATTGTCAGATGGCCCTTGCCTTGCATTTTTTCCTCCAGCCAAATTACATCTTACCATTGGGAGTAGTTCAGTCTCTAAGTACGTTTTTGTACCTGCGCAGTGATCCTCTTCCGTCTCCCCCCTAGTCTGGGGCGGAAGATTGCAAAGCAGCGGAGGTCATCAGATAAATTAGGAATATTTCGGGTGGACGAGAGAAGCGCATACATTAAATATTTGAAATCTGTGGCTAGAAGAGGAGGTTTGGATTTTTTTTACAGTACTAAGATCTCTTTGAAATGCCTAGGATTACAAGGTTATATAGCCTTTTTGCAGATTTATGTAGCAAAGTCTGGGTGAGGCTATGACCTTAGGATATCCATTTCATTTTTGATGTATTTTTTGGTGTACGGTTTGACTTGAAGACTGCTCACTGACTAGTTCTGTCACGAACTGCAAGACATTTTTCTGCCTGCTCTAGTAACCCCTAGGTGCTGCCAAACGAAGCTCCCCGTGGACGTAAAGGTGGTACCGCTCAACGTTCAATTGATGGCCATTTATTTCATGGCAGCTGCAAGTACGGACAAAACAACCCTGGATGTGTATGCGGGGAGATGAGTATAACTCAGAAGTATTTTCTACTTGGAAAATTACATGTTTTAAAACCTCAAGCTGTCAACAACGCTACTGCATTCCTGAATCCGTACCTGCCTCTTCCGCATACCCGCTGTGTCTGTGCTCTTCCTTTAGCTCTGTTTCTGTACAGCAGCGGTGTGCGTGCTACCCAGCGGTGAGCCACACTTGGTAGGACCGAGGCTTCAGACTGTATTTCTCCTCTTTAACTTCCTTGCAGAGATCATTATCTTCTTTGCAGGTTTATACAGTACTTAGTGTCACAAGTGCTTGGACTTCCTAGCACCTCAGTGCCTTGAAAGCGAGCGCCAGGGCTGCAGCTCTTCTGACGGTGCCTGACGGCTTGCGTAACTCCGCATCCGCAGCGAAGGACCGTCACCAGAACTCAGCGTGACGGGGAGGGAGGGGGGACCACGAGGAAGCCTTTGCAAACGCAGACGTTAGGGAAATCTTGAATTAATTTCTCACGTGCTAGCATCTTAAGAAATAATAGAAAACTCACCTGTGTGAAAAACTTCAGCAAAAATTGCCAAAGATATTCCCTAGTTAGGTAATGCACGCGCTTGAGATGAAATCCCATCAAGTGGCTGAACAGAGAAGACCGCCCAAGTTCAGCCAATCTTCTGGCAGAAGAACGACCACGATTCACGTCAGCTCTCGGCCGTGCCCCCTGCCAGCTAACGTATACCTCAGGGTTTTGTCCTGTATGGCCTACCTCTCTCTAGTAAACTAAATATTAGAGTTATCCTTCTGGGCAACAGAAGTAGCCTGCTAATTCTGGTTTAGAGAGCAGGATACCTTCCGCACGGGGTAGCATCTTGACCCTCTAGAGATCACAGCTCTTGTGTGTCTCGTTGCAGGCAGATTTCATTGATGCTCATAGCTTAACCTCCAGATAATCTCACTCTGGTCCCCGCAGAGATCGTCTTCGGCTGTTGTTGCTGTAGTTCCTCATTTTCCATCTTGCTGGAACGCAACTAGAAGAGTATATGCTAGTTGTCAACATTGATTTTGAAACTACATCTAGTATTTGGAAGTGTAAGTATTGTGTAAACGCACACGGGAAAGATTTGGATAGTCATGGTACAGAAGCAGCTGAACTAACTATCTTTCGATATCCAAATAATATGCTTTTCTCAGGCTATCAGGCAAACTTTTTTACTTGGCCGATTAAAGAAGAAAAGTACATTGAAATACACCCTACCGCAAAAGGGGTTTAGGTCTATAAACTGCTTTATTTTAAAGAGATCGCTTTTCTTTCTCCTCCTCTTGTGAGCATCCAAGCCTAGCTACTTTGAGCACTAGTGCAGCATCCTGTGGCCTGTTGAAACTGGGCTGTAATATAAAAAGGCTCATTTATTGTGCCAGCGATGGCAAAATAGTTTCCACTACTGGCGTGTACTTTTTCCTCTAGCTGTCCCCCGCCGCCTTTCTTTTAAAATCTTGAGCTTTGACTCATCCAAATCTACCTGTAATTAAACAGGGCAGGCCTTTAAAGCTATCTGAACTCAGTTTTGTGGTGGCAGATTTCCCTGTTGTTAATTATTGCTGCAAAGAACAGATTATGAACGATAAGCTCACAGTTATCGTTCTGTCGTATAGAGAGAGTAGCTGAAGCGCTGCTGGGCTTTGCTTATTTTGTTAAAGCGCTGGCAGCCTACCACTTAAAGGGCAAGATAACATCCTAGCTGGAGAAATCATCTCATTTGTTCTTTTCTCCTAGCACAAACTTTTCTTTGAAGGATGAAAGGTTATTGATGATTCAAATTGTATTTTAAAGAAAGGAAGAAATGTTCATTGAGAAGACCACTTCCAAGTGACTGCAGCGGTGCATGTGAATTATTAATTCTGGTGTAGCTTTGCTCAAAAAACAGGTCGATAGCTTGACTTCTCTCCAATTATTGATTGTGAGGAGTTGAATGAGACAAGGTGCTGGCTCGGGGCAACCCAAACAGGGTCTTTATCATTTCTAAGCGAGCGACTGAACGAGCCGAGCTGTCGGATTAGGCTTGTCAGTAAAACAGCTCTTTCCCTAGAGGCTCGGAGGGATGCTCGCACACCGCCACACTTTCAGCTCACTCAGTTCTCGCCGTTGAGAGTTTTCTGTCTCCCCGGTCCCATCGCTGTCAGACCGGTACTAGGAAAAGCTTCTGCTTTAAGCTGCGGCCACGCACGGCTGCTGGTCTGCCGTGCCCACCGCCCAGGACAGCGTTTTGTCTCGATGCTTGCTGCTGATCCGGCACCGGCTGCTTCCTTCCCCACACTCCCGGGGACTTCGGTTGCTAATCCTTTAAGCCACTCTGTCCTGTATCTCATTAAAAGACCAGCGCTGTCCAGGGGATGGGGCGGCATTGCAAATGGGTCATTTCTTTGAACTAGTGTAAACAAATGCACTATTTAAACCATCCCTTTGGGGGCTCCTGATTAGATTTATTTACAGGCTGCCTGTTGAAACTCTTCTTGCCCATAATAGACTCCTTGTATGCATTTCTGTTAAGCAGAGCTTGGCTTTTGAGGAGCTACCTCCCCCGTGTTTGCACGTAAACTAGCCCCTAAGAGCTCCTTTGAAAGCAGTAAGTATAAAAGGCATCTGCAGACAAAAGCAGGTATTGCTCTACGACTTGATGCAGGACATTCAAGAGTTGTCATGTACACAACCGGAGGTAACAGACTATTTCCAACAGAGCAGAAACTGTTCTTTTGGAGTAAGGGCTGACATGTTAACTAAGTACAGAAATTGAAAATAACTACATAATGCTACATATTATTTCTGTGCAGTAAATAGTTCAGCTGTTCTTGTAAGTGGAGGTGTGACATAGAGGAAGAGGAAGGGTGGAAACCTGGATATTCTTGCATTACCTATGATTTAAGAAAAGACTCTCTGCTTCATTTAGAAGAGATGAGGGAACAGGGGGAAATAACTAGTGGGTGTATGTCAGTAGGACAATTAGCATTTCCATCAAGCGAGCGCCAGCTGGCTCTAGAATTAATCAAATACAGCTCATTCCCTCCCTTCCCACTCCTCCCCTTGGCTTTTGCTGCCCTTTTTTTCCTTCCCCTCCAGGGTTGGCTTCTACGACATTTCTATGCTTCTCTGGGCTTTTACAGTCTATGTTCAAGTGAGAACACGAAGCCCCCTGCGATCTCACTGAATTTACTATCAGCTGCGGGTTCTCGGTTACCTCTTGCGTTTCACTATTCCCGCCCCAACTTGAATTTCCCTGCGCTCGGGCTTGCGCCGTGCGTGAAGACAGGCAGAGGAGGAGAGCGGCCTCGCAGGATGTGGTTGCTGAACGTCGCCACGGCCGGTCGTACATCTTGTTTTGCTTGCCTTACAGGGGCTCGACAGCACACGAGCAGCTCTGCGCGAGCCGAGCCAGTACCCTAACCAGTGTGCCGGGCACAGTCCATTCCTTGCTGGAATGGAAGAGAGCTGTGTAGTTAGGGTAACAGTGACTGTGTTTTCAATCCCTGAAAACACTCCTTTTGTACCACAGCCTCTAGCAGATCGCCATGAACTGTCCCACCTCTCGCACGATGAATAACTCACTGATGAGCAAGGAGAGGATTTTCTGTGAAACTGAAATAGCCGCCTCTTACCGAGCCTAATCCAAGTACCACATGGAATAAAAACTAGAGCAACGTTTGGACAAATTCCATCGTATTGTTGCTGTGCTTGTTGTTAACACGTCCTTTTCACCACACTTCTGGGTTCGCTAGCTGGAGCGGGTGAGCGCAAGTCCAAAATCCTGCATGCACGTTCTTGCGGGGTTGCCAGCGCTCTGATAAGGACAGCAACACTTTCCAAATTATCAACGAAGTTTATCAAGCAGTAGTACTCTCTTCCCGACCCTGAAGTTAATCCATGAAGACGCCTCCTGCCTGTGCAGCCTTGTTCCAAGCCTGGTAGATGGCCGAGAGTTTCCCTTGACTGTGGCAAAGGTAAAATTATTGTAGTAAGAGTCTGTTCCCTTCTGCTTCTCAGCACAAACGTGCCTCCTGACCCGTTACAGCTTAGAGGAACGGCTTCTCATCCTCTCAGCATCAGCACGGAGATCCCACCAGTTAGGTCTTTCTGCTTCTGCTTCTTCTGCCCCTACATCAGCTGCAACATAAAGCTATAGTCCTTGAAGGAGATCTGCCTTGTGATAGGTACAAGGAAGGACTATGAGAATGACTTTTGAAGCTTATTTTGTTGAAATAGTTTCTACATGTAATATTTATCTTGATCATGTAGAAGACGTGGCAGTTTTATTAAAACGCTCAGCTTGCAATATGTGTGAAGACTCCCCAAGAGTTTCAATTTAAGTAGTGAATCTAAGAGTAACAAAGATGTCTTACTACAGCAAGTTTGGTTTGACAGACATGACTGATGTGGTTCAAGAAAACCCCTCTATTACCTTGCTGTATTTTTAAATGCATTAGCAGATGAGCAGAGTCGAAGCTGATGTAATTTCTAACAGCATTACAGAAGTAAGGTCCTGTATCTCTTTGCCACTTGGAGCCCAGGAGCCCAGATTAGTTAAAAAAAAAAAAAGGTGGCAAAAAAAAAAGGGGGGAAAAAAAAAAAAAAGGAAAGCGGGCTGAGGCCCTGACTACAGGTTACTATAGAGGCAGAGTTACTGTTGCTACAGACTTGAAAGGAAATATGAGTAAATGACCTTTAATACTCTACATTTCCACAGTTCTGGCTATGTGGTTTTGGACTCTTTCTGCTACATAAGAGATTGTGAGTACAGATCAATAGTCCTACTGAGTTCATCTAGAGGAGCCCTCTGCACAGCAGAGCCAGCGTGCCTGCTCGTGAGAAACAATTTGCTTGGACGGATGATAGGAATATAAATACATCTTCTTACAGATTTATAAAAGAAAATATTTTTTTCAGTTGTACCCGTGGACTTCATCGTTTGTGGCTAGCTCCGTGGAGCTAAGCTTGAAATCCTAATTGTTATTCCTTAGATTTAACACTAACTTCAAATTTCATCTTTTGCCTTGCGATTTTTTCCCACTTACTGTTTGACTATCCTCCTGTTGGTAGGATACATACTTGTATCCAGGTAGTCTCTGTTTATGTGCTTTGATTATACTTGCCTCAACGGTCGTTTGAAATACCAGTATTGGGAAAGGACAGTAACACAATACTTACTTTCTCTCTTTAATAAAAAAATCTGATGAAGCATTTTGATTTGTTTCACTGATCATCTCTAATCCCAATCAAGTTACTTGGAATAAGAAACTGAAAAGAGACAGTACCTTTGTTGGCAGACTCACGGTGCTCATTGAACTCCTGGTAGAGACACCGTATGCAGACGTGGTGGAACATGTTCCTGCAGGAAAGCGCAACAAAGAAAACTCAGCTCCAAGCAAAAGACTATCAAAATCCCCCGCGCGTGTTTTCTTGCTAGTATATGTACACTAGATACTATATATACTGATGTACTAAGTACTTTACCTTAAGCTAACACATATGTACGTATCCTAGTATTAGCAGTTTTGTTTTGAATCCCCTTAAACAATCACCTTATGTTCTCAATCTTCACACACACCCCCACCACATACTCTAAGTCAGTTTTTATGTTTGTGGCTATCGGCTGTACTTCCCCTTCTCCTTTGGGAGGGCAAAACAGGGAGACTTGTATCATACACTCATATAAAACCAGAACACGCTTATTACACACCAGTAGCCTTCCTGCCCTCCCCGCTGCAACCATATAGTCCTGTTTACAAAATATAGATTAAAATGGCTCTGTTTTCCAGCTTGCGGTCCAGCTTTCCAACGTTAAGTAACACGTGCCTGTGTGTATACACGCGCACGCACACGCTCCGGCCTCGGCAGCCGGCAAGATTTTTAATTCCTGGGAGGGATCGCCATATGGAAGCGGATGGACAGTAAGCTGTTACTGCGCAGAGGAAGGAGGAATGATTCAGGGCCGTCTGCTGGATGTTTTTCAAAATGCTTTGTCAGTTTGACTCATCTATATACAGAGACTGAAAAAAAAAAAAATCACAAAGAATGTCACTCCGCTGGAGGCGAGGATTTTGAGTTGTGCCAACACATCCCAGAACACAGGGCTGAAGCGAGACCAAGTTGCAGCTCTTTTCAATTTGCTTCCTCGTTAGAAACAGACAATTCATTTATGCATTGAGGTATCAAAGAACTTAAATAGAACAACACATTATCGTCACTGTAATTTAAGAAATGCATCTTCTAACCTCTCTGGGGAAGGGACTGGTCATTACTCTGCAGCAGCACATAGCTCTAAGGGACTTTGACCTATCTGGCTTCAAAGTCCTCCTGCCACAGAGATGCCAAATCATCCAGACAGCTTTGAGCAGGCTTTCTGCTCAAACATACATTAATCCTTCTGCTCCAAGGGGGATATTTGCCTTCGGAAGACAGGATCTGACTTTATTAAAAATGAGAGCGATGCAGCTCATCTCTCATAGTGACCCTGAGATAGTTGCTTTGGTGTGTTTGGGTGTGCTGCGTAATGGAAGAGATTCTCTATGTTCGCAGCTGCTGTTGATTTCCCCCACCCATACAAAAAAAACCCCACACTACCAGTTAAGAAATGTCTTAGTCCCTAGCATAGCGTTCTTTTTTCCTGTTATGCTGACGCAATTTGTAGGGCTGCATTCAACTTCTCCCTAAGGAAAAAAATTTTTTAAATCACACTTTATATATCATACTGCCAACTGTAGCCTCCCTACCTCATCTTCTCCACACCTGTATAACTTGAGAAGGTCTTAGATAGTTAAGTATAGAAGAGCAGTGCTCCTTTCTGTTATTACCTGGTTGTCTGAAACTCCGAGTGCACAGAAGCTCATGCTGTTTGTTGCCCAGAAAAAGGCATCTTCAGAGTAGAATCCTGTAGGACAACCTGAGAACTCAAAACTTCCTTCTTTGCCACTCTTCGCACCTTCTACACTGTTACATCATTCCTCTATTTTTTGGCTTCAGGTGATAGCCAGTGGACCAAATATGCAAAAACCAGCAAATACAATGGTATATAAAACCAAGGGTGCAAAAAAAGGCAGCCACAGAGCCACAGCTTGCAACACTCCCAAACCAAACACCTTCCCCTGAGCCCCTTTTTATATACAGCTGAGTTAGAGCTGCTTAAGTTCACCTGGGACCGTACTTAGGGCTTCAGCTGAGCAGCCCCGCTGTCCCAGCCATCCCTAGGCTTTTGAGGGTGGACTCAAAGCGCGCGTAAACATGACGTCGTTAGGAAGCCCCAGGTTTCAAAGTTTGTTCAGAGCTTAAATATTGTTCTTACTAAGGCACTGATGTTCTCATACTCAGGTTTTCTTTAAATTACACAATATCAGGGTCATACTATTTAGGTTCACATGGTTAGATTTGTAGTGGAGAGTGAGTTTTAGTAGCTTCAAAAGGTTTCCAAGGGAAGTCTTTAGAAGAAAAGCCGGCAAGAATTGGGGTTTATTTTTTGGTCCCACTTGGAAAGCCAAGAAACTGAGTGCATGTATTCTGCTCCTGTCACGCCTGCGATAGCTGAACTTTAGCAAAGACCTTGCTCGAACCCGCAGGGTGCAACTCCGCAGCAGCTCAAGCCGACCTAACTCAGTGCTGCTTCAGTTCTGAACTGAGTCTTCCTACTTTGTTCCGTGCGACGGCTTTAATCCGCATCCGATTTTGGGGTTAACTGATTCGGGGAACTCAATGCAGCTCCCTGAAGACCGAGCAAAAATAGGTTGGGATTTTTGGATCCTGGTTTAGTTCCAGGATAAGCAGAGGGGGAGATGGGAGCGATAGGAGTTGGGAAGCCAGGCAGAATTCATTTTTGCATGAAAAAAAATACATCTGGTGGCTTTCAAGTCTTGCTCAATGTTGCTGTTACGCAGGAGAAAAAAAAAAATATTTGATTTAGGTTTGTTTTCCCTTTTCTGTAACTGTGGAAATTACACTGATGCTCGTTTGACTCACTACTCTTTCAAAATAATATTAAAGTGACTAATATCTGAAAAAATGCGCATGTCGTTTGACTCGCAGTTCAGGGCTCATTTCATTGGAGGGCCTCTGACTGCCACAAATTGCTTTAAATTAGCAGAGCACTTCTCATAACGAGCAATATTTCAACGTAATTTAATTGGGTTCCCTGCCAAGGAGGAAACTGTAATCCTGAAGCTTTGTGATGGTGTCACCCGGTCAGTGGTCATCTCTGGGCCCGCGGGCAGGTACGGATGAGTATGGGGTGACTCAGATGGTCTAACCACCGCGGTTTTAAAGACTTCATCGCTAGGCTTTGGCATATTTGTCCGACTTCTCCCCTCGTTGCGAGGAGCGAAGCCGCTGGGGTCTGGCGGCGAGAAACCCCGTGCAGGTTTCCAGCGAGGATGCCGAGAAGCTGGAGGAGACCGCTGCCGCTTCGAGCCTTTGAGTCAACGTGCGCGTGAGAGCAAGGACCCCTGGCTGGGCTGAGCCTGCCTGAGCTCTTAGCCATCTGTGTCTGGCCTGCCATGAAACGGCGAGCAAACATACAAGTAATTTCCCGCTTGCTTTTTTTAGCTGGAAATGCACCTTGAGAAGCCCGTAGGAAGCAACCGCGGCCAAAGCTTTTGCAAGCAGTACGCGGAGTTTCGGTACGCAGAAACTGAAATTTAAATCTGCCTGGGTCTGATATTGCTATAATATTACGCTGTAGAAAATGAGACTGCGAAGACCCGGTAAGCACAGGGTGTTTCACAGTGCACTCGCCCAAATGCTGATGCTGGGAATTGGACAGCAAAGTTTGCGATGTCCTAGATCCAGATGTGGTAGAAGTACGGATCGTTTTAAGATATGACAGATTAAAAGGCAAAATGAAGACCACTCCTGGGTCAGTGGAAAAGTTTGATGATTAAGACTTAAAGATCCAAAAAACTCCCTTCTGCCATAAACCCTTAATCCTTTGTTGGTATTCTGCTTGATTTTCACCACCCAGCTTTTAAGTTTCCCCCTTCTAATCTGCAGTATGCCTTGCGGATGAAATAAATATTGCCAGGTAATGAAATCTCATTTTCTATTAAAGGATCATTGCAGGTAATCCTGAGACAGTGACGTGACAGCTTTACTTGCCGCAAAACTAGCTCGCTGCTTTTTGGCACAGACAGAATCGCTCCGTTTATGCCGTGCCTGAAACGCTAGGACTGTGGTCTTGATTTGGGTGTATATCACGTAAAATTCATATTGAGTAGTACGCTACTCGGTGCTACTCGAGGCGGGGGCTGTGAGGCATCTGTTTGTGGGGCCGGGGCTGCTCCCTGCTTGTGCACACACACGTATTTAACAGTGAAGATAAATCCAGCAAAACCCGAGCACCGGAGGTTTAGCACTCCCGAAGCGTAACCTGTAACGCTGATTGTGTCGGGAAGTACCGTTCCCGATTTTGGGGTTCTGAAACGAGGATCGAAGGATTTCAGGACTAATCCCGTGTCCTTAAGTACTCTATTTCATTCATCGCCCCGAACTGAATTGCTGCAGCTGAGCAGCGTGAGCGCAGAATCCTCTTACCCTGTAGCTTTCCTCGCCGTATGACTTCACCTGTAAATAGAAGTCGGCTATAATTAGATGTGGGGCTCGCATCTGCCCTGCGCTTGCAACAGGGAGCCGCAATTCAGCGTGAACGGAATTTCCTCGGGCGTTCGTCGGGGAAGGAGGCACCAGACCTGTAACTGGGACCCTTCTCGGGGGGGGGCAGCCCTGACAACTCCTGCTCTCGTGCAATGCCGGAACGCTGTTTGGGCTAGTTGCATCAGTTGGGAAAAAAACTGGAGTACTTTAAACTCATAAAGCGGATGCGTGATCTTTGTTCAGTTGGACTAGCTGAAAAAAAAACCCCAAACCTGAACTAATTTCCTCGAATTCTTCATAGTATTTTATCTTGTCAGTTCAGCAAACCAAACGAGTTATAGTTGTTTTAAGAGCTTCACGGCTATCGCTGCAGCCAGTTGTAGCAGAGATGTATGTGCAAGGGAAAAGATGCATCCTGTAGACCAGCTGCTTTGGATTTGTATAAAATCAAGGTTTGTGTATTTTCTGTGTCTGGGGAGGAAAAGACCAGTGAACAGCAAATTCAGGTAACCTTATGGTTTGAAACCAAACAACCCCTCTTTACCCCCTAGTCTTTCTTAGCACAACAGTTTGGGGAGGCATGGAGGAAAACTTCTCCCCGCATCATCTGGAAAGCGTATGTTTTTTTGAACGGGACATCGGAGCTCTCTTCTGACAAAAATGTGGAAAATGAGATCGGTTGCGTTTGTGTGTGCGCATGAGTCCATCCGATAGTAATGTTTTGGTCTGGGCCGAAGCCCTGTATACCCGAGAACAGCTAATGAGAGTTTTACCTGAGCTCCTTTTATGTCTCCTATGCCATTAGGAGTAAAAACAGTCTTGACTGATGCTGAGCATGAAAAAGCACAAAACAGAAAAGCTAGATAGTTAATGGAAAAATGAAGCTAATTCCCCTTCGGACTGCAATTTCAAGTCTTGTGTAAGTGGAGTGCAAAAGTGGGACTTTGTATGTTGAAAATAATTGCCGTAAAAGCAAAGAGAAGAGCCTTCCCTTCGATCGTTTGTTCCCTGGGAAAACTACAGGAAGGGAGCAATGTGTGTGCTTTCGCTGTCATCTCGTCCGCAGGTTCTGCACACAGCAAATAACTCAGCGGTGGCGTAGGTTACCTTTCGGTCTGGGGGATAAACTGGGAAATCCATAAAGTCTGCATCGAGGCAGTACAAGGTAGCGCTGCGGATGACCGCAGAAAACCCAACTTTGTAGGAAGAAATGCCCCGTTCCGTCACGGGCCCGTATTCTGCAAAGGTCTGAGCGCCTGCTTAACGTCACGCGCTGGGAGCGGTTGGGCTGGCGTCAGCGTAATATTTATTGTACGTAAACTCCAGGGCGCGTGTTTTTGCCTGGGGAAGGCGGTCTAGAAATGAAGATGTGTTGTCGAGTGGCAGATGGTAATGGTTGTGATGGTCTTTCAGACTAACAGGGATGCCAAAGGAAAAATATGATCCTCCAGATCCTCGCAGAATTTACACCATCATGTCAGCAGAAGAGGTAGCCAACGGGAAGAAGTCGCACTGGGCTGAATTAGAGATCTCGGGTGAGTTGATTTGGTTTTGAATTTTGGTTCGGCGGAGTTGTTGGTGCCCCAGCATCGCACCAGACGCTTTCAGAAAGGGGATCCTGTTGTGAAAATGTTTTTTTCTGAGTTGGGGGAGGAGGAGTCACTGACTTACCAGATTGTCTTCGAGCTTGGCTGGCTCACATTCGGCCCAGTCGATGTAAGACACCAACGCAGACTGGACGTGAGTTTTTGGGTAGCACATCCGCTTCCCTAGAACTGTACCTCTGTCCTTTTAACTGAGAGGGTTAGATAATTATTTAAAGTCTGCTCGTAGAAAAACGACACGAAAGTATCTTCTGCGAGCGCCACTGAGTGTTCCAGCGACGTGGCAGGGTTTCCACGCGGGAAATCCCATATTCCGACATCCCCCCGTGGCTTGTGTCTGATGGTTGGAGAGCGCGAACCTGGCTGAAGAGGTGGTTCTTTGCTTTTCTTTTTTAGGTAGAGTGCGGAGCTTAAGTACGTCACTTTGGTCGCTGACGCACTTGACTGCTCTGCACCTCAATGACAATAATCTTACTCGCATTCCGCCTGATATTGCCAAGCTTCATAATCTGGTTTACCTGGACCTGTCATCCAACAAACTCAGAAGTTTACCAGCAGAACTAGGAAACATGGTATCTCTCAGGTGAGAGAAATAATTCCGGTTAACTTTCCAAAAATCTATACTCTGGGATTGGGACTGGGAATGTTATTTTGCTTTCCATTCTTGTATTTAAAATAATTCTGAAAAATTTAAAATTGGTGCAGAGCTTCAGTTCTAATAATGACTTTTGGGCTCGTTAGCCTTCTTTTCTGATCTCTACAGATACATGTCTGTAAACTATGCAGTCTTCTGCTCTGAAACATTCTTTGAGACTTGCTGACTGCCTGTTATTTAAATTCTGCCTGATGTAATTTTATGTTTTGGGGGTTTTGTGGCTTTTTTTCCCCCCCCCCGCTACTGAAAGTATTTCGGTCGTGCTTTGAAATGGGAAGATCGGCATATCTTTCCGTAATACAAAAAAACTCAGGGTGGAAAGGGTCATCTTTTTGAAGATCAGCGGCATATAGCGCTTTAAGAGTTTTCTTCTGAAGTGATACTCATCAAAAGTGTTTTTGCATTTGCTGCAGGGAATTGCTTTTAAATAACAATCTGTTACGGGTTTTGCCTTATGAACTTGGACGGCTCTTCCAGCTACAAACCCTAGGTTTGAAAGGTGAGTTCTTTACAGTTAAATATTCCTAGGAGTACTCTTGAATAACTGAGGGGGCTGGGCTCAAAAGCTTTGTGTATTACCTCAACATTTTCTTACAGTTTATTTGAGATGTTAAGCTTGTCGCACAAATGACCAGCCGGTTCGGAAAACAATGCTTTTCTTTATTAATGCTATTAAACTTCCTTACGAGCCTATCTCAAATCTGTAGATAGGTAAATAAACCCTTTAACCTGTTGTATTATTGGTTGAGCTGAACCAAAGGAAGAAAGTCAATGTGCGCTAGCTTTTTCTATAGCTCTGTTACTGCGCTATTCTACAGTTCCAAGTTAAGCAACCTAAATATCTTCTGAGTCAATTGGTCTGTACTCATTATGGGAGATTTTCTTTGGTTGGAAAGCCCTAAGAAAGTCAGGCAGCTAATCACCCAGTTGTTGTTTTATGCTGTTGGCAGGCAATCCTTTATCACAAGATATTCTCAGCCTCTACCAGGATCCAGACGGAACTCGAAAGCTACTGAACTACATGCTTGACAATCTAGCAGGTGACAGCCCTACAAATCTGATTGACAGAAGTGGTTTAAAAGCATGCATTTCTGACTCTTTGCCACTAAAAGGAGACCCTGAACCACTGAAGGGAGGGTATTTTTCTAACTGCTTTTGCGTTTTTGTCAAGTGGTTCCGGTCGTACGCACAAACCCGCGCTAACACACAGTGGAGGAGGATGACGTATATTGTCTAAGCTTTTCCCACGTTACCACGTTACAGCCAGTCGTTCCCGCTGTTCTGTTTGAAACCCTTCAATTGCCAACAAAGGGCAAAGTCTTCCTTGCTGAAGCTGTTGTGATGATACTTGCCACGAGAAATTATAATCCAAGTGCAAGCAGAATGTCAAATTCAGATCTGGAAATCCCAAAATGAGTAAGAATTTCCAGAACCTGACTTACATCCTGCTTCGTGGTTGTGTAACTGAGCTTTCTGTTTTGCCACTTGACGTCTTGTTAAAACACTGCGGGAAGGATGGATATAGGGTGAGGTTCTTGGAGACGGGGAGTATAGGGTGTCTGAATCACTGCAGCATTTACCCCTCCTTCTTCAGCGGTATATTCAAGGTGCAGGAGTATTTCAGCGGTGCTTCTAGATTTGAAAGCGAGAGACAAAAAGAGTCGTGAATCTTACAACTGACAGGTTTGCTGTTACTATAGCTAGCCATTTAAATGATTTTTGACTCCCCTGGAGCGTAAAAAGACTTGGGGAGTTGGGGTTGCAAAGCACAGTATGGAACGTTATTGTTCAGTCAGCATTTTGACTTAGAAATTGTACCTGACAAATACAAACCCTGAATTTATCACTGTATTTATTTTTTTTTTTTCAGTTCATCCAGAGCAGCTGCCTCCAAGGCCATGGATTACTTTAAAAGAACGAGACCAAATTCTGCCCTCAGGTAAATCTGTGGTTCTTTTCCCTATGTTCACACAATGATGCGCTGAAAAACTTTTCTTTGGCTTTATTTTCAGAGAAGTCTTCTGCCTTACGTGGATCAGATCAAAAATAGCAATTTGTGCTCATTTATGCTGAAAGAAATAACATATGGCTGTGCTGTAAATATCATTTTTGTAATTTGAAGGGGGTGCCGGTCATTTCTTTCCCACGTTAGGCTTTTTCATAGCGGTTCCGGCCACTGACGCCCAAGCAAAAGAGCTTTTTTTTTTAAGAAAAAAAAATAATTTCTCAGAAATAGTATGTAAAATAACTGTATACAAATGCCGTGTCGACGTACCGGCTGTCTCAAGTGAGACTTGGAGAAGTCCTTATCTGCAAGTGAACCCGTGGAGCGCCTGGTACTGAAGTTAGTTTAATGCCCTCTATTGTTGCTTTTGGTAAAGCGCAAGAGGCAGCGTTTCTTCGGGCTCTCCAAATCCAGTGGCTCTTCTTCCCCTGCGCATCCTGAATATAACCCTCAAAAAGCATTATATAAAGAGCTTGTACAAAGAAGAAAAATGCTAATATTGTTGTTGCATAAAATCAGATTAATGACTAGCAAGAATAACGCGGCAGTCCTCTAAGTTTTTTTTTAGAAGCGTGTATACGGCAGGTCTTCAAAACTCAACTCGGTTCTGTGTTAGGCAGGCTAATGTTGCAGTTAGATCATATCTCGCTGTTTTTTGTATTAAAGAACAACAAACCAGAAAAAGAAAACGGGAAGAAACAGGAAATGCCAAAAGTCCTGTAAGCCACCACTACATTAAGTTCTGCATTTCTGTTTTGAATTCCCTTACAAATCAGTATCTCAGTGGAGCTTTACGGACTTTGCGTTTATTTTTTAAATCAAGCTTCCTGAGCAGAAACAGAAGTCATTAGAAAGCACAGCGTTAGGCGACTGAGCTGTGGAGTATTTCATGGCAGAAATTGTAACAAGCCAATTGGTTGTTATGAAACTGAAACAACTCAACAGCAGAAATCTTCTTTGACTACGAGTATAAAAAAATACAGCCGTGGGGTAGCCGCACCGTAAAACCTCACTTCTTTCCCTACAAGTATGAGCAGTCTTTTCCTAGTGGCATGGTGCTAGGATGCTGCATTTAACTATCTTTTTTAATTGGTGTAAAATCTAAGGGAGTGGAGAAGTTTGTGCGTGAAAGAAGCGTGTTTCAAGTTGCATCATTTGATGAGCTGCAGGCTGACTTATCTCTCTTTTTAAAAAAAAAAAAAAGTGACCAAATAATGTATCAGGTGCTTGCTAATTTATGACTCCTCCTTTTCCCTGCCCTCACCCAGACCTCTTTCTCCCCCTTAGACCTGATAGACACAGACACAACTTGATACAACTTAGAAATGCTCTACAGGCGCTAAGAAAATTGTAGAAATGTTTTGAAATCAGCCTAAACCCAAAGCGTTCTAAAGCGGCATTTCTCTCTGATGCTGTGGTATCATGACATAGTAACAGCTTCTTTAACAGAATAGACCATGTAAGATTCAGTAGTTTGGCTTGAGTAAGTTCAGCGTTTGTAATCCTCAGAGGTTGATAACCTTTCCCTTTCTTTCTTTCTTTCCTTCCAGCTTCGTTCACAGTTATGTGTTACAATGTGCTGTGTGATAAATACGCCACCCGGCAGCTCTATGGCTACTGCCCATCTTGGGCGCTCAATTGGGAGTATAGAAAAAAGGGAATCATGGAAGAAATCGTCAACTGTGATGCAGATATCATTAGTCTTCAGGTAATTGGAAAATAACCTGCATTTTTCATCAGAAACAGAAAACGTTGACTTCCACCTTTAGAATGAAATGCTCCCTTGAAAACACCGTATTTGCCTACAAATTCTGGGGCTTACCAGTACAAGCTGTGTGCACAGCTCCTTGTTTACGCCTTGGCTCGTGTTAATGCCACTGTTCCTAGTCTGTTCCTGCTTGGTACAGAAGTTAAAGTCTCAGAAATACTCCCGTTGGCAAACAAGGGGACTCTCACGGTCAAAGTTAAATATCGGTTGTCATTGGTACGTGTATCCTGCTGTTGTTACTAGAAATTTACCGCCGACGTTTAGAACAGCGGAACGCTTCTGCCTTTAAGCTGATCTTTTGTTTTTTAAAGCGAGTTCTGGTAAGCGAAAATCTTGCACAAGAAGAGAGTAGTTAGTTACCTTGGTCTGCAAACCTCAGGAGATCAACCTCTGAAATCCTCTTGGAGACCAAACGTTACTAGAAAGAAAACATATTGTTACAGAACAGCGCGAGACCCTTGTGCGAAAGAGCTCTCCCGATTGAATATTAATTGCTGCTGGATATCTGTCGACCTCTCGAGTTTTAACCTAGGACGGTATCCGCATTCAGATGTCAAAAATATCAGGTGTAACCTATTGCTATTCAAAATACACCTGTCACTTCCCCTTTTGGGGGGAATCCAGGATATCCAGGAAAGCAAATCTGTTTCCAGCAGCCCATTAATCTGGGAAGTGACATGAACAGAAGCTTTTCGCTTTGGTGAGAGCTGCCGAGTGCGAGCCAGGGCAGGCACAAGTTGCCGTACAGCGATAGGAAGGGTTTACTGGACTTCGTTAGCCTAAAGTATTTGTGTTCAATTCCAGGAAGTGGAAACAGAGCAATACTTCACCCTTTTTCTGCCAGCCCTGAAAGAACGAGGATACGATGGATTCTTTTCTCCAAAGTCACGTGCCAAAATCATGTCTGAGCAGGAGAAAAAGCATGTGGATGGCTGTGCAATATTCTTCAAAACTGAAAAGTAAGGGGCAGAAGCAGCTTTTTAAAAACAGCTTGATTGAGGTCTGAAAGCTTTCCTCCTCTCTCAGGGTGCACGGTCACCAAAGTACTGTGCTCTAAAACAAAAGATAAAGTTCACTACACAGAACGATCCTCCCTTCCCTTTTGCTGCTCTCTTTGCAACAAAGTCCTCCCATTCCTTTCGGACTATGAACAAAGGTATCTCGTCACAAGTGTGGAAGTTGCAGGAGAGCTAGTACCTGTAAAAACTTAGGCGCTTCCTGCGAGCGCTGTTTAGCAGAGCTAATAAATAACCTCAGCTTCTCTACAAACTTTTCCCTTGCCTGACAGAAGTTTCACCCCTTTAAGATTAAAGATCGATAAGCTGCGCTGGCTTAATCTTCAGGAATTAGAAGATGTAGTGCCGCCAGAGGATCACAGAATATTCTCTGCTTTTACGAATCGTAACATTGCGTTGTTGAATTCCTGATCCAAACGGTTCTGCTACATTAAAACCATCAAACTACTGGGGAGGGAGGAGAGGTACCGGCATTCACACTTCTCATCTGTGTAAACTGCTCACGGGTTGTACCACACCAAGTATCCCTCTGAATATTCCCTCGAAACAGGTTTCAGTAACGAGAATGGAAGTTTCGCAAAGCCTTAGCTCCCCTTCAGAGTTTTCACTGCTTCCAGAAACAAAAATAGGCATTTCAGATCACTTATAAAAACAATTCGACTTGTTTTGAATAGTGGAAGTCTGTGAAAACAAACAACTGATGTTTTTCAAACCTTGAAACCAACAAGGGTCTATAGAGAACTGGTTATTACGCTGAGACTCTCACAGGTGGAAACGGAAGAGTAATAATACTCTTTTTTAATTTTCTTAGAGCACAAAACAAACAGAAAAAGCCCTTTCGATAGGTAGCCTTCAGTTTGTCCTGAAGCAAGGCGTTTTCGGGCATCCTAAGGCTGGGAAGGAATGAAAAACCAATTTCACAAAACTAACGGTGGTAGCTAGTGGTTTGAAAGAAACTGGTTGCATTTGCCCAAAGTAAAACCTGGCCTTTAATTCCCATCTCATCCTTGTTTTTTGCCTAGAACACTCCTGAGGAGGTGCGATAACCTCCGAGCGTGGCTCTGAATAGTCCTCTCAGAGTGCTACGCCGAAACAAGTAAACGTTTCCTAAACCCCAGGTATCTCGTCTCCCCTGAGAGTATCTCGCTGGCCAGACCGAGAGCTCTGTCCTGACTGGGGGAACATTTCTTAGAACTGTTTTTACGTTTATAAAACGAGAGGACAAAAGAAATGCGCCTTACCCTGTCCTGCAGGCGCTCTCCTTGGACGTGGTAGACCGGAGTGCAGATAGAGACCGTCTCTTTTCACGTAGCTGTACGTTCACACGCGATTCTCTTTGTTTGATCAGATTTACGCTGGTGCAGAAGCATACGGTGGAGTTCAACCAGGTGGCGATGGCTAACTCGGAAGGTTCAGAAGCTATGTTAAACAGAGTGATGACGAAGGACAACATCGGAGTTGCCGTGGTGTTAGAGGTGCACAAAGAATTATTTGGAGCAAGTGAGTACGACCACGGTTCTCTCATCGATTATTCAGTTCCACGTAAAGGCATGAGGTATTCCTAGATAATACGGCTCTCGAGAATATTATTGCCTTCGGTGGTGGTAACCAAATACTCGCAGATGAGCAAACGCTGTTCTCTGTGCTAACTTGGGAAGTGATAGCCCATGGGTGGCTAAAACAGGACGCAGACGAGGTGATTTCCTGGTCTGGTTGCACTGGCAGCCAGATGCCAGCATTTCGCTCTCTCCTTGGAAGCTTTTGTCCCTGCTTACTCACTCTGTTAAATTCTACTTGAAGAATTTTACGCTTTTCCAAGGTCGGCGTGTTTACACGCGTACGCTCTTACCAGTAGTTGTCGGTAATGTTCCACTTCTATTTTCACCTCTCTTTTTTTCCCCTTGATTGAATCCTTCCATCTTCCCCCACTGATTATATGACAGTGCTAACGTACGGTTGTGGAAGAGTGAGATTAGCAGGTATCTTTTCATGCCGCTTGATTGACTGACTGTCACATTTTCATCAAGTTTGATCAGATGCAGTAGACGATTTCAGCATACCTAAAATTGCCACCCTGCGCTGTCTGCGTGTCTGGTTTTTCGATGGCTTGTTGCCAGCGTACCCTTCAAAGGAGCAGAATGTCTAAATTGCAGGTCAGGAGGGAGCTGCCTGTGACTTTATGCCCCATCTTTCAGAGTACCGTTTCTCAGATAAATAGTAAAAGCAGCTACAGCGTTGTGCAGCAGCCAGGTTCATACTGCATTCATTGGAGCAAGTTTGAGTTTTTCCCAAGGGAGCAATTTGCCGTACCGCGGCAGCTAAAAGTCAGGAAACTCCCTTGTGCCTTAAATACGGAATAGTGCTGCACGCTCAAGTGATGACCGCTTGAGCAGCAGAGGAGGAATGCGATTGTAACGGCACCAGATTCTGCTGGCTATTTCTTTCCTATACTGGAGAAATTTAGTCACGTAACGTTACGTAAACGCTGCTGATTTAGAAGGGAGCGGTGGTGCAGGTGATGCCTTTTTTCCAGCAATGAAAGTACACCCGTCTGCTGGTGCGTCTGACTCGGAGTCCTTGGTAGCTAGACCCGGAATGTTAACGGGGGAATCGGCTGCCTTCACACAATCAGCCTTTCCCCGATGAAAATGTATTTGTTTACCCAGGTATGAAATCGCTTCATGTGGACAAACAGCTGCTTATTGTGGCCAATGCCCACATGCACTGGGACCCCGAATACTCAGATGTGAAACTCATTCAGACCATGATGTTTGTCTCGGAACTGAAAAATATCCTCGAGAAAGCCTCAAGCAGGCCCGGTAGCCCAACAGCAGATCCTAACTCTATCCCTCTGGTGCTGTGTGCGGATCTCAACTCATTGCCTGATTCAGGTAAGGCTGGCTTTGGCTTAATTTTCAACTCACCTTTTAGAACGTTTGAATCCTCTTTTCCTCTGAGGACGATGGGGCGGTTTGCGCTTCCCTGGGGAGGTATGGATGAAAGCTTTCTTAGTAGCAGCTGCCTTTCGAAATCTGGCTGAAGAGAGTGCAAGTCCGCCGACTGAGTAAACTGCTTTCCGTACACTCCAGAAAAGTTGGTTACACCTGCAAAGATGTAGAAAAGCACAAAGAGATCATAAATAAATCGTTGAATAAATACCCGTGCCTTGAGCAGCAATAATAAGTGGGATAGACATGAGTTTGCGATGGAACGTGAAAACTTTCTAAGGAGACGGGTTTGCTTTGAAAGCCGGAGAGGGACTGTTTACAAGGGCATGGAGTGATAGGATGAGGTAATGGCTTGAAGCTGAAGGAGGGGAGATTTAGATTAGATGTTAGGAAGAAATTCTTCCCCGTGAGGGTGCTGAGGCCCTGGCACAGGGTGCCCAGAGAAGCTGTGGCTGCCCCTGGCTCCCTGGCAGTGGTCAAGGCCAGGTTGGATGGGGCTTTGGGCAACCTGGGCTAGCGGAGGGTGTCCCTGCCCGTGACAGGGGTGGGACTGGATGGGCTGTGAGGTCCCTTCCAACCCAAACCAGTCTGGGATTCTACGCTTTAGTAATTAAGACGTTCGATACTGTAGTACCAGGTATACGTACGAAAGCTGCGTCTCTAGCACCCTGTCACCTGCGTCCTGCAGTACACGCACTACGGGTTTACCGTAAACCTCAAAAAATGCCGTCAAAACCGCTGGAGAGCCTCGGTTCCCTGGCTGCGTGGCAGAAAGGTGCGTACGGCTCAGACGTGGGCAAGACAGCCGCTGCGTAGATTCCCCTTAGACGGAAAGCTCTTTTCTCATCCCACGGGGTGTCTTAGCGGTGTTTTGGTTTTTAACTCCGAGGCCAACCTTCCCTGAATGTCGTATTTTAAAGCAACTCCCCGAATCCTTTCCTTTGCAAACAGGTGTAGTGGAGTACTTAAGCAATGGCATAGTTGCTGACAACCACAAGGACTTCAAGGAGTTGCGTTATAACGAGTGTCTGATGAACTTCAGTGGCAACGGAAAAAACGGGGCTTCTGAAGGAAGGATTACGCATGGCTTCCAACTCAAGAGCGCCTACGAAAACAACTTGATGCCTTACACCAATTACACTTTTGATTTCAAAGTAAGCAGCGATTTTTCTGACGTGGCAGACATTGACCTGGTCTCCCCAGGATGCTGTCTTAGTTTTCTGACCATTGGCTGTCTTTCCCTCTGTTCCTGTAAGCGCTTCATCACTGGTTCCTACACTCGCTGGACGCTTTGCCTACCGCGCACAAATCCTTGATTTGCTGGCATTTTTGAGCTTCCGACCTGGCTCTGGCCAGTGACTTAATGCGAACGGATGCAGCGCTTTGAACGCGGAACGCCGCGGGCGTTTCTTACCCTAATTCCAGCGCTGCGCCTCTTCCTCTGAATTGCGGCCAGAAGCCAGTCGAGTTCAGGTTGCCAGAAGCGAGGTCTGTTCTCACTGTCGTGTTTCTCTTTCTCCCTAGGGTGTGATTGACTACATTTTCTATTCCAACACTCACATGAACGTGCTTGGTGTCCTGGGGCCTTTGGACCCTCAGTGGCTGGTTGACAACAACATCACTGGGTGTCCACACCCTCACATCCCTTCAGACCACTTCTCACTGTTAACACAACTCGAACTCCATCCTCCGCTCCTGCCTCTTGTCAACGGTGTGCACTTGCCTAACAGGAGGTAGTGGAGCCCTGCCCCTTTGAGGGCGAGGACCTGTTGTTATGGACCTGTACAGTTGTAAATCAAAGTATATAGGAGTGAAGTATGGCCAACCTTAAGCTGCTTCTTCGAGCTCCTTTCCTTATGTGTTTGATATGAGATTTTGCACATTTTGGTGCATATTGGTATCATTTGGCACTAGGGCTGGAACCAAAGTATTACTCCCTTTCCAGGTTTTTAATTTAATTTCTTTTTCTTTTTTTTTTTTTTTTTTTAAACTGGCAAGCTTTTTCTTTTCAGTAGGAAGCTGCACTTATAAATGGACAGATGAGACTAAAAACTTGCTTATTAACCTATTTCAAGATAACGCTTTTTTCCAGAACGTGGCGACATGAGCCAACCTTTTAGGAGAAAGAAAAACAAAAATAGAAATGCTTGTTTTGTAGGAGAAAATATTAGAAGTACTCTTTGTTTGAACCCAAAAAGGAGATTGAACTCTGCATCCAAAATAAATTTTGCACATTAGCGAAGCACTTAATACCTGACTGTAAATGATTAGCAGTGCGGCCCTGCCCCTTGTCTAACGAATATTAGAAAACCAAAGATGGCTCGATATCTGTGATAAAATTTGAGGTCTAAATTCTCCTGACGTAATTTCATTTACAACAACATTTCCAGCGAAGCTACGTCTCACGAGACTTTGCGGGTGAGCGTTTAATGCTCGGCAGACGCCGCGGTGACTTTTTTTCAGAGCTCTGAAGAACTCGGCAGCACAGTTTGGGAGCAGGACTTAGAAACGGTAAGAAATCGCACTCGAAGCGAGCCGTGGCAAGCGTTTGGGTGCCGGGCGAATAAAGAAGTTGCAAATCCACCCTCGGTTCCCCTTTTCCGAAGTTTGGTTGCAAAGATGGGAAGCTTGGGATTAAACGCTTAAGCGTAGGGTAAAGGAAAAAGCCACTGGAAACGATCTTACTTCTGTCTCCAACGGGCACGCGGAGTAGCTGTCGGCATGCTTTTTTCATTGGGGAAGCGAGCGGTAGCCGTAATCATTCCTTGGATTATTTTTCCTGACCCTAGTTGCCAAATAACCATCACACTTTTTTAATAATCTATCTTTTCTGTTATCGGTCAGGGTTGGATTAAAAAGCTGCTGGTTCATTCCCAACTGTTTATGCTCTTTGGATGTGTTGGAAATCTTTTTGTTCCTCTTTTTTTTTTTCCTTTGTTTTTTTTCTTTTTATGCTCTAGGTGGCCAGTTCAAAACCTTGTGCCTCAAGAGGCATTAAACATAATGCAATTTTCTGAAAAAAAAATTGGTTGGCTGCTTAATGTTTAAAAAAAAAAAAAAATGGCACAGTGATAGGAAAAGGTTGTGTCTGTGTTTTTAAGTTTTTCTTTATTCTGCTTTTTTGCTGCTATAAGATTTTCTTGAATTTATATTTTAAACTTTTCATGCACTTTACTGTTTCTAGTCTCAAAATGTGATATTTTTAATAAATGAAAAAATTTTCCATTATGTGAATGACATTTTTAAACAGATTGAGAGCCTATATTTCTGTCTCATTCGTATACTTAAAAAAAAGTCAAATTTAAATTGTGAAAATAGTTTTAATTACTGAGGAGCCATCTTCTGTCTTGCAAAACTGCTAGAGGCTGTTCCTCTACTCTTTAATTAAATGTTTCCTTTGTCGTTTTATACATAGGAAATTATCCATAGAGGGGGGGGAAGAAGCAAAAAAAAAAAAAAAAAATCAATTGGACCTGGAGTAGAAACTATTCCCTGACTCTTGTTGGGGGCCGGGGAGGGGGTGGTGCGGGACAGAACACAAAAATCGGTTCAAGGAAACAACAAGTCCCTTTTAAAAGAAGTGCCTAAAAACCCCCAAAAACCAGAAGCGTCATCTAGTGTCTACTATCAATTGGAAGCGATCGTAGCTGGGTGAAATTCCTGTACAGCAATTGCTTTGTGCAGCACCAAACCAAAACAAAACCCCCCAAAAAAGCCCTTTAAAGACGGATTTTCCTCTAGGTGCAGGTATCTCTTTTTTAATATACCTCAGCGTTCGCCACCTAGCCGTTGCAGATAAACTGCGCAAGCGATTTGAGAGTATAGTACTGGAAAGTAGAATAGCATGAAAAACTTAATTTTGTGGACATTACCTTTCTGTAATCAGCTACTGTATCTTTTTTTGGAGGGGGGGTGCTCTGCTCTGGAGGTGTGCACTAACAAACCCTTCTCCTCCTTTTCCTACACGCATGTTAACTAGCAACGTGAGCAATATTTCCTACCATACTTCACTCCCAATATTTTTTGAGATGTTTGTATAAAATGGAATTTAAAATTCACCTATGATTGTATATGAACTGCAGAGGAGCCCGTTTATTAATAAAAATAAAACCCAACAACAATCTTTTGTAATATCGGGGTGGGAGAGGATGGGGATGAAAAAAAAACAAACCAACCCAACCAAAACCCTGGCAAACATTGTAAACTGCTGACGTTTGACTTTCCTTTGGTTTCTAACCGATCCAAGTGTTGCAGGAAGGTGTTTAATTGGATTTTCTCTGCTGCGAAACGCACTTCTGAACGGCCACGATGCTGTGCGATTTTTTTTTTTTTTTTAAAAAATGTTATTTTAACAGACGTTGCACAAAACCTCTGGATTTAAAAAAAAACGTATCTCGTTTATGTTTCAGTCGGTGCACATAACAGGGGATGTGTTTACCCGCCTTTCACCTGTCTGGCTCCCTCCCCATTTTCCTTCTGGTTTTTTCCCTTCCCGGCAGGAGCAGTAAGGGGATTGCGCGGTTTTTTTTTTCCTTCCCCCCCAGCCGAGCAGAAACGCCGCTCTCCGTAGGGATTTTCTGCCTTAGGAAGAGAGGGAGCGGGGAGCCGTCAGCCTGGCACGCAGGATGAGATCCCTTTCGGTAAACACACGCGTCGTCCAGATGGCGACGCTAATTTTCTTTTGACCCAGATGGAAGCTGACGGTAGGGTGTTTTCTAGGAGAGAGGGAACAATACGAAGCAAAATTTCCCTAACCCTAAGCAGAGATAGATGGGGAACCAGCAGTTCTCTCCATCGCTGACCCTCGGTTCCCAGCACGTCACAGCGTCCTCGCAGCCGACGCCTGGGGAAAAGGGGGGGGGAAAAAAAAGCTCCAAATCCTTTACTGCTCCTCGCTGTCTTGGTTTGCTTTCACAAATATGGTGCCTGGTGTCAACTTCTAAGCAACAGCACTGCCTAAAGCAAGCAGAGAAAAAAAAATCCAACACCCTTCTACAAGCAACTTTTTAAAATTCAGTATGGTAAATCTGTTAGATACGGGGTTTTGTGTGTGTGTATATATATATAAAAACAAAAGAGAATTTTGTACAATGTAGCTGAATATTTTTGTTTCCTTATTTCGATGTAAGGAGCGTGAACATTTGCGTGCCACACGCTGAAGTCGGGTATGGCACAACGGGGTCCGAGACCAGCTTTGCTTCCCATTTGCTTCGGTAAAAGCTTTTGTCGTCTCTTTCTAGCATTTGTCGAGAAATTATTTCATTTTATTGGTAAGCTTTCCCTGTCTGTTGGAAGCCACTCCTGTTTAGTCTGCGGACACATTCAGAAAAGGTCTCATTAGTCCCAAGTCCTCACTGTTCTGCGTTTTATAGACTAGAAAGCCAAAATCTTTGACTCTCAACCTTTTCAGAAGCACTTGCCACTGACCTAACACAGCTTTCAAAACCGTACCGTGACCTCCGGCGTTCGGGTGACGCTGTAGATGGCCGACGGTCTCCCACCTTGCTGGCTTTGCTGCGGAGATTCCTAAATCCACGTTCCACGTTCTTGAACTCCCGAGGCCCGCTTTACAAAGATGCTGAGCGTCTGCGGCTCCAGCTTAACCCCAAAGATTGGGCTTTTGGAGACCGGCTTTCCGCACCCGCCTCGGGAGACGTCTGGTCCGAATCGCGAGCGAGAATTTGAGACCTCAAAGGTTCATCTCACTTGTTTCTCTGCGGGTTGGTTTTGGTGAGGCGGTGGCGGGGAAGACAAAAGGGCTCGTTGAAATTCAGAGTTTCTCTGTTAATTTAGGAGAGGGGTTGGGGAAACACCGGAAGGATTCCTAGACGGGAGCACAGCGTTCACCCCTTCTTGGTAGGGCGCAGGGGCCAGAAGTGGCTGCCAGTCCTTACTGTCTGAAAACCAGATTTAAAGCCAGCAACACAGGAGATGTTACTTCATTTCCACGATGCCTTTTCAGCTTTGAGCATCGAAAACTTCCTTCGGCACGAAACTTGGCATAGCAGGGTGGAACAAAAGGGTTTGGGTTTTTTTTAAGTCTTATCCACACCGAACTAATAGCCTGCAGTGGGAATATCACCAAAGCGCGATACACACCCTCGTACAGGTTTAAAAGGGGGGGCAGAGGACCTGGCTTGTTAGAGACTGGAAAAGCAATGAGCCCCAGATGCCGAGAGGTTTGGGTTTTTTTGATACACGCAATTATTAGCCGAGTCTCTCCAGCTCGTAGTGAGGAAAAGCACCTTGCGATACGCAGCTCGCCTTTTTTCTTTTTTTTTTTTTCCCCCAAGTTTACAGAAGTATCGTCACATACCTGCCCTTTCTCACCCTTCAGCGTTCAAAGGCGACACAAACCCCGAGAGAACCCGGGGGAAACCAGTCGCGTCTTAAGTCTCTATGCCAAGCGCCAACCAAGAACTCGCTTTAGGATTAGAAACAATTTTAGGAGGAGATGATAAGGCTGTAGCTCCCGGCACAGCTCTAAGCGACACGGTGTCTTCCCCGTGCCCGCTCCGTGCACTGGCACCGACCGCGGGTTAGCTTTTCCTCCAGGAGACGAGAGCAGGGACGAAAGCAGAGCGGACGAGGCAGGCGCAGGCATCGCACCATCAGAAAAGGGACAAAATTAACACCTTTAAAAACTCCCGCATCCTAAAAAAAAAATAATTATTTGCCTCTATAAAAGGTATGAAGAGACCATAGTGTTTGCCGGTTTGGCTATGTTTGAGGATGACGGCCTTCAGGAGCGCAGGGTTTTTTGGAATATATCTGAAAATCAGCGTGAAGATAGAGAGATGCTCGGGTACTCGGGTACTTCAGGGGGTTTTAAACAGCGTGGATGGCAACGCACGCCAGGTGATACGACTCTTTCCTCCCTCCCTGTGATCCTGCGGCGTGTTTAGCTTGCAAAATCTCTCACCCTTGGAGTGGCGAAGGTTAGAGTGATCCTGGTACTTGGTCTTGTCCTCTTTGTTAAACAGTTCCTACGATTTAGGCATTTACTGAGTTTGCATTTGTCTGTATCTGTCTTTGTTCCAAAGCAAAAAAAACCCCAAACCATCCAATCAAAAGTAAAAAAAAAAATCCTCACGGTGGCTTTCTTTACCAGTGACATGTTACATGACTTTGGCTTTGTTTTCCATTTTTAATTATCGCATCGTGTGTTTGCTTTGCGAGCAATTAAAGTGTTTGTGTGCACCACGTTAGCTAAATATGCCCTTAATTCATAATCTCCCGGGCTGGACCGGAGCAGGGACGACGGGAGCCCGGGCTCCCCCTCCTGCCCCATCTCACGGGGGGTTATTTTGGGAGGTCGGGGTTTGGGGTGGGTTTTTTTAAGTTGGATTTCTTTCTTTTGCGTTCTCTTTGCAACCACAAGGTCCCGTCCCTCAAAAAGATAGAAGTACACGCGGCGAGGGGGGGGGAAGCTGCAGCGTCGCTCCCGGGCATGCTTACGCTGAAATTTTAAGGGGGGGGTTTACATCTCGTTATACGGAATCGGTAGCTTTGCTTTAATTTGAGAGCGTGCTGGGCTCTCGGATGGGGAAATTGGTGCTGGACCCCCCGGGGCAGGACCATGGAGGGCTGCCTTCTCCCCCAGCCCTGAGACGGGAAAAAAAGCTTGACGAAGTTTGACACCAACCCCGAGCAAAACTCCTGACGTGCTCGGCCCACGTTGCCCGTAAACACAAACAGTAAGAAACCACCTCGCCAGCTCTCACGTTGGCTTTTACCAAAGGATCCCTTTTTTTCCTCTCCCTCTAAAAGAACTCTTGTTTTAGACAAAGCGCCGCGCCACGGCGCAATTCCCCCCCCCCCCCGTAATTATATTTTGCAATGAAAAACCCACCGAGCGAACGAATTCCCGTCGAGTGGGGACGGCTCGAGGTGAGACCTGCTCCCCGGCCCCGAAGAAACGCCGCCGCTGCCGCTGCGGGAGCCAAGCAGCCCTGCCTTTCTCTAACCTTAGGGCAGCTCGGGCCAGGGAACTCCTCAAAACCCTGCCCTGGTACTTTTTTGTTCCTTTTTAAATTTTTTTTAATTTTTTTTTTGGTTTTTTTTTTAATCTAAACACACACACCCAACACCACGGAGACGCGGCACCGCTCACGCGCGACGCGTAGGGCTAAATATCTGCTTGTTTCTTCCCGCCCGAGTGCTTTTATTTCCTTCTGTCGGCAATAAACAGCCCTTTTGCAACCGCTCTCGGCCCCTGCTCTGGTTCCTGAGAAGCACAAGGGAGGGAAGGAGAGGGACCTGGGGACCGGCCGGGTGGTTCCCAGCTTGCCACCGCCCTGGGACGCGCTTTTGGCATCCAGGGCGGTGGGGTGGGTGATGCAAATCGGCTTCCTACCCTTTTGGGGAAGTGCCCAGCCCTCGGACATCTACCGCCAGTGCGGCCAAGTTCGGTTTTTAAACGGCGATCATTTTGCACGGGGTTGCAGGTCAGACCTGCGTCGCCGCGCTCCGCGGGGCCAAGGGACATCCCTGCGTCGGCCGAGGGCTCCGCGGTGCCACGGTCCAGTCTAACCCCCCCCACACCCCAAAAATCCCAATTTTTTTATTCAAATCCGCGCAGAAAGAGCTGCCGCAGCCGAGGGGAGGAAGCACGTTGATCCTTTTATTGAAGGCGCCCAGGACGGGCGTGCAGGAACAGCGCAGGCACCCGAAACGCTGGGCGACACCGGGTGCCCAAGGGCAAAGCCTGGTTTTTTTGGGGGGGGGGGAGCGGGGAAGGCTCCTGCCCCCCTGCCAAAACCCCGGGAGTGGAGCAAGCGCCGGCGTTGTGCCGCCAAACCCGGCGCATCTCGACGCAGAGAGGTTATATCGCTGCCGTTCCCCGCGGAGGAATAAATAACCGCAGCTGGTTATTTATTATCGTATGCAGAGAGCGGGAGGGATGGGGCAGGGGGTCTGCGAGGGGGTCGGCACCACCGCTCCGCCCCCCCAGCCCACCGCTCCGCTTCCCGCCGCGGCCGCGCCGCCCCTTCTTTTTTGGTGATGGTCCTGCAGGTTTCGGAGAGAGGCAAGAAAGGAAAATAAAGCGGTCAGGGGACAAGAGGATCGTCCTTGCCAAGGCCTTGGATGTGCCCGCTCGGTTTTCGGTGGCGGGGCGTTGCGTACCTCTGCATCAGCTTGCGGACGAGCAGCTGGATCCAGGGCGCCTCGGGGGCCACGCACACCTTCTTGTTTTTCTTCAGGGTGAGGCTGCAAGGCGACCAGACCCTCTCAGCCCCGCGCACGCCTCTTCCCCAAAATTTTTCTAACCGCGTCGCCGTCCGCAGAGCGAACCCCTCGTGCTCCCCGGCACGGTTACCGGCGCGCCCCTGCAAACCCCTGCCCCGAGTCCGGACGGGATTTTTTGGGCCTCGACCTCGGCTCCGTGAGCCGTGCCGGGGGTCACCCTCGTTAAAACGGGCAGCGGCGTCCCCGTGCCTCGTGAGAATCACCGCAAGATTTGGGGCCTTCGGAGAGGGTGCAAGCACCCACGTATTTTTCCACCGGTACAGGAGCAAGCAATTTGCAGGAACTGGTTTGCAAGCTTTCCACTTACACGATCTCCTTCCTCCTGCAGTGAATCCCCGGCGGCGTAACATCGATGGCGAGGATGAGCCCCAAGTTGATGATCTGGGCGGTCGATTTGATGCACTTGCACTTCATGTTGGTCAGCAGGCTCTCCAGCGACAGACCTGCGCCCGAGAGCAGCCCACACCCAGGTCTCTGCCGCCCTCGGGGGAGGCAGACGGGGATTTTCCCCCCCTCCCCTCCCCTCCCATCCCCTGTGCCACCGTCCCGCATCCCGTCCCCCCCCGGCACCCACGGGGCTGTTTGCAGCCACGGGCTTATCTTAACGGGGTTCGCAGCGGCAAGCGGCGAGAGCAGCGAAGTCGACGCACGGCTGATCCCTCCCGGCATGGTCTCAAAGCTTTCTTTTCACGCACGCGGAAGGGGTTTAGCTTCGGGGTTTGAAAACTTAAGCAATATTTTAGGAATTAAACCCATCAGCCCGCCCACCAAGCGCTCAAGTTTCATGGGGGTCTCGAAGAGAAGCAGTTTAAAACCCATCAGGCAAACCCCCGCCCCGGTCCCAGGCATCCCTCTCCAGCTTAGCCACCGGGTTTAAGAGAGAAACTCAGGCTCAAAGATAGGCGAGACACAAATTTGAAAGCTTAGAGAAGCCCACGCTCAGCCCCGTCCCGCGGCACCCAGTGCTTCTGCCAAGGGATGTGGAAGGCGAGATGGACGGAGACCCCAAAAATCACTCACCGCCCCCCGGCACCGAGTTGCTCAGGAGCAGGGCCAGGGCCAGTGCCGCCGGCAGCAGCCGCATCCTCGCCGCCTGCCCCGAGTCGCCGCGGGGGGCTGCTTTATAGCCAGCCCCGCCGGGGATTTTACAGGCTGGGAAATGCCAGGGGAGGGGGGGAAAGGAGCTGCCCCGCGCTTCGACTTCCCCGCCGTCGCTTCCCCTCCGTCGCACGTGGCCCGTGCCGCCTCCCCGCCGAAAAAGGTGGAAGCCGCTGCGACCGCCTCCTAAAACCTCCTGCTTGCCCCACGTTTCTTGGTGGCGAAACGGCGGTGACGGCTGCTCTGCCCCTCGCCCCGCGGGGACTCGCTCCCCTGACCCCCCCCGAGCCCCCGGCACGCCGCGGGAAGGGACGCGAGTGACGGCGACCGAGGGCGCTGCCTTTATTGGACCCGTTGGGTCGTGCCCAAAGGGGACACCCAGCGCACGACCGTGGGGCGGGAGGGTGGGGAAGCGGGGACCGACATTTTCAAGGGCTTAAATGCCTAAAAAGCAAAGGAAAAAGGGGGCTCAGGGCATCGTGCAGCAACACGCTCCCCTCCGCAGCGGGGCCAGGCCGCAGCGGGACCGGGGGCGGCCAGTTTGGGACCCGGCGCATCTGCCCGCGCGGCCAGCGGCGGCTTCCTCAGCGGGGAGGCTCTTTCTTCCTCCTGCCAAAAGCAGAAGGTGGAGGGGGGTTGGGGGGAGAAACGTGTGAAAACCAGTCCCCACGGGACGTCCCTGGTCCCACCAGGAGCCCCTTTGGCTCGGGGTGGAGGTGGGGGGGGGGGGCTTACAGGTTAGGGAGGTCCTGCAGGAGTTTCTTCACCCAAGAGGTGTCAGGATCCACGCAGACCCTCTCCTGGCTTTTTAACTTAATCCTAGAAAACACGCGGGGTTTCAGCACCGTCCCTTCCCCCTCCTCCTCCGGCGGGGTTTGGGGGGGGGGAGCTCCCGCAGCCGAGCGTCCCCCACGCTTCTCATGAAGAAAAAGAGCACGAAACTAAAATCATTCAGGGAGGACGGGGAGGGGAGCAGAGGGCTCGTACCCCCCCTGCCCCGGGAGCCACTTACACCACCTCGAGGCGCCGGCAGCTGCTCCCCACCGGCCGGACCTCGATGCTGCTGTATTTCCATGGGTGGATGAAGGCCCTGGTGGTCCTGGCACAGCGGCAGCTCAGGTTGCTGTTGGCTTCCAGGAGAGCTGGAGGGGCACACGGCTGCGGCTCACGCGCCACTCGAAAACCCGTCTGCGTCCCCAAAACCCTTTCTGGGCAACGCATGTCCCCCTCCCTCCCAGCATCACCGCACCCCGCTTGCAGAAGAGCCTGGGCAGTATTTACACCCCGGGAGATGGCGGCGGGATCCAGCGTCCCAGCCAGCATCCTCCAGCCCCGCGCACGGAGCCGGGGGGGGCAGAGGGAACCTCACCTGCATCCCCGGGGCGGTGGGTCGCCAGCAGCAGCCCCAGCAGCAGGGCCGCCCGCGCAGCCATGCCGGCCCCAGCCCCAGCCCCGGCAGCATCCCCCTATTTGAAGCGGAAAATAGGAGAAGTGAGGCGGCGCTGGCGGGAGGCCCCGGGGTCGGGGTGGTTTTCACCCATCGCAGTTCCCTGCTGACGGCGCTCGCTGAGCTTGCAACGCCGCTGATAAACGCAGGTCGGGGCTCGGCGGGGGCCCGGGCTTCCTGAAACCGGCTCCGTTTTCCCTTTCCAACAAAGCCGGGTCTTGCAAAGACGTCGGCCATTTCCCCCAACACTTGTTCTCAGCCCATGCAGCCGCACGAGCCTGGAGGTTTTCTGGGGTGCTTTTCTCTTCTGCCCGATCAGATATTACGCATTTCTCCTACGACCAGGTTTCCCCCCTGCAAGGCGCATCCCAGCCCAAGCTTTGATGGCATTTGCTTTTCCTCTTCCCCCCTCCATGGCCGATTATCCCAAAACCCTGCCAACTGACCTCACACACACCCCCACTCCCCCCCATTTACAGCTTTCGGAAGCCTGGCAGCCACCTGCAAACCCCAGCCCCACCACGACCGCCGGCGCTGGGACGCGTTGCCTGTATCCCCCGGCTCCTCGCCAGCATCTTCGCGCCCCCGGATCAGCGCCGAGGGAGACAAGAGGCTGGTTACGTTGGGAAGGAACTTTGCCTCCCGCCCGCCGTGCCGGGGCTGCCGGACCTTTGCTGGTGGTTCAGGGCTGGGACACCCGTCCCAGCCTCGGACAAACCTTTCTCCGTTCCTTTCTCCGTTCCTCCGCGTAACAGGGGTTTTGCGCCTGGGTGAATTCCCCTACCACCTATAGTAGAAATATCTCACCTGACGTATATTCAAATGCACCTTTTAATGCCCGCGGCAAATCTGTGAAAGAGCATCGAGACAAGAGCGCCAGATGCCAATGACGGTAAATTCAGCTCCAGGAAGGCCCCGACGGTGGGGTTTATCAAAGCTCTGCCGAGTTTCTTCGAAGCTAAAAGATCCAAGGAAAACACAACAGAAGGAAAAAAACCAACCCGAATTTTATTTGACTTGAGCTCTCGGGACAGGACGCACCACACTGTGTCATAAAAAGCCCGGACGCGCGTTCCGTCGACGAGCGCTTTGCACGGGAAGAGTCGCAAAGTCGTTCTTACAGGGACGGGAGCAGCCCCTGACGGGGGAAGGCTGCGCAGAGCCTACAGGCAAATCAGTAAATGAAGCGTTCGTGTTCACGCTGAGCCGAGGACCGAAGGCGGAGGGGGGGGAAAACCACCCCCACGAACCTGCCGCGGGGCGGGGGTCAGCAGCGAGCCGCCCTCCCCGCAGCAGCCGCCGCCGGAGACGGGGTTTTTGGGAAGAGGGGTGGGGGGGAAGCGAGGGCAAAGTGAGGAGCGGGCAGGTTTGCACGCCCGTGCATCACCCGCCAGCCCATCTCGGGGCTCCGAGCGTCAACTTCCTTAGCAGGAAACTTATTTTTTCTTCCTGCAAAAAGCAGAAGGAGGAGAAAAGTGTGAACGCAGAGAAAAGCGGGTCCTGGGGGAGGAAGCTCCTGCCCCAACCGAAGGAAGTTGCCACCGTTTCCCCGGGGCAGGCATCCCGGGGGGGCACGTCTCCCGGCCGCCCCTCTGCCGTCCCACAAACCAAGGAGGGCGGCTTTCCCGGCCAAGCGTCACCGCACTATCGCGCTTGCAACAAGCAAACCCTGCTCCTACCATTCTCCCTCCCTCCAAAATATATATATATATATATTTTTTTTTTTTCCCCCCAAGAATGTTTTCAGAGGCATCGCGAACAAGCCGGGGAGAGCGCGACCCAGGGACGGCAGCAGCGGCGTGCCGAATGACCGACTGTCGCTTGGCACAGCGAGGTCTCGCCCCCTCGGCAGCCCCCCCTGAGAGCCCTCAGTCCCGCGAGCGCTCCCCGGGACCACGGACGTGACGGGACGCTGTCCGGGGTCGCCCGAGCCAAAGGCGGTTTCATCCGAGCAACTTACGTGCTGGCGATACGCTTCAGCAGTTTCTTTACCCAAGGGGCGTCAGGATTCACGCACACCTTCCCCGAGCTTTTTAATTTAATTCTGTAACGCAAGGAGAGTTTACGAGCGTCACCCTCCCCTCCAACGGCAGGGATTCGAGCAGCCAGAGCCGATCCGCCAGGCTCAGCTTTCGTTCGCAGCGGCGGCAGGTCGCAGGAAGCTGCTCGCGACAGAGGGAAGCCACGGGACGGGCAGGGAAAAGCGAGACGCGACACGGCGGGGAGCGCGCGTTCGAAGCCCAGAGGTGACCGTTCAAAGACAATTTTCTCTGTAGATTTACAACTCCATCGGCTTAGTTAAATCTTACCGCTCCCGCTCAACGCGCCGCTTTAGTCAGGACAGGAGTAACAAGGTGAAATCTCGCCCCGAGATGCTGTTTGCTCTCGGGAGAGCTGCGTTATCCGTAGCGGGAAAATCAGTTACAGCTCATCCTGCCTTGGCGTCCGAGAACGCGCTTCCCCAGACACCCCCCTCGCCGGCACGCTTCCCACTACGCGCCGGTACTAATAAATCCCGCTTTGCCCTGCCGGTCTCAACGTTTCTCAAGCCTGAAGCGTGAGCGAGCTTGCCGGCATTAGTGAAAAGCTTTAGTTTTCAGCAGAGGGAGCGGAGAAGCGAGGCGGGCGCAGAAGAAGAGGCGCAGCTTTCTGCCCCACGAACAACCCGCAGCACTTACATGATCTCTGTACGTCTGCAGGTGCTTCCCACAGGTCTGATCTCAATGCTTTCGTACCTCTTCGGACTCATGTAGTCCGAAGTTGTTTTCACGCACCTGCAGTTCAGGTTTCCGTTCACCTCCAGGATGGCTGAGAAAGAGAGAAGGGAGCAACTTACGGAGAGAAACAGCGTTATTTAGCGATGCGGCGGCCCCAAGCCTCCAGAAGAGCCACGGAAATCGCCCCTTTCCGTGCTTTCACCGAGCCCACCGTAGGGACCGCAGGAAGAAACCGTTATCCGCGCCCCGACCTCGGCACCCCGCTCCCACGCAGCTCCGGAAAGCCGGCCCGGGTCCCAGCACCGCAGGACGGTCGCGCTCGTTCCTTCGCTCCGAGAGCGACCCGGGGCTGAGCAGCCGGGAGGAGCCCCGCTCTCCTCGGGTCCCTTCCATGGCAGGATGCGGGCGATGTCCACCCGTCGAGGACCGCGGCAGGCTGGGAGCGGGCGGGTATCTGCCAAGGCAGCAGGAGCTCACCTGCGCGGGCTGAGCGGGACATCGCCACCAGCACCACCACCGCCGCCAGCAGCCACAGGAGCACGGGGGGTCCCGTCCCCAACCCAGCCGGCGCTCGCATCCTCGCGACGGGCTCGACCCCGGAGACGGACTGAGGAACCGGGTGAAGAAACACCCCTATTTATTCACGACGGTCACGCTCTGACACAAGCAGCAAGATTCAAACTTTGGCAGTCGCATCTGACCAGCGGACCGTGAAAAGAGGTGACGTAATTTCTCGGATGCTCCCCGCAGCCGGATCAGAATCTGAATTTACAATATTATCGATTAAAGCCAGCCATTGGGACCAAACGCTTATTTCGATTCCACACGTAATCTTTCTCACACCCTGTTTCTGATTAGCTGGGGCTGTACAATCGCCCTTTGTTCCCTTCAGCATTTATCACTCAACCACAAAAAAGAGCCCAGAATACAATCGGAGCGCAAACCGCGGGTAAGCAGGGGTTTTTTTAATGCACTCAGATATTTACATATTTCTTTCTTAGGGCTATAATTCCCCCCACGCTAATTTTGCTATCTCTTACATCAGCAAAAATGCCGAGCACCGTACCGTGGAAAAAATAATAAAGATTTCTGCTATACGTTTCCCCTCAGACCCTTCTAATCTAGCGCTTGGCTGCATGAGTAAAGCACCCAGGAAATGCAAGAGATGACTGGTACAGCAGCGCCAGCAAAAAGCAAACTATTCCTACATCTCTGTACGTTTGCGATTAAGTGCTGACGTGCACATTTACCAGCAGCGATTTTCTCCGTACCAGCGGCCCGGGAACAAAATACAGACGGATGCCAGAGAACGGCAGCGGGAAAAGCGACGGGGCTGGGGTGGACGCGGGGATTCGCGAGGGCGAGACCCCAGCTCGCCCTTTGCGGCGCGGGGAACGGAGCGAGAGGGGCTGCTGCCGCGCTCTTCCCCTCGCGACCGCCTCTCTTGTTACGTCCTGAGCGCCCTTCGATAACACCGGGATCAAATCCCCGGCTGGATGCGCGAGGAGCCACGGGGCGGCACCAGGGGTGGCTACGAAGTCTCCCTATCGCAGCCCATTTTTAGTAGCCCGTTACAGCACTCGAGACCCAGCGTCCTGCCTGCCTCACGTTTCGGGAAAAGCGGTTTTTAGGGCGTTACGAGCTCAGAGGAGCGGTGTGCGATGCGGTCGGTGAGGCAGTTCTCCATCATTCGCGGCAGGGATAACCAAACGGGAGCGGGCAAACTGCTGACCCCAAAGCAGAGGCGTACGCGCGAAACCGCAGGAGCGCAAGCAAAGGGAGGTCGGGCCGTGCGCATCCTTACGATGCTGTAGGGCCGCGTGTCCGCAAGGCTTTATTTTGGCAGCGCGGAGGCCTCCAGGCCTTACCCCCGAAGGAATACGCCTGTTTTGGGCGACCGTCGAACCATTTCACAGCATCTTTTGGGTTTCTCTCAACAGGAGCCACTGAAGGACCGAAGCCGTGCATTTTAGCACGCCAAGGGGTCAGTCCTGCGACGCCAACCCGTTCGACTCTCCCGCAGGATGTTCGAGGGCCACGGCTGCAGAGCGACGGCCGCTACGGCACCTCGTGCTCTCGGGTTTTGGTGGGACGGGGGCTGCCCAGAATAAGGCAAAGTCACCAGCCAGGAAGCAAAACGGGAAGGGGACATGCAGCCACGACAGCGAGGCCAGGAGGAAGGAAGAGGGCAGAAAAAAACCGATGTGGTTGTGTGATAATGTTGTAATTTGGAGCTTTCAAGTCACATCAGCATTTTATATAGTAATAAAATGGTAAACTAAAAAAAAAAGAAAAAAAAAGTCCTCCATTCAAACCGTAAGCTACTCATCTCTCTCCTAATTTCTTTTTCATCCAAGATAGGTCCTAAAGTCTTATAAAGTCCTTATTCAAGAGATCAAGGTCAAAAACTGAGGAGCGAGGAGTTTCACTCCCTGTGCGTCAGGGTCGCAGAGAGGCCAGAGACAACTTCCATGAGCTGTTCCCAAAGTCCCGTGGAGACGACGAGAGCCTTGCCGCTACGGCAGTGGGAAAGGAGATGGCTTTAAAACTCGGTTTTATTCAATACTTTCAGAATTTTCAATTTCCCTGCAGAGAGTAATTCAAAGGAGCCCGACCTATGTCCGGTTGAAGTGGTTTTGCTGGGTCGTGGCAGGGGCCTTTTCGAAGAAAAATCTGCAAAACGGTGCGGAAGGCAAGCGATTTACCAGGAGCGGTGACCGGTCACCTATTCAAAGTGCTGTAGAGGCACCAAAGAAGTTTCGAAATCTTTCTGCAGTTCATGACTTCAAAATGATCCTGCTTTTATAGCTGGGGAAAACCAAGAGAAGTGAAAGCAACTTTCCCCAGAGCTGCACGGCAGAGAGGACGGTGTCGAGGCACGCAGCCGGCGCTCCAAACGCGGCTCTTCCACGACCGAAATCGGAGAAACCGATACCAGAAGCCGGTACGGGAAGAAGCTACCCCTGGGAGCCATGCATCGAACATCCTGTGAGCGAGATCACGCCCCAGGTTTGTGGCTGCTCCTGTCTACCCTGGAGAGAAGTGGGAGCTACAGAAGCATGTTTCAGCTGGATGGATTTAGAGGGGTGGCTTTAGAGGGGGCCTAGGCGATCAGTTCGGCCACAGCAACCTCAGTTTTAGCCTGGGGCAGATGTTTTCCCCCAGACCTATGCAAGATCTCAGGTGTTTTCACCGAGGTTATCCCCTCTAGGGACGTCATGCTGCTTTGTGCTGACCCGTTGCTTTATGCCCGCCCTCGCGACACGCCTTCTGTGACGGTCATGGTGCTCATTAACTCACTTTGTACCCCGGATGAAACCCACACGTCCCTCCGGGGGAGGACAGGAGGGCCACCTCTTCACGGCGAGCGCCGAGGACGTTGTCCCCTCTGCAGAAGTGGCCTTGGCAGCAGCTCCCCTCCAAGTAGAAGTAGCCAATGCTGCTGGGACAAAATAACACGCTCACCCTGCGGCGGCGGGGAGGCAACAGCCACCAAAGCATCCCTTGGGCGGGCAGTGCTGCCCAACGGCATCCCTGGCCTGGCCCACGGATGCTTCTGGACAGACAACCCAAAGCACGGGCTCAGCTCTCGGGCGGTGGGGTGGCACGGCAGTCAACGCTACCGAGATGAAGAGAGCTTAACCAGCGGTTCCCTTTCAGATGCATCCTCTTGATTCATACCTAGACACAGATTTTCACAGCGAAGCCCAGCTCGGGCTTCAGCTCTGAAGTGATGTGCTTGGGTTTCCCCCAGGACGCCGGGGCAGTTTGGTGAATCCCCACCGCATCGCCCCACGAGACGTGCATTCGCCTTGCGCATCCTCAAGCTGCTACGAGTTTCTGCTTCGGGTAGCAACGGTGAAATAAATGTGGACGCGGCGAAAAAGAAGAACTCGACAGAGATACCGTAATCCCAGGGTTTCTGAATCGTCTTTATAGTAGTCACGGTGGTTTTGATGTATGGCTAATGAGGATATTGATAAATATTGCGGTGTTTTCTCAGGAAGGAAAAGCTTGCGGGCATTGCGGGTGGCTGACGTTTGTGTGTGCCAAGTGGTAATTCTGAAAAGGGAGAAGGAGGGTGAGGATCTAGCCTCCTGCGACTATATTTAAGCTAACCGCTTCCGGGATGCCAGTAATTCAGAAGACTGGTCCTCACACATGATCTGTGCACTTATCCAGGCCACCATCAACTGAAAGGCATTAGAAATATCCTAACAGCTTCTGTACTTTCTGCAGCGGCTCTGCCTTTGCAGGCGAGGGCTTGATTTGAGTCATTTTTAATTTCAGTTATTTTTATTAGATTTTTTAATTTATTTTTTTTTTAACACCCGCTGGATGTTAAAAAAAAAAAAAGACATCCCTCCCATGGTACCTTAAATCAGAGGCCTACAAAAACGTAGCGCAAAGTACCTCCCGAAGGCCAGGACCGCGGCAGGAAAGAAGTGATCTGCTGCGTGGCTTCGCTGTGCTTCTGCGGCCGTTGAACCGCTCAAACCCGTGTAATTTAGCGGCATCGAGCCACAGACAGCCTCAGGCTAGTTCAGCGAGGTCAAAGATTTCCTTGAAGACACTGAAAAATAGGTGATGGGAAACGAGAGGGGAGGTAGGCGAGCCACGTGTGGCAAGGAGAGGTCATGCTTTTCGACAGAGGGAAACTGGAGGTTTTACCGGTCCAACCCCCCGCTTTGTAAGATGAGGATGGAAAACCTGGCACAGCGTCTCCAAACAGACGAGCCAGGGATGGAGCGAGAACTTGGTCAGTAACAACAAGGCGGCTTCAGAGATGAGTAGAAAATGACCCTAGTTAAGAGTAGGAAAAAAAAAAAACCAAAAAACCCTTTTCTGTGATTGACCAGCCCGGGCAGAAACCCAATCCTGATGGAAATGCTGTGGAGATGCCGGTTCTCCTGCCCTTCAGCGAGGACCTACGTACTCCACAAGCGAGCGCTTGAGGATTCGCAAGAGGCTGCGTCGGAGACGCCTGCAGCAAGAAAACCTCTCGGCCACGCTGAAACCTCTGGGTTTGTGGTGGGAGAAAGCAAACTTTCAGCACACCCCTCTTTCTCCACAACTCACCCAGCGCTCCTCGCAGGAGAGAGAAAAACTGTGGGTTTGGTTTGTTTTTTCTTTTTTAAATCACCCCCCCACCACCAGCCGCCCCCCTCAAAAACCCCAACTGCAGTGAATTGTCACCACTGTGGTTTGTGGTCCATCACCTGCTTCAAAGATAAAGATGCCTCCTGCCGAAACCTGAGGGAGAGCTGCACCGACACCAAACAGTTCAGCACGGCACCAACACCCGGGACCCGAGCGCAGCCATGGTTTCTCTCTTATCGTACAAAAGTGTTTCTCAGCCACTTCATGCGGTGGCCCCTTTCCAGCCCGGGGCTCCTTCCAGCCCAGCTGGGATGTTCCCCATCCCCTCGTGCCTCCTGCACCTCAGAAACACATTCCCAACCAGGCTGGGTTCATTTATCCCCCTATGAAAATAACTTCTTTAGCCCTTTTTTCCCCTGATGTCCCTTCTCCCGACTGCATTTTAAGAAGAATCGTTCCCTTTATACAACTGGCCTTCCTTTATTCCAAAAAAAATTACCGGCTGGTGGTTACCAGCTCAGGCGCGACTCGGCGGAGTTTAATTTACACTTGGATGCCAAACAGACAGCGCTTGCTGCGGCACACGCCAGGTATGGAAGTGAAATTTCAACACGAGAGCGCCAGAATTAGCCAAAGCCTAACGAAATCAGTCCAAAATTAGGCTGTTGGAACCACCTATGGAGCTCACTGTCGCTTACTGTCTTTGAGCGAAGGGGCACAGACCTGCTGGCGACGGGGCACGGGGACAAGATCTCGGTTTCGGCTCATTGTTGGAGGTACCGGAGGGTGCGATGATGCCTCTGCGTATCCGCAAGCAGGTGAAAATCCTGCTACGGGCATCTTTACGGGTAGGGCTCAAGTGTTTGAGGGCCAAAGAAAGGGGATGCAGCGAGAGGGAGCTTTGTAAGGGGAAAGATAAGGAGAAAGGCTCAGAGCAAGAATAAAAGCTTGATAAGGGGGAGAGAAGGGAAACTTTTAAGAAATGGAAATTCAATATTCCCGCCTCCCCGGTCGATCAAGAGCCATGGGACCCCCTGGGGAGCAGCAACCGGGTGCTTTCTGCCGAAGGGAAGGGGAAAGCAGTGTTACACGTTCAGCAGCATGTCAGAGCAGGGACAGTTTCTGGGACATCCCGTCCACCCCAGAGATGCAAATGCCACCATGCGAGCACAGGAGAAAATCCCCCGGACTGCCGCGCTAATTTGCACTTGCTGCTAGAAAAACACGCTGGAGAAATACCCCGGCTTCTTCGCTCGAAGCTCTCGATCCGTTCCGAACACGACTTAATGCGAAATGACCCTCAGGCGAAGCAGAGAAGCAGCGTTATTCCTCAAAGGCACGCCGGAAAAAGCGGAAAGCGCCGCGCCGCCTGGCACAAAAGACGCGAAGCGGGAATGAAACCCAAGGGCTTTACCGGAAAGCGACGGCGACGGCTCGGCCATGGGGCCCAGCTCCCGCTCCGCACATTTGCATGCGGGCGCAGGAACCGGTCTAGACGCTGCAGGTGCCGCCGAGCGAGCGCCGTTAGCGATTTGCATAGGGGCTTCGTGCGACGGTGACGACTCGATGCCCCGGCACGGGAGCGCGTCGATGACGAGTTGAAACGAAGTCAGGCTGCGACGGGGAGGGAGCCAATCAATTGCAAGCTGGCACGTTATAAGCGAAGACGCGCCCGCCGACGCGGCCTCGCTGCTCTCGTTGCGTAGTTGGCGCAACTTCGACCCAACGTCCTCCACGTCCCCGCTGGCCGGGAGGAAGGTCTCTCACTTTTAGCACTTAATTCTTGGGCTAGCAAACAAGCGGTTTGGGTCTAATTACAACAGCTAGACCAAAACACGCTCCTAGAACCGGGCCCAGCTAGATCTAGCTTGCGCTTCGCAAGACGGGGAAGTTTCCACCAAACTCGAAGGCGGCCCCCACAACCCCCAGCGCCTTTCCCTGGAATAGAAAGAGGATGCTGCGACGCCGGCGCGGATACTCCAGCGCTTCAGGAGGCTTACGCAACAGCTGCTAACGAGAAGATGATAAATCGGAGCTCAGGATTGCGTCTCCTGCTTGTCCCGCGGCGCCGAGGATCCAGCCGAGCCCGCGGTGCCAGCGGGAGGTTGGGTACGGAGCACGTCGCTGCGGCAGCTCGAGGTTTTAGCTGTATTCTGCACCTACGTCAGCAACTGCGCTGCTAGCTGGGCGACTGGAAGAAGGAATTAGACCCAGGGGACTGCCAAGATATGGAAAGATTCACGCGAGCTTTCACAGTTGGACATTTCGGCGCAAGGCAAGGAGGAAAGAGGTGCCGAAAATGCCACAAAAGGCCAAAAATACAATAAAGACACTGCATGGCAGCACAGTTCCCCTCCGTACTAGAAGGAGCAGCCTCTGAAGGCACGCTTCAACTGCTTGAGCTGAATTACATCTTATTTGGGTAACTTCAGGCAAACGCCTAGCAACAGTCCTATCACCAACCTCTCAAGGAGCATTATGGAAAGGTCTCCTCCCCTTCTCCTCAGAGTTTGACATCTCCATAAATGCAGCTAAAAGCTAGCAGGCTTGCTTAAAGCCGTCTTGGTTTATTTTTTATTTTCCCAAGTATTAGTGGTTTCCATTTTACTTGAGTCAGGAATCAAGCTGTTTGGCTTGCAGAATAACCCGTAACTCTTACTTCTGGTAGAGCTAAACATCGTCCCGACCCATTTTCTGCTGGTTAAGTTAGAAGCTCATCTTTAGAAAGTAGCACCTCTTGCTTTCCAGCTCGACACAAGCTTCCTCAGCCACAACCATCAACCTCCCCGATGTCTAGTGGCAGATCTCCGCTTCACATGTATGTTAGTGACTCATTTCCCAACAAATGTCATCTCTTTCCAGACTATCTGGGTTTGATTACCACAGCATACATGACATCTGTCTCCGCTGTTTTCCACACGTTCATAGCGTGATTTACACATCTCGTGCTTGCAGCAGCTTGACATTTCCCGTCTGACCGAGTAACGTCAAGTTTGTCCACCCTGCTCGCAAAGTTCACCGACAATGCATGAAGTCCAGCTCCCCACCTCAAAGCAGGGTCTCACCTGATGAGGTCCAGTGCAGTTAAGTAACGTGGAGGTGACAGAAGCTAGCTGAAGGGTTTGCAAATCCCCATCGCCCACAGGACCCGCTTTTCCAAGTGGGAATGGCACGCAGAGACCACAGCCTGGTGCATCCGTAGCCTGGGATGAGCTACCTAGAGGTTGGGAAGCCAGTAAGGCAGGATGACCAGCTAACCGGACCGCCAGATGAGCCACGGTCCCGCTCTGAAGAGATGCGGAGAAGCCACCGGAGCACCAGTCCTTGCCGTGCACAGCTGCCTACACCAAGATCTGCTCTAAAGAGCTGGGGCTGTTTAAGTGGCTCGTTCAAGGGGTGGGGAGCTACCCAGCTATTAAAAGTTACCTGGGGAAAAGAAAAATGAGGTACGTGGGGAATGGCTGTGGGGATGGGATTATGCATGGCGAGTCGTTATTTTCATTAATGTTCACTTAACATTTTAAGGCCTTTCCTTATCCTCTTTTTGACAGGTGTCTCCCCATCTGTTCTCCTTGGGGAAGATGCTTTCCCCACATTTCACCCACAAGCCACCACAGCAGTAGTTAGATTATTTTTTTTAAAAAAAAGAAAAAGCAAGCCAAGAGCAACTGTTCTCTAGCAGTGAGTAGAAGTGCACATGGTAAGGAGGGGAAATCCAGGTCTCCACCGAGAAGGAACCACATCGCTGCAACACGAATGTCTTTTCGGGAGACGAGCAGCCCTCCTGCCCCTTGGAAAGCCCCTTCTCAACCGTTTCTCTTGGACCCAGCATCCCTGAATCAGCATTTCGGACATCGGAGCCTTGTGCGTGTTGCTGAGCCAACGCAGCTACCCAGAGATGCTCTCAACCGAGAAGGAGAAACTCGAGCCCAACTTCTGCAAAGGATGTCAATCTCACCAGCTAAGGGAATCAATACTGAAAGGAGTTGTCTCGCAACTAAAATAATCCAGCTTTGTGGGGGATGAAAGCAAGGCTAGCTGAGCTCACAAGTCATGCTCAAGGCTGGAAGGTCAGCAAGCTCTCTCCTGCCGGGTAGAAGCGGGGAGGCAGATGAAAGGGCAACGCACAGGAAGAGAAGAAAGGCTTAGGGAGGTACTGGAAAGTGAAACCAAGAAGCATAAACCCATAGAAACCATGAAATCGGCTTTGATCTTTCCTAAGCATTTATCTCAGTTGTCGCTTACAAACACACCCTGAAAATTAATAAGGCCTAAAAAGTCACATCTGTCACAGGGTGCAGCCTTGGGTCCGATCCAGAACGTCCCTGAAGCTACCGGTGCATCTGCCCTCCCTTCCACACCCCGTCTTCCCGCGGCTCGGGTGACTGCCTCCCGCAAGCACAGACGAGAGCATCCCCGGGCTTGAGGTTTTGTTGTGTGAGAAAGGTTTTCCAACCCAAACTCAAAGCTTCCTGCCCCAGCTAGCCACGCACACATGGAAAACAGGAGAAAAGCAGTTTTCACCCAACCAGACTGAGAATCCAGAAAGGATTCATTACTGCTCTCCTCCTCCTCCCACGTTCCTCTCCGCACAGTGATTTATTCTCTTAAGGTCAGAAAGAACCATCACAGTCCTATCTACATGCCAGGTAGCCTGGACCAGCACAACACCTGCAAAGCATTGGCCAGTCCGAAGATCGGGCATCCAGACTCTACGCACACATCAGGGACTTTTTCATTTTCATTCCTGACTCAGCCTGGTCCAGTCCCACCAAACGCCCACCGGAGGCTGGCCCACATCTGGTGTGCTTCGTCATCCCGTTTAGTTTTGCCAGAAGGGAACCAAGTTCATGCCCTTGAGGATCACCCCGTAGGATGGAGCAACTGCAAGCGGGGATGCCAGGATGTATGGTCCAAAACCTGCCCCCCCGCCTCCAAAAGAAAAAAACCCCACCCACCCAATTCCAGAGATCCAAACCAAAACACTAATCTAAGTGCACCCGAAGATCAGTTCGGCCCAAATTGCCTCATCACACATTTCCATATGCTCAGGCACATGCAAAACAAGGAGGTGACTGGTGACACGGCTTCACTAAGGGCAAATCATGCCCGACTAACTTGGTGACCTTCTATGATGGGGTTACAGCGTCCGTGGACAAGGGAAGGGCAACTGACGTCACCTGCCTGGACTTGTGCAAGGCATTTGACACTGTCCTGCACAACATCCTTGTCTCTAAATTGGAGAGACATGGATTCGATGGAAGGACCACGCGGTGGATAAGGAATCGGCTGGATGGTCGCACTCAAAGAGCTGTGATCAGCGGCTCAACATCCAAGTGGAGAACGGTGACGAGTGGTGTTCCTCAGGGGTCGGTACCGGGACCGGCACTGTTCAACATCTTTGTCGGCGACACGGACAGTGGGATCGAGTGCACCCTCAGCAAGTTTGCTGATGACACCAAGCTGTGTGGTGCAGTCAACACGCTGGAGGGAAGGGATGCCATCCAGAGGGACCTGGACAGGCTGGAGAAGTGGGCCCGTGCGAACTGCTTGAAGTTCAACAAGGCCAAGTACAAGGTCCTGCACATGGGTCGGCGCAATTCCAAGCATGACTATAGGCTGGGCGAGGAATGTATTGAAAGCAGCCCTGAGGAGAAGGACTTGGGGGTGTTGATTGATGAGAAGCTCAACATGAGCCGGCAGTGTGCGCTTGCAGCCCAGAAAGCCAACCGTGTCCTGGGCTGCATCAAAAGAGGCGTGACCAGCAGGTCGAGGGAGGTGATCCTGCCCCTCTACTCCGCTCTTGTGAGACCCCACCTGGAGAACTGCGTCCAGCTCTGGGGGCCCCAGTACAGGAGAGACATGGAGCTGTTAGAGTGAGTCCAGAGGAGGCCACGAAGCTGATCAGAGAGATGGAACACCTCTCCTACGAGGACAGGCTGAGAGAGTTGGGATTGTTCGGCCTGGACAAAAGAAGGCTGGACACTGGCACAGGTTGCCCAGAGAGGTTGTGGATGCCCCATCCCTGGAAGTGTTTAACACCAGGCTGGACGGGGCTTTGGGCAACCTGGGCTAGCGGAGGGTGTCCCTGCCCATGGCAGGGGGTTGGAACTAGATGGGCTTTAAGGTCCCTTCCAACCCAAACCAGTCTGTGATTCTATGATCACAGAGAGCCCCAGACTGTTTCTTCATTCAGGAGCACGTTGCACCAGGGAAAAGGAAAGGGGGACAGCACGTGGTTTCTCTGTCCCGTGGATGTGCTGCAAGAGACGGGGCAGGACGTTAGTAAGCTAAACAACGGCATGGGTACTACGAGAAGCAATACAGCTATTTGCCACAATCCTGTCGGAGAATTCAGCTATCCCGCTTCACAGCTGCCGGGTTAATGCCCCAGTTGAACGTGACTATAGGAAGGAAGAGGCATTGCTATTCAAAGTATGAAAGGTCCACGACGTACAAAGGATTGGATTAGCTTCTGGGGAAAGGCAAAGCGACCAGTTGTGAAATACCTGACAGCAAGACCACGCACGCCCTGGCCGCATGGAGGAAAAAAAAAATATAGTAATAATCATCATCATCATCAATGAAAGTCACACAGCTTGTGGCAACAGATCCACACTGCTAATTTTGTCACTGCAGCAGAGCAGCTTTCCAGGCTGCTCAACGAAGACCATTACGTAAGGCACGTTCTGGGTTTCTTCGAGGTTCGCTCCCACCTTAGAAACGCACGCAAATAAAGGAGAACCCGACGTCTTGTTGCGTGGCTTTGCCCCAAACTTCTGCCAGACGCAATCTAAAATTTGATTGAATCTTGGATTGAGATGTTTACTTTGAGCCAGTGCTGGTATCCGTGTGTACGAGGAGACGGCGCCTTGCACCGCACCAGAGAACCTAAGGCTGCGGAGGGTCAGCGATCATCGTAACAGCTGGAAAACGATCCAAAAGTGATTTTTAAAACCTACGTGAAAACACAACATCTTGGCACTTGGGGGTATATAATCAGTATAGTTGACTTAAAACCAACACCTAGCAGGAACGTCTCTTCATCCCAATCCCTAGCTAAGAAAAAGACGGCAGGCAGCTGCGTCGAGAAGTCAGAACACGGGAAGGAGCCAGAGAAACAGGTCAGACCTTCGAAACCAAAGGGGCACCGGGCTGCAGCAGACCGCAGGCAGTAGAAGACGTGCCCTTCGGAAACGCCTGCTTCCCAGGAGCCGCGCCAGCCCTTCGCAGACTGACACGCGCGTGCACGGCCGACGCGATAATACGTGCTTTCCGACAAGGCGCGCCTTTACGGCTGAACACGCGTGGCGTTGCACAGCGAAGATGCTAACGGGGTCAGCACAAAGTTAACAGCTTGTCCGGAGGTTCAGCGACGGAAAGCAGAAAGAAGCGCAGTGCTGCAGACAAAACCCTTGAGTTTTGTTTTATCCTTTACACGGTTCCAGCCCTGCTGCCTACCTGAAGGCTTAACGAGGCATTAGGCATGGCGCGTGTCCCTCATCCCATAAAAGCATCCATACGAAACAGGCAAAAGGCACGCTCACAAAGGCCTGAAGGCACCGTAGGTGATGCAGTTTGAAATACCTCTTTTATCTGGATATTGGCTCAGGTTATTTTCCACGGCCCAGAAGGGAAAAGAAAAAAGACATCATGAAATAACGTTTCTTAAACAAGCGACCCTCTACTCAGTCACTTGAACCTGCTCCTTTTTTGTCCAAAGCAAGCAGCAAGCCAGGATATCAGCAAACCCCCTGCTGCAAGCTGGATTGGGCAAAAAAACCCAAACCCAAACCCTATACCCCCAGTGGAAGGCACGACGGGAGGAGCTGGGTGCAGGGTGGGAGCACCCAGGGCCAGAGGGTGCTGAGCCTCAGCCAGCAAGTGTGCGCACCCCGACACCTCCTGGTGCCTCGGGGCATAACGGAGACGCTGGCACGGGCTCTGCAGAGAGGTTCCCAGCTGGGGAAAAACCCTTTCTTGAAGAAAGAAGGAAAAAAAATAAAAATTAACTTCCACCAGCATCCTAATGGAGGAAACATCAGTAAGAGTCAGACGTAATTGACATATGAGGGAAATTTGCTTCCGTCTGTTTCAATAAATATTTTTTTTTTTTTTTCCTGCCAAACACACTCTATGGATCACACACAAGATCAACTCCTCCCCTCCCTGCACGTGGATTTGTCAGAAAAGATCCTTTTCCTTTCCTTAGTTTGCTGGTCCCCATTGCAGATGCACAGATGGCTTAGGAAGAAAACTATCAACTATACCCTGTAGAATCCCCCGATTCTTTAACACAGCAACTACTTTGACAAATCCAGAAATTTTCCTCTTTTTTATTTTTTTTAATTTTCTTTTTTTTTTTTAGGGTCTCTTTTTCCTTGTTCAAAAGAAGCAAAATTGCCAAAGGGCTTTAACATTTGTCCTTCACCTTAGAGAAATATCACAGATGAGGAGGACCGTGACATGATCCAAGCTGACCCCTCCCCAAATTTATCTGATTACGGTCCTGCCTTGGAGTGCATTTCCCAATAAAATGAGATCATCCGCTGCAGGTTGTTCCGGCATCGGACAGACGGGATTGGTGCTCAAATCGAGTTTGGCATTGCATCTCAGATCTGTCTTTTAGATTTGTCCTTAGGATTACTATTTGCCAGCAGGTTGCTTTGAATCAAATTTTTATTTCCCTGCTCTCTATTTTGCTACTTTTAGGACCGCTTGGTTGCCTTTACACGCTTTATTCCAACGACTTGCTGCTTCTACTCCCTTTTCTCCTCTGAAGCTGCAGCTTTACTTTTAAACGGCAAAATAAATCACGACCTGGTAACTCAGATCCCGGCGTTGCGCCCTTTCTCCTTGGTGTATATACATCCACTGGGAAACGGCCAGGGGATTGAAGAGTTTGCATTGCAGCCGACAAAATCCACCCTCCCGGGTGATGAACGCGCAACCGGGCGGAGTGAAACCCCTTCTCGCGCTTCTCCCCAGACAACGGGGTCTCCCCAAAGCCTTTGCCGGCGGGGACCGCGGCACAGCAGAACACGCGTCCAAGCTGCAGTAACTGGAAACGGTGAGCAGGAGGAGATTAAGGCTAGAAAGGGGTTTTTCCTCTCCTAGCCAGGAGATTTTCTTTTCTACGGTATTTGCTGAGGACGTTTGGCGGGGCAGCAACGATCTCCGCGGCAGACAGAAGCAGGTATTTCCCTGGCAGCGGGGGCTGCGCGGAAGGTGGAAAGGGTGTGCAAGGGAGGCACTTGCAAAGATGGTTTCCCAACATCAGCCATCCACCTAACATATCACCTTAACATAAAAATCCGAGGGACTTTCCTTCCGCCTCGGAGCAGGGGACTGGGGAACGTGAGCAGCTTAAACGCCCGCATCATGTAGATACAGGATTTAGACTTGCCATGGCAGAAGCAAGGTCTTGGGGGGGGGGGAAAAACACCCCAAACCACCAGCTAGGTGCTCACTTTGCAGTGACACCACAGGATTCATGTACAGCATGTCAGAAAGAAAAAAAAAAAAAAAAAAAAAACCTTTTCCTTCAGTTTGAGAGCCGTATTTGCTGTTTTATCCCACGGCACTGACCTCGAGGCACAGCTGTTGCAGCTCAGTGGTTTGTGCAGCACACATACCGATATCCAGATTTATTTATTTTTCACGCTTCTTATAGGAAGGTGTTTAATCTGCTTTGAGTAAAGACCCAGAGAATGGCCGTACCGGGCGAGACGGCAGACACCAGTAAAACCCATGGCAGGCAGGGTCCAGTGGCGGATGCCGGAGAGGAGCGGATGGACAGACAGACACATGCGGAAATTTCCCCGGAGCCCTTTGCAGCGCCCGCATCCCGGAGCCCCGAGAGAGGTGGGTGCGAAGCAGGGCTCCCCGGGAGGCTCGGGGCTCAGCACCACTAGAGAGCGGCAGACACCAGCGCCGCGCATGGCGGCCGAGCAAGGAAACATGGAACGGGAAGGGAGAATTCGTACAGCCCGGCGTCCACCCGAGCGTCCAGGTCGTGGGTGGAAGATCACAAACTTGACCATACAGAAAAAGTTTTAACATCTTTGTAGGTGTTACGTGTGCCTACTCTCATCGTGGAGGGGTTTTTTTCCCCCCAAGAATGGCAATTTTTAGAAGTATTTCTGAACTACCAGCTTCAATTTATTTTTTTTTTCCCCCCAGTTTGGCATTTCTGTTAGGGACTGCGGTGCAATCAAACCGGAGCCAGCTGGTGCCGCAGCACTGCCCGGCGTCATCAGACCCGAGCGCAGGCGGGTGCTGCACCAAGAGCGGGGTGCCCCAAGGAGCTGGGACGCGGCTGAGAAGGACCAAGCGACCGCGCGTCGGGGTGGGAACGAACAGAGGCAACTTGGGCCTGGGGAAGGAGAAAAAAAAAAAAGAGAAGGAAAGAGATGAGATAAAAGGAGGGCTTCCTCCTCTCGCAGAACACGCAGCTTAGCGCTCTTCGCTCAATTCCCAGGCAAGAGCAGCAGCGACCTGTGGAACTGGCTTGTCCTGATGCTCTGCAGCAAAGCTCAGGTGAGGGTAGGTTTTTGGGTGGGGAGAGGCACAGAGGCATCCTGGAAATCTAGAAACGCAGGTTAGACCCTACGGACCCCGCAGTGACGTCAACGGACCTTCGCTTCAGGGGGTAGGGAGGAAGACTGCTGCACACAGCAGCAATCACCCTGAAAGAGGAGGAGGAGGAGGTGGTGCAGACAGCGAGCACGGCTGAGGAATATATATACTGCAAAGGACTCCCGCTGCTGAACTAGGCGGCAATACCAGACGCTGCAGGCATGCCAGCATTGAAAGGACAGTCAGCTAGGAAACCATCACTCCCGCTTTTCCAAGCCCAGATATTCTTATTAATCCATCCCGAGCTTTGCTAAAAGCACGCAGACGCAAGTTGACGCGCAACGCCTATTCAGTATGCGTGTAGTGGCTGTACTCCGCGCTAGAAAGCTTGTAGGTGAAGTAGCCTTCAGCTGAGACACGACCATTGCTGTTCAGCTGCACACCTGGAAACAGCTGGAAGCTGTTCGTGTCACAGGCGGCCAGCGTGCCGCGTGTGAAAATACAGAAATCCTCTAACGGCCGAGGCTTCCTGCCGGGAGCAGCTGGAGAACCAGGGCGCAGGCTGCGCGCTCGGATGGCTTCGCTACGTGATCTCGCCGCGTTTGCATCGAAGTTCCCCGGAAAAGACACATTTGGGATCTCCATTACCTTGAATCCCAAAGAGGAGCAAAGGTGGGATCAATGTTTAGTGGAGCCGGAGGTGAACTTCTTTGATAACTTCTCCTGGGTTTTGGCTTGCGAGGGGTTTTGCTTCCCCCAAGACAAGGTTGGATGCTGGTTTGCTAAGAAGAAACACGGGTGCAAGCCTGTGGAGCAGGACTTCCAGAGACGAAGCATGAAGCAGGGAGAGACCGAGGAACAGTACTGTTATCCTCACACCTAGCTAAGCCTGTCAAACTCACAGGAAACTACTAAGTTACTCCAAAGTCCCCCCATTCCAACAGTTACCGAGATTTATCCCCGTAAAGCGCAAGGCGCCGCTAGTCAACACGACACGTCACGACTATTCGCTTTTGCGCGGTATTTCTCGGTTTTGTGACAGTCAGTACTTCCGAGTAAGCGATACAAGTGTCAACTGAGTAAACTACACAGTTGAGTAGAAACACAAAATCCCCCGAGAATATTGAAGCAGGTATAGACACAGCACCCGATTGTCCCCAGACAGCTGCAGGAAGGCAATCCAGGAGCCACGGCGGCATTTTCCCCGGGGTTTGTGCAAACTGCCACCCGGGAAGCGTTCGGTCCCGGGTACCGGCTGATATAAGCAGCCTGTTTTATTTCAGTTATTTGTCTGAACCTCACTTGAGCCTGGTTTTTCCTGTTTGACGGTACAACTGGTTATCACTGCAGCTGGAGGGGAGCGATACTGGGAAAGCCACAGGGCTGGACTGGAGGGCATTCAGCTGCTTCCCGGAGAGCGACACGGCTTTGCGGGGGGGGGGGGCGGGTAAAACACATTTCCACACCAAACATCTTCAAAAGCGGGAATTTCTAATACTTCAGAAATAATAGCCAACACAAGCTAATAGTTAACTGATGCTCTAAGTCTATCGCACGGTAAGCCTTATCTGTTTCGACACTCACCCAGCACGTGTAGGCAACTGCAATGGACCCTTCCCAACTGTTTAATCTGTTGTGCTAAAGCAAATGATGTTTATCTATCTGCCCAGAACTCAAACGCACGGGACTGGGAGACCACGTAAGGCAGCGGATGGCATCACACCAGCGTGATTCACAGCAGCTTTACATAGAGCCCCGCCTCGCCCAAAGCGTTTGAGTTGACTCAACCCGTGGAAGCGTCTAAAGGTCACGGTGCCAAACGCCATCGGAATATTTTTGCTCCTCAAGGGACTCCTTCCTCTATCAGCCCTAGGGTCGTGCCTCCGCCGCTTCAGGTAAGGAGAGGAAGGCTGCAGCACCCTGCCTCCACCGCCACTCGATATTTCATAACGTGCGCAAGGTCCCGGTCCGTACCCCAGCTCTCGTGCAGCTCCAAGGCGAGCTAGCTGCGTTCCCTCCCCATCGCTGGGGCTGCAGCGCTTTCTTGCCAGCCCCGAGACATCCTCTGCAGACCCAGAGGCGGGAATCCCTGCCTGCCTCCCGCCTCCTTCCTCTCCTCCAGACCCAGGCGAATCCAGGTGCAGGCGCACGTCCGGTTATACACATCCGTGTCACGCTCCCAAGCTGTCACCAGTTCCACCTCCTCGCAGGGAACGCCACAGCTATTTGCCCTGCCCAGCTGACATTTCCTTGCGATATTTCCTCAGTTCCTGAGCTATTTTCTCAATTGCTCGAGCTATCAGGGCGTCCGCATAACTAGCGGCACACTCACGCCTTCCTCCCCCAGCCTCTCCTCAAGTTAGTCACCGTTCTGCCTAACCTCAGACTAACCTGCAAGCAGGGAGCCCGCCTTTCTACCACACCTACGGAAAAACCCTTCTTTTGAGGCGCAGTAACTCCGTGCTACCGTAACCACAACAAGTCCTTGCGTTCCAGGGTCACGGCAGAAGCCCACCACATGCCTGCTTCTGTATATCCAAGCCTGGGAGACGTCAGGAGGCCCTTGGCCAACACACAAGATCTGAAAGACGAAGGAGGAAACGATTCAAGCTCGTTATTCCCACGCCGTACATCCCAAACACAGGACACGCAGCGAGTGCCCCCACGCCTCGGACCCTTCAAAGCCACATTTGAAGGAACGCCGGTCTCACGGTCATCAGCATCAGGCCGGACAGTGTTATTTTAACAGGCAAAGGAGAAATTTGGGGCACTGGCTGGCGCTGTCTGAACCCCACCAGTACCGGTGCTGAGCAGAGTCACCGGTACGTGGTGGAGGCACAGCTACACACCGCTTCAGGGCAGGACCCCTTCCCATTCACACTTTGCCCCATCTCCTTCCCCATTAGGGCGGCAACGCCAGACTCGGGACGCTCGGTTCACCGAGATCTACACGGTAACTGGCCTCCGGCTTGCACCGATTTGAGCAAAACGCACCATTCTTACCCCAAACGCATTGCAATCGCGTCCAAAGCCTCTTTGCCTATTGCGAACAAACACTCGCAGCAGTTGACGGGAAGCAACTGACCCTTCTCAGTCTTTATTTGAGCCTGAGTTTTATTGACTATCCGCAAAATCCCCATTCCTCATCAGAGCCTCAGATTATTTTCACTACCGAGGTACGGTAGCTTTTCCCGAGAGGCTGGCCACCTCGCTGTACTCGAGAGGCAACGGGATCCTCACAGTTCATTCCTGCCCTGAAGCACGCGGAGGAAGCCGTGGTTCCTTCTAGAATTGGTAGCAAGAAAGAACCAAATCTCCTTCCGCCCTTTTCCCTCTGGAAGGAGCCCGGGACCCGTCTGCAGCTTCGTACAGATCACTCCAGAGCCGGAGCTCGTGCTTTCACCAGCAGTGTTGGCGTGTTTGTGAAGTTACTTCAAATCACGAGTCCTTAAAGTAGATGTAAAAACCGTCACTGTCCCAACCCAAACCTCTGTTCCGTAGACATTTTCACCGAGAAAGACAGGTTGGTTCAAAGGCACAACAGGAAAGTTTAAGTTTTGGAAAAAGTAGGATCCTGGGGCTATAACAACCAAACATGCATTTCTCCTCCCTCCTCCAGAGTGCAGACAGCCCCAGCCTGTCCCCAACAGCCAGAAGACCCTGTCACAGGGCGGCAAGCCTTTCTCTCGCTTGCGGCTCTATTCAAACAGTCACAGCCCTCTGAAGCCAACATCGCAAGCCCTTCCCGGGCTTTAAAACGGCTCGGCGGGAGGAACACCGCCTTTCCCCGTCCCTCAGCTCCCAATATTTGCTTGGAAACGCTACAGGGAGTTTCAGAGTCATTTTTTTCCCCCGCAGCTAACGGGAGGGTGAAATCAGTTCCTCAGGCAGGGCTCTCGGCTGACGTTCTGCTCCCCGGGGCAGGTTGGGGACGTGGTGGCAGTGGTGCGGCAGCGCGCTGCCCTGCCCTTGCCTGGATGGATCACTGCGTCCCGCAGACGGGGACGTCATTCGCAGACAAGCTAGCTCGAGAGCCTAGGAGAGAGAGCAGCCCACGCTCCCATAACCCGTTTGGTTGGGTTTTAAGTTCTGGGTGAAAAGAACTAGTGTGAGTCCCTCATTTCACCTTAAACTTTTTTTTCAGACTTAAAAGCCTGACTCTACCCTTACTATTTCCCAGGTCCTGCTTTCTGGTGCTCCACACCTCCACCGAGAGCACGTCACTGGCTCTCAGGGAATGGAGAACAGCTACCCAGCTCTAGCAGGTTTAGGACTTCTCAAAGGAGCCAGTTGAGTTCGTGGGTTATTATTTTACCAGCATGAAGTTTCAAGCCCTTGAAACAGTCACCTTTCCTTTAGGAAGCTTTGAAAATGTGGAGGTGAAAAGGTCCCTATGATTCCTTGGGACCTTGGAGCCAGAACATCAGCGAGCCTTTTGGGATCCAAGGACTACACTATCTACACAAGCTTCAGCGCTCTCTGTCCATTCACCTCCTCAGGCTGGCTCTGCTCCTTCCTCCACTCATTCTCTCCTTATTCCTCTACTCCCATCTCTAAAACAAGCCTGGTTTGGCAGACAAAATAACACCTCTATCCCCAAAAAACAAAACAGAAGCAACCCAAAAGGCTCTTACTAGGGGTTCAAGACAGGGCAACAGCTACTCTCCCCAACACACACATTTTCCTTGTTTCAACTTGATCAGAGAAAAGAGACTCTTTCCTTCTTTCCCCAAAACCATCTTTTCAAGCATTCAGAAAACCGCTGTGTTGGCACAGGACTTTCTAACAGAGGATAAATTTCAACTCAACTTCTTCCCAGACAAGTTGCATGGACACCAACAAGCCCTTGTTCTTCAAAGCACAACGCACACCCGATAACACCCAGCTGAAAGAAAAGCTCCCCACTGCGCAGTCAAATAGAGACTTCTACTTGCATCTGAAAAAAGATGACGTCAAACCGTATTTGTATGAATAAACAAGCTCCTCTTCAAGTTAGATAGCAACCACCAGCATAGACTATTAGCAAAACAATTGGAAAACCTGCGTGTACTTACATATTGAAGTCTAACCGCTGTCAGTAGCTGCAAGAGGAGGAACCAAGCGAGAGTGCTATCCCCTCTGCAGGCAGATCGTTCTTCACAGCTCTGTTCCCACCGGCCTCTCCGCTAGGAAACGCGGCCACCAGCTTTCCTGCAATCAGCGGGGAGCTGGCTGCCAGGGCATGCTCTACACCTGGGCGCAGCTGGGGTGGGGATGCTGCCCAATTCCTTGTAAAACATTCCCACCTGGGAGCCAGGGAAGGTGAGTGAGAGGGATGCTTGCTGCCCTGTGCTCCTCAGCTGTCTGGTGATTGGCAGCAAGAGAAGAGGATGACTTGAGCTAATTAGAGGAAGACAGAAGCAAGTTAATGACATTTTACCTCCTGACTACTTCCCTACAGGCTTCTGTCATCCCCTCTCGGCAGTAATTTCCAAGCTTAAATTTCACAAGCTCCGAGCAGCCTGTTAGCTTGCAAAAGTGCATGACCCACGGGGGGAACACGTGGATTTTTCTCCACCGGAGAATCCACCACACGGTCCCGAAAGCTGGGACAGGGGAGCTAATCCGTACCGTCCCTGCCAAGAGCAAGTTAATGCCGGGCATTTCCTCTCAAGCGCAAGGAAGGGATGCTAGGGGAGAGCTACGAGCGCAAGATGAGTTTTCTTCATCGCGTGGAAAGTCGCTTCCGTAAAGCGGTAGTGAAGTGGGAACCCGTTTCCAGAAATCCTCAAATGTCTTCGTGAATCAGTGGTGCTTTGAGAGGCACAGGATTTCCCTTTCATTTACGTTGTGCTGCTCCCTCCTCTCTTTGTAGCAAAGCTTTTTAGCACATGTCAATCCCCCAAGTCAGAAAGTAGTCGAACATTAAAAATTTGTGCTCAAGGAACCCCGAAATCCAGGATTAACAGGTTCTCCTCTCTCCTTCCATGCTGCTTGCACGTTTCCAGTGACCCATTTCACGCAGCCTTGAGGGCTGGAGGGACTCTGCAGCCAGATTTCTCCTCGTTCTTAATATTTGAACACACACGCAGCCCTGAGCTTGTTTTCCCCTGGCTGTGCTAAAGAGGATGCAGATTGTGAGAGAGGTAGTTTCTTACTATTCCGGCCGCTTTGTGGCAGACTACCCAGAACAGCCCTACTATAACGCAGTAAGGAACAGAGGAAGAGTTCAGATAACTGAATAAGACTGACATTAAGTGCTGAAAAAATTCAAACTGCCCTTATTACTTCCTTTTTTTTTTTTTTTTTCTTTCTTTCCCCCCTCTTGGAGCCTAATTCCCTGAGAGAGCTGATGAAACCACAGGATAAAACGTGTAACTTCCAGGAGATTATTTTCTTTCCTAGTCTCAAAAAGCTTTGTTTTTCTTGGTACAGATAACACGCCTAAAGAAAACGTTAGAAGTTCTTGCTAGGAAAGCCCTACCATAGGATTAGACACGTTTGTAGTCAGCCACCCCATCAGTGGGCTGCTAGGCTCGGATCACGTAACGTTCGGTCACGGTGCGATATCCCAGATAAACGCAATGCCTGGGTTTAAAAAATTCCCCTGATAGGCTGCGTGTAGAGGCTTGTCAAGCCTCAAGTGCCCTGCAGGCTGCACTTGAAAAACTTCTGTCCTAGACGGTTTATCTGCCAGGTAGGTTCTCTTCCCCACACGCCGCCGCCGGCTCTCCCTATTTGCACATTGTTTTCATCTGTGGAAGTTTCATTTCTGCTGATGCTAATGCAGCTGAACCCTAGGAGAAGCCACTGATTTCCATCCAGCCTTCCGACTCCTCCGAGATCTGGTGTGAAGTCAGCTAAGAAATCATTTCCCTCGAGCCCTATTATCTTCCTACAATTTCTTCTCTAACGTGCTTCTCCACAAGAAAGCATTTCCCTGCCATTTCCCACCACCCGCGCACAGCAACCACTACCGCTCCCCTCATCTCTCTTGCCCCTCTGCGTTTCCACCCAGCCCTCCCGCAAATTATCCCCCGCCGTTTAACAATTACAGCTGGCCACAGCCCCCTTTTTATAGACTAATCTGCAGCTCCCTCTTCTCAATTTAAACAAACGGGATGGCCGAGTGACTTCTCTACGCCCCTTCCTCCTCAACCAGGCTGTTTTATAGAGTAGTGATGGCGTCACTCAGCACTTCTTTCCTACGTAACCACTGGCCCTCTGGAGTTGCCTCTCCGCCTGCCCGCAGGAGCGGCTGTATTACTCTCATCGGGCTAGTACGAAGCGTAAGCAGAGAACGTTTGCATCTCAGCTCGAGCACCTCACGCTTCACCAAGAGGACATGGGGGGGGGGCATCCTTTGGCCAGCTCTTAGCTTGCAGAAAACTCACTCATCTACGCTGTTTCAAAATCAGGAGGAGTGATTTGGCCAAGCATCAGCGTGAGATCACAGCAGAAGATGCCCATCGTCTGAAAGGGACCAATCCCGTGCTTTTTGCTCAGGTTTTGAGCCGAGGCGACGGCGCTGGTGTCGACGGTGCTGAGCGACGCACGTGCAAAGTGAACATTGCGTCCCTTAAGGAGCATTGCGTGGTCATCCGCTCCACTGAAGACAGGTCAGCCCACAACCCGACGGGCAAGGTCCGGGTGAAGGAGTCGAGCCGTCTACAGAAGCCCGTGCGAGGCTTGGGTGGGTTGGGGATGGAAACTTGGAAGCAGGGAGGAAAAGAAAGGCCTCTGATCTTTGTCATACACTCTGAATAAGGGATTGGTTTTGCAAAATGGCTGCGTCAGAGTTACCAAGCGTGCTTGAAAAAAGAGGGCTTGAAAGGCTACGCTAGATCGCCCCTTTCCCAGCTGTCAGCAGCAATTGCACGGAAAGTCTGGAAGTAAACAGCCCCGGAGAAAGACAACAATTCCTCCGCAAGGCTGGGCACAGGCACCCCCGGCCGTGTGAGACGCGGTACACCTTGCTTGCTTACGTCCTTTGTGGCTAAGGGAGTAACACCGTCCAGGGGGTTATAGCCGCTGCTGCGCATTCCTCTGCTGCAGGTGAGCGAGGGCATGTTATTCAGTGATTTCCTACTGCATTGATCAACCCAAAACTACCAATTCTACCTGTGAGCGTGGATTTCTGTCCGCATCTGTCTCATGGAAACAGTCTGATAGCTTATCCGTGACAACTGCTGCTGTTTTGCGTTATCGAGCAACCACATAAATAGCAAAGGCAACCTCTGTTGCTTTTTTGGCCATATAGGAACCTGTCCCCCCAGAGTTTCCCAACTCCAGGAGGATGAAAAACCTATCACATTCTTTTCCCCCCCCAATCACTTTTGTTTGTCTTTGGCAAGATCAGCCGGAAGCACAGAGCTGGAGACCAGGCTGAAGGCTGTTGGGCAGGGCTACCAACCGGGCATGTGTGGCTAGTTAGCCTTTTGCGAGGGCAGGATGGGGGGAACCAAACGCTAGCATAAGGGATGGCTGGCGACGGGGAACAAGCCATCCCAGCTTCATGCCATGGGGAACCCACGTTTCAAGGATGGGCTGGGCTGCGTGTCAAATTGGAGATGCATCACCAGTCACCCTCCATCCTTTAATTTTTTTTTTTTTTAATATGCTTCTCAAAATAGTTTATTTTCAGTTCTTTAATGAGAAAGTCTTAAATCCAGAATCTGGCATTCCTTCTCCGGCCTTGCTAGGGCTTGGGAAATGGCGGCTTCTAAGCCCCCACTCTCTGGCAATTGTGCTGCAGGCCAGGTCCTCCTCCCTTCACCTACCAACAAAACAATCCGCCTCGCTCGGCAGCTCTAAAAATGCCTGCGACTGAAGATAAAATGGTAAAACAGATATTTTCCATCTTAGACCTTGTGATCTTTCCTTATATCCATCTGTTCAAAACTTTCTGTTAAGAACTACGGCTGGCCAATTACTCCTGGCTCAATCTACCATGGGGTATTTCCGCTTCTGAAATGGAAATTAAAAGACTGGCCCAGTCTCAAAGTGCAGATTTGAATTTCAGACTTCCTGAAGTTCAGGCATATTATGACTTTGTTTTAATTCAGCCCCCAGTAATGCAGGACCGTTTTGCTTGCTTGCTTGTTTTCAAATATCTCTTACTACGGTAAGAATTTACTCAAGCAAGCATTTGCAGAACTCCGGCGTTGATTAGGTATTTTATATCCAAAGTTTTCCCACTGGCATAACCCTACGACGTAGAAGACCTGAGTTTCAGAGCTGACGAACCTCTTCGACTCCTTCAGAAAGCAGCGGCAGATGGAGGCGTTCAGCTAGCGAGAAAATCACATTCCCTGCACATAGGTGGAAAAATGCTGCTCCCGTTCCACGTCCAACCACCCTCCATACATCTCCTCCGCCAGGAACTTGGACAGTCCCACTTGAGCAGTATTCTTCACAGAGTTACATATAACACGTATGCATCATGCTGAAGGTGTCCTTGAGTGATGCAATAACCCAAGGACCAGTCCAGTCCTTTCACTGTTTCGTGGCCAAGATGACGCTACACGACTGAGCCTGACAAACGAACACCGACAGAAGCGGTAGCCCGGGGACGCGCAGCTTCTTTCACACAGAGCTCGTTGCCTTGCGAACACCAGGCCAAATTCTGCGTGCAGATCTGCAGGGGTTTCCAACCAGGCGGGCAAGTGGCTTTACTCAAGCTGAGTAAATTTCCACAGCATAAACACGCTTCTCACAAAGCAGCCTCGTGAGGTTGGGGTTGAAGCACGGGCAAAGGCAAGTATAGAAAAAAAAGCGTGTGCTGCTGTTAGCTACTTGAAAAAGGACTTTGATCTCCAGCACTGGCAATCTAACACCTCCAAGCAGCAATACATTTGACAAAGCATTTTATTTGCCTTTTATATAACGTAAGGCACACAGAACATGGGTTGAGGGACAAGTACCAGATACAGAGCACCGTCATCTACTACTGCTCATTAAAAAAGGAGGTATTTCCTGCTCGCAGCTCAAGAAATAATGCCCAAAGATAAAACCTGATCACAGAGCAACATTGAGCGATGGCCAGAGCAGACCTAAATGTGGCTCCACACGCCACAGCATCTAAAAGATCGGCCTGGAAAGATCTAAAGAAAGCAATCATAAAAGCCTGAACCCCAGCGAAGCAGAAAATGATTTATGAGCAGGGCTTTAACCCGCCGAGGACCAAAAGCTATATATAAAAAAGTTCAGCCCCGTGACTTGGATGGGGCTTTGGACAACGTGGTCTGGTGGAGCGTGTCCCTGCCCATGGCAGGGGGGCTGGAACTAGATGATCTTTAAGGTCCCTTCCAACCCAAACCATTCTGTGACTCTATGATTCTATGACTTCAGATGGACCTTCTGTACCAGCTGAGTCCCAGGGCCATCCAGGACACAGGCTTCTGGGGCAACTGTGGCCAAAGCCCATTCGAGAGAGTAGGAGAGTTCGCAAATTCTCCATTACACAAAGTCTCTCTCCAATAACTGCGTCAGTACAAAAAAATTTCCAAATAAACACTGATTAAAATGTACACAGTATGCCCAGCACAGTGCAAACAGGACTTCATTTAGCAGTCAAGTCTTTAGCTGCTTTCTGTAGAAATCCAAAGCCATCCTAACCTTTTTCATTGAGAATTACGTGCCAGTTCTAGGTCGGCCTCTAGCGCATCCCATATTAAATGCGAATCCCTCGACAATCCTTCTTGCAACTCTGAGTTTGCGTGCAACAGCTACGCATTCGAGGGGTGCCTTTCTTGTGGAGGCAGAGTTAGGCGGGTAAAGGTGGGACCGTCAAGAAAGCCCTCGGTGGCAGCAGCAAGGACAGCAGGGCACAGGTCAGTGCTGAGCACCTGGGCAAAGTCCAGCCCTGCAAAATTTAACGGCGTCACTTGGGCTCGTTTAGACACACACAGCCCTCACTATTCGTGGTTAAAGAACAGTGCTCCTACAGGAAGGTTGCCTGAAGGTCCTGGGGAGTCAGATGAATTCTAGAAAAAAAGGGACGCTGAAGGCTTTGTTCATCTCGTCTTCCAACGTTAAAAGGGAAAAAAATGAAAGGGCTTGAGAGATGTTACAAACTAATTCCATGTTATGTAGTTGGGAGAGAGAGAACGTTGTCCCCACCTGCGCAGCAACCCACGACTCCAAGCGGTGGGAACAAATGGCAAAAAGCAGCAGTAAGTGCCCTCGGTTCCCCCTCGGGGCACACCTCCACAGCCAGCTCAGACGCCTCCCTCTGGGTTGCAGCATCGATTTACCCTCATTCCTGCCACAATCCAACTTCTCTACTGCTAGCATCAGTCTCCACAAATTCCCGAGAAGGCTACTTGCCTTCCTTCTCATTCCAAGGGCACTTTGAAACGCCGTCTACCGAGATCTTTCTCCAGGCTGCCAATTTGCAGAGAAAGGCTTTCCGCGCTGCTCGTGTCCTCAATATATTCATCGAGCGGCTCATGCTTCTCCCCACCTCTCCTGGTACTCCAACAAGGCGCTCTTGGAGCTGCAGCCGCACTGCCTGCTCTTCCCTTCAGGCCCAGAGATGTGTTGACGACATTTAGTAGCAGGGCAGCGTGTGTACAATTGCACACGTCCAGCGGCCGCTAAAGGAACTAACAGGACACAGCCGAGCCCTTTGCAGCCATCGTCTCAGACATTGTCTCTTTTAGCAGAGACTGCAGAGAGGAATCCAAAGCGGTTCATGCAGGAAAAGAGAGGTGATATCCCAAAGAAATGTTTTCTAAACCCAGGCATTGAATAGCAGCATTCTGTACAGGAGTGGCTGGTCCCACTTCTGGCTGAATTGCATCTAATTCCCCAAACATACATTTGTGAATAGGCACTAGGGGCACATGCAGCTGCCAGCGGCCTATCTGATCGGTGAAGTAGGAATAAAAAGGTCCCCTCTTTCTGCAGTACCCTTCTCTGATCACCAGCCAAGTTAATCGCCTGCTTTTTCTTCAGCCGCACATCTAGGATCCAACGGGGTTTCTCCTTTGGAACTATGGCCTGGCAAGATCAAAGCTTATCAGCAAACATCCTGGGCCAAGTCCCCTGCCGAGCCAAAGCTGCCTGCTGCACCCCGAGGACCACGTTATCATCCAACCTGCTTGAGCCAGGCGGCAGGCTTGGCCCTGTTAAGCCCGTAGTCAGCTTGCTTTGATTTTGTTCTCACAGGTCCTCGTGCCCCAGGAGTGCTGAAGTAGTCCCTGGGGACAATAACCAGCACTAGCCCAAGCTCTCCACGTCTTTGGTAGCCGAATCTGGCCGGAGGCTCTCAGCCAAGGAGCATGAACATCCACCCAGACTGAGATTTTCCCTCCAGGACCACCTTGCTGAAAGTTGGAAGACGTGAACTCTGGAGAAGGCACAGTGACACGTAACCGGGAGCTGTGGACTAAAAGCTCTGATGCTAAATCAATCCAGAGCAAAAAAAAGCTGAATAATTACACTTGACTGTAGGTGCTCACGAGTTAAGTGTTGCTGCCAGGTCACTTGAAGAGAGCAGAGGCACTGTCGCAGAGATTAGACGCCAGTGGAAGTTGCAGCTTCTGTTATTCCCCTGGAGGGAATTAATCCGTATTCATCCCCAAGATCTGCAAAGAGTGGTAAGCTACCACCACAGTAAGTCCTTGTTTATTAAATCAGCTCGTAGATGAGAGGGATTGGAAACCAGACAGTATTATAGACAACAAAACAGCCCTTAATTATAGTGATCTTCTGTACTTAGCTATACCAGGTGAGACTGCTATATGCAAATGGAAATTGGACACGCTCCATACATAGCAAGTAAGCGTAGGGCACTGCTCACCGCAGTAATGTGCCAAGCACACACACACAAAAAAACAAACACAGGGAGAGATTATAATTTCATTTTGCAAATGGGACAACGTTTAGCTCAATTTCTATAGGGTGGGACAGCAGCTACTCAGAAGTCACGTTGAAAACCCAAGACAAAGCAAGGAATCCAGACCATATCATCTTTAGGCCAGTCAAATGCCTTAACCAGCCTTTTCAGTCTGTAGGAAACCAGATACCCTTAACAGCCCTGGATGTCAGGGAGGAAGATGGGCCCTTTTCTAGAAAACCATGGTCACAGCCTTAGGAAGCTCACCCGCCAGCAGTGACCATACCAGTACACAACCGGTACATCAACAGAGACATTATGAGCACACCCCCAACACTTAGAACACTATTCACTCTTCCTTTTTCAGTGCAAAGATGTATAGGCGCAGAGTGGAAAGACAAATCCCACCCCCCTACCTCTAAAACCCTCCTCCAGAAAAACACAATAACCCTATAGGCTGCCAAAGGGAAAAGAAAAACATCTGTTCCTGTTAGAAACTTGCGGAAGATCACCAGTATTCAGCCATTTTCCACAGTCTTACTACAAAGCAGAAAGGCATGGGACACGCTTTAGCAATAGTCCACAGGCTGCCCTTAAAAATGATATGCCTCGGGCTTTGCCAGCTGCCCCCAAATCAGCCTTAACAGCAAGCAATGGCAATGTAACATCCAAGAAACAAAGTTTTTAGTGCAGCCCCGACATTAATCCTACAGCCGCCTTGTTTGGAAAAAGTTGTGGAGAAAACGGTACTAAATTCTAACCATATTTTTGAGCAAATCCCTGAGACGCGCTCTGCTCATCCAGATAAGAAAGCCTCAGGACCCAGATCCTCAGACGGAAGCCGCCCCTCATAGCAAATGTTCACCCCAGGGATTTTTTTCCGAGAGCATTCCCCTGTTTAACATATCCGGAGCAAAGGCATCACCCATCCAAATGATAACCATACCTAACAGCTGCCTAGCGAAACACTAGCTATCATACTCAGCTACCTACCAACATCTGACATGACTGTGCGTTCCACTCTGCTTGGCAGGATAAGGCGCACATGTTTTTTTCACATTGAAACCAAACCCCATGTTTTCATAAGAATTAAGAGCCAGCGTACGTACGCACAGACCAGAGGCGTACGTGTCGTCACCGTCGCTCGCTGTTAAAGCCAACAACACCCTGAGAACTAACGTGGAATTAGAGAGCGTGGAGCACAAAGGTTAATCGTATGAATAGCACAACAGCTACTCCAACGGCAACGGCAGGCTGTGGGGGTAACCGATCCTGAGAGCAGAGCAACCCCAAACTCCTTCAACAGAGCCACGTTCGATTTCACAACTACGTAGCTCACGTTGCATTTGCAGCATTGAGCACGTGGCTTTTCCCGACAGCCACACAGGATAAAGGTGACAGGATTATACTTAATAGAACAATAAAAGCTTAGAAAAGCAAAAGGCATCAGCCAGATGAGCTCAGGAAGCACAGGACAGTGCCTCCGGCACGACAGCATTGCTGAGCTTGGTCAGCAGCATTCCAAGAGGAGGGGGTCTCGGCCTCACGAGCGAAACACCAAAATTGCTCCTTGCAGCACGGTTCGAGGGAGGGATGACACACAGCTGCTGCAGGAGCACAGAGCATCGCCTGGGACCCGCAGCCTCCCTTTGCTATCCTGATACAGCCAGGGAAAAGCACGCTACTTTGCTCCTTGTCACAAAACAAGCTTTCCCCTCCTATTTGTCTGACACCGTGCCAACGTCTTGGACAAGGAGGCGGCACGTAAACCGCACCTAGCTTCTGATCATCTGCAACGCAAACCATTAGACTACTGGCCTTTGCTTTTGTACTCTTGGCAAGACAGCGAGCCAAACCCAGGCATCGCCTCAAGTCCTTTTGCTCCCTAACATAGTTAATAATTGAGCTCGGGAAGAAAAACGCTTCCTAGGTCCCCGGCTCAGTCACTGTACATGAGAAAACTGCTCTTTAGACCACAGCAATGTTTTCCAAAGTTCCTCAGAGACTTGGGATTATACTTTCAACTCTAACCTTTGAAACATTTTACCCACAGCTACATGAAATCCTCAGAGAACGAGCATACAGGCCCTCGCAAAGCAAACACAGATGTTGCTTTGCCACCATTGCGTAACTCGCACAACCGCAACTCTCTGGAGCTTGATCCACGTGTAGCATTCAGTGGGCAAAGCGCTAGGTGCACGTGCAAGGCTGCTGAAGAAACGGAGCCCTTCAAGGCACAGCACAGGACTTTGCAACAAAGAGAGGGTACCTGTCCTTGGAAAATGCCGAAGATCTTCTCCCGTTGCAACTGGGGCCGACGAGGGAACGTTCTACTAAGGGAGAACAAAGGAAGCAAGAGATTCAGAAAGACCCAGAAGGTCAAGGAGGAAGCATTGACAGAGGAAGCAGTTGTATTTGCTTTTCTAGGTGCAGGGTAAAAATTCCCGTCATAGGCTAGTTCTCCCATTGACTTCACCAGGAGGGAACGAAGCCAGTGCCGAGTGCTCTGGAAATCCCATCACGAACGCTTCCTTCATTTAGATGTTTTAATAGTGTTTACATCTCTCTGATGAAGACGTACTCGCTACAGCCAAAAAAAAAACCCAACACCCCACCAGCACTCTTTGAAGGAGAAATGAAATGCTTCATTAATTCAAAAATTGTTGAGATTGCAAATCAGGAACAGAACATACAGGTCTAGAGGCAAGATTACTAATAATTCATGAGCAAAATGCTATGTTTATGCAACACTAAGGATGAGATTTTAATTGCTTATTACTCTAATTGATTTCATTCAGTTGTTATGGCAACTTTCTCCTTTTAGTACACACACTACACCAGACTGTTACAGGCTTAAGCCATAAAGCAAGGCTGGGTGACACATTACAGTTCCAAAATGCCTCCTAAGACAAATAATACTGATTAAATGCTGATATGATACATAGTAGACTAAGGCCATTGTTAGGGCTGTCTAACACCACCTAGTCTAATGCTTCATACGCTGATAAATTCTCCGGTTTCTCTTGGCTGTCCCAGCTAATGACTTCCACGCTTATCTCCACCACTAACTACTCCCCATTTACTCGGCATTCTGCTGGAACAAAAACAGTGGCCATTTTGTGGAGCAGCTAGTCAGTAATGGCAGTTTTGTCAGCACACACATTAGACTTGACCTTGTCTAGATTCTGACTCTTTTCCAGAAAAGCTTTTACACAACAGGAATTCAAAGTAAGAACTCAACACCTGACAGTCCAGACCTGAAGTCAAAATGATGCCTTCTGCTGTTTAGAAGGCACACAGCTCAAGCTTTGCTCGGCTCTTACGCATCTACTCCCATCTCTCTCTCCTGCCCAGTCTCTCCCCAGCGATGGTGGGACTGCTGCTCACGCCTAAACATATCCACTGACTCACACGCAGCAAAACGGATCTTGCTCTCTGAGCACGTACACTAGCGAAGCACATTTTGCTGGTCCCTGAAGTACATCCTTAAAATCTCTTGCGAGTCATCCGTGTAATGCGCATCAAGTTTTTAGGGAGCTGTAGACAGCAGCTGTGAGTTAGATGTTGTTCGGAAATGGAGATTTTTTTCCCTTGTTAAAGGCTGTGAACAATGTCCACTGAACTGGAAACTGCAGAAGTTGGTTTCTGGTCTTGCCCAGTATCTCCCGATTCACTGTTCACTGAGCTTCAAAGCCCTAGTAGCCAACTGGGATGCCAGGAGTAAGGCATTCACCGGTTAGTCCAGCCCCTTCACGAACAAGCTGAGAATGGGATGAGATTATGAAGCAGCGCTGTCTTACGGATGAATTGTTTCCTTTACAGTATCGCTTAGCCTTCCATGCTCCGGTCAAGCACAGAGCCTGCTCTAAGCACTGACCAACAGAAACACATTACTTATTCCACCGGGGAAAAAAAAAAAAAAATGCAAGCTGTAAGAAACCAGGGCCTGAATGCACTGACTCATTTATGCTGAAAGGTTGTATTGCTCTGTGTCACTTGTTATGTAATCAAGCCGTGCAGAAGTCAAGTTTCCTGTTTAAAAGGCCATTATCATTATTTCATTATGGCATGACCATTCACTAGGAACAGAAACAGTTCCACTACTGATCCCTCGCGGCCCAGGCCAGCCACAAGAGACAGGGCGAGCGGTATGATGGCATCTCAAGACCCTCTCAGAAACCAGGGATGTTCTACACCGATGTGAACCTTCAGCTCTACACTTTAAGTGTCAGGCAACGTGCAATCCCACAAAGGCACAGGGAGTAACAGTCCCGAGCTCGTACAGAAACCGTACGCCTAGGAGCTGTCCTGGGGGATGTCACGCCCACAGCAGCATTCCCTTTCAGCCCCCTCATCCCCAACCAAACCAGTCCTACGGACAAGGCAGTTCCCCAAATGAGCACGTATTTCAACTCTCGAGACTGCAAGCATTCAAAGTTTCACCTCGTGATACAAGCAAGCCCAAAACAGCATTTAAAAAACCATGCACACCTCTGCTATTAAAAACAAGCCAACCACCAAAAGCCCCATTCTTTGAACAAAGCCAGGCAAACCTCCTTGGAGGGATACACAGCTATCTGACCTGGCAAAATCAAAGTCGAGCCTAAATTATCAGACCACAGAAGTAAACCTGACAAGCATTCTCGCAAGCAAATTTGTTTTCATGCTGGGACAAACTTGAAAGGGGCTGAACGGTACACCTCAAGCTTTATTAAACTCAGCTCAAGAGGCTGGTAAACCCAGGGACATTGCCCATGGCTTCCTCCCTTCCTACCAGCCCACCTACGCAGCACACGCGTTATCTGCCGACTCTCACGCGAGGGGGGTGCTGTACTTAAGTGACCCGAGTGGGCACCTTTGAAGTAGAAGCTGAATATCTTTACTGCAGCAGCTTTCATGTTCAAAGCGGTCACGACAGGCTGCGAAGAAGCCATCGCTCTTAAAACATTACAGTGCTTGTTTCCAAGATGAACAGTTCCATTATGTAATTGGCTGTCAGTGGTCCACGGGAGTTACTAGACAGCAGGGAATTTCATACCCAACCCTTAGCCATACCAAGAGTCCATCTCATCTGTTGCATGTGGGAAGTGAGAAGCCTTGTAGTGTGTTCCCGTATTTCAAAATAAGTAGGTATGAAAGTCCTAACACCCCACCCCCCAAATGTTGTTATCACACTCAGAGGATTATTTTAACAGTACCAGTGGCTCTATTCTTCACACACACGCAGTCAGCCCCACCGCACCCGGTTCATTCCCAGCCTACACACCCTGCCCCAGCATCTGAAGATCCGAGGCAGGATCTCCCCTCGCAGGAGCTGTGGCCAGAGCTGGAAGCCAGGCTGCCCTGGCAGAGGGAGCACCTTTGCACTTTCTCTCACTCCATCCCCTGCACAAGCAAGAGGACAAAAAGCGCCAAGATGTGTATCAAGCTACAGGGAGTAATATGTCTGTCATGTTGCTTACAGCCATCTCAGCAGGCAGCTGAGTACAGGTCCTGCCTCCCTCTGTCTTCCTAGGGCTGGGAACACCTTTCCAGCAAAAACCCTTTCCAGTCCTTTATTCCTTAACTTTTGAAACACAGGCAGCATTTGGAAATACTCTGGCAACATGGGCAGGATGAAACTAAAAGCAACCGAGCTCAAGTTTGCCTTCGATGAGTTATTTTAGGTGTTTCTAATTGCCAAGATGCACACACATCCCGAGACCACGTTTCTCTCAGAAGACGGCCAACAGCAGCAACCACAAATCCAGCAAAACGTGGAACACTTCGCCTGTAACGACCCCTAACTTCAGCACTTTTGGGAGCTCCCGTTTGCCAGATGTGCAAATATACCTGTCGCAACACTCATCCGGGCACGACAGAGCCCGCAGGCAGCTGGGGGACAAGCAGAGGATACCTCACACTAGCTTCTAAAACTGAGAGGAGCAAAGCTGCTACAAGATTCACACCCAGTAGCAAGCCATACACACGTCTCCTTTTTCTCTGCCAACCGCTTACCAGAATTTCTGGGGGGCTTAGAACACAGCCACGGTACCAGACAAGCTACACAGCAAAACCAAGGCAAACCAAAAGCTTTAAGTAACCAACCGTAACTCACACCAGGTAACAAATACAGCACTTGATTTATTTTTGTTCTCAACCGAAACAAGACTGAGTGGGTTCGTTACCTGTAACCAAAGTACTCTATTTTAGAAGTGAGCTTCCAGGCGCAGAGACTCGCAGTAAGAAGTCTTCAGATGTACAGTATATCATACAGAGTACACAATAAATTACTATCTACATGCAACATACCTACAAAAAGTTACATATAACGTAAAAAAATACAGTATTTTCTGCTCGTTTTTTGTTTTAAATTTTTTTCTGTACATTTTTTCATTTACATTTTTATATACATTTTTGTAAACTTTTTGCATTTTTATAAAACTGAAATCACATAACAGTTATGAACTTACGGCACCGCTCTTACCATTCTAAAACAACGCTTGCATCTACAAAACGGCCTTTAGCTTGTTTGCTCCTTCATTTCTACTTTGGCACCAACACACTTCACACCATTATTCTGAGCTAATTAGTCCTCTTGCTACTTGTTCTCACGTAGGCATGTTCTCAACACGGAGAGACACAACCATACTTCAGTTTGTGCTTCAATAAAAGAAGTTCGGAAAAAACGTTACATTAACTACTTCTTCAACATCACATTTACCTGATATTACTGCATAATATCAACTTTTCCTGCACTAACTGCTTCACATAAGCATGCAAACAAGTCTGATTATGACTCAATCAATAACATGAATATACTGAAAGACAACTACAAGGGTTAAATATTAAAAGGAACATAGACTTATCGAGATTTACCATGTTAATAAGTCTAGGCTAATAGTATGGATTGACGTGTTAACAGTTAAGATTCTGAACACACTGAAGTACACGTGAACTTCAGCATAAAAACATCTGTATAAAAAAACCTTGAAATTATTCCCTTTATACTTTATACTATCCTTTAATGAAAACTAGTATTGACTAGAAACCTCCTTCTTGCCAGGCATACTCCTGTTGTGAAATAGGGATTCCTGGATAAAAAACAAACTTTAAAGAAAAACTCTCCTTGGAGCACACAACTGAAGATCCTGCTAAAAACAAGCGCAGCACGTAAAGCGTTAAAGCAGATTCAGTACTTGGCCTATTCTGCACTAAATAATTTCAGCCTGGTACTAAGTACACATCAGTCCACGTGACCTACTCAGCCAATTTAACCTAATCCCAAAATACTAAAGAGCCAGGACACCCTCAAAAGGACTCCAAGTCCAACCTCCCGCTCAAAGCTGGGTCAACGCTCAATTCAAACCAAGCTCAAGAGTTTTGTAATGTTGAATCCTGAGACCCTCCCAGGCCAAAGACCGCACGCAGCCCCTCGTGTTCCACTCCCATGCTGGACCTTCCCCACAGAGCAAACTTCTTCCATTAACAGAGAACTTCACATTGCCATTTAATGAAAGCCTCTCATTGTGGTCCATGCTTCTCGGTCAAGACCCTGAAGTCATCTCCTCCTCAGCCATCTCCTCTCAGATAGCAAAAGGCTGCTGTTCAATCCCATTTTCCCCCCAAAGGCCACTCTGCCAGGCTGAATAAGCTCATTTCCCCTTGCCTCTCCTCACATATCCTGCACCCCAAATTGCTTAACCGTCTTGGCAGCTTCCTGTCAGACTTGCACAAGTTGATCAATGCCTTTGAGCCCCAAACTGGACAGATTCAAATGAGAACGAACGCCAAGTAAAGGGAGGAAAAAACCATCTTCCCTCAATCTCTTGGCTCCTCTCCTGTTAAAACACAGCCCAGCACGCTGTCAGCCCTCATCGCTGCTGGGGCACGCTGCTAACGTGTTTAGCAGCTAACCACTTTGGACCACCAGGTACAGGACTACATTTATGCTTCTTGACAACAGAACTATATGTGAACTTTTTTGCTCAGCTGGAGATCTGAACGAGTTTTTGTTTTCTTCCTTAAAATTACAACAACAAAAAACCAAGACAGGAATTCCAAGCATTGATATACCACAGCAATTCTTGCCTTATTACAGTTTACAGATTACCACCTCATTTATTATTGCCAAAAGACTCTACGGTGCATTAAAAAAAAATCTCAACCTAATACAATCAAGACTTAACGCTAAGACGGACAGCTAAGAGTTTGCCACTTTGTTGTAGGTTTGAGTTCAAAGAAGAATGTGCCTTCCAGGTCACTCGGTGGAGAACTGCTAAGGCTTTCTTCTCCACTGCTCATATCTTCACAGGAGTCTTCACTAGAAGGAAGAGTAGAAAAGGTAATTTAAACAAAGCACAACCCCTTGAAAGTGTCAAAGCACTCCCCAATCCCGTGTTTTCTTGCAAGGAGTTCTGGTCCTAGTATAACATTCCAGATCCAAATGCTTCTCAGCACCTAAGGCTTAAACCATAACGAGGTACAACTTCCTTTCTCCCAACGCCATCTCCCAGGATGGCCAAGGGGCCAGCGTTTGAGATGGCAAATATAAATTACTTGAGGGGACTTAAAATCTTTGTCAACCTCCCTGCCCCACCCCACCCTGCAAAGCACTTGTACATTTTGAACACCACAATGACAGTCACCCCCCTTTTTTTCTTCTGTTTCAGACATTTCAAGTCCACCAGTATTTTCAAAGCACCGATTTTTTTCCCAGTAATACTGAATAAGCCTAGTTATACAGAGTTGCTATTAACACTTCTGGAAAATGAGAATTCCCAAATTAACCGCCTAGCGTAAGTTTTACGAACCTCTCGCTTTCATTGAAACATCCGCCCTCTGGTATCGTCGGCAACTCAGGAACACTGTAGTAACTGTTTTGCAGATTCTGCGCTGTACGCCTCGAAACAATCCAAACTAGCTTTTTATGATCAGGCTTGCAACATTCAGGAGAAGAATAATCTGCTAGGCATTTCGAGACCAGTTCCCTCCAGTAAAGTAGGTCACTATCACTTATCTGAAAAGAGAAATAAAGAACTTATTTAGTCTATTACACACAGGCTCTGAAGATAACCCCTCCCTCCATTTTACCTTCTCGGAAAAGACTTGAAAAAATATCAGGCAAGACAGAAGTGAGTCATAACTGTGCTACCTTCGTCAAAGGTGGGCTGCTTTTGGAGGTGAACTCCTATGTACCTCCTAGAAACGTCCCCACTGAAGTCTGAGCTAAGCTGACAGTTTGCCTGTCAGTTGCTGTTAACATTTCCATTATCACTTCCACAGAAAAGTACCAGATTCTTCCATTTTAAAATATTTTAAGGAACTACCTCCAACCCTCAAGAAACTGGGTTAGTTCAATTTGACTGTTACAGAGTGCAAAGCTTGGTTTAGACCATCATCTGATACGGTACGCAGCTACAAGCTATAAATCCTGTATTATTCAGGCAATAAGAATAACCAGCCCAGCAGTCATTGTAATCCTGCGAACCGACTGGAAGTTTCTCTAGAACATACAGCTAGAGCCGTACAAGTTAAATCAGCTGCCTGTTAAAGCACGTATTGTGCAGGCATTAGGTCAGCATTTCTTCTGATTTTAGACATTTAAGCTAGTTTTTTAAACCATAATCCTTTTGCTTGCCAGGCAGCTGCCAAGATGTGCCAGTGCAGAACGACTACCTGACCTCATTCTCTAAGGAGCAGGCGTTTGGCATTTGGCATTCTACCAATGAAACCGTGTTAGTGACAAGAGCTGCAGACAGCTGCTTAAACCCCATCTCACTGCTTATGTCAGCTGATGCCAAACAGTACCTGTAAGGTAGTACCCCCCGACAGCAGGGGTCCCTTACATGTAAGGTAGTACATCACTAAGCACACCAATCCCAACAACTGCAAAAACAATCCGCTGAAAGTATTTACCTTTGAATGCTTTTGAACACGCAGAAGGATCTCAAACAGCTCAACAGATTTCAAAGTCTGAACTTCTAAAGTGAGAAGGCACAAGGCCAAGACAGATGGCTAGAAGGACAAAAAACCACAGCTCAACATGACATCAATCAAAACCTACTTAGAAGTCACAGCAAGCTACTTCTGCTTACTTTTGCTTTAGAGAAGACGAAACGACAGTTGCAAGCTTTTAGCTGTGCTTCCAATTTGTCAAGATTCAATACTTCTTTCCTGAAAGACACCAAAGAGAAGTAGTTTTGTATCAACAAGCCTTCACTTGTCAGGAAGTAAAAACTAAGGAGCTGCTTCCTCTACAGCCAACGCCATCATCATTTAAGAGACGACTCAAGAGCAAAAGGGCTTAGCAAACACAGAGACCGCCACCAACGTGCCACTCAACTCACCTTTCTGAGGTATGACAGAGTACAATAGTATGGTACAAGTGCAAGAAGGTTAAGGCAGTAGTAGCTTTAAATTCAAAGTGCAACTTTTCTGAAATAATCTTTTCCATCCGTTTCAGGTCGGACACAGTGCATTTACATTGGCTAATCCGGATGATCTCATGAGCAGATGGAATATTGCATTCTTCTTCGACTACTCGGGCAGCCAGTTGGAAACAACAAACTCCAATGCAAGACAAATGCTTCGGTTTCACCTAAAAGTAGGAGGAAGCACTATGAATACCTCCCCCTCCATAAACATTGCGCTTACCGAACAGCAACACCAACAACTCACCCAGTCTAGGTAGGGTACAAAGATTTGCTTATCTAAACTAGACCCGACATCAGTGTCAGCTCACGCACCTCACCTCACCATAACTGGTTTTGTCACTTTAGTTTCAGGGAAACACAGCTGGCAGAGCCAATAAAGCAGTATCAGCCTGCCATAACTAAGTCAGAGGAAGTCAAGTTCAACAGCTGAGCACCCTCTGTTGAAATTCTTCCGCATCACTACACAACAAATAAATTGCAGAGAGAACTGTAATACCCTGCTTCTCCAAGCGGCAGTGCTCACCCTCATTTAAAGCCTAAACAAATCCAGCTTGAGCCTGTTCTAGGCAGTCCTGTCCCTCTGCAACTTGTTCCTACCTCTACTGTTCTCTCCCATGTACCAGCATAACATTTTGTGCAACCTGAAGGACAGCCAGACCAGAGAACTGATGCAACTTTAGTTTTTCTGCCAACTTAATAATGGGAAACTGGTTTAGGTTCAAACAGTCTGCCATAAAGCAGCAGAAACAGAAAAACATCCAGGAAATGATCATTTGGTATTAGTTCCAGCACTTAGGGTATCCTTTAACACAGTACCTAGAAATAATATGTAACACCAATTGTTTTGTTCATTCTTATTTCCTCCTTTCTTAGTCTTTTACATCTACATGGCAAAGACTACAGACTTATTAGAGCAAATAAACCATGTTGGTACTTGCCTTTAGAGGTAAAAAGAGGCCATAGTTTAAAATAGTTCATAAATAACGTGAGCATAAGTTCATCTTTCATGTAAGAACTGTACTCAATTTCCAGTTTACAAAGGAGAACATCAGTAATGTTGCTAGCATAGAATGAGTAAATAGTCAGTTATCTCCTAGATCATAACCTTCCCCTTTTTCCCTCAGACAATAAAGTTCACAGAAAGCTCACATATTCCCAGCTGACACTACAGCAGGTCCCCCAAAATACCTTCATAAGAGCCAAGAATCTGTCCAGAATGTTAACGGCCAAAACAAATGTTTCAGTTGCAAAACCGAAAAAGTTGGTCAGGCTCCAAAGATCTTCCACCTTGGCATTCCTTTGTCTCGGACACAGAGTATTCTCATTCTATGAGAAGAGAGGCAAAGTCCAAATTATTCAGTGGTAGCAGTGATGATTCTGACCCCTCACTAAGTCGTCATCTACTTAAATCAGAAGGGAAGCAATCCCTTTCTTAAATACTTTATTTCTCTTAATTAAAAAAATTTGGGTCCTCCTCAAGACTCAAAATACACCCAAGGTACATTGATTACAGCCAAGTCCCGAGTCTCACTGGTGCAATACCCAGCACAACAACATTTCCAAGTACACACATGTTATTTAAAGACAATAGTTATCGAATGTCTGCGCACCGAGTGACTCCTGACCTTATGGAAAGAGATGACCAAACTCGGCTTACTCTCCTCTCTGCCAGCATATCAATATTTAAGCGACAAACGTTCTGCTTTCACATCAAACAAGCAGACTGCTCTCAGAGACTTTTCTGTTAAACCTTAAGGCCCTCTCCAAAAAGCTTACAAGCATCCGAAGGAATGTAAGCCTGCCCTAAACTCAGTAAGGGGCTCTGGTCACGAACACGGAAATGCTTGGTTTATTTTTTGCTGCTAAGCACCGACCGTTTCTAAGCTCATTTCGCTAGACCTTGCTATAAAAAACTGGTCATCTCCCCGTTCGTTAACTGCCTCCTTGACATCCCAGCTTCCCTGGTACAACACAGCGGTACCAAGCTAAAAACAACACGCCTCTCTTGGTTCTGTCTTCACTCAAAGTTTAACCAGTAAATATTAAAACGCCTGAATATTTTACTTGCCCTGTAGGTCATAGTTCCTTGATAATGTAGTCTATGTCACTAACTACAGATTACGAAAGAATTAAAACAAAAGGCAAGCGGCGTTTCCAGATGAACTTCCCCAAGTTACGCACATCTCCCTGCTGGCCGGGAGCTGTTGAAAACCACCCGTTTCCCGCCCGAGGAGGCTGCCCGCTCCCCCCGGGCCCCCCCAGCCCAGCTCCCCGGTCCCCCCCTCACCTCGGCGGCGCACTCGATGAGGCTGAGCCCCTTCTCGCGGGGCTGAAACCTCCCCTCCTGCTCCAGGTGGAGATTCAGCTGCTTGAAAAGCCACAGCACCTCGCTGCTCATCTTCTCCCCTTACCTCCGGATCCTTTACCTTCACGGCAGACACACATCGTCAACAGCTGGCGGTTCGCCCTCCCCCCCCGGACAAAGGGAACCGGGCGCCCCCCCGGCCCCTTCCCCCCCCCCCCTCCGGGGTGGCGAACAAAGGGGCCCGACAGAACGCCTCAGGAATCGGGGAGGGAGGGGGGCAGCCCGGCCCCGCCAACACACTCACCCGGGGCGGTGGTGAGGGGACGCCGGGCCCCCCCCGCGGCCCGCACCGCTCGGTTCCTCCGCGGCGGGGAGGGGGAGGCGAGCCCGGTTCCCGTCACCGCACGGACGCGGGTCGACTCCGCCGCTGGCCCCGCATCCAGGCAGGGCAGCCTAGCGTCCCCGCCCGCGGCGGGCCCCGCTCGCCTCCCCCAGCGAGTCACGGCGATGGCAGCGGCACCATCCCGGTTCTCCACAGCCCCAGCCGCCGCCGCCCCAGCCCCGCATCAAAATGGAGGCGGCGCGGCCCCGCCCCCTTGTTTTTGTTCTGGCGGCCCGCAGATGGCCCCGCGCGGAGCGCTCCCTGCTAGGTCCGGCCGGTGACGCGCCGCGGCGGAAATAAAATAGTCCGCTTCTAGGCGCGCACACTAGCGGTCCCCCGAGAAGGCCCGGAGGTCAAGGGCACGACGCGAGCGTCCAGCTGCACTCCTGCTCGACGGGACGCGGGGCGGAACCGGGCTCCTCCGGAGAGCGAGCTAGGCCCCGGCGGAGGGACACAGGAAAGAGGTCGCATCACTCCTTTAAAGGGCCCCGAGAGCGGAACGCCTGCGGCCGCCGACCTGTTTTAAAAAGTCCGCCTAAACCCTCCCCCGCCCTGATTGGTCCGCGCTCCCCAGCCGCTGATTGGCCGGCAGCGCCTCCCCCCCTCCCCTTCCCCACCCCGCCGGCCGTGTTGTTTACCGCCAGCGATTGGCCGCGATTGGCCGCCGACCGAGGGTGGGTCTCTTCGGATTGGTCGGACGAGTTCTACCTTTGCCCCGCCTACGGCTCCGGATCTTAGCAACCGTGACAGGAGCGCTGCGCGCGCGTGGGGCGGCTGCCGATGAGGCGGGGCCGTTGGGTGCTCGCGGCCGGAGCCCAACAGTCGCTCGGCTCCACAGCGACGGCCGCCGAGACACACCTCCCGTCCCCACAGCTCTCTTGCGCCGTAATAAACGATAAAGGCAAATGCTGACCTGCTGTCCCCGAGAGGGGCGGCCTGAGGTGGCTCAGCTCCCGTGGGGCGTTAACTCCCTCCTCAAGCTGTTTCTCGAGGGTTCGAGGTGCCCATCTGGATTTCAAAGCCCCATTTAAAAGCTTCGAACCAAGAGTTAAAATGTATTTACAGTCTCGTGTTTCAGAGCTTTCAGGACGTGCGCTTCCAAGCTGCTTTTTATAATCCCAGTCCATTTGTGTGGAGCACGGATCCAAGGTCCGATGCTTTAGGTAGAAGCTGGGGAGCAGCTGGCCCGTGGAACCCCGAGCGGATTGCTAGTCAGAGGGCTTCTCAGCCTGCAGCTTAACCGAGCCCTAATGACGAGATAAAACAGGATCTCGCAAAATAAATCATCGTCTGGAGGATTTGTGGGGCTGTGTCAACGCGCTCCGTGTTCGGTCTGTTTTCCGTGGGCAAACACAAAGGAACAAATGTCATAGGACAAACCCGACGAAACCACGGTGACTCGTGCTGTGTACATACTGGAGACAAAAGTCTGCGGTGGCGACTCGAGCAGATTAGCGTTCGGTTTGATCTAGTGAGGTTCCGCCGTTTCAACAAACAGAAAATGTTTATTAAATGTCGCAGTCTGGAAAAATAAGCCGCCTTCTCTACAAAACAGTCAGCAATGTTGCTATGCCAATCTCTATTTCTAGGCACAGTTCCTGTCTGCTATGCCAGTGATGACGGCCAATAATTTCTTCAAGTTTATTTTGACAACAAGCACTCTCAGATTCCCATAAACGCGCACAACTTTTCCTCGGGATATTCCTGGCGTGGGCCAGCACTCCTGTAGGTACCATCAGATATATCTGAGCACCTTTAGAAACAGCATCCCTGCAAGGTGAACGAACCGGCATGGCGGCTGATCATTTTGCGGGATAAATGTGGTTTTAGGCTCTGAAGTAAGAGCTGTGGATCTGCTCCTGTTTGAACAAGAGTGATTACTGTTAATGGAGTTGACTTCAAACGGACTCCTGGCAGTGGCGTCATCTAGATGATGTTTACAGGATGAGGCTCTGAGCTCCAGGCTCTGTTATCTAAATGCCCTTGGCAGTCGCCGCTTTTTTTAGGTTTTTTTCCACATTCTGAAGCATATCTTGCCATCGCAGACATGGCGTATGGATGTTCTTCCTCCTCCGACTGCTGTATTAAGCCACATAGCGGAACGTACGTTTCAGTTTACCTGAACGGCAGAAATTCATAAACACGCAGCATGACAATTCTAAAAATGCTAATTCAGACATCTACTCGAACACATACATTCCTTTCCCTTTATTAATTTAAACCTAAGAACACTCGGCAAAATTACCATTCATATATCATGTAATTTGAGGGGGGGAAATCGAAGAGCTCAACAGCACTTTCCCTGCAGCCTTGCAGCAGAAGGGCTCATTTTCTGCGTTCGGAGAGAAGGATCCCTGCCCCGTCTTTGTTCCTCTGTAATTAACTGATCTGTTGCAAAGAGCTGAGCAGGATTGAGAAAAAAACCCAAAAAACCAACAAACCCCAAGGATCCTTACTATAAGCGATGCACTCATCAGCTTTGGGATTATAAGCAGGGAAAATTAGTCTGCACCCTGGGCTGTCTGGAGCTGGTGGAATAATCATGTATTACGGGCAAAGGAGGATTCGTAGCAAGGTCTAGAAATAAAATCTGGGAATTTTTTCCCTTATGCAAGGAACCATTTTCTTTCAATGTGGCATTTATTTGTGATTAAGGGAAGTGTGTATGTTGGGGGAGAAATGATAATTGTTTCCAGTACTATGAGAAAACACAATTTGTCTATTCGGTAACATGCTGTGCCTTCCAGAATAACAAGTCCTTCCTGACATTCTTTGGGAACCTAAAGATGCATAAGTGAAAAGAAAGTTATAAATTCCTTAGCCACAGATGCTATAGTACTCATTATTTGGAAACAGTGACGACAGGGGAATTCTTGAGCCGCACTGAAACGGAAGCTGGGTGTGAAATCAACAAAAAAAGGAATTAAAACTGGAGGAAAACCCATCTGAAATCTTTTGAGATCCTAATAAAAGCAAAGATTTATACCGAAGCCTTACCTTCCACGAGACAAATTTCAAAGTGAAAAAAATATATTTCTTGTGATGTGAGACTTTCCAATGCCATCACATGAAGCAGGTATTATTTTAACTAGCCTTGCTAAACCACCTTCTGATATGGCTTGGCAAAACTTGTCCTGCCACGTCTGTGCAGCAGTTCACGGGGAACAGCTACGGATGGCTAATAGCTGTGCATTGACTAGCAGGTGATGATATCAGAGATGTTAATTGGGCCTGGTGGCGTGTGGATTTCCAAACTGAAACGGGATTACAAACCCTGGCGATTAAGGGACACGCGGTAATTAACGCTCTAGACACAAGCAGTCTGCCCACTCGGCAGCTGGACACCCAGGTAAGAACAACAGGGGTCACTTAGAACAATAGTTTCCTTTGAATCGCTTAACCAAAGAGATCCGCACGCTTTACAGCCACTAATGAATCTAAGCGCCCCACTGCGATCCCATTATAGCGGTATGGAGGACAGTGGCACCAGGAAAGCAGCAGTGCTAAAAACTGGAAGGCAAAAGTCACAGAGTTGCGACTACTTCTCTTCCCGCAAGATCAAACCGCTGCTATACGACGACTAGGGACTTAGCACCTAATTCGGGGCTGGGGGGGGAAGTGTCTAGTTTGGCCAACATCCTTGTTTTCTGCAGTGATGGAAGAGACAACAGCTCGTGTGTGAATTAGCTTTTTTTTTCAAACATAATTCAGGTTCATTTGAGAATATGGGTAAAGTATCAAGCATCAAGAGAGGTCGTATCAAATAAGATTAGCCCTAGAATCCTTTCCCCCCTTGAGAGCTGCTTATTCTTTCATAACTCAAGAAGCACCATATGAAAAAAAAAAAAAAATCTCTGCTTTAATTAAATGGGATGATTTGACAGTTGGCTGTTTTCTGTTTAACTGAGAGGAGTAAAAGTAGGTTCTTTAAACAAAGAACCCCAGTGTGTACATTTTATTTTTATACAGAAATGCCTGTATTAGAAAACACATATAAAGGCTGCATACACAGGTATATTTACGTACGTATCTGAGAAATATTTGGCAGATTCTGTTGCTTTAGAAAAAGTGGGTCCCGGTGATAAAAGCTATCAAAACTGAAGCCTTTGCATAGGCTTCCCCTCACCAGGCCCTTTGTGAGGGAGCAAGTCTAGGAGATGAAATAACCCACGAATCTGCCAGAATTTAAAACCGGTTCCCCTGACAGAAGCCCCTAAAGGCGAGCGGCATTTGATCCTCGAGTAGCCGTAGGAGTAAATGTCCCCACTGCCACCGCTCCTGTCTTCAGTACGACGGAGTGTAATTTCACACTTTTCACCTTGGAAATTTGGTCAAGTTCAGAATTGACAAATAAATGAATTTATTCCGATTTATGACGTGATTCCTAAAAGACGGAAGGCGAGCAAGGCTTGCCGATCAAGGATGAATGTAAATATGAGGTCGGTGTTGGGGAAAAGGTTCACTGGCAACACGAACAAATCTAGAGACAAGCAATGACAGTGCACGTATGTCTGTCTCGGTGATCGCACTCCGAGTTCAAAATAGCTGTTGCAATTAGGAAGGGAGGTGCGGAAAAAAGAAACCCATCTTGTTTGCTCAGGAGCAGGGAGCTATACTTAGCAGAAAATATTTTGAGCCGACAAGACCCAAACACAAGTCAATGGAAACTTAGTAAGTTTAGGACAGACTGTAAGCTGTTAGAGATTGTGATTTTTGTCTTGCTGCTGCAACATATGGTGAACCGGCACAGAAATAGCATCTAACAGTAGTAATGGCTAGGTGAGAGGAGTTTCCATTACAAGAGGAAGCTCACCGCAAAGGGAAAGGCAAGTTAGCCTACACAAGAAAATTTGTAACAGCGCAGCTGTGCTGTTTAGGTGTATTGCTTTGTTTAAAAAAGGCAAAGTTTACGTGGTTTTTTTGATGGGCATCCAGAAATGCTTTTCGGAGGCATCCAGGGAGCGAGCCCAGAAGCGCCGTTTGTTCGCTGGGATCTTCATTAAGCTGCGAAGCCTGCCACACGCGGCTGACTGCAGGGCACCTTCAGCCAAGCAGCTTGCGTTTTTGGGACAGACGGGCCAGATGCAAAGAACCCCGGTTGTATGGAGAGCTGGTTATATATACCCTAGAACTCCAGGGTATATTTAGAGGAAGCATCTATCATTCTTGTACATATTAGAGATATTTACGTACGCATAAAATTACGCAGGCATTTAAGCTCGTGTGAAGCTGCCGTGTACTGATACCACGTACTTTGTTTACTGAAAAAAAAAGCTACCACATATATATATATATATATATACACTGTGGTATCAGTATAAGTACCCCTATAGCAGCACAGCTGCATCGAAATCATGGGAGAAGAGGAAGTTCGTCTGTGTAACTTAAATCGCAAAACTTCCTGGTGTAAAGAAAGCCAAACCACAGCTAAACACCAAGGGAGCAGCATCAGCCTTCGGGAGGAGGTGAGATGTCAATGCAGAGCGCTGAAGGGGACTACTTCAGACTTCCATTTTCGCTGCCTCCATTAACATTTGGTCTGTTTTCGTCCAGTTTATGCTGTTTTAATGCAGCGTTCTTTCGACACTGCGCTGTCTCGAGGCATTTCTGAATCCCCTCTCACAACAGAGAAACCTAACTTCTGACTCCCGAGATGAGGCTACTAGAAGAGAGAGATCAAAAAGTGTATCGGAAAACAAATCCTTCCTAGAAAATGTTCTTATTCCTTGTACAATAGTTGGCATAAAACTTGTAAAACACAGCTAAAAATTGAATTGCTTGTAGGGCTAAAATCTCGATTCACAAAGGAAATTCCAAGTCTTCACTGAGAATTTTCACTGATGCAAAAGGATTTGGCTCCAGGAATAACACCGTGGATAAGCCCCTGCCCATTATTTCACGGCTCTGAGCAAGGCCACGTACGGTATCCTGGTAACCACAGAAATCCCCGATCTCCGACACTGACAGAGCGGGACAAAGTGGCCTGAGAGTCAACAGCGTTCTTTGGCGAGCATGATTTCATGGAGACCTCTCTTTGCACACACAGCTGAAAAGAGCTACAGCAGCGTGGAGGAGCTAACTGCCGGTCCAACTCAACGTACTTGTCTAACATCATCAAATCTCACTTTGGAGGCCTTGAAAATAGCTCCAGCATGAGAAGAGGAAGGGGGAACTAGACCCCCACATCCGAGCAAACCCTCACGTAAAGAGGGTGAGAAGGCGAACGCGCTCGTGGATGACTTCACCAGTGCCACGTCAAGAATATTTGCAGTTTTGTTGCTCGCTGGTTGTTGCTGCCCCACCTTGTTCAAATTCCACCCTCTGGAAATTTTTCTCTGCGAAAAAGGAATGAATCAGGAAAGACTCCAACTCTGTGACGCATTTCGTGACTTACCCAGTGCATGTAATTATTATTCACGATTTCTGCGTTGGGCAGGTTTAGGTGCCCTTTGTATTAGTCCCTTTGCAGCTGCTTTGTGAGCCGGCTAAGTCTCCCTGATTTCCATTACAGCTTTTGTCAGAAATCTATATTGCATCTTTCAGCCTATTAAAATATTGCTTCCTGTCTTTTTTTAGATAGTATCAGAAGCTTATATCAGTTTTCTGCAGGAAGACATCGCAGGCAATATTTGTAACGGCAGCTGAAGATGCAGACCCGATTCTGATCCCGCTGACATGGCCGTGCAGCGAGGGTAATCTTTTAGAAGCCAACGGAATTACACCAAATGCCCGAGCAATGTGCTTCAGTGCTTTTATGGCAACAATTTGCCTTCAGTGCAAGTTAAATTGTCTGAAAGGAAGCTGTATGTTTCAATAACCTTGTGCTTGTCTAAGCATGACCACGTAACTAGCAGTTTGCTTAAAGGTCTCTTTTAATAACGATTTGTTACTGGAAGGTGCGTTTCATTCACTGTATATTTTTGTCACTTATTTCAAGTGGGTTCTTTTATTTAATTGACAAGATAATTCTAGGCAATGTTGTGCTTAAGGCTTTTTAAAGTACTTTTTTAGAAAGGTAGTTGTGCATAATTTCAGAAGGCATTTTCAAACTCATAGGGGTTCTGCATAAATGGAATTTAAATTAGTCATTAAAAGTTAAACCAAGAAAAAAAGAGCAGTCACCTTTCTGAGCGTAGAACCAGGCAGCTGTTGAGTAAAATGATTTGCTAGGAGGCATTCAGTTATGAGGACCGGGAACGGATATGTTAAATTTATTTTCAGATTTAACGTGGTGCAAATCTAGTTCATATATAATTTGGATTAAACGCTAAGAGGCCGAAAGACCCTTTACACTAAGCATCCACGAAACAAGAGGAAGATACTTCCGTCTCATTTTCTGTTTCGAAATCGTGCAGTGCAAGTATTGTGAGAGAAAATAGGTAAAACAGCAAAGTACGGATGTACGGTACCACAGAGCTCATACACGGCTATTGGGACATGACATGACGGGTCACACACTGCAACTTAACGCCTCATCGGCTCTTAGCAGAAACCCTGCCTCAGTAGCAGTCAGTGGCGAATTTCTGGCCGCCAGTCGGATATCCCTCCGCGTTTCTCATCCTGCCGCTCTCTGCAGTGTTGCCAAAGACATTCTCAATTCCTTACGCACTCGCTTTTCAGATTATCCAGTCTGAGTTCTTGAATGCAACAGGCCATTACCTTTCAGTAAGCACGCCTTCTAATGACCCAGGCTTAATTTCAAAGCCTCAAGAGATGAAAAATCCCTTAATTATCTAAAGTGCTGTGAACAAAATACATCTCATTGTCCTTTCCTGGGGTTTCTTAAGTTTACCTTCTTGTATGTCTTTTGCTAAAATTGACTTCTTTGGGGCAATGTCTTTTATACTTTGCAAAGGGATAACCATTAACTGTAAATCAGAAATCATGTCAACCTGTATATGCTTCCTTTTATCAGACTACACAAACACAGACTGTCACAAGTTATCCCAGACAGAAGGTTTTTTCCAACTCTAAGTGTAAAAATATTTCACCCCTCAAGTCTAATGGATCGGTTATTCTCACTTAAATAACTAGCAGTCGGAGTGCCGGAAGTCTCGCAGAGTCTGCCAATTTTACTCCATTTCCTGTGCCAGAAATGGAATATTCCATTTTTTTCCTTTCTTTCCAAACGATAACTACCTTTAGTCATTCCATGTCCATTGGTGCATAATGTCCTTCTCATATTTCCCAATAATAATTTATACTTTGTTTCACAAGATTAATTGCTCTGTGCTAGCGTGAACAGAGATGTACATATTTCCGTGCACGGTACCGCAGATGTTTTCCAAGTAACAGCTGCAGGAACCTTTCCAGCATAGTTCTATCTTAAGCTACCATATCCAGGCACATTTCACTAACATACTCTCAGTACTTGCCAGAAGAAATAATTCAGATGTACTTTCTCAGATGTACAGTCAGTAGGTAGCTCTGCCTGTCTGGAAATATCTGGGGTCTAACTCAAGAGTTCAAACTGCCTAACCTTGTATTTAGGATCACATATCACGCCGTTCCCTAAATACTTACAGAGCGTGCAGAAAATCCTCCAACACCTTGCCTAATCCGCGTCTGCTCTCCTCCTGCCGTCGCTGCGGTCCGTAGCAACGCTTCCATCTCCTGCAATGGAAGAAAAGCCAGGCCCTAGCAGCAAGGAGTCCGGAACGAGGACAGGAAACGAAGACCGCTGTATCCAGTTTTGCGGGCAGGTGATTTTTAGCAAACGGGAGCGTACGTCACTTTGGTAAAATCCGCAACCTTTCTTCGATCCAAAAGAGCGTCAGCGAACGTGATCCTGACCCACACGGAAAAGTACAAGTCACTATGTTACTGAGCAGCAAACACCCATTTAACAAGGCATGTATACCTACAGGTGTCACAGAAATACTATACATTTATAAATTCCTATAGTGCTGATATGAACTCTCCAGGACATAACATACCCAATTATAGCAGATGATGTCTACGGTGAAGCACAACCACGGTCAGCTAATTAACGTCAACCGCCTTTAAGTGGTCACGTGGAGAAAAGAAAGGAATTTTTATATTCTGGAAGGGAAAAATGCGAGAAAACCTGTATTAAATGAGTCGGAGAGAATGAATTTTTAAGGTATTGCTATTCACATTTTCTCCCTTCCTGAAGACCACGATAAAGTTGCTTTAGCTGAAGGCTTGTTTGGCGTAGGTACGCTCACGAGTACACAGCTGTCGCTTCCCTGATTTACCTTGATGTCCGTTCACATCCGCTTACCCGTCATCTTTGTTATGGGCAATGTGGAAAACTATTCAACCTCATTTCATTTTGAAATAAGTCCTGCTCTGAGCAGGAGTTTGGCCTAGAAAACCTCCAGAGGTCCCTTCCAACCTCAGTTATTCTTTGATTTTATGACTATTTTTTGCAGTTAACACCTTTGCGTTTATAACGTCCATTTATTTATTGATCTTGGATTGCGAAAGTAGGCAACTTTCTGCTTCTGCCGTACTGCCGTATTACCACTCTGTTTTGCTTCTAGCACTATTAAGAAAGGCCATAAGAAATTATATTGTAGTTTAGAAAGCGATTCAAGAAAATTCATCTCCTCAAATCAAATTATACAAGAATTAAACGTCATGGCAGACAATGACTATTTGAAAAGAGTTTTTCAAAACATGGGCACCATTTTATCCTTTCAATGGGCAGGTCAAAAAAGGTTTGGATACAGACAGTTAAACTAAGGAGGATTCTTTTCCCTATAGTAATTTGGCTTCAGGCACGTAGATCATATATAGGAAACAAAATCAAGGAGAAATGTGCATGAAATACTACTATCGGCTAGCTGTTCCACTCTATCATTCACTCTGCCAATACTACACGGGTAAAATTGGAAATGCTGTAGAGGAGGAGATGCGTTCCTGTCTGCTGCTGGCGTTCTCGCGCGTTGCGACGTGCGTTTCTGACGAGTCGTCTGTTTTTTAGGAAGAACGATTGATTTACAGGTGCAATCCCTACGGTGAGGGACGCAGTCTGAAGGTTTTACCATTATCAAGTTAAATGGAATAGATTAGAACAAATAGTAAAGCAAACGGCAGAAAGTATCTGTTCTGGCTGAGAAAATTACATTATGGGGCCATTTATTTAGTAAAAATAAATCAGGTAAAAAGGTTAATTTAGTGCCTGCAGTTGTCCTCTCCGAATTAATCACTGAATGTGAAAGAGGTACTTCATTTCCTAAATATAAGCATGTATTTCACTGTTCTGGATCAAAGCAGAAGCGTGTCTCTCTCTTTTAAGAAGCTCTGTGGTGGGAACACATAGTAAGGGAATCTTCTTCAGCTCAAGCGGCAGGGTTTGTTTCCCTAGTAAATAATTTATATTCCTGCTGTTAGGAAGAAGTTGCGAGAGGCTGTCAGAAAGCACTCCTAAGAGGCCGTGGAGATGTTACACTTGATGTGGCACTCCTGTGATGCAGCTTATGATGATTTCTAATGTCAACAGACTTCTTTGAACGTGCGATTCTGCGGACTTACAATCCAAAGTGGCTACATACCTGAGACTGCCTCTGCCTGCGTGACAGGTGCGAGCTTCTGATAAGGGAGAGCACTAAAACTGACAAGGGATTTGAGAGAGACAGAACAGACTGCACAATTGCACAATTTGTTGACTGTGCGTGCTACACGCAGCCGTGGCTCCCCTTCCTGTTATCTTTATTAAAAAATGGGTTTAGGTATCTGAGACGCTTCGTGTGCACGCTATTTCTTTTGTTAAACTTTTTTTTTTTCTAAAGCTGACAAGTATTTGGATGAGGAATTTATGTTGCTTTTTTTTCTCATCTGTTTTGTAAGAAGTAAACCAACGCAGAGTACTTTGGAAAGGGGGCTTGCTTGCTGCTAGTCTCTCTTATTGGCTGCATGCTTCTTCCTATTCCATGCCGGGACAACAATTTAGCTTCGGTTTCACGCATGGAACGGCTGGATTCCGCTTGCGAAACTGAAGCCAGCGTTTGTCTGTCCAGCTGCAGTGGAAATCTACATTGTAAGCTGAAAGAAATGAAGGAGCCTGCATCTAGTTTCCTTTTTTCCTTTGCCACACACTTCAGGAATACTAGCTTATTATTTGCTTTTCCAAAGGGTAATTCATTATTGCCTGTAAGAACAAGCATAGCTAAGGTACTTGTAAGGTACAGCAGTCTTATAATTCGCATGTACCGACGTCCACACTACTTACTTGGAAAACTGCCACTCCACTGATTGATTCATTGCACAGAAAGGATAAGATTTGCAAAAATAACTAGCGATTTTGGACAGCTCAGTTTTCACAGAGGTCAAAGACAGTTCAGTGCTCAAACCCATTTAATTCCTCTCTGAGAGTTCCTGTGTGCTGATGATTTTTATTTGATGAGCACTTACTCCCAGGAAGCTGAGCAAAGTCTTGTCAGGTAATTTCACTATAAACTATTTTTTAGGATTCTCCTCGTTTCCTTCTGTGGCTTTTCCCAGTGTTCCACACTATTGTTTTGCAAACCGAGCCTCTAGACAAAGAAACGGAGCGTAGCTTTCTTTGCAGCTTTTGAAAAACGGCTTCCCGGGAGTCTGTTTCATGCCAATCTTTGAAAAAAGGAGTTCCCTCCAAGAAGAGAAGTCTTTCTGAGCCCCGTGTAAGCCTCAGGCTGATATTTCTTCAGTGCTATCAGCATACATATCTCTCCTGATCGCTTCGAAGAGCGCTCAGATGCCTCTGTGAGGGTTTCCTCCACCAACGGCCCAAGCTCGGCCTGCCTACGGGCAGGCAGCGGAGATGCTCCAGGCCCTTCCTCTTTCGTGACGAATGTGACTTCTGATGAGAGCTCTGCTGCTTACCCAATGTTATGTTTGAGATTGGTTTGTAAAAGAGGAGGAGAACTTTTTCATTAATTTTTTTTTTAGGGTTTTGTGTGTTTTGTTCTTTAGGCCATCATCAATATTGCCTTCTCTGGGCTGATCAAAATTTGCTTGCTATTTTAAAGATCTTAGGTTAGCAATAAATATAGATGAGTTATATAATGGTCGGGGTCAAAGCACAAACACAGGAATAACTAGACTTATTCTGCCACGCTACGCTGAACTTGACCGGCTAAACCTGAACAGCAATTACTATTAAAAGTTTGCATATCTCCAGCCTCTCGGGATATTCAAATGCTTTACCAAATATTTTAATTTTGCCTCACAACCAACGTGACACAAGGGTAAATTTATCCTTGTTCTGCAGTTGCCGTCTGCCTACGTACTTGAACTCATCAAGCTTGCTTGCGCGTGCTGGACTTTGTGTGCACCTAAGTCGGGTGGATATGAAAATTAGCATTAACCTTTGCATCCGTGGGTTTAACTGACTGGTCAAAAGTCAGGCAGTGAACAGCGCTTGGGTCTCCGAAGCAGAGCGCAGAGCCAAACCACAAGACCATCTGTTTTCCCTTCTGAAGGGTGTTTAAGCGCAGATAGAAACGTCTGCTGCAAAGATACACATCCTTCCCTTTTCTACATACTGGGATTGGGCTGTGAATCCAGTAGCGTGTCTTCTTTCCCTCCACTCAGTGGGAGAAAAGTCAGGCTGAAGGGCAGGTATGCCTTATACGTGGGATTTTCTTGTTTCCACTAACACGGATCTCTCACTGGTCTAATATCTACTGTTTTGTCACCTCCCTAGAGCCCAGTCTGCGTTAAGGCAGCGGCCACCTGTGTAGTTACACGTGCGTGCCGTCACGCTGTCTTGGGAGCCAAGCTGGGACGCGCTTCGTTTTGCTATGACCAGAGCAACCCGTATCGCTGTAAGCCCCCTGCACGCCCGGACGCCGAGTCCACCGTACCTGCCGCCTGTGACAGTGCAGTTGTCCTGTCGAGTCTCTTTGAAACAGACGCGCTTCGTTTTCCCCCCCAGGGATGAACAGGCTTTCTCCCTGCTACCAAAGTGTCCTCCTTCCCTGGCTGACGTGGCACTTGGGGTCTTTATACTGTTCCAAGGCATCGGATTTTTGTACGGTGCGTCAGGTTCCTGCACGCTCGTAACGTTGCAATGGCCTTCCTCTAGGTCCGCTCCATTACATTCACCAGGTTCATTTTTTTTTCTAGGTTTAGTATTGCCTCTTTTGCTGTCTCCCCAGGCCACAGGCCCAAACAGAGAGAGTTCTTGCCGGTTGCCTCCATCGCTTTCTCAGCAGTGTCTCTAAATCCCTCGGCAGCCACGTACTTAGGGCAGCCTGCCCGCCACGACCCTCAGCTGCTCCGGGCACACGCTGCGTCTTTCTTCTCGGAGTGTGTACAACTGTGCCGCTATTTTGACCCCCGGGGGGTGTGTGCGCAGACCTAGGCCACCTCCTAGAGAGGCGTGAAGTGGTCCTGGGAGACCTGGCCTTCAACTGACCACCCTGCTAGGACGACCTGCTCCGAGGTCCCTCCTGCACCAGGTGACTCACTCCTCAGTCTCTCGGATTTCCTTCGGAAGGAGTATCGATCCAGTAGCCGAGTAGTTTACTGCACTACTTTCAACTCAGTCAGGTGCCGCCTCGACTGCCCCTTCGTACTGTTACTGAGGACAAAGGCGTACGTAATCATACGTATCCAGCTGAGGGCACATTCAGCACAAGACGAATACAAGGAACTCTGTTGTGTTATGTGAGCGCTAGAGGTTCCTGCCAAACCATCAATTTCACAGTCTGCTGGTCTGAGGATGTGCCGCACCGCCTCGGGCTCCCAGCGCTGACATGCGAAATGTTCTGGGAAGGGCCCTGATGGAAATCCCTTGATCAAATAGTCAGAATACGCAAGCACTGCTGTAACAGCGGGAACGGAACAATCTCGGGACGGTGCCAGTCAGATCTCCAGCAAGAATCTCCCAGCTAGGAACATCAGCTCAGTTATCTTCACTTGGTCACTGCCACAAACTACCAGTGGGACAACCGATTTTGGAAAACCGTAACAGCTTTACAGACTTCTTAAACACTGATCCTTCAACAATGAGACCCAGAAGAATTAGAATGAAACTGGGGAAGCTAGATAAAATTCCACTGGGACTTGCCCTTCTCTGCACCTTCTTAGTTCTAAAAGGCATATCCCATTCCAAGATAAAAAGTAAGAGAAATGGAAGGGAGGAGCACACAGCAAGCTTGGATTCAAAGAGCAGTTCACCCTATGCACAGAGGCGTTCGGTTGCCGCAGCAAAAACAGCCTTTCATTTCAGTCTTATAACTGTGGCCCGAGAGTTGCTAGAGAATGTTAAAAAAGCTCATGACAGATGAATCTTTAGCAAACTGATTCAGAGTTAATCTGTCAGGAAATAAATAGAAAAAAAAATTCTCTGCTCTCTCTACGCTTGATTTATGTCACTGTGCTTATTATCTCTAGAGGAAATCCTCCTTTGTGTGCCGTCTGAAAGCTAATAACTACAGATACTGGAAAGAGTTTAAAGAAAATGAGTTGCCTTTGCTCTGAACTTCTTGCTTTTATCTGCTAATTTCAACCTCTAGTGGTATAGCAAGGTTGTGCCACTCGTCTTCACGGTGCCAGGATTTTCATGCAAAGTATTTATTTTCTGTTCCTCGTTTTTACTGTACAGTATTATAACACACGCCCATCCCTCTCCAGAAAAAAATAAAAATACTTACATTACAAAAAATTTCAACACTCACAAGTTGAGTTGAGCAGACAAAAGGAATAAATGGAGCTGTGAGAAAACATCTTATCTTCCCTGGCACTTCAGGCATCTCTATCTTCTGCTATGGCAGTGGGGCTGCCAGACAGAGCCTGCCATCTAGAAATAGAAAGAAAAAGGACAGTGAATCCCTCCTGCAGGCCTCTGTGCTGGGGCAAGGCCTAAGTAAGTAAATAAAGCCAGCAAAGGGTAAATTCCTATTTACATCTTGCACGGCAGTAAGTAAGGCAACTCTAGCCGTGACAGGGAGCTCTGTCCCAGCAACCGCAGGCCTGGGGACACGGCACGGACATAAAAGCAGCCACAACTTGACGCTTTTGCTGAGCTTCCGCACAAGAAAGTGTTTGTAAATAAACGCCTTGGCTGTTTCGCGAGTGTTTTAAATGAAACTTTAAAGCTTTAACGTGCCTGCTCCCAAAGCGGCACGGAGGGGGGGCGAACTTAAACCTCCTTTGATGTTGGGGCTGCTGGAAGGAGCAGGCAGGCGCCGCAGACGCCCACACGGCCGCTTGCAGGGGAAAAGTGCGCGGAAGGCGGCGGGGAGAGCCGAGCGCCCCCACGGCCCTGCCCGGCGGGCTCTTCCCCGCTATTCCCACTCACCCTCCGCGGCCACCGGCCGGGAAGGGACCCACGGCTCCGTCACACCGGGAGTCGGGTTGGGGGAGCGTCCGCCGGAGCCCCCTCAGCGCCGGCACGGAGACAGCAGCACAAGCAGCCGCTCACCCGCCCCTCCCCACAGCCGCGCAGGCGCCGCGGAGGGACAGCGATGAAAGGGATTGTTTTCGCGCTACATCCGCGCGATCCTTCCGCCGGGCGGCCCGAGGGAAGAGAGTCCCGTGTCCCCCCCCCCCCCGCCTCACAGCCACCCGCCGGCGGGCCCCGCGTCGCCTCTCGCACCAGGGCGCTCCCATCCCCACCCCCCGCCGCGACGTGGGCAGCGAGCGGCAAAGCACGTACCCACGGGCGGCGGAGAGCAGAGTGTGTGTGTGTGTGCATATATATGTGCGGGGGTGGGTGTGTGTGTGAACAGAGAGGCGGTGCCGCGGCAGCGCCCTCCGCGCGGCGTTGTCCCCCCCAGCGGTGGTGCTGAACGCCAACGGCCGCCCCGCCCGCGCGGGAGGCGGGGATGGGCTGAGGGGAGGCCGCCCCGCCGGCCCTTCTTTCCCTCCCCTGCTCCCCCCGGGAAGCGGCTGGCTGCGGGCTGCCTCTCGCTCCCCCTCCCCCCCTTCCCTTTTAATTTTTATTTTATTTTATTTTAATCCCCCACCCCCCCACCCCCCGCGGCGGCGGCGGCGGCGGCCCGCCTTCCCCCTCCCGCCCCCCTTTCCCCCGTCGTCGCGGCCCCGCACCGGCCCCGCCATGGCGACATGAGCCCGCCGGCCGCCGCCGCCGCCGCCGCCCCGGACATGGGGCCCGCACGGTGCTGAAGCGCCGCGGAGGAGCCCCGCCGCCGTCGCCCCGCCATGGGGTGCTGATGGCCGGGCTCCGCCGGGCACCCCGCCGCCGCGCAGGGGAGGTGAGCCGGGGGGCGGGAACGAGGGGGGGGGTGTGGGGGGGTGTGTGAGGGCGGGGGTCCCCGCTACGGGGTCGGGTGTGCAAGGCGGCGGGGTGGGTGTGTGTGTGTGTGTGTGTGTGTGTGTGTCTGCAGTGCATCGGGGCAGTGTGCGGTGCACGCGCGTGCGATGCAGGGCGCGAGCGTGAAGCGCGTGTGCGTGCGCGTGCAGAGCACCGTTGTGTGCACGGTGAGCGCACAGCACCAGCGTGTGAGGCATGTGCAAGTGCGCGTGCACTGCACGAGCGCGTGCGATGCACGACTTTGCACAAAGTGCGCGCGCGCAGCGCATCCTGCGAGCGGTGCATTGTGCGCGCGCCGGGCGTGCAAAGCGTTGTGCGTGCAAAGCGTTGTGCGCGCAACGCTCCCGGGCGCCGTGCGGCGCATCTGTGTGTGTGTGTCTGCGTGCAACGTCTGTGCGCCCGCGTGTTGCACGCAGGTGTGCAATGCTGGCAGGTGTGCAATGCACGCTGTGCCCTCCTCTACCCCCTGCCCCGTCGGTGCCTAGCTGGCCCCTGTCCCGTGTGCCCCCCCCCCCCGGGCCAGGAGCCAACATGTGCCCCAGGTGTGCCCCAGGTGTGCCCCAGCTCTGGCCCGGGTGGCCCTTCACAGCACAGGTAATTTGTTTTTGTTCTCTTGGCTTGTGGTTGGTTTGCAGAGATGGGGTGCCCTCTCCTCCCATCCTTCTTTGCCCCCTCATCTGCGACGGAAGAAATTTCCGTGAAAGAGTAGTGGTGGTGTGTTCTATAAATCTGTCTGCAAAGAGGGGGACGTAAAGGAGCGAGGTTACCGTCAGCTATTTCAGGCCAGTGGTAGAAAGCAGACTTGCAAAAAATCAGTTTGCCTGAAAACTTGTGTGTTAATCACAGAAAAACCTATTGTCTTATCCTCCCCTTTTGACTCTGTGAAGGAGGGGAAAAGGAACAATCCCACGTTTTCCCCACTCTTAAAAGTAAAGGTGTTAGAAAGCAGACTTGTTTGGAGCCTGAATTTAAAAGCGCTTTGTAGCATCAGCCTTTGTGTGCTCCCAAAAACGTTCTTTGCATGGTACGCTGCAACAGCCTGTAAATGGCACGGCCCCTTTTAAAGACAGAAGGGTGAGATTTTTTTATTAACGAAGTATTTAAATGGACCAAAACGCATGTGATTGTGAAGCTCCCCTTTCTGGATCCTATCTCACCTCTTCCCTGCAGGGGTGGCAGATGTGGCTGTGCCCTCCCCCGGGGCGACCCCCGGGCTGGGGCCCGGCTACTGCCTCTGCCCGGATTTAAAGCTGGTGGATAGGTGCGTGCGCGCGTGTGGAGCCCAGGCTTTGCAATGTGAAGCTAAGTAGGAGTTTGTCTCTCAAAAAGCAACTCACAGCACCTTTTCCTTGTCTCGAGGGTTTGATTTTGGATCCTTGCAAATGATTCAGGTTTTGCTTTTAAAGTAGTTAGGCTGGCTCGTAAAGCTGGGGGACAGCTCGTTCTCACGCGTGCCTGCACAGACCTTGGCATGGGATGCGGGAAGCTGATCTTTTGGCTTCTCCCCAGCAGGAATTGAACTTTCACATGGTGTGTATATACTTCTAATTATCTTTCACCCCTATTCAGAGCTTGTGTCTAGTTTGATATGGCAGAACTGATCTTAGACTCTTCTTTCTCCTGTGTCTGTTCCGTCCTGTGCTTTGTTTGCTCCAGGTCACTATTTAAAAGTACTCTGAGATTGCTTCTGTCCCTGCACGATAAGAGCCTTGCTCTATCAGGGCCCTTTCCACAAGAAGTCCTGCTCCGTGGACGCCTGTTGGGGCCAGGCTTTCCCACTGTTTGGTGTTTGGGGTGTCACAGGGCTGCAGCCGGTGTTGATGAGAACTGGCAGTGAGCAGGCCAGCACTCCTGTGCCATGTTCCTGCTCCCGTCTCACCATCGGCAGCCATTCCTGGGTGCAGTTGAGGGTACTGACGTACCTCAGCCCAGGATGAGGTTTGCTCCATGGGGGCTGCTCAGCCTTGGCCCCACAGTTTGCAGAGACCCCGCCGTGTGCCCTGGCCACTGCCGGCGGTGCTTGCCATCTGGGGCCAGCTGCGTGGCTTACGCAGGCTGGCTGTGCAGCCTTCTTTTCCAGACTCTTCTGCACAACCAGGTGGTTCAAGCATACTTTTAGGGAAACAGTCATAGCTCAGTAGTCCATATCCCTACATCCTAGAGGCCTTGGGATGACTTTGAGGGAACGGACAAGTCAGGTGTTGGGACCTGCTTTCCAGGGCAGTGCAGCATCCAGAGCTATCTGTCTGCCATCTTATATTAACACTTTGATACAATCACCATTTGCTTTCTAAAAAGTGTTATTTTCCTATTTTGAGATCATTTATTGTAGTAACATTTACATGTATCAATTTAAAGAGACTTCTCTCTTACCTTTGCTTGTGTCATTGCCCTGAGATAAATTTTACAAGTCAGTAGGTGGACCCAAGTCTGTAGCTTTTTACAGCTGTGGGCATTTTCCCTGTAATTAATCTTTTACATTTTCCCTCCTCAACTTTTCTGTGCTCAGCTGCTTCTTACCATAGCTCATGCAGGCAACAGAAATGAGAACACGAGCAGTGTTGGTGCAGTGGAGCGCGCCTTCCCCCAGGGCCTGTGTGAAAGATGCTTTCCTTCGCACACCCGCAGCAATGTGCTGGTTAAAGCGGTAATTAATCTTGACCCCGCGCTGAACTGGCTCTTTCAGAGCATCTATATTTGCAGGTTTAATCTTTGTGTTTCTACATGGCATTTTTTAGGAAAAAAAATTTGATAGAGCTATCATGCTGATGTAAATTATCCATCTGAACTGGGTGATAGATGGATAGCTGCACAACCTGCAGTTCATTTCACACTGCTCCTTGACCTGCCAGAGATAGATTTTAAAAAGGCTGGACAGGACCAGTGGCTTCAGGAAAACTAGACATCGTATTTGGACAGCCAAATAACGCTTATGACTCCGCTGCCCAAGCAGGGAGCAAAACGCGAGTAAAGGAGTAGACATGTATCTCTAGATTGAGTCAAACAGGGTTGTGGGATCTGAGGGTCCTCCCCTGCAAGATATAAAATGGGTGTCTAGACCTAACCTGCTCAGGAACAAATTGTGGCTGTTTTCCTTTGCTCCCGTGATTTTCCAGGGCTAGAGAAGGTACAAACCCAGGTACTTGTCACCAGGACGCTCCACTCAAGAAGCAGGAAATCCAGGCTGGCCACCAAGGAGATGGATTTGAAGGGGGATTCTGGTTCACTGAGAACAGAGAATAGTTTCTTTGAGAGCTCAGCACAATAATAGCTATTGTCAAATGCCAAAAAAGCAAGGTGAAATCATTCAGATGGAAGGAAAAATCTCAGCTGTCTCCCATCTCAGTATGAAGCAGCTGTGGTCTGAAATTCTCCCTTCCTGCATGTTTGCTAACTACAAATATCAGCACTGATTTATTAACCATAATGGGTATTTGCACTTGCTATGCCATACACTCATCTAAAGGCTCACTCATGAGTAACATGTTACTGCAGATACTCCATTCTGCTCATCAGCCCAGACATCAAACATTTTCTTTACTGGGATGATGGGAGGTGCTGGATGAACCCATTTGCCAGAGGCTTTTGTGCCTTTTTGGTGGTTTTTTTTTGGCTGTACGCAGCTAGATCTGTTTCTTGGCTGGGGTAGCTCTTGACTATAGTGGTCTGTTAGACAAGAACTTGGCTCCCAAAACCTCCAACCTTTACATTCCTACCAATTTTGACTGTAAATCTTAGGGTTTACCTGCTCCTAACTGCTGCCATGCAGTTGACAAGCCTGCTTCCTTTAAGGATGCAACTGCTGTAATAACATGACCATCAAATGCAGCTTAGCCTCCATTTATGAAAGCACTGCAAATGTGTCTGTATTTGCACGGATAGGAGCAAAGGGGGACTTTGCACAACACGCTTTGTGGAAGCGGCAGAACTCTGACTGCCATTACATACCACCTCAGGCATACTGTTTTCTGTTTTTGAGTACCCCCACCTCCCAAAGCTTCCTTCCCCAGGTTTATTTTATTTTAGGCTGAGGACTATTGGTTTTAGGTTATCAGAACTGGAGATATAGAGGCCATTACATTTGTGCTGGTTGGGCAGGAGAGGTGAGTACATAGGCAAGAGCCAGGACCAAGCCTGTGCCATTCTGTTTTTGCAGAGAATTGAAATTAGGTCCTTTTCTGTATTGTCTCAACAAGACACTAATTAGTCAGCAAGCTTGAGCTCCTGGAGGATAATTAAGCTTTATAAGTGTGGGTTCTCTTTGGTTGATGAGAAAGAGGAGACAGTACCCTCAGAGCCTAAGAATGCTGCTCTGCAGCTACTGTGCTGCACCTCATAAGCAATCTATTGTTTGAACAGCAGATAATTCCTCATTTCCTCAATTATCTCTTTTTAGTGCCTCACACTGTATCCTGATATTAGCTGTAATCGCTAATAATTTACCCTGAGGCCAATCAGAGTCTGCAAAGCAAAATACTGGCCTTGGTGAGCATTTATGCTTTCACATAAAATTCTGTTTTGATGTTGTCAAGAGGAATCAAGTCATTGTAGTTACTTTTTTTTTTTGGATGTGGGTGTTGAACTGGGTATAAACTTGTTTGGTTTTGCTGCTGTTCTTTATGTTAATGACTGACTACTGCCAAAAGACAAAAAGAGCTACTGCTGAATCCTGTTCCTGTGTTTTTGCCCATAGAGGCATTGCATTTATTTGGTTTCAGGGGATTATATTACTCAAAAGGTGGTGCGTGATGCTTTAAGATTCCAAATGCCTGTTGGCCCTTGCCTGCAGAGAGTTAGCTTTTATGAGCTTGAAAGCCTCTGGCCCTATTTTATGAAATTACTTCTCTCACATACTTTGTGAGCTTGATTTTCCTCAGAGTGACTTCCTTCAAGTTACCGTTGATTTATACCAAGTTATATTGGTGATGGGACAAGTGAATCATACTCTGCATGTGTTGCTTTTAGGAGACTAGCAGCAAGACATTACATAATGCCAGGTTTGGTTTGCCCCCCCCTTTTTTTTTTTAAAGCCTTCCTGCTCTGCTTACAGCATTTGCAGCCCGAAGAACTGATGAGCTGCTCTGGGCATACAGCTGAGCCCTCTCAACTGTGCTGCTGTGAGCCTAAAGCCCTTAAGATCACACAGTGGATGAAGCTGAAAAGGACCTCTGAAGGTCATCTTGCCCAACCCTCCTGCTCAAGCAGGGCCACCTAAAACCAGCTGCCCTGTACCACGTCCAGATGCCTTTTCAGACTCCACCGCCTCTCTGGGCAGCCTCTGCCATGCACTTTCACCCTCACAGTAAAGAAGCATCCCTGATATTTAGAGGGAACATCCTATGTTTCATTTTGTACCCCTTGCCTCTGGTCCTGTCTCTGGGCACCACTGCAAAGAGCCTGACTTCATTTTCTTTGCACCCTCCCTTCAGGTATTTATACACACGAGTAAGATTACTTCCCCAGCTGTCTTTCCAGGCTGAACAGTCCCAGCTCCCTCAGCCTTTCCTCATAGGAGAGAGCCTCCAGTCCCTTCATCATATTAGCCATTCTTTACTGGACTCCCTGCAGTATGTCCCTGTCTCTCTCTTGTTCTGGGGAGCCCAGAACCCAACACACCACCTGGGTGTGGCCTCACTAGGACTGAGTAGAGGGGAAGGATCACCTCCCTCAATCTGCTGGCAGCACTCCTAACGCAGCCCGGGATACCATTAGCTTTCTGTGCCACAAAGGCACCCTGCTGGCTCCTGGTCAACATGATCAGCTAAAAACCCCAGGGCCTTTTCTGCAAAACGGCTCTCCAGCCAGACACCCACAGCATATACTGGTCCTTGGGGTGCTTCCTCCCCAGGTGCAGGACATGGCACATAGCCTTTATGAGATTACTGCCAGCCCATTTCTCCAGCATGCTGAGGTCCCTCTGGATGGCAGCATGACCCTCTGGCTTATCAGCCACTGCTCATTTGCTGTCACCTGCAAACTTGCAGAGTGTGCTCTCTGGCCCATCATCCAGATACTAAACAGGACTGGACCCAGTATCTACCCCTGGGGTACACCACTAATCATTTGTGCCACCAATCACCACCTTCTGGACACAGTCACTCAGCCAGCTTTCTCTCTGCCTCGCTGTCTGCTCACCCAGCCCCTACTTTCAATAGTCTTTGACATCTCTTGCAGATAAAATTCCAGCTGGGGTTTGAGTAGCCAGGGATGAGGTTAGGAAAGCCAGTGCTTCTGTATTCCTCCCAGGTTGCCTATCCTTGCTTCCACCCTCTCTAAATGCTTACTTTTGGTGTTTGAACTTGGCCAAGAGCTCCTTATTTATCCACACAGGCCTCCCGGCCTTTTTGCCTGACTTGGTATTTGTTGGGATGGAACTCTTGAGCCTCGAGGAGGTAATCCTTGAATACTGACCAGCATTTTTGAGTCCCTCTTCCCTGCAGGGCCTTGCCCCATGGGACACTTCCAAGCAGATCTTGGAAGAGTCCAAAGCATGCTGACCTGAAGTCCAGGGTTGTCAGCTTGCTTCTTACCTTGCTCCTTCCCCTTAGGATCCTGAACTCCACTATCCCATGATCACTGCAGCCAGGGCAGCCTTCTTCACATTCCCAGCAAGCCCCTCGTTGTAAGAGAGTATGAGGTCCAGCAGAACACCTCTCTCTAGCTTCTCTATCATTTGGGCTGGAAGGTGACATCACTCCACTCTGGAAACCTCCTGGATGGCTTATACTCTGCTGTGTTGTCCCTCCTGCATATGTCAGAGTGGTTGGAGTTCCCCCAGGAGGACCAGGTGCTGCAAACATGAGGCTGCTTCCAGCTGTCTGTAGAAGGCCTCATCAACTTGTTTTTCCACCCACTACAGTGTCACCCTTATCTGTTTTCTCTTTAATCCTCACCCATAAGCTCCCAGTTGACTTCCCATCCATCCCCAGGCTAATCTCCACACATTACAGCTGTTCTTATATCAAGGCAAACTCCACCATCCTCCTCTTCCCTGCTATCTTTCCTCTAGAGCCTGTATCCCTCCATTGCAATGCTCCCGAGTGTTGGAAGCCATGGGAGCCATCCCACCACCTCTCAGTGATCCCAACAAGACTGTAGCCTTTCAACTGCACGCAAGCCTCTCTCACAGTGTTTATTCCCCACCACACAGTGTTCATAGGCATACATGCACTTCAGAGAAGCACCCCAACACGCTTATTTCCCAGAAAGGGTTTGGGGGGATTGCTTCATCATGGTACCTCATAGGTGCACCCTGGCTTACATGCCAATGCTGGAAGTGACCCCGCCTAAGCCTCTTTTTTGTCGATTTTGTGGTCTCTTGCTATCACCCAAGGCCCTTTGCTCACCACGCATGTCTGTCACTATCACAGGGCTCCTGGTAACTCTGTCCCTTCCCTGTCATACCTAGTTTGAAGCCCTCCTTGTAAGGTCGGCCATCCTACTGGCAGAAAATATCTCTTTGCCTGGCTTAGTGAGGTAGATCCCATCCCTCCCAAACAGACGCTGCTCCACAAGCAGGATCCCATGGTGATTGAACCCAACCCCCTGTTGCCAACACCACTTCTGCAGCCAACTATTGACCTGCTCTGAGGAGAACATCACTAGGGCCCCCAAGCCTTTGACCGCCACCCCCACATCTCTGTAGTCACTCAAGGCTCTCCAGGTTGCTGTGGATAGTATCACCGATGCCCACGTGGAAGAACAGCAGGGGTAGCAGTCTGAAGGTTGGACAAGCCCAGGCAGCCCCTCCACAACATCCCTGATCTGGGCCCCTAGCAAGCAGCAAACCTCTCTAGATTATAGGTTGGCAGGTGGGTGTCTCTGTCCCCTCCAGCAAGGAATCTCCCATTGCAGTCACTCACCTTCCTAGAGGTCTTGCATGATGTTGGGTCAGGTGGCCCCTATCTTTCCTTTAAAGACACATCTGGATCCTCTTTAACCAGCATGGTGAACCTATTTTGTAATTACAAGCCCTTAGGTGGGACAGGAACTTCCCTTTTAATACCAAAAGTCACCTATTTCCATCCTTCCCCTTCTCCAGAAGTTTCACTTACCTTGATGGTGGGGGTGGACACTGCCTGCTCCTCTACTGCAGAGATGGGCTGAGGCTCTTCAAGCTGCTGAGTCCCAGGGAAAAACCTGTCTGTCTCCCATGAAACTTCTCTGATAACACTCAACCTGCTCTCTTCCTCTCTAACTCCTTCTCTTGGCACCACAGCTCCTCCAAGACCACATACCTCCTGCAGGACAGAGGGCCATCTCTCCCAGCCTCAGAGAAAGACCCTGGGCGGTCCCTGCAGCCTGGAGCCCATCATCCAAAGCTCTGCCCGCATCAAAAACCTCTGCCCTAGAAGAGGCAGCTGCTCCAAGATCTGCTGGAACATTGTGTCCCACCACCACATCCAACACTACACTGGAACAAGTCAAGCTGAGTCCCCCTTCATTGCAGCCATTTACATAAACTTCTGCAGCTAGTGGTGGTGTCTTCAGCCTGGCTCTTATATAGACTTTGCCCAAGCACTAGCTGAAAGGGTGCTTGACCCTCCCTAATTAGGGAGCGGTTGCACCCTGGGTCCAGGGCACCTGATCATGCTCGTTAGAAGCTGCTAGAGCATCTTCAGGCCCACGATCTTGTAGCTCTCCTTAACTAGCAACAGCAGCACCCTCAAGTTTCTCGGAAGGTTCTCAGGTGTTCCGCAGTGACCTTGGACCTCGTCCCCAAAAGATCCAGAAAGTCCCAAAGCAGAACCCAGAGACTTCTGCGCAAATCTTGATTGGTTGCCTCGGGGATCTGTGCTCGTTCCTTTGCCCGTGGTGCACAGACAGTTTGTACAGACAGGGCTCAGGCGTTGCTTTCTTGGATTTACCCATTGTTTAGGTTGGAAACAGCATAAAAATAACGGGCGTCATTTCAGCAAACACTCGTCTATAGTCACTTTATACCTGTCTCATGTTTCAGTTCTGCACAACGAGGTAGCACCATCTTTTCGGCCAACTGTCCCATACGAGGGCTGTCCGCCCCGATGCGATACCCCGGTGCAGGCGATAAAGGCTCGCGTTCCTGACCTGGCAGCACGGTTGTTTCTGAGCGTTGAGGTCTGCGTGCCGAACCATAGCAGGGCCCGTTCCTACCGAAATGTTAGCCTGAGTCCCTTAGCTGATTTTAATAAAAGTTGTGAGGAGTTTACATCTTCAAGAGGCATCTTGCATGCATATCGGCAGCCAGATGATGAGCCCACAGTGTTGAAAGAGTATAAAATGTAAGCGTTTCTTTTGCAAATGTTCATAAAATGGCATAGAGGGGTTTTGGTTTGCAAGGGTTTTGTTTTTGCTTAATTTAATCCATGCAAGCAAACAGCCTCCATCAGTTAATAACTTTTCCTTTGATTTTTAGGTTCAAATAAACCAAAATCTCAAAGCAGACCTCATTAAAGTATATTGAGTTTCATCTCCTCTTTGCATCAAACGCATACGTTCTGCAGCTGGAGCTGGTCCCGTAGGGCTGCATTCCGAGTTTACCTTTTATGCACAGTTTACTTGGTATGTTGCCACACGCTGCCTCCAAAGGGAGAGGAGCTGTGATTGAAACAGCTTGTTTGCATCACTCGCGAGCTGTGGCACACAAAATTTAAGCTGTTGCTGACCACAGGCTTTTCTGGGCAAATGCTGCTTGGACGGATTCATCTTGGCAGTTGCCGAGACAAAAAGGAAATGCAAACCTCCTCCTGAAAGGGGGTAGGGTCTGAAAGCATGCCTGTCTCGCCGGGAGGGAAGAATGGTGACATTGTCTGAAAGTTCAGTCAGGAGTTCATCTTCTACCTTGTTCTTTTTTATTAAAGTCTCTACTTTGGAAAGTATCATTTAAGCTCCCCTTAGATAGCCAAAGCCTGGTGTCAATCATGAGGCTTGGGGAATGAAGTTCAGCAGAGGTTTCTTAGAGCTGGCCTGGTGTATGGTCCCCGAGGTACAGGAGATAAAAAGCTGGGCAGCAGGGCTGCATTTTACAAAGCCGTGGCTGCTGTAAAAAAAGAAAGACCGGCTCAAGCTTGTACCTGCGGAAACCCCCTGAGCGACAGCCGTCGGCTTTATACCACTGCCATCGCCAGCGGCTCTGTGGCAACCTCCCTCCTATTTAAAAATGCCCTCATCCAGGTCTTTTTTTTTTTTCCCCCTAAATTATTCCTCCTGTTTTCTTGATGATTTTTTTGCTACCCTTCGGGAATACCCTGAAGAACCAAAGATGTTTATGTTTTCTCCCACGTTGCTCTACAAATCTAAAAGTTTTTATGGTGCTGTGACAAATTCCACCTGAGCTTTCCTATTTGAACAGAATAGGAACAGAAGATGATGAGAAGAGTGCACTGCTGCGGGACGTGATGTAGCCCTCTGCAGAGGGCTCCTGCTCCTCCTCCGTATTTGCTAAATAGGCCCTGGGATTTCTCTGTTTCAAAACAGACTTAAAAATCCCTCCCTTCCCTCCCATCAAAACGTCGCTCTGCGTTCTCTTTTTGCAGTCGCAGACCCGTGTTTTTAACTGGCAGGTTTCTTTAAAATGTTTGGAAAAATTCTGTCGTTTGGAAAAGCGGCACTAAAATGAGGTCAACTTTATTTGCGCTCCCAGGAAACAATCTGGTTGGAGGAAAAGAAGTGGCGAGGGGGTGATGTACATGAGCCTGCCTGAACGATGCTGCCAAAATATCTCACAGACTTGCCTTTGTAGCAGGTTGTGGGAGTGAGCTCTGGGTGAGTCATACAAACAAATGGCAAGGGCCCTCTTCATTTCCCAGCCTGAATAAAATTACCTCTTTCCGAATTTAGGTCTGTTGGCCGGCTCATACACAGGTCAAATATGCTGCTTGTTAAAGGTGCAATATCATATGCGTACCTGCGGCGTATTTATGTTTGATACCGATTTATTTCTGGTGGGGGAACGCGTTCTCATTTTCATGTGTATTAGTATTTGTTCCGTAGAAGTCAGTTCGTTGCTTCGAATACGCTCGCTTTTTAGATGTTGAAATTTGAAACAATATTCCCAAACATCCTTTTCCCAGAGGTTTAACTTGAAAAAGGTCATATATTGTCTCACAACTCTGTCGAGCTATTTCCGCTAACCAGGCTGCAACACGATTTACTTTCTACAACTCAAACCGGTTGACTTTAACCCACGCTGATCCTCTGCTTATCTCTATCGCATCAGGTTGTGCTTTGGTGAGTTGAAAAGACGGAAAGCTAGGCGTTGATTTCCACTAGCGAGGCATTCATGGGAAATTTTACTCCTTTAAACCTGGGAAATATTGTTACGTGGCACAGAAATAATGTAAAATTGTAGAAGTAGTTTATGCCCGCTGCTTTTTTCTTCTCAGATGTAAGCAACACTGCAGGCATTTCTCTCTCTCTGACATAAATTTCCAGACTGCTTTACTGGCGTGGGGTGAGGAAAGAGTTAAGCTAAGAGAAAGTCTCAGATACTAAAATTAACATCCATCCCACCCCCCCGCCCACAGCTTTGAAATTTCTAATCACAACTCGCAGTTAGATGATTTCTTCTAGCAGTGCAAACTACGTTTTGATCATTTGAAATCACAGATGGCTGGCTGGAGCTCGGAGGAATTCAGTCTCCTTCCTCTCTTCCTTCTGCTTCGCCTTCCTCCCCCGCCCAGAAAAGTCTGTTTTCAGGTCATCTGTAAGATTGTATTATTGCTTGCTAAAGCTGAAGCAGATTGGGCTGCTGGTCGCTGAAAATACTTACAAGGTCTGCAGAAATGCATGGGGCAGTAAACCTCTGTTGGAATCAGCCCTCTCATCCAGAATACTCGCCTGGATTTACGTGCAAAATATAGATACTGGGTTTTAGGCTGTTTCTAGTCCTAGAAATCTTGTTAATTGAAATTACCCATATTTAAACAAAACCAAAAAAAAGACAACCCACAATCAAAACAAAAGAGGTTTTTATTATTGCCCTGAATGATTTCAGCGATCCCCTTTACAGTGCAGTTGTATTGGCACAGCTGAATTGCAACTGGAGGCAGGGGAAAATCAGGAACTGTGTTATGAGCCTGTTCTGCCGGTGGATAATACGCTCCTGTAACGGCATCTTTTGTCTGCAGGAGGCACTTTTTATTGGCAATGCAAGTGATTACAAAGCTTAAATAAAAATAAATAAACAAATAAAAAAGACTATTTTGCATCCTACACAAATGCACACCCCCCCAAACCAAAAAGTGTTTCTGGCTGGGTAGCTGCCTGCCCCAATTACTGCAAACACAAACTGCTTTTGAAAAGCGTAGCCTGCAGCACTTAGCAGCATAAAACTTCTCTAGGGAAACTGAAAGTACCTCTGGAAGTAAAGTTAGCTGTAAACTTAGATCAGAAAGAGAGGTCTTTATGAGCCGGGTTACATTTTATGGACCAAGTCAGGGTATTTTTAATAGATAAGCAGGTGATGTTTAATGCCTCTCACAAGTGAAAACCTCACACCAATGTTTTGACTCTCTAATTTCAGAGCAAGATTCAACGTGCAGCCTGTGACCTTGCTCACAGGAGACATCAAAACAAAGCCAATCTGTTGACTTGGCTCGCTTCTCCTGTACTAACTTTCCAACTGTTCTTTAAGAAGTGTCAGTGTAGCCGGTTGACCTTCCAGTGAAGATTAAGAAACTTTAAGAACTGTTTGAACAGTGGCTTAAAAACTCCCAACGTGACCACAGGGGAAAAAAAAAAACAAAACCAAACCACCACCCTGGAGCTAAAGTTGAATTTTAAATCGGGGAAACAGAAGCAGAAAGCTAGGATGGGCTACTTTATGGTGACTGTCACAGCTTCGGCAGTTCCTCCGGCCGTGGGTCCCTTGGGCTCAGTTGCAGAAAAAAAATCCGTGCAAGTTTTTGGCCCGAGCAAATTTTTGGTGCCAGGGCGGGCTCAGCCCTCCTGGCGGTATTGCTGTTCTCTGCAGCGATGCCTGCTACATGGACGGGTATCTTCACTGCGGACAGGAGCCTTGATGACATTTTTCTGCGATGCTCACGTTTTATCACCTTGATCTGAGCAGAGAGAAGAGAGTCCGGTCCCTCCACGGTCTTCACCCGACTTCCATGCGCTGGTTTTCGGGAAGCTGTGCCGACCGTCCCGTTTCCCATGCTCTCCGAGAAGTGCTGGCTCTGCCATGGCTCCCTCATGTTTTGGTGAAGCGCTGCATACATGTAGAGCATGCTGGCATTTTTATTTTTTTTTAAATGGCATGCATTTATCTGATTAAGAGCTATGTAAATTTAGATGCAAACTCATTTCAGCCCTCAGGGTGCTTGGCGAGTTGCCTGGCGTGCTCTCCGTGCTGGAAAAGTCTGCGCACCACTGTTGCTCCGAGGGAAACTTTCAAGCGCGTCATTCCTCTTCTTTTTTTCCTTATAAAGGTTATTGTGCCTCAGTCCCCGTTGAACTACCTCCCTAGTTCAGAAAGGAAAGGTTATTTTTCCCTCTTTTTTCCCCCTTTTTTTTTTCCCCTTTTTCCCCTTTTTTCTTCTTGAGTTGCCATCGCTGTTCGCTAAAAATGTCCCTCGCAGGGCTGTGGATATTTCAGGGTGCTCCAGGGATGCCCCGGAGCTCTCTGCTGCGGCCGCTGACCGGCCATGGCAGTACAGGGACAACCTAAAAAGGAACCAGAGTAACTAAAAGATTTTTCTGGGCCCAGAGGCCTGTAAAACTCATTTGTGTTGTAAACGCGGTGGGAATGTTTGTCAGTCACAACAGAAAAAAAAGGTGCCTGAGGATGCTCGCTTTGGCCTGAAATTTTTCATATGTTTTCTCCAGTGATTTGAGGGGTGGCTAATTACTCTCTCTTTCCTGCAAAACCAAGAAAGGACCATCAATATTTCATATTAGGATCCGTGGTCGGCATAAATATAGCTGCTGCTTTTTTTCCGACAAGCGTGCAGCGAGGAGCTGTCGGCACGCAGCGCTGGTCCCCGGCTTTGGCCTCTCCATTGCCTTGGGTCTGATCCTAACCTCGCCGTTTTCCTCCGTGCGCGTATTTCACCTTGTGCAACGCCGAGCTGGCACGCTCCTTTACTCGCCGACTTCTCCAGGTGCGGTCTGAGAGACTGGAGCTGATGCCCTGGTGGATGGTACCCAGTTAGCGTTACCTGGTACTTAGCAACTGACAATCTGCAGGCTCAGTTAAAAAAGAAATACCTTATTAAAAAAAAAAATAAAAAATCACCCATCTTTTGCTCTGCACAGGCCTGGAGAACCCCCTTTTCTGGGGCTCTTGAGTTGCAAGGTGGGAAGGCTACGGTCCCCAGTGCAGGGACATTGTTTTTAGGGTCCCCCAGCTCAACTCCTGTCCATCTGCTGGACACCCCCCCACATGCCAGAGGGGACAAAATATTTCACCTGCTCCTGCAATTTGAACTGGCTTGGTTTGGGGTTTTTTTCCATCGGTGCGGGGGTGCAGCCCTCATTTCCCAGGGCTTTGCACCTCCTTGGGAAGCGCTGATGGCTCGGGAAGCGGTGGGTGATCCCGCCTTTGGGAACCAGCTTGGCCCACGGGGAAACCTGTACTGTCTGATAATGAGGGTAATGAGATGCTAATGATGCCCCTCCCACACCGCCCCCAAAATCAGCTGGGGGAGGAATGTGCATCGCTGTTTCCCCTTCAGCTTCACCGGTAGCCCCATTTACAGGCTGTCGTCGGGATCACCCTGAGGTTTAAAAAAGAAATGCAAAAAATGAGTAAATGCAGAGAAATAAGCTGTGTTTCAACCGCAGTCCTGTTTAGAGGAACGTAGTTTCGCCTTTTCCCAGACTGAGTCTCCCTCTTGTCAACCGAGGAACTTTTAATAGGGATTTTTCAGTCCGAAGTGATTTTGAGCCCCATTTGAGAGCATTTTGAGCCCTTTCAGGAATCACGGATCCGAGGTGTTCCCTCCAGCCAGAAAATCCGTATATGGCCCAAATCACCTTAGGCCGTTACGCCGAGAAGCTGGAAACCTTGCGTAGGGGTATGCCAAGCCAGTACAGCCTCTCCTTTGTTCACGGCGAAGCATTTGTTTTATAAAAATCTAATATAAAAGGGGTTTCTGTTCAGGACTGAGAGGCCTGACATTTATTTGCCACTTAAAACCTGCTTGGCTATAAGTGGGGCTTGAGTGCGGTTTTGTGCCTCGCGCAGGTTCCGTGCGATTTGCGCCCATTAAAACCTCCTGTAAACTGATAAAGAAACACATTTGTTCTACAGTTTCACTTAACTCTTTGAAAGCACCCTGAATCTTCATTTGTTCAGAGCCGCTGTTATTATTTATAATAAACTGATTGTTTTCACTGTGAATTTTTTTTTTCCTGATTCAACACATTGCCTTATTTCCTGTAAATACAGCATAAACTCTTGCATTAACAAGCCAGTCTTTACAAAATAGCCTGGTTAGCGTTTGGCCAATATCCACCTGTGGTGGATTTCACAAGAGCTCACAGAAGGAATTGAAAGTTTAAATAACTTTCCCATGGATTTACCCTTCAGGGCTGAATTGTTTTTGCCTAAGTGATTTAATACTGTCAAGAAATTTGCGTCCAGAGTAATGGCAGGCAGTGTTAGACTAATTTGAATAACCTTTTCAGTCAGACCATCCTCTCCATTTGAAAGCAGGTGGTGGAATCTGTTGTCTTTAAAAAAATAATAATTAGAAATCTTGCCTCCGCTTTGGTTTTCATTTCAAATTTACGAGTTTCTTGACACATAGTTACTGCTGAGTGAGGCTGCCCTGGGCCCGGGAGAACCTCCTTTTTCTGTTTTGCGTAGAGCAAAGCATTTTGCTTTAAATGGCATGCTTTTTGTCATCGCTTCTGCCAGTGGAAGCAGGTGCTTCTGAATACTGCAGGCCTCGCAGAAATTTTCTCCGTCACTTCCCTGGCTTGTAGTCGATTCGTGCTTTGCAAAGGCCGTCACTGGGTTTGCCGCTTTTTTCCTCCTTTAAAATGCATTTCTTATCCCAAAATTAGAGATGTGCCCTAAAGTTTTGTAGATCTAACGTATTTTCAGAGCGATTAGACCCGAGAGGAACCTTCCTGAACTCCCTGGTACATTTGCATTGCACATCAAACAGAAACTGCAAACCACACTGTGCAGAGAGGGAAAACATTGATCTTTTTGTCGGGCTTCAGCTTGTAAATCATTTAAATTCTGAAACAAGCGTTCCTCTGTTTTGCACAGAACTTCCCGGTGCTGCTGAGGGTACTGGGGTAAGGCTGGCACCAACCAGACTCCGAGGATGGGTGTTTTTTTTTTTAAAAAACATTTGAATGTCAATCTTACCTTCCCTTGAAGTCAGAGGTGGACTGGTTTTAACTTCAGCCCGGGCAACCAACTTACTGAAATCCCCTTTATATTTGCCATACAGCTCCTCCCTCTTCTCAAGTGTTTTTCATAAAACACCCCTACTTTTTAGTGCTGCTGGAGTGGGGGAGGTCTTGCCTGGTTGCCTACAGAACAGAGAAGCAGAAAACCTCGGGGAAGTGGCCCACGTCGGTGCTGGACACCCGTAGACAATTTTGGCCCAGCTTCATCTGAATCTGACCCGACTGGTTTGGGTTTCCTTGGGTAGATTTGCCAAGTACCCGCTCACCGTCCATGTTACAGATGAGCCCGTGCCATTTCTTGCAGCTTTAGTCACCTTTGTGCTTTCTTTTGCTCAGTTTACCAGATGAGCACGGCTCAGTATTTCACCAGGCTCTCTTTGGTTTTGCAGGTAGCTGTATCCAGCTGGGTGGCAGGTGGATCCAAGGGTTACCATGAAGTTTTCAGGACCCCTGGAGAGCCAGAGGTTGTCTCTCCTTCTGGAGACGGCAATCTCTAGGGAAGCTCAAATGTGGAAAGCACATGTGCCGAAAATTCAGCCCAATCAGGTAATGTCTCTTCTTCGCATCGTTCATCTTAGTAAAGGCGTGAGACTATCCTCTGGTGTATTTTTACATGAACGACTGAAGCTGTTGCACGAGGAGTTAACCTTCTGCTTGAGACCGGGAAGATTAGCCTCTGAAGTAAGCGATGACTTTTGCATTTGAGGGACATACCTGCAGTCAGGGGTACGAACACGCTGTACAGCATGCAATGTTGGATCTCTGCTGTTGCTTGTGAAAGCACGTACGTATATTGTCTTAATTAAATTCATTTTACAAATTGTGTGGATAATTAAGGCACATTTCTAGAGGGCACCAACTCTGCAACAGTTCTTAAAAGCAGCTTCATTTTCTTGGACTACGTTCACTAGTAACAGCGTTGAAATGCTGGTTGCTGTCCACACAAAGTGACGTCTTCTCACGTGAACCCTTACCACTAGCTTAGCTCGGGCCTCCCCCTGAAACAGCATATTCACAGCGAAAGCCTGACTTTGCCGCCTTTTCTCATTCTGAGCCAGATTCTTCCCCAGTGTAAATCAGCCTAGTTCTGCAGGGTAGGCTGCAGCTGTATCAGCTGAAGGCAGATGAGGATCTGACTTTGTAAGGCACGGTCTGCTTCAGGAAGAACCCCACTGACTGTAATAGCACTATTTGCGGAGCAGGGGGCAAGCTCATGTGGAGGGAAGCAGAGCCAGGCGCTGGCCTGTTCCAGTGAGGAATGTTCTCATAGGACTGGAGGAAAATTCAGGGTAGAAGGGACCGCAGGGGGTCCGTAGGCCAACCTCCTGCTTACGTTTTGCAGCAGGGCCAGCTGGGAGGCTGGACCGGGCTGCTCATGGCCTTACCGAGCCCAATTTGCGTTCGTGCTCCTTGCGGAGGAGGTGACTTGCCACCACGTGCGCTCAAAAATGCCTGTGAGGTCCACAAAGTTTTGTTTACAACAAGATGTGAAACGTTATCATGGAGTTTCTGGTACTTTGTCGCTGGGTTCGGCAAAAATAACCACGCTAATGGGCTCAGATCAGCCTTGCTGTTCTTGATTCTTACAAAACGTTAGCTGTTGTCAAAGCTGATCAGTGTGGCGTTTGGTTTTTTCTGTCTGGCGAACAAGAAACCGCTGTTGTTGTGTAGGAACAAATACGTTTTCAAGGGGCTCGGTATTAGTTTCGTACGCCACATTTAGGTTTCCAAATAAGCGACCCGGTTGTCAGAGGTGTTGAATGCATTGTAGCTGTGGCTGTCTTCTGGCAAGTACAATTTAAGACCCTAGTTTATGGTAAACCAGCCTGTTATTCCGTGCTGGCAGTGTTCCCGGGGTGAGTGATTATAACGTAGGGAGGTAAGATTACGGTATAACAAGATAAGTTAGGGACTCAGAGAGTGTAACCAAACCAGATTCTTGAGTGAAGATCTCACAGGGACGAGGCGCTTCCATTTTTGCCTTGGTGACGTTGATTCTGGTGGCTCAGAAACCACTGCCTGCATTAGCCAGCCTTCCCAGCAATCCTCCCTCGCAGGGTTGCGTTGTCACCCTTTGAAGATGAGGCTCCCCACCTGTGCCACGTTCGAGTTGTCGCTGCAGCGGAAGGACTGACCTCAGCCCTGTCTTGGTGAAGAGCCGTCGTCCTGCTGCCGGAGACCTTGAGGGGATCTTAACGTCCCCGCGGTTGAGGTGTTAGCACCTCGCAAAGTGGTGTCCTCGATGGTAAATACTCAGAGAAGTGAACGCGACTTCGGGCCGTCTGCCGAATACGAAACCGGGGAGGCAGCTCCGTTGCCTGCTGTGAAAAGTCAGAGTAGGATCAAGCATGGAAACAGCCTGACGGGTAAAGCCAGAGTAAAGTTTGTGCTCGATGGCAGAGTCTCAGGTCTGGCCTGGACGAATACCAGGTTTGTCCTTTTCGTCTGCAATTGTGCCATGACGATGAAGGATCTCTTCCCCCCCCTCCTCCTCCTCCCCTGTGCTTTGGCAATATCGCCGAGGTCCATGCTTGGGAGTGGTTCCTGGCCCTCTGTGCTTGTCACCCCAGGGTTTCTGCTCCCAGAACTTCCACCCCCAAAACTCTGTTGGTTTTGTAACCTTTTTTCTTTATATTTTCCAACGTGTCAGTTCAGACGTTGACTTAATCAGCTAGAGTGCCAGACTGTTAAATGTTTTCTAGCAGTAACTAATCATTAAATTGGATTGAAATCTCTGCGTGCATATGTGTAAAATGTATGAAGGTCAGATTTAAAAGAGAACCTAAACACAGCTGTCTGCTCTGGGGAGATCCTGACTTGCAATGCCACGGTGCAGCTGAAAACCCTCTACCTGTAGTCACGTATTTCTCTCCGTTCCTACCGTTCGTGACACCCGACTTTTCAAACTGTCACGTGTTCCTCCACTTCTGCAGCGTTCCTTTTGGCAATGTTGCAGTCACGGACGTTCAGGGTGAATTATCCTATTTTCTGTAATATGTGGAAGAAGGTCATATTCCCTAACATCTTCTGAAAACAGCTGCAGTAGCCTGAAAACTTCTCTTGTGTGAAGCTGTTGTTTATTTCCCATGACAGTCAGGAAATCTGCATCCTTCTGTGTATCAGATCTGGCAACCCGAAGCGTGCGTAACTTTCCATTCCTTGCTACGGGGGTAGGCTGGCTGCAGAAGGGGTTTTAATGAAGTCATCTGGTTTGCAAATGAGAAAATGCAAGTGCGTCCACAAAAACCTAATGAACAGATTGGAGGTACACCATAACTGTTTTTCAGGAGCAAACTTTCAGTTTTGACTCTTTAGGAGACATTTTTGGTTCTAATGTTTAAAATCGGAACAAACTCAGTTTCTAAATATATGTCAGAGTTGAAATCTTTGAAAGGAAGAAAGAGACTGATAGTTACAGAAACAGGAAGACTTTACATTTGTAGTATTGGGGACTTTGGCCCTGATAGTGTCTGTGATTCTTCTGTTTCATTTTTACTTTTTGTCCACAAACTCCTATTTCCTAGTGGCGTGTATATTTCTTCTAGTTTCCCTCCTTGAAATGTAGGCCACTGGCTCTGGGTATTTGCAATATATCAAAGCCAGATGTCACAGGGGCTTTGCAGCCTGAAAAAAATGGGTGGGCTGAGTCTGGAACTCTCCTAGTGCTTCTGAATGTGTTTGGTGGGTTTTTTCCTTCTTCTGCCCCCCACTATACCCCCCCTGCCCCTTGGGTTATACAAGATGCAGACGACATTCAGAAGTTTGCACGTGATTACGGCTTGAGAAATCCAGCAGTAAAGACTGGTCAAAGGTTGATTTTTTTGCATGTTACCATGTAACTTTGCAGCAGAGAGGTGTGTAAGCCAAGATTTTTGTTTTTATTTTTTCATAGAAACAGAGTATCACTTGTATCATTTCTCCTTTCTTGCCTGTTCTGGCTCTTTCTTTCTGTCTTCTCATTTGTTTTCTGTACCTCTTGAAGAATCAGGACAACTCAGTTTGTTTCCACTTTTTCCACTCTCTCCGCATGACCTTGGGTCAGTCTTTTAACCTTCCGGTGCCTGTTTGAACCCGTGGGCGAATCGGCGCCTGACTTAGCAATTTAGTCAGACATTGTGAGGTTAATGCATCCAGCCTTTGCGCTTTGCCGAGCGCTAACCTCTCTCCCCAGTCCTTGCACACGTTACCGTGCAGCTGGCAGAGGCCGTGCTGCTTGAGCTCTCCGCTGCGCCGCTAAACCACAGGCAAACCCTGCAAAACGCCGCTTCTGAAAGGTGTCGGGAGAGCACCTCTAATTCCCACCTGGTACAAGCGAGAATCAACCCACTGGGCATTAGTTGGGGGTCGCTCTAGCGTAAAACAAGCTCCTGAGACCCAAGGAAGGACCAATTTGGCTGCAGTGTTTACAGCTGCCCTTTTCAGAAGGCTCCCAGTCCTGACACAGGTCACCTGCTTGCTCCCCGAGGAACCCGCAGCAGGACTAGGCAGAAACAAATGGGGGAAAGAGCAAAACATCTCTCTCCAGACACTAAAGAAAAAAATTATCAGGTAAGGGGTTTTTCCTAGATTAGGTAGCTATAAAATTGAGTCATGTTTGAGTTCACAGATAATTTTCTTTTTAGACTGCATTTTCCCAAAAGTCTCAAGGTATCCTTAGAGATAATTTGCACTGTGCTTGCACTCTGGAGCCTGAGTCACGGCCTCCGGCCCTCCTGCCGCTCGCAGCGAGCGTGCAGCCAGCCCCGCGGCAGGGTTGCCGGGTCAGGGACGGGGACAAGGCGATTTGGCTGTCGGTAAATGGGAAGCAGAACAACAGCTCTGCGTGCCTCTCACCATCGCCAAGGCCTCACAGACAGCTGTCTGACAGAGTGCCTAAGAAACGGGGTTTGGGGCACTGATTTGGGAATCAGACAAATAAGATAATAACCATCACAGATGCTGGAGGCCTCGGGTCTGTGTGTTTTGTGCTGTACTCCCTCCCTTGGGCAGAATTATTGACCTCTGTGATCGCTCGCTTTGGAGGCGTAAAACGACAGGCACGGTGCGTGTGGCGCTGCCCTTGCGTTACTCGGTACAGTCACCTGCGGTCCCGGCGCGTTGACTGGCCTCGTGTCGCGTTACGTAAAATACCTGTTGGGAATCCTTCACGGAAGCTTCTTGTTCGCTGACGGCATTTGAAGGCATGTTCATCAATAGAGTGACAGACAGGATATTTCTTGATAAGGAATCGAGCAAATAATTGCAGGAAGCAGGTCGATGTGATGTACCCCTGCTTTACGCAAGGAAGAGAGAGTAAGTTGACATCCCTCCTCTTCCCCATTTGTGTCCCTAACACATGCTGTTAGCTCCGTGGTCCTGCAAGGTGCCTTATTCGTGTTCGTGCTGAATCAAAACTGATGGGTTCGCGCACACTGTTGTGCTCTGAAAAGGTGGGAATTAGCGTCACGTCTTGCACTTGGAAAAGAAGCTACGGGTCCGCCGCTCACACGCGGGTTTGGAATAGCTTCACTAGGTTTGCACACCTGACGGGCCAGTCGTGCTCCTCGAGCATCACGTTTGGCGCCGGTACCGGCAGGGCTCGTTGCGTGCACCATTCCCTTCGTTGCTCCCGCCGCTCCTCCCATGGATGGAGGGATTTGTGCGCTCCGCAGGTAGAAGATGGGTAAAGAGCTGCGGAAACCTTGTCTGTTGTTTTATGGAGGTACCAAGCAGGACGGAGAGGGAGGAAAGGAGCAGTGGTTGGCCTTGAACTCTGCAGGAGCATTCAGCCTGCCCCGTTACACGTCACTGTTGGTCCCAAACGCAGAGTAGACGAAGAGATAGCTGCGAGCAAACGGCTAAAAGCGCATAGAGCAGTTTGTGAAGGTTACTCTAAGGCAGCGCGGCAGCAGCACCGTGTCTCTTCACTCTCAGTAAAACGCTGTCGGGCGCTTTTGCAAGAGCCCTGCCTGTGCTCCGTGGGGTGTTTCCTGCATAGCAGAACAGGTCTGAAATCCCTCCTGCTTCATGCAGCTGCCCGCTGGCTTCCTGCTGCGGGCCAGCCAAGCGACGCCTCCTGCAAATATCTGCACGGGCACCAGTCCAGAGACAGGCGCTCCGGCACCTGCACGGGCTGCTGGGGGGGGGGGGGGGGGGTAACACGGTCCCCCCCCGCAGCAACGGGGGTCCTGGGCACCCGCAGTGGCACACAGCGATCAGGGCTGTGGCTGTCAGTCGCCCGGTCCTGGTGGTGATGGTGATGCAGAGGTGGGAGCGCTGTCGCTTTTTTGATGGCAGGAGTCACGCGCAGGTCTGCTAACCCTCGGTGTCGGGACAGGCAACCCGGTCTGTAGGTCGGGCCTTGCTCTGATCTGGCCTCCCCTCCAAAAAAAACCAACCAGGGGAGGGGAAGCGCCAGCCAGAGGAGGTGGATTTAGGTCTGTCTCGGAGTAACCTGCTGCTGTGTGAAACGGAGCCTGCCCTTGCTGGGCTCGGGTTACTTTCCCCTAATTAAAGCCGTCATGCTTAGGCTGTCGTTCTCTTCCACCCCGGGGTTACGTTCTACACGGTGGATTTGTGGCCACAAAACGAGGAGCTGGCCGCACACAGACGGTGAGTCTATGGGAAAGTACCTCCACACCAGAGAGGAACTTGGGCTTTCCAGCCCAAAGGGACTTTTTTACTTTCAGCCAGTGTCATGTCTGGGTTTTGCTTTTAATTTTATATAACTAAGGAACGGTAACCTCGCTGCTTAATTAAAATTTCACAGCACTGCATTTCTTTTTTTTGTTACTGGGATGACACGGATACACCTTTGAGGGAGAGGGATAAAGACCGATACGTTTGTGAGGGAAGCTCCTTGCCCCGCTTGGAAGTAGCAGCAGGGCTGCGGGTGCGGTGGGACCAGTTCCTATTCCTTCTGCCTGCCTCTTAAAATGGTCCCTAACGAACTTCCCTAGCGCTGATGGGACGAGGTTTAAATTCCCCATGTCTTTCTGCGTGAGGGAATTCTCTCCCTCCCCTTGTGCTCCTTTAGGTGCAGTTAGAGACTGGATTAGACACACTTTTTGTAGGATTGATGTTATTGCAGAAAAGAGCCGGAGATTCACCTCCTTTGCTTCTCCAGACAGTTCTTTAGAAGCCAGATTTTATTTTGAAGCTTTGCTGCTGCTGCGCACGTACCCAGATGTGAGTTCACTTTGCAGTTGTTCCTCCCTATTAAAGGCACACACTGCTCTGTGTAGGGGCTGGCTTTTATCTCTTGCTTCGGTACACTGTTGTTTTTCAGTGGTTTAAACAGTTTCTTTTTCTCATGGAAAGAACAGTTGTTACCAGGGACTGAGTGTGCAGTTGATAGTGTTTATGGTACGGCCTTGGCATTTAAAGCTAACTGCCCCGTCTGAAATTTTGCCTTGTGGCCTCACACTGCCCAGGAAGGGCGGGAAGCTGTAAGGACAGATCTTGGGAGGGCCGAAGGCTGAGAAGCAGCAGGGAAGATGATCTTACCCTTCCCACCCATGCTGTTTTTAGGACTAGGCCTAACCTTTTGCGTTGGCAGGCACAGGGCAAACAGCGCCGAGCCAGGACAGATGCCACCAGGAGCTGTTGAAGCCGATGCCCGTTTCTGCTGGGATCTAAGAGGAATGGGATTTGTCAGGAATGGAAGGGAAAAAAGCCCCCCGCCCTGCACCGCAGAGACATGGATGGCTCTGCCCCCCCAGCGAGGAGGCCATTTCGCCCCCTCCTCTACAGCGGCTGGATCGCAGGAGGGAACGCAGGGATACAGAGGCTGCTGCCCTGTTGACGCAGCTTCCCCCTCGCCCGAGCTTGTTGCCCCCGGCTTCATGGGTGAAGCTGTGCTGTACCAGGGCAGCGATTTAAGAGGCTGACGCAGGTTTTTAAAGTCAAGTTTATTTTGTTGGATGGGGTGGTTTCACGTTGGCTTTTAGCAGGTACGCACAGAGCTTACCTGCTGGATTCACCCAGATACTGAATTTCCCAACTAATCCTGGGAGCTGCTTGAAACCGTTTAAGCCCACACTATTGTCCAAACCTGGCTGTGGGTATAAGCCCTTTTCTAGGGCTTCTTCTCCTTTCATTCAAAAATAGGTGCAATGAACGAAGCAGGAGGGAATTTCATCTTAACTATCACTCCTCCCTCTTCCGCCTGTTTTAGGTTCAGCGGTGCAGGATTCGCTTTGCTACAGGAGAAGTATGGTCTGTAAGGACAGACAGTAATTAACACAACGTTGCCTATTTTTGTCCCCAGCTACATTCTAGGTCCCTAGCCCGCTGTCCAAAACATGTTTTTAGCAGAGTGTTTAATAAATGTGTTACTGCTCTGTGGTGTGTTCGTTATAGTCCCAGCACGGGTCGAACTAGCATTTCTGGAACGAGTGCAAGGTAGTGCTCAAATTTCACCCTTAAATTGCAATAACAATTGCAATAACAATTTTAGAAAAATCATTTTTTTCTTGGAATTGAGAGAACTTAATTTTCTCTTCTCTCCTGAAAAATGGTAGGTGCTTTTTAAAAAGCCACACTGTAGTTAAGAGGCACGCAGAGGTCCTAGCTGAGACCAGAGGCCCACCTGGATCAGGCACAGTCCTGCTGACGCCATCGCACCGTCGGGGCTTCAGGAGAGAAAACAAGGCAGGACTTTGTTCGTCTCAGGAGCGCACCCGATCCAGGACTGGAGGCACGTTTTGCAGGCAGAGGTAGTATCGCTTTATCAGCCAGCCAGTACAGCTGGAAGAAACAGCTTTGGATTACACCACCCCGTGCCTTAGACTAGATCCCTGCTACGGTAGCACCGTTCCTGTTGTACTTTTTCAAGGGAATCGGGCAACCAGATTTTGGTGAGATGCGTGCGCGGGAGCAGCAGGCAGCGATGCTGCTTTGTGCAAGCCCCTAGTTCTCTTTTTGACAGTAAACGGGCAATCGCCAGCATTTCCTTCCTCTTCCTTCTCTAAACGCAGCTCAGCAGCGAGCACAAGCACCCTGGGCACAGGAGCAGACATTGGTTTGGTTTCACTTTTCACTTCTGGACACATCCTTGCTCATCACACCAAATAATCCCTGTTCAAAGTGAGACCAGACATTTACTTGGTTGAATTGAAAGGCTCTAGACAAGCTGTAAATAGTTTAAGATTTTATGTCAATGACTGATCTGTGTTTGTGGTTGAAATTCAGCTGTTGTCCCAACAGATCAAGTGTGGTGACTTGGGCCAAAAAAAATTAAAAACCCAAAACATGAAACCTGACTTTTTTTAAGTGAAAAAAGTCCTGCTTTCCCCATTTCACCGTTAGCTGTACTGCTAAAGGGCTATTGTAAGTTGTTTGGAATTTCCTTTTTTTAACATATATGAGCTAAAAATATCCCTATAATTTGAAGGAAGAATAAACCTTTCCTCTCAAAACACAAATTCGGTCCCTCCCCTCTCGTGTTCATCAGGAGCTGCGCACCCGCCTGGCTCCCACAGCACGTCTGGCTTTGTCCAGGCTGGGCATAGTTGTGCATCTACGTGGCTCTAAGGAGGTTAAAAAAAACCCCAACCCACCGCAATACATCTCTTAGAGCTAAGCTAAAGAATACGCTGTCCCTACTTGAGAAACAACAACACATCCTTCCTCTTTTCCCCAGCACACAGTGAAATTTCTGAGTGATAAACTGAGAAACTGAGGTTACTGCAAGGAAAGTTGTCTTTTCCAGGGCAGATTGCTTGGGATGGGTAAGTAACCGCACAAACAAACTGGCGATTCAGGCGGGCTCGAGGCCCTCCATTTCCAAAGGAGGCTTTGTTTCTGTGCTGAATAACTGCTGCAGAGGTAAAACGTTTGGTCTTTTCTGACTAGCTCAGCCTGTGTGTAAGAATAGTTTGTTTTTCTCTCCAACAGGATGTAGCCATTTCTCCAAAGCAGAGGGATGAGGTCATTCAGTGGCTGGCCAAGCTCAAATACCAGTTCCACCTTTATCCAGAAACACTCGCCCTGGCCATCAGCCTTTTGGACAGGTTTTTAGCTGCAGTAAAGGTAAATATTTGCAGATCTGTAAACTGAAATAGATTTATCCCATCCACTCAGCTATTTCTGTGTACAGTCCGAGTGGTGTGGCCATACGGAAACGCTTACTTCCCTCTTCTGCTCTCACACCCTCTTCCTTTCTAACGCGTCTATAGGCTGTTACCCGTAGTACTCCAACAGTCTAATTTCGGGTTGTGGAACTGGCAGCACGCACTGCCACCGGGAACTTTTGGAGGCAGGTTCTTTCTGCAGTCATTCCTCACCCAGTGGACGTAGCCATTGCTTTAATGCAAGCACGCAGTTCCTGGGGAACCGACCCAGTGCTTATATCTGCCAAGAATATTCTCCCTCTTTCCTCTGTTCCGCCCCTTTGCTCCTCCGTGTAATGCAGCTCATTAGTTTAAATGTATATTAACCTCAGCGAAGAGCAGCACCCTTCCTCTTCAGACCTGGTTGGAAAGTTGAATTTGCCTCAGCACAGTACCTGTTCCCCTAAGCCATCCGAAAAAAAGAACAGTCTCTACCTTAACCTCAATTGACTCAAAGCTAAAGGAAAAATGCAGTTAGCAACCTAGGCCCACTACCCTCTGGCAGACAAGCGAGGGAAGGTCCTTGCTCACCTCCTAATTTTGCTGGTGTTTCAACTGCATTTCATCTCATGTGTACCACCTAGAATTGCTGTGAGCACCTGCTAGCAGGAGGAAACAAATAACTGTTTGAGGACAGCTTTGGGCTTGGCAAGCATACTAGTGCAGGGAAATGAGGGAAAAAAAAAATAAAACAGGGGAAGATACAGCCAGAGGGGATTGCTTTTGGGGAGAGTAGTTCACTACTAACCTGCTAGCTCACTACTCACAGTCTGGCAGTCTGAGAGTTTAACTCTGATGTCAAGTCAGGCAGATGTGAAGGAGACAGGTAAGCAAGCAAGGCCATCAAAGTGACAGGCTGTCCACTCTGCTATATGGAACAGAGCAGGGAATATGTACATCCATTTGGTTTTAAGGCTGTTAAGTCACAGAAACTGTGTAAGAAAGAGAGGTTAAAAATCAGCATTTGGGATCTGCTCCTCTCCTGTCCCTGTACGTCTGCTGCGGACGCAAGGTAGACGTTCTGTGCTTGGGCCGTGTTTTGCACCCGCACAAACGGCTGAACAAACTGTGGGTCAACCCCAAATCCCTGGCCTTGGGTTGTGAAGCCAGGCCCAGGGCAGCCTTATCTCTGACCGCAGTATTTGCTCAGTTACATTCCGTGCTCAGCAAACCTGCTGTCTCATCCGCACGTGTGTCTCAGGTCATCACCAGCGGTTAGGTGAGCAATATGGCTGAGGAGATCTAAGCAGAAGAACGTATTCTCAGCCTGTGCACTTACCTTTCAAAGTGATGTCATCCATTAAGCTAGCCTTTAAATATTAATAAATATTGATAATGTTTTCATTACAAGCCATGGAAGTTTTTATTTTTAAGGAGATCTTAAAGTAGCTGATTTACTGAAACACTGAGATGGGAAATAGATTTAAAACCCTCAATAGCTAATGCCCTCAAGTACAGTTTTTCTTACAGTAATTTGCAGCAGCCAAGGAGTCTGCAAAGAAAGTACGAGAATGAGTAAGGAGTCCAGTGCGCGCTTCAGGCAGCGAGCAGGAACACGGAAAGGTGTTTTGTCTGGGTGAGCGTGGTTCAAACGGCTCAGGGCTTTGCGCTCCCTTCCCCTGTTTCTCCTCTCCCATAAAGCCGTCATTCCTCTGATGTAGCTTAACTCAGATTTTTTTTTTTTTTACTAGGCGTACCCTGTGGGATTTTATTAATAAAACAACTAGTCCCTTCCTTTCCCCGTGAACACGCTTTGAAATTGCCAGGCTGGCTGCCCCTAAGGCTGTTACCCAGTCGTGCTTCGAAGCAGCGTGCGGCGTAAGTCGCTGCACGGCCCTCATTAACCCTCAACAGAGCAGTGTTCGCAGCCCGCCTTAGCAGCGCCTGCCCACGTGCGAGGAGCTGGCAAGGCAGGCAGGAGCTCCTCTAGGAGACCGGGAAGGGTGACTGGGTTTGAACACGCTTTGGCAAAAGGCACAGTTGTTCCTGCCAGGTCAGTCTCTAGAGGGGATGCACTTGGGAAAAAGAGGAGACAAAATTGTTGTTAAAAGTAACAGGGGAAAAAAAGCTTCCCTGATGGTAGGAACCTGCCTAGACACCTGCTTTTCCCTGAACGCGACGCAGGAGGTGTCCATCTTTGCTGTACGTTGTTGTGTGCTAACCTGATGGTTTTCTCTGACTCTGCCTGCGTGGTCAAGAACAACTTCCAGTCTTGTGCTAAGGGAGTTTATTCTCTTTGCTTTCAGCGACACCTGAATGCCCAAGCAGCTGTGTGCACGCGCACCCCCACGCGTGGATTCTTTACACGTATTGAAGCTTAAATGGCACTAGAAAGCCAAAGCTCGTAGGCATAGCACAGTCCTTTTTTAGGTAACTGAGGCTGAATGTAGGTCAAGATTTTCTATTTGGGCACAATCCTCTGCTCTTCTCTTGTTGCTTTCTGGAAATTGTTCTAGATTTCTTGACAGCTCATTGCTCCAGTGTAACATACAGCATCTCACCCTTCAACCAGCCCTTAACTCCGTTGCATCTGCTAAAATTTACCCAGCAAGAATGAATCACGCCAACAGTTCGGGTGTTAAGTGGACTTTGACATTTGTGGAGGATTTTGACTTACCTTGGCTTTCAGCATCTCCTAACGCAGGCAGAGGAGGACCAGTTGCTGTGGGAGGCGGGGGCATGGCTCTGCAGCTGTCCGCTCGCTGGGCTGCGGCAGCGTTTGGAAACAGTGCCTCTGCATTTCCCAGCCCCCGGCTACTCAGGAGCGGCCGGACGCACCCTCTGTTTTTTACGCTGACATTGGCAGTGAAATCCTTTGTCCGACAGTCAAATTGACAAAGATTGCCGCAAAAGACTCCGGCGGATGTGCCGTATTGAGAGCCTGTGCTTTGTCTGGTCCCTCACAAGGACTACCTGAACACTTAGAGCCCATGCCTCCTGCTTCCCCCCTCACCCCCTAACCAAGGAGTTTCTGATGCACATGAAAAAAAAAAAAAAAAAAATCACCCTTTCCCCTCCAAATTTCACTTACCTTGCCTAAACCTACTCACTGTAGAAGAGACCAGCTCTCCCTTGATAATCCCTGGGCCACAGTTTTGAGAACTACAGTACGAAATTATACGAGTGGCGATTTTTATGGGTGTTTTATAGTTCCCTCGGCAAGGACAGCATTTCTGAATCCTCCTCTTTTCCTTCCTGTGCTGGGTCTGACCCCCAGCAGCACTAACAGCAGAGCTCTGCTGAAGCAGGTGGAGTGGCAGTGGGGTTTTTTGCCAGGTGACAATCTGGCCATTCTGATTTTCTCTTTCCTATTTCTACTGCTCTGCCTAAGAAATGAGCTCTTTCCACTCCAGCGCTGTACATCAGTGGGTGCCAGTTACCATCACTGCTGTTCTGCCTTACGTCACGGAGTATGGATTTTTGCTCGGCCCGGCTTGCCACCGCCGTGGCGTAGTTGGAGGTCAGCCCGCTGCTCCAGAATGTGTTGCAGGGGCAGCTGAGACCCCGGGGCTCAGGATGTCCGAGACCAGAAAGGATTGTATGTAATTTTTGCACGACATTGACACAGAGGCTTCTCTGCTTTTCTGTACCGCAGGCCCGTCCAAAGTACTTGAACTGTATTGCAATCAGCTGCTTCTTCCTTGCTGCAAAGACCATCGAGGAAGATGAGGTAATTTTTTTATTCTTCCTACCTTCGCATTGCCTGAATACGTACTCTTCCAGTCCTGCCCTTGCTTGCACGCAGTGGCTCACGCTTGCCAGGACAGGAACAAAGCTTTTTGTGTGACTTCTGTAATGATGGGTTCTCTCATTTCTTTTTTTGCGTTGGCTGCTTGCAGAGGATTCCAGTACTGAAGGTGTTGGCTCGGGATAGCTTTTGTGGTTGTTCTCCAGCTGAAATTCGCAGAATGGAGAAGATTATCCTGGATAAACTGAACTGGGATCTTCACATGGCAACGCCACTGGATTTCCTTCATATTGTAAGGGGCTATTTAACCTTCTTTCTGGTGTCTGCCTGCGTAAATAAAGTTTCGGGAGGTACCTAGACAAAAACTCTACCTGCAGCAGAGCGAAGACCTCAGGATGTGTTCGTAAATCCTACGAGTACAAGTAATACAAGTAGTTGCTGAAAGAAAAAGCCTTTACAAAGAATTTCAGAGCAGACTTGTGACACTTAGGGTACAATTTCCAAAACGTGGGCCTGCCATCTGACCTGTTTTGAGGCGAGTTAAGCCACACGCTAAAACTCACAGCTTTTGAAAACCTTGCCCCTAAGTCCTAATTGCTAGTGGTTTTGCTCAAAGCTAAGTGCCAGGCAGCACAAAAACAGTAAGTAGAGCCAAGGAGAAAGCACTTACAACAGAAAGGCACGGCCCGAGAACCAGGTTCTTGGATCAGACAGAGGGAAGGAAAGCGTCCTGAGGTTCTCTGTTGAATTTCATCCTGTCTGCTTGCTCGAGAAGTTTTTGTCTAGGACACCTGAAGCGCCCAACACGTGTTGTTGAGAGAGAAGGGTGGAAGGGGACAGATAGCCATTTGCCGAGGCCCAAGAAGCCTGGTCCCTGGGCAGATGATGGGTGTGATGGCAGGTCCCGCCAGAAAGGCTGCATCTCGCTGTTGGTGGGTTCAGTGCGTTGGTTTTTTCCCCCGTGGTGTGGAAATTGCCTCGAAGGCTAAGCCAGAGGCTCCTTGTGCGTCCGAGACGTCGCACGCCGTTCTTGAGGTCTGACCTGGCTTTGCCCGTGGGGTTGCCTGTGGGTGACGCCAGCTGCCCGTGTGCTTGTTTCCCCCCCCTCACAGTTCCACGCAGTCGCGGTGTCCAACAGGCCTCAGCTACTGACCATCCTGCCCAAGCTGAGTCCCTCTCAGCACGTGGCGGCGCTCACCAAGCAGCTGCTGCACTGCATGGCCTGTTACCAGCTGCTGCAGTTCAAGGGCTCCATGCTGGCGCTGGCCATCGTCAGCCTGGAGCTGGAGAAGCTGCTCCCCGACTGGCTGGCTCTCATCATCGAGCTGCTCCAGAAGGCACAGGTGAGGGGGTGCTGGCACCACACGGCGTGGCACGGGGCGGGCCGGGGGCCACAGAAAGCTGCATCTTGCTCAGTACTTCAGTGATCCACACGAGCCGGGGCTTTCACAGCCCTCACCGCTGATCTCTGCCTGCAGTTACGCTTTTGTGAGGATAGTTGCGCTTCAGCCTGAAGGGACGGTTTGTTGTGATAGTTGTGCAAAGGCTTGATCTCGACTGAATCCCAGAGGTGACCAAGGGAGGAGACGTGTGCCCCGACACACGCGGGCTCTCTCCGCACCAGGGAGAAAGGAACACGCTGGGGAGAAAATCCTCGTTAGCAGCTCAGCCGTTCATTGTAAGCGTACAGGGTGGCCTGACAAGTACTGGAAAGGCAAACGCTCAAGCTGCTAAAAGACACAGTGAGACCTTTTAATATTGGAAAGGTTTTTTCTCCCCACTATTCCCATGAGGTGTATGAGGAGCGGAGGTCCATACCTTACGAAATCATCGCGTCAGGGGGTTTTTTGGTCCTTTTATCACATTTGCCTGCATCCAGCATGCCATTGAGAAGCGAGGTGCACGGGTGGCCGGTGCGTTCAGAGCCCTAGCCCTGCCCTGGCCGACAGCCCCTCCTCTCCGTGGCAGCGATCCCACAACGCCGGTATCTCTCCTTGTCTTCCCGCTCCAGATGGATAGCTCGCAGCTGATCCACTGCCGGGAGCTTGTGGCACATCACCTTTCCACTCTGCAGTCTTCTCTGCTGCCCAATTCTGTATATGTCTACAGTCCCCTCCAGCATACCCTGGTGACCTGTAACAGAGGAGTGTTCAAATGCCAGCCCTCCTCTGTCCCAGGGCCAGGTTTCTCCAAGGACAACGGCAGGCCAGAAGTGCCAGTCACAGGTACAGCCGCGCTCTACCAGCGTCTGCCAGCTCCCAGCGGTTGCAAGCAAGCCTCTGCCAAGCGTAAAGTGGAAGAGATGGAAGTGGACGACTTCTACGATGGAATCAAGCGTCTCTACAACGAAGACATTGCTCCAGAGGTAGTGGCTCTTGAAAACATGGGCTCTGTTTGCGGCGCTGATGTCTCGAGGCAGGAGGGCAACGTTTCCCCTTGTCCACCTTTACAGCCGGTGTCTGTTATGTAGCTGTGCGTGCACGGCACCTGCTCCACCGTAGCTACTCCAGAAACCGTGCAGAACCCGGCACCCTGTGCTCGCAGAGGGGGGAGAAGGGGCCATACCTTGTCAGGCTGAACTGAAGGGAGCCAAAAAACAGAAAAAAAAAAAATCCCAACCCTTTTTTGAATTTTTTTTCTTGTGCGGCTAATTATAGTTCCACTATTTAAGCACTTAAAAACACAAAAACGTATAAAAATCTAAAAAAAGACCCAAAAACCAAACAAAAAAAGTAGCAAAAAATTGTTTCTTTCTAGTGTTGTCAGTTCCACTGTTTTTCTGCTCCTGTGTATTGTAACCCATCTCTGTGTCCACGAGCTCACATCAGTCGTGCAGAGCTGTTCCAGGTTTCCCACCCAACTAACACTTACCTGATCCGATTTCCATCTGCTCCTTGCTCTCTTTCTGCTTGCTCCTCTTTTAATTCTCAGCAAGTCTTGTGCATGATGTTCTGTACTACCTGACCTTCACGACAGCTTTCTTTTTCCTTTCTAAAGAAAAAGACCTTTTTTGTTGTTTTGTTACACTTTGGTGTTTAAATGTGATAATATTTAAAAACTGGATTTAAATAAAAAGTCAGGAAAAAACCCCCAACAAACCACAAACAACACTCGCAAGCTGCTCCACACTTAATAACCACAGGAGTGTGAATGTGCTCTGGAAGAACACTGGGCAGCCAGCCACTGTGCTCTGTGCCTTCCACAGAGACTCCTCCGAGTTCAAACAGTTTGTGTTTTCAAACACAGAAAGCAGTTAATGGATTTTGTATCGCTTGAACAAAAACGGTATTTTTTTTTTCTCCTCTTTTGCACCAAGAAATGTTGTACTCAGTGTGGATTTTCACCAACGCTTGACTCTCTACGCCAAGTGTAAATCTTAAATTCCGCAGTTTGTTTTCTTTCCCATATTTTTATAAGCTTGTGACCAGCACTGCTCCGTGAGGTGCTGGGGCAGCTGCGTACGCCTGAGGTTTGAAAGGTTTGTAATTACCAGCCACGAAACCAAACCAAAAGACCCTAAACCCTAAAGTTTTGTGTTCATGTAACTTCTAACCAAGAGTAAAACCTTTAAAAACTTGTCTCTTAAATGTTACACCTCCTTTTCTCAGAATGACCTGTCCCAGTTATAAGCTCTCTCTCCAGCCCTGAGGAAGGTATCGTATTCGGAGCCATTGTACTGATGAAAGCCTTCTGGTAGCAATAAAGAAAGTTGTCCTGGATTCCGAGTCTTGTTTTGTGCTTTTCACCCGAGTCCAGGATCAGTTTTACCCGGAAGCTGCAAGGGAGCTGCTCCGTGCCAGACCCGCGAGGAAGCGGCTGTAGGGGTGCAGGGCAGCCGGGGTGCCAGGGGAGTCGCCCAACAAACTGACGGCCTCTGCGGCGGTTCCAGCTGTAGCCCCAGCTTGGGTGCTCCTCGCTCCCGCATCAGTCACCAGGCTGTTCCCCTCCCGGGCTGCGTATGGCCACTCCGTGCAAGGCTGGGACGCTGCTCCATGTCACCTGTCTCATAACCACCTCCCTCAGCTGTAGGCTCCTGCTGGCCTGACAGCCCTTCCACTGAATATCACATTTGGTAATGGAAAGGTTAGTACGGACTTGATTTCCGCTCTTTTCCGTGAGCTCAGGTTACAGAATAGATTGCGTTCTGCAGTCTCGCCTCCTTCCCGGCTGGCTGATTTCACGCCCTTCGGGAGGAGCCAGCCCTTCCTGCCTCGTGTCTTCCGAGGTGCCATGCTTTCTGGTGTGCACAGCCCACTGTGACAAACTTGTCCGGGGTTTGGGCTCTCGTCCTGCCTGTGTCCCGGAAACCACTTCCCGAGGTCGCATTTCTCAAAGGGGCGCGCGCCTTCCTTCCCTTGCACAGCCCTTCCTGTCATCCTGACCGTGTAACCAGTCCCGGACCTCTTCTCTCTTCTCACTGCTTAGTTTTCTCCAGGCGGGCTGCTGTGCGGTCTGGGGGCTTCGCCTAGCACACCCCGAGCAAAATACCCCATCGCTGCAGCGTTTCCATCACACGGGTGCTCACAACTTCAAACTCGCTTGAAGGCACACCTTCAGTTACACAGCGTAACAGCTCTAAATAAAAATAACTCCCGCGATTTCCAACACATGATATAACAAGATTAGCATGGGAAAGATGAGAGCCAGGTAATTTTCACACCCCTTGACAGCCAAGCCAGGCACCTGCGGTTTCTGCACAGAAGGGAGTCTGCGTGTGCGCTTGCGCTCGCTGCGTGTGAGCAGCGATTAAAATGACCCGGCTTATCCCGAAGGGAGCAGCTGCTAAGAGCTCCGGCTGCACACGCAGTCAGGGAGAGGGGAGCCAGGGCTCTCGTATCTCTGACAATACTGGCCCGCACGGGACAAATCTGCGGAGGGAGTTTTGTGGGACTACAGCTTATTCTAGTTGGCTTCCAACGGTACGAGACACATCAGGGGGAGGAAGAGAAGAGGGGGACAGAAGTGCCACGGCACCGTCATCTCATGGCAATGAACGTAAGGCTCACCTTCCATAGGCTTCCCCCTCTCCACACACTCCTTCCCCCCGTTTAAAGGGCCCACTGCCCCGTACCGGGCTCGGCAGCATCAGCACACAGGCACTCCGGAGGACTGCGGCCCAAAGCCGTTTGCAGTCGCGCCCAAGGAGAGGAGTTGGCACGGGGCTGGGGCAGAAGGGACGAAGCTGGGCGCAAGGAGAGAGGCTTGGGTGCTGCTGGAGCCCTTCTTCTCTAACGGATGTGCTGCAGCCCCAGTTGTGTCGCTTTGTGAGAAGGTAGGAGTTTCCCTTGTCACCGTTTTCTCCTCAAAAGTGACAGGACAAGCAGAGGGGCAGTGGTGCCCCAGCTCGCGCCAACCCTGGTAGAAGAAGCTCTGCGGTGACTGTGCTGGCTGCACCAGAGAAGAGCCGCCTCTTTTTTTTTTTTGGTGTTGCTTTGGGGAAAAACAACAACTTTGCTCTTTGCAGCAAAGGGGCAGGGGGGAGCTCTCTGGCAAGAAGCAGCTGGTGAGAGTCACAAAGTTCATTTTACAGTCTCATCAACTGACCTCAGAACCGTGCTCAATAAACACAGCGTTACTTCTGGCTCTCAGTACTAAGCGCAACGCTGGGAAGGGTCACTCCTCAGAAACCTTCCCAGGCTCCCTGCGCTGCACAAAGCTGGCCAAGCCACAAGGCCACCTTGCCACGCACCCGTGAGGCAAATACCTGAAGAGGCAGAACTCAAAACCTCCCCGGCTGCCAAGGCAGCTTTCCTGCTCCAGAGCCCCAAACACCGGCACTGCCCCAGCCCCAGTTTGAGCAGACCGCAGAGAAAGACGCCTTTTTATTTTATTGGCACTATGCACAAATCCACACCGATGACCTTTTGCCTGGACACAAGCAACACCAACAAAAAACAAGGTTTAGACAGACAAAACCTACCTCCTACGTGGTAGACCTACCACCTACCTGTGCAGGGTCCTGCCGACAGGCTGCTGCCCGGCTGTCCTCACACAGGCCCTGGGACACTTGTGGGCCAGCTCTGTGGCTGCGCTGCCCAGCAGCATCCTGTCGCCTTTTGCTCTTCCGGATGCAAAAGGAAAAACTGCAAATGCACCGCTGGAACTTGTGTCTTTCCTTCCTTTGTACCTCTGCTGTGAACACCCCAGTTTTCAACACACCCTTTCCAACCCACCACCACGTATGAACCACATCCATTACGGAGACACCCAGTTGAACCTGCGGTACCTTGATACGCCCAAGAACGTGGTTGCACCATCAGGGCGTACAGACGATTGACTTCCAAAACCGCCCGTGCCCCAAGCGCAGTTGGCCAAGCTCTGCTGCGAGCCACAGGCAAAACGTCCCCAGCCCTGGGGCACCAGCTTACCCCTCCCACCCTGGTGTCGGCTTGGCCGTGGGAAAGCCGGGCTTTGGGGACTGGCCAGCCTGGGTCTCGGAGGCCAGGGGACACGGCCGCCGCAGGGGACCGCAGCAACGTCACAAGGTGGTCTTCAGCTTTGCAGGTCTCCTCCTGCTGCTGGTGCTGCGGCCACCTGTGTCCCAGGCCAGCTGGGGCCAGCGAGGAGCCCAGGGAAGACAGGTCCGCATTGCTGGCTGCACCATGCACAGATTTACAGTGTTTTGTGACTGAAAAGATGATGCTCAAAGACAAGCTTGCCTTTGGAAATGAGGCACGTGCCAGCAAGATCAGCTTCCCCATGTAGCAAGGCCCAGCTTATTTGGAAATAACCTGTGTTGCCAGAGAGAAAAACCATTTCTCAATTCCCACATTTCCTCCCCACAAAAAACCCCAGGCAGTGACGCAGTCCAAACGCGGCCCCTACCCATACCACTGCCTCCCTACCAGGATAGCGGGCTGATTTGTACGCTGCTCCCGCCGTCAGAACACAGGACTGTCCTGGAGCGCTGCCAGGGCTCCCTGTTACCCACAGGAGGACACCCCCGGTGCTCGCAACCTCCTCATATTCACATGGCTTTCCCCACGAGCTTCACAGCACCCCAGTACCTCATGCCACGGACCTGCCAAAGATGCTGAGCGCAGGGTCTGCCTGCTCCAGCGGGTGCTCGGAGTTTTGAAGGTAGGAGTTCAGCAGAGTACGGCTGGCCGGAAGGGAAACCAGTTTCAAATACAGCAGGCTCAGTTCCCTGCTGCCTCATCTCCCTCATCAGCGCTGGGATGAAACCACCTCATTCCTAAAACCACGCGTGTTATTACTCAGTCCCCCAGAACCCAGAGAGCACCTGAGTGTTGCGCAGCCGTGTTTTAGCAAAGCGCTGCAGCTTGTTTCGAATGCCTTCTAGTGATAATCCCAGCCCACCTTTACATGCTGCGCAGCCGTCACTCTCTGCACACCCCATCTTCCCTTAACGCCCGACAAGGGTTTGCTTCGAAGACGCGATAGCAGTAACCTCCCTGCAATTTCCTCCACGACGCTGCCTCAGAGAGCTACTGATACACCTCCGCCACCCTGCTTAGCCTGGGGGACCGTGCACGACGTATTTGTCTCTTACACGAGACCTGCAGGTACTGAACACGGGGGAGATGCTCATTCCTCGAGTAGGCGGTAGGTCAACACCTCAGTCTCCTCCGGCCAACACGGCACTGCACCCCCCAGCTTGTGCCCTGGGGCACGTCCCACCTCGAAGCTGTTCCTAGCTCTGGGTTTTAGGAGTTTCTTAAAGTTCATTTTTACCCCCCAGCAGCGACAGGAGGGTTAAGCCCACAAGCCTGACTTTGAACTTGGGCACCTGCTCACCCTTGCGGATGAAGCAGCTTTCCCAGCTCTGCTGGGGACATTTGGTGACACCGAGTGACAAATAACCCTCTCTGGGCTGTCCAACCACAGGTTTCACGCTGCCGTCCCCTCCCCATGCAGACACCTCTTCCCCCAACAGCTGCACACCACGGAGGAAGCCAGCCAAGGGCACGTCGCCATCCCTTCGCCTCAGCACCCGGGAGCGGGAAAGCCTAGGCAGCACTCCCTCGGCTCAGGTCCCGTCCCTTGCCCAACGCGCCTGTCTCGCCGCAAACTCCGCTTGCGGTGCCCGTACGTGCTTTCTGCTCTCTGTTGTTCCCCCCCCTGCCCCAGTATGCACCACCACCAGATGACGGATGTCAGATGTTTCATTCTGGCGTTGTGTGTCCGTCCCCCCCGATTCCTTATGGCTCTGTTCCCCATGAATTTACCTTTAAATAAAACCCCAAAACCACCCCCAAAACCTTCTGCTGGTACCCACCTGTCTCAACAACCTGGGGCAACTAATTCCAGAAGTTTTCTGCCTGCTCTGTAAGAAACTTTCTTCCATGTTTTGAGCCGATTTCCTTCTAGCTGAATGCCCTTCTGGTTCTAATCGCGTCGATTAGGTAACTAGCAGGTCGGCATCCACCGCCATCACAGCTTAGCAGACTTTGTAACACAGAATCACAAATAAATTTAGGCTGGAAGGGACCTCTAGAGGACATGTGCCGCAACCTCCAGCTCACAGCGGGGCTGATCCTCTCTCTCAATCTCAGCCTTTCCCTCTCCAAACTGAGGCCTCCAAGCCTTTGCGGTCTCACCTGGCAGGCTGCTGCTCCATCCCATTTATCATTAGTGCCCTTCTCTAACTCCACTACGTCCTTCTGGAGACATCAAGTCCAGAGCTGCATGCGGGACTCAAGGCACCACCACAGCAAAACTCTAGAGCTGCAAAATAAAGGTAGTTCATGTAAGTGTTGACATTTGGGTTGTGCTTATCTGCTTCTCTTTACATAAAGCTCTAAAAAAATTCTATTTGGAGTTTAGAAGGCAACCACCCAAAGGGTTTTGTCCCTTTTCAAACCTTCTTGATGCAGCAGCACTACCGGTGGGTCACCTAGCCCCGAGCCCCTCCAGCTGATGAAGAACAACCTCCTCCGGCACAGCCCAGCACTTGCGAAGGGCAGAAGAAATGCCCGAAAGCAGAGATCTCGAGAGCTCCGGGAAAAGCCACGGGCTGACCAACGGATGGGGGTCCATCAGGATACTTCTTCAGTGTTGCCAAGCTGCAGATTTGCTCATGACTTCTTACTGTCACACGCAAGATCTCAGAGTGTCAAGGGGCACAGCTACACAGGTAAGACGATGCAGTTAGTAGCCCCTGATAGCCTCTCTCTAGGAACAGGGTTAAACCCCCACCACCACCTAGGTTTTTTCCTTCTTACTTGCAGTAAATGATGCCCAACCACCCGTGACCGAGCCTGGGTCCTAACCACTGTCATCAGCCCAACGTGGGTGACCTGCCACGAGGTACAGCCCAGCAGAATTGCTCTGTGCCCATCTGTGGCAGCGAAGCAACTAGGACTGACTATTTCAAGAGAGAAGCTATAGCACAGTGATGGGATTTTACAGGCTAGGCTCTTCCTACCACCAGATAAACCCATACGACAATTTTTACATGAAAAGAAAAATAAATCTAGGGAATAAAAGAAACATAAGGAGAGGATTCCCTCCCTGAAACAGAGGCACTGGGAAGGGTCTCACCGCGCAGGATGCTGCAGGAGCCATCCGGCGGGTGAGCTGGCCTCCAGGCAAGTAACCAGTAGGGTATTTTGGCAAGTTGGAGGCTACCACGGAGCGGGTTGCACCGATGAGCCACAGCAAGGTCCCCGGGCCTGAGGAGGTGGTCCCTGACGCTGCAGACTGGCCTAGGCACCAATACTGAAAGAAGACACAGCACTCGTAAACTGGACGTTTTAATGAGCAAGACATTGTCTCAGTAAACAGTGGGCGCCTTCATGCGCAGAGAACCCGGGGCCGGAGATGACGCTCGCCTTGCACGAGGCACAGGGCTGGCTCAAAGACCATCACGCCGCAATCCCGCAGCTGCCTTTAGCTGCAAAGTTAACAACCGATTTCAAGAAACACGCGGCTCAACCCATCGCTTTTTGGTAGGTATGGGCGGCCCGGTGCACATGGAGCACTGCTGCCGAAGCCCTGCGAGAACACAAAGGATTCCCTCCTGCAAGCGGTGCAACCTCGTCCCGGTTAGCGAAGCATCCGCAGAGTCGTGCGGAGTAAGAGAAGAATTAACACAGGCAAAGTTGAATGCAGCAATACCCTCGAGGCCTCAACCTGTGAGGTTTTGGCTACTCTGTTTTGTCCTCAGAAGGCTGAACGTGAAAAGCGTTCGAGATCTGGCGCTCTCACAGTAAGCGCTGGTGGCTGGAGAGCAGACCCTCACAGCAGGCACCACCTGAGCCCACCGAAGCCCGGGGAGCAGGCTCCGTTTTTGGTATTAATGCAAATTCTGTGCGAGGCTACATTTGTGCAAAAAATACTCATATCCCTCCAGTTTGGGCAACGGTCAGCAACTCCATTTACATACCAGGTAAATTGTTCCAGCACACGCACAAGGCCATCATCTTCTAATCTTTCTGATTTTATCTATAAAATCACTGAGGTGGTTGCAAATGTTTCCAGGATAAATAGTTTTTCTGCTGCTTTAGAAAAACAGCCGGAGGGAGCTTCTAGTGATCTAACCGTGTCGCTGAAAAGCGCTGACCAATCTTGTGCTTCTGAACAAACCCCGGCAGATTTCAGCAGAGACCCTTGGCAGCTTGTGCTTCACACACAGATCGGAAGAGGCCAAAAACCTAGACGATTTAATAGTACCTTTTCCACGGCAGGCTGAAGGAGGTGAATTCCTTGATTAAGGTTTGCAGATGAGAAGATTAAATCACGAGTATTCGGTTAAAAAAAAAAAAAAAAAAAAAAAAGTGCATCACCCGACATGAAAAACACCATCCAAAGAGGATCAGGATGTCTCCTTCCATCTATCCCAAACCAGCTAGAGGTCACTGCACACCAAGTTTACAAGCTTTGGTTTTTACCTTCAAACATTACTTTGGCACTTTTCAAGCTTTTTGGCTGAATTCGCTTCCAAAGTAAGTTATAAAGTTAAACTACTATCCCACATTCAAGATCGTTAAAAAAATAATCGCTAATTGGGCTTCATGAAACTAAAATGAAGTCCTCAATCTAAGCACGAGTCAGTGCAGCTCGGTCGTACAAGAAGAGATACGTACTTTGCTCGTACAGAGGCAGATCAGCTGGAAAATAAGGGGGCCTTGACCGTCCAGAACCGGCTCCATCAGTGCGACAGCACGTAACCTCGGCCATCTCCGATGGCTTCGTGCAACCGTGTACCGAAAACAAGAAGTCACCTAGGTCTGAGGACTTATTTTCCGCACACGTCAGAGGAGCGCGGGACGTACTTGTGACGAAGCTGTGGTGTCCGAAGGGGCCAGACTTGATGTTTAGAGGCAGAATGAAGTCCTCCGGCTACGCACAGTCACCCTCATCCACAGTCTGTCATACTATTTGTCATCAGCAACATGTGCGCATTATGGCAAAAGGAAAGAAAACGGGGAGGGAGGGAAAAAACCCCCAAGACACCTAACCCAGCGCAATATCTCACATTATGGCCAAGCTCTCTCCTCCAGCCGTTACCTGCCATTTTTAGGAGCTTCGATGCTGCCGGAGACGCGCCGGGAGCGGACAGATCCCGCACAGAGACACACAGGACAGCGCACCCTCAGACGCACAGGTGAAAAACAAAAAGGGAAGGAGAGAAGGGCGGACGTGATGAAGAATGAGATGGCTCTTCTCCTGGCGGGGGTGCCCGTAGCCGCAGGCTCTTCCAGTGTCCTGCTGCCCGCTGGGAGAGAGGGTGTGGGGGCTTTTGGCAAGATGACGGTTACATAAAGAAGAAGCTACAGAAAAAGAGAAAAAACAGAAAAGAAAAGAAACAGAGGTTCAGAATTGAAATGAAAAAGTGAGAGAGAAGGGGGGGGGGGGGGTGGGGGGGGAAGGAGGAACAACATTTTAAAGGAAGCAAGCCATGAAGGGAAGAGCGCGCTGGGGAGGCGTCACAGCAACCAGCGACACCAGAGAGGCCTGGCCCTCTGCGAGACACCGACGGATTCGGAGAAGGAGCTCACAACCGCCACAAAAAGCGACTGACAAACACCAGCACAAGCCGACAGAGGCACCTCAAAGGCACGCAACAACCTGTCGGAAAACCTCGCGTTTCCTCATCCCCTCCTGTCACAGCGTTACAAAACGGCAAAGTCAAAGGCCAGGCGAAGATCAAAGCGTTTGGGTAAAAATATATTTCCTCTCCCCACTTCGAGTGTTGGCACTATTTGTATACGTAACCTAAAGCGTATAAAAGAAATAACTGAGCTTATGCTATAAGGTTGTTATTCAATTTGTAATTCAAAAACTGAAACACTTCAACATCAAATAAAGTGACAATATCTAACAGATGCATACATATAATTTGCATTAACACTGTATGTAGGTTACACAATTATTTAGTTACAAACATGGGTTATTTTCAAAGAGCAAGGTAATAAAGGTCTACATCTACAGTTTAAGGCAATCAGGATATTAAAAATGTATACAAATACAATATTTCTACCGCTGTTCACAGCTTTATTTTCCATTAATTATAAAAAACCCTTCATATTTGTACAGTTCCATGCTGACACACGCTGATGAGAGCGTCATGGATATCACACACTGCAAATGCAGCCAGGGCCCTCGGAGAAGAACCAAGTACACGCTCGTCTAACAGCTTCGAAGGGCAAACGGTAACTGGATTCAAATGGTCACACACAAAGAGACATTTCCATTCTCACTCGGGTGTTTTGGGAGAAGCAGAATGAGCCCTACCTGGAGAAACACCGGTCACGTCAAATAACGACACGCTTCAAGAGAAGCACGGACATACAGATCTCCTGGATGGGATTTCGAGCCGTCAAAAGCGCACAGAGGGGTGACACGAGTTGCAGGTTTCGGGCTGCGGAGGAGCCCGGGGCGGGTGCCAGTCGCTGCTTCCCCCCTTCCCCAGCAGCACCGCACGCCGCAGGAGATGCAAGGCGATGATGTGTTTAGCGACTGTGAGCTCAAAGGGCGCCTTCCTACTTACTGCCCTCCTGGAAAGCACCTGCGCAACCCCAGTGAGGTTTGGGGGGAGCAAACCCCTGCTCGCCTGTACCTTTTCGGCTGACTGCCAGACACACACGTGCCCACCTCTACAGAGCAACTGCGGCCCCTCTCAGTGACTGGGATTTTGTGTGTTTTCCCACCCTGGGGGTTCGTTCCACGCCCTGGGAACGGCATCATCCCAGAAACAGGTTTCAGTGTGCTTTCCTGCTCCTTTGTATTATTCTAAGGTTTGAAATCCACCTGGTTGGGAACACGCAGCGTTGTCGGCTAGTTATCCTTGCTGCCTAACGCACCCGAAAGGCTGCGGTGCCTCTCAAGCAAGGCTTCTGCCCACGCAACCGTCCGTCCCCAGGTTCAGCAGCTGGCTTGGTAGCTTCGTGCATGTGGAGAAGCTGTGCGGGGTTGCTCTAGGCATTCAACAGGAGCTGGATGTCACGTTCCCTACGGCTTCTTTTCAACATCTCAGCAAAAGCAGATTATTGCAGCAAGTTTTAAAGGCGTTTTAACAGTGCCACTTGTAAATAAGCGGACTTAAAGAACCCCCCCAGCGACACGCAAATGATTTCATATCAGTAGTGAGGCAGAAAGGGTGAGTCTCTTACTACTGTACTTACATGCAAAGGTGAACATCCAACTAGATTTGAGTGTATCATTTACTCCATGCAGATTCAGGGGCTACTGTGAAAAAAGGCATAAGAAAACAAAGAAGTGCAGCAGTAACCAGCTAAACATGGCCCAGGGGTTTGAGGAGGGAAAAAAAAAAGTCGTTAACATCTCCTTTGGCAAAAAACCCAAACCAGTACCTTTAACTTCTGCAAGTTTACGGTTTATTCCCAGTTTCTCCAAAACAGCTTGCTTTTAGCTGGAGAAAGAAACTCAACCAAAAATACGTTAATGCATTTGGCCACAGCTTTCTGAGGGGGAAAACAAAAAAAAAAGCTAGACTCAGCTGATTTCCCCTGCCAACCATCCCTTGAAGGGCTGTTAAACGAAGCAGGACAAATAAATGTTAAAATTAAGTTTTCTACTTGGCACAAAATGCTGGTAATGAAAAAGAGGACATGCACAGAGACAGCTGAAGCAAAGCATACTGCCACAAGCAATCAATGATGTGCATATGATGTGACTGCAAAAAAATCATGCCAAACCCCAAACTTCTTCCTTGACAACTCAAGGTTTTAAAGCTGGGTTTGCCAGAAGCCACAAGAACCATAGTTTCATTTTTCCACACAATTCCCTAGCAAACCTATTTAATTTGACAAAAAGGGCATCATGGTCAATAAGACCAGGAGGTACAATTTAAAAAAAAACAAAACAAACCCACCAAAACCAAAAAAGATAAAAGGCTCAACTATTTTATTTCCAGCTTATTTACCTCCAAACAATTTTTACTGTTTGTCCAAGCCATCGTATTTTAATATCCTCTTCCCAAAGCCATGTTTAAGCAGTGAGGGTAAAAAAAGCAAGACAACCCAAAAGCTAACCCCTAAACACATTTCCCAGTCCAACACTTCAGAGAAGGTGATAATTCTGCCTTTTTTTTTTTTCTTCTCCTGAGCGGCAAGAAATTCCATCCCAGAAACAAGCAAAGAACTGCAGTGCGTGAGACTTAGGTGGAGAGAGTTATTTTTAGGAGTGCTTTAAAGAAAGAAACAGGAGACTACCTAGCTAGCAGCAGTGGAAATGCTGGCTGTACATCAGCAGAAGAGAAAGAAATCCAGCAGTCATAGGGTAAGCATGGCTCGCCACTTCTTGGGAAGGAAGGGAAAGACTCTGTCCGAAAAGCAATGGCATAGAAAATACACATTAAACAGACCAATTTCCGCACCGCGCTTGGCCACAGAACGACGTCCGGCTTATGCTAAATGTCCTCGGCGCTTTCAAGGGACACGTCCCTGGCGCTGGAGGGTTGGTGGGGAGCGCGGGGAACGCGTAGCGTCCAAGCACCCTCTCTCCCTTGACAGGAAATTCTGGACCCCGCAGCTTTGCGAGTCAGTATTTAAGTGCGTGCAGGAATCCTCCCAAAGGCTCTAAGAGGATGCTGAAAGCTACGTCTTCCCCCCTGCCCAGGCCTTTGATTCCCTAAGGGCTGCCAAGTCTTGCTAAGATGATGCACATTAGAAACCAGGTACTATTTTAAGTGAGGTTGCAAAGGTTATGGTCAGGCAAGTAACACACGGATGGAAAGCAGCGATGAGAAATGGTCCTTCTCCCAGGCGCCTGCAGCGCTGCTTGGTTCCCACCGCAGCGTTCAGCGGGTAGCTACTACACTGAACTGGAAGGGCGGCTGTAAAAATATGCCAGCACATGACAATAAATCCAAGCCAACTAGTACGATCAAGTCAGACAACAAAACCAGGAACTATTAAAGAATATCATGCAAATGTAATGGCATGCAAGGTCAGTTACACTTTTGTTATCTACACACACACACACACCCCCCCCCCTTCGCCCAACAGCGGGGCTCATTGCTCTAACACATTAGCTATTGAAGGACCATGGGGCGGACTAAACGCCGGGGTTTAGCCACACCGGGACCGGGCTGTGACCCTCGTAGAGCAGTAATTCCCTGAGGCTGGTTTCCACGGACCCAGGGACCCCTTCAGCACAGGGCTATCGCAGGCGGCCCCCCAACAGCTGGGTAGGCCAGCAGCACTGAGGACCTGATCCAGTCAATGACGCTCGCTCGAGCTGCTGACGTCCAGCCCTGACTCTCGGTTCAAATCTGGGGCCAAGAATGATTTACTGCTGCTGGTTTTGATAAAAAAAATACACGGTATCATTACCTTGCCCCTCCCCACCCACCCCTGAACTTCCAGTTGCATACAGTCCTGTACCCAATCGTTCTTCCTTCTTGTTCCCACTATATTATTAGAGGAGTTAATAGTTATTCGTGTTAAAAAATGGAAAAAAAAGACAAAAAAAGAAAGAAAACAGATGGCAGAGACACATTACTGCAAAAGCACGTGAATGCAGGAACATCCTTGGCTTGACAGGCTTTATGTGAAGCTTGCACTGCAAGTTAAAAAAAGAACAAAAAACAAAAAAGTTAGCAATAATTGAACTCAAAATGAAAACAAAAAAAAACCAAAACCAAAATCAAAAGAAAGCTGGGAGCGCCGACACCAGCAACCCGCTCTGGTGGGTGGGCATGCAGATGGATTATGGAATTATAAAGAAATTAAACCTCAAGGCTGGGCTCTACTCCAGCCTATGACAAGCAAAAGCCAAAAGAAAAACTGAGGGGGCAGAAATACTGAACAACCAACCCCCTAAGTTAGTCAAGGTTACAGGCTGTAACCACACAGCGGTCGGTGGTGTTAAGCTTCTTTTTTTTCAGATTGTGCGTGGCGGGGGTTACGGCTGCAGGTGTCTGGTGCGGATTACTTGACACGGGCACTCTTGCAGAAGGCCGTGCCTTCGCCTTCACCAAACTCGGGTGTCTCAGACCCGGGCACCACTGATGCCTCCCGGCACTTGAGCACATCGGCCGTCAGAACAGAGTCAGATCCTTCAGACATCAACAAACCCCTCTTTTTACAGGGTGTTGGGCCAGGCCCCGACACATGTGTTACAGCTCAGGTTACAGCTGCGTGTTAGAGCGCAGGGACTGCTTTGGGACTAAGCATGGCCCACGACGGCCAGACCAGTCACATCAGACTGGAAATTATTACGTAGAAAGGAATGGGGGAAGAAAGTTTTCCATCTGGTTTTCAGAAGTAGCTTGAAATAAACAGAAACAGAGCCCAAACAGATGGTCCCGGCTCCTGGGGGGTTGAGGATGAGCAACTAACACAGCGGCACGTGTTGAGGCATGCATGTGGCCATCTACCAACCAACAGGCAAGCACCAGAAGGCCATTTGCTGTTCCCATTTGGTTTTGCCAAGTCCATTGCCAAGAACTGTCTCCAGACTGTGCAGGTTTGAAGCACAGTCCCACCCCAAAATTACAACGGGCGCTTGGTAAGTACGTTCAGCCCCACGTTCAGGAAGGTACTTGAGTTCACGTCTATTCTACAGTCACACAAGCGTCTGAGGTACACAGATGTGCTGTCCTGAAAACAGCACGCTTCTGTCATCAGGCCAGAGCCACCACAATTTTAGATGAAAAACCCATAAGCTACGGGAATCTGAGAAATTGATTAAAAAGGTATAAAAAACTAAGCTATAGGAACAGCCTGGAAATCAAGATGGCCAAGTTCTCCCTCATGGAGTCAGGCCAGCAGCAGATTTCGCCCTGAGCCTTCCCTCTGGCTTGCACAGCACAGCAGGAAGTCTCCGTTGTCCAGGTTGAGAAAGCGGCATTCCCGTGAATTACTTTCTGGGGAGGCTACGAGGACTGCGCACGGCTCGGATTTCCTCTGGCAACTGCACGAGAACCACCACGGTCCGTGTCAGCACAGAGCAAGGTTGAGCGCCTTACCTAAACAAACCGCAGCTTTTCATTAAAGTGCAAGGAGGAACTTAAAGCCTTTAGAAAAACCAAGGTGTGCTGCTATGTGACAGAAGCATCAGCGTTTGCCTTGAAAGCCTCTGTTAGTAATTCAGGCACTAAAGAACAATTGAAGCAGTTATGGCACCCGGTGTGGAGCGACACCGAAAGGACACACTAAAACACGTGCATGTTCCTCACGACTGGATTTCTGTGAATGCATCAGCAAAGCAGAAACTGTGTTTGTCACGGTCGCTAGAAACATCCGTGTATCACAACCACAATGCTCTGCACGTGCCAGCCAACTTGACAGAAGCAAACAGTAGCTAATGCTGACTACCAAAAGTTACAGAACTCCCCAGACCATGATATACTGCACCGGTCTGATATCGAAGAGGTCAAAACACTGACTGCAGAGTTCATTAAGCTACCAACTCTGTTTAAGAGATAAGAAATAGGGTCTTCAAAATTTTCTCATCTTTTCAGGCAACGGGTGACCACATCTGAATTCTCCCGTGAGAGAAGACCGGTGTTTCAGCCTATCCTATTTACAGGCATCGTCGCAGAACGGTATTTCAGCATGCTTGGACGTTAGCTGCCAACACTTATGGTTTCTACAGTTCAGCGTGACACTGGTCAGTCCGTAATGATTTCTTTACCCAAGCAGAGCATGCAGCACAAAGCACTCCACGTATTTCAGCGGGCGCCGAAGGCCAAGTTCTCAGTTCGCGTAAAGCGCCACGGCTCCATAGGAGCTACGTCAATTTACATCAGCTGAGGAACTAGCCCTAGGTCCTCCCCACCTTCCCCGGGGAAGCCATGGGCAGAAGCAACAAACGACGGGTACCAAACCAGCAGTGGTAGAGACAGGGGACATGCAGTGAGCGTCAGCGGGAGTTCCACAGTATAAAAATATACTAGCACATAGGCAACGCAACAGAACCTCACAGGCTCCCGCGGCGAGAGCTCAGACCTGGCTGAAGCACACAGGTTAGCAAGGGAGACAAAAACGTCTGTACCACGTCCCTACTAGCAGTTTGGTTCTTCCGACAGCGACAGCTTAGCGTTAATGGAGTAGGTTACTCTGTCAAAGTCTGTTAAGGAATGTGCCCCTTCACTATCGGCTATTAAGCAAAGCGTGGAACCGTCGTTTTTGTGTGCGGGTCAAAGAAGCATTTTCCAGGGAGATTTGCTGCATCACCATCTTTACAGCTTTCCGAATTGCAGTTATTGACTAGTGCCGTTATTGCAAATGACCCAGAAAGGACTCGCATGAGCATTCCCTCACTGGATACAGAAATAGCGGGTGGAAGTTACGACAGGAGGCCTCAAAACAGCCTCTGCTACAATAACCTGTCTTGCTGTGCTACCCAAACAAGCCACACACGGTCTGCTTCACCTCTGCAAGCTTCGTCTGGCTTCACTGTACATATCACATCTAAGTGACGTTGTCTTCTGGCTTTTAAAGCACGGTGAAGTAGCCAGTACGATGTAATAAGTAGGGGTCTCTTGCACTAAGAGCAAGCTAAACATAGTCATCTCCGAGTAGAGGCTGCAAGAAGGAGGTTACGTCCATTTGGATCAATCTAGAGCTCAAGGCTTTCAGCCAAGCTCAGCAGTGACTTAACTCTGAGCCCAAGTCAACAGCAATGTTGCTCCAATTTCAACAGGAGCAGAGTTAGGTCCAGACAGAGTACGTCCGAAAATCCCGCCTCCAAATACTGACCACGGGAACAAGTCTCTCTCCACGGATACACTTGGTGCCTACTAAGTTGCAGGAATCTCAGAGTATTGGAGCGTATAGGATTATACTCCTCGCATACGAATATTAAACAGTAGAAAACAGTGCCATTATCTTTACTAAAAGTTCTGGGTTACTTAGCTTATTAAGTCAGCTCGATACAAGCACAAATGCCATTTACCTGCCATTACGGTACCGTAGTAGTTTGTTTGTTAAAAAAAATAAAAAAAAAAACCCAAACAAAAAAACCCCCAAACAAACGCAAAACTTCTTGTCATTAAAGCAAGCTTCCAAGTATTCACTTTTGGCACTAGCATTTCCCATGTAAAAATAACATGGTGGTTTTGGTTTCTAATCTACTTCTACTTACAACTATAACCTTAAGGAATGGGAACTGGAGAGTCTACTGTTGGGTGAAAGAAAGGACGGGTAGAGACCCCCTTAATTTTGGCTCAGGCAGATAAATCTGAGTCCAGAACATGCCAGAGCTGTTCCAGAAGATGCTGGACAGATTACAGGTCAAACCTCGACCATCCGATTGCTCTCCCATACCGGTCAGACTTCGACATAAAATTTGAAGGTACTCTTCCAGAGAAAAATTAAGATCATGCCCCTGGCCCACCCTTTAGAAAAAAATATTTTATTTGATCAGGCTGATAAAAGCCCAGTTTCCAGTCTGGTAATGGGTAAAAGCAAATACAGACATGCAGCAAGAAAGAAAAAACAACCTCCCAAACTGTAATAAACCCTACAAAGGATGTGGGTGACATCCGCTTACTTTTTCTTGTCCTTGTCTTTCTTGGTTTGTTGAGAACCTGCCTGCTGAGCCTGTGACTGTAATAGCTGAGCTGCTGCCTTCTTCTTTTGAAAGTTGTTCAGCTCTTCCTCAAGTTCCTTCTTTTTGTCTTCCACTTTTTTCTTCTCTTCTTGGTGAGTCCTCTTTAGATGGTCAAACTTTTCGTGAAGCTGTCGGGACAGAGAGAACGAAAATTGGACGGGAAGAGAAGGATGCTTCACCCCGATTACCGGTAACAACGCCTGACGCGGTTCCGCTGCCACCGAGGCCTCGCTGCGTTAATAACACGTCATTGGCCTGTCCCAAGCGTGCCTGACTTGGGGAGAAAAGCCCTGCAGTTAACACACGCTTGCGCACACAGATGGCAGGAATTTAAGTTGCTGTAGGAATATGACAGGTCTCGGGACACTTCCAAAGCCCCACGTTCCATCCCTCATTGCTTTGTACCTAGCGGACACTCTCATGCTCGTGCAAAGCAAGAAAACACGACCATTCAGGGGGATACGCTTCTCTGGGGCTCTTCTCTGTACCTCTGTAAAAGCACACGCTCCTCCATGCGGCCCAAGAACCAGCTCCCTCCCCTAGCAAGGCATCTGTTTTCTCCGTCCCTCGGTAGTGGGTGCTGACCCACACGCACCAAGCTCTGTCACGTCCCTCTGCAACTACGCTGAGTGGGACTTACTGCCCTCTGGGAAGTCCTTAGCTACTTACTGAAAGTCTCCAGAGAGCTGCAACTGCTAAAGGGAAGCGCTGGCTTTACCACAGCTGAAGATCCACTGCAAATCAATGTTACTGTGAGTAGCAAACGTATTCTGTCCTTTGAAGGGGGACCGAAGAGGTGAGAGAACAAAGAGGACTCCCAGGGCACAGCAAGGCCGGCATTTCGATGGGGTCTGCAGCCACAGCCGCTGTTACCGTCACACTGCAGCGCCTCCCGCTCGCTCCACAACATATACCCTCCTCCAGCTGCCCAAAACCAGGGAATACTCTTGCTCCATTTTACAGGCACAGAAAAGCGGCAGAGGACTTGCGTAACGCGGTCACGCCACAAGTCCACGGCAGGACTGGGAACCGAGTTCATATCTGCTTCTTCAGACCGTTCACGCACAGCAAGCACCTAATGCAGGCTTCACGTCGGAATCCGGATACTCACCTTCTCGGGGCGCTTTCAGAAAAACCCCAGCCTAAACCCACACACACAGTCCTCTGAGTTACAAAATACTCACATCTTTCTCCGCTTCCTTCAACTCTGCTTCCTTCTCCTTCACTCGCATGACAAACATCTGCCTCATTTCGTCCTCCTTCTTCTGGAGTTCGCCCAGGAATTCGTTCCTCTTTGCTTCGTAAGTCTCTTGGAGACTGTTAAAAACACAGGAAAAACAAACAGTCAGAGCTGCGTTTCAAGCACAGTCACAAGTTTCCAGCCTTTGGTCATCTTCAGGTGTTGTGTTGTCACAAAGCATCATCACAGGTCCCTGACTGCAACAGAGGTATGATCACCTCCACCAGAACGAGTCCTAGATTGCTAGGTGGCAGCAGCGGGAGACAAACTGGCAAGCAAAAACGAGCACACTGTTCAGGATCCTGTGAATCCCTTAGCAGGCAGGATGACTATCCTTGAAAACAAACAGCCGCTACGACAATCCCACATGGCTTCTGATCGGTTGGAGTCACACCTTCTCACTTCTCCCACTATTTGTCTTGAGTCTCCTCATTTGAAGCACAAGATTTGTGGAAGAGACAGGCGTATCAAAGTGCGAAATCTGGATTTATTTAGTTCATTAAGCATGACGCTAACACAGAGTAAAACTAATTTTCACTGCTCTTTGCTAATGGATTCAGACGAGGGGCTTTATTTAACTAAAACCAACTTGGGAGACCTCTCTTTCTCCTTCAGCTCTCAAGGGAGGCTAAACCTTTGCAAACGAGCAGCAGCGTTCCTCCTCTGAAAAACCACATTACTGGGTTTCTTCATTCCTTTATTCCCCCTCTACTTCTTGGCATTCCTTTATTTCCCCAGCACTGAGATACCGCAGCAAAGATTTGGGACACAAAATATGTTGTCCATGGACCTCTGAGATTTTCAGAGCCTCTTAGGAACTCTGGACGCCAAATTCCTCTTCATTTTATTCCTTAAATGGATTTGGATATTTCAGCCATAATGATAGTGTGGGAATGATAACTATTTCCCCCAAGATGCTTTTTTGAAAAGGCATTTTTTTAAATGAAAACTCCACTGATATCACACAGCTACATTGCATCCGTGTGCCTAAGGAACACGTTAGCCACTAGGCTAGTGGAACATCTTAACCCCACTAAAGTCGAGCTTTTGTGTGGTGGGGGTTTTGGTGTCTCTTTCGTTGCTTGATTTTGTTGTTTGTTTGGGTTTTTTGGGGGGCGAGGTGGGGTGTTGAGCTGGAGAACAAAACTCGACAGATTGGGTTTAACGTTGCTAATTGACGGGCACTTCAGTTGCGTCCTAAAATACTCCCCAGACAGGATGCCCAGAGCTGCTCTTGCAGAGCACCGGCCGCTCTGGAGGAATCGCACGATTCCAGCTGACCACGCCAGCTTCCCACACGTTAAAGCAAAAATGCTGATTCTAAAAATGACAAAAATCTTTTCATAGAGCAGAGCAAGACACGTCTTTGGATTCTTAACTAAATCAAGAACCAGTCTACTCCAGCAGTGAGAGATCAGGAGACTCAATCAAGACCTCCCTAAAATTCAGTCTAGGACTGCATCGTCTAACTGTGGACACCAAAACTTAAATTCATAAACCCTTCTGAAGGGTCTGGCTAGAGCCTAGGAAAACCCTGAGGGCAGATTAGCCTTCACTGCTCAGCAAGGAAAAAATGGAATCTGCAATTAGTGACACACTATACTAAGGAGCAGCAGAGCCTTACGGACCAAAACAGAAAACCCTGCACATTGCTAATTGGATCCTGTATAGCAAACAATTTCTTGCAAAGCTCAATTCCAAAAACACAGTGCTGGGTGAGGGGCGAGCAGGAAAAGGCTGGCAGGGACTTGCTGTTAAATTGTCCCAGGTTAAATACTAATCCCAGTTTCAAGCTTAATAACTTAACACTAACCTAACACCAGCAAGCTTAATTCTCTACTAAAGTGACTCCAACTTCCAGAAAAACAAAGAGGAGGAGGACTTGGGGGTGTCGGCTGATGAGAAGCTCAACATGACCCAGCAATGTGCACTCGCAGCCCAGAAAACCAACCGTGTCCTGGGCTGCATCCAAAGCAGCGTGACCAGCAGGTTAAGGGAGGGGATTCTGCCCCTCTGCTCTGGTGAGACCCCCCCTGCAGTACTGCAACCCCCCCTGCAGTGCTGCGTCCAGCTCGAGGGTCCCCAAGACAAGTCAGACATGGAGCTGTTGGAGCGAGTCCAGAGGAGGCCACGGAGATGACCCGAGGGCTGGAGCACCTGAGCTACGGAGACAGGCTGAGAGAGCTGGGCTTGTTCAGCCTGGAGAAGAGAAGGCTCCGGGGAGACCTTAGAGCCCCTTCCAGTCCCTGAAGGGGCTCCAGGAAACCTGGAGAGGGGCTGGTGACAAGGGCAGGGAGTGACAGGACAAGGGGAACAGCCTGAAGCTGCAGGAGGGGAAATGTAGATTAGATGTGAGGAAGAAATCCTTCCCCGTAAGGGTGCTGAGCCCCTGGCACAGGTTGCCCAGAGAAGCTGTGGCTGCCCCTGGCTCCCTGGCAGTGGTCAAGGCCAGGTTGGATGGGGCTTTGGGCAACCTGGGCTAGCGGAGGGTGTCCCTGCCCATGGCAGGAGAGTGGAACTAGATGGACTTTGAGGTCCCTTCCAACCCAAACCGGTCTGGGATTCTATGAAAGTTCTCAGAGAAACTGGCCTGGCAACTTCAGGCTGCATATGAAAAAACCCCCATTTACAGCCCTAAGGAATAACAGTCCAAACCAACTGGGATCCCTGCAGCTTCTCACAAAGATGACAAGGGAATTTGCTTTTTAAGCATACAAACATATGAACCTAGATTACAAGAGTAACTTACTTTCCCAACACCCACACCGAATGATGCCCTTGCAAATAATTTTCTTTAAAAAAAAAAAAAAAAGAAGTAGTATTTTGAGAAAATTAACTAGAGCAGCAGAGAAACCAGTTCACAACACACGTGGGACAGCAGAAGGCTCTCGGTGCAACAGAGGACCCCATTTCACAGAGCAGATACCTAGAGGCACTGACGCTCCCTCCTCACCTCCTGCAGCTGGGACAAGCGGTGGGGGCTCTGCCGGCAAGGTGGGTCTCACAACCTTCGCCAGCCCCTCTTTTTCACACCTCGCACATGCGCCTACACGGCACCCACGGTTTGCTGGGGTCTTTTGCCCTGCTCACCCTGAGGTTTACAAAAGGCTCCCTGCTCCTGGCTGACGCAGACTGCCTGAAGAGCGGTGGTCCCTGCGGCTCCCAGGGCCCAGACCCGGGGGAAAGGCATGCTTTTGATCCCTGGTCTCAGAAGGAAGAACAGAAAGCATCAAACCTACTGCTTTCCTCATTTCAGATATACATCAGCCTTGGCCAAACAGTTTGGGATCATGGGTTTTGTTTGTTTATTGGAGGGGGGAGGCACCCAGAGCGAACTGTTGTGAACTAGCACGTACCAGATGGAGAAATTCTGTACATTTTCATTTCCTTTCTACTTATAGCTTGGTCAAAAGAGGCCTCGTGTACAGGAAGCAATGGAAATTCCTCAGATTCCTCAAAGGGAAGGGCTGAGCCCATCTTAAGCCATTGCTCTCCAGAAAGGAAATCCAATAAAACTTCACACTCGGGCTTGGTAACACAACTGGGCTCGACCGATTCCAGCACAGTTTCTGTGCTGCAAAAGAAATGCAGCTGCATAAACTCAGCAAGTCACAAATAAACCCCTGAACGCAAACTCCTGTCATAGCGCAGACTTTGCTCGGCTCGCCATGGAGCGCTGTTTTCCAAAAACAGGAACGCAAGGCCCCCACTCTGCCTTCTGCTCTGGAGCCCACCTGGCTTTCTTTCCCCCATTAAGGATCAGAGATGAACCACATCCGGGGTGATCCGCGCAAGCCGGCTGCACGGCTGCTGTCTCAGGGACTGGCGTTCCGATTCCTGACGTGCACATGTGTTACGGGGGTAAACTCACACCGAGACACATTTAACTCTGCCTTCCCCTGGGGCAGAGAGGAGCGTGGGATGCTGCTAAGGCAGCGGGTGCAATTATTGGGGAAAAGTTGGAGAGGAGTGGGAAACAGGAAATGAAAGGAGAAAACAAACACTCCCTCCCAAATTCCCACACAGCTGTTGTCCCTGGCTAATGACTTGGGCTTCAGACCAATAAAGCTGTCAGACAGCATAAACTCTGTATTTAGGAAAAAGCCAAACCTCAAGCATCAGACCACAGCACCCTCTTCACGGCGCACCTCGGCCCAGCTGTGACAAGCTCTAGGAGGGTCAGCAAGAACATCGATCCAGGATCTCCCGGTTGGTAACCGGTTACATCTCAACACGAGTCACCTTCATCTCAACATGGACACGGCTGCACTTTTCAAGCCCAGCAGCTGTACGTGGCCCCGACTTGCAGTTGAGCAAGCTGGCTGCAAAACACAGTTGAGTCTGCATTGGAGGAAAGGGGGCACTAACGTATCACCGGACCTTCTCAAAACCTGCCCTTCTCCAAGGGCAAAGAGTGTCAGGAGAAGTTTCTGAAGTGATTTAACAAACTCACTATTCAACAGATTCACTCAAGTCTCCACGAAGGTCATGTAGTACTGCGGGTAGGAAGATGAGCATAAGCTTTACTTAAGACTGGACAGTTCGTAGGTTTTAGGAAAGCAAGAGCAAGGGTGGAGGAAAAAAAAAAAAGTCAACTTCCCAACTTGGCATTACAGCAGCCTCTCGGCCACAAAGAGCAACAGACAGTTTCAAACGTGGACAGCAAAATCCGTTTGAAGAGCCCAGGGAGGAACTGCTCTCCACACTGAGTGACAGGAGGAGCACGTAGCAATCAATCCTTTCAACACCTTTAAGTACTGGCTGACAGGTAGGAGATATTCTGAAAGGCACCCACTTGTGAGTGAGGGCCAGCAGCTTATATTTAACATGGCAGAGCAAGGGATGCTCAGAAAAGGGTGCAAAGAAAACAATACAACTTTGGCAACAGGGTGCAGACAGATCTGCAGACATGCGCTTCCTCCTCCCGAACTTTCCAGGTTGATCTGAAAAGGGTCGTATTCTGCTCTCAAAACACATCACCTTCAAGTATCCTGGTGATATTTTGCAGGCTCTAGAAAGCCTGTACAGCCCTGCTGCAGCGTTGCAGACATTTTCAAAATGTTAAGGCAAGTAATTGGCTTCCTCAGCCACCCAAGCTTTTCCTGTGCTTCTCCTGTACAAATCCTAGGCCCCGAGGGCAAGACTGCATTGCACAAGATTTTCATCCCCAGCCACGCTTTTAGATCTCAGCACCACAGCTACTCCCTCCCTGGCTCCTGCAAACATCAGCAACCCCAAAACCTCCAATCTCTCTGGTTGTGCAAGGCCCGGAATTACGCTTTCCTACCTGAAGGGCTTGCTGTCTGGATCCGTGTCCTTGAATCCCATCTCTTCGAGTTTGCAGCGCCTGTACAGCTCGTAGTGTCGGGTGTGCGTCTGCTCTCTCAAGTCCTCCATGTTCACTCGGATAAGCATCTCCCGCAGCTTCACAAAATCACAGTGATTTTCATTTTCAACTGCACAAGAGACAGACCATGCAGAGAGAAAACGTTAAACCCAGCAGGCAGGTCCCCCCCTTCCCCTGGCACCAGTTTAGCAAGCTAGAGAGTTCTTCAGGGCACACAAGCAGAATTTCCAAGTCAGCCTGCACCAAAACGCCTTGCTGAACTGGGGGTCAAACTATCCCGCAGCAACACACGGGTACCAGTCTGAGGCCTTTCACTGGATTTGCAAGATCTCTGTGTGGCCCGTCGGTCACAGAGCTCCTGTCTCTCCATGTTTTTCTGCTCCAGCAAGGTGATGATCCGTTTGCACACAAGATTTCACTTCCCACCCAAATCTGCTCTAAATCCAAGTCTCCGATGGGGGCCCAGGCGGGCAACAAAGTCTCAGTTTGTGGCAGTGCTGAAAGGAAAGGTTATGAGAAGACCCCCCCCAGAGACGCCATACCCTTTCCAGGCCGGCTAACCTTACGAAGGAGCCCTAAACCCCTGCTCCTGGCACCGAAGGGAGGCAGCACTCAGAGTATAACGTGGCTTCCCATGACTACTCCCGTTCAGAGCAGGGTCTGGCGTGCCACCGTCAGCCCCTGGGCCAGCAAGCTGTTCAGCCTGCGAAGGGCCTGCACGCTTCGGTGCGGGCAGTTTGGGTATGCTTAAAGACAAGGGGTGGAAGTTAAGTCTTTAGCGTGTGACAGCAAGCAGCAGGCATCCGTGCTGCTAACAGACAACTCTGGAGCATGCCTCTGGGGACACACACCAGAGCGCTCCGGCTGCTCCCCTTCAGACCAGAGCAGCTGTCTCTGGAAAGGGGCAGTTCAGGGACAGATCTTCAAAGTCTCCCTGGCACCCAATTAAATCTCCTTGACTATCCGGTCCTAGTTTCCTGGGAACAGCAAGAACCCAGTAGAATACGGGTCAAGTCCAAGACTTCCCAAACATATCAGCTTCTTGCCTGATGGTGAGTTATTCCCAGTATTATCCTCTGGTGTTTACAACCGAAGACACTAAGTCTGAAGCTGCGTCAGGGTCAGTTCGTATTATTGAGAACAACTGGGTGAGTTTTGCAGAATTGCCCTGCGAACATTCCCCTCCAGCTTGCCGGGCCATTCTCCAACGGGATGCGCAGCTGAAGCCACAAGCAGACCGCCACCGTACAACCCTGTGCTTCCCAGCGCTGGTTGAGAAAGCAAGGACCAGCCCTAGCTTTGGCAGCTTCAGTACTGCCTGGGTTGCAAACACAGCCCTAACCAAACTCTGCTCTCCAACAGAAAGGAGCTTCTGGCTGACTTTAGGGGGGATTGCATGTCCACAGTTTGCAATACCAGGACAAAACACACCAAGCAGTCAGTGTTGAATTAGTTCTGCTCCCACCTCAAGTTGAAAGGGCAGAGCCCCTGCTGACCTCCCGAGAAAATCCCCCACCTACATATTTGCATTCAGGCTGGTGCGCAAGGTCCAACCGAACCACTCAGCTATCCCAGCCTTCCCCATTGCTCACGCTTTTTTGCTGGCAGAAAAGCATAAGGAACAGAGAATGGAAATGTCAGATTTCATTTTTCAAGCTAGTTATTTAGCATCTTCTAGCAACATCAGCCTGCTCTTTCCCAAAGCCAACGGCTAGGCTGACACCACCACCCTTCCCGCCAAACCCCCTCCAAGTCTAGAACTACATTGCAAAGCCCTGAGTTTAAGGAGAAGTCTTGGAGCTGTGATCTTGCTTTCTCAAGACAGCTTTTGGTAAGGACCATCCAGAGATCAATGCACCTTTTATCAGGATGACAAGGTCTTACTTGTGCTTTCGATAACATACCCTGCACAACACCCCAGGGGTACTGCCTGGCTTTTGCCATCTTATTGCCGATCTTCACTTCTTCAGTGCTGCCAACTACAGCAAAAGGAAGGTGGACCTACAAAAGGAAAGGGACATGAAGGTTAGCGACTTCCTTTGTTGCCTTGCCAGGGACTGTTTCTCAAGAAAGCTGTTTACTGTGGCAGCTGTGTTGCATTTAAGTTGCTTAAGCGCCTTTGGTATTTTAGAAAGAGCAACAGGACGGTCTGGATGAGAAACCTGCTCAGCCTTAAAGTCCAAAATTGTGAAGTCCTAAAAATTCAAGAGATGTACATTTTTCATGTAATTACAAAGCATGACTCTCTTAAGCACAGAAGTCATCTTACAAACTGGAATTGAATTTGAACACTAAGGAAAAATAACTGTCAAACAATAAAAAAAGAAAATAAAGCACATCCTTCCAAGGAAGGTAGACTAAAAATTCAGGGGATTTCTGCTGCTAGAAATAATTGCTAATGCTTCCTTTTAAAAAGAGCAAAGCTGCGAGCAAGGGGAAGAGCCGAGTCGACCCAGCCCTGGGCCGATGCGTCTGAGTCACCGAGCTCTGCTACGTCCCGTCCCAGTCTCTCCGTGGGTGTGGTGGCGGCAAACTGGGATCTCCTCCCAGAAGCGTGGCTGCTGCCAGGATGGAGCTGGCCTCTGTCGCCAGCCCACCCCCACAGTGGTCTCCCTGCCTTAACAGCATCCAAAAGGGCCGGCCGCAAGCTCGGGGAGCGGGTGCCGTGTCAACCAAGCCACGGTCACAGGCTGCGTGGGAAGGGAAGCAGCCAAGTGGCAGAGGAGACATGATTAACTGGCAAAGGAGCTTCCCAGCAGCCGGGCTGCAGAGGAAGGCAAAACACACACTGCGCATGCTGCGCCCTGGCAGAGCCGTGTCCTTTCTCTGTGCCAGCTTCTCCCCGCTGAGAAGACAACACGGACAGGGAAAAGGGGGAGGCAACACAGGGGTTTGGAGAGGGTCTGATATCCAGCTGGATGTGACAATTGCCCATCTACGAGCAGTTGTGCAGAGAAACTCAAAACCCCTTCAAGTTGCAAGGAAACGGCTTAATCTTGATGCCTCCATTCCCTGTAAGAATACAGACAACCTCATCCTTGCACTTGCTTTTGAGTGCACTTGCTTTGGGGTTGGCACATCCTCTTTGGTCTTACATGCCCCGCTAAAGCCGCTCACGGGCCCCGTCAGCACCGCCATGATACATGTCACTGCCAGAAACCCTGAGCTAGGGTTCTTTCCCCTTGCGCTCCAAGTCAGGCCCATGCGAAAGAGTTGTTTCCCTCTGTAAAGCCCACTAAAGCGTTTAGTGTACCCTAGCCCCGCTTGCCCTCAAATCCCACCCCTACCGCTAGAGGAAAGGGAAGGAGGTGAAAGCCAGAGCCCTTGCCGCTGATGGCCACGGGCCCTGCCGAGAGCTGGAACATCACTGACGGCGCCCCCGCTCTCACCGGAAAGCGAAACAAAGGCAGAAGTGAATCACCCCCCACTAAGCATCAAGTGGTCGTTTGGGACAGGAAACCCAAACCCCAGCCCTTTGCCCTGATCACAACAGGGCCCTGCCTCCCATCCTCTTCCTTTCCCCTGAGATGGGAATATTGCAATAGGGGAAGGATATGAAAAAAACGCTCAGAGAAGAATCGCTTGCCGTACAATGAAGTATATCGGGCCAAGCAGCCCACATGACAGGTATCTCCAGCTCCAAAAGCTTTCTGGCCAGTCTGGTATCTGTGCTTAGACTGCAGTTTTAAAGCCAAAAGAAACATAGCACAACGTGCCCTGCCATCAAGGATGGGCCCACACAAACCAAGGCAAGCAAACCCCACCACCACCCCACCCCCCCCCAAAAAAACATACGCTCATCGTGGCATTTATCTCAGCCACTGTCTCTTCATCCGTCGGGAACTGGTAGATCTGGACGCCGTTGCTGACCAGCTCGCTCATGATTTTACTCTTGAACTTATGCAGCTCATTTTTTGCAATGGTGTCAGCCTTGGCAATGATGGGGATGATGTTCACCTGCAAGACAAAGACAGCACCTCTACATACAGGACTGTACACGTTGCGTCACCAGGAGAGGATGGAGAGCAGCATGCATCCTGCAGCAATGGCCCTAAAAGTGCCACCAGCCACTGACCCCCCGTGGAAGACCTTCCCTGGGGCTGCTGGTGACAGCACCACTGCTTTAGACCTGATTTTCAGGCGGCAGCGATGATGGCCTTAAAAAGAAGTCAAATGCAATTTGGCAACATGCTATTTCCTGTTCTGTCCTATTCCCCTCTTCATCCGAATTGGCTGGACAGGAAATGCTGTCATAGATTATTACAAGCTGTTCAAAAAAAATAAAAAAAATAAAAAAAAAAAGGAAATTACCATCTAGGCACTTCTCCACACCACAGAGGCTGGATTACTCCAAGAGACACGCTCAGACAATAGCCTCTCGTAGGCGGTTGCTCGGGTGTTGTTATCAGGGCCACCAGGGTGGGCAGCAGCACTGCTGTTACCCCACGGGAGGTGGAAGCAGACAGTCCGTGCCCAACCGCGCGACACAGGGTGGGGGCTGGCAGTAACACAGGCACGCTTCCTCCACCTGCGTGCCCTCAACACGCTCCCATCCACCGCTGTACTGCGGGACGAGGGTCGATTTCTCCCTGCACAGCTCTAAGACAACCATCGAAGAGAACCGCGCCATGGGGTTAACATGGAAATTAAAGATAAGTTACTAACTCCCTTCCCTAGACAGGCTATTTGCAACACCGGCAGCAGGAAGGCAAACGGCATCACCGTCCAGGAGCCAAGGGGAGGGAGACAGCACGGTACCCTCAGCGTAGTTGAGTGGATCGCTGCACAGACAGCAGCGCCACGCAAGCGTCTGCTTTGCTGGGAGAATGCAAGAATGCATTAGGACAAGGAATCCTGCTTTCTTCCCCTTTCTACTCCTCCCTCCAGACGGATGATGCTTTTGATCTTGCAGGATTTGCTTTTCCTTGCAACAGCAGACAGAAATTGTAGTGAGGAAGATGTTGATATTGACCTATATGAAGGGATTTTAACTACAGTACTTGAAAATCCTCTTACATTACATCATTTAATTCTGTTCGGAGAATGGCCTGAAGTTATTAAATCCCTCTTTGCCAAAAGACAGAACATGAATGCCAATTAGCTGACTTTGGGTGAACCTCCATAACCCTGTTTTAAGCCGAATAGAGCGGGGATCCTTCTCCATCACCGCATAAAACCCAATCGATAGGCCACGCTAGGAAAGAAAGAACCATTGTCATCATTTATCTTCTGCAGAATCAGGATCCAGTGAGCCAAAGGTGCAAGGTGGACCGATTTAAATTGCTTAATCATAGGATGTAAAGAAGCACAGAGAAAGCTCAGTTTAAATACTCAGGTATTTTCCCTGGAAGAAGATAGATGAAATCTTCTTGCAAGTATCTAGTCGAACACCATGGTTTACATCAAGCTCGGTTCTCATCCTTACTAATCATGAGGGTAACTGAAAAAGCACATGCTGAGTAACATATTTATTCAGATTCTCCTTGATTATCAGATTACAGTTAGAACAACACTACATTTGCCACAGAAGATCAAATCACTGTTTGTGTCTAGCTGGATGCAGTCAGAGCACACAGACACAGCATTTTCATGTGGTTTTCACTGATCAGTAAGATGATCTAAAGTGTTTTAGATTTACTTCTCATCTCATACACACTTACCATATCAGGTTTGGTTTGTTTTGTTATTTTTCAAACAAGAACCTAATTAATTTGTTGGGCAAAGCGAACCATGCATAGCAACCATGTCTTTGAGCGCTAGAACTAGCAGAGTTCAACTTCAAGCTCTCATTTTTATTTATGCATTTAAGGAGGAAAACACACTTCCCTCTCTTTTTCAACAGCCAACTGATCCTTCAGTCGTGAACGAACCCGTCACTGAACTTGGCTGAGTTAACCCACAGGAAAGTAAAAAGAACGGCAGTCTCCTAATGCATCCTCATAAATACAGTTTCCTGCTCTTGGATTGTTAACTTTATAGCATAACTACGGAGCCAGCGGCCAAGTTTCCCAACCCGAGACGGGACTGGAAGAGGGTAGGAGCCCCAACTCTTAATAAATCTCTGCAGCATATGAATCAGCGAATAATGACCCATTCCAGCAGCTAGCCCAAGGTAAAATTTTCACACGGCACCTCTGCAATTCCCCGCTGCTAAAAACAGACAGTATTTTTCTGAGTAGGTTTAACTAAGCCTGTGGCAAGATCATAAGAGCACTAGTAGGGCATTGCGAGGGTCATAAACATGAGCAACAAGTACCTTACTGTCGAGCTTCTTCATGGTGACCAAGTCTAGGGACTTCAGCGAGTGGCCGGTTGGTGCAATGAAATATAGGCAGGCATGAATTCTCGTGTCGTGGTAATTGAACAGGGATCGTTTGATCTTCAGCTCTTCTTGCAAGTAGGCTTCAAACTGCGCATCGATGTATTCTACTATAGGCTTGTAGCTGAAGAAAGAAAACATGGCACAGAGAAAACCAGGGCCTTCACCGCTTGGACAGTACAGGTCACTGCTCGACACTCGGGAAGCTTCATGGGTGCTCTGCACATAATGGGATGAGCGCTGCTCTTGGGACCCTCCCCGCCCAACCTACAGCCCCTCCTCAGCAAGTCTGTGTTTCCACTGGGTGCACAGGGAGAGTATTACGGACATAGTAACAAGATAAAGTGGCAGAGACCCCGGTCATTATGCACATGGAAACCACACAAGGCTGCTACCGTGAAGAGAACGTATTTTGCAGTCTCTCCGATTAAAGTCTCAGCTGCTGCTCTGTCAACATCATTGAAAATCATCTGATACGAGAAAATTCAAACATGAAACCGCCACCTACCCTAGCTTGTTTGTGATCTTAAGAGGGAAGGGAGATTCACAAGGGGATAAAAGGAACTTTTCAGGAACTGAAGCCTGCTAGCAAAGCTCAGGAGACAACTGCATTGTTTGCGTACATCTGGGGGGACCATTATGTTGAAGGACAAAAGTTTGTGCAGTGTTACATGCCTGGATCTGACTAACTGTGCCTCTGGAAAGGGAACTTTTCCATTTGTTCCTCCCTCCACCAAGGGCAGCCTCAGGACCTCCAGCCCAAGGAAGCTCTAAGGAGGGCACTGAGACCAAGGCACCAAGACAACAGTGCCACTGCCCTCAGCACTGGATTCACAGCAGTGCTAATGCCCTCTCCGGAAAGCAGTTGTGAGGAGGAAACAGGCCATCAGTAGTTTTCAGGTCATCCAAAAACCTCCTTCGGACAGCCAGCCAGCAAGGCTCCAGTCGGGCCCCTCTGCTCCAGATGCCAGGGCAGCTGTTTGAGCAGTTGCTCAAAACCCTCAGCGAAGCCCAGCAGACTCTTGCTTGGTTTACCAAGCGAGCACTATAGCAGAAGACAGCCAGTGCTGCGTGAGAGCTGCCCACACCAGAGACCCATAAGACAGTACTGAGCACTGCTTGTTAATTTGCAGGCACAAAAGCTATCGTGAATATCACTAGGCGGGTTTGTAACACGACTGCTGCTCCAGTTTCGTTGCTTTTGGAAATCCTGTCTGACCATGAGACCCCAAAAACCTCAGACACAGGCGCGTTGCAGAGAAAGGGGCAAGGCTTTACATCGGGAGATCCTATTAGAGAAGATGCCACAAAAAGCAGAGCAAAAAAAAGGACTGGGAGGACTCAAACAAGCAGCACAGAGAAACTCCCGCTCACTGGAACCATCTGTGTCAGGACACAGCAGGACAAGAGCTGTCCCTAAGCACTGCTGCCCTGTCACCGCCCCTATCTCCAACTGCCCGAGAGGGAAATTGGAGGGGCTTCACCACCAATACTGCCGCCTCTTCTTCTCCACCAAATGCAGCAAATGCAAAGGGACCCGGCAGTAAGAAGCTGCAGAGCATCCCCGCTCTGAGCGCCTGCTCCTCCTCCGAGCAGCTTCTGTTCTCGCCCGAGAGCATACGGCAGCGTCTGACGTGCAGAGCTCTCCCTCCAGCCAGCACGTGCCCCTCTCTGGTTTGGCTCTGTAGCATTAGTTAGGAGCAGGAGCCGCAAAGCAGGGGCGAAAGGTGCGTTTTGGTGTCAGGTCAAGCAGCAAGGAAGCGTTACAGAAATAAAAAAGCATTGTAAAATCTTTTTAAAAAACTCTACGGAGTTTTCCTTATGGACCAGGAAGCAGAACCCGCTCAATCTCCATGCTAACGGGGATCTTGGTGGAAACTTCCATGTCGGGCTTGTATTTTCAAAGAGCTTAGGCTGTCTATCTGCCCGGTGCCCTAATAGCGCTTGGTCAGCGCACGCGCTGCCGGCCAGCGTGCCCTCGCTTGGCAAGGTGCAGAGAGGAGGGTCGCAAGCAACCCTCCAGAGAGAGCTGGGATTACTGCCACGAGGGAACATATGGCTCTAACGTACAGGAAAAGCATTAATTGGCTCACTGGTCACGATCACAGAATGACTAGTTTTAACGCTACAGCAAAAGTCCACGTGGATGGACGCAAGGGATCGAGTAGGCTACCCAGAATATTTACGTCATGCACACAACATGAAAATCAGCACCTAAGTGCAACGTTAAAGTAAAACCCCCTTCGACTTGAACAACGCAGGATGGTGTGAACAGGAACTACCAAGTGAGTTCCATCTCCCTAAAAGATGCAACGTAATTGCAATTTGACCTCCTGCTTTCAAATATTTACAGGTTTCAACTCAAACAGAGACTTCCACTAAGTTGCAGAGAGACAAGGAGGACCGAACCACAGCTTCAGTTCTGTAGCCTAGCTGATCTGTTTGTTCCTCAGTTTCTCCTCAGTTCTACGCGTCTCACGGGGTGAGCGATGCTAGCTGCCACGCCTGGATCGGGAAACACCCCCCGTACAGCGAGGGACCTACTCCCCACACGCGGTCAGGCCTTTCTGATCTCGGAGCACATCGGCGCAAGGATTCCTTCTCCTGACAGAAATAAATTTACCTGTCATCTTTGTTAATCTGATCGCCAAATCCAACCGTGTCGACAATAGTCAGCTTCAGACGGACGTTGCTCTCCTGGAGCTCGTAACTCCTGGCTTTCAATCTCACGCCAGGCTCGTTGTGTGTCGCAGGTTCGCTTTCAAACTTGGTATTGAACAGAGTGTCCATCAACGTCGACTTGCCAATGCCGGTTTCGCCTGAGCGGACAAAGGCAACGTTAGTATGGCCCGACTGCTTTTCCTCATCTCCTTCTCCGGCACGTTTGCCAGGCTAAGGAGTTATTCCATGTGGGTAGCGCTGGAATTAGACTATGTACGCGTAGCTAAGCAAAATAATCCCCGCAGGAACAGCTGTCTTTTGAGACGGTCCCCATCTTTACCAATCCCCCAGGACCGAACCAGGGATTTGACGGGCCTTGGGAGGTGACAGCAGCTCCGGCTTCTGCTGCTGGGCTCCGACTAATTTCCTCCGCAGGTGATGCCGCCCGGGTCTCTGCAGCACACGTCACAGACATACCCGATCAAAGCGCCACATGCTGGGGATGGGAATCCGAAACGAGCCCCCACTACGCGAAAGCTGCTACCCTGGCAGACATCGAGATAAACCAAAGGCTTTCAGAGCTAGAAGGCATCACCCGCAGGTGAAGAGCTAGGCTGCTGTGCTGGGAATGGCAACAGAAATTTGCAGGCTGGGTTTTTAAGGGAGGTGTACCGCAATCACAGGCAAGGACATCAAAACGGGCATCACCAGAGATACTATGCACTACTGACCTCAGGGATTTTTCACTATTTGGAGGAAAAAAAGGGGTTTATTTCACACACACACACAAAAGGCGCACAGTCTTTTCCAGTAATACTACTGTTAACATTTCCCATGGGAAACAGAGGAATTGGAGAGGACAGGCTGAGGCTTATGAGACTCCCTAAAGTGAAGGTACTAAACTGAATGGGGGTGGAATTTAAAAAAAAAAATTAAAATGACAGTTTTAAGAACTGTTAACTTAGACATTTGTCAAATGATCCCCCCCTTCTTGGAGGAGGGAAAGGACTCCTTCCATCACGAACCAGCAAACGCCTGCTGCTGTTAGAACCCTGACGCTGGACTTGCTACGCTGGCAGTGCAAGAGAGAGAAATATTCATTCCTCTCCCATAAAAGCATTTGCTTCCAGCGGTCTTCAGCTGTTGCCCATGGTTTTTACACTGGTACGACCTTACGGTGATGCAGGCTCCCTCCTGCTTGATGGCATAAATAGTCCCAACCTCTCCCACCTTGCGAGTAACATCTGTATTCAGGACAGCAAGAAGCTGTTCTTACTCGACAAATACTTAGTTCCCTTTTTAATAGTGTAGGCGAAGTCCTAGTTCTGGTATGACCTTCTTTGTAAATTCTCTCAACTCCAAATTTGATTCCCAAGAAGATATCTGATTCTCTACATGCTTTTATGCCTTTTTTTTTCCCAGCTCAGCTTCCATTCCTTTTCCAAGAGAATCACAAAAAACCCATAGTGAAACTCGGACAATGAAAATTTGAGACAGGGAAGTACATAACAAGTTTTTAAAAACCTGAAATAGCACGCTGTTTAAATACCAACTTTTAAAACTATTACAGGTTGACTAATCCCCAGTGCAATTAGTAACATGGATGAAAGCATTAGCCTAAATCCCATTTTTAAGTCTGAAGTGTTTGCTTAGCAATTACACTCTCAAACTGTTACCGCTACCCGCGCTGCGAGCAGGGGTGGGCTGAGGTAACATCCTGAAGTGGTTCCAACCAAAGAGATGCCGGGATTTGGGACAGACCTCCTGGACTGCAGTGGGCAGCCTCTGGCATTCACAGGTCGGTCTTGTGAGGGGTCCTATCCCAAGCTCTTAACACACACCCCCCACCCCCCCAAATCTGAAGTAGAAGTGAATAGTAGAAAAGCAAAGAAAAATATCAGGTGGAAGAGGGGAACCTGCATCTGGGAGTGCCCTCAAGCATCTCTCTAGGCTGTACGCAGCTCTGCTAGCACGAAAAATCTCTCTTTCAAGATACGCAAAACCCCTACTTAGAATACCTCAGAAAACCATATAGTATCTGTGTCCACAGAAACAAATACCACTACTCAGCAACTACCTGTTGCTCTGTGATACTCGACAGTTCATTTTGCTGGCTTTGACTTTGACCGTTTCCATGTGGCTACCTACAGTCCAGGACCATAATTGAGCAGAGATATGCTTGTAGCAGCATTCCTACCCTGGGAAGTTGCAGGACATAAAGCAAGCTTTTAAAAAAGAATGAACAAATCAAAGAAAGGGAGGACAGAAAGTATACATGACACTATAGCTCAAAATCTAGGCCCACACAGAGCGCAACCCGCATGCAAAGATCAGTCCTAAACGGATGGGGCAGACCATCTATCTCTGAAGTTACGTATTTTAGTGAGATCCTGACGCGAACGCAGCGCTGCTGCATGCTGTGCTAGATGAGCTTTGCAGCATTTTATCTATGCCCACCACAATTAAAAGCCTCACGTTACAATGCTGAAGTTAATTGTGTCCTTCCTCAAAACACAGTTTCAAGAGTTAAAAGTTTTGGGGTTTTTTTGTTTGTTTGGGGTTTTTCTTGTTGTTTGTTTTTTTTTTTTTTAAAGGAAGAGATTGCTACTCCTTGGACAACTGCAGTAATTTGTGTGAAATTATCATTTGGGCTGGAAAATGGTTGATCAGCACATTTTACAAGAGAGAGGAGCTGGACCAAATTGCTATGTTAATGGAAACATACCAAGTCATGCTAAGAGAGGAATATTTACTGCAAGAGAAAAAGGCAATTAATTTATGCCATTTTGATCAAAGAGCTGCCTGCTAATCAGGATGTTCCCTGCTGAATTTTAAAAGGTTTCATGCTGCTAGGAGAGTCACGTGAGAGTCGGTAGCTTGAGTGTGCAGAAGTACGACTATTCTCTTATCTCGTTCTTCGACATGCAAAGCTACAGGAAGGAGTCTAGTTTGTGTGCCAGATTTCTTTTCAGACAGCTCACCCTGCACTGCAGACAGAAATTCTCTACTTGCTGTAGAAAAATCACGGACAGAAGGTTGTGGGGTTTTTCCAGCTAATTAATGTAGCTAATTAGAAGGGACAATACTCCCTTCCTGCAGGCTTAAATGAACAGTGAATGGAAAGATAATGCTTGTAGACCGCTCTGCCAAACTAAGAGTAAAACCCACCATGTTTTGTCAATTTTCAGAACCACAGTCTGGGATACTCTTGAAGAGATCCACCAATAGGTCAATGCTGCTCTGGCACACAGCTCCCTAGGGCCAAGCAACGGATTTCCAACTGCGTGGTATCCATAGAGCACCTAGACGGCAGGTATCTCTCCACGGCTAAGAGGAGGAGTTGCCTCCCCATATTTCACCCTCTGAACAATTTGGGAAAAGACAGTAACCCAGGCTATAAAACCAACTTGCAGCATGCAGATTAAATACAGCAGAGAACAGGTGACAGGCTTTGTTCTCAAGTACATCATTTGGAGACTAAAAACGGCATCGTTTCCAAGTGCAGAAACTAAGAATATAACAAGACAGGCAGGCAAAGCCTGGAAGGGAAGGAATGCAATCTACTGAGAAACAGCCTCCGCACCCAACCCAGAGGAAGGCAGATTTAAGTTAACATTCTTTTAAAAACACATTAGGTTCCCAAGTTAGCTTAGTTTCCTTATGGGCAGCCCTTGGGGAAAGCAGAACTGCAGGACCATCAAAAGGGTAGACAGGAACAACTAGAAGTTTCCACATTTTGACTTGGGGGACACGGTAGAGGAAAGGAAAAGGGATACTAGATTTTACCCTGGAGCAGCCCTGAGAAGAAACTGTCACTTCCCCACCACTACGGTCCCCGCTGGCTCAGGTCTTAGCATTCACAAGAGGGAGGAGGTGATGATTTGTGGCTGCGCAGCACCCCTTGGCGTGAGCTGACCGCCCAGAGGCGCAGGGTGACTTACCCACGCAGAGGATGTTGAAGCAGAAGCCCTGCGACGTCGACTTGTTGACCAGCTGATCGGGGAGGCTGTCGAAGCCCACATGGCCAGAGAGGGACAGGTTCCTAAGGTCATCGCTCTGTAAGACCAAGAAGAAGAGCATTTAACAGGGTTGCAACACCTTTGTCAGAGAAGGCGGCTGTGCCTAGTCCTGTCAGAACCGTGTAACGATCTTTTCGGGACACAGGATCTTTCTGTCTCGCGTTTGCTTCCCGAACGTGCTCTCCTTTTACTCCTATCCAGCTCTCCGTTGCGGGGCTTAGGAGCTAATACGTCCCCAACCCACCCCACAGCATGCAAACACCACCAGACTGTTTCTCCATGCCTGCGACTAATAAACCAGGATTCTGTACCAATTCGCAATACCCGAACATTGTTTCCGAGGCCTTAGCATCACATATCCCTAGGGTTACCCAAAGATTACTTAGGCAGACACCTGGAAGAGACACAGTGAAACAGTCATAGCTGCAAGCAGACCCATGCCTGTTTAAATAGCGAAGCAGCTGAGCCTGCCGCCTCCGTGTCCACCGTCCAGCCCTATGGCGGAAACCAGCCAACCTCCCCTCCCAAGACTCCCCCAGCAGCGTGGGAGCTTCCCCAAACCACTCAGTGAGGCCGGCTCTCCCAAACAGCACGTGAAAGGGTGACACAGGTTCCTGTGTAGTCCTGGTCGCAGCTCCAAAATCTATTCCTGATAGAAACCTGTGTAGGCAAGCAGAGAGCCGAGCTCGCGCGCTCCTTGGCTCCGTCTGCCAAAGGGAGGGGGCAGCTCTCCCAGAGTTGCTCTATCCTCCCAGTAGTTCAAGGGACATGTGACACTCTTCCACTTTTCCTGCAACCCTTCAGCACGGCCACAGCAGGACACAGCTGAGATGGCAACGCCACACCTCTAAAGCCAGCTAAATCTCTTTCCAGCTTTTACAAGCCTTGAGCGGAAGGGAAAAAAGCACACACGCTGCTCTGCGGATGCCTTGGTTTACAAATAACCTCATCCGACACGAGGTGAGAAAGCAGGGCGCCGTTCCCGGTGTTTCCTGCATGACCTACAAAGCCCGCCATGCTGCTCCTCCACGTCTTCGGCAGGAAAAAAAGCCGGGCCAGGCACTCCAGAGGTGCGAGTCACCCCCCCCCCCGCCCCGACCCGCTCTCCTCCTCCAGGCTGCCCGAGGGCTTGAGCCCGTAACATCAAACGCCCCGTGGCCATTTAGTGGAGGGTAACGGGGCAGCACAGACCTCTCAGAAGGGAGGTTTGAAACAACTCCAAGGTTATATTTAGGACTTTTCCACAACAGCTGTACAGTAATTCACAGAGAGGCTTGCAAAAAGCCGCCAGCCCGGTTATCTCTTCCCTGGCAAATTGCAGTTATGCCAACATCCTGAGCACAGATTAAAAAATAAGAAAAACCTCCTCAGCAGCCCTGCTGTTATTTCACACAATGTTTTTCTCCAAACATTTGTTGTCTTTAGCTTAAGATACTAACCTTTCTCCAAACCCAAACATTTCCAGTAGATTCACTCCACCTAGGCTATACCGTTGAGTTAAACTACAGCTGTGGGCAGCCTCAGCCCAGTTTCAAGATGTTGGAAGCACCAGCTTCCTTTTCCACAAAATCAGCAGGCTTTGGACCAGACACGGAAAAAAAGACATTCTTTGGTTGTTAAAATAAGAACCAAAAGCAGAGGAGGACTTCCCGCTCTCTGCAAAATTGCTGAGCATCCCCCGCTTCCCGCCTCAAAACATACAGACCAACCACCGATTGCAGGAGGAAGATACATCTGGGCCGAGCGTTGATGAAAATACCACTCGGACTTAAAGGAAAAAAACCACAGCAACTCTCTGAAAAAGGCAACATGTCAAAGTAAAAACGTCCAAGTCTGTGCCATCACCGTACCTAAGAGGAACTGAGCAGGAGCAAACAGCTCCTTTTGCCATGCTGGCACACACAGCTTGACACCTGAGCCTTTTTTTAAGCATGCAAAGCAGGCTGGTCTGAAGGCTTAACGCCAATACACCAGACTGTTCACCCCTCCAAATCCTGGACAGCTATTCACCGTACCTCAGAAGCTTAAGGTGATGAAGAGATGCTGCCACCTTCACTCAGGCTGGGTAAAAAAAAAAAACAAACCAAACCATAAAAGAGACCATCACCTCATTTACCCGCATCAGTGATTTTCCGGGAAAAGCCCCAGGCAATGGAAGGAGACCTGGGATTTATGCATTATATGCATGGGTTAAATTAAATATTTGTAACATTAGTATTTTTAAAACGCCAGTGGGCTTGGGTTTATGACTAAGTGAAGGGAGTTCGGAACAGATCCCAGAAAGCAGTAGGTGCCCATGACTCACAAGCTTCACAGAAAGCGGTGGGTGTTGAACATCTCTCAGCACAGCACCAATATCTCCTTCCCAGATATATTTTGGGAAAGCAAGTACTGCCTCATCATCAGTTACTCAGCAGGAACAGGAGTTAGACTCCTCTCTCATCTGTGTCATTTTTTGCTGCATACCTGCTGTGGTTTAGTTCTCTCTCCTTTCTTTGTTTTGGTTTTTTTTTTCCTGCAAGCGGCAAACATCAACAGTGGAAGAAAAAAACCCTATCTCTCCACTTTTCAATGCCAAGTATTTTTCATGAGCCGTGCTGTGTAACAGGAGGCAGAAGGGTAGCCTGATATCTGCCCGAAACTCCACAACACTCGGGAAGAGCCCAGAGGCCGAAGGCACGGGCAGAAGTGAAACGCAAACCCAAGTCTCCATCTCCCTCAGTATTGCCCAGGCTGCAGCGCATCTCCTTGAGGAAAATCCGTGCACGTCTGCAGAAGTATTACAGATGTGCATTTTGGACAAGGCAGGAGAGCCAAAGGGACTAGAGTTTCTAAATATCTCCCTCCACGTGCATGTGAAAGCATCGTGCGACAGCCGGTTCCAGTGCCTGCAGATGGACTCGGGGAGTCGGCACTTTTGGGGGGAGACGCAGGCTGCCCCTCTCTGAAGGGAAGGATTAAAGGGACGCGTACACGCCGCACAACCTCTTCCCACTCGCGTCAAGCCTCTGCTCTTGCTCTCACCCTCTTCGAGCGGGTAGCTTACTCCTGCTCAGTAACTACAGGGGCACTGAGACAAGGAGAAAAAACCCTGCCCGCTTCGCTCTGCTCTCCCCACAGCAGAGGTTCGGACAGCAGGCTGGAAGGTGCAGGACCCCCCACGAGGCTCCACGGTCCCCTTAGCCAAGGCACAGGTCTGCCAAGGACGCCAATCGGCAAAACCACAACGAGCAACGTTACCAATTAGCCCAATTGCACTGGATTGGGCGGTTCTGGCTTTATTAGCCCAACAGTGCTAGTCTTTAGCCCTCGGGCTGCCTGGGGAGGGGGCGAGGACCAAAACCACTGCAAACTCAAGAGTCCCTCACAAGCTCAGGTTTTATCCACACGGATACCTCTGCTGGAAAGCAACAAGCATGATTGCTCAGTGTATAATCAGCACAACAGGCAAGTGATTCACGCGTTCAGTCTGGCAAAACAGAAGTGTTTTAAAAACAAAGGGGTGCTAAGTCAGATGGCCACGCTGCTCTGGCTGTGAATCGCTGTGACAAGCTCCCGAGAAGAGTCAGTGGGTTTTGATCTCAAGTGAGTCAACCCATTGTTAACTGGGCACCTCCGGCTGAAGAGCGGTCAAAGGTTGACGTAGGCAAAGGCTCCTGCCTCACGGAGACAAGCCCAGGCCCCTGTGAGCACCCACCAAGCCAGGGGAGCTATGCTAGCAGCACTGATTTATTCCTCCTGCCACAGGGCTCTTCCAGAGGAAGGCAGCAGTGCTGCCCAGCCGCTTCACCCCAAGTGGAAAGACGTATCTTCATCCTGCCTCACCAACTTCTTCCCAAGGGGATTCCTCGTTTTCCCCTCAGAAGATGAACAGAGCTCCACACGCCTTTGAGTTCAGCACAACTCCTCTCTTTCCCCGATGCTGCCCCTAAATACAGGGCTGGACTAAAACAACTCCTCAGCTGTCACAGTAACGCAGTCTTAAGAGACGCCTTATTAACACACACACTAGTTGCTCTACGTGGAAGCACCGACCTCTTCCGAGCATGCTAAAAGAATAACTTTGCCAAGCACCTCTCCTCGCTTGCAGCTTCAGGAGCGATGGATGAAACCAGCATGCGTAAAACTGTAGCCCCATAGGCTTCTATAGAGATCAGCCACTTTGCAACAGATACACTACTAGACTTGGGCGTCTGGATGTTCTCAGATGTCAAAGACTTTAAGACATCTCAAGAGCGCTCTTGATTTTTAAACTCTTCTTTAAGACGCAGTCATGTCTCCTTCACCGAATCCCGCATTATAGGGCAAACGTTCCCTCCCTCTTCACATACCATCCGTGTGAGCAGGAAGCTATTCTAAACCTCCAGAGTTATACGCTAACCCATACAAAAACCATAGAGTAACGTGAACAAATAAGCGCTTGTTTATTGGCAAAGATGCTGATCCCTTTACTTTTCTTTGCAGAGTGACCTACAAGGCATCCCACACTTGATACTTCTTGGGTCAACAACAATCTTTCAGATGCTGTTATCGCAGCTGCTGGTTTTAACTCTAGCAGGGGAAGGGAAGGGGTAAGTAAAACAGACGAGTCTCCAAAGGCAGAGCGTCTACTATGTACCATCACTATAAAGAGAGTAATTGCCAGGACTCTATGTCCTAGTGCTCTTAATTTTAATGGGGGGAAAAAAATGCCTTGCAAAAGACAAGAAAGGGCTTGCAATCCCATCAAGTCTACTTTGGATCAGGGTTTCTTCATACATAGCCTCTGGTGACAAAGGTTTTATAGGTCAAGCAACGCTGTAATGGGTGCTCTGTGGCCAACAGCGCGTTTGCCTGGATGTAATTCAGTGACGCTTTATAAAACAGTTTGGCTGACGAGGCACGTGCAAGGAGAGACTCGCTTCATTCCTTCTAAGCCACGGTGGCTTGGCAGAGCTAGCAAGAATAAGGGGAAACATTTTCCTCACTGGAGTCAGCAACAGTATGCCTGTGTGCAGATGGGGAGGTGGATATAAAGGTGAGTCCCGTGATTAGAAACGCATCGCTTCTCCAGAGGTTTTTTGTCGCCCAACAGGGGGCACGAAGGCTTGAGATAACAGATCTGACCACGGTCGTACGCTTCAGAAGGTGACCGGTAGCTGATCTAAGATAAAGCAAAGTTGCTCTTCTCTTGGGTAGAAAGAGTGACTCCCAAAAGGCTGAGTAAAGAGGGTCCACAAGGCCACCTGCATTTATGGCCTCGGTCTGCTCTCCTCGCTCAGGAGTCAACCATGTTGACAGCTCTTGCCTCAACCCACGCAAGGTCCTGGCTGAGCCCCTTCTGCTTTAAGGCTGCCGGCAAAACATTCCCCTGCCGCCCCTCCTGTCCCATTGCTCCTGGCAGCTGGGGGTCAGCTTCACACGGCCTCCAAAGAGTTAAACAAAACAAAAACAAGCCTCAAATTCAGAGGGGAAAAAAGCTGGTATGCAAAATATTGAGCTCAACCACAAATATGAAGCAAGCGTTTAGCTATTTGAGGCCACACGACTTTGGAGGCACCTTTAAGATATTCTGAAAGCTTTTATTGTTGTCAGCAACTCGGGCCAGCTACATTTTTGCCCCATTACTAGGTGCACGTTCCCACGTTTCTGAAGTAATCTTAGATGCTGCATCCAAAGCCAGCGACCTCAGAGATACTTGAGGCCGCTCAGACAAAAAGGTGGCTCAGAAAAGAGCAGCGAGCACCAAAGCAGAGAGCGGCTGGCAAGAGACGGATCTATCGTACCCTCTCCCTACGGTAAGCCTGAGAGCTGGGGTCCCTGCCGCCAGGGCACGAACTATTCCCTGAGCCTATGCCAGCACCAAGCTCACTGTTTAAGTTCCTTGAAACAGCACCCACAAACTCTGTCCTTTCCTTATACAGACTTAAGTGATGGTTAAACCCTTAATTCTTGGACAAGGGAACTCAAGTGCAATAATACAGGAGAAAAAAATAAAAGAAAGAACGACCCCTTTCCCCTCCTTGCTGTAGCTAGTACAGTCACACCACAAGAAAACGGTGCAGAGCAATCAGTTAATCAAGAAAGGAAGGACTTCTTTGTTGTCTGAGGCTAGGATAACCATCAGTGTCACCAGCAGAGGAGGGGGAGTTCCTGTCTCCGTGCTTCTGCTGCTCTCTGTCTGCAGACTCGGGCAGATGTCTCTGCAAGCTACTGCGGTCTGGGAGGTCGTCTTGGTTTTTTTTTTATCCCCTTTCTTTTTTTTCCCCCTTCTCTCTCAACAGGGAGGGCAGACCTCTTTGGAAGACATATCCTCATTCTGTAGATTAATGTGTCAAGCAAGCCATGAAGATTGATCTCAGAGGTAGGAAGCCACACATGTAATACCTCCCACCCTGCCACCAACCCCTCGCTGCTGCAGCTATTGCCCCCAAGGGCTGGACCTCAGTAAACTACCTTGTTCTTCCTGGATAAGAGCTGGCAGCAGCTGGAGCTGCTTAGGGGCGCACAGCTTCTCAACAGAGCACGCTTCATTCACCAGGTCCCCTGCCCCAGCCCTCCAGCAATGTCTAAAACACAATAGCAAGGAGCCAGGTCTCCCTACTCCAGTCAACAAAGCGTTATGCCACAGTTGGCTCCCTTGCTCCGTAACCATGGAGGTCACAGGGAACACAAAAAGGCTCCTCTTCAACATGCTGGTTTTTCCTTTTAGTCATGGAGAATCAGGATAGCAGAAAAAGTTGTTTTGTGGGAGGAAAGCTGGAAGCAATTTAGCCAAAAAAGCACCCAGCAGCAGCAGACAGGGAAGGGTAGGTGTGGGTGCTGCCCCTCCTCATGCAGAATATTGCTCTACAGATACATGAGATTTTATCTGGGGAAGCACCGGCCAAAGGAAGAGATCCTCCTGAGGAGACACGCTCAGAGACTGGGTGACGCTGGACACGCTCACATTAGCGCAGGCAGTAACACAGAAGCGACAGAGAAGGAAACATCCTCTCCCCAAGCCTGGCTCCCTAAAAGAATCGCAGGATAACGCCGGGGCCAGCGAGCTGGCATCGCGAGCCAGCCCCTGCCCACGCGCAGCCCACGCAGGCCACGTCCGTCAGAGCAAAACCCCCGCCCCAAGCCCAGCTCCTGCCGCACGGGTGCACCGTGGGGTGGGAAGCACAAGGCCCATCTCCCTGACATCGAGCACCAAATATCCTGGTTGCCAGCGGCTCGCAATTGCGAGCTGCAGCCCCTGCCACGCGGCAAGGATGCGCTCCCTGCGGCCGACAGAGCCGCCGCTGTTCCCGCGCCTCCAAGGCACTCTGGCAGGGCGGCGAGGGGAATTGCTTACATTGGCACGCTGCAGCAACTCAGCAGGAGGATGGAGAAAAAGGATACAGTCACATTCTTCTGGGAAGAGGAAAGTCAGCAAAATCTGACAATTCAGAAGTGGCTGTAGAGAGTGGGAACGAACATTTGTCTTCCAGGCAAAATGTTTGGCTAAAGGTCAGCGCAAGCTCAGAGCACCAACAGTTCCATTTATGCCAAGAACTGACATAAAAGACATTTTCCTCCATAGGTTTCCAAAAACCACGGATCTTTATTTGGAGTAAAAGTGACTAATGCCTCTAACAGCCCCTGATGTCACAAACTGCTAATCAGCAAAAAAAAGTAAAAAGCTGGACTCTGGGGATGATAAGGACCATATGTGCATTCCAGCAAGGCTTGTAAACTCACTGAAGGGGGGGGGGGGGGGGAAGAGAGGAAGGGAAGGGGGGGAAAAAAAAAAAAAAAGAGACATAAAGTGACAAACAAGAATGAAGACCATCCAAAGGCAGAGCCCAATGAGAACCAGATGTTCTTCGCTTCTCTGGCCAATCTCTCTCCTGACAGGAGGACGACATGGAACTAACTGCCTTTTTGACCGCTTGCATGAGGTTGATGAAATTAAGTGGGAGTAGTTATTCAGTGCCAGGCTCCCCAGGTTGAAGTGCTCCACTCTTCCTGTTTCAAAAAACAGCCCACGATTTATTGTAATTTCCCTGCCTTTTGTTGTCTGAGGTGCCACGTGTAGGGAAAGGCAGATCTGTCCCTTTTAGTATCCCCAGCCGTCCTCCCTCAGCCAGGCACAGCTAACAAAGTCAGAGGATCCTTCACACCAACCCCAAAGAACACGTTTTCGGTGGGGACCGCGGCCCACCAGACCATGAGCGGCTGCACGGCGAGAGGGCACGCAGGTCAGTCGGAGGCACGAGGCCAGTTTACACCAGCGAGCGGAGAAGGTTGAAAAATGTGTAATGTTAACAGTTAAAAACAACTCCGATAAGTAGGGCAGAAGCGAACTGGGACGTGGGAAGAAGGCATGTCACTATACCGACTTTATAATTTTTTTTTCCTCCCCAGTTCTTTTGCTCTTTTCCAGCCCTTCTGGCTACAGTCCCACACCACGACAGATACAGATGTAGTCCAGCAAGACAGCAGAGAGGAAAAAACCAACAACGGCCATTTCCTTCTGTATTCCACTGTCATGCACTTAAAATAGCCCTGAAACAGCTGCATCGCAGGCCGTTAAGTAAGTGGATTTATACTTTGCTAAAAGCCTTTAGCTGGAGGCACAGCACAACATGGGACTTGACACAGAGGAAAGCGTGATACGTGAACTCGGCGAGAGTCCCAGTTACGCTAACGCAGAGGCCGTTTGCAGGGAGCTCTCCGGGACACCCATCCCGGGCACAAGAAGGCAGAATTAGCACAAACCCGGGAACGGAGCATCTGATCCCATTGCCAAGTTTTCCTCAAACCTTCTCCAGGCTTCCACCAACTCCAGTCCCGTCAGGGGTGTGAACGCAAACGAGAGCAAAATACTGAGCTTTTTTAGCAAGGAAAGCAGCCCATAGGGCTTGCTTATAAAACTGCAACAAGGCAGCGCTGTTCCAATACCTGAATCAAATTAAGGGCCACTCCAAACAAAAAGCAGCAGCTTTCCCTGTGAAGTGCTGCAGGCGCAGCCGAGCGGGGCTGGCTTGCAGTTCCTTAACCCCATGTTTCCTTTCCTGTAAAACTATAGACGCACATGAAGGGCACATTTAGTCAGCTCCCATTCAGCAGCCTCCAGGACTGAAAGGCGCCCCATATCGTGCTCTGGATAATTAATTAGCCCTGGGACCTACTAGCAGGATCTGCATTAATACTGTGCCCTGCTGGCTTGCTCAGAGGCAGGTGGGGGACACCACGGCACGGTGCTGCCCTGCACACGGACACGCTACAGTTGCCTGCACAGACCCGATTTCGAGTAGGGCACGCCGAGCTCTGTATATAAAGGCATATAGCTTCAGAGCATTTATTTGCTAGTTCTCTTGAGTCTGGACTAAAGACCTCAGATCTATTGCAGTAATTGTCTTCAGGCCAAAACCCCAGGACAATGCCGATATACATACATACACGGTTTCTTCAGTGACCAAGTACCACAGCAGTGAGTACGAACAGGCCTCCATTAAAAAAAAAACACACACATCAAAAACAAACAAAAAACCCCACCTCACACAAACCTCAACATTCGGCTATGTGATTTTACATCATTAGTGCACTGGCAGCTTATCTTAGGCTTGGCGTTACCGGAGAATCTAAATTAAGTAGGTAAATGTACTCACTGGAAAATCCCTACCAGGACTTTTAGGGTCCCAGCAAGTGCCAGATACGCACTGGAATTCCCCAAGGAAACTTTACTGGAAAGAAGCGTCGACCCAGTAACAGCTGAATTCAAAGAGCTGTGTCAGACCAGCTCTTCTTAAATGCGTACGCGACATGAAGGATATTAAATAAAAGGCCAGAGAACACATTTCAGATTTCGCCAAGTGCGGTGTTTTGACTCTCACCAGCAGTGCGTACACTCGAGCGCAGTTCTGACAAAGCAACCCAGACAACAAAGTAGGAAAACCAGATTTTAATGCGTTCATGGTATAGTCTAATGTTCTGGTTTGAAAATTAAAAGGGAACATGCATAGCCCCTTATGGTACATGAAGCTCTTCCAGGGCACCGCAGAAGTCATTCATCATTAATAAGAAAAGGTCAGCAATCAAAGGATATAGAGGATTACAAATAATGTTGTTTGCCTTAGCGTGCAGTTTTCCGTCTTCAGCAGAAGTGAAAGTGGAATTCAGTTTAACTGAATCTGCATGCCGATGAAAAGGTCAAGGTTTATTGAATTATTTAGCTTACAGTTTTGAAACATAAGCGTGTAGACTCTCAACTGACTCAACAGCAACAACGTTCCCCACTCGCTTTCAGCGAGTCTTCCTTTTCCTGCTTTTAACAGGGAAAGCCTGCACAAAAATTTTCCTAAGTAGGACATAGCTTCAAGGAGCAATTCCCCATTTTAGCTGAAGTACTTCCTTCCCACCACCTCATTAATTCCAAATTTTTGTGGTTGCCTTGCAAGACTGTGTTTTGTCTTTCCAAAAATGTTAATTGGCCAGAGTTCTTCCAGAGGAAAGCACATCAGATCTAGGTCCACGGCACAGTCAGAACGCTGGTATCATTAGGAGGAGACGGGACTAGAAGGCCACTCGACACCAGGCTTTTTATCCCCCTTGGTTTTTTGCTGTGCTAATAGACTGCTACAGAGACTTAACAGTTCTGGACATGATAGGCAGCACAAGACAAAACATTTTTCTTGCATGCAGCCCACAAACAGGAATGTTCCCACAGTCCTCTCCACATCCATCGCTTGCAAAGGAGCAGGATCACAGAGGCATTTAATGACCACTGCAATCCTGGTGATGCTCCAAGTCATAAAGAATCCCCGGACGGGACACCGGCAATTGCCCAACATACACTCAAAAATGTTTGAACTCGATGGATGCATATGAGCAACAGCTAAATAAACATTTACAGCACCAGAAGAAAGGACTAACGCTCTCGTCACAAGGAATCCAAGGATGAGCTTTACAGCTCCAGTTTCTGGGTTGCAGCAGAGATAAGCCTTTTATTCCAGAGATCTAAACCAACTCCCATAAACATGAAGAGCCCCACACCTATTTTCTGCACTGGAGTTTACGTTAAGCTATTCCTCCACACACCCCAAAAAGGCAAAAGGCTTTCCTTGCACCCTTGCTCCTCGTGACTAACTACAAGTAACACAATGCGAAAGACATTACAGAACTATAAGTCCCCACCACAGCGTAGGCCACCAAGGCCTCTTACATAGCACAAACTCCCTTCCGAAGATTTCTATCATCCACAAAACACGTCCTCAGCCTCCAGTGCTAACAGACCAGCAAGGAAATCCAACTTCCATGAATATTTGGGTTTTTTCCTGGGCCAGAGGAGCTAGCTACAAAGTCACAAAGATGTTCCACACCAAGCAGATGTCTCCGTGAGGGAAGTGAGAGACTTGAAATCACGTCTCCCACTGGAGTCAGCCCCAGCTAGCACCAAGGTAGACAAAACACCACTTTTTCTCCCTGTCCTCGCCCAACCCCCATACACCAGACCTCCATGACTGCAGGCAGCAAAGCATGGGTACCACCAACTTCATCTGCTAATTAACTCAGGAGGAACCCATGTCAGCAAGCAAACAAGCAAAGACAGCCCCATCTAAGCCAACTACCAACCATCTGAAACAAGTCAGGCAGAACGAGGCTTTGCAGACACTACAGCCAAGGCAGAGAAACCTCGTGCTGCCTCCCTGCCCTGTGCCGTGCCGCAGCACGGTAATTCAAGGGGATCTCGGTGGTGTGGCCAACCAGCATCAGCAAGAGACTCCTGCGGCCCCAACTGTTCTCGCCTCGTGCTTCACTGGCTGCAGGTCATTCACAGACCCAAGCCGGGGGTTTCCCCGCAAGAGACCAGCCTGGGAACTTGGCACAGCAGGGAGGGATCTTTTGCCCCAATTACGGGCGATGACACCTAACATTAGGCTTGTCTGACAAGTTTCCTTTGCAGGGACCTATTTTCCAACCACCTCTATTACTGAGGCAGGAATTCCTGGGGAATAAAATAGTTTCATTGGCACAATTGCAAATATAGTATAAAGGCCATGAGGCCACAGCACAGCTCATGGGATGCACATTGAGCACAGCTTCCACCCTAGGGCTGGATCCCGGCAAGAGGCGGCAGCGGGTCTGTGCCAGCACAGAGGGGAGGGGGTTCAGGTGCAACGCCCAGCTTGCTAAGAAACATAACAGGAAGGCAGGGTCAGCACCAGCCCCCCAATTCCTGCCACGTGCCCAGCCCCGGCACGTTCCTGGCAGAGCCTCTGACGCCCCTCCGCGTGCCCCTTTCACAAGCACGCGCACCACTTGCGTGGCTCCTAGCTGTATTTGAGTTTGCAGCGCTCTGCCTCCGAAAGGCTGGGCAAACTTTCCCACCAGACCAAGCTCAGATCACACCGGGAACTTCCACTCCTGTAGTCACCTCAGCTTTCCATAGTCTTTTTATACAAGCTGTGATGATTTCCTTAATGCAGCTCACTTTGCAGCAAGGTGCTCCTTAGCGGGAAAGGACATGTTTTAGGCCAGCCGCAGAACTCGAGTTCTCAAGACCACCATTTTACCTCCTTGAGTAAATGCAGCAACTTTGCCCATGTGAGAGATGTCTAGAAGGGAAATGCTGCAAAGGAAAAAGGACCTGGAAAAGCAGATAACTCCATGGCATCTAGAGTAATAAACAACCACACAATTTGCCTTTATTTTCTCGCACCTTTACCTGTAATCAGGCAGGAACAACTACTGAGGCAACTGAAATTACAAAGCCTACCTGAGTTGGGGGAAATCCAGGCCTTAACTTCTCAGCAAAAAGCACGAGCACAGACAAACCTGTCATTTTATAACTGCTGCGGCTACGCACCCACCCGACTTGAGTGCTATAAGCAGGCCTGGCAATGTCTAAGGGCTTTGGTATCATGAACTAATAGTAGCTGTGGCCACAGCCAAAGCTCGGAGATGACTCTTAGCCTTCTCCCCGCCTCTGTCTCCTCCTTTGTTAAGGCTCTCGTACTCGCTACCAGGCTTTCCACCAAGACGCTAACACTTTCTAAGCAGCCAGGCTCAAAACAGAGCCCACTGTGCATCCTCCACTTCAGGCCCCAGTATATTCCTGTGGTCTCCCAGCAAACACGTGCGCAGTTTTGGACATCCGAAGGCTGCCTGCCAGCTACCAGATGCACAGCCTGGGGAAAGCCTTTCCTTGGCAACGCAGCGCTGGCAAACAGCGATTTCCCATGATCAAGGATTTCAAGCAGATTTATTAGCTTAATCCTAATAATGCCAACAAAGCCAGATGCAAAACTGGCATAAATCGCTAAACGTGGAACAACCTGCCTGCGACTCCCCTTCACGAATCTCTCGTAATAAAGCACAAGCCTGTACAGTTACCCTTTTCCTCCTCTCCCATCCTCCGGAAACTAAGCTAGCGCAGTGCCGCCAGGCTGGGCGTGCGAGGGGGACAGTGCCATTTCGGTAACCCATTTCTCTCCCAGTAAAGGTGCTTCTGCACCTCTATCTAGCTGGATGTCCTAGAACCTGAGACCAAACTCAATGTTTGGATGCAGGGAGGTACCTTCAGGGGCTGGACTTTCTTCTCTCTTAAAATGCAATCCCTAACGGAGAAGGGGCAAGTCCCCCTGTTTACAGGAAAGGCTTTGGAGGCTCAAGCGATACACCAAAGTCACACTCCATTTCTCTTTTCCTCATCTCACTCTCTGGTGTCAGACTACCACCCGTTAGGATCCTGCTCCCAAAAATCAAACGCAAGGACGCTGCCTATTGTCAGCTAAAGGATTTGGGGGGGGCTGGCATAAGCAAGGAGAAAGCAAAGCTTCTCCTGGCCCATGCAGCTGCTTGCTCAAGGCCAAACCTAACTGCCTGCCACCACGGAGCGCTCAGGTGTTCTGAGCGTGAAGCGTGACACCGTGGCATCGCTACGCCAAACCTGGCAAACACCAACCATCGTTACAGGTTCCCCTTGCTCCTGGCAGTCTCATATTTTACAGCCTGCAGTCTGCCTGCACTTATTTCAAGCTCAGCAGTTCGTCAATACCCATAGCAAGTTTCTAAGAAGCATATCTAGATCTGAGGGGAGGAAACTCATTCTTTAAGAGATGAGACTAATCCCACATTCAACTTCCCACAAACACCAGTTCCATATCAGCGGCCATGAAAAGAAAAAGCGCCACATTAAATTCCTGGGGCTGGGAAGAGAGAAATCCCTTCAAGACTGTCCAACATGAAATGAAAAATAAATAAATAAAACCTCAAGGTCCCACACTCCCCTTCATGCAAACAGGTTCAGATGCTACCAGCCCCTGAACCTTGAGCCAGCTGGTGTGTTTTCATAAGCTTAGCTTTTCTCGGTGAACAATTTTAATTTTTGCTCTAGAAAAAGCAACAGACATACCCCAACACGACAGCGCATAAACACACAGCGTAAGGAAAGAAGCAAGAGAAAAATATTTTCCTTCCGGCTGTTGCTAAGTTTTAGTAACACTAAGTATCATTTTGAACAAGGATGTGTAGAAAACAAAACCTCCTAAAGGAAAACACTAACAGCATTTCTATAAACTTACACGAGTGGCTAAACTCCAGACACTAATTAAATGCATCCTGTAACCATAAAATCCTATTCTTTCTTATAAATAATTCTGAGACCTGCGTCCAAAGCCTACTATCAACTTTAGAGGGCTCAATACTCCAGCCATACAAAGTTTATTCCATCAGGAAAACAAAATAACAAAAAGGGAAAAAAAAATCCCCTAAAACCTCAGGAAGCATACTGCACACTAACCCAACAAAAACCACAAAGGTTCTCCAGCACTAAGAGTCCCACGGTCAGCAAGTCTGTTGTCAGAAACCAGTCCCAGGGTATGCTGGCAGGAAAGGAAACGGCTCTGTCTTCTGCGGGCTTACTCTCGTGGCAGCGAGGGAATCGGCCCCTGCTGCGCACTCCGAGAACACGTCCCGTCTCCCCCGTGCAGTAAGCCGATGAAAGATGCTGCAGTCACATATTTAATGGCACAGAAAGGCAAAGTGATTTATAAACTGGGGGGGAAGCAGCCACATATTAACAGCATCTTATACACTTAATCAAATTAATTCACTTAACGATGAATAACTGTCTAATAGACAGAGCTACGCTCTGTGTGGTTTCCCATGACTATTCTAAAGTCCCTCTGATAAAACGATGCATGTTTATAACCTGGCGGCAGGTTCATCATCAAGGCCTGTAATCCTATGGGCTATATCAGCGATTTGCCATCTTCCAGGTACTTAACCGAAAGGGGGTCTGATGGCCTCTGGCCAGCACTCAGGAGCAGTATCAGTTAGCAGGCACAGTTCTCATTTGGTAACTCTGAGCTCTGGACATCAGACAAGTCCCTTAGAACCTGTTACAAAACATAATGTACAGCTTTATACCTTTTGACCTCATCAAAGTATGGAGACTTCCATCTCTCAAATGAAGGAAACTTCCTTTCTAGTCACTGGATTTTTTCCCCATGCCTATTACCATCAGCAAGGGAGGTTTGTGTTTGGTCCCCCCTTCCAACAGAAACAGCCTTCCTGCAGCTATTTTTTCCAAAAGCTCTGCACCAACAAGGTCCCCGGCAGAGCTCCATGTTCAGTCATCTCACGGTTCACGTCAAAGCTCCAGATCATTTAAGGATTACGTTGCATTTCAACCTGTCCGCTACGAAGACCAACATCTGTAACAAGACAGCCAATTCACACACATAGCAGGGCAACACTTGGCCTGGAAACGAGGGGGGAGATGCTTTCGTGGCAGGCAAAGGGATAAGCTCCACAAGGACAGCGAACAAATTAGCCAAAGCTTCTGAAAGCAGCAGCCGCCAGCGTAGCCAAGTCTGCGCAGCCGCCGGCATCCCGCAGCTGGAAGGAGCGGCGCTCCTCGCTGAGCACGCCAACTGCGGACCCAGCTTATTTAGCCAAAACTACGGGGGTAGCTGCAAATGTCATTTTTCTGCCTATGAAACAGGACGTTTACTGGCAATGCTCTGCCAGCCATAAACCCTTCATCTTGCTTCCTAGCACCGTGGCTCTGCCAGGAAAAGGCCTGCAGTAAATATGTGGTTTGGTTATCAGTCTCATGCAAAAGAAAGAGAAGACCCTGTGTGTCATCTTATAAGCCAACGCTTATTTCAAAGATTACATGCTCCATGGGAACATGGAGTCTTTAACCAGAGAACAGTGAACTTGCGTTTGAGCTGGTCACTGACCTCCCATGCGGGCAACGCAGAGGTTCCCACCGCTTCAGCTGTGAGCTCGCGTCACCGGCAGCCCCAGGGTAAGGCGGGCAGCGCTCTGCGCTGGCCCTTTCCCTACAGGTGACAACTACAGCCTCAGCTACAAGATTGCTGAGTGCTCCCTCTCAGGGAACAATATCCTGCCAGTCCCTGTCGGTCTTGAGAAGTTTCTGCTTGGCAGGTTTCCCTATCTGATGCGACAGCTCAACCTCCAGGAACAAACCTGACACAGGAGTTTCACACTCCTGCCCAAAGGCCGTGCCTCCTCCATCCAGTAGCTTGGGCAATGAACCAGAAAGCGTTCCCGGGCTCTAACACCACCAAAACGCCGCTGCAGAAGGCATCCGCTCCAGCTGCTCAGATTCAAGCACTGCTCTAGCGTGTGACCACGTCTGGAGGCATAAGGTGCAAAGACACACCAGGTAGCACGTTAACTACAGCGAGTCTCTTTGTAGCCGTCTGTAATTATTCCCAAAGCAACAAAGATTCTCACAGCTAAATGGTGCACATGAAGTTTTGCAAAGCAAGCGAGACACTCTGAGGGGTAGCCATCACCTAAAGTGCTCCTCAGGTATGAGGACACACTTTGTTATTAACACCAACATGAGAGGAAAATGCCAGACTTCAATGATGTTTTCATCCCCGCCACAGAGCGGCTGGACGAACAAAGAGCAAACAAACCACAATTAGTGGGAGGCAGGCACCGACCCTGCCCTCCGCGCTGTCAAAGGCTTCCCATCCGCATACCAAGGCTCCCAAATGCCTTTGGGCTGGACCTTTGGCTTCTGGTATCTTGGTCCTGCTCCGCCTGCAGAGTCGCGACAGTTTAATTAAAAGCAGGAGGCTGAAAAGCTGGCAACAGGCAGGGGAGTGCCGCTGGGTTCACATCTGGCTCTCCGGTTTGGTGCTGAGGCAAGGCTTACATTTCTGCAGCTGCACACAAGGCACCCAACACCAAGCTCCCGAGCCAGACCCTGGGTCTGTGATGGCACCGAGCTGCCTCGGAGCTGTGAGATCAAGTGACCTGGCATTTGCCCAGACAGTCCTAATACCTCAAACAAGGGAATTGTCTTCCAAGATGACAGAGATATTGCAAAGGCTGCTTGGGAAAAGCAGGTAGCTAAAAACATCTCCCTGTGTTGCTTCCCACTTCTTGTTTGATGCAAGAACACTCATATTTAATACATTCCTGCTTACTTCAGAATATCCGACCTAGAGACCAGTGCTGCTCTGCACAAGGGCCAGTCTTCGAGAACCAAGTGTGACACTTGCTAACATTATCCTGAGCTATTCCAATGGTTTTTTTTCCTGCAGCGTGCCGCTGCTCACCGGACCGTCGTCAGAGATTTCCAAACCACTGGCATCCACTCACGTGCTCGCTGCAATCGCGTTCTTCCAAATTCATAAATTATTCCACACGCAGGCTGCCGCGACATCCATTAACTGCCGATGGAGCCCTGCTAAAAGGTTACACCGGAGCCAGTATCCACCCCCGCAGATGAATTCATGCTGGCTACCACATTCTGCTTTGACTGCCCACCCCAGTCATGCTTGCGCTTTAAAGGAAAGCGAAAGCAGTCGGATCCAGACTTATTTTTAATTTCTGCCCTCCTGGCAAGACTCATACTGTAGCAATACATGCCACTGCTTGTAACAGACTAGTGTTCAACTAAACCCACACTTCCAGCGTCATTCCTCGATACACCCCAGAAGCAAATAGAACAAATTCTGGAGCGTGCTACCCATCTGAAGAGTCTAGCTGCTCAGACCTCTCCCAGACAGTCAAGCTAAACGCATACCTGGAAGAATTCAAAGTCTTGCAACCTTATGAGTCCAGACAATACATACTGCACTCCACTTTGTTGAAATAAATAGCGCAAGGACAACTTTCGGGAGGAAAGAACAGAACATTTTGCAAGGCACTTTCTCTGAATAACAATAATAAGCAAGAAGATGTGCCCTTAGCTTGCATCTCCTGCAGTTCCTTTATGCTGTAGCTTTGGATACTCACTCAGATTTCCATCCTTTTTCCCCTAAGAGATGTCACTCCACAAAGAAGCGTCATCTAGTGCCCATGTGCCAGCCACCTCTCATCCCACTGCAGAGGCAGCTCACCACAGGCTGCTCTCCTGTAGCGAGATCTACAAAGGCAGACCGCCAGGCCAGCGCACGGCCCCATGAACTAGGGTACACGCAGGTCACAGCCTGCCCATACTAGATCCCATTTTCTAAGCTTGATCTCAAATCCTTTTTTTTTTTTCCCCCCCCGAAAGCACCAGGATAAGCAGCAGGGCACTCCAGGTATCCCTCTGTAAGCAAAGCACTGAACTGTTTAGCTTGGCCAGCTAACTATGCCAGCACGTACCACACAACGGCTGAGCTCGAGTCGACCGCAGAGCGAGAACGACTGTGACAGATGAGCAGGGGCGCTGCCGAGCAAGCAGGCTCCACTGCATCATGCTTCATCTCTCTGCAGGAGCAAGGCTTTAAAGAGCTGACAGAGCAGGTAAATCCTGTCGCAACTTTACGGAGCCAAACCTAGGGATTCGGGAAAACAAACATACCCAAAGGCAAATTCAGCCTGCTCCGAGCAAGCGTTTCCTGCAGAGGACTAGGCAAGATTAGTTCACATGAAGGAGCTCCCCTGCTCTGACACGCTCTACAACTTCAAGCGCTGCAGACCTGCCTATCCCAAAACTGGGGCACAATTCCCATGCGCGGTGCGTGTTTTTGCCCTTGGCTCGAGTTATTTAATGAGATACCAAAGCGAGCGATCTGCTGCTGCATATTCCTTATTAACAGTGCAAAGGCCTGAGATGCAGCAGTCTCCACCTCCGCATTGCTCAACGCAGTAGGTAACGCACGAAGCCGCAAGCGGCAACTGCACGGGTTGCTTATTCCCCAGAGCAGCTGAGGTCTGACAGGTAAGTAACTGCTCCGGGAACTCGGTAACCCTTCAAAGAGGAAGGATAATGCCCAGCTCTTCCTCCCTTCCTCTCACCACTGTCCAGGACAAAGAGCTGGGTTTGCACAGGCAGCGTTAAGGCTCCCGTTCGGCACGCCACGGTACCAACACAGCACAAAAGCCCGGTCCTGCGGCAGGCCCGCGCACGTTGACCCCAGGAGACTCAGTGTAGGCAGCAAAGCGGCTCTTCCTCGGGTGCATGTTTTCCTCTCCTGCCTCCTTGGGCCACTCAGTAGCCCCTAAGGGTGCAACCTGGAACCTAAACCTCAAGACCAGACTTGCACAGTCTTCCTACTTGTATAAAAGCCAGAAGGACGGCATCCAGCCAGCCAGCTCCATCCTCCTTCCCATCGCTCAGCGCCACTGAACCCCAGACACTGGGCCACGACCCTCCTCTGCAAGGCACTGCACCACATCAGAAATACCAGGTCCTCTGCCCCGAACAGCTTTTGATTGACAAGGTATTTCAGCACAAGCAGTCCAGAAAAAGACCCATTTACCGCAATTAGTGTGGATGGGGACAGCATCTGCACGCTCTTCTCTTGGGACCCCTTTACCGTAGATTTTACATAGGGACCAACCACCTATTTTGTGCCAGAAACATCGATCGTTTTTTAGCCCGTGTGAACTTTATACTTCCCCTCTCTGCACGTAAGCTATATCACAGCTAGCCTGCCTGGATTTATACTTGTAGCTTTCTGGCTCATCCCGCTCGAAGAAATCATCAGGTTTCTTGGTTAGGCTATAAAAAAAAATACTCCTTTCCTCAGGTTATATCAAAACCCAGTAATGCACACCCCATGGAAAAAAAATCCTTTTCTGAGCTCCGTTCCTGGCGAGGCCAAACCTGGTGAAACGTAGCTGTGTTCAGTAACAGACAGTAGTCACACGTCAGACTACAAATTCAAATAATGTTTCTGTTTAAACAAAAAAACCCCACACCTCTGGCTTTGATGTTTAAGTGGTTCCGGCTTACAACAGAGAAACTCACCATGTCTTAGGAATGTTCTACGTGAAAATTGCCCTCAATTGCATTTACGTAAACCCAGAAAAACAAGGTCAGTGGAGTTATTCACACTGCTCACTGTTAAACACTTCTTATTGAAATTACTTGTTAAATCTCCTTGAAAACATAACTTGCATATGACCTTATTCGAATAGTTATTTTCTTGAAAGTGCGTTTAATTAGAAGCACTGGTCTAGTAATGCTTCTGTGCCACAAGATCTCACTAGATGTGGTGCAATAGAGCTGGGCTTGTAGAGGTGACTACGGTCTTGCTATTAATTCATTGATCACAGGTTTGCACCTTACAAAACAAGGAAGGAAATTATCATCTGCTTTACACATGGAAAAACCAAAGGTGAAAATCAAAAGGGAGGTATTTGCCCAAGACCACAGGTCAAATCAGGAGCTGAAACACTTGGAGCGTGCCAGCAGCCGCACAAGCCCTAATCCCAAGTGGCTCTTGTAATTAGTGAGCTAATAATGAATAATTGTATAACTCCAAATGCTGAAGCGATAGCAAAAGTGATTTCCAGCAGCATGAATATTCAGCTACCTGCAAACACAAAACCCCAAGTCCCCGATGCCGCCCCTTTTTTGGCAATTATCTATCAGAAACCAAACTAAAGCGTTCCAGTGGTTCAGTGATCATCAACTGTGCACCCCAGAAAGTAAGGCATTTCTTTGACAAGTTGCTTATTTCCGAGTTTCAGCCCAGCTTCTTTCTAAGTCAGAGCTCCAGAAGGCTTTACTACTACCTCACTGAAGAGCTGCCCGAGGGCCAAAGCAGAGACTCATACGCAGGTTCTCCCCAGCGCGAAGCAGCTCCCAGATCCGGGGCCACTTTCCACCTCCACCGGACACCAGGGACTTGCGCTGGCATTGCCAAACCCTCCCGTTCCCCGCAAGACTGAGCCACGCCTACGAGAAAGACCCAAGAGCTCTGCAAGAGCTCACTCAAAGCTGGGAAGGAGGGTATGCCTCCGGACTCTGGCCACAGCCTCATTCCACAACTTCCAAAATGGGTCCTGCACAGGGGAAACGCATGTTCTAGGTGCAGAAGCGGCACCCTCTGACCCTTCTCATAGCGGGTCCTTTACGGAGACCCCTCGCACACCAGCCTTGACACCGACCAGAGGAGCACCCTCCCTCGGACCCCCCAACCTGCTCCCCAAAGATGCTCAGCAGCCCTCACCCCTGCAGGGGCTCAGGGGACTGGCTGGCACCAAGCACCATCTCAAAAGCAGGCTGAAAGCTCAGAAAGCCGGATGACTAACCAACCTCCGAAGAAAGATTTGAGGGGGCAGGGGGAGAAAAGACACCATAAATTAGGTCAAATGCTCCTGAAAAATGCCAATTACTTTATATATAGCAGATTGCGCTCAGATGTCATTTAATCTCAGCTTGCCGTTGTCAGATATTAGCTGAAATTCCCTGCTTTGCTTCGGCTGCCATATTAAAGTGCCACGGATTCAATATTAATGAGACAGATGAAACAGAAAGAGACTAGGTTGGCATTTTCTGTGATAAAAGATACTTTGTGGCAGAAGAGCATTCATCTAAAAAGCATAAAGGATTGTTTCTCTGCTTGGAAATTACACACAATATACAGGAAATAAATGAAACCCTTCTCGAATGTAATTAAAAATTTTAATCTTCTGATTTTTATAAGCTAACAAAGGCATAAGCCTTGATTCATTGTTTCTTCTGTTAAAAACAACAACAGCGGCAAGTTGCATTACCTGGCCACAACTGGGGAAAGCTTCACAGATAAAATTGCTGACATACTATTTGAAAAAATTACTTCCCCACACACACACATCAGTGCCTAGACCCTGTGTCGGGCCGACTCAGAGGCAAAGAAAAATAAATCAGGGCGCAGAACTCTGCGACTGACCGAGAAAGAAAAGGCACAATTAGACCTGCCATAGCTCAACCAGGACGTGAAACAGATTTGGGGGAGGAAAAAGCAGCAGCCAACGGATGTGGTGGTGAAGCGGTGTGATTTACCACTACAGCAAGTCACCAGACGACTTGGCAAAATCCCTGCTCCTCTTGGGGTCTTGACATGAAGATTTGAGGACTGTGCATGTGTTCAGTCCCAGATGGCTGCGTTAAGCCGTATAATCACTGCTAGCATTTACAGCTAGCAATATACCTGCTCACAGTATGACGACCGTATCTTTTAGCTGTAAAAGCTGAGAATAAATGAGAAGTGTTTCCCGCTAATTCAGCAATTTCTGAAAGTACCAGTCTTGACATCTCAAACTAGGAACAAAACAAAACCAAAGACTATCGAAATATCATTAGCCATGCTGTTCCTAAGTTCATTCTGCAGACAGACAGGGAATTTAATTCTATCAATAAACATGAAAGGGAACAACAGAAAAAAGAAAATTCTTTCATCATATGAAGAAACAAGAAAAGGAAAATCCAACTACATTCATGCGCAACCTCTTCATTGGCAAGCCCGTACATTTCCTACACACATCTAGAAGGTGTGGGGTGATCCACATTACTGCAGAGAGATGCCAAGAACAAGCGTCAATGATCACCAGATATCTCCACCTCTCCAGGTTGCAAATTTCTTATTTCCAAGCTAGGCGGTTGCCTGCCAAATTTTGCCCCGGAACAATAAAATCAGGGCCGTCACCCTGCTATTCTTCATTCATTTGAAAGCTGCCAAAAGCTCCTAGGCTGACTCAGATTGGAGGAGATGGATTTTCACAGGGGCTAAAAGGAGAAGATTTGCGTGCTTCGTGACACAAAGATTTGGCTGTGGCTACAAGAGGGAACCTCTATCTGAAAGAATAAAAGCAGACTTGCAATACGATCTCCACCGCAGTTTGCGCTCTTGTACTTCACTGCGAATCGGTCACCGTGCTGCCCTGCCGAAGAGGGAAATACAAACTCGTGCTGTCACCGAGCGAGCCGTCTACCAAACTTGCTCCTCTCCCACCTCCATTTGCTTTATAGACAAAACCAGAGGCTGCCACCCCCAGACCATCAGAAACCTAATTCAAGCCACGTTAATGTGCTCGAGCAAAGCATTTCACACGCTTGGTGCATTCAATGCACGCCTGGAAAATGGATTCTGTGGAGTCTCTTGCTTACGCAGGACATGGTACTTTACTGTGCACCCAAGTAACCCCCGGCAAAACACCCAGACTTTGCAGAACACCTTCAGATCCACAAACAGACCCAAACAGTCCTGCAAATCATTTACAAAGATCCCCCTCGGGAGGCAAAACACTATTTCTCCCTTCCATTCCCATCATGTGACTGGGGTTAATATATTTTCTGAATGAACTACATGAGACGCACGCAGATTTCCAGAAAGAACTCACATTAGAACTGCTGCTGTGCACAGCAATCAGTTCTCAGGAGCCACTGGCAACACGGGAAACATCTGTGGCAAAACCAAAATGTTTCTAAAACAAGTCTTTTTCTATCAGCTTGCGCCAAGTATTCATGACCAGATCTGGTAAAGAAATAACCTGCAATTACAGTACTTCAGTAACATATTTCCAGCAGCCAGATCCCGTTTGAAAATAAATCTGGGATGCAGAAATGGTAACAGAAAATTCAATTAGATAACAAAGATCTAAAGAAGCTATAAGCTGAGATCAAAAAAACAAACAAACATAAAACCCCAAAACCCAGTCGTAGCCTGCTCTTTGCCATCACCTTAAGTGGGATGCTACCAAAGAAAACAAAAAGCCTGAGAAAAAGATTCAGCTCCTCCATATTTTCAGCAACTTCAAAAGCTCTGATTGCAAATTCAGATCCTAAGGCTACTTAGCCACTTTTCTAAACACAGGCACAGTCTTTTTTGGTTTTGGGGTTTTTTTTTTTACACATAAGGAGTCTGAGAGATAGCTCAAGACTTATCAAGTGCAGAGCTCAGCAAATTAATTGTACTCCTAGTGAAAAGGCAATAATGGCCTTTGGACCGCATTTCATGCCAACAGCGGGTATCGCTTATATCGGACGAGCAGACAGCGCAGCCACAGGGAGAAAGCTTGCAGAAGGGTTGGGTATCGCCAAAACCACGAGGAGCTTTTCCTCCTTCTCACGGCTTTTTCTCCACCACCGCATGCAAGGCCAAGTGGGCCTTGCCTACACCCGCATTAATCACACCTGCCCGAGCGGTGGATGAAAACAGCTCTGCCGACTCCTGCCGGTCCTGGCCCACCTACGTCTAAACCAGGCACCGCAGCCTAGAGGAGGGAGAAAGGCATCCAGATGTAATAAAGCAGCCAAGAAAAAGCATCTCCTATTCCCATCTCACTGAACGCATCACACAGCAGCAAGCAAACTAGCACTTATAATATAGGGAGAAAGAAGAACATTTGGGGTAAGTTTTTGTTATCGCTGCTCTTAGCCAAGACAAGACCCTGAACTTGGTTTTCTGCCTCTGATCTGGAGCATTCTCCATCAGTATTAATGCTGAATGCTAACAGCACCGTGGTGTTTGTCTGAACCATTATTACGCATCACTTATTACAGTAGGCTGGAGAGCTGTTCACAGAGCTGGAAGTGAAGGCAGCTACATAGCGTACCTAAAAAAAGCTTCAAGTACTATTGTGGGGCTTTTTTTGTTTCTTTTTAAAATCACCCGGTCACACCCAACTGTTCCAAGCTCAAACTGCCTCAGCATCTTTTCCTGCAAGAGCCCCTGTAGCTTATAGGACTGAAGCCTAGAGCCAAACCAAGCCAACAAAGAGGTCGCACAAGGCAGAAGCATTTGCCAGGCCAACAGAAGACAGCGTCTCCTCGGCATCTCTCCTGCAAAGCCAGCCACAAGCTACGGAGCAACCTCATGCCCACGCTCTCAGCATCACCTCGAGAAGAGGAGGCATACCAAGGGCACAGAGGGAGCGACAACCCTCAAATCTCTCTGAAGCGGGCAGTCAGTCAGGAAAGCCATCTCTCTCAGGGGCTGCAGGGGTGGGAAGGGAACATATAAAATATGCCTCAGCTCTGAGTAAATATTTTACTTCTCAAATTCATGCTGCTTACTTAATCAATCCCCATCATTATTTCAGAGGCCCTACTCAGACACTAAAATTGATTCCCTATGATCTCATCTACACAAAATAAGGATTTTTCCAAGTACCTCCATCAGATCCTGACTCCAGGTCAGCTCACTTGATGCTGGAAAAGCCAGAGGCCCCGAGCTTGCAGTGAGCCGGACACAGAGCACGCTCCACAACCGAGGCTGTGCTGAAAACAGGGCAAGGAGGAGGCAGGTTCCCACCATTGTTAACATCAACAGGAGCAACAAGAATTGTCTGAAAGAATTTCCTACTGCAAACAAGCCACCGAGGTGAATAAAGGAAATGAAGAGTTCACAAACTAAAATACTCAAGTCCTGCGTGCACCACCCAGGTCTGCTTCCCTGGCACAGACAGCTGAGCCTGGCCAGACCCAAAAAGCCACACTCCGCAGCTGAAAGCGGGCAAGGAAGCCAAAACCCACGTCCCGGCCACCTCTGCAGCCCCAGCAGTGCCACCCAAGCCCACAACATCCATCGCCGCATTCACTGGCGGGAAAACCCACAGCCCCGCGATGCTCCCTGGAGGATACCCGACAGCAGGGACAGCTCGGCCTGGCAGTTCACTTGGAAAGCGACAAGCTGCAAAGCAGCCAGGGCACTGCTGACCTGTGCCTGAAGCACAACAATCCACTCCCCATTCGAGGGTCCATCCCTGACTCGCCTCGGCCCCCAGCCTGTCTCAGCCTCAGCTCTCCACCTGCAGTAGCTCTTCTCCCACCCAGTCCCACCTTCGTCACTGAAGGCGACCAGACGCTCAGCTACCGAGAGCACAGCAACGCTCACGGAGCCAAGGCTCCATCTCCTTTCTTAGTGCTCATCTCACTGGCTAAAAGCAGTGGTCACGGTGGCCCTGCTCCACCCGCCAACACACACGGACGTGGCTTTCCAAAGGCGCTGCCCCACTGCCCTTGCTGACCCCGGTGGGTGCTGGTACCTCTGCTGCTCAGAGAAAGACAGAGCACGTAGAGTCTTCAGCTCCGCTAGCCCAGCTCTACCTTCTTGTCTCCCTCTTTCGTTCCCTCCCCTCCATGGATACCGGCAGTCTCTCACTATCAAGTATTTTTAAAACAGATGGAAGAATACACTGTGGTGTTCTAATCTCTTAGACAACGTTACCCATGGTTCCCACGTAAAATTTGTATTCCAGCGTCATTTTCCATCAATTTTTGTTTGACTTGGAGAGGAGTATACATTAGTCTACACATACGAGTAAACGTCAGTTTTGCTCCTTTAACTAGACCAAGCCACGAGTCTGTAAACATTTAGGATAAACAAATAAAGAGAAGGGTAGGGAGGCCAGAGCCCTCTTCCATGCTCCGAACTACCGAGAAACCAGCCAGCACTGGTCAAGATGCTGGTAGTTAACCCAGAGGAGGAAGGGGATCCCCCATCTAGCACATCTCAAGAGTTTCCAGACTGCAAGTGGCTTATCTCACACTGAGCCCAGATGACCATATGCATCCTTCCACTCTGATGCATGTTTAAGCATTCGCATGGCTTTCATCAGCTGAGAGGTCCCGTGGCGGCTCCCAGCACCAATCCTGCCAAAACTCTGCTTATGCATGCCTTACATTTACATACTGAGATCGGTCTCTATTAAGTCAAACGAAATTACAGGCAGTGCATTACACATGTGCCTCCACATCTGTGGGAGCAGGGCCTTAAAATGAGAGCCGCCCATCCTACCAAAACACGCCCTGCTCAGCTACAATTAAACACAGACACTTCAGAGCAGTTCGCTCAAGTCATTTTTTATGCATGCTTTTACAATTAACATAATATCCTGCCAGGACGTAAAAGGTTGTGACTCAGGAATGTTATCATAGTTTTAAGTCAAACTGACTCGCTTTTCGTTTCATTCCTTTTCTTTCCCCTTCCTTTAATTCTACCCCCATGCTCCTTCCAACAAGATGCATACCACTCAGGGCCCTTATAAAATATGATTATTAAGTTGAAAGCTTGATAAGCAAACGTTCATCAGCCTTGTCTTGCCCTACCATATAATTAACTATTTCTTCAAACTCCCTACCACCACCACCCCCCAAGCAACACAACAGCAGCATGCAAAGCGGTAGCAGAGAGGATTAGATAACAAGGGATACGAGATGAAACGCCCCCGACATCTACTGATTACCGGCCCACTGTCCTTTCTTCTCTTATCACCCCAAGATAAAACTCTCTTCTCCAAAAAGCACCTATTCTGGAGCACGAACGGTCTGCCCACCAGCTGCTTATGAGAAAGCTGAGTGCCCTCCCCCTTCGCTCTCCCACACGCACATGCTTCTTACGCTGAAGGACGCTTCATTCTGCAATCAGTCCCACTGGACCGGATTCAATGGCACACAATTATGAATTTGGTTTAACTGGTGTTAAACCCTCTGCGGATGCTGTTTTGGGATTGCTCAACCAAAAATGCGAGAGGCTGAGTAGCGGCACGGGTTTCATGTAACAACAGAAAAATAAAGCAAAACTCATACGCAAGAACAAACAGCTATCGCATCTTGCAACAAGCCACGTTCCTGAGCCTATTCATCTTGCGAGGTTGCTACTCGACACAAAGCGGAGCGGCTCAGCTTGGCAATACCCTTCAGCCTGCCCTAAAAACCAGCTCAAGTAGTGATTTCAATGCATCTTCTTAGACTGAAAGACAAAATTCCATTTCTAAGCATGCTTTAGAACTTAAGATCAAGGAATCGTTTCAGAAGCAGCTTTACAAACAGCTGGTATAATTTATAGGTATTCTGCTAACAAATATCAGCTTTTATTTTGCTTAGTAGCATAACTTCCCCACCTCCAGTAACACCATTAACCCCATCTTCATATATTTGTTTTGCCACATCAGAGGAACCATACAGCCCCGCAGACCCAGAAGTGCATAATAAAAGCCAAAACAAACTGTCTCATCCTGGTCACATCTTGAACACAGACTATTTCCTTATTATGAGAAGGAGCCACATTCGAGTCCTCCGCTCGTGGGCAACATCTGTTTTATTCGCAAGCACTGAAAAAGTTACCGGAATGTCGGTCAAGTCCCTCTCCCTCCTCCGGCCGACAACGCACAAAAGCGCATTCAGTCCGGTCACGGTGGAGTTTCATTCACGGTTCTGCAAGCTAGATGCAAGAGAGACTTGCTTTTTGGGAACAGCATCTGCTAGGTTTTGTAGCGGGTTTTTGTTTTGGTTTTTGGGTGTGTTTTTTCTTTTTTCCTTTCTCTGTGTGAAGGGGAAATCTTTTGTCTTTCTCAACATGGACGTAAAAAAACTCCCGGCCACCACGTCCCCAGAAAAACGGTCACGCTGGAAGATGCAAAACACGCGTGCCCCTCGGAAGACTCTCACGCCGGGATTTCCAAGCCCGTAGCCCGCCGCAGCCGAGCGCCCAAAGCCTTTCCCCGGGGGCTGCGGGCATTTCCCCGCCCGCCCGCCCAGCCTGTAAGAGGCGCAGCCTTCCCCACTCCCAAGTTTTCCCATCCATGGGAATCGGCAGGGCACGAACACCCGCGGCAAGTCACCAAACGCGGCCCCAGCGGGAGCAGCTCGGGGACCTCCGCCGGTGGGTCCCCGCTGCCCCGTGCGGCTCAACGCGAACGGCTCCGGGAGGAGCTGCCGCTGCCGCCGGCCCCGCTGCAACAAAGAGCCGCGGCCCCAAATCCGGGCGAAAAAGTTTTGCGCGGGTTCCCCCCGGCCCCGGGAACGGGCAGAGGCGGCGGCGCCCCGGCACGCCCGCCGCCCCCTCCGGCATCGCACCCCCGCAGCCCTCCGCATTACCTCCCGGGCGCTGCACCCCTACCGTCCCCGGCACGGCATCCCTACAACCCCCGGCACTGCACGCCGCCGTACTCGGGCAGTTCACCCCCAGCACCGCGCCCCTGGCATTGCATCGCACCCCTCCGTCCTCCAGCAGCGCAGCCCCCCGCCACCACTCCCCGCCGCCGCCGCACCCACCGCCGGTCTTCCCACGGCCACGGCCATCGCGGTGCAGTGCGCTGCGCTCCCCGGCCCGCCGCCGCCTCCTCTGCGCTGGCTGCTAGGACGGCAACATGGCCACCCGGCGGGGAGGGCCCATGCGCAATGCAAAGGGGCCGGGCGGCGAGGCGGGACCCCCCCGGCCCTCCCCCGGGGCCGCCGGGGAGCGCGGGCGGGCGGGCGACGCGGCCCCGGCCGGCTGCAGAGCCGCGACCTCTCGGGGAACCCCGAAAGCAGGCTGGAGCCCCGGGGGGCTGCAGCAGGACTGCAGTCAATCCCCAGCAGTAATTGCAAGTAATGCCTCTCTTGGAGAGCCCTTCGGGGAGGGGCCGCGCCGCTCTGCCCCACCGGCCCGGCTGGCCCGGGGAGGGGGAGCTCGGCCTGCTCCCTGCCCGCTCCCCCCCAGCCGCGCCGCTTGTACCCATCCTCTTCACCTGAAAGCGTCACTCCGACTCTGGCAGCCCCGCAGCGATGGGGAGACAGCTGAAAGCCAAGAGACTGATCTGCTCCAGGTGTGCCGCTGCAAAGAGACGGCCAAGCAAGGCACTGGCAAGGTCCTCCTTCCCCCGGTTCGGTTAAGAAGGAGGACGGGGATTCGGCAAAGAGATATTTCTAACAGGGAGTCAGAGGGGAGCTCCCACAGCTGGGGCTGATTGCCAACAGAAGTCCCTAATGCCCCCCATGCAGTAACGCAGAGAGCAAAGCCAGGCACCTTATTCCTTGTGTTTCACAGAGCTGTCCCCTCCTGCCAAACACAGCCATGGTCCCTTTTCAAACAAATCCGGTATACCAAACAACTGCCATGGTGACCAGTTCCTCTCCCACTCCGGTAAGTGATTTCCAGGAATAAAATGAAGCACAGCTGGCTCCTTGCTGCTCTACCTGGCAAAACGCTTAACATCCCCTTGTTAAGCATCACATCCCTTTACCTGCAAATGTGGGAGTCTTAGGGCTAAATTCACCATGTCTGCTCACGAGTCCTCAACCAAGGCAGCAACGAAGGAAGGGCCCTGCTGGGTAGGGTCCTGCAGCGTTTTGCAAGGCACAAAACCCCAAAAGGCTACCAAAGACAGACCGCGTTCGCCGCACACACGAAGGAATGTGTTGAATCACAGACGTATCAGAGCTACACCCTTACGGAAACATCCACCAGATCAAATAAAGCCAAGATGATAAAGGCTGAGAGCACCTCCTACAAATAAAAGACCCCAAGTATTAAGTCACTAGACCTCTGTGGCACACTTACCATTTGCACACCCTTCAACCTAAGGCTTTTACCTTTCACTCCAAGATCCATTTTTGTACTGCTATGAAGAAACACATGGGTGTTCACAAAGGGCTACAAAGTCCAAGTATTTCCTTCCTGCAGCTCTTCTTATCATGTTTTGAAGGACTCAGGAGCTGGTATTTGAGAGTGCTCACCCATGCCTGCCCCCAGAGTGAACAGGAACAAAAGGAAGTACACGAGCACTACCTGGCACTGCTTCACACCTGGGCTGAGGATCTGCACCTGGGGCAGCAGCCCTTAACGGGGCACAGGAGCAGCCACCATTAGAAGAGCTGCTACACCAAAAAAAGCTAATGGGGTTTCTCCCAGTAAAATTTTGCAAGCATAGTTGACACGCTGCTTTTATTATGCTAACGTGTTAGGCGTTACTGCTAATACCCCAGGGAGGCTGCTATAATAGACTCGTGTTCTTGCTCTTGTAGCAAATTCCTCCTGCATGCACGGCTCCAGGTGAGGAGGTGCTGAGTGTGCCTATACTGGGAAATGTGCTCGGACCAGTGCAGCCCCTAGTGGAAACCCGATGATCATATCTGAAGAGTTGCCCTCGTTGCACCTGTGGGTGAGGCAGACATAGCTTCCCCTTCTCTGAATTAGAGGCATGAGCGATACTCCTGCATCAGCGTAACTTAACTAACGCAAAGATCTTCTGCGTGTGCACAACCCTAATGTGACTCACCCTGTCCCTCCTTGGCGCGAAGCTGGGAGAGCCGTGGCCGAGTTTTCTCTGCGATAGTCATGCATGCAGACCTTCCTGGGTATGGCTGTTCACGCTGAAAGAGCAGGGGGGGAAAAAACCGCAATGTCAAGACAAAGAAATGTTCTGCAATCTTTCTAGATCTCAGCTAGCGTAGTTCCTTGCATTCCTAGTGTTCAGCGTGAAGAAGCAGACCCTTAGCTCTTGAAAGTTTCATAAGTGCTGCTAACAAATCGGTACCCGTGCAAAGGGAATTGCCAGTCCCTCCTTCTAGAGACCCTGTGGGAACTGTTTCTGTTTTTCCAAAGCTGTTTTGCATAATTTTGCAGATAGGGCACAACGATGCTTTAACCACCTTTTGTGTCATTTTCTCATGGGATGAGAAAATACCCAAGCATACACAGAACTTGGGTTAACTTAGCTCGTCTTTGAAAACAAATACAGGTACATAGCTCCCGAAAGGCAACATCTTCTTGCACAATAGGAAGCTACAAGACTAAGTGGTGAGATTTTTATTTTTTTTTTTAATGTTGAAGTAATGCTTGATCCTACCTCCACTTTGTGATTAGCACTACTCACAACTTACTCAAATTTCACCCAAAGAATCAAGAAACCTGCTGTGTCCTGAACTCCCAAAGAGGGCGAGACCCCGCCTAAGTTCAGCCATTCGGAAGACTCCTACCCGCAACCAAAAGGGACAGATTTGCAGACAAGGTAAATCATTCGAGCATTAGGGGAAACAAGAGTCTCTTTAAACCTCTTAGCGTGAAGCAGACGACAAAGCAAGTCCAGGTAGCAGGGCTGTGCTTCTCCTTGCCTGCATGCAGCATTATACCTCCTTAATCCCAAAATGTGATTTGCAGCTCAGGCTGTCAGGGGAGAGACGCGTTGCAGCATTTGGTCTGCCTCGGAATCAACGCGAGCGACTCTTTCAGCAGACTTCTGCATCTGCCTACAAAGGGTATCGACAGAGAATCATAACCAAATGGGTTACGACCAACTGCCATATTACTGGCCGTTATCTGAGCTATCCGGTAAGCAACACATTTCCAGCCAGTAGCGACTGTCAAGCGAGACGCGTTAGTTTAACCCACTGCACTCGAACAAGCTCAGTGAGGCTTTTCCAACCTCAGCAACGCGAAAGCATCGCCGTTCAGCGCCGGTCTCGGTCCTGCAGGTCCTTCAGCAGTCACTTGAAGTTACCTGAGTGTTTCGCTAACTTCATGAAAAAAGTTTACAGGGGGAGAGCTGACATTTCTCTGTAAAAAAACCTCTACTTTCTTAGTCAAAGCTAAGCTTATAGTAAGCAAGATAATACTTCCAAGGGTGTTTAAATGACAATATGATATCATGGAAAGCCTCCTGCTTACGCTTTAGTCCATTAAACCAAAACAACACTTTCACAGTAGTGTTGTCATTTGCCACTGTTGTTTACTCGGATTGTTTATCTTCACAATCTACCCTCCTCTCTTATTTGCGATCATATATATATATCATTATGCTCCATTCATTTCACTGCAACCGCTGCCACTGAGAGCGTGTTGCTATCAAACGCAGTTGTGACTGCAATTCAGGGTTCATCAGAGGAAGAGCGAGAAAGGTATTTATGCCTCAAAGAACTGTATCAAAAGCATGTGCAAAATGGTAAAATATTAACACGAGCCTTACCCTGTTCCCAGCACCTGCACCCTACTCAGATGAACACCACTGACGGGATGTAGCCACACTCTCCTACAGGATACACCCAAGGGAAATCCAAAAGCAAGGTGTGGCAGGGCACGCAGCGCAGTTTCTCTTGCCGTGCCACCCAAGGACCCACATCTTGGCACACTGGAAGACTTTTCTGATACATTGCCTAAACTGTAACTTCTAACCTAGAAACTTGAGAGTTTCTCTTAGGGCTGCTCCCACCACTCCAGACGTTACAATTTAGCAGTCCTGCAGCTCCACAGTCACATTTATCCCGCAAACCAGCACAATAATGTACTACGGCAGACACTAACGGTTCGGAGTCAACAATCCAAAAGCGCGGACCCGTGTAGCTTGCTTACCTGAGAGCAACAGGGCCGCACGCATCCACTCTCGCACGTGTTTGCAGGGTCTGAACCTTAAAAGTTATCCTAAGATTTTGTGTTGCCAAAACAGAAACCGCAAGCCTGTACGCACCATCTCTTGCAACCTCTGCCCGGGGTTTGTGAAGGTTGCATACGCTTCTGGGTTTGCGGCAGGCTGGAGCTGATATTCCAAATATTTATGGATACCCAGGAGCCTGCAGTAGAGAGAATTTCTGAAGCGTGACTTAGGACCTGAGCCAGACTTCTTCAGAGCCAGCGAGCCCATATCGAGCTCAGTCCCTCCATGCCTCTGTTCCATGACCGTAAGACAGAAAAAACAGCACACCCTCTTTCCCATGCTTTCTACCCACTGTCCACTCCCCAAACTCCTCGGGGCAGGGTCTGTCATTTGTTTGGCGTATACAGGGCACGTTGCCCACTGGGCCACCGATCTGACGTATCCCTCTCAGCTGTAATGTACACGCTCACGATAATAGCATTAGCAGTACAGAACAACATTAGGTCCCCACTCCAGTACGACATGTGTCCAACCTACACAGTATAAAAACAGAGATGATATGAGATACAATTTGACTTCAGGCACTCTTGGTATTTGTGTGTGGTTATCGTACATGGCTACAATCCCACGCACTTGTAATAACAGGTACCCTGAACCGCAACACATTCATGTATCTTTATCGCCGATGTTCCTAAGTCACAGAATCACGGTTCAGGTTGGAAGACACCTCTGGAGGTGGTCTGCTCCAGCCCCAGCTCAGGCAGGGCCCTGCAGAGCGGGATTGCTTCCAGCGGAGCTTAGAACGTCCCTGAGGACGGAGACCACAGCCTCTCCGGTCAACCTGCTCCAGTACTTGACCACCCTCACTGACAAAGAGTTTCTCTTCACACACAAATGGAATTTCTTGCATTTTGATTTGTGCCCATAGCCTCCTGCCCGTTCACTGACATAACGACTGATAAAGTGCTCTTTCTCCTCACCCCACGCCCGCAAATTAACCTCGCACTTCTCAGTGCACTAGCAGGGCTCCTCCGGCCCCTCCACCCTGCTCCCCTCCTTCTCGGCCGCCGTTTCTCACGGCTGTCGCCCCAACCGCGCAGCCCCGCGGGCCGCCACCCCGGGCAAAGGCAACCGGGGGGTGGCAGCCCGGCTGCGAAGGAGGAGGAAAAGGAGGAGGCGGAGAGGCCGGCGCGGCAGGAGGCGGGTTTCCCCGCCGCGGCAGCGCCGCGCACCTGGCTGCAGCGCCGAGCACCGACGTGCGGCACCGAGCCGGAGTACCCGGAGCCAGAGTACCGAGAGCCGGCTGGCGCGGAGCATGGCGCGGGAGCTGAGCCAGGAGGCCGTGCTGGACTTCCTCTGGGCGGCCGGGGGCCGAGCCCCCAACACGGCGCTGCTCCGCCACTTCCAGCGTTTCTTCCGCGACCCGGCGCTGACCGAGCAGCAGCGGCGAGAGCGCCGCGAATACTTCAAGAGCCTCGTCAATTCCCTGGCCACCGTCCACCCCGCCGCCGCTCCCGGCGCCTCCAAGGACATCGTCCTCCGCCGCAGGTACCGCGACCTCCTCGATGAGGAGCTGCCGCCGCCGGAGAAACAGAAGGAGGAGGAGCAGAAGATGGAGCCGCCGCCGCCCCGACGCGACCCCGACCGGCGGCGCGGTCCCCCAGGGGAGGCGGCGGAGAAAGGGCAGCCCAGCGGGGGGCGGCCCCCGGGGGCCGTCGTCGCGGGGGGCTGCGCCGCCCGGGGCCGCGGCGGACTCTGCTGTGAGTGCCGCCGGGCGCGCCGCGCTGCCGCCGGCGCCCCGCCGGGCCCCGGGACGCCGCCCCGCTCCCGCTCCCCGCCGCCCCCCGTGCAGCCGCCCCCGTACCGGACCCGGCCGTTGTCCTCGGCCCCCTGGGCGCTGCACCCCGACGGGCCGCCCCGCTCCCGGCTCCCCCCGGCGCTACCGTCGGGTCCTGGGGCGCCAACCCCCGCTGGGCCGTCCCAGTCCCGATCGCCGCAGCTGCCTCCCGCCGGGCCGCCCCCGTACGAGACCCTGCAGCCGCCCTCAACCAGACCATCCCGGTCTCGGTCTCCGCCGGGACCCGGGGTGCCGTTTCCCACTGGGTCAGCCCCGTTCGGGTCCCGGCCACAACAACGCCCTAGAGAGCTGCCCCCAACCCAATCCCTGCCGCCGCGCCCCCGGGTGCCGCCCCCTAACAGGCTGCCTCAGCCCCGGTCTCCGCCACAGATCCCCGCCGGGATGCCCCTACTGAAGGCCCCACCACCCTCAGAGGGCCCAGCGGTAAAGCCCCCCACCGGTCCATCCCAGTCCCCACTGCCATCATCGTGCCCCAGGGTGCTGTCCCCCACCGACCTGCCCCCATCCCGGTCCCCACAGCCACCCTTCGCCGAGTCACCCCCAGCCCGGTCCCTGCCATTGCTGTCCACCTCAGGGGTGCTGCCCCTGTCCTGGTCCCTGCAGACGCTCCCTGCCAGCTCCTCCCCATCCCCACCACATCTATCAGGCCCAGATGTGCTACCCTTCACCAGGCTGCCCCCATCACAGTCCCGGTCCCTGCAGCAGCTTCCCACCAGGCCATCCCCATCCCCAACGAGGGGATCCAGGGTGCTGACCCCAAATGGACCAACCCAATCTCAAGCCCTGCTGCTGCACCCATACCAAACCCTGCCACTGCCATCGGGTCCTGGGGTGCTGCCCCCCCCCCGGCCACCCCCATCCCAGTCCCCAGCACAGCACCCCACCCAGCCACACCCATCCCCATCTCTGCAGCTGCTCCCTGCCAGGCCACCCCGATCGCAGTCCTTGCTGCCAGCACGGGGCCCCACAGGGCCCCAGGCCCCCAAGAGCAGTCGCCCAGCACAGCCGCCCATCTTCAGGAGCATCAGGTGCCAGCTTGCTTTGCTGGAGGTGCAGGGCATCACCCCATCACCGCCAGATGACTGTGGGCAGCAGCCCCGCACAATGACCTCCAAGAGCTTCCCTAGGAATGTCTCAAGCCGGGGGCTGTCGGTGCCGCTGGGGCAGCGGGAACACGCCTGGCTCGTGGCCATGTCAGCAGGGTGCTGGGCTCAGGTGCGAGGGCTCTTCCTGGAAGAGCCGGAGCTGGCCCTGCATCGGGACTTCATGACAGGCTTCACAGTCCTTCACTGGCTGGCCAAGCACGGCGATGGGCCAGGCCTGCAGGAGCTGGCAGCGGCGGCACGGCAGGCTGGGCTGGCCTTGGATGTGGATGCCCGCTCGGGCTGCGGGTACACTCCGCTGCACCTGGCTGCCATACACGGCCACCAGCTTGTCATCAAGGTGCTGGTGCTGCAACTGGGGTGCCAGGTGCAGGTGCGGGACGGCAACGGGCGACGGCCCTGGGAGTACCTAGGCAGCTCCACCTCGGGGGAGATCTGGCAGCTCCTGGAGGCACCCCGAGGCACGATTATGTTCCCCACGCAGCCCCTGGCCCGCACCGTGTCATCTGTCAGCAAGGTCTCGCCGTCCGCCGGCAGGGCAGCGCTGCCTGCCTGCCTCAGGCCGCAGCACGGCCGTGGGGCGGCATCCCACCGAAGTGGCAGTGAGAGTGACTAAGACACAGCTCCCTGGCAATCCCTGCCAGTGGAGATGGGACCTCGGTGGCCGTTCCGCAAGAGGAAGCCAGGCAGGCGGAAAAAAAGCTGTGAAACCGATTGAACCTATTGAAGAATGTACTCTTAAATTAATCCAATGAACCGTTGTCTGAGCCTCTCTGCCCTCCCTCCCATTTCTTGCTTTACTGCCAGTGAGAAGATGCAATGACTCCGCTGGAAGCACATCCGAACCCTTGGTAGGAAAGTCCTACGCACCCTACAGGGTGGGCACCAGCTGCTGCATGCAGCCACAATCGCCAGCGTTAGGGGGACCGTGGGTTGGGGGTCTCCGAGTCTGACGTGAAGCTCTCAGCCTGGTCCCAACCAGGGCAGAGCACTTGTTTTTGCTTACAGCAATAGATAGTTGTTGGTTCTGAGGTTTGCAAAACACTTGTTTACACTGCCTAAATTCTGGGGACTAATTAAGACTACATCCCTTTTTAATCCCAGCAGATTAAGGACAGAGTCCTGCTTTTAACGATGCAGCTGATCAAGGTCCAGCCTTCCAGCAAGTCCTCAGAGAGCGACTGGCTGTGGCAGAGGGCGGCCGCTTTCGGGGAGAGCCCCGAGTTGAGGAGGGTGTAGCACACCCACTCCATTTCTCAGCCCGTCTTGCCCACTAGCCTGTGCGGAAAGGAATGCAGGGCAGCACCGCAGCCCTACTCCTCCCCAAGACTGCCCCAGGCTGCCCGGCAGCACCGATACCGCCCCCTCCTTCCTGCACCTCCAGTCCCTTTCCTCACATCACAGGACTAGGAAGTGGTACCCACGTTGAGGCCAGAGCCCCGTTCCCATGCCTGGGGATGGAAAGCATTGCTGCAGGAACCCGAGTTGGGCAGAAAAGGAGCTGTGCTGCGGTACAGTTCCCAGGCTCGTAGGGGGAAAGCAGTTTCATAACCAGAGCTGCATTTGCCCAGAGACCCCAGCCCTAAATTGCCTCGTAAGTGTTTATGTGATGGGAGTGAGTGGGATTGGGGGTCCAGGAAAGGGGAGAGACATCCCATGCACTAATTCTGGAGAAATTAAAAATAACTAGCTGGCTTTAGGAATCTCACTGGATTATGTGGGTCCTATCATGAACTCCGCTTTCTGATTTAGTATAAAAGAGCTTCTAAACAGTAAAAAAATACAATAGGTTAATCTTGCACCTGATCTGACTCTCCTGTAGATGCTTTACGAAGGCAGGAAGAGAGCTAAGATAGATGAGACAGCAGAACATCCCTGTCTGGTCAATGCTCCCGCTGCTGGGTGAACGCAGATATAGGACCAGTGGGTGTCAGTGCTTGTGAAACTAGGGCTGCTGGCTCTGCTTCAGCAGGACACTTCGGGGCAGACCAGCGCAGTAGGTGGGACCGCTCATGGATTTGAGGCATGTGTCTAAATGCCTGTAGTTTCGGGGAGGAATGGGAATCAGGGCAGCAGAACCTGACCCTTGCATAACACGCATACTGGGGAATGCCTCGAGTACTTGCTCAAGCACTAATTGAGGTCTCCGCTTTGCTTTGGTTTATTTGAGGGAGGAACTCTTTCCTGCACAAGGGAAGCGACTCTGCCTCACTCTGTGGCCACAAAAGATTGTGGCCTTTTCCCAGCCTGGTTTTCTCCTTTCAGAGGGGAAAGACCTCAGTAAGCCAAGGCCGTGTCATGTGAACAATCATTCCTCTCTGAGAAGACGCCACTAGCTTGAACTCATAAGAAATTCAACTCTGATGTGGGCTCTGAGCTATTGACATGGACACCTAGAGGGGCCCCCAGGGCTCCCCCACGGCAGAAGAAATCCAATTTATCTTCCCCCTTAGATCCAGCTAGGGGTTATACCCTAGATCAGCACAAACATGCAAAATGGCTGTTGCCTGGTAAAATGTCAGTCTCTTCCACCAGCTTCAGAGCCGCTGCCACCGTTCACAACACGCACCAGACTCCCTCAAGCTTTCCACGAGCCTCAGCTAGAAGCTCTTAAAAACAACCTGTAGACGGGGGTATCAGGGATGCCACCAGAGCCTTCACGTACAGCAAGCTTCAGGGAACAAAGTGCAAATGAAATAACTTTGTGTGCTGACTAAAGCTGTCTGGTGGGGAACCTACTTTTGCTCCACAGCCATCTACAGTTTCCAAAGAATAAGGTTTTCCCTTTACTCTCTCCAGGGTTGCTAAGACAAAGACTGAGACGGACAGCGTTACCTTGGGATTCTCATTTTACAGCCTTTCCATGACCCTTCTCTGTGACGCAAAATCTAAGCAGCGCTCTTTTTCTGCGTGCTGTTGCGGACCTTGTCTGTCATCTTTTTCAGAGCAGTTTTCTCTCCCTAGCAGTATTTAGTTCAGCAGTCTAACAACAAGTTGTGAAAACAGTTTGTGACAACTGTTTGCTCGCCTGTTGAGATAACACAGACAAGCTGCTTTCTCCAATTTTTAAATTATAAAGCAACTCTTAGTTCAAAGAAGTCTGGAACGGCAAAAATCTTTCCCTAGTGGATCAGTGTGCCGTCACTCCTGTTTGTCACCCTAGGATTACTTAGGAGTTCTTGGACTGCTAACGCTAGTAATAGTGCACAGCTCCTACACCACACTTGTAAAAAGCAATCGGTCACTGCTTGTGGGAATAACCACTCTTTTAACCCACGGAAAGCCTCATCCTCCAAGCTTTCTGTTGGTGAAATAAGCAACAGGCAGGGTAAAATCCACCTCCAGCCAGCTGTGGAAGGCAGGGCCAGATCTTTCATCAGCCATGCCTGGAGGAACCGCCCTGGAGCATCAGGCAGGGGCGATGCAGATGCCATAGGTCCAGTGCCCCAGGAACAATTCACCCCTGGCTACCCACACACACAGCCTGAGCATCTCCGTTTCAAAGCGCTTCTGACCTCCTTGCTACTTACTCATCAGCCTGCCTGGCCCCTTCCACACCCTGCACACTGCTGTTTCCTCATTGCAGGTGGACGTCACACCCAATCCAGGCATCTGATTTTGCACCACCCTGAAACACAGGACATATCAGGGATTAACGCACAGCAGGACTCTGCCCTCTCCTCTCACTGCTTTTGAAAACACACCTCCCACTTGATGGCTGATGATGACAAAGTCCACCCCTCTGTTCTCCAACTCTTATCTCTAACCAACTGCTTTGTACTCCAAAAGCCACGTCCTTCAAAGGAGCGGGGTGCTTTTTCACACGGTAGCCTTTACCCATCACCTACTGTTGAGCCCGTGAACTCCAAGTTCTGTTAAAGGTAACCCTCAAAGCACGCTACCCCGCTTTTCACCGCCTCCCTGGCACACGCTTCCGCACCCACTCATTAGACTGCTAAAAGCCGACAGCACAGCAGAGCTGGATCTTGATTTGTGCAGCTTCTGTTAAGAGCTCAATCACCTTCCCAAATTGTGGCTCTGATTAGACTCATGCTACAGCCTTTACTAATCCAAGTTGCACAGGTGAGCCAGCAGTCTGATGCTATCGCTCAGCTATTAATGAAGTCTCTTTCTTAGTCACCATCCTTCTCCTGTGGGGTCTGTACCACTTAAGCCAAATAGAATGGCTTTTTAAACCACAAGAGTTTGCAAAACTAGTGCTTAAACTAGCAATCATTTATGCTGAGTGAGGTAAACCCAGCACAAAAGTGGGACCGTATTAATTGGAATTCCATTTTTTGGTAGAGCTATTCTTTGACAACATGAAGCTCCTCTCATGCAGGAAATCAAAGCTTTCAATCCGAGAGAAGCTTTCCATCTACAAACACCCCAAAACGTACATTAAGCTTCCCAACCTAAGAGCAGCAAGTTGGTAACAACTTGCCATTGTTTTGGTTTTTCACAAGCTGCTGGACAAGGACCAAATGCCAGAGCCAGGGTGGGATCCCTGCTCAAACAACCCAAGAAGCTTTCATGCAATTAAAAAAGCAGATAAGCAATACAGCAGAACATTGCTAACTTGAGCTAATGGCCAGGACGTCCTTCGTATCACAGCGCTTTCTCAAACAGTGAGAAAGAGAACTTGTAGAATTTAAAATAAACCCACACTGAAGAGTCCGTCACACAAAATGCACTTGTTTCTACTGTGACAAATGCCATTTGACTGAAATAGTTTATACACAACTCCACAGTGAGAAGAATGTCTTGCACACTTTTAACAAGTAATGAGACAACACCAATTGCTATTAAGTCTTGTGAAAGCTAGAACTTCTCATGACTACACGTACTGCAAATAGTACCAGATGGTAGGTTAACATGGTACGGTTTACAAAAAGAAAAAACCCAGTTAACTGTACAGTTTCCTCCAGCCTAATTTTCACCATTAAAGTTAGAATTGTTAGCCCTTTCGGGGAAAAAAAATATTACCTTTGAAAACTGGGTCACGCTGGAAAACAACAGAATTCTCAGTTTAACTAAGTTAATACCCCTCATCCCTAATGTGAAGCTATTTAAGAAAACAAAACTTGTTTTACAGTTAATAAAAAGAGAGAAAAAAGTCTTAAGATATGACCTTAAAATATCCTAGTAAAAATATTCAATAATAATATACAAAAGAAACAACCAAACCACTTTTTTCTCTTTTTTAAGCACATATGGAAAAAAAAATTATTAAATTAACTTACTTGCCTTCTAAAATAAAAACTATCAGAACAAACAATAGTAGTAGCACCTCAACAACTTCTAAGAGTACTTAAGAAACTTCTTCCCTCCTCTATACTTTCCCACTGAAAACCATAATTCCCACACCTGAAAAAAATAATTGTCCCTATCCCCTTATATAGCCTCAGTGCTGGGCGAGACCTGCTTAAAAGGAGGCTGGGAAAGGCTTAGTTCTTATCACACATAGTTTCTTTTTTCTGAGCTAAGAGTCGTCTTGGACTTTTTTTGGAAAGCAGCATGGTGGTAAGGCAAGAAGGAGAAAAAAAAAAAACTAGGTGTTTTTCTGACTCTTGTTTTGTAGCTGGGGGAATATGTTTGCGTGTTACTTGTGTTAATTTTAGAGAAAAATAATTGAAAAAAGTCATTATAATTTTACCCTACTTCTAGGAAAAGCTTAAAAAAGTTAAAAACAAGGATAGGATCTTTTTAGTGCAAAGTATTTAACTGTTGGTTTCACAGAAACAAGTAATGAAAAGGAAAGGAATGCTTTAAAAGCCACAAGGGAAACAAGTAAAAGAAAATATTACAAAGAACAGAAAATAAAAAAACCTTAAGTTTTTCTTAAGAGGAAGTGAGCTGGGAAAAAGCAGTGCAGTTCTTTGCATGACCTAAGGGGTGGTTTTGGGTAATTCCAGGAGAAGTATTGCAGCCTTCTGTGGGTTAGCACTTAAATGCACAAAGTGCTATGGATAGGAGGCCTAGTGCTGAGGCACCCTTGTGTTAAACACCTGATTATGGCAACTTTTAGTGCAGCAGCTGCTCAAAAGAGACACAGATGGCTGATCTTGCATGGGTTATGCTTTTTTCCTTAGAGCAGTTAAGTTGATCTGGTAGAGCAAACCTTTTTTCTGGATGGTTTAAATAAGTTTAAGACCATAGTACTCTAAATCTGTATTGGACCTTAGCAACATTAATCTTTTTCAGAAGTCATAGTTTCTGTTGTGAAGGAAACACCCATTATAACTACTCAGAGTTCCTCCACATACTATGTCAGTCTGTAGGGACTAGCCTCAGTTTGCATTTGTAATGCTGCCATGGGAAGCAAGGACCAAAATCCTTCAAGATGTGTCATAGCAGCTTCCCCCTTGCTGCTGGGCCTCTGTCAAAATAGTTATTGGTTTAAGTCTTTTCCTTCAGTTTTCCTGAGACACAGCTCTAGGCTTCAGGACTGTTCTGATGAATCTGATACCAGAAGAGGTGCTTTATGGTCTTTAATGTAGCCCAGAATGTTCTAGTGAAAGTGGGGATTAGAAGAATTTGCCTTAATGTGTGTCTCAGGCTGGGAATCTCATAATAACTCAGCAGCGAACAAATATGTTTGCACGGCCAAGCAGAGAGCAGGTGTTCACAGGTTGTCCAAAGTCCGCATGGGAGTTGCGTGCCACTGGTAAATAGAAGAGCTTGTTTAGGGGAAATGGAGAGGCCTCGAGTCTCGCTTGCAGAGAGGACAAGAAGTACTTCTCTGGCCTTAATGAGGAGTGTTATTGCCACAGGGATGCAGAGCTGTGCTCCTCCAGGAACAAGCACTTTTCCCTCCTTATGTCCCCAGTGTTTCTCCTACCACCTGATGATGGAATCTGAAGGGCAAGGGTGCGGGCTGCTCTCTTACCAGAGGTAAATGAGGGCATGGGCCTGCAGCCTTTGTCTGAAGGGCTGACGGCAGCCTTGCAGTTTTGGCCCCCGTCCTTGGCCACCAGGAGCCAGCGCTTAGTACTGTGTGATTTGCCTCTTCTCCTGGCCCTGGAACAAAATGGGGAGCTGATAAGGATGAGGGCAGGGTTTGTCCTCAGAGCCAGGTGGTTTGCAAGCCTGCTAGTGGCTAGGGAAGACAGCGGAGCTCCAGAGCAAAAGCCCAGGGGAAAAGCAAATGCTGCTGCAGCCTGCAGGGCTTCGGTAGAGGCTATGCAGAGCTTGGGGATGGCAGCGATCCCTCCCCTGTACCATCACTGGTTTTTCTTCTGCTGCTTCAGTCTCCCTGAGACTTTACCCAAGGGAAAGCCTGCCTGTCATTGTGGATTGCTTCATAGCCCTGCCTGGCTATGCCAGTGCGTCTGGTTCAGCCCACATGTGCAGCCACGTACACAGGCTGGGCGACGGAGGTGGGACCCTGTGCTGGGACCCTGACTTGACCCCCAAAATAGCACTACACCCTATCACCCCATGGCTGAGTGAGGCCGTGCCCCTTACCCAGTGTCTGTGCTTGTGCCAAGTGGCACCAAGTCACCCCAAAGGCAGGAAGACCTTTGCTAGGCATGTGCAGGATATTACTGAAGAGTGTAAAATGCAAATACAAACAAACACCGGAAGGAGATTGACTGTTATATATGGAAATGTACCCAACAGTCCAACTGCATTAGGAAATATCTTGTTCTTTTCCTAGATATCTCCTTGTATTAAAATACTTAATCAACTGAGTTTCCAGCTTTGAGTCATAACATCAGTGGCAAACAAGGTAAATCCTGAATCTTGTTTTAGCATATTTTTTGCTGGAGGTTTGTAAGCCACAAGCCTGTTAACTTGTATTTTTTCTCCCCATCTGAGTGCTGGTCATTGCCATCCATAGGCAAAGGCAAGGAATGTACCACAGGGCTAGGAGTCACTAGTTGTCAGCAAACACAAGAAGCTGACAAAACCCATCAGAAATCCATATAGATAAAGCCTGTTTTCTGGAGAGAGGGGATGAGCAATGTTGTTTTGTAACATATAGTATGTATATGTCAAAACACATCTGTTGACAGAAAAAGATGAGCCACTGCATGGCACTGTACAAAGTTGTGCATCGCAGTGACTAGATGCAGCTTAAGTATTTTAGAGGGAGGGGGGGAAAAAAGCAGTGGAATGCTCTTGCCAAGGCAGGGCAGCTCCCAGGCAAGAGGCTTTAATAAATACCATCTACAGGAGGTCAGTAAGCCTGGCAGTCCTGCCTCGAGGTTAAGAAGCACAGATGGGCATAGTCAGGGGGAGTTGCACACTTTCCTTTGCATAAACAATAGAACTGGTTTAGTCATCTGCTGAATGGCATGCTCAAGGGAAATGCAGATCTTTCAGTTCAGCAGTTATTTGCATCTGATTAGGATTTTTTGTCTCTGGTTTATAAATATTGAATAGAGGATTTAAGCAAACATCTTGACTCTTCCCTCTCCTTGGTTTCTCGTTGCTGCCTCACATCAAGCCCAAGATTGCTGTTCCTCATAGTGCTTGCCTATTGATTTAACATTGGATGCATTTTTAGCTGCCGGGTGGTCTGTGTTGGAGGTGAGCAGCAGCCAGTCATGGATCTGTACGTCCGTGCGTCAGACGTAGCATCTGTAAAGTCCAATTCTTCCTGCCCGTGGCCAGAGGGGAGGACAGACGTAGTGGTGCTTCCCTCGGATTTTGGTATTGTCCAGACTTTGGCAGGTGTGCTGCTTGTCTGGCCCTGGGCTGAGATTTCCAAAGGTGCTGTGGGATTATGTGCAGTCAAGCTTGGTCAGATGGCTGTTTCTGCTCTGGTGCTGAGCGTGCCTTGCTGCAGACTCCCCTTTACCATGGGAGGGCAATGCCTTAGACTATGCCTCGGTGGAGTCTGCCGCCTTTTGCTGACTAATGTGGTGGCGGCTGCATTAAGGTAGCCAGTTATGTTTGTGCTCTCCCGTGGGACTTGAGGGCATGCTACAGCCCATGTCATGAGTCACGCTCTCCCAATTTCCTGCTGCTTGTCAGTGTGAGAAATCCTGTCTGCCCTCCTTTTCCCTTGCATCCTCTGGTGCCCAGGGCTCCCCACCACTGCCTCATTTCATCATGCTGTGGCCAGAATTTTTTTATGGACTTGTCCAACAACTGCAAGCGAGAGCACCACAGCCTTTGGGGGATTTAGGAGCACGGTTTCTGATCCGCCCACAGTGCTTGGTAATGATGCTTTTGCTTCCAAGCAGAACTCACGGAACTGCCGCTTGTAAGCGTATTTCTGAATGTGCGTGCGTGTATTTCTAACTGGCTCTTGCTTCTTCAGCTATCAGCTGAGGTGTCACGTTCCAGTCCTCTGAGAAACAGCCTGTCGTCAATAATGGAAGACATCCAAATGATCTGCCTGCATTTGATACTGATTTACAGCTATTGTATTAAAGGGATCCAGTAATGCTAGTCTTAAACTTGAGAGTATCTTTGTCTATTGCACTTCAAAAGCCAGAAAAGATCAGAACTTGCTTCTGAAGCATGGGAGCCCTCATGACCCAGGACTCATTTCAGGTAAACCGTAAACCTGGCTGACAAAACACTGAGGGAGAAGGTGGCAGGGAAGGAACTTTACCCCAAGTAGCATCATTTTGAAGGTCCTTCAGCATCCTGGGGCTCAGAATGGACAGTGTTAATGTTGCTTCAAAGTTTGTTACATTTCTTTAATTAGCTTGTTCTTTCCAAGGCATTTTCCAAATACTTATTGACGATTTTATTTTGCCTACAATTGAATTTGAGAAATTTGAGCCAGCTTTAATACAATCCATTCTCACTGTGGGTGGCTCAAAGGAGACAAATTCTGGCATACACATGTGTTTGTGGGAAAGAGCTCCAGATGGCTTCAGTTTCTAAACCATCCTGGCACATTGTATGTGCTATATGTCAGGCTAGATGAGAGCTCTTCAAAATCAGTCCAGCTTAAGGTTGCTGGAATGCTTTTGTGGACACTGGACCAACGCAGAAAACTCGGTCCCACCCTATTAAAAGTCATTGCAAGGTATTTTCCCCCACTGATTGAGCAAAGCTCTGATACAAGAAACTACAGTCCTTGAGTACAAGGGAGACCTCTGCCTTGCACGTTTTGCATAACTAGAGTGACATTGGGAAATTCAAGCTTCAAAGAAGTCATAAGGAGCAAACAGAAATGGACCAAAGGATATTATTTTCATCAGCGGGTGGGTTGGGAACCCATAGCCAGTGCCCTCTGCATCTCTGATATATGGAGAAGGTGGACAGGAGGATTTGACTACTTCTGTTCTTATCAACTGGCTAGGTCACGCTTGCCCAAGTTTTCCTGCAGCTGTCGGGACGACTTGAGGATGCACAATCCTGGCAGTGTCACTGTGCCGCCGATGGGCCTGTGGTTAGCCACGCTGGCAGAGCGATGGCTCTTCAGCTTTGAGCACAGCGCATCCTCCTGTGGCAGAGCAGGTAAGTTGATGCTGGGCTCTGCTACAGATGACAGTGCACCAGGGAAAGCAGCTTGGGGGATGTGCTTCTTCCAAAGAAGGCTGTTGCATTTGCAGATGCCTCGGAAGGTGCCAGAGCTGCTCCAGGTACCTACAACTCCTGCATTCCCTTCTCCTGACTTTAGCAGAAAAAAGTCAGGAATTTCAGCCTGAGCAGTGCAGTGTTGCCTCTGCCTTCCAGCCCTGCTGAAGCCACTCCTGTGTCAGACAATGGAGGAACTGAGGCTTCCTGATGTGTCTACTGTGACAACACAGATCCAGTCCTTTGGCATAGAAAGGGCTAAACGTAGAGTTATTTTTCAGCAGAGTATCCAGGTTTCTTTGCAAAACCCAGGAGCTTAGACTTTATGGATGGCACCAAGCAGTGAAAGCTGATGTGTGAATAGGAAATGAAACAAAGGCTAGTCCCCCAACCTGTCTGCAGTCACCATAGTTCACGGCAAAAGCTATCAAGAAGGCAGGCTCCAGTGATGATCCTTCTCCACAGACACCCTTCCTTTGACTTTTAACCAGAACATGCCATATTACTTGCAATCTTTCTCCTCTTGCTCTACGCAGGTAGTGTCCAGACCCAGCTAAGCAGCTTTACTGCCTCAGTACCTTGAGGAGGGCAATGCAGATGCACTCCCTTCTAGCTTACCTCACCTCTTGCACACCTTGTAAACAAGTTCAAGGCCTGTACAGATGTTATTCAGCTGGTTAAGGATAAGGAAAGGCATAGTTCTCCATCTTCACACCCCCAAGTCTCCTTGCAGCTGATCATAAGATAAAAATCAAACCCAGCTTGTCTGGAGCTAGACCACAGGAATATATAAGGCTTGGGAAGTGGTGCTATCCTACCGTGATATCCCAGTGTGAAGGGTTCCAGGGTCTGTTCCCCATTGCAGAGGTTTGCAATGTGATCATAGATGTAAAGTAAACAACAAGGGCGTTAAGAAAAATAATCAAAACTTCTGGAGTTGACAGACCTCTAGAAAATGGGCACTTGAAGGGTCAGCAACCTCTGGTCTCTGCTATGAATTCATACTGCAGTAGCTGCTATGGCCCTCGGCTCCAGGGTAAGATCTTGCTGTTTGGGGCATGGTGTCACAGCGGCACGAGGGCAGGTCTGTCCTGGGTGACGTGGGTCTTGCACTTTAATATGGTAAGAAATGGGAAAAAAGAGTGGCCTGGCAGCTGGATGTGCCGCCACGCCGCGTAGGGCAGCACACGGCTTTTTACTGCGCTCTCGCAAGCGTGATGACTTTGGAAGAGAGATGAATCTTCCTGCTGTCTGATGAGCTGCAAAGAGGAGGGAAAGATGTACCTGGATTCATAAGCTGAGAGCACTGGGGACCTCCAAAGAGGAACAAATGCAAACAGCTCCTTTGAGCTGAGGCAAACTCTGAGGAGAGGTGTTTGCCACCTGCCAACTTAAAAGGTATGGGGAGAGGTGCTGCAGTGAAATGAGTCCACATAACAAAGCCTCAGTTCTCCTGGGTAGTTAACAATTTGCTCTAGTTAAACCTAATCCACTGAGAGATGAGAGAAGCACAGGGATTGTCAGCTTGGGTCAGTGTTAATGAGGGGAAATAAAATGATGAGACATACTTTAAATCTCACTGAAGGGATCAGCAAACTCCTTTCATGACTTTGAGATAGTGCCAGAAGTTCTTTATAATTAACTTAATTTATAAGTAACCTGAAACAGAGGTGCTTCCCTTTAATGTAGAGAAAGCTGAAATCAGGAAACCCTCTGGGATAAAAATGCTGTAGTGATGTGTGGCCATTTAACCCCGGCTGGCCCCCAGAGCGGACTGGACCTTCAGCCCTTCTTCCTGGCACAAACTTCCCTCTGAAGCAGTGCTTTGGGAGGGCCCTGCAACCTCCTGCCAAATGGGACTGTGGCTCCAGAGTCATCTTTTGTCTTTCAAGAGCAAGCTAAGGATTTTTCTTGGGAGTCTGGTTCTATTTGCGTACGGTCTCCAGACGAACCCTGCAGTTTCCCTGGAAAGGGCTGGAAGATACCATTGTGGTGAGAGTATTGTTTTAGCCAGCCATACAAGGGACCTTTGGTGCACAAGGGTCCAGAGAAACTGTGCAACAAAAGTCTCCAGGGGGTTATGACTACTTGAGCAAAAAGGGAGGGACTTCTTGGATGAGATAAACTAACATAGAATCACAGAATGGTTTGGTTTGGGTTGGAAGGGACCTTAAAGATCATCTAGTTGCAACCCCCCTGCCGTGGGCAGGGACACCCTCCACTAGACCACGTTGCCCAAAGCCTCATCCAGCCTGGTCTTAAACACTTCCAGTGATGGGGCATCCGCAGCCTCTCTGGGCAACCTGTTCCAACATGCCATGGGAGAAATGGGAAGAATCAGACTCATCAACAGCAGTAGCAGATCATTGCTTAAGTTAAAATCCCCAAACAGCTTTGTGTGTGTGTATATATATATAGAATGTATTTATTATGCTATAACATCATAATATTTAGGTTGCAAGAGTAACTAGAGGCTGTTGCTGAGACCAGAATCCCATCCAGGCAGTATTGACACAAATACTCCCTAAAGACAGTGCAAGAGAAAGATGCTGTCTTTGCTTGATGAACTGAGATTGAACTTCTTCAAGGAAGATGTGTTCTTGTCTCTAGAAAGGGGAAAAAAACCAAACCACCCTAACTTAGAGCAAACTGTGAGCTTTAGCTCACACTTGAAAAGGGTGAGGAGTTTTTCTTGTACTTATTTTACCACTATAAATCTTGCACTAGTGAAAATGAATCGGAGGGGCTGTCCTCCTTCCCTGGCCAGCCAAAGTGATTCAGGTGTGTGTTCCCACTGGTGTGATGGCTGAAGCAGTGGTGTCCTCCCAGGGAAGCATGTGTACTGTGCTGGAGCTGAGGCTGGATGCCAGCTCCAAAGGAGGAGAAAGCTGCTATTTGCTTTTTCAGCAAGAAGTGGGGCCTCTTTCTCAGCTACAGCAATGAGTAACTTTGATATGTAGCATCAGCAGCTACTAGCGTGTGTAGGTTCAGTGCGAGACAAACCAGGCACAGAGACTGAAGAGCTGTCCTGTGTACCCGGTGTCCATGGAGGTTAGAGAATATACCACAGTCCTTGAGTTAGCCAGCAGCAGAGGTGTGTTTTTATACCTTCCAAAAACAGGGGTAAACAATTTCTAATGGTAGGAGTGATTAGCCGGGGATATGACTTGCCTGGGGCTGGGGTGTGTCTTCTCTTGCGAAGATTAAAAAGAGGAACAATCAGCATGAAGTATCTTTTCGGTATTTACATTTTTCAAAAGCAAGTTTGGGACATTTCTAGGGAGTTACAAGAAAATTGGACTGGCCAGTTCCCTGGCATCAGCCTGTGCAAATCAAGACATGAATTAAGAGTCTGGGCTTGGGCCCTGGTACTGGGGAGGGCCCCATGTCCTCAAGGAAGCCTATGAGACCAGATGTGGGGAGAGCACCCTTAATTTCCACCCCCCTCAGGGGAAAACTCTTCTGGGCACCACCCTCTGGATGAGCAGGAGATGATTCTTTTCTCCTTGCGTGTGCTGGACCTGCCTGTTGGGTGCAGCACTTGTCCCCAAAAACATGCCAGAGAGCAGGAACTCCTGGAAATGGGAACATGTACGCTATACGCACCCCATCTACTGTCTCTGAGGGTCTGTGTATGTTGCAATGCTTGGCTACAATCCAAATAAAGCTAAGTTGGGCTCTTCTCTGCATTCTGTCTTCTGCCCAGGGTTTCTTCTCTGAGCATCACCTGCTGCTCCTGGGGTGGAAGAGCGGCTTGCGTATGGCAGCATCTCTGGCTCCCTGCCCTGTGCCTTAGAAGCACACCCTAATTCTCTCCGTGCCTGCTGCGAGCTTTATGTTTTTCCTTAGGCACAAAGCTCCCATCCCAGACAGCAGAGTATGTCAGGGACAAGTCCCTTCTCTGTGGGCAGTACGAGGTGTCCCCTCCCTTGTGTAGTGCAGAGGGGCTGGGGTCACCCTTGGTGGGGTGAGGCTGGGCAGCGTGGCCTTGCTTTGCTGCCTGTCTTCCTCTCCAAACCCTCTGAAAAGGAAGGAGACCCACTGGGGAATTTTCTCCTGCTTCCTCTCACTGGAGGCTGCAAAAAGGGAGATGTTCTTTGTTCTGTCTTCCCCACCATTGGCTTTAATCCCTAGAAAAAATGGAAGGCAGTTGGGTATCTCAGCATTGTAGTCTGAGAATAAACACTCTACTGATTTCACAGGGTGTAAGACCACGAGTGCTTTAAATCAGGGGCAAGACCAAAGGGTTTGTTGCTAAACCAACTAGGCTGCCAGTACAGAGCACTCAAAGAAAACAAACAGTGCAGTCTCCACGTATTATTAGAAATATTCCCCTGTCTGAATGAAAGAGTCAGAGGAGAAGACTTCAGGCCAGAAGAGCAGCTCACAAGCAATGTGCATTTCAGAAAGGGAGTCAGAGTGGTCGATGCTATGGCAGTGCACGGCCCTAGCACCGCTCCCCTTCCTGGCAGCTCTTTCTCCAGGAACACCGCAGCACTCAAAGGAGGAGAGAAGTCTCCAGGGATTTCATGGAGCTGAATGGAAAACAAATACAAAAACCCAACCGACCGAAAAGAATTTGCTCACCCCTCACACGTGGCAGCGAACGGGGGAACGACTGCACGGTAACTCAGGCGCACAGAGAGCAGGCACCTAAAGCCTATCTATAACACGTGATCCCAGCTAACATCATGCTAGAGACCGGGGCAAACTTAAGGTGGAATTACTCGGGCTTTTTCCGAACTGTCCGTGGAGGGGCCTGCTCTCGATGATGTTTGCTACCCGCACCATCTCTGCTCCTGCGGTTAACTCCTGACCTCAGTGTGGCTCTTGCATATGCGTGGCACGTCCAGGGAGTTAGTTGGAGGCCAGAGCATGTGCGGGATTTTCCCTGTAGGACTTTCGGTCAGCATTTTGCCCTCTTTTATCTACCCCAGTCACAGGGCTCCAGTTCAGGCTTGTGACTTTCTAGTTCAAACGCAGGTCGGCTTTGATTCATCCGGGGTCATACGAGATGCTGAAATGCCACGTGAATGTTCAGAAACGGGTGAGGGGGATATCTGCGGCAAAGGATGGTGTCAGGAGTCAGGATGCTGCTCGTACAACAGCGAGCACGCTCTAATGAAGTTCCAGCAGCCTCTCGCGGGGCAGCGCGTTTCCTCCTGATACCTGGCCATAAATTCCTGGGCTGCTTCATAAGCTGCCCTGCGCAGCCCTTCCTAAAGTTATCTGCAGATAGGTATCTCGCAGGCCAGCGTGGCTTAACCAACAAGTAGCATGCTACATTTATGTGGCAGCTCTGACTGAAGTTTTACAGGTAGGATTGTGAAGCTGCATGCCATTGATGTCACTTCATGTAGGAGGGAAACTGAGGCACGGAGACCCGAGGACCCTGCTAAGGCCAAGCCAAAGCTACAAGCAGCACCCAGCTGATCCAGCCACACAGACCCACAAAGCACCGCAGCCGCTCCGCCTTCATTTCCCTGCAAAGCCCCTCGGGGCAGTCATGCTGCGTGCTTTGAAGTGACATAGTAAAGGGGAAAAGCAGGCATTAGGGACTAGCTGGTAAAAGCAGCCTCCTTTCTTGCCGGCTGCACTCAGCCCTGCCTGGCCTCTTCCTCCGCTAACAAAGCATTTCTCTTTTCCCTCTGGAGTCTTTTGCAACTGGCACGGAACCAGCCAGATCACGCTACTTTTGAAAAGCTGCGGCCTGAATTCTCACATCTAACAGTGCTCCACACAAACAATCCTAATTTTCAGGCACTTCTAAAATGCTGGAATAGAATATAACAAACCCTTTGGTTTCATTTAACTGCAAGTAGTTCACTGAAGTTAACTGAACTCCCATCAGGTCAGGCTCCTTGCAAGCACAAAGCTGAGCTGGGAGGACACGTACACACATCTTCTCAGAGGCAGTCACTTCGCAGCAGTAACAAGAGGACTCCGACCCTGATTTTAGACAGGGATCGCTTAACAAAAAGCAGCCACCTCACTGCAGGCACACAGCCACAGAGCTCAGGCTCCTGGGATAAGAGCCAACATACACTGCGTAGCAGCTAGAAGAGCTTACAGTAAGGATTTCTAGGATCACGCAGAAGCAAACAATCGCTAGCTTTTAAAATCATACACATCCTGCCTGCAAAGAACAATATCGATAGAGATCTCCCGCTGTCCACTTTAAATGGCTGGGAAAGCTCCAGCCCCAAACAGCTGCAATCAATCCCCTTCTTCACCCCCCCTCCATCATGTGATGGTCCTGCCCAAGTGATTTAAGCTGCGGGAGCTGAGTGCTGTGTCACGCTGGGCTGCAGAGCAGGGGCTCGGGGGTGTCCTGTCTGGTGGGGCTGGTGTCTGCAGCATGGAGCAAGTGAGTGTCTCCTCAGATGCTGGGCTGCTGTGCAAAGCAGGACTAGGGGTTGGCTGTGTGTGGGTTTTGGGCTTGGTGCCAGGGGTAGGAGGAGAAAAGGATTAGCTGGGAGGAAATGCTAGACTGATGTATGGCTATGGGAGGAATACTTAGGCTGACCAGTAGTTTTTCTTCTACTCCTTTTCTCTGGCATGTTATCTAAATGGGGAAGCTGTTCTAATGCATGTTTGTATCCTTGAGTACCCCAAAGGTTTGGGGCCAGTTGCAACTCTACAGGTTGAATACTTTTTATAACTTTTTTTTCCCTTAAACTTTACATTTTCTTTCTGGAAAAATGCCTTTTGGGTGCAGGGCTGGGCTAACTCTTAACGCAGGAGCAGAGAAAAGCAGGATGGTAAGGTGTTCTAACCTTCTTTTCCTCGAAAGACCCCCTTGGGTGCGGAGGCTGTGTTTCAGGCTGTGCTCCAGCACTGCACTAGAAGTACAGCTAGAAGGCAGTGTTAGGGCTGTGACGATAAGCAGTTTAGGAACTGGGGGAAACCTGACCTTAGCGGTCGGTATGTGGGCAGAGCAGGGAGTAGGCACGAGGACAAGTACTGTTGGGGCTGGGTGGCAGTCCTAGAGGAGTACTGGGCTGCGCAGCAGCCTGTATCTCCTGGGCATGGGCCTGCACAAGCCAGGCCAGAACTAGCCCAAGTAAACTATATAACTAATTTGAAATGAGTCTCCCTGCCTCATCTGGCATATAGTGAAGTGGACCTCAGCATCATTGCACTTGGGCCTGGAGCACAGGCAGCTAAGTGTGATTTGAGTTATGCCTCACCTCACCAAACAGCATCTTTTTTTTAGCTGAGGGAGGCTGGTGATGTTAAAGGCTATTTTGGGGATCTGTGGCTGGGGGAGTGAATAATCTGGTTTTGAGGAAAGGATCAAGCCCCCTTGTCTGCAGTGAGGGCTTCCCGGAGGTGTTTATTCTGTTTTATTGGGCTGCAGCCAGAAGTGGGCTCCACTGACCCCTTTGCCTGTGTGTAGGCTGCTTTATGTCAAGACAAGAAACTTTTTTTAGTGACTTGTGTTGCTTGGAGACCCACCTAAGGAAGGGGGGAGACCCAGTGTTAGAAAAGCTTCAGAACTAACATGAATCCTGTGCTAATGGCTCTGGCCGCTGATGACTTGAAGGTGCAAGTTTGCTTGCAAGGATGCCTTCTGTAGCAGCTGGTAAATTAGTGCCTGTACCCTAGTCTGGTTACATGGGTGTGAATCACCTCCTTGTCAGCTTATATTGCTTGGTGGGGTGGGAGACCCCAGTGGGATGGTGGCTCTGAACTAGAATGCTCTGGCATGGGGCTGAGACAGGCAGCTGGCCTGAGTGAACCTTTCCTCTACCAGGAAACTGCAAATGCGCTTGGGTCTGCCAGAGCCGGTTTGTGCTTTGGCCTGAGCGCGGCTGGTGGGGTAGGCTTGCCTTGGGACAGACTAACTCCTGTGGTTTGGCCCTGCAGGGACTGGTCGTTACTCAGCTGGACATCCAGCCTGGTGAGTGCATCAAGGTCAAAGGGAAGATCCTGTCCGATGCCAAAGGGTGAGTGAGGAGATGGCCAACAGATTGGTGCGGCACTGGGGGAAGCCTGAGCTGCTGCTGTGTTCGGCTTGTCGGCGCTGCGTAGCTGGGGCTGCTACGCAGGCACCTTCTTTGCATTGCCTGTTTCCCCAGGTTTGCTGTGAATGTAGGGAAGGACAGCAGCACGCTCATGCTGCATTTCAACCCTCGCTTCGACTGTCACGGGGATGTCAACACCATTGTGTGCAATTCAAAGGAGTGCGGCGTGTGGGGTGAGGAGGACAGGAAGGCTGACTTTCCTTTCCAGCATGGTGACAAGATTGAGGTGAGGCCCCAGGCGTGTGTGTAAGCCCCTGGCACAGAACACCGGTAGGCCAAGGGCATGGCTTTTTAATACCACCTTGTACCGCTGGCGGAGAAGGAACAGGCATGGAAAAGGGACTAAGCAACAGGGGAGGAGTCTTGCAGCTAAAGCCAACCAAGTGTCTAGACCTGCTCTGCTCAAGGTAATGCCCAACAGCTTAGATGTGTTAAGTGCTCTGCTCTGGCCTGCCTTTGCAAGCCACACAAGTAAGAACAATTAAAGCGCTGACCTGAGATTCAGACTGGGCCTGTCTCATCCCTTCACTGCAGGAGCTTGGAGCTGACCTTGGGGCAGAGCAAACAAGCTTCTTCCCCTCTGTGCCTCTGCTGGGCAGGGAGGAGGCTGAGCTAGTGAGCACGGCCTTGACACCAGTAGCCGCCTCATCTGTCCTGAAACCCACCGGAGGGAGTGGGGAGCAAGGCTTGTGAGCTGTGATGCGTTAGCCTTGCTTTTTGTGGCTCTCCACAGATTTCCATCTCCTTCAATGAAACGGAGGCAACGGTGAAGCTGCCTGACGCAGAGTTCCAGTTCCCTAATCGGCTGGGCATGGAGAAAATTGAATACCTGGCTGTGGAGGGTGACTTCAAAGTCAAAGCCATTAAGTTCAGTGAACAGCTATAGCTTGGTTTGTTTTGTTCCCGCCCCCTCACATAGTGAAATAAACCTGAACTTGCAATGGCTGCTTTCTCTGCTGTTTTGTGCTCTAATCTGCTTGCTCCTGTGTGCGCTGCAGGGGTGGGAAGGGGTATGTATCCATCTAGGTGCCTCCTTAGGCTGCAGCCTTACAGCTGGTACTGACTTAGACCACATGGCTGGCAAAGCATGATTTACTGGGAATAAAGCTACCTTAGCAGGAGTTGCTCCCTTAACCCCATTTGCTGCAGTGAGCAGTCCCTGGCTGTTGGGTTTCTAAACTCCGGACTAATCCCAGCCGGGGAAGCTCCAACAAGTGTGTCGGCCTTGTATCGTACATCTCTGACCAAGAAGTGCTGCTCGCATCCCCTTGCTGGGGATGGGGAGCCGACAGGGCGTGGCTTGGGCTCTTGCAAATAGCTTTGCTTTCCAAGAACATGCTCAGCAGTTGGGAGCATTGCAGGCTGGCACTCTAGTGCACTTGAGGAGTGGAGAAGAACAGGTAAGTCAGGCTAACTGCGCTTGCTGGGGTGGGGGGGAAAGATGTGGGGTGTAAAGGGAATCCTGACAGCTTAAAAGCGAGGTCTGTAGAGGATGCACAGAGCAGCCTGTGAGTCAGTGTCTGTAACATTTGGTTGCTAAGCTCCAGATGCAGTCTGAGGGCTGTAACAAACAGGGTTACTACAGGTATTAAATCCTGAGAGCACCAAGCACAACCAGTTGCAGTTAGGCAGACCCAAAAAAGAAAAAAAGCTTAGTAAAAAGTCTCTTATGCTTACAACCTCTTTGCTCTGCTTGTGCAATACCTTGGAGTGTGTCTGCTACTGCTATTCTCCAGCTGCCTGCTAGCTATGCCTACCCGAGAGAGGGCTCGAGCTGGCACTCCTGCAGCATTTGAGGACCTGATGAAAGGTAAAGTGGAGAGTTGGGACCCTGGGCAGGCTGCCCAGGTTTGGGGCCTGGCTCTGTGACTACTGAAGGTACAACAGTGCTGCCCCAGTGCAGCTCAGCTGGTACCTGACTGTGCTGGTGAGTTCTGCCTTGGCCAAATGATGTTCAAGTGGTGGAATTTGACTTCTGTTGGCTAATCTCTCTCAGCAGGGCTCTTCTAGACTAGGGCTGCATTTGCTGCTCCTTTGAACAGCTGAGCAGTTGGGCCAGCTGCTTGGTAAGGGTGATACCACTTGTTGAAGGCTTTTTATAGAGATCCTGACATGCTGCAAGCCTGTTGCCTTCTTGTCAGCCCAATTGTTGCACAGCAGTAAGACTGTCCAGATCTGTACTGCAGCAGCTGTCCCAGAGCTGGGCATCCCCATGAGTCATGGAGGCATTTGCTTTAGAAGGTGGACCCTCCTGCTTCAATGATGGCCTTTGCTCTCTGATGACCCTTGTTATTATGGAGGCTTTCTTGCAGCTCTGCCAAAAGGGCATGAGTAGTAGGTCTGTCTTGCCAGTCTCCCTGGGGGCACAGACATGGTTAGTGTGGATAGACAGCGCTCTTCCTCTTTGTTATCTAGAGCTGATGGAGCTTAATGATAGCCAGGGAGTTGGTACGCAAATAAGCAGTAGGCTTTCTGGGCACCGGTCCCTCGGGGAAGGTATGTGTCTGGGGAATGCACCAAAGGGCTCTGCTGCAGTGCCAAAGTTCAGCAGAAGTTTCTGGTACGCACCTGCTGGCAGGGCAGAGAAGGGGTTGCTGTAACTTATCTCCTGTGTGGGAGCAGCACAAAGATAGCAGGAGCCTGGGAATGCTGCAGGACTATCTCATTTGACGTTGACAGGGCACAGATAATAGTGCTTGTAACTGCTGTCCTGCATATACTGCATTATTTACAGGACAGGATGTCAGTTTCTAGAGGATAGGCTCTGTTTACTAGGCAAAGATGAGACAAGTCCTGCTGATGCTTTGCCTTGTCAAATAAGCCTTGAGGTGTTGGGTTTTTTATGGCTATTTGTACTTAGGGTGGGGTGTTGGTGTGGGGGGGAAGTACTGCCTTGGTCATGTGTCCCCCCTCTATCCCTGTGTTAAGTGACTGAAAGTAAGCTAAATGAAGTGTAGGAGGCCCTTATGTTGCAGAGGCACAGGAGAGCTTACATCCATCCTGGCTGGTTACTCTGTTCCTGCCTGCCCTGAGGAGGTGATGGATATGAGTCTCAGCACTAACAAGAGTAAAGCTGATTGCACTTCTGCCTGTTAAGCTGCCATTGCACTCATGTAGGTAGGTTAGCTACAAGTGTTCCTGACTGTCTATGCTCAGGGTACAAACAGTGCCTTCACGGGGGCTGCCCCCCTCTTGTACTTTCCAGTAGAGTTAATTAGGCTTATCCTGCTTTCTAACACTGCCAGTTACCACTAAGGAGACCACAAAACAGGAGAAGGGGTAGGAAGGAAGCATGCCTTTGCCAGTGCTTCCTGCCTCTTGAGTTTTGTTCTCCCATGTCCCAGAGCTATAAATAATTCCGTTCCTATAAGTGACACTGGTAATCAGGCAGAGTAAACACAGAATGCCCTGGCTGGCTCCTAGAGTGATGACAAGACTTCTCTTCTGCCAGAGCAATGGGGAAAGCAGGAGCACTACACCCTGGTGCAGGCAGAGGGTCATGGTGAAGGTAAAAGTGGGGCTTGTTGCTGCCAAATAAGCTCTCCTGGAAGTGCATGGTGAACTCAGCTTGTCTGTAGCTCTGGGAGGACCCTGAGCCCTGCTTTCTGGGGGTAGTGGTGGAAAGCCTAAGGGTGTGGGTGGTTTGGTTTTTTTTTTACTTTAAATCCTGCATTGTGCGTAGGTGGTCTTGCATTCCAGCCACACATCCTGACAGGAGCCAAGAGCCTATAGGAAGAATCTGCCCCTTGCTTGCCTGAACACTGAGACTGAGGGGAGGAGGGGAACAACACTGATCCCTGTTGAGAGGGATGCATTTGCTGAATCCTGCAAGCTTGCTTCCATCCCTGGCTATTCATGAGGAATCACAGCTGCAGTGCTTTATTTGCTTACAGCATCATGGAGAGGGAAAATTGGACCTTGAAAACCCTGCAGAACAGCTGTGCGGCTTTCTTAGAACATGGAGATTCCATTTGGATATTAGGAAAAGCTTCCTCAGGGTTGTCAAACACAGGAACAGGCTGCCCAGGGAAGTGGTTGAGGTGCCATCCCTGGAAGCATTTAAAACATAGGTAGATGTGGGGCTTAGGGACATGGTGTAGTGGTGGACTTGGCAATGCTAGGTTAATGGTTGGAAGTAATGATCTTAAGGGTCTTTTCCAACCTAAATGAGTCTATGAATGCAAATTAAGTGATGTAATTGCTTCATGTCTAGGAAGAGAACAAATATCCAATTGCAGAAGAGATGAGTTTGGAAACAGTAGATGTGACAGGAATTAAAATCTCATGCAGGACCTAAAAGAGGAGTGATGGCTAAGACAGACCAGCAGCTTTGTCTTCTCAAAAAATAACTTCTCCCTGAGCACCTCACATTAACTTCACTTGACAGAAATAGGCCATCCAAGTGACTCCCTAGCTACACAAGCATGGATGTGACACTCTAGCACAGCCTCAGAAGACAGTTGCAGGACACTGTGCACCCAGTAACTGTACATGGTGTAAGTATGTGTAGCATGTGGAAGGAGAGTGCTAGGGAAGGGGATGAGCAATCCAGGTTGGGGGGACGAAGACCATGAGAAGCCAGTGGGGTCACTTTCCACTGGAATTTACAAGAAAAAGGGTGCAAGACAATTTCTTCCAAACAAAAGATACAAGAAATTAACCGACAGTTGCTGTACAAAGTGAAAAGGTGAGCACTAGCCAGCTTTGCAAGAGCACGTGCTATGCTGACAGTCACGTTCCTCCTTTGTCTCCTCACCTCCTGCTCCCTTGGCCCCAGTTTCAACATTGACAAACCAAAGAGAATTTCTGTCACTTTAGTTCAGAAAATCAGCCTCAAACCATAAGCTGCTCCACAGTGGGTGTGAGCAGGCAGTCCCAGGCTGCAAATCCTTCCCACATGAGGTAAAAAATGTTTAAAATACAGATGTACTCACCTTTTCTCAGCAGGCTTCAGGCTGAGGTGTGCATCCTCCTGCAGGCTTCTGGCTGGTGGCTGCTGAGCCCAGCTGTCCCTCATTAGCCCCAACTACCTCACAGGTGCTAACTATAAAAACACACCTAGAGGGGTGGGCAGCAAGCTCTGCTATCTTTTTTGGAGTTTTTTGGTGAGGAATGAGTGCTGGGGGGGGTGTCCTGGCACCCCCCCTGCTGCGCAGTGCTCCCTTCAACAGTGTGTGGCAGTGACAGAGTGCGGGGCCCAGCCCCTTCGTGAGGTAAAATGGCGCCTGCCACAAAGCCGGTGTGGAGAGCTGAGAGAAACTTCTGCAGAAAGCCACTTTCTCCTCCAAAGCTCCTGCAATAGCTTCTCATCTTTAAATCCCATCTTTTCCAAGCTTGCCCAGATCCTTTTTTTTTAAATCACAATCTTATTTTAGCTTAGCAAAATACCTGTGGCACAAAAAGCTGTGCAAAAGTGGGTCCCTTGTAAGCGGTTTCCTCAGTATTCAGCCGCGCTTTCACCAGTTCTTATTCTCCCCAGGTGAATTATGCGTTGGGTTTTTTTTTTTCATTTCAGTCATAAAAATTCATTTAGTGCTAAAACAAATATGAATGAAAGAAGCACTGCTGGGTGTTCTTGTTTCTCTTGAAGGCTGTTTGCTCACACAGCAACCCTAGCAGAAACCTTGAGACCTTGCATGGTCTCAAGCTGCAAATCACAGAGGAAAAAGCTGTCTGGCTCATACCTTTTTTTTTTTTTTTACAGTGTAGAGGAAAATTAACCCTTTTTTCTAATCCCACATCCTAATCCAGGCAGAGCTGTGCTGACACCCCCGCATAGCCCAGCTGAGGGTGCTGAGCCCAGCCTGCTCCAGCTTCCCGCCATCTTGCAATAGGCAAGGAGACAGCAGCTTTTCGCAAGGTTTTATAGCGCTAATGCACAGCAAGCTGCACAACAGCCAGAGCTACAGCTGGACCGGTGGTGTTACTGCATGTGTAGAAGCAACAGCATAAACCATATGCCTATAAGGGTCTAGCAAACAGCTCGGGACTACCTGACACCCTGAATTCAGCCTGTTTTTGCGGTTTGTATTGAAAAGGAACAGCAGAGTCTGGCCAGGCCAGGCGGGAAAGGACCGAGTCCTACATTCTGGCCACCTAAATGCATTCAGTTGCACAATACAAGTGATGTTTGTTAGTAATGCATTGCTAGAAAAACCCTGTAACACACGAGAGGTGTATGACACTTGGTTTCCGTGCAGAGGCACGAGCACCAGTCCTATAGGAACACAGCCTTAATGCCATGCCATGCTCAGCATACAATCCCCTCTGGAAGGCATATAAAGGAAGAAACAGCTCTCGTGTGAATCAAGTACAGATGTAAACACTGGCTTGGTGGAGGGTTGAGTAAGGAATGGAGAAACCTGGGGGTTGGGTCTCTAGATATGCCCCTCCTTTGCTCATACCTATTTAAAGCATGGGCTCTCCCATGAAAAGCTCACTCTGTTTCCCATTTTGCAAATGACAAGTCACTGCTCGTGTTAATATTCAGGATTTGTGTGGAGTGAGTATGAAATGCTATCCTGTTTGGTTTGCTTGCTTCTCTTAATTAACAATCTAAACGATCATGATCATGACTGGCTTGTAGAGATAATGGATCGGGCCTGATGTGTAAACTGTTCTGGTGCTCTGTGTTTGACCGATTTTATAGGTACCCTTCACAAAGTAACTTATGTATAAACTTAAGCAACAAACCCTAGCATGTAAGCACTCTTTACTAGATTTAGTATTGAGGAAAGCATCTGATGTGAATTCCTTGTCACCATCGATCGCCCAAGGGCTCTGATAAAAAAAACCAAACCAGCAAATTCTAAGTTGGATGACTAGATATTTTCACGGCTCTTACATCACAGGGCATGGTGGGCAGAGCTGACGGTAGGCGCAGCACGTTGCTAAAAGCATGTGAGGACTTACTGAGAGTTTAAAAGACCTGCTTTGCTATCCTGCGCAATAGACAGCATCACGGTGCAAGTGCGTGCCTCCATCTTTTTCTGTTCCCCCGTGCTGGGTCTGGGTGCAATGACAGTGATGCAGCTTCCTTTCAAAGCCCAGGAAAAGCGCACCCCGGCTCTCTAGTGCCAGGGCTACAGCCTGAGCAGGAGGCTGTGGAACGATGATTTATATCCGCTTTTCTTCTGAGAGGTCCCTCAGAAACTGGCTGAACGTGGAAGATAAGAATTTAAGGAATGCTGACTCAGGAAAAAAATATGGTCCCACTCTCTTCCCTGTGCCTCTTCTGACTGGCCTCAAACACAGAAGCCAGTAGCACTGGGTAAACTGGAAGTTTTCTCTGCACGTGAGCTGTTAAACTAAGAGTGAGAATGGACAATGTGAGAAGACAGATAACACGGTAATATCCTTTAGTTGCAGAGGTGTGCAGACAAAAGAAATAAGCAGAATAGAGATCCAGGTTCCCAAGCAAGTGAGAGAGTACCGGGAAAATGCTAAGTTCCCAACCGTAATGTGCAAACTCGGTGTAACACAGAAGGCGACGAGGCACCGCGTTGCTGTTGTACAATTATTTTTCACTTTGAACTGGCAATGTATCTCAAAAACGTAACTAGCTGCTTTGTCCTCACTAGGATTTCTCCTCACACACTTCAGCCTGTGCTAGGCATCGACTGTGGCCAGCTGAACGGACCAGGTAGCTGTCGCAGGAGCCTTTGACAGTCGACGGGACTTCTCCGGAGACCGCTTTGGAGAAGGTACTTGACTCAGGTACTCTGTACTGACTTGGGGAGGAGGCTCATCCACTGTCACCTACAGAGAGAGGCCACACAGGCTGGCCGGCAAACTCAGCCAGTGCCGCTGAGAGTGGGAGGTAGGGTATTCCATTTCTGGACGTGCTGTAATGTTTAGCCCCTGCTGCAGTTGCAAGGGGAAATACCCCAGCTCTGGGAGGCACAAGGCACTGGATTTTGGGGAAGGGGTAGCAATCCAAATCACACTTGCTCTGTCTAGCTTATTGGCTTTCTCCACTGCAGCCACGTAACTACAGGTTCAGATCTAAAAATCTCATGTAGCCAGACCCTAAATTCAGATTTGTTTCAGTGAGTTTACAAGGATTACACAATAAGCGTAAAATGCTCTCCGTGGTATTTCTGTCCCGTGAAATCATGTCATCGCTCTGGGAAATGAGTTTCCATTATACTCTAGTTTTAAAAACACAAGAGAAAAGCAAGGTGGGATAAGGAGCAATGAATAGGTTCCCCTTTTTGCCAAAGGCATCGAGAAGTAAATCTACTGGCTTGGCCAATGTTTTAATTACCTTTAACTACATGTCAAGATGTGCTTCTACCAAACTCAGCAAACCTTGCAGTTAAGAGAGCAATTTTGGAACAAAGTAAATTGTCCAAAGACAGTTTCCCTAATGATAAACCTACCAGTGCTTACAACAGAAATATGGGCTTTAACTCATTTTTCACCTCAAGATCTAAGCGGTTATAAAAATGTAAGTAACTATTGCTTGCCTCATTAGCTGATGCTTGTGTGTACAGTGGGAGCACACGTAGGACTTTCATCGTCAACCCCCAAACTTGCTGGACCGCAGAGCCATGCCAAACATCCGAATTTCCTGTAAACCACCAGGAACCCTTAACCTCAAAACTTTTAGCTGGAAACCCGGCAAAAGAAACTGTTTTACACGCCGTTTAGTAAAGCCTTATATACCGCAAGGCTGGCCGACTGCCCGCCACTTGGAATCACTTGACTTGCAGCGTAACGCCAGCACGTAGAGTGACGATGGCCGTCAGTCGCGCATCCCGCCTCGACGAAGGCAGCTGGACCTCGCAGCGTGCGCAGCCCAAGGCGCTCCCCCTGAAGCCATTGCTGGTTCCTGGAGCAAACGGGCAGACCCCGCTTGGATGGGAGGCTCTTCCTGGCCTGAGGGAATGCTGCAGGACTTTCTTTTACAGAAAGAACTTACTAAATGGGAAGATCTCGAGCTGTTCACAAAAGCCTACCAGATTTGCCAAATCTTTCTGATTTATTTTGGAAAGTGGAGGATGGAAGGGTGGCTGTAAAAAAAAAACTAAATGAAAACAACTTTTAAATATGATAAATTAAACTCAAGTACTGTGTAGGATTATTTTTTTTAGGACAAATTAAATGTATTGATTGGCTTGAAACAGCTCCCCCCGCTGTTTTTCCTGAAACTCCACTCAAACAAATAGTTATTCTTGAGTGACCCCAAAAATACTTTTCCCTCCACTGTTGTTTTTGATTCAAATATTAAGATATAAAAATCAGTTCCCCAGCTTAGGACTCTCAGGAAACGGTCTACATGGCTAAGCAGCATTCAGGCTCAGAAGTAATGAAAAGGATACGTTCACTGTCATCACACGTAATTGGCTGGCTGCTTCAAAAAGCATTACAAAACCAGGTAGATTTTCTTTTGAGTATGGAGAATTGATGCTTGATATGACGGAAGGGCACTGGCATTTTCTTTAGTCTGCCAAGCTGCCCGTGGAAGAGCTATGATGTGAGCTATTAAAAAAGAAAAGGGGCTTTAAAACCAGCACTGAAAGCAATGAATGTTGTAGTTTTCAGTCACATGCTAGAGTTGAAATTCAAAACGAATGGACTTAAAATGGACATGACTAAAATCTCGGCTCTGGTCCTGGTGGCAAGATAGGATGGGATGAACCCTGGAGAAAGGAGAAGCTTGAATCAGAAGCTGCCGCAGCAGGAAATCTCTGCAAGGTTAGAAGAGAGATGACCCGAATCTGGCTCGTCAGCCGTGACGGTGATGCGTGCAGCTTCTAGCCGTTTCATTTAAACGGCAATGCGGCTCGTTAGAGAGGAAAGCAGGTTCCATACAGAATAAATGAGTCTGCCCTGGACTGCTGACTGCAAACTGGCAGCTATCCTCCAGCACTTGGTAAGTTGATACGATAAAGTTCAGTCAGGCAAATTTAGTGATTCCAGGTTGCCCTGACTAGGAAATAATCCAACAGTCTGCACGGTAGGCTCTTGTCTATCTAACCAGGGTGCACAACATTATGATTACATGTGCATGATTTCTGTGGGAAGGGAGAGAATATCAGATTTCAAGTTAATGCCTCTTCTAGCCTGTAAAATAATTTCTGATGAAGTGGGTTCAGACAAATGAGGTAGCGCTGTAAGAAAAAAGTCCTAGCGTACACCATCCCTTCAAAGAAACCGGCCTGTAAATAAGGTCACTAGAGATCCCTCTCACATCTCACGGAAATGCATTCAGGCTGCAGCGGTAACACGGATCACAGGATAGATTATTCAAAACAAAGACAGACTCCCCCCACGCTCCCGCAGAGCCCAGAACTGAGTTTGTTATTTCATGCTAACTTGGACTCCTCAGATGCAGGTTCTCACAGAAGCGTGTTTAAACTCCAGAATCAGAGGATCGCAAGATCCAGAAGAGGAAAGCTTGTATTTTCCTGGCCAAAATCTCCTTCGCAAGGCCACTTAATTAGCGTGTGTTGGAACGGGTTGAAGCTTCTTCTGGTAGCCCTTTATTATATTAAAAAACAACAACAGCAACAAAACCACAAAGAGATGTTCCAAGCTAATGCATGACTATCTTTGGGGTTCCCTCTTTTTGTTAAGGTTTTCACAAATACAAAATTAAATGTCTTTTCTACATACAGAACAAAGTAGAATCAAGTAACTGATTAGAGTATGTACAAAAACTTACACATTCTGTCTTGTTCTTTAAAAAATATAAATATCAATAATGTTCAGTAGAATGGGTTGGGTTTAGTTTTAAGGCTTCATTCTTTTAGATCCTTCATTATTTAATGAGGTGCCAGGGGGGCAGGAAAGAGGGAAGAGAGGAGGTCGTGTTTTTTATTAAAGGTAATGTGTTTAATTCTCGTGAGACTCTTCCTCATCTCTGGCAAGAGGAGATTTCCCTCCACATTGATTTCAGTTTCCAAGAAGCAGAGGTGGAAGGAAAGGAAAATAAAACCTTTATTATTGCTATTTTTTTCCTTCATTAAAATCTTGTTTTAAACCTGTCTCTGTTCATTGTCTTTGTAGAGAACCATCTGCCAAGTACTTGGTTTAGACTTGAGCAGGAGGACTGTACCCCCGGTCCACCTGGGAAAGGTTAGAGTGAGGAGGAGACTGCTGGAGGTGTTTTACCACCGGCCCCGGCAGAGGTAGCAAGTGCTGCAGCTAGGGCAGCTGCTGCTGTTGCATCCCTGGGTGTGAAGTCTGTGGGGAGGCTTTCCATCAGGCACTTGAGCTGCTCCTGACCCAGTTTGATTTTATCGTCTAGCTCTCGCTGCTCTATGAGAAGTGCGGACTTCATCTTTACAAAGTGCTGGTAGTCCTGGAGCTGTTCCTCAGAGAGGTAGTTGCCCAGGATCTCCAAGACCACCCGTTCTCGACGGTCAAGGTTTTCCTTCAGTTCCCGGGCATCTTCGTGCTGGCCAGCCAGCAGTTTCCTCTTCTCGTTCAGCGAACTCTGCACACACCAGAGAGAGTGCTTCAGTATCGGCAGCACCAAACTCACTGATCCCCCCTCTCCTTCCCCCCGCCACCATGTTTGCCATCTCTGGGGGAGGCGGGATGGCTGCTAAGCTCCCAGCCACACAGTCAAAAGCCTGGGGAAGGAGGACAAACTCCTCATCGCGGATTGAACGTGAATCCCGCTGAATCAGACTGCGAATGTTCTAGTCAATATGGGGCAGAAAGTGCTCCAAGACAGTCAGTAAAACTGGCTCAAAAGCAACAACTACCAGGAATATCTGGCTTTCTCTTTCACAACCACCCAAAGAATGTTAAAAAGCGGCTTCAACCGTGGCAAAAGGCAGCGGGGTATTCCCCGATGCGCAATGCCGTACGGCCTTTCCTCCAGCCGCAGGTCACAGACAGGCTGTCCCGAACACGGCCGTTCTGTTTCGAGACAAAAGCTGCAGGATCTGAGATGTTTATACAAACCGGGACCAAGATTCCCAGGGACAGAACTGCATTTGCTACTGCTTATATGTAAGCGCTAAGAAACCTGCCTTCCTGTGAGCCTTTGGAGGTCCTAGCTCATACAAGGGCATTCTTGTGACTGCTGCTGCCCCGCATCCCAAAAAAGGCCGAGACGCTATGGCTGTACAGATACGTACCCGCTCTTCACTGTTGGCATTTTCCCCCAGACTACTTAGAACGTTCTCTACGCGGGCCAGGCGTCCCGAGAGGGAGAGCAAGAGGTTCACCACCTTATCCAAATCGCCAATGAACATCTTGTACTTGTCAAACTCGTTAGGTTTGCATAGCTTGCTGATCAACAGCTCCACCTCCTCTCCAAGAGCATTGTTCATCTTGATGTCTGCAAGCAGGCTTTCCTTGGCTTCCTTCAGGATTTCCAGTTTGTGAGTCAAGCTCCCGATGAGCTCAGCCTGTCAGAAGGGAAACACATTGCCACATCGGTCATTACCGTGATCACGCCGGTCACATGGATGACGACAACGAGAGGATACGGCTACGGTTCCTGAGGAGCAGGGCCAATTCAGCAACAGCTGACAAAGAAGACGTTAAGGAGGAAACAGAGAAAACGCTGAAATTCCACATCTGGGTGATAATCTGAATACCTGATCAGGTCGCATGAAGATATATTGGTTCTGCTATCAACAAGGACTGAGAGCGCCATCTCATTTGGGGTACTATATTCTGATTCCCTGCTACCTACATCCGAAAGATGGAGGTTCTTTAAAGTCTCTGAGTGAAAAGAGCTACAGCCACATCGCCGCATGTTCCCCACTCCCTGCCCCAGCCTGAGGTCTCTTGTTTGGATGCTGTATTTTTTATGACCCAGAACTGTACAAAACAACTGGCAGAAACGTGAATTTAAGCTGCATTAATGGCACGACAGGAGGCTGAGCTGACACTTACTAATTACATATGGCTTAGCAAGAAAGAAGGAATTGCTACATATTTCCCCCTCCTGTATTACTCCGAAACTACTGACTGCTCCTTGCTCGGCCACCTCAGTGTTGAGGTGCAAGCCTCAAATTCAACTGTTAACCAAAACTCCCTGCCTGTGCCGGCACTGCCTCAGGCAGAGAGGCATCAAGCATTTACACCAAAGATTCTCTAAGTTTACTGAGTGACTGAGCAAAGCCGTGGAGAGAACACACCCATTTTGTGAAAATGCTGGCAACTGTTTTCCTGCTGAAGAAAAGGAGGCCCCCAGGGTTCAAGTGACTCCAGAAACAGCAGTGCTGCACATGTGCCGCAGATCCTCATTTCTGTTAGGATTTAGGGGAAAGACATATGCAAAAGCAGAAGTCTATGGCCTGGGGCTTGCAATTCTTGCTTCCATTTACTCAGAACTGAGAGCACAGAGAGGAGGGAAAGCTCTTCGTACAAGGGCTGGGTATTTTCAGTCTCCTCACTTTATGCACCGCTGAGGCAGCGTTACATGTACGTTAATCTACTCTGCATACAGACACTGCAGGATGAAACAGAAGTAAAATACGAGGTTGCCTGGAAATACTCTCTCAAAGTCTTCTTTCCATTAAAACTGATGGTCATTTCAAGCAGGGAGGCAGTCTACTTCAAAGGAGAAAGGATCATCCAAGCCAGGTCAGGCTGGGGGTTGCTCTGAATTGGCCCTTATCCCCCTGGGTGGCCTGCCAGAGCCGGGTTTCGCAGCAGGGAATTAACAGCACTGTTTAGCCAGACGCCACTAGATGGTACACTTTGCGTGCATCCTCTGGTCCGCGTGCTTTTGTGGCTGCACTACAGTCTGCTGTCAGCTTCCACGTATAGGCAAAGGCTGAATAAAATGCGACTAATATTCCCTTAAAGCGAATGTCAGCTGGCAGGCTTATGCTGGAATGACTGCTAAGTCATGCCGTTTGTTAGTGTGGTTCGGGAGGACAGGAGAGCAAAGGTGGTACCAAATCCCACCTGCTAGGGTAAGGGATAACCTAAACTCCTTTACGTGGATTCTCCCCTCAGTAGGACAGGTAGCATCCAGAGACAAGAACCAACACTCGCCCTTCCCTGTGCCTAGGATGCTAATGCTACCTTCGAAAGAAAGATCCGAGGTCCTTATCAGTTGATGGTTGGGCTAAATCCTGAGGAGCAAAAGAAGGAATCCATTTTCAATGATTATGATGCCGGTGGGAAAAACTACATAGCAGGACTGTACGGGCTGGACACAAAGTCCGGCATTAACCTCGACAGGTTTGCAGGAGGAGCGAGCTGCTCAGAACTGGCAGTTGTTCCTCCCTGCTCCGGGAGCTTTGCTCAAGGTGCAGACCTGCCCTCCAACCGCAGCAGGAGGCTACGGGACTGCTGGGAGTGACGTACCTTTATTCTGAAGGCACGGGAGCTGGACGGGGACTGCGAAATACGTCCTTCGTGTTCATTAGTCAGTGACACTCCTGCGATCCCAAATGCCAACCAATATAGCTCCTTTGCATACTTAAAATGGAAATGAGCTTGGTTTATCCAAATGACCTCTCAGAGTAGCTGCCTTCTCAGATAATGCCTATGCAAATGTTCTTTCAGACAGACCATGAACAAACATGCCAGGCAGATCTTGCTGTCTTGGCCTAATCACTCCCATCTATTTCTGTTTTTCCATGCAAATGTAACCTTTGAGGCCTGAGATTTGTCCTCCATGGCAGGCTCACATCTACTTGCAAGCCTGTCAGATGCTTGCAGCATGTCCACCGACTCCCTGGAGCAGCACCCTTGTCCTGTTTAACGACTCCCTGCCTTTCACGTTGGTGTAAACAGGCAGCCGGGTTTGAAGTGAACAGCACCCCAAGAACCGATCGAATGCTACAGACGTTGCAGGGGCTGCGATCACCTTTGAAGCTGGGTGCTCTACAATCAATGGCTTGGGCCAGAAAATTAAAGCAGCAGACAAAGGCCTTAGGCAAATGCTTTTGATTAGCAACACACGCATGACCTATCTGCGGAGACTTGCTACCCAGAATCTGTGTAGGACCACGGAAATAAGAGTTGGCAGGCACGGCGAGTGTCTAACCTGTTCCAGTGGCATGGTATGACAGCTCCTAAAGACTTCACAGGGTCCTGCCCGCGCCTCAAATGCTGCACGAAATAGGGCTCATCTACTCACTTAGTACTTATAATCTACGTTACAGAGCACTTCGATGGAGGTCCCATTCTAGCTGTCATCGTATTAAAGCCTGGTGGGGAGCATATTTTGCTTAGCAGATAAAAGCTGAGAACAGAAACAGAAAGGCAATATGAAAAAGAAGGGTGAGCTCTCCAAGTCAGGGGTGCAGGACAAATTGCATACTCGCAAACATCACTCAGCCTCGCATCTTCTCTCTGCTTTTTTACGCTTGGTGTAGGGATGAGGACCCAGAGAGAAAATGTGAAGTCGTGCCAGAGACACATGAATTCTCTGCGCTTTGACAGAGAGGCCGAGTTTGGGAGCCTTGCTTTAAATCCATGCCTGATTTCCGTGCAGGCAGAATTAAGTACGACATTTACAGCATATGGGACTTGCACAAATATTTGTATCCTTCAGTATGTTTAAACTCAGCTGTTGTGCAAACAGCATGAAATACGGGCTGTGCTACTCTGTGCAGTGCAGTGCAATGTAGGAAGTTTTAAATTTACAGGCAAGCAGGCACAGCTGCTTTTGACACGAAGGTAGGAGGTGTGTGAAGGGAGGCACAGACAGGCAAGTACCTGCCCGTGGCTCCTTGGGATTCGTGAGCTTTGCAACATGTCTGTAATTACCAGGTAACCGATGTCAGACAACCACAGGGGCAAATTAGAAGGCCCTGCAAAAGCCCTGGAAGACAGAGCACCCAAGCCTACAGCAAGAACTGCAGGGGCCATTCCTTAGTGAAAGGTAGCTGTAACGAGAGAGGAATATGTTTGTTAGTGTAGCATCCTCCTCTCCCGCCCTGCTCTCCTCCCACCCAAGTCATTGCATCGAGGTTGTGCTGACTGAGCTGCTGAGGTCCACGTGGCTTTCGGCAGGTCAGTGAAACAATAAAGCGTGCAGGAAAAAGAGTAACTGATGTTTCTTTGGAGGCAGTGAGTGCAGACAGCAGGTAAAATGGGTAAATTGCCTTCACTGAAGAGGAAAATCCTAGGGCGAAACCTCACGTACTGAGACTGCACAGTCACCAGCTGGACTCTGTTCCTGTTTCTAACCCGAGCTCTCCGTGCTCCAGTCCCTTCACCTCTCCCTTTTCCTTCCTTGCTATGGGACAGGGACTGCCTCTTACAACCTGTACGCTCAGCGTTTGGCCTAATGCAGGCCTGCCTCAGGGTTGTGCAAGGTTTCTACTCACGTTTGCAGTGAGTACTCAGATTAGGGCTCTTCGTTCAATCTGGGTCACCCTAACGAAGCTTCACAGGCGGCCTAAATGCACACAGCCCCCATGCCGAAACCTGACATCACCTAGAAATGCGCTTTACTTTAGGGGTTGTTATTACTGTTTCAGGAATGTAACCAGCAAATGGTGGTGCGTGCTGAATTTACCTTCTTCTCATTGATGTCCAGCAGCTCCTCTTCCTCGCCTACTTCTTCTGGCAAGTCCTTGATTTTATTCAGCAGTTCTGCTTTGGGTGCCGAAACATTGTAATAAGCAGGACAGGTGACCAGGGTTACAGGAGCTTCCTTTTCTTCTCTCCTACACCACAGTGAAGAAAAAGGAGGAGTGAAGAAAAAGTCCGAGCCCGACTTTTTCCCATGCCTAGATGCACAGCTTTCCAGCAGGCCCTCTTTGGTACCTTCCCGGTGTTATTAACCACAAAGGAAAAGGCCGATTCCTGCCATCAGAGGGTGCATGTCAGCCGCTTTCCTATCTCTCCCCTGTGCAGAACAGCACAGCTGCTCTGGTAAAATGTTGACTGGTTAACAACTCTATAAGGATCAGATCCTGGCCGGAGGTAAATCACCACAGCTCATATCTCTGTTACTGTGCTTTGGACTGAATTCCTTCAGATTACAAAGGTTAAGATAGCAAAATCAAATAACATCTCCAGAGATGGTTCGTTCCCTGCCCTGTTACCAAGCTCAGCATTGTTTTCTACACGGCCCAGAGAGGTGAGCTCCAAGGCCGCACAGACAGCCGAGCTCATGAGAAAGGGCATTCAGAAATGACTTGCCAGTCCTCACGCCTGGGAACTGAGAAACTTCTATACAGATGCAGAAAAATTCAGCACAGGCTTGTCCTTAAAAGCAAGCAAGCAGCGAGTTCTGCTGCGACACAAGCCCACAACCCGAACAAGCAGTGCTTACGTGTCATCTTCGACTGCTGTCCTGCTAGCTTGCTTCTGCGTCATCTTCCTTTTCATGTTCTCCTTCAGCAAGCTGGCTCCACTGGGGAAAAGCCCTTCCATTAAGTCCATGGTTGTCTTCATTTTGGAATCGGGATCCAGGATATCAGCCAGAGACTTGTCTTTATGGACAATTTCTTTTGCTAGAGCTTCGGACTTAATATCCTCTGGGGTCTTTTTCTTTGTCTTCACTGGCGGTGCAGCGCTGAGCATCCCGGAGTCCAGGCTGCCGTTTTTCGACTCTCCGGTGATGACTGCTGGCTCTCTGAGGTCACCTTCAGGTGTAGTTACGGGCTGTCTACCAGCACTGTGAGGCCCTTCAGAAGAAGCAGGTAACTGGTGCTGCTTATCCACAGCAGATGGAGAGCTAGTCCTCTTTGACGCAGGTGGCGAGAGGGGCAAATTATTTTCACCGATACTGGTGCCCAACCCCGTTATCTCCCTCTCGGCCAGGGCTTTGGGAAAGCTTTTGAAGCTGCTACGGACAGAAAAATTCCGTGAGATGAAGATAAACTTACCACACAGGACCATTGTGAACGCTACACGGGGAAGGCCTAAGACAAGGAAGTTTTCCTTCTCTCTGGCTTACTTCTCATTTCAACATGGAAAGGCCCACAGTATGAAGCTACTGGCACTAGAAGCATATTGTCCCCTCAGCCCGGACACTGCCGTTTTGTCATTCCAACATAGAAAGAACCAGCGAGCGACAAGTCACTTTGTTTTCTGCTCACAGGCTGGGGACGTTGCGTCTCACCACCTGGGAGTACCATCCTGAGTAGTCTGTACTCGCTTGTCCTTTTCATATTGGAATGGTCAATCACTACGGCCAGATTCTTCCCAGATGGAAATCGGAGCAGCTCCTTGGGAGTGAGGGAAGCTGTGCCGAGTTAAACCAGCTGGGCACCTAGCCCAAAGTCCTATCCTTCAGGAAAAAATCACTATACAATGTGACCGTGACATATTTGTGTTGTCACTTCTTGGCAGATGGTCACTGTTTCATAACAGCATTATTTTGTGCCAGGTCTAAAATGTATTCTGGGAAACACTAACTGTTTGGAAAAACCATCGTGGATTTTCATAGTTCTCTCTCGAAAACCAGTAACTGGAAGGAGTCAGCAGCCATTTTAACTCTTCATGCTGGAGCGAGTAAGAAGCAACCCCGCAGAAATCTATACGGTAACCGCAGGGAGAACGAGACCAGGACAGTTTCTCGCCCATAGCCCCCTTCGCCTTGCTGGCTAGGCACCTGTCAGTGCATCTGCCCGTGGCCCGCAAAGCTTTTTGCCTCCTTGCTTTGTGCCCTGCCCTGCCCGCATCATTTGACAATCATGAGCGGCAGCGAGTCTGTCTGTCTGTCCCACTCCCCGGCAAGCCTCCCGCTCAGCTAGCAGCTGTGGGTGGGTCGTCGCGGCACGCGGGGCTGCGGAGGTCGGTCACATTTGTCTGGAGCCCCGCATATCTTACTGTATATGGCCCTACAACACCCGAGATGCTGCGTTACGGCCTCCCTTACCTCACTTTGGCCTCCTCTGCGAGCCTGGTGGATTTGTCTCCAGCTGCCCCGTTCCCCCCAAGCACCGCCGGTGGGGGAGGAGGTGGGAATTCCTCCGTGCCGTTCGCAGAAGTGCAAGAGCTCAGCTCAGGAAGAGGACGGGATGGCAGTGGGGGTGAGAAGGGTGGAGCGACGACAGCGGGCTGGGAAGGCATGACAAACACCTCGTCGTCTTCATCGTCCTGCAGCAATGTCGGGGGCGTGAGCTGCAGGCCCGACTCCGAGATCCGGAGATGGGTTGTCCCCTGGGGAGAAGGAGTCTCTGGGTCAGAAGAAGTGCTGCTCTGGGTCAGCAGGGACGGCCACCTCTGGGAGAACTTTGGCCCAGCTGCTGGAGGAGACACCGTAGCCCTTGGGTAGCTGTTGTCTTTGACTGACTGAGCCCACACCACTTTGGGTGGGAGGGATCTGTGAAGCAGCCCGGCTTTCCTTCTCCACATCATTTCTTCTGTGGGAGTCTCGGGCGATCTATCCTGGATAGCATCCAAAGACTGTGCCTGAATATTACCGTTGCCTTCAGGGGGAACAGCAGCTCGTTTGGCGTGGTGCTGTCTCAGAGCCTGGCCATCACCTGCACTCTGGAAGTCTGAGGGAGTCTGGGTGGGCGTGTTAGAGGAGGACTGGCCAGATCCAGAAGGAGTAAGGTTAAGGAACAAGGGTTTAAAGCCTTGCTTTTGCTCAGGATGGTGACTCCTTGCCTCTGTTGGCGACGGGACAAATGCAGAAGTCCTGCTATCTGGCCTGGAGAGTTCTGGGAGCTTGTGGTTCTCGGTCAGTGCCGTGGACCTGGTGACAACCTCGCTGCCGTGGAGAGGATGGGGATAATAACTGGTGAACGCCATTTTTTCTGAGTGGCTTCTTTCTTTCTTGCTGAAAGACCTAAATACCAAGAGACAGACCATGGTAAGATTAATAATTAATCAATGAGCAAGAAAAGCTATTGTGCACCTCCTTAATTAGGAAATTATGCAACCGCATCAGAGGCCTGGGTCGGTGCCTGCTGATCTAGGTGAGATGCAGTTGTGCTTTGAAATTGGGAATAAAATCCAGTCTACAAATGCTAGGGACGCAGAGCCAGAACCATTCCCACTCACCATCTCCCATCATTTCCAGTCTGTGCTAGACCACACACGCATGTGCACACCTGTAGCAAGCATCACAGCAAAAACTTAATAGATAAAATTTTAGGAAAACCTAAGTGCCTGGCTTCCTTTCCAGCCTTGCTTTGGATTTTGTTTGTTACAGATGGGGCTAGTAGCAACTGCTCTAAGATAGACTACTTGACATTATCTACCATCAAACTCCATTCTCAATTGCTGGTAATTTTAAGAATTTCAGCTTTATGGGCCAAAAATTCCCATAGCATTATCTGCTCCTTTTGGACAGGTGCCATTAAAATGATTCAACGGTGTCTGAGAACAAAGTGAGGCCAAAAAATGCACTATTTTGACTGTGGAGAAAAAGAATTTAAAAAAAAAAGCTTTTACAACCTTGGAATCCTGTTAGAAAAAAGAGCTCCACTCAGATAGGCAGGTGTTACAAAACCCAAAGCCACTTCAACTGCAAACGGATGTTAAGGCTACAAAGCCAGCAGATTAAATTATTCCTTCCAGATCTTTTAAGATGTTCTCGTGTGAGTCTGAGAAATAGTGTCTGGCCTTCGAAGCGAGGATCCTGCTCAGAATACATAGCCAAACCTACTTGCCTGTACGGCTGATCAGCTGGCAAACAAAATGAGCGGTAATAATAGCGCTAGCAGATGCAAGAGAAGATGGCCTAAAAAGACGAGGCCGTACCATAAAACAATAAAATACAATAAAGCTCTACTGCCAGTCTATTTTCTGTTCTTGAGGTGCGTTGTTCCAATAATCCAGTGCTGCCAATCTGTGATGTTTGAGACTTGGGCTCCAAATTAGCTCTCAGATGTACTGATACAAATTAAGAATAACTCTGTGTCAAAGACACGGGTCGTTCTGGCTTTATTCTGGTGTAACTCAGAATAGAATTTGGCAGCCTTTGCCTGGGGGTGGGGAAACTTCCCAGACAGACTGCTCTTGATGATACTGTCTGTGGTTCCTGGACAGTAGCAATGTGTACTCTTTTCAGATGCTCAGTGTTTGTCAGAAACACCAGATGGTAATTCTCTAATTGAAAGATCTCTCCTACTGCGGAAGCAATTGTGGATTCTAAAACTGGTGGAGCAACAACCGTTCCCAACGGTGCTTACGAGACAGTTATTGTATGACACCTGGTCGTATGTAAGAGCACGGAGCACGTGTGACCGGGCCAAGTGACTGCTGGCCAGGGTTTCCCTAACTTCACCATTTGACAGTTTTCCTCCTTGAGCAAGCGGGGTGGTAGGGATGGTCCCATCTCCCCTCTAGCACATTAAGCAGCCGTGTCCCAAGGACACCTAGAAGCATAATTCCTACTGCTGTTGCCTTGCCTGAAGGGCCCGTGCGTGGAGTACGCTGCAGACAGCGATAGGATGGTGATGGTTAGACGTGAGAGGACCGGCTAGAAACCCGGCTGTTTTGGGCTGACTGTCACAGGACAGACAAAGACTGTGTCTCTTAAGGAATGGGTTAAAGATGCTACAATAATCCCGTCTGAACCGGACTCTGAAATACTCACTCACACTGGGGCAGGGGAACATTCAACGGGATCCTAATAGTGGAACTCCTTCTGTGAATCACTGACACGTGGGTAAGGTCCTAGTCTGCCTTTCAGTCTGTGAGGGATTCAGATCTCGTTCTCAGGGAGAGTTAAATGTAAAACTTCTACCCGGTTCAGCAGTGCACGATCAGAACCCTCTGGCTTCCAAAAGTGATGCCCATTCTCTTCCAGGTCATTTCAGCTGCAGTAACTTAAGAAAAATCACTCTGCGGCTGACGCTTGTAGGAAGCGATTTGCAGCCTGTGTAGTGGGACCCTGTGTCCTCAGAGCCAAGGGCCTTTTCCTGGCTTCTCCCATCCTTTCGTTCTATCTTTTGGGAAATCCAGTTCTGATCAAGAAGGGAAAGCAATCTCATCTCCCAGAAGAAATGTGCTTGCGAACATGCAGGATGCCTACGCAGCAGAAACATCATTAAACTGTTAAGTTAATACCAATAATTTTGTGCGGTGAAGCATGAAAATGAGAAACCTACATTTCGTGCCCCAATAAACTTGTTTTCAGTCTGGGTGCTCAATCCCATTACTTGGAAAATAGGTTGGGGAAACAAAAAAAAAAAGGAGGAGGCCTCAAGTAGTTACTGAGAAGAATGATGAAATAGCATCTCTAGAAGAAACAAGGAGGCTGGATGAACTAAACCAGCTATACTGTTCTCTTAGGAAAAAGAACTGAAAAAGTTATTCCAAATCAAAGTAGATGGCTATGTTTTCAATAATCATAAAAGGATGTGCCTGAAGGCAGATTGAGTCCCTCTAAAACAACATTTATGTCTTTTTAGGGGCAAAACCGGCAAGCCAGTCAGAAGTAAGATCCTGCTAGACTAGGAGCCTTCCTCTACTTCTAGCTGTTGCTCCCTGACTCAGAGCTGCATGGTGAAACCTTTGGAGACAGCAGTGCTAAATCCCACTGTGACAACAGAGTGGGTTGACATTTACTGGAGGTTTGTGAGAAACAGAGCTCCTTTGTGAATAATTCTTTTAGTCCCTCTTGATGGTTTTTACTGTAATATGAGTTAGCTGTTTGGGCACTCAGAGCTTAGGGCAAACATCTATTTATTATTTAAATGTAAATACAGCAAGATCAACTTCAGTTCCAGTTAACTTCAAAACAATCCACTGCTAAGGGGATAGTTACATAAGTCCTAACATTATGGGGCTTATGATTATACTTTTCTATTTTTAAAAACATTTCTCTCTCCCCTGTTGCTGAGCAAAATATGCCGCCTGCACAAAAGAAAGCGGCCTAAACGCAAGCTCCCAATTCAGCAAGATAAATGAAGTCTCCTGGTTTGAGTCCACGCAAATGTTCACTTGCTTTTGGGGAGGCACCATCCTGGACTGGAGAAAACCAGACAGAGTGGGACATGGAGGCATTTTTTCCTTTAGAATCTTTCAGTTATGATAGCATCCGAACGTGAGTTCTAGCAGCAGGTCAAATAATACATTTTGGAAGTTACGTAACTGGAAATTTGCTGCAGAAACATGCTCTGAGATGACACGAGGAGGAGTTGATAGTGAATTAATGTCTATAGCAGGGAAAAAACGCTCACAGCAACTTACTCCTCCTAACTCTGCTGGGCACAGCACACCCAGAACTGTGCCCGTGCAGATGTTTTCTCTAGTTTGTCATGATCCATCGGTTTACACAGACAATGCGTGACAACTGCTGCTGGCAGCAGGACGGCGAGAGCTGATCCTGCAGTGTGAAAGGGGACATTAACATATACCTACCTGGCTCCCGCGCTGACCGCATAGAAAGGATCTCTCACCATGGGGCCAAATTCACTGCTTTCCCTTCTCAGCAGGTCCTGGAGTGCAGAGACAGAATTAGCAGCGAGCAGAAAGTAAAACAAAATAAAAAAACACTGATGCTTCCTCTAAGAAGAGAGCACAGTATGGTCCATGTACAGAAAGGAGGAAAACTCTAGCGTGGCGTACCTCTCTCCAGCACCCTACTCCTGTTTAGAGGACCTGTCTGCCTTTTTCTGGATGGATTGTGGACCAACAGGCAGACTTAAAACGTTTTTTTTAAGCCTCTCCTAAAAACATGCTCAGCCATATCAGCGGGACCTGGGCGTTCACCTCTGTTTTACACACAACCGAGAAGCGGAGACATCACTGAAGCAGCCTTAACCGGGGAAGCTAGACAGCGAACGATCCGTGCCCAAGCCCAGTGCCAAACCAGGACTGAAACGCTGCAGAGATGCTGAATGCCACAAAGGCTGGAAACTCCAGCCACAGGCAGAGGTCCTGAAAAACATCACAATGTCTGGCACTTGGTTCTTTTGAAAACCAAAGCTCAGGAACTACCTCCTCGTTAGGCATTTATGTCATGTAAAACCAGATACATTTTGCAGCTGACATACCTTTGTGAATCTGACTCTCTTTGCCCTAGAGCTCCCGCTATAGGACACCAGGCTATTACGAGACATGAAAGCAAACGCTAAGCCTCCTTTTGAAGAGGTTGGTATTTTTCTGCCGTACAATCTTTCCAGCAGAAAGCATTTCAGTGCCCTTTTCCCCACACCCTTAGTAATTTGCTTTTTTGGTCGGTGTTGCTGCAGAGGGAGGGCAAGTGCAGATCTTGATTTAGGAGTCTGGGAGCTGGGAGATATGCAGGTTGAGACAGACTGAAAAAGCAGAGGAGAAGGAAGGCTGAGAATGCGTTCAGAGAGCTAGTAATTCCGCACGGCTATCAATTTCTTCATATCTTTAAACAAATTCCTGCAGTGACATTTCAATGTGATTTACATTCAGCCTGAAAAGAACATTAGACACTGTACACAAGGCCCTGAAAAACATACAGTGAGGCAGAGAAGTCTGCTGCTAAACTGGAAATAAACATTTCCCACAAAAAATCTGAAAAGGCCAAAAAAATTCTTACAGAAATCACCCTGTTGCTTTGGCTTTGTCCCCCACTTTTATAGCTGTGGTTTTGTATTGGAGACAGATCAGAAACAACCTAATTAAGAGAGCACTTAAACATAGACTTCCCTTTCAAACAGACACTTATGAATTAGTGCATATGTCGGAAGTCAACCATGCTTTCTTGAATTAGGATTTAAGAACAGGATTTTCACAAGTGCCTTGCTGCCTCTGGGACTAAATCCTCATTCCAGAAGTGGATACAGCTAAATCACTCTGGGAAACAGCAGTAAGGCCTCTCGCCTCTTCTACACTTGAACCAAGAGCCTGTGAGCAGGTCTGCAGTGCTGTTCATTGTCTTCCTCGAGCCACCTTCCAACAGGCAGAAACTCTGGTTTGGCTGCCAAACGTGTGCAAGATTAAAAATGAGCCAACAAGGGGGAAATAAAGATCTCAAGAACTACCCTGGATGTGCCCTGCCTGAGGGAACGGGCTGGGTAAAAACAAAGTAGGACTGCTCATTGTCCAACCTGTCACTGAAAAGTACGTTTGATGATTTTTCTCTTTCTGGATGCCTGTTTTTGTTGCTGCTCTGAGTCTTCTAGGAGGCAGAGAAAGAGTCGCAGCTTGGCCTTCACCCTAACTCTTTCTTAAGGACCGTCCTCTTACTGAAGGCAAGACTTCATGATTGGCAAGTGTGACAAAATTGCACAGATGAGCCTGATGCCTGGCTGGTGTGGAAAAATACCGATGATGAGATGAGACAGCAGTGGTTATGGAAATGCATTCTGGTCACTTGATATCCACAAGCTGCTTTTTTAATTCTATTTAAAAATGTAGCGTGGGATCTGAGGTCTGTCGAGGGAGAACATTCAGAATGAAGCACACAACGAGTTTGGGAGGACGGCTTCTTCCCCTGCACCCCGGTTTGGCCTGTTTCCGAGACGCTGCCCAGCGTCCCTTTCGCCTCCTTTATGTTACTTGACTCAGTACCACCTCGTGGTACCCAGATAATCTGTTCTGGGCCAGTAGCAAGTGCAAGAGTAGAAGGAGATGTCCTGGATCTCAGCTGCCCTATAAATATGCGAGACTGTCCAAACATTCATACTGTTTGGAGCGAGGAGCCTGTCCACACATTTTGGTTGTTTCCTCCCTCTCCCCGTGACGAATGGAGCCTGGTGTGAAAGTGGGGATGGGGCAGCCGACCCACCACTGCTATAAATCCGTGCGGCTCCATCAGTTGCTGTAACCCAAATAGGTCTGAACAAGCTTTCAGCCAGCTGAAGAGCTGGCCTGGGCAGTTGTTCTTTAAGAAGTTAGCCTGTTTCTACTATTTACCGTCATCGGAGTCAGTCAAATTCCCCATTTGTGACATCAGTGCAATGTTCCCAACCGCCAAGCAGGGGACATGGAAAGACTGGCCAGGGTCTCCGCTAAGTTTTCTCTGCAATGTTTCCCTCCAGGGCTGGAGGCAAAACATAATGGTTACTTGGCAGTGCCTCCGCCGAGCATTTCCCAGCACTGTCAGGCACAGTGGGAGCCAGGGCAATTTTGAGCAGCCTTTAATCTTCTCTACTTTGCAGAAGGAAAGCAGGCTAAGGCAGAACAGCAGCAACAGCGCATCATTGCCTTAATGGTACACCCCACCAGAAAGGTGCTCAGTGCTTCTCTGGTGATGCTGGCAGGTGAGAACAGGACACCTCAGATGGGATGTCAGGAGCAGCAAGAACACATGCACGCTGCCAGCATATGCACTGAAATCCCAGCATCTCTGAAATCCCTGAGGTAGCCCCAGGCGTAAGAAAGCTGAACAGAAGCAGTAAGCATTTAAAGCAGCATCCTGGTAATTTAAACACTATAAATAGTCTCTATCTCGACATGCATTTAACCTCTCTCTAACCAACAGAGTAATTGCGAACACCGAATATCAGCTCGTACTCCGACATCCCCCTTCTTTCCCTGTTTCAGAGCACCCCGCTTGCCCGCACGCATGATCTGGTTTCCACATACCTGGTGTTTCTTATCGGCCGTTGGAGACGATCTGGAACGTATATGCACGGGGACTGTCTGATTGTCATACCTATCGAGCAAGTCTTCCACAGACACCGACTTCCCAGATTTCCTGGCAGAGGAGGGTGGTTCAAAGACCTGCTCCTGCTTCCCGTAGCAAGGCCGGCCCTGCACGCCCAGAGGGTCTGTCTGCGTGCCTTTGGTGAGCTCTGTTTTGGCTCTGTAATCCCAGCACCTCTCTGTTTTCGGTCGGCTCATGACCGAGCTGTCCAGGCGCCCTTTCTTCTCATCTGCACTCATGTCGAAGCAGCCCATCAGCCCAGGAGGAAGGGTAGAAGACATCTGCCCCGTCCTGGATATCCGCTCTACAGACTCTCTCCGGCGGTAAAGGTTCTGGTCCTGGAGGGAATTCATGCTGGAGGCGGAGGAAAGGCTCTGGCTGTCTGGGCCACCTGCCTGTAGGTAGGAGCTGTGAGAGCGCTCCTTCAGCAGTCCGACATCTTGCGAGGATGGCCGTCTCCCTGTTTTGCGCTCGATGTAGTCGGCGAGGGCGTTCTGCTGGAGTTGCTTGAGCTCCGGCTTGGAGAGGCTGGCTGTGGAAGAAGCTTTGCCGTCCCTTTCGAAGATCTTACGCCGGTCAGCCACCGTATTCTCTGGGAAGACAAAGTGGATGCTCTTCTTCTGGAAGGAGAAGGGCGATGGCTCCCCATCAGAGATGCCCACCTCGTTCATCTTCTCCGGCTCCGAGTAAGACCGCTTCTTCTGCTCTGCTGTCAGCCGCTTTCGTCCCCCGATGCGCGAGATGTGCTGTGTCTTGGTGTAGTCCAGGGCAGACAGGCTGCCTTCTGTCGGCGTGACGCTGTGCCTCTCCTTTGGGGTGTGGGGAGACGCCGCCGTGCTTCTCATGCCCACGTGGGCTGAGGCAGGCCTCTGGGTTGTCCTCTTGGGCGTGCTGCCGAACGGGGGGCTGATGCGACGGAAGGAAGTGGCTCTCAGCACCCTGGACTGGGCATCTTTGATGCTGTTCCTGTAGGCCCTGTTAAACGGTGTGTCCAGCTGTGACCCGTGGGCATCCTGGACGTTATCCTTCCAGAGGAGCTCCTTCTCGGGCTCACCTCCCAGCTGGAACGTGCTTTTACTCCTCGGTAGCTGAGCTGCCCCTATTTGCACCTCATTTTCAGGACACAGGCTGTAGTATTCGCTGAGTTTTGTCTGCTTCGCCGAAGCCGCCATCTGCAGCTCTACAGGGCGCCAGTCAGCCTCTTCCGGCTTCCCGTTCCTGACGGAGGGGCTGGAGACCCTGCCTGGCTCACTGGGCGGCTGGCCGGGCTCGCGGAGCTTGTTCCTCATGTCCTCCAGGCTGTTCAGAGAGCACCTCGTGCTGGAGGGCTGGCTTGTCCTGCTCGGTCCGTAGTGCTGGCCGAAGCTGGGAATGCCAGCACTCTGGGGCCGGTGAGTGCTTTGCTCTCGCTGCTCGAACTTGCTGACCTTCTCTAGCACCGAGCAGCGGGGCTTGCCGGCCTCTGGTTTGCCATAGGAAAAGCTTTGGGCGCTGCTAGAGCTGAGCCGGCTCCTCCCGAAATCAGAGGTCTTTGGGTGCTGCGGGGAAGAGGGCTCTTCGCACTTTGGCTCGGCAGCGTGGAACGGAGTCACACTCGTGCTCTCCTCCTCCTCCTGCCTCGCAAAGGCCTGTGGGTCCACATCACTCCACTGTTTGTGCCCCTGTCTCCTGTGATCCTTCTCTTTGCTGCTGCTGTTCAAGAAGGACAGTTTGCTGTTGGAATAACCCTCGCCTGGTTGCACCTCTTTTAGCTCGGAGCTGCTTTGCCTCCTGGAGCTCTCCGGGATGTTCTGCAAGGAGGAGAAGCCATACTGCTTGACCTTGCTGTGGCCCCAGTAGTGGTGAGCAGCAGCATCTCCTCTCTCGTTTATCTGTGCGTTGCCATTTTTGTCCTCCTGGGATTCAGCCGTCCAGTCCTCTTTGGGCTGGTAATGGGTTTTTCTCTCACTAGCATCCCTCGGCTGAGGCTGCGGAGCTTGAAAACCGTGTTTGGAGGCCTGTGCAGTACTTGCGGTCTCTCGGTTGCTGTGTGCTACCTTGTAAGGGGGTAACAACTCCTCCTTCCTCGATGTGGTCAGGCAGACTTCTGGGCCTGCTGCGCTAGGAGGTTTTTGCTGGAGAAGTTTTGCTGCAGCATCTTGCTTTCTCTCAGCTGCTGGGGGCTGGTAGAAGATGGTCGATCTGTTTGTAGTGCTTTGGTTTCCATTCTCATCAAAGCCCAGGGTGCTGCTGACTACGGCCTTGTCGTAAGAGACTGGAAGAGGCGGAGAGTACCCGCCTTCTTTGGCCAAAGCTGGATAAAGCATCCCATTCTTGCTTGCAGAAGGCTGTGGCACCTGGGCGTAGTGTGGCTCTGGGGAAGGTACTGGGTACACACCAGTAGGCAGCAGGGGCTGTCCCGGCTGGGAATAGCTCTGCTTGGGCTTCACGGTGGGGCTGCTCTCTGGGCTCTTCTCCACCACAGTGTGCAGATGCCCTTCTCCAAAGGGGGTTTTCAGCGGCAGCCCCTGGGATAAGGTGCTGACAAGCGGAGGCCAGGTTCCTTTCGGCTGGGTTCGACCAGGCTTGTTCAGATCAAGGCCAGCACATGAGCTGGGCCTCTCGTGATGCCGGATGGCTGCATAGCTGTCGCTGCGAGTGGGAGGCAAGGGAGGTCCCTTGGGGGGCTGGCTCTTGCTGTCCGAGGAGCCCTGGCCCGGCTGCGCCCAGGACGGAGCTGCGTTGTGCCGGCTGAAGCCGTGGAACCTGCCGTGGCCGCGACCGTCCAGCGAGGCCCGGGCCTCGCAGCTCGGAAGCAAGGCGGAGGACTTCACCTCATACTCCTCCGAGATCCCTCGCTGGGCGTCGTAGACTGTCTTGACATACCTGATGTCAGCTTGCCTCATCCCCTCCTGCAGGCCGCCTCGGGAGTGCATGCTGTCCATGGAGCAGGAGTGCTCCTTGCTGAACGGAGGAGCGGGATACTCAGGGATGCTAGAGTTAGTGGAGAAGGAGCTGTAGGCAGAGTCTCTCTTGCTGTGGAGGTGGGAGAGCTGGTCAATGCTGTTGGTGGATTTGGCCGAGGACAGGTGACAAGGGTGGTAGCCAGGGGAGGAGTGGTCCAAGCTCTCCATGCTGCCCCGGGAACTGTACTGGTCAGGACTTCTCCTCAGATAGCCATGCTCGTAGCCAGAGAGATCGCTGGTTGAGGAGCTGGGGAAGAGCGAGAGAAGAGTAAAAACCCACTGTCAGCAGAGGAGAGGCACAACAACTTATAAGTGAGCTCAGAAGCAAGATGTTTAGTTTTGAGAAGTGCAGATGAAAACCCATATTTGGGCCTTACTCCATCCCCTGTTTGCAGTCATCCTAGTTCACAAAGAGGAACTGCCTGACGTTGCAACACATGGCTCTTATTTACCACAGAAGGGTGGGAGGGAAACGCAGACAGAAAGACAGTGCATCTCTGGAGCCAGGGAGGATCAACCCCACCCATCAAACCTATCCAAAGTACTTGGAAAGCTGAATGAGCACCGACGCCACTGAGGAGGAGGAGAGGAGCACGGGAGGCGTTCTGGGGGGGAATCTAATCTCTTTCCTTTTTTCCCATTTCATTTCTTTTTATGGAGACGAAGGCTATGTCCTGGCAGGCTTCCTGGAAATTCAGCTGTCCCGAGGCTAGTTTGTTTGCTGTGAGAAAACTAAACTGACAAGACAGAGAAGAGATGCATGTGTTTGTGCATGGAGGCAAGTGGGGGTGCAACGATAGAAGCAGTTTGAGAACGGCCCAGCAAGTCTTCACAGCCGCCTCCTCGTGTAGCTCAGCAGGTGCATGTACACCGCAGCACCTGCTCCGAGATACACGTGTGTCGAAAGAGCACTTGTGGCCGCCAGAAAGGTCTTCGAAAAGAAGGATATTCAGAGACCTTTCTGTCAGCGGGAAGGGAGCCCCTTGTGCCGGCCACTGTTCTTTTTACACCTCACGAGGAGACATCACAAATTTATGTGGAGTTTCCCCTGGCTAATTTCTCCTCCCAGATTCAAGCAAATACACTGAGGATTTCACTTTTCTTCCCTCTGTTCCCAGCTCCCCTCCCTTAGATATCGCTTTCCCTCGTTCCCTGTGCAACTACACGCGCCGTCCTGGCAGAGCCACAGGAAAGCACCAGGAAAGGAAAGACTGCCGTCCCACGTGAAGGGCGGCAGGGCAAGGCTCAGAGCTGGAAGCAGGAACAGAGAAGAGCCTGGGTTTGCCAGGGTGCAAGCCGCAGCCTCAACTGGCACAGGGAAAGGCGAGCTCCGTTTCTGTGTGCTGTGCTCCACTGGCATAACAAAACCAAACCATGCAGCGGCGGAGCTGGGGATGCACAGCAGCCCTGGGAATCAAGGAGGCAGCAGGTGTGTTTGGTAACCCTCTCCCTAACAAGCATCTGCTGAAGAGCCTAAAGCTTGCTCCAGATCATATCACTTCCGCCCTGCACGATTAACACAGACGAGCTCAAAGGACAGACAATGGGGGAAGAGGCTGCTAAGGACGGGGAAAGCAGAAGGAAGCCTGCCTGCAAGGGGAAAAAGCAGCAGGTCTGCAGAGAGATGCAGAGGAACACAGAGACAGGCAGGAAGAGATACGGTAAATCTCAGGATAAAGCTGGTTTACTCATTTAAATGCACCACTCTATTTTAGTTTCAAATAAGTATCATCTCCCTGGCAATGCCCAGCCCTGGCCAGCTGACCACTAGATGTTCCCCGTGCTCCTCTTCAAGTGTCCAGGAGACAGAGCCACGCTGCCAAAGGCTCTGCCAGGACCTGCGGCAGGGAAGCAAAGCCCCTCGGTGGGAATGAATATGCTACAGCATGACCTGTGCTGAAGGCCAGAGACAAACATACATTTTTTCCGCAACCATCTCCTCACTTTTTTTAATGCTCTCTTTTTCCTCCCCTCTGCCAAGGCTCAGTCTTGCCTGTAGAAGAAATGATGTTTAAATCCTCGTAGGGCTATAAGGAGAGTTTCCTGCTCCTGAAACCCTTCTGCCTTTCCAGGCAAAATCCTCCAAGAGCAGAATTTAAACTTGTCCCCCCTCAAGCTGCCCCAGGGCTTACCACCAAGTCCCTTTTGGGGCTGCTCAGGGTAGCTGAGGGGTACGTCTGCCCCGGGCAGCTCTCCTCCCCGTACTCACCACACTGCGTGGCCTCACAGAAACAGCCCCGACTCGCTGGGACCACATGACTGCTTCCGATCTGCCTCGGCCACGGTCCGCGACCAAAACCAGAGGCGCCTCATACCACCTTCTTTTAACAGCACTAAGGTTACTAGTTTAGTCTTTTGGGGACTGATAAACCACTGCACTAACTTCTTTCTTAGAGAATCAGCCATGGACATACAGTTATGATAGAGCTGACCCCTGCAGAAAGCGGTTGCCAAACCCAGGAAATCCCTTGCTGAACTTCTCACCCCGGGAGTATCGTTGGCGATGCACCACTGTCGGCTGCTCCTCAGAGCGCCTCAGTTATGCTGATGGGCACAGTTGCCCTGCTACAGACACCCTTTTTGTCCTTATTTTTTAACAGGCTAATTTTGCTTCGGATTTCTTTTCCTTTGCCGGGGAACGATGCTGTGTTTCTACATGGGAGCACTCTGCAGGATGCAGAGCAGGACTCCAGCTCCTGCATCCTGATCCACAGAAAGCTGTGTTAACATCCTGACAGTGGGCTCCCATCTTAGCGGGGTGGGGGATTTTTAAAGCAATTATTTTCCTAGCTGTTAATCACCTCACAGAGCACTTGAAGGAGGAAAACATGGCCACTTTATCCGTGTAACCAAACAGGAACCGAAGCCTTCCTAACTCTAATCCTAACCCTGGCTGTTTGTAAACCTGTCCAGCTGTATGGAGGCAACTGGTAACGTTTTTCCACCACATCTTTTGTCTCCTTCCTTCACTCCTGTGCTGTAGATTTAGGCCTTGATCTTGCAGTCAGTACCATCAAGACACATCCTTGGGCATGAGGCAGAGCCTCCCTGAAGCCAGCATGACACAGAAAGGACACAGGACTGGGGGACGAGTTTAGAACCATGCTAGCTTGGGAGCCTGATTTCTCCACCCGTGGGAGACATGTGAAAACAGGGCAAATGATACTGAATTAAAAACGCACACAGCTTTACATCTCTGCCTACGCAGCACAGGACCACAGCTGTGTGGTGCTTACCTGGAGTGGTAGGACTGATGCCAAGGGGTGCCAAGCGTACCCTGAGATATTTGCATCATGCTGGGATCGGGTTGGTTCTCCGCGAGTTTGGTTGAATGCCAGGAGTGAGGTCGGCCTGGAGTTTCACTCCGCCTAGGTAAAAGCAGAAGGATTTTGCACATCAGCAACAGGCCAGCTCTTCCAAGGAAGATGAATGTGAAGTAACACCAACAGCCACAGTTAAAATTGCTCGGGCTCACTTCTGTTTCACTGCTATGTTCTTGTTTCTTCCAAGCAAATCCAGCAGTAATCATGCACCGTTCCTGACACTCACACAATGTGCTTCCCCCTCGTATTTGCAAGGCAACAGGCACGGGCAGACAAGCAGGTTATCACTGAATGCGGAGGGTCCTCCCCTCTACCTCCAGCCAGAAGCCTTACCCCTCGGGGACGAGCCTGGGGCCCATTCACAGGGACCAGTTTACAGCCTGGGCTGCCTGTGGACTCCCACAGGATGCACCGAGCAGGGCGGCTGCATGTGATTCTTACGGATGCTGAAGGAGCACTTTTCTCAAAAGGTTCCCTTCATTTTAAAGTGATGGCTGGCAAAGTCATCTAAAGAATCAAATACCGTGAGGGGGCGGAAGCCCGCACAATGCTGTTTTGATCTCTCCTCAGTGCTCATAAAAATGCAGGAAGAGATGTGACAACCAAGTGCCAGCAATGCGCGTCCTTCGCATCCCCTGGGGCCTTGCGGCCGGCCAGCTGTCCCCCTGCGGCATGTGAGCCTGGGTGCGTCCCCAAGCACGGCACGGCTGGCCTTTGGGGGCTTCAGTCACCAACGCTAAGGAAGGCCTCCATCAGCTCTTAGGAGAAAAAAACCTCTGACAACCTTATTTAAAGCACATAATGATGCAATGGAAAGTCAAAGCAGGAGATTAGCAATCAAGTAACAACTACAGGCTGGGCTGACAGTAGACTGAGAGCAGCCCTGAAAAGAAGGACTTGGGGGTGTTGGCTGATGAGAAGCTCAACGTGACCCAGCAATGTGCACTCGCAGCCCAGAAAACCAACCGTGTCCTGGGCTGCATCCAAAGCAGCGTGACCAGCAGGTTAAGGGAGGGGATTCTGCCTCTCCGCTCTGGTGAGACCCCCCCTGCAGTGCTGCGTCCAGCTCGAGGGTCCCCAAGACAAGACAGACATGGAGCTGTTGGAGCGAGTCCAGAGGAGGCCACGGAGATGATCCGAGGGCTGGAGCACCTGAGCTATGGAGACAGGCTGAGAGAGCTGGGCTTGTTCAGCCTGGAGAAGAGAAGGCTCCGGGGAGACCTTAGAGCCCCTTCCAGTCCCTGAAGGGGCTCCAGGAAACCTGGAGAGGGGCTGGTGACAAGGGCAGGGAGTGACAGGACAAGGGGAATGGCCTGAAGCTGCAGGAGGGGAAATGTAGATTAGATGTGAGGCAGAAATCCTTCCCTGTGAGGGTGCTGAGGCCCTGGCACAGGTTGCCCAGAGAAGCTGTGGCTGCCCCTGGCTCCCTGGCAGTGTTCAAGGCCAGGTTGGATGGGGCTTTGGGCAACCTGGGCTAGCGGAGGGTGTCCCTGCCCATGGCAGGAGAGTGGAACTAGATGGGCTTTGAGGTCCCTTCCAACCCAAACCGGTCTGGGATTCTATGTTTCTATGATTCTAGGATTCTCAGTACCGGGAACACGCTGCACAGGCTCTCCTTCACTTCCGTCTTTGGGCTTGTCCTTCATCCTCCCTCTGCTTTCCATGGAGGATCTCTCCCCCTGCTCTAGCACTAGTGTCCGCAGTTTCTAACTCTTCCTGTGAGAATGACGAGCTGCACCGGACCTGTGTACCACTGAAGTCCCAAATGTGACAGCCTGCAGGACAACCTTGACTACATATAAAGCATAAATGCAAAAGAAGGATATCATGCATCTTTAAGTCTTAGTCTCTCTGAAAATTTCACAGCACAGCATGTCCTGAATAAGTTAGTATACAGATTAAAATGCCTCTGCAGATGAAAACTGGACACCGAAAGAGGACTCTCCTAGTTCTGCCTAAGATTGTAAAAAGAAACGATACAGGAAAATGTACAAGTAAAACATGATTGTTAGGATCAGATCCTTTACTGGCACAAACGAACATTGGCACTGGCTGATGTTCCATGACATGGAAAAGCGTTGGTAGAAAGTGAGAGGTAGAACCATTTCCCCAGTAGGTTTTCCATACAGATTTCAGAAGCACAGGTCATTCTCTCATTGTCAGCTAAAAGAGGAAAGCAAAAAGAACATCCTTTTCCTACTAATATGTGTTGCGACAGGACTGTCTTAAGGAAAGCTGAACTGGAGGTTTACCGAGGGCGAGCTTAACCAAGCACCGTTTTACCATCCCATGTGTAGGTGTGTTTAAAACAGAGCTCTTGTGTTAAGCTGCGTGCCCAGAGAAACAAGGAAGCTGAACGCTGCCGGATGGGAAGTTGACAAAACTGTTTATTAAGAATAACCCGCATTCTTGCCTTTTCCGTTGCAGAGATTTAAAGACTCTCTTTGTACTTTCGAGTAGTACTAGCCCCCAGCATTAGTTTTTTGCTTGGGAAAGCACACTGAATGATCACAAGCAAAGCACCTTATCCCTTGATTTGATCAGTAAAAAGCTGCAAGGGAGCTGCGTAGCCAGTCTTCTGAGCCACAGGTATTTTAAACCCTTTTGGTTGATATCCTTGTAATAATACAACACGTGGACAACAAAGCTGTGAATTTAAGTCAGAAGACATGCCGTACCAGCTCAGTGCGGGATAACCTTGCATTGTTTTCACACCTACCTGATCCTGGAAATGTGGATTAAGGGTAACCGAATCTTAGCCGAGCTTAAGCCAAGAGAGGAAGTGCAGCAGTACACATGATCTCCAGCTCATGTTGCAGACTCACGCAGGTGATCTCCGAGGAGGCGGCAGGGTGGAAGCATGGAGGGTCTCTGCGCACACGCGTGCACCAAAAGGCAGAGAACGGGGGGCCTGATCCAGTTCCCACTGAATCAACCAAAAGACTCTCCTTGAGACGGAGCTCGACGGTTGTAAAAGAAAGGCACAGCCGATGCTGCCTGTGCCTGCGCGTGGGCGTTCAGGGAACGCCAAGAAGTTCCTAGCTTCGTTCATCTGTGACACCTGAAAATAGCACCTTGCTTCACCCTACTTCCTTAAGCTTAGTTTATAATTATTATTGCCTAATTAGGGAAAAGGACTGGAACTGGGGTGCAATATGACAGTGAGCACCACAGTGTCTACAGGAGAACGGCTATCTCCCATTGCAGATGGAGGGGGAGCTGAACATGGTTAATCTGCCAATTTTGCAACAGCTTTTGGTTACACTTGCTTTTATTGCAGAGCACAACTTTCAGGAAGCAGTAAAAAACAGTGCAAGATTAAACTCTTCGGGGCAAATGTGGCAGAACTATTTTTGTAAAGCCCACGACGTCAGATCCTGATTCATCCCAGACAAACTGGCTGAGTGATAAAACTTGCAAATGCAGCAGCTAATTCCTGACTTGAGTGAAGATAAAGAAATCATTAGATCTTTAACTTGTATAAATTTGGTGTAGCTCAGTTGCCTTGAACAAAACCTGGAGCAAGAGCCTTTGTTCCACAGGAAGTTGTAAGATTTCAAAATGCAGAACTGTAGTAATAATAATAATAATAAACCCAACAACAATAACAAGATGACCTCATCCCCTTATCCTTTATACTAGTTCCTCAAGGGCTGCACCTGGACCATACTTGTGAAAGCATCTGGACAATCTTATTAGTAAAAAATTCTCCACTTCAGATAATGGAGAAAGTGATCCCTCTGTTGTAAATGCCAAGGCTGGAAAAGAGACTCCCGGTTCCTCATGGACACCTCCAGTGATCAGATAACGTGGGCATCCAGGTCAGGCTCACATCACGACAAGTGCCTCAGAGCGAAGATACCCGGAGAAGTCAGTGGACCTTGATGCAACGCTGGCATCTAAATAAGCTCCACGGCAGCTGTAACACCGATTGCTTACCAGATACTGCCAAATTCACACTGTAAGCTGGAAAACCATAGGGAAAAGAATAGTCTTTAATCTTGTCCGGCTGCTGTTATCTGGGTGCTCCTTGTTGCTATACTAGTCACAGCATTTCCAGACAGAAACGTGACCGGCACATTAGCAGTCTCCTCTAACGCAGTCTGGCGAAGGCTCGATGCAGTCTGGGCTGCGAGGACCGTACCAACATTTCTGAGGCCACTTACCGTTAATCGCTCTGTAGCTCTCTCTTATTAGAAAAAGCTGAGCATGTTCTTCTTTGTAATCTCTGTAGATTATTTTTATGCTTTATAGGCAAAACAGTAATGGAACTTTATAAAGATACCTTGGCACTAACTCTGCAAATGAATCACCATCTAAAAAACAGCCATCTGATGCTTTCTTCACAGTATGACTGAAAGGTTGATGTATCTTTTTCCCAGGTTACGAACTAAAACCATCGAAAACAATATATTCAGTCTAATTTCCATTCTTTATGTACTATTCCTTACCGATGTCAGAGTACATGCACAACCTGAGCGCTTTGCATTTCAAATGTACTCCAGCCCAGCATCCTCCAAGAGCGCACAGATCCTTCTGTGTAAAAAGTCCCATCTTTAACCAAAGCAAACAACCTAGCTTCTTCAAATTGCCATTTTCATTTTTTTCTACATTAGCCTAGAAAAGTTTCCCTTTTTCCTAATCCTCCAAGTGAAGCAGTTTTGGAAGAAAAGAAAAAGATGCGCAAATAACCCTGCAGACTCCTCTGCTCCAGGTTTCTGACAGCAGCCTCCCGGTTGCCAGCAGCACGCTTTGGCCGAGGTCAAGGACCACAGCAAACAGCAACACCGACCGCTGCTGCCGCGACAAGAACAACTGCAGGTGGATCCTTACACCCAACTTACGGGACCCTGGGATGCGAAGCAGGAAGGTAGCGGTTCCCTCCTCTCACACGCCATGTCCTGGTCTTTCACGGAGCAGGATCCTGGGGCACATCACGGGAGGAACTTGCTGTGCCGATTAGACATAGCGTGAGAATATCAAAGCAAGCTGCTGAAGCTAGAAGAGAAGGATTTCATAAGCAAAGCACCTTCTCTTAGGAAACACAGACTAAATTTTATCCTTGCAGATAGTAACAGGATGTAACTCAGCCTTTTAGAAAGCTAATGAGTGAAAGGCAGGGAAGGGATGTTGCGGCTGACCAATTTGCAACTCCGACTCATCAATGCCCCAATAAACTGATCTGTTTCTACTGCAACACCCCCACAGAGCTGGCGGGGAGTTAAGTTTTCATCGGCCTCATGTCCGGCAAATGCATCATCCAAGATGGCTCAACAGAGACCATTTATGAACAGTTCTTCTACCACTGACCTTGTGCTCACTTATTCTCTGTCCCAGCAAGCTTCAAAATCCTCCTCAGCAGAGACGGGGAACGCTGAACATAAAGGCAGCAAAACCTTTCAGGAAAAGCATCTCTCCCCAAGGAGCAGAATCCAGCTGCTGACCCAGGCAGGAGCAGCAGTCACCAGGACACATTCTCCATGACCTGCAGGGATGGTTTTGACCAGCTGCTGGTGTTAACGTGCCCAAGAAAGATGGGAAGAAATAGAGAAGAGACCTAAGGCCAAGAGGGTCTCTCTGTGCCATCGCAGACAACCGCAATCCCTGTGGATCTGCTTTCCCCCTGCAGCCGTGTGGCCCAGGTGGCTGTGTGGGAGGGCGCTGGAGCTGGAAGGGATAGCCATGGCCTGGCCTGTTCCTCTGGGGAGGTGGAAAGGGACGGGGACCCTGCAGCGGAGACCCTCGTCCCGCAGAGGAGAAGAAAGATTTGGACGTGAGTGCAAAGCTTGTGCCTCTCGGATCCAATCCCAGGCACTGAGTCACAGGAGAGAAAGCCAAGGCGGCAGCTGCCCATCCTTACCACGTCATCCTCGCAGCGGGTAAGATTTCAAGCTAGCGATATTTCTAAACTAACAGAAAAGTATGTGGCAGAGGTAGTTCGTCCTGAGCCATACCCCGCATGGTGCAGTAGGTCCTTTCTATACGGAGAGACTCCGATCATAGCGATCTGTGTGCACCCGCTCAGGGTGACTGTGTACCTGCATAAATGCGAAGCATAAAGAACGATTGGAATTTCACCGCTGTGGACCTGTCTCCAAGATGTCCACATCTAAAAAGAGCGCTAGCGTAACACGGATACGTTCTACAGACATCCTAAAGCGCTGCTGCAGCCCCTGTGCCTAGCTATTAAGCAGGAGATGAAGGAAAAACTAAAGCACTCAGAAGCCTATTAGGATTTCGACAGAGCGAGGCCGCAATCTACTCAAAGCAATGTCGCTCTTAATTAAGGTTCAGTCATGGTTCTAAAAATAAGCATAACAGACGAGGCCAATTAGAAAGAAGTCGGACCATAATGGCGTCAGCTTGATGTGTCTTTCACTGAATCTGTCTTTTTAGGCTGACAGAGCCCTTCTGGTAAATTCTGGGGCAGGAGAGATCTGGAGTGAGCTCTGTCCCTTCACAATTTTGACTTAAAAGAAGGAGAACTCGTTAGAAAGACCTGAAGTCTATGAAATGATATTTCATGTCATAGATCTTGGGCAAGAGTGCCTCCTCACCTATAAAGGAAAGGGCGAGTCGCCCCCCCCACAACTTTATGCTCAGATTAACACTTTCCCTAAGTAAAAAAGACACTGAAAAACCCCTCGCTTCAGAACACTTGGGTAAAATGTGTGAATATTCTTATACCAGTACACAACCTTCTTTTCCACAATAGGTTAATCTCTGCAACTTGTAGAGGACAACTCCCCACTCAGGGAATCCTGTCAGAGTATCTCACAGTTTTTAGCAGTCTAAGTCTTAAACAAAACAAAACCAAAACCAACAAAAAGAAAAAACCTTGAGAAAAATACCCCAGCCGAGTTCGAGGCTCTGCCCCAGACCAGTCCAGCCTCATTTCTCTCTCGGGCCCCTTCCCCAGCGGCACAGGCAGATGTCGTGCCTGTGAGTTGTTTCCAGTTGATGTGTCAGACCCTATTTGTTTTTTCCCTTTGACGAGCATCACTTGGGATGTCTGGGTTGCATCAGACTAGGCCCTGAGTGCCACGTCACAACTGGGAGACAGGTACCTAAAGTCTCCCTGGGGTGAGGAAGCGGAGAATCAGAGGCTTTTGCTCAGATTTCCTACCATTACCATGGGCAACTCTTTGGGAAAATCTCCCCACCATACCACTGGAAAGAAAAGCCCTGTGTGACAGCAGAGATGGCAACCACGTACGTGGATGTACATACAGATTTTTTTCTATCGTTCTTCTCAAGTCCACATGCAGGAAACAGCCTGTCTCTCCTCCTCCTCTTCTCTCCCTGGCACCAAAAGCAGGCAGAGAAAAATGATGAAGAAAGATCATTTTGTGGATGGGAATGCCCAAGGGTGCCACAACGTTCATCACGCTGCCTCTGGTTAAGGGACAAGGTGCGGATGGCTGAGGATACTTGAAAGCAGTGCCAGAGTTTGCAGGAGACCAAAGATGGCTTTTCTTGAAAGAAACGCTCTCTGCCCCAGGCTGCAGAAGGAGGTGCTGGGATCGCTGGGAGGTGATGGCAGCTGTGAGCAACGGTCGCTCCTTAGCTGAACTCAGGAACAGTCAAACATTGTAACTAATGATTATTGGTCTTGCACGTCACACCTCTGTGTTATCACATTTCTTTGGTAACCCCCAGGCTGTCTTATCCAAGAAAGGAGTATTTATCCATTCTCCAGAAAAGGAAACAAAGGCCTCAAGATGAGAAGTGATGTACAAAAAATCACCCGACGGGTCTGCCGCAGAATGCAGAGCTAGGAACTGAGCCGTGCGCCGCTGCTTCGTTTTCCCTTTGCCCAAGCATATGTCTGACAGGCAATATTTAGATTGAGGACTTTGCCCTACACAAAGAAAGGGTCCCACTGACATTCCCTGACACTAACCAGACAACTGGCTTGAATAGGAACAGCGGGGCTTTGGTTATTAGTGTGAGAGGTGATATACACAAGCTTCATTCTTGTTGATTACTGGATTCAAGGACTTTGTCCTACTGGGATCTTCTGACAGCTTCCTTTTTTAAAGAAAGCATTACCAAGCAACACGAGAAGTATGATTTAAATTGCAAAATAAAGAGTATTTCAGATCTCTGTTTTGAGAAAGTACTTGCTGCCGGGATAGTCCATCTGCACTGTTCACACAGGACTGTGCCTTAGACATGTGGAAGCCAAGACAGCCTCCTGCCTGGTACGTAGAGCATGTGTAGGGTAGAAAGAGGAGCTGGTGAGCACTGGATTAAAGACCCTCTGCAACTTTCCTCTTCTTGCTACAATTTTACTCTGTTTCCTTTGCTGGCAAAAGAGGAAAAGAAAAAAAACAGACACGGAAAAGAGACAGCTGACTAACTTACAGTCTTTTGAGAAGGAGCCTTTTATTTCCTGTCTTCTCCAGGCTTTCACATCATCTCCCAGAGCACAGGCAGAAAATCTCAGCAGCCAGACCATACAGTGGCTTACCCTGCCCGTGGCTTTACAGAAGTCCCCGAGCTGCACTGATTTATCCGTATTGATGAATTGGCCCAACGGGCTTAATTCAAATAATTTTTCCTCATTCTTCTCCAGTCAGTAAATTAGTTAAAAAGACGGAAAAACAAGCATAGCTTAGATTCTTTCCCACCCTGGTATCAAACACACAGCAACTTGCAACAGGAGAGACTTAGAAACAATGGAAGGAATGTGTTTTCCCAGTCTCGTTCAGTGCTTAGGAGGAACTCGGTGGCTGGCAGCAGAAACGCTGCCCTGTGAGCCCGATTATCCAAACGTAACGTGGACAATGAGGCACGGCAGGTAACCAAGGGGATTTTCAGGGCAAGTGTTTCAGACAGTAGCCGGGTTCTCCTCTGAGTTACAGGGCTACAAATCACCGGCAACGCTAATAAACTCAACACCAAAGTGCTAATGTAGAAATGACAGATGGGTGAGAAGAAGGTCCTTTAAGTGTATGCGCTGAATGTATGTACATATATATACACACACATACATTCATGTGTGTGGGGAAGGTATCTGTTCACAAACGGACTGCTTGCTGAGGTACTGCAAGGGAAAAAAAAAAAGGCATAGGGTACCAAGGGGAGTTTAAAATTTTAGCTAATCATCGGGTGAACTCACGATTTACTCTTAGCTGGGAATTCACCTGCCCAGTGTTCCTGCAGGAGCAGGTGGGATACGTGGCCGTCCTTGAGTATATGACTGGGACTCACACCAGTGGGGCGAGTGAAATAGCACATCTGCAGCGATCTAACACAACTCAAGCCACAGAACAGCTAATGAACCTGTCCTCTCCCTCGGGGGAACTTTAAATCGCTTTGGTAATAAACATTTTGTTGGTGAAAGACACCCCTGCATCTGGATTTCCAGACCTAATTCTTCCCTCTTCCTCATCTTAGATTGCCCTTTACTGACGGGTAGAGCTGTAGTAACGTGGCTGCACTGGCTGGCAGCACCGCCCTGGCCTTGCTTACTTTGCACAGCGGAGGGAGTGAGGCAAGCTTCAGAGAGCAATCGCGGGGTGTACGCTCAGGAGGGTGAACTGCAGACTGGTGCTGTGCTCCTCCTTTCCACACACGCTCGACTGCAACACCTGAGAAACTGGCCCTGAGCTCCGGATTTCCCCTTTGACTAAGGACATTCATTCATCACCCCAAATTTCAGAAACCGATCGGGACTGCTGACAGCCCGTTGCCTTCGTCGCCTGGGGTGAGTCTGCAGAAAGTAAACGAGCAGGGGAATTGCACCCAGTGCTCCAGCCAAAGCAGAGGTCGCCGAGTCTGAAATACCCTCCCACACTCAAATTCTTATACATTAAAGCAACTTCCTGTTTGTAACCAAAGCTTCAGCCCAGGTTAAACTGAGATATGCAGACACAGCCTCTGACACTGCTGGAAAAGTTACGCAAAACGTTGGCTCTGAAAGCCAAGAAAAATTAATCCAAGTGGAACGCTAAACTTTGGAGCTTCTGCAAAGATCTGCTACTAGATTGACGGGCAAGCGGGATTTACAGAGGGCATATGCTGAATAACTCATTGCTGTAGGAAGGTGGTGGATGTATGGGAGCTTCTTTCACGAATGTGGGTCACATACCTCAGGAACTGCAGAGTCCCACACCCCAGTCAGAGATAAATCTCTCCCTGATAAAACTAGCTTGAGGAGAGATTCCAGTCTCTAAAATCTGCTCCATCCGAGAGAAATATAATTTATGGTGCAAATCCTCATCTGGAGGAAAGCAAGTGAGGTTACACGCGTGAACGCTGGCGGAAGAGCTGAGCCCTTTCTCCCCCTTTTGCAGCCAGCCAGGCTGTGCGGGGTCAGCATCCGTAACTGTTTGCAGCGGCTAAAAGCTGGGGCAACTCCACTGAGGTCAGTGAGTTTGCTCCAGAAGTGCATCCTTGGCAGATGAGATCAGAACGTGACTTCACGTGTCGCATTCCCTTCTCAGCTGCTCAGTAACAGGCACTGGGCCACGTTTCCTCCAGCTATAGGAAATCAGTGTAGCTTCTTGACTTTAAATAAGTCAAGGTCTGGTCTGAATGCAATGTTGCCAATAGAAGTCACTGCTTTGACTTCATGGTGCAGATCTCAGAAGACTGAGACACAAAAATCTATGAGGTCATCCAGATTACCATCTGTCTGATGCAAGAGGCTTCCCTGATGCCAGCAAAAGCTTTGCCTGAGTGAACATTGTAGGATTTGGTCCTAAACTGCATGGACAAAGGAAGGAAATCAGGCTCTGCCACACCACCGGCCGATCCAGAGCAATTCAGGAAACTGACTGCTGAAGACATTTAATCATTTAAAAATGCAGACAGGCACTCAGCAGGGTTCTCATGAATGCCAAATTCCCACTGAAACTCAGAGACTCAGAAGAAACCAGGCGGTTCTGGAAAGCCACGCACCTAAAACTGGAGAGCCACAGCAGGCTTACGTCACTTCTGTGGAGATATTTTGGTCCAGCATCTCTGATGACCTTTACCACCACTGACTAAGTTTTTGAAGAGAAAAGAGACCTCTTCCAGGACTCGTCAGCGAGTCACCCTCAGGCAAACTGGCAGTCAAAGCAGTAAGCATTTTATACCCAGTCCTATGTAAATGTTACCAACATCGAGCAACACTGATGCTTGACTCAAGGCCCGAAAGGTGAATTTATTTTCCTGGCACCACGCTGAGTGCAAGGATGCCTTGGGAAAAGGTGGGCGTGAGGTTAAGAAACTGTCCTGGACCTCTTCCACCGCCTGATGCTGCAGACGCTGGGCATTCGTGCCACTCTACTCCAGCAGTGCTGCCGCCCTCACTCCCACAGCAGGGAAGTGGAGCTTGCCGGCTGCTCTCCAAGAACAGCGGCCGCAAAACACACGCGGCAGATAGGGACGCAGATACGCGCGTTCTCACCTGGTCTTCAGCCGTAACTTAACTCCTCCCGACCACGTGGTTTTGCTGGGCTGAAGATCAGTGTTCACACAGTCTGGACTGAGCGGGTTGGGAGACAGGTCGGTGCATCCCTTCGCTGCATGTGTGTCCCTGTCAAAAGAAACCAAGGCCATGTAAACATCAACACGCAAAAACCTCAGCCTTTGTATCCTACGTTTAATAAGGATTTTAGGAAAGAGGGCAGTACACAGACCCAGGGGGCAAGGCAGGGGCATCAGTCTAGTTTTTTAAAAGCGGAAAGAAGGTGTCACAGAAAACCACGTGTGTCCCTTTCCTTCTCTATGTTGTTGCCCAAGCCAGCTAGAGGAGTGAGATTTTGCTCTCCTTTATACCTAGGCAGCGCTCAGCCCCTCTGAGTGCCCCTCACAAGCATTTTGGAAGAGCTGCACAATACTGTAGCGCTGCTTCTCAGCACACAGGAGAGGGATCGGCTGCAGCATCCACGGCACAAAACCTCATTATCCTACATCTGCATTTTGGGACTCAAAATCCCCAAGCGTGGAGTTCAGGGGTTCCACTGCCTCTCCGCACGTAACCACCTTACGAGAGCTCAGGGAACGCTCTGAACGCACAAGAGTAAAGCTAAGAGAAAGGTCCACATAGTGACAGCCAGAAGGAGAAGCCTGTCCCCCCCTCTACTGATATTTCCACAAAGTTAGCAAACAAATATTTACCCTGCTTCATCACACGCATGCAGAAGTCACACAAAACATCGTGTAACCATCACTTCAGCTCCTTCCTTCCCGCGGGCACAGGAGAGCCTGAAACGATCCGGTATTCCCACATGCTCCCATTTCTAGCACTGAAACGCGGGAGCGATTTGAAATTTCTGCTTGCTCAAGGAACCCCCACGCCGAATAAAAGCGCGTCTGAAAGGACCCCCTCCGTGCCTCCTTCGGCCCGCAGCGGGCCGTGGCCCGAGCTGCGCTGTAATTGCCTCTTGTTGTGTGCTTAGCGGGCTGCAGGCTGAGCGCACATGCCGGCATCTGGGGCTTTGGATAGCTGAGATGGCTTGGATGCCATTCCGGTGAGAGGCCAGCCGTCTTTGTGTCCGGCTGGGTCCTCCCCCACGCTCCCTCCCCAAGCCCCCACGTGCCAGGCAGGAATGTTAAGCCTCACATTGCGGATGAGATATACCAGGGAAGCGCAGCAGCACTTTCACCTAGATTAGGGAAAGCGACTGGTCCGGAACGGCCTTTTTGCTCGCCCTGCTTATCTGCATCCAAATTTTACCCCAAATCCTGCCTTAGCTGCTTTTTCTTTCTGTGTCCCAAATCCCGTTCTACTTTGTCTCTGCCAGCCCTCTCCTCCGAGATGATGTCAAGCCTCTCATCAGACTAGAAAGATCCCCCTCCCTGCTCCTGTACCAGCCTTGCTACGTACCGGGGGCACAACCTCCTTTACTGCAGCCCTGGGAAGTGCCAATACCGCTAACTGCTACGGTTCTCTTTGCTTACCAAGTTTACCATGAAGAATTACTAATTTTAAGAGGAGATTTCCATGCAAGCTAAAGAAAGGACAGGAGGCCTGCCCCAGATGAGGATTTAAAAGATTGTACATAATTTATATATACAAATAGGTATGCAATTTTGTAAGCAAAACGTATTTACAGCTGTAGTGTTTAGAGTACAAAAAGTCCTCTGTTTAAAGCTTTGCACGGAAACACCGGAGAGATGGTCCCAGTCACAAAGAACTGTACTTCTGCCCCTGTAGATTGCCCCCGAGAGATTTCTGCGACACGGGGCCCCACAAAGCCCCTGGGAGCGTTTAAGCACAGCTCAAACTCGTGGCGAGGCTGCTGCGTATCATTCTGAAGCCTAATGAGGTGTCTCGCTGGCAGGATCCCGTCAGAGGGGAAGGATCTCAGCAGCAGCACTTGTCTTAACTCTGGGGCAAATCCTGACCTCCCTACCCACGCTTCATTTCCCACACAGGGAACGACCATCCCTTACACCTCCTGCTTTGCTAACGGGGCCGTGAAGGGAAGATGCAGTTTACCTGAAGATCCTGCACAGGCGGTACCACGTTGGGGTGACGCTACCTTAGTTTAAAGGGGAGAACGGGCACTGGGCTCTGTGACCGTACCTCACTGATTCGGGGTAACCCTTGCGCGAGTCAGAACTGGGGGGTCACTACTGGGGGCTGGCCTAGCAGCCTTAGTTGCAGAAGCACCGATGCTGGGGCTCCCGATGATTTTGAGGGGCAATGCAGGTGCTGAGGCCTTTTGGAAAAGGCATCTGGATGTCCCAAAGTGCCGCCAACTGCCACGGCGCTATAAACCTCAACACAATGCCGAAACACTTACAACGTCGAGGTGATTTCTTTGAGATAATTCTGAGAGTGGTGCTTCAACCTGTTTGAAAGCAGATACTGACACAGTAGAAGATGGTCTTTGCCATGTTCATAGCAGACGCCTTGGATCAGCAATGAACTTTCCTAACACACCTTTGGCAGTGCTCAGTCGTAACTTCCCTATTCGTTTCCTAAACAGCAGATTTTGGCTCTCCCAGGCTACACAATAGCTGTACTCCTGCAGTGAGTAAAGCTGCTCACGTCTTCTCTCCGGTCAGCTATCTCCCAAGTAGCCAGTAACAATATTCAGGACTGGGAAACTGCCCCTGTGCCAAACACATTAAAAAGAGTAATCAGCAGCCTGAGAAACTGATATAAAGGAGTAAGTGCCTACAGCTTCCCCATCACCGCAGCCTAGTGATCTTTCAGCACGTAAGGTCTTTTTTTTAAGAAAAAACAGCTTTTGAAACACGTGAAGAAAGGAAGAGACAACACAGACTCTAAACTCTGAGAGCAGAGCTTTCTGAGTAAGTAACTTCCAAGCGTTCCCATATGGATCCACACAGATCTGACCCTCACAATCAGCAGCTACAAGCAGCGGGAGGGTAAGCAGCTTGGGTGTTCCCCCTCACACAGTGAGAAACCCGTGCTTGCCAGCATGCATAACTTTGGGGTTTACCTCACAGAGACAAAGAAACGTTAATTAGTGTCTGCATGGGCTGGGGGTTGTTGTTCGGGGTAAGAAGGAAATGCTACGGAGTTTTTCCCGAGCCTCTTAAAAACCTATAATTACTGAGCTCTGTGTGGAACGGCGGGCTCAATAAGACATTGAAAACTAATCAGCCAGTCTATAAATAACACCATTAATCAAGCCCAGTGGGGAACACAAGAGATGAGGATCCTTCCACTAGTGAAGCACACACACATCAGGGGTGGAGCACAGCAGCTCTTCAGCAGCGGCCGTGGCCGAGTGCTTTGCCAGAGCGGAGGATGCCCACGCAGGGGTGCCTCCAGGAGAGCACAGCTGCCTGAGCAGGGAAATACCCGAGGCCAGCATCAGGGCTGCAGCTGCAGAGGTGGAGATCTCCCCAAACAGCACCCACCAACCCAGCACCTTTCCTCCTCTTGCAGCTTTCTGCCTCACGCTCAGTCAAGCAACCTGGCTGCTTATCCTGGAAGGTTTCCTAAGACATTTCTAAATCATTTTCTAAGGCAGCTCGGTCTAACGATCAGGAGCGTGCTAATCTCCGTAAAGCTACTTCTTCAACCGCAACATGGAAACAGCCACCCTCGTGCAAAGATGTCAAGGGCCTACCGTGCATCTCGACTGTCGCCGCTCACGCCTTCTCCTTAGAGTGACCGCTCTCCTAAAGCCCGAGCTGCCCCCAGGACGGCACGGCGTGATGGCTCTGCAACAGCACCCAGCCCGCTGGGATGCTCTTTAAGGTCAGGGCTGCATTTTATTTCGGGATGTTGCAAAGTGCCTCACAATTGCATAGCTAAAAAGTATCCCTGGCAAGGAGTGGCCTGCAGTTGTTCTTTTTGTTATCGTGCTGTTTCTAAAGCTCGCAAGTGGGAGACAGGAAACCTAGCGCAGTCTATTTAAAACTCCTTTGCCTCCCACCTGAGGCTGGCAGCTGCCTCTGAAATCTTTCCTTTTCTGCAAAGTTCGTGTTTAATTATGAATTGTTATTTATATTTGCTGCTTCCATGGTGCCTTTGGTATTTAATACCGCACATGTGAATGAGTAGCTGTACAAAGACACTCTGCTCAGCTCTTCGCTCATATAAAAATATAGCCTGTTAGGATTGTTTTCTTGATGCTTGCTCGACAGACAGCAAAAGAATACAGTACTACAGATCGAAGCCTTTCCTAAAGGAAAGCCTGCCCCTCAGAAGTTCCATTGCCCCACAGCTTGGCTGCCTCTGCCTTGCGCAGGGAGCGCCAGCTGCCACAAGCAAGAGGCAGCGCCTCTCGACCCACGCGGCCGTATCTCCTCTGCACGTCCAGCACTGCCTTCTCTCAAGCAGACATCTGCGAAATGTTTCCCTATTTTTTACCACCCTCTTCAGAGCTCCTCAAGAAAGCATGGGTGGCCTTATTTTGTATTAATCAACTCCCCGCAAGACTGGTTTGCCTGTTGCTGCCATCTGATGTCTCATGTCCTTCCCAAGCCGCCACAATCCCTGCAGAACTCATTCACTGTTTTAGGGAGATCCCTTGCTTCTCACCATAGACGACTCTGACCTCCTCCGGCCGCCTTATCTGCCTCCTGCGCTGACCTCCCGTTACCTGCATACTTGAAATGTTTCATACCATTTATCGTAACCTTTTGGGCTCTTGGCTCTTCTTTCTCACTTTCTTCGGTCTTTGTTATCCTTATTTATAATCTTCACATTCCAGTACTGATTGGTTTCCTAAATCAAGCCTAGACAATAAGTGGGGGGTGCGTGCCTCGGCCCAGCAGATCCCCTAACAATTAGATCTGAACCAGCTGACCAATTTCAGCCAGGGTCTGCAGAGGTATTATTCTCAATGAATTAAACTCCACGTTTCATAAAAACAGTGCCCTGAGTAACGGAAGTAGCATAAATCATTGCTCTCACTGAGGAAACGCTGCGGTGTGAGCTTGGCTGCCTGGCTCCAACTCCCACAGAGGAGAGGGATTTTACACAGGGAAACCATACAAAACCAAACTTCCGAAGTTTTGTCTGCTCAGAGCATTTGTTTCCCAGCACATCAGCCTTATACCTCTTCTGTCTGCACTACCATCCTGTACGCTGCTTTTCTGCTTAGCTGTCTGTACTTCCAGGTATGAGTCTAGGATACAGCTGACATCATCCGTAAACAGCACCTGGAACTATGTTTAAAAATGAATAAAGTTTTTCAAAAAAAATTTTCAAAATGGATATTTTTCTAATGGTTCCACCTCTTGGAGTCATGAGTGCTTACTTTAAACTAACGCCAGGTTTGCTGCCGTGGTAATAGAAGACCTAAGTCCCAGAGGATCAGACCCCCAGATGTTAATAGGTTTAGTAATTTTTAATGTCTCATTACTTCTAAGCCCAGTGTTATTCCTAGAAGAGAGGATGGAGCTTAAATTCTGATTTTTAAATCATTCAGGATCAACAGGAGTGTTTATAACCACTATCAGAATAAAAAGCTTCCCTAGAAAAATAACTGCTCGCACGTTGACACTTCTGACATTGAGATTAAAGGTAAGAAAGAACTCGTCTTCCAAGTTCTACAGCGATATGTAGGCGTGTCCTGCTATTTTTTGCCTTCATCTTAAATCAAAACTTAAGAGGCAACCCTCCTCCACTACAGAAACAGCCAACAGCACAGGCACAAAAATAAGGAGAAGCACCAACAAAGCAGAACTTGGATCCGACAACCCTGCAAGGAGGGAGACGAAGGAGTTAAGGTTGCCGGTTTATCCTCATAGCACCCCCCGCGTTACACAATGTCACAGGGCGTCCTGAGATCCCCGGGTCAGCCAAGTGACATAAGGAGAGTTGGGCAGCTTCACCTCTGGCTATCCTCATCCTGCAGGCTGCAGGCAAGCTCTCAGCAGCTGATGAGCTGGAATTATGTCTCCTTGTGAATGAAAACATCCCCAATCTCTTGGCAAACAGCAAGCCTTCCTGCCTCCTCCATGCTCCGGGCTCCCCCTGGGCAGGGTTGCAGAAGAGGAGAGAGACCACGCTCAGCCTGGGCACCGACCTTGCGCTCGCCAGTGGGCATGCTGCTTTGCAGATCCTCCTGCTCCACCTGAAGTGAAAAGACTGGATTGCTTACGTATTTCTTATTTTGTTACCTCCTGTGGCTGGTCCAGAAATAGCCCGTAATCCACATATCTGTCACGCTCACAGAATCTCCTTTAGCTGAAGTGGAAGTGCTCTGTGTGTCAGAGCACAAAGGCCCAGGTCCTCCCCTGGACAGAGCACATGTGAGTCTCAGCTGGTAGCGGCATCGTCTGCACAGGTTTGTTAGTCTGTGCTTACGGGACTCCCGAGCCAAACAAAGAGCCCGGACCAGCTGGAAATACGTGGACAAAACAATTTTTTCATCAGAACAATTCTTGTAAGTTAAACTGAAACTGCTCCTTGGAGAGCATGCAGTTTGGACTAAAGCTTTTGCTGGGCAAAGTCTCTCAGTTCCTGGGTAAAATCTCAAGCCTGCCACTTAGGACACTCACCTGAGATGGGCAAGAGCCAGGTTCGAGTCCACAGTCTAGTCAGGCAGATAAGGAATTCAAGGGTGTTTCACAGACACCTCAAAATGCAACAGGTTCCACCTGTGAAACCCCCGGGAGGGCTTTTTCATCCTAACGCAGAGCAAGACAGGTTTTAAGATCTCAGTAAGGCTCACTGAACACACGAATCCGGGGACCAAATTAGGTATTCTTCCCAGAGGTCTGCAGCAAGATCCAAGTCTCGAGCAGAAACAATAACATCCACATCTTGGATTCGGATGGGTCAGTAAAGCTCAGGGAAAAAAAACAACACACGACCCAGAATCATTCAGAGTGCTGCTGGCTGCTGCTTCTAGGGAAAAGGACTATTTAATACAAATTTTTTTGTATGCATCACAGGCACATCCATGCTGATATATGTTAAGACAGGATTACTCGAGCTGATCTTTGTGCCATAAGCCAATCACCAAGAGGGAAAAGAAGAAATTTTCCAGAAACAGTGCAGAGGCAGCTTGTGCTTTTCTAAATGCACAGGCCGTTGCCTGAAGGCAAATTAAAGGGCTAAGAAATCATGGAGCTGTCTCGGGACGGCAAATTTTAGATGGATGTATCTCACGCTCAAGCATCCATCACATTCAGTGTAATGGCTCTGACGCGGTCATGCCGAGCACGCAGTATTTCAGGGCAAAGAAACACAGGGGCCAAGAAGTCACTTGAAATTAATTCAGACTCACAGCTTTCCTTCTAGGAGGGTTCTTCACTTATACAACTCCAACTTAAACAACTTCAATGAGCACTGACCTTCAGGTCCACCAAGAAAAAATCTGGAGAAAGGAGACCGCATTTTGACTGTGCAATACCGCCTAGTCCTACTTGTCCAGTGTTTTTCTGGCTTTCCCTTTTCTCTGAGATTGGATGGGTTTTATTTGACCTGACCTCAATCCCACAATCTGGCTGCGCTGTGTTTGCACAGTCCCACACAAACGTACAAACAAGCTGCTTCGGCGCCGTACCTGTTTGCAAGCAGAGATCTGAAAGCAGTACTCGCATTCATTTGGGTTCCTCACTTCATTTGGTATTGGCCAAGGGATCTTTGAGAAAATGAACTCCCTCTTTGTCTGTGAGAGAGACCTAATCCTCGTTTTGCCCTGGAGGATTACTGGGTACTTAGAAAGGCACTCACATGCACATTTTTGGTTCGTGCCAGCTGCATTTGGGTCCACAATATGTAGGGTTTGCTTTGGTCTTCAGGTTTGACAATAGGCATTCCACTGCACCCAGACCTCGACCCCAGAGACTACCACCCTTTTAAAGACACCCTAAGTCAATGCTTTCTGAAATGTGGGCCTTCCCCTGCTTTGCATGAGTAGTTCACCCACAGACAGCGCCTGTGAATTCAGCGTGCAGGCAGGCAGCTGGGCACGCAGCCCTGGAGACCAGAGTCTTTTCTTGTGCTGTCGAGCCGGTGGTCGGAGCACACGGTTCCCTGCGTGGTCATGCCGGAAAGACCCGGACCCTAGCTGGAAGGAAGAACCCGTAGGTCTGAGAAATTAGCTTTTATCCCTAGTCGACTCCCAGCTTTTTCTAAGAGAAGTTTACGGTTATACTCAAATATAGCTTACTGTTTGTGACACGGTACCACCCAGACAGCCTGCCTGTTCAGGCACTGGAACCCACCATTCCTGGGTTGCGCACACTGATATATAATAAAAGGTCATTCCTTTTATTATAGGAATAATAATTCCAAATGCCACAGCACCAACTGTGTCCATAGCTGGGCTTTTACCTCTGTGTTGTTTGTGCACAAGGTGGGTTTGCTGCTGGCCATGATTTTGCTCTACCCATCAAGCTCAGGAGCCTTTACAGCCCACTGGTGTTCCCGCACGGGTAAAGTCTGCTGTGTGCCGCTCTGGCCCAAATCCTTCTAGGGTCGTGGCTTAATTCTGTAAAGTAGTAATTCAGGATGTAGTTCAATGGAAGTACAGGACTCCCATCTTCAGCTGGTGTAAATGAGTACAGACTTGAGCAGCTCTCTGCCTGCTCAGGGGAGATCTCAGCTTCTCAGGAGGTGGGACTCGAGATGTTACAACTGTCTGGGTCTGGCAAACGGTACTGCCACAAAAAAGTGGAATGCAAGCCGCCCTACATCCTGACTCCACTTGTAAGTGAAATGCTTTCCTGCATCTTGTACCCAGAGAGTTTTAATCCCCTTAGAAAACAGGTCTACCTGCTTATTATGTCAAAACAAAAGTGAAAATACAGAGAAATTACATTTTCATTCTGTTCTACCCCAGGACTAACAGGACTATGTATAGACTTGCTCTTGACCATCACTGAAAATCTCCTGAGGTCTTCCAGAGACGTTAAGTCACACCAGCCTTTGGGGAAGCTGTGGGATTTGCTTGGGCAATCAGAGTGTCACCCTTCTTCAGGGGCTGTTCAGGACTAGGAGGTCACTAGGAACAATCTTTCAGACCTGGCCATAAAAGATTGGGATCAACTCTCTCTGAGGTGCAGAAGCGCTCAGATCTGTTAGTCAGAGGTGCCTGAAATGAAGACGATGTAGTGCAGAGCTCACACAAGCAGAAGGACCATTAACATATCTGTCCCTTTAAGGACCATGATTGCCTCGCACAGGTAAAACAGTAACGTTATCTTTACAGGTTCTGGGGTATCCCAACGCTGAATCATGCTGATCAAAAGTCATTCTGTATACATTACAAGATCTAACTTTTCTTACATAACACAAAAGAAAGCACAAGCTGGCTCCAAAGGACAAGTGTAAATGAAAAAAAAAAGTAAGTGCAGCTCCTACAAAGGCAGGCAAAGGAAGCAAAAGTCATATAAATTAATGACTGGTTTCCATCTTAGGATTACAGAATTAAAATGATTCCATAGGAAAAGACTACAAGCCTTCCAAGCTGAAAAAATAGTTATGTTCACAGAGAGAGATTCAATAAGCAGAAGATACTGTCCCAGAATTACTCTTTTTACACTCACCCTTCAGACCAGTGACATTTTCCAGATACAAAAGGGCCGTCCTAGGGAGGGGTCTGAATGTCAGGCAAGACGTGTCCCACCTGGGACCTGGCCACGGGGTGCAGACCTGAGACCTGAAAGGCAAGCCTAGCCCTCACCGGACACCTTTTCCAACAGCACGCAGGAGCTGGGGCGAGACTCGATCTGCTGGTGCAGTGGTTTGCGTGAGCACTTCCTAATATGTTAAAGGCAAAACAAACTAGGTCAGTTCAGACCCACAATTTAAATGGTTTAAAGCTAAAGATTAAGGGAGTGCTTACATGAACTGTTCCAGTGGCAGATGGATGAGATCTCTGGCACTGATGAGCAAGCGAGGGCATTAATCTCTTCCGCCAGCACAGCTGGATCTCTCTGGCTTGCATACACACCGCACTTTAAGGAACACGTCCTGAAATTTTACCCTAGCAGCTCTCCTTTGAAAATCTGGATGTTACTGAAGTGCTGGAACAGTAGCTCAGCTGTTTTTTGAAAAACTGGTCTCAGTGGTTGGTACTGAGCGAGTGACAATCTGAGCATCTGTTCAGAGGGGGCAGAAGAAAGCCTTATATTCATGTGCCACAGGCATGATGGACATTGAGCATCAAGAACCAACTCAAGTCTGCAGCTGAGTTCTCTCTCTGCTCTGTAACCTGATTATTTTGCAGTGTTTTCTGGCATGCCAGATTTTAATTGCAGTAACTTGATGGGTGGAGTGTATTTTACAAGCCTAAATCACCTTCATAGGTGTAGCAATGCCTAATCCCCAGAGTATGAGCTACTTCGTATGAGCTGCTTCTCTATCCCAATTACCCACCTCTTCCTGGACAAATTCCTGAATCCCTTACTCAACACAGCACCCGTTTACTTCCTCAGGCCTTCAGCAAGAGACTTGCTCAAGTGAGAAATGAGTATAGATTGAGTAAAGAGATAAGGATTTGGTCAGCTGCTTTACAAAACACAGTCTCTGCAGCACCTGCAGCATCATTGTGCACAGAGTTCAGAGACCTGTAGCTCTCAGGGACTGCAGTGTAGAAAAGCAAAGAGAAAATACTACCGTTGCTACGCCGGTTGTCCATCCATCCCTGAGGCAAGAAACGCTATCGTTGGTTCATCATACCTCCTCTGCACCACGTTAAATGGACAGAACCAGTGGAAAACCAATGTACTGGTCCAGGGAGGGCACAAAAATAGCCTGGCAACAGCAGAAAGACTTGAGCTTTTCAGTACCTACAGAGTGCACAGATAGGGTTATAAGCACAGAGCAAAGAAAAGCCTGCTGAATACAGCAATCTGGCTGATCACCTCCTTGCATTTTTATTTTTAAAGACTAGAATGAGTTTGCTGTGGTTACTGTCCCCCTGAAGCAGTGATATCACAGCTTTTTTATAACGTCAGCCATAAACACAGTTATAACTCAATGTGGGCAGCAAAGCCCATGGAAGTGAAGCCATTTAAGTTACAACAGTGTGCCCAAGCTAAGGCCCTGCCCTCTGAGCATTTTGTGATTCTTTGACTTTTGATGACAGTGCCCAAGGTGAGATAGATACAGAAATGCTGGCTGCTAAGCTAAAAAATAAGTATCTGTTTGTCACTCAAATTATTTTTAGCATCTGCCGGTCCAGCAGAGATGTGAGCTACGTCTGACAAGAGTTTGGAAAAGGACGAGGACTGCAGCCATGACAAGACGTATCAGATGAGAGAGGGAACCCTTGGCCCGTCTCGCCTGGCGCTATGCCTCAGCGCATCCCCACTGCGTTCACACAAACCACCTCAAAGGGGGAACCGGCCTTCCCGACTCCACTCCCTCCGGCAGCGATGGAGGCCCCCGGCACCTGCGGCTCCTCCAACAGAGGCAAGGGCCGGCCACCTACCCCTGCCCTGCCAAGCCAGCTGGAGTGCGGGGCGGTGGGGGGCCGGCCACCCCGAGCCCAGTGCCGGCGGTGAGGGAAAGGCGGCCCCGCCGCCCCGCCGCACATTCCTGCCGCCAGCGGTAAGGGGCACGTTCGGGGAATGTGCACAAAGCAGCTAATTTTAAAAAAGAAGCAGGAGGGAGGTGAAGAATAGGGAGGACTGTAAGTGACAATAAAGCAATTATTCCAGTTTCAGCAGGCTGGGGAAGCATTGTAAGGGTGGAAAAGACAAGTGGGCTCGAGTCTCATGATTAGCACTGAACAGAGATGGATGAGAAACTAACACCAGAGCCACAAAAACCTTCGCAGTTGCCAGCAGCCAGGTCTCGTCTCGTGGTGGGACGCTGCCTGTCTTTGAATGGCACTGCTAAGTAAAGAGTTAACTTGTTGCTGTCTACATAATGAAGTCTTATACAGCCTACATCAGAAACAGGATTAGTAACATCATCGCTGATAGGTGAACAACTGCTAAGAGTAAAGAAGTCATGAACATTTTTCTTTCAATTGCAGGACTGGGGAAGGTAGAAATTTCAGGCCATTTAGGACTAATCGCTATTGTTACGCAGCATAAATAGACCTCTGCCTTCCTCCTGCTGAAAAGATACTACAAGCATCTTTCCTTTACACAGCCTTGTGTGTGGGAGCTCTTCTGTGCACCCTGCCCACAGGAAAACTCTTCCCCATCACCTTTGTCTACTGTGTTTTGATCCGACAAGCCTGAGTCCAGACACAAATCATTCCTTGGGCTCAAAGCAAGGTTGACGTTGGGACTTTGGATGTTCTACTGCATGCACTGCAGAGCTGGATTAGCACCCACGGAGGCTGGGGAAGCTCACATGCTCATCTGGATGAGGTCAGGGTCTTCCCTGGTGATGCTGTCCTTGAGTACCAACGGGGTAAAGCACCTCCAGGAACAGCTAAGGGAAATTACACTACAGATCAGCATATGGCTTTGATTTCTAGGGAAATGTCTCAAATCCTGCTGGATTCCTGGGAACACGAAGGTGCTACTCTGTAGATAAAGAACCTTTCACAGCTCTTGGGAAACCCAGAAAACCCCACGTAGCCTAAATGCCTATCAGCTTTTAATGGGACACATCTTAAAAAATCCACCCAAACCCACTCTATTTGAAACAGTATGAACTGCTTTTCCTTAGAGCAGCTCCAAGCACACCAAGAAAGCACGGAGGAGGTGACCACCCACTGCAGTGCCAACCTGCAGTCTGACTTGAGGTCTTCCTCAGCTAAGCGGAAGACGACCGTTTACAAGTTAACGAAAGGCAGCTCACATGAAAAATTATTATTCCCCAGTGTGAACACCAGCACCCTCTCAAAGGAAGCCACATCTTTGCTAGGGGCACGCAGCAATCCGTTGTGACAGTCTAGAAATCTCCGCTCTGCAGTCAATAGGAAAAAGGGGAGCCCAATGTCAGCCTCTCCTCGTACACAGGACATGCTGTGACCATCCACGTTAAAAAAAAAAAACCCCTCCAAAATTAAGTGTTGGTGGAGCCAGTCCCAAACACAAATTGTCATTTCAGTCAGAAGTGCCAAACTCTTTCACAGAGCGAATAGCAAACCCAAATCCTATTAAGCAGCCATCAGTGTCAATATTTATTCCTCAGAAATCAGGGACAAGTAGCCTAATAAATGGTGTCAGACTGAGCCTGGTGAGATGGAAGCAGAAGGGGATAGCCTTGGGGAAAGGACATGACATTAATCAGCATCACCCCTGCAAAACCCTTGACAGAAACAAGGTAGTAAACTCATTAGCCACTTAGAAACTAAGCTCCTTTTTTGCTTTGCACAGTGATAGCCCACAGTTTCCAGCCTGAAGGTTTGGCATCCTTCACAACAAAGCCACCAGGCCCCATAAAACCTTTTCTTTCCAATCTACCTCTCAGCACACACCTCCCTCTGGTCCAGAGAGGCTTTGCTGGCTTAACTGCTCTCTTCTCTGACACAGAGCAGCACCGTCCTGAGGTCTGGACTGCAGCGCATTAAGCACTCAAATTAGCACGGAGTTGAGAGAGCTCCCAGGCAAAAGATGTCTGCACAGGAAGACAAACAAATAGAGCGATGATTTCACAAGGCAAACTCCTCGGCCGCAAGAGCCACTTCAAATATCACAGCTTCTCCTTCTCCTCGCAGATCATTCCTACCCCTGGGTGGTGGCGTACACTGTCTCGTCGGATGTGCTAACTGCACCATGCGTGCAGCCAAACTGCAAATCAGGGAAGGGAACCAGCCCAGCTTAACTTCTGCCAGATGAGTCTGCTGAAGACGCCGGTGCCAGAGCCCGGAAAGAGACTCAGCTTTCCTCCGCATCATCGTCACTAAAAGGAGTTCACTTTGGGTGAAACACAATGATGGCACCAGGTCTTTTGACTGATGTAGCTCAGTGAAGATATTTGAATTTATATTTGCCTCTCGCTTGACACGGAGGCAAGATTTTGGTTTTGCTTATATGCTGTTGCTAGGCCTTCTCTTACCCCTGCATTTTCTTGTTACTCTTTAATGACTGCTACCCTGTTCCTTGTCCTCTGCACCTGGGATCTAATAATCTGCCTGAACTGCCAGGACCAATACATACCCTTAACAGACAAACTGTTGGGAAATCCGCTTCAAAAGAACTTGTGAGCTGCGTAACAATACGGTTTCCTTCTCCCTGCCTAGATGGGAAAACACAATATAAAGACAAACCCAGTCCAGGCTTGATCTTTCCATCAGGGCTGTAGCTGAGTTTTTAGAGCTGTGCCTTACAGCACACGTTTGCTCCCATCTATCCAGGGAAACTTAAGCTGCCGTAGCACGAGTAGGATGCAGCCATCTTGCACAGGGGGTCCTGTCCCCACTATAACTGTACGGTGCGCTGGCCATCAGTTATCATCACGTACTTGACTTAAATTAGTCTGAAATGGAGTCTGTCTCCAGCCTGGAGCCGGTTTGTAACTGCAAAGGAATCTGTGCCCTCCGTAACACACGAGACGGGATCAGGGCACTGCTGGAGAGCACTTGGCCTGGCTATTTTTATTGTCTGCCCGAATATTTTTCTTCAATGCCGTTTTAAGTTGCTGAAAGAATAGTAAAGATGAGATTTTTTTTTAAAAACAGAAACACTGGTAATCCATAGGAACTCTGCCCTTTTAACTTTTGGATGTTTCTCAAATTTTTGCCCTTGTTGCCAGGATGCTGAAGGTATTTTGAAGTCACAACATGATGAAATCTAATCAGGGTGAAGTGGGTTGGTTTCATTTTCATCAGATTCCTCTTTCAAAGGCACAAATGTACGCTTCTGATCCTTCTCCCTACCACTAGAACTGAGCCGATACAGCAGTTACTGCTACATCAAAAAAAGCACCCAACCCTCTTCCATCGAGAACAACTGATGATTGAAATTCTTCAGGTTTCTTTAAACCCAAAGGACAGTGATGCTAATTCAAGCACTGGTGCAACTAGAATGTAAAGGATTAGAGAAGTGGCTCTCATCTGAATACAGGCAAGCATGCATCACATCACGGTTAGCCAAGCTTTTCGCTCAAGTTAAACTTGGTAACAACCCTCCTAAATCATCGCTTTCAAAGATACACAGTCTTTTCTTATGTCTCTCTTCTTTCCACTTGGGTATCACAAAATTTCAGATATTTATATCCTCTTGCAACTTTGGGTTCTTTGGAGTGAATCATCTATTTTCACCAGAGCGCATGCCAAGAAAAGGGAAATGCTTGCAAAGACGAGCACGAACATCGATGGTTTGCATCCTTCTCGCTCTCCTCCGCAGGACAGATGACCCTCGGGGAACATCCCTGTTGCATCCACAACAGGGAGAAGGACAGGAGAAGGGTGACCCACCCTCTGCTTGATTGCCACTGTCAAAATGAGGGATGGTGCCATCCCGGAGGCTGTCAGACAGGATGGCTGAGACAGCGGGAAGCTGTGAAATCCTACTTCTGGAGTGGAGTCAGGGCTTGTCTAAAACCGGTACAAGAATTAGGGAAACACTGTCATTGTCCCTCCCCTGGTTTACAGGCGTTTAGCCGAGCTCTAGGTATTGTTCCTTCAGGGCAATACGCTTTATCCCCACTGTGCGGCTTGCTTGTATGCCCGGTGATATAAAGGTAGTCTTTGTGTGGTGAGGCTCAAGATTCCCAACTGCACTCTTAGAAGAATCCCAAGCACAAATAAGCTTCCACCTGGAGATATTCATGAATAAGCATTTGTAATGGGCAATTAGTACTTAATTCCAAATGTCTGACCTGTCATAAATTTCGGCCTTGGTCTGCGGCGAGCAAAAATCAGCCTCGTTCCATTTCCAAGTCGATAACAGGTTTTCCTTCCCAGCAACTCAAGCATCTGAAACGCCGATATCATACACAGTGTGGCCACAGCAGGCCTGATCCCGCTGACCATAAGCCATTCTCTCTACTCCCGCATCCATTAAAGTCAGCCAGCTTGCCACTGTGAGCACGGAGAACTCATCACATTAGCTCTGCTGAAACCCATGCTAAGAGTCAAGTGAGCCTACCCCAGGTTTAAAATTGAGTATGTGTTGAATCGAGGCCCTCAAAACAGGGGTTCAGCCTTCACCCCTTCTCCTACGCCCATAACGCCATTCCAGAAGCAGAGGTACTGCAGTCTCCACCTGGATGTCCAAAGGCCGGACACTGAGCCATGGTTCCCAAACTCCCAAGCGCCGACCACGATAACTCTTTGCCTAAACAACTGTTAGCCAAGCTAGAAATTCTGGTGGGAATCATGCAGGGCTAGGGAAGAGTGGCATTATAAAATACCCTGTTTGATATCACATCCTGCTTATTTATTTACTTATACCACCACTGAGGTGAGGAAGCCCAGGAATGGACCAGACCCCACCGTGCCAGATGCTCTGCAAACATCACGGTGGAGGATGATTGCTCACCCAGAGGGTTTACCATTAAAGTAGGGTCCTCCCTACCTAAACAAACACGGGAAGGATGTTTTCCCCATCACTGCTGTTCCCTCAGCACCCGTCTCGAGTCCATCTGCTCACTGACACCAACTGCATCCTACTGCAAGGAGCACAGCTTTTCTCCCGTTGCTGCCAAGAGCTAGGCCATGACGCAGAGGGAAAAGGGCTCTCTTCACACCGCTGTTCTTCTCATAAAAAACCCAGGGTCTGTTTGTTTGCCATCTACTGAACACAGGGACATTTGACAAGGCTTTTGGCTGCTGCAGAATCACAGCTTGCCTATCTCCCAGGGGCAGGACTCCCACCTGCCGCGGTAGCAGCCATCTCTGCATAGCGATGCCAAGGGGGCTGGAGCTGACTGAATATGTAGTCGTTGGCTTCTTAGCAGTGTTTTATATCTAAACTTCTGGCCTGCTAATTTCTGGAAGAAAAGCCTCTGTGATTATTAAATGACAGCCTGAACTTTCCCATAAAAATTACAGTAATCCTTATTTCAGTCGAACCGAGCTTCCCTCTTCGATTTAAGAACCACAGGTGCCACGCACCATTCAGTATGGGCCAACAAGCTCTCAAACCTCTAAATGCCCATATTGCGGACCTGCAGGAGCACTCCTCTCTCTCCCAAGTGTAGGCTGGCTGGACTTCACCTCTCTTAGTCAAAGGAGTTTTAGGGCTTTGAATTTCCCTAACATTGTTCCTGCTGGAGTTGAGGAAAATCTTGACAAGCACCTGGCAGGACCTGAGTCAGGCCTTCGCTGCTGAGAAAATACACCAGGCTGCTGAGATTCACCCCACTGCTTGCTGGGCAAAAGAGAGCAAAGCATGACTGAGGGTTGGGATGAAACATGCATGTGCTTCGACGGGTGCTGCTGGTGTCACCTAATGGGCAGGGAGCACTAAACCAGAAATTTAAGGCTGGGAGTAGGCTGATGAACATGCAGAGATCAGTCTTAAAAAGGCTTATAGCAGGGAATGAGAAAAAACACATCTCTGGACCTTCTGGGCAGAAGAAGCAGAGGAGAAAATTGGAATGAAGGCAAATGAGATCTGTGGGTCACATTCCTCCCAAATTTACAAAGATGCTGGCTGATAATGTTACATTTGAATACTTTTCTGTTCTGAGCCATTTTTAGAAGTCTGTGGGTCATTCCAACATGGTGATAAAATTTCTCAGCTTCTGTCCCAGTATCTCATTGCAAGGTGCATGCCAGCAGCACTACCTCCAAGAACACTACACTACTTACTAAAACACACAACAACCACGCGGCGCACAGAACAGAAACCTCCTGCTGTTCAGATGCCCGGCAATTTCCTCTAGAGAAAGTGCTGTGAAGGGACTCTTCAAACACTGCAGCCCTCGCCCAGCTGCAGCGTGGACAGGACAGTTCAGTGATGTGGTCCTGGAGGTGTGCGTGCAATCAGAGTAAAAACATGGTGGTTAAATCACACCTGGAGAATCCCTCCGAGTAACGAGTAACATGTGGACAGAGGGAAGCACACCACGGCGGGGGCTGATCCTACACCCCTTCCCTCCCTGACGGCTCCATCCCTGCATCCAGATGCTCCAAAAACACCAAACAAGAAGATAACACCTGGAACGGGAGGGGGCGGCCGGCCCCAACCGCCTTCTCCCGGGAGGCTCCGCCGGTGCCAGCCGGGCTCCGGGGCCGCCGCCCTTTGTTAGCCCGCCCTGCCCTGCCCTGCCCCCGGCGCCGGGTCCCCCTGCACCCCGGGCACCCCCTGCACGCCGGCTGCCGTGCAGCCCGGTCTCCGTCCGCCACGCCGCCCCCACACCCCGCTCTCCGCTCACCGTGGCCGCCGTCCCCCCCCCGCATCCCGGTCCCCGCGCATCCCCGGCCGCCGTGCACCGCCCGTACCCCGGCTGGCCACGCACCCCCGCCGCCGTGCACCGCCCTCGCCACCGTGCATCCCCCGCCGCCAGCTCGGTGTCCTCCCCCCCCTCGTCCCCCCGCAGCCCGGTTCCACGCCGGGAGCGGCCGCACTCACCGTGCCCCGGGGCGCCAGCAGCTCCCGGCAGCGCCGCGCTCACAGCCCCGGGCGAGGGCGCCGGAGCCCGGCGACGGCGGCGGCGCCTGCGGCCGCCCCCGGCAGGTGCCGCGGCGGGCAGCCCGCCCCCAGCACCGCCCCGCCGGCCCGGGGGAGCCCGGCCGGTCCCGGGGCTACCCCGGGAGAAGCGCCCTTGCAGGGGAGGGTGGCAGGAAGGCTGCAGCCCGGAGCCCCCTGCAAGCTGTTGGTGCGGGGACACACACACACCCCCCCCCGCTGCTTCCCGCCTCCCCTCAGCACCCAGTGCGGGGTGCTGGGGCGAGGAACCAGGGCCGAGGGGCAGCCGGCGGCTCTGCCCACCAAATCTTGCCGCTGCACCCTACCACGGGTGCACAGCCCTGCCACCGGTCACCTCAGCCTGTGCCAGATGCAGCCGAAACCCGCATCATCCCTCAATGGAGCGGTACCGACTCACGCTGCCTTGCGCTTTTTATGGCCGCGACGGCTGGGCAGAAAATCAGCAGTCGCACGCTGCAAAACTCGGCTGGGTACCGAGCTCTCCCTCCCCGCACAGCTCCACTGGGGCTGAGCCACCAGCATGAACTCCGCCTGAGCTCCTGTCCGGCCATGGTGTGAGACCTCGGAGAACTGGGCTCCCTCCAAAGCACTGCCATCCTTTCATGACCTGTCCCAGTAAAAATCCAGTCCCACCATCCCATAAATGAGAGGCCGTTGGGCTGCATTGCAGGTCCTTCTGATGGCACGCTGATCCCGCACTATTGCAACCCTGCCGTCCTCGAGAGCGAGTCTCACCAGCCACAGCAAGCCACGTTAATGTAGGGATGGCTTTAACAGCATCTGCTGTCACCTACTAGGTTTGATACAAGACATTTAATCAGCAAATTAGCTATATTAAATTAATGTAAAAGCTACATGAAGCTGAACTGTTGTATCTCATGAAGGAAGATGACAGGCAGAGACAAGATAAATAAAGTCTTCTCATTTCTCGTATTTGCCGTGAATAATTTAAAAAAAACCCAACCCTTTTGAGCCGTGGAATGACTTGTGTTAGGCACAGGGGAAGGAGTTAAGTTTAAAGCAGGAATTTGTACTTCTAATGCCCTGTTCTTGGCTGGTATAAACCAAGCACAGTGCTATTACTGAGCCAAGCTGGTTTATGTGTAGGAATTCAAGTGGCCAGACTTCGTGTCATGGAAGTCTTCCGGGCTGAAGACTGCAGGATTGCACTTTCCCTTTCCCCGTGATGACAGATTTTGCAGGTGACATGAAATCAGCTTCTGCTATCCCTCCCTGCTACTCACCGTCCACCTTCCTGTCCTTCTGATGCCTAACACCTTCCTCTCCCTTTCTGTCTTATATCCTCCTTTAGGACCCATCACGAAGCAGCACCTCTCACAGCAGAGTAAGTACCATTTCCCGTATTTTTTCCACTTGTGCTTCCTAGTGAAAAATACTTGTCTCTGTAAAATCTGGCCTGCTGTCACACACCTGGATACAGCCGCGATTTGTGACGACTTTGAGGATGCTACACAGTCAGGATAGCCATCACCGTCAGGTTTCCACCGGGGACCACAGTAACATACTCCTCCCGTGCACAAGCCTCAGAGGATGTGCCATCAAAACAGGTTAATCATTTCAACAGCTCTAAATCGCTATCTTACGACATGAAAGGTCAGGTTTTGGAAACAGGATTGAACAGCCTGGTAATAATGGTGAGGATAGATTACTCAGATGACGCCAGCTCTCCGGTTTGCTTTCCGGGCAAGGGTCTCTTTTTGAGCCGAACCAAACACACCCATCACCCAGCTAAAATCCCGATTGCTTTATCCAGAAGCAAGCATGACTACTTGCTCCCAGCAGAGCTCCTGCTTGCAAACGTCATTCAAAGGCATGACTTTTGATATCACCTCTCCTGAGCGTTATTTCCTTCTCTGATTGGAAAGCTACGTGGAACGCTGTATTTTCCCACGCCAGCATGTGCAGCGTATGTCACCTGTTCAGGATCATTCCATTAGGAGCCAGATGGTGCCACAATAATTTGCTTCTTGAAATGATCCCAGATGGTTTTATTGAGAACTGAAAGACTTTCAAGTGTACTTTGCATCTTGGCCAGCAACTCTGACAGATACGGAGTGGTAAACAGTTTCTCAGAAGTTACCAGGCAATGAAACAAAGTCCTTTTTTGGGATGTGATCATAAAAGCTCATGATCATTTGTCCTTCTGTGATAAAAACAACAAAAAAAATACCACCTGTAGCATGAACCTGAGGCTCCCCATAACCTTGGAGTATTTATTTAAGCATTATGTACTTATGATAGCACAGGTACTCACCCTGAGGCAGATGACAGGCAGCTAGTCCAAGTGGGAGTTTTACCTATGAGGGGTCATAACAAGCAGATACTGCTGACAAAAGGAAACCTTCAACAAAACTTCCAGCCATACTGCCCTGGAGCGATGACCACAGCTTCCCTTTAGACTAAACAGGCTTGAGTCCAGCAAACATCCACGCTGGGGAGTTGAGGTGGTGCAGGCAGCTCTGGTTGATGGACAGCCACATCTAGAAGGTGCTCAGTGTCCACAGCTCACCTTGTGTCTGTCCTGCATCGGCGAAACTACTACTGTTCTGGGTTAGACGGCAGTATCTTTCTAAAACAGCTGGACCATTCTCCTGCAGGATACAGCCAAGCTGTAGGGCAACGTGCTGACCCCCTGGACCATCATTTCTGGACCAGTACCCTGCTGGTGGTGGCAGCAGTGTCCTAGCTAGGATGCCTCACCAGCCTTACACAGCTAAACCCATTCTGCACACATCTAAAGCCACGTTCACATCTTGCTGGATGATGCCTGGTCGTCCTGCCAAGTGCCAGCTTGGAAAATTGCACTTTAGCCTTTGTGCAATTCTCCCCTGATCCTGCTTCAACGGAAAAGTGGTTTTTCACCGTTCGGCTGGAGCAGCCCTGGATGTCGTGCTGTCCTGTCTGTGCTTAAGCAGCTGCTGCATTGTGCAGGCCAGCACACGGAGCAGGGCCACCTTTCCGGCACAGCTCAGCTCCTACTCGGCTACCTCCGTAATTTTTTCCAGCAGGGACCAGGCTAAATGCTGAGCCCTTCAGTGCTTATTCTGGAAAGAAAAGCCCTTCCATGCAAAGAAATGAAAGAATATATATAACAAAGCATGATTTCTCCCCCAGATGACTCTTGGCACCAGTATCAAATGATATATCCTGCAAGGAGTAAGAATCCAGGGGAGGACTCAGAGGGTTGTTTACAAGATTTTTTGCAGAATTTAGGCTTCTTGCTTGGTGTTTGCTTCCTACGGCAGTTTAATCCTATTTAAGCACAAGAGTAGAGGGCATATATTCTCCCCCAATAAACTGCAGTCATCGATATAGCGGATTTTCCTCAGTACTTCTGGGGTTTTCACTGCCTTAGGAAATGTATGTCCTTTGACTTAAAAGAAAAACTGAGGAAACTAGAGCCGAACTCTCCAGAGCCCAGATGGCTTTCTGATGTGTTTCTCCCAAGTGTTGCAAGTTGCATGAGAAGCCGAGTGAAATACGGCAGAGACAGATATGAATAAGGGTTCAACGGATGCGGTGAAGACCTTGCCCATCTCACTGCCTGGCAACGGTGGGAGCCAGATCAAAAGCAGGCAGGCAATTTCATTTTAGCTCCCACGTCACAGCGAACAGCTAGCGTGTACACTGCTGTCATCAGCCCTGGAGCCTGCCAGCTGGCTCTGGAGCAGGGGGAGATAGCCTAAGAAAAACTTGTGTACACACCACCTTGATGTGCATTTGTTATGTTTGCCTTTGGGAGTAGATGAAGACGCCCTAGGGCTACGTTTGCACCATTCTTGCAAATAATTGTTGGAAACCAGTTGCAGGAGCCACCACAACTAGAACTCTGGATGGGAGAGCTGACCCGTGGCCGTGATGTTTTGAGGGTCAGGTTACAGCAGCCCGCTTTGCATGCCGTAAATTTGTTCGCTCTCAGTGGCCACTTTGAAATAAAATCTAGCATTCTGGTCAGTGGACCACATAACATAAGCTGCACACCTTGTCAAATGCAGACTAAGCGCATTTCTGAGGGTCATGGAGGCTTTCAAGCTATTACCTGCTTCAGTTCATGTCACTGACGGACTTGGAAATGGAGTCAGAAGAATAAACACAGCATGTTTCCTCCATTGCATATTCCTGCAGCCATTGCATTTTAGCAGGATCAATGCCTGTACCTGGTAAGTGGGTACAACTGCCCTAGACCTGCAAAGCACTCGAGCACATTTTTCAATTTGATGCCATGAGTAACTCCCCATACCTCCCCTTCCCCATGTATTTCACCAGAGATGACAGGAAAAACTGTGCTGTGGGGATACAAAGGACTCAGACTTTCATCTAGTTTTTTCTCCTTCACTTTTTTCTAGTTGCCACAAAATTTCCTCCAAATCCCCAACTGAACAGCAAAAAATCCAAAGGGAAATAAATATTAACAGATTCAGCAGAGTACCAACAGCAAATTAAAGAAAGATATAGGTTAACTGGCAGAATGAGAAAGCCCAGGTATCACAGAGAACATGAATGCCGGGTGCATTTTTAGGAGGCTGTATTCACCTTGATGCACCTGGGCCCTGCATCGCAGCAAGGGTTCAACAGTGCCGGAGCCAGCGGGAGCCAGCGCTCCTGTTCTCCACCTCCCTGGCCCCAGGCTCCCTGGTGCCCGGATGCCAGGCACTGCCTTGCTTACGAACAGAACAGCGTGCTCCCAGGGCACTGGATAACCGAGAAAACTTCCTTCTTCCTGTTTAAATAAAGCTGCGATGTCTCCTGCGAGGTGGGGCAGTGCCGCATGCCTGTGCGCCCCCGGCGATGGCACTAGAAGAGCGGCATGGCATCGGAACGGCACAGAGCCCCCGGATCCCTCTGCTCCCCCTCATCTCGCACTCCCTTGCCTCCCTGTCCTCTTGGTTCTTGCAACACGAGCTGCTGGACACAGAGCTGGGCTACAGCTGGTTCACAGAAATGGAAAAAAGATCTTATTTGAAGGATGAAAGGACAACGTCAAACGCCCCAAAAGGAAACTGTCTTGTGCCTGTAATTTATGTCACTGGCTTGCTGGCCAATGCAGATGCCAGGCTACAGTAAGTTTGGACCGGTTTGTGCATTTGCTCGGGCAGCTGGTGTGAAATGCGAGACCTGTGTCACGTTTGCTGGTGGAGGAAGGGAAGGCGTGGGATGGGCAGAGGAAATTAGTTTTTGAAATAAGACATGGGCTGCATCGAAGAAGGATGATTTCCTTTGAGGAGTTGTTTGCAACGCTGACCCGTCCACAGACCATGAAGAGAGAGAGCAAGGAGGGGCTGGAGCCAGGGCTATCAATCAGAGGAGAGCAAAACTCCAGGGGAGGTTCAGGTTTTGGAAAACACGCCCAGTCGCCTTTGGATTTTGTAAACCTGAACCACAAGTTGCTCAGAGCCAGGACCGTTTGAATCCAAGCCCATAAAGCTCAGGAATGTTTAGAGAAACTCCCCATTTTGGTTCATCTCCAATCCAAATTAACTCCTGGAAGGTGAGGTGTTCAGATCAATATCAGAAACCGCTCTCTAATGGGTTAAGGCCATTTTTTCCAGTGAACAAAAGTGATTTTTCTTGGCTCTCTCTTGCACTGCATGTGTCAGACTAAACTTAATTAAGAAAAAAAAATTAAGAAGCGAGGAAGTCCAAACCCTGCAGCAATGAACAAAATAGATGATTATTAAATTTTCTCATGGAGACTTCTCCCAAATAAAACCAGTGAAAAATTGCTTTAAGATTGAAATGAATCTGAATGCAAGAGTTTTGTAAGGAAGTCTGCTGTTATGTCAAGAGGAATTTGGAAAGAAATTACATATTCACCTGAGCCAGCTCAGAAAAGTTAATTCTTAATGTTTTTATCCAACTATCCCGTCCTCTGCACCAACTCTTTCTAGGTTACGTCCCTAAGCTTTTCCCCGGTTCTTGGCACTGCAGTCGCTGTGAGCACCACTCTGTGAGTGGAGATAACCCTAACATACAACCGATGACAATGATGAATAGCATAAAGAGGAAATAGAGGAAGGCTCTTTAAACAGAGCAAGGAGAGGAAAAGGGCAGAAAACAGATGTACGTCTACTTTAGCATCCTGGAGAGGTGAAGGGAAGGCAGACAGAATGGCAGTTTTCTCTTGCTGTGAAAAAACCTCCTCTTTCCTTCTGAGCTACTGACAAGCAGATTTAGGGAAGAGGAAAAAAGGACATTTGTACAGTGAAGAAAAAAGGAGGAGGCTTTGATGACCTAATTAACAGACTCTGTCCCAAGTCACTTCAGTTCAGCTGCATCACAAAAGTCTGACAGAGATCCATGGGACCACAACAACCCACCTAAGAGAGTAAGACACTGTAAACAAAACCAGTCACTCCAAAACCTCACCCCCCTCCAAATTCGGGGGGCTGGGAAGGGGAGGAGGCTGCAACTGAAGGCCAGTTTTCCTGCTCACTAATAAATTTAGTTTACAGAACCTTTTGTGGGTCCCTTTTAAGGTTGTTTGTTGATTAAAGCGGCAAACAACAAACTTAGCTTTAATTTATGCTTCTTTTAACATTTCAAGCTTGGGGGGATGCTTTTTACAGGAGTTAATGAGGCAGAATAGGTTCTTTATGGGGAAGATATTTTCTCACCAAATTAAAACCTGTATTGAAAATAAAATAATGAGATGAAGGTGGCTTTTCTTTCAGAAGTAAATAAATCTCAGAGTAGGAAACTTCTCACGCACTTGGAACTGTCCTTATCGGAGAGATCTGAGAACAGCAGGTTCACAAGATGTTCTTTTTTTTTGTTTTTTTTTTTTAATTTTGCCTTCCTCCTTTCACCAAGACAGTAATAAAGCATTATTTGCTGAAAACATGCAAAGAGCCCCCACACGTGAGAGCACGGAAGCACTGGGAGCTCAGCAAAAGAGAAAACACAAAGTTCCCCTTCGCTACAGCAGAGCCATGAAAGCCCATGGCAGGGACGACCACCATAATCACCGGAGTGTCCCAGCCAGGGCAGAGAAACGGGCCACATCATGTCACCTTCCACACCCCTGCAAGTCTTAAAAGTAGCAGAATCCCACCTAAGAGAGAATTTTCTAAATTAAAGCTTCCTTGTTGCCTCATATCTAGTACATTCTGCCAGTTTGGTGTACCAGCACAAGCAAAATAAACTACCTGAGTGGGCAGTACTGGAAGCTACTGTGTGACACCGGTAATCAGCACAGGATGTTATTAATTAGGGACGAAGAGCCAGAACAAGGTCCCTGTGTGATAGGAGAACATCAGCCCTGGTTCCTCTTAGCAATGGGAAAGAAAGCCTTCCTTTCATTGCAGGCTACAAGCACACTCAAGATTGATAACCCTGTTTGTCTTCACCGGAAAGGCTGAATAAATGCAGGTCTCACGGGTGCAGCGACGGGTTGGTGCAGGCTTTGCCATGTATGGTGCTGTACGTGCAACCGCACTTTTGGGCTGTTCTGTTTTTTAATGAAATGTGAATATTTTCTCAGGAAAGAAGACCACCTTTTGGCTTATTCGTTACCAAAAGGCATTTGGATTTTTTTTTTTTTTTTGCTAAATCATCCCTACTTTATGGGTAAGAACGGGGCTAAGCCTGCTCTGGAGCACAAATACTGTATTTTCCCTTCCATCTTATTAAGTCTGTAGACGAGACACCCGTAAGAAGTCCGTAGTTTCCCCTAGGATGCCAGGAGCTTTGCAGCAGTGGCAGGAATGCTGTCCTTATCCTCCTGCTGTCGGCAGGCTGGCCCAGGACAGATAAGTCCAGTGCACCTGCAGCCTGCGGAAAGCTGTGGCAATGTCGGTTGCCTTATGCAATCGAGCAACAACCCACCTCAAATTTCAAAGCAGTTGAAAGACCGAGCACCGTCACAGAAGGGTATGAATGGGGCTGTTTTCATATCTCTTATGCAAATATCTGGTAGCACAACAATGTTATCCGTTGTTACCCACAAACAGCGGGATTTTATCCGGTGCTCGGTCTTAGTCCCTGATCATGGAAAATGTATACAAAGTATAGTCAAAGAAACTTGAGCTGACAGCCAGCCACTCCCTGTGAAACCGCACACTGCAGGAACGAGAGAAGGACCTGAACAGGCATCAAAAAGTCAACACCCAGGGAAATTCCAGCGTTTGGTAGTCGCTTGGGAAGATGAGCCCCTGTAAACCCTGAACTGCAAAGCAGCTGTGTGAGAGAAATCAGCCAGAGAATGAGAGCTGAAAAAACCAAATGATGCGCTCTCGGTCCATGAAAGCATAGCAATAGCACACTGGTGTTAGCTACAGACATGCATCCACGAAGAGGCATGAAAGCACTTCAGAGGGAGGTGGGAAAGCAAGGAAAACATCAGCGAATTTCTGCAGAGAAGTCCCCAAAGTCAGGCAGGGAGAAGACTGGGTATCAAAAGGGAATAGACTGTCTGGATTAAGCTGCATAATATGGCAGTATGTAACATGTCCAGCAGAAAGATTTGCAGGCTGTGAGACCATACAGAGTGGCAAAGCAAGAGACGTGCAGGTGAAGGAAAGATACTCCAAGGGCTAAAATCACATAAGCTGGGCGAAGGCACTTCTAGCAGTTTGGAGGGACAGGACGCAAAGTTTCTTCATGAGTTTCCTTCCTGCTCACTGTGCACACATCCACAAAGTGCAGCCTGAAATTCTCCAGTACACCTGGAAATGTTTCCTGGGCTCTCCCGCTGGAAATGATCATCTAAATAAATGAAGATCCCTCTTCTCAGGTGCCGTGGACATGATGCCTGATCCAAGGCTGCTGAAATGAATGGAAGGCCTTATGCTGAGCACATCTAGCTCCCCTCAGTTACGACTGCTCCAAAGAAGGATCCGCAGCACTTACAATTTCCTTTCTAATTAAGAGCTATGAACTAGACTCCAAATCAGGCGGCATGAATCAGTGTAACTTCTTTTTATCCTCTATCTCTGGTGGTGCTGGAAGGGAAAAACCCTGTGCTGACCTTGCTGGGTAAAGTTCCAGTTGTCCCAGTCACAAGGGAGAGGCTGCACCTCACTGCAGATAGATACAAACCGCAATAGCTGCACTGTGCTATGAGGCAACAGAATTGGGCCCGCAGGCTTACCAGTTCATTCCTACTTCTCAAACAGACTCCCTTGCAGACACAGGTCCTTTGACCTTGAAAGGGGATTGTAACTGTAGCTGGTCAAAAATTTACAACAGACACTGGTTCTGTTCAATGAAATGTCTGCAGGAAACGTCTACTGATTTACTTACAAGGTTAAAAATAAATTGAACTGTTTTCAGGTTTTTTGGAATGAGATCAGAATACTCCAGATCTCCCTCTCAGATTAAAAATTTTGTTGGTTTGTTTTTTGTCACTGAATCCTCTATTTCAGTCTTTCATTCACCGTTGGTTTTTTTTTTACAACCCTCCACCTGTCAGTTCCTCCAGCACATGTCCCGGTCTCTCCCAGTTCTCTCTTCTGTGGTCCTTCTAAACCCTCTTGTCTTCAAGAAAGCATGCAGCTTTTAAAATAAAACATATTTTTATTTTTGGAAGTGAAATGTAACATATTATCACCAGCGAATAAGGTGAAGCAAAATTGCTTTAACTTTTTCCTACCTGGGTTTGTTCTGCAGTGCTGAAAATTATTCAAAGAATTCAGCATTTTATAATCTCTCACGCACAAGGCACACGCAGGAAGGTCACCGCACCGGCTCTGAGCCGCCACAATTCTGCTTCCAGGATAACTGCAGCTTTGCCTCTATGTGCCTTGGTATCTCTTGTGAAAAGGGAATCCCACCTTTAACCTACATTTAAAAAAAAGTGTTCTAAGCATCCCAGCAGGAACGAAGAGTCAGTATCTGGAATAAGGATGCAATCAGGTTGCTAAAGGAGGAGAGAGGCTCTTGTTTTGGAGAGCAAGGAGCTGCTATTTAAATGAGAAACTGTAGTGCTGGAGGCCTCTAGTACAGCCCTCCACCTTGAGTAAATACATGCTGTGTGTACAGTACTTTTGATTAGCTTAATAGGCCAATGGATGTCACTGTTGCTCTACATAAACCAAAATGGGAAAGCAAAAAAGATAATTAAAATAAGCTTACAGGGGAGAGTTCCCAAGGGCTTACATTTAATACTCTCCAACCTGGTGTGTGCCAGTTAGGTTGGACAACTTCTTCAGGGGCTTCCTAAGTGCCTGTCTAATGTATCGTATTGTTAACTACAGAGATAAGGTCAGGCTAATAGCTATGTGTAAAAAGGAAGGCTATTAACCAAGGCTAACAAAGATGCAGAATGGAAATCAGAGACATCCGCGTACAGACAGACAGGGCTTGCATAGCAGGCAGGCTATCAACTTCTGCTCTACTCCACACTCCATCACTTCTGCGAACTGCAGCCTAAGCGGGAGGAAACACTGAGAAATTGCCCCAAAGGCTAAAAAAGCAGGGTCCTTTTTAATTTGGATTTTGCATCTTGAAAGCCAACAGTACACACTCCCTTGTAATATTTCTGTGGCTGGAAGAGCAAACTGCAGAGCAGCTCTGGGATTAAACACCAGATACAAGGTCACATTTCCCAAAACATCCAGCAACTCGGGTGTTCACAATTTTAACAGGTCCTGTGCAGTTTGGGCTGTGTGTGAAAACTGGGACTTGGTCACTCGAATCTGAAGCAGCTGTTCAGACATTTTGAAAAACTTCACTCACGACTGAATGATTCTTGCCTTTGAGGCTTATCTCAAGCCAGATTTTTCCAAGCAGTTAGAAGCCTCAGGGTTCCTCCCATTTTACCACTTCATTTGCAACCTCTCCAAAAGCCCAGTGGCAAGAAGCGTTTGTCGATTAGTTCACTAGGAAGGATTCACGCTTGTGCAGCATGATGCTCGCTGCTAGGAGAAACTAGGTCACCAAGAGGCTATTTTAGTGATTGCCAGAGATGCAGCTGCCGTATTTCTAGGTCAGTGGTCACTTCTACTTTAATGGCTTTATAAAGGTTTGAGAAACAAATGGAGTTTTTCCTTGCATTCTTACGTGCAAGTCAGTAGCCTAACATTTAATGAGAGGCGGCTTTCAGTTGATTCTCACTTTTTCAATGAGGGATAATTTACACTGAATTACTGACAAAGCTCAGGGAAACCAATAGAGAAAGGCAGAGCCACCAGAGCACAGAGCATATGTCCCATCCTTATGCATTTGCCCTTAGAACATCTTCAAGGTGAGGAAAGATACAGGAAAGAAACAGCCCCATCAAACACAGCACCCGGCCTCCAACTGTTTTAAGTCGCAGCTGCTCGTTTGGGGCAGTCACAGAGCGAGCTCCCACAAGCAAAGCTGCCTCTTAAAAACCCTCCGCGAGTCCACGGCCTGCGTCCTGCTGCTGAAAACTTCTGAAACTTTATCCTATCTGCTACAGCCACCTTCTCAACTGCATTGCAACCTCTGTAGGCCGTTTCATATTCATTATACACACCGTGTCGTGTTCCACATGTAGCATGCCCTCTTGGTTTGCTCTGCCTAAGAGTTGTTCTACTTTATAAGCGTGTTTTTGCTGCTGCCACCTCTCCCGCCCTCTTCATCAAACTCACCAAGAGGTGTGTAATCTAACTTAAGAGCAAGTAAGGAGCGCTGACTCTTATCACCTAGTAATTTGCAATTAAATACAGCTTGCGCAACTCTGATGTAAGCTCATGATGAGGTCCCCACCCCTGCTGAAGCTCTTGGCGGGATCCCAGCACCCTGACCACCAGGCCCGTGGGGTCACCATGAAGTCGCCAAAAAACAGAGACAAAAGTTTTGAATGGTATGAGAGAAAACAAAGAAAAAGCCTTGGAAGGCTATCAGGACTGTGAAGCTTCTGATCCAGATCTACTTCTGTCAAAATGTGGGAGCTGGGATCTCAGTTGCCCCATGTATACACAGACCCTACCTCTGTGACAAGGGCTCAAGTCAATTGGAATTTGTTTCCTGAAAGGAAGAGTATTATTTAATAAAAAAGGGAAAGACAAGTGCCTGAGGCTTGCCCAAATTTAATAGGTCTGGATGCCAAAATACACTTGGGATCCCTCAAAGTCTTGGTAAAAAGAATAATTCAGTTTCTTTCACATGCTGTTTCACAAGTAACCAATATGCAAACCAGTAAAACCAAAACGAGAACCTCAACTGCAAAATCATCACCAGGTTTGCAGGCCAAGTATATTTTTAGAAGAGATTTGACGTGCCACTGGCCAACTGCACGGAACCACTGAAACACATTACTCCTGTCTGCTCTCCAGCAATGAACTTGGTCTCAGACATTTTCAAGATGTTGATGAAATTTATTCATTTGTTATCCTATGAGAACCCTTAGGGAAGTCTTCTTGCTCTGTCTCAGAATAGGCTGAGCTCATTTAAGTCTCTCCCAAGAACAGGAATCCTGTGGGTTGCCTATTTGTAATAAACAGGAACAAGCCTGTAGTAGAGACTGTGTCATGCTCTGCTGGTAGTTACTGTTTATGCCCACTCTGAGGACACAGAGCTATTTCACAGAGCGATGACTCTGCTCTACCCTGTTATTAGTCCTCTATGAGACATCTGCCCAATTACTTCCTGAAACGAGAACTACACTTACCCTATATCTAAAGGCACACTTAATTTAACCTTTATTTTTTTTAATTTTCAAAACCTCCAGACTGAAATTTTAAGTCCCTACATTCCCTTTCACAGTTGGATAAAGTTTTGCTTCCCCTGTATGAGTCAAGTCACTATCTGCAAGTCCACAGGTCTAAAAAACTTTCTCTTGTGCTTATGAATACCATAGCAGGTCTAAATCTTGTGGTTACACACTGGTGCTGAAACTACGGAGAATTTGTTCAGCTGTTTCTCCAGACTGAGAGATGGAGAATTTTTCAAGTTCCAAGTGTCACTTGCAACATATACATGTAAGGATCTATTTATGCTCCTAATTAGGTCAGCAGTACTTGCCACAATGCTCACCTGCAATTAAGCTCCCAGTGTGATATGATGCTCTTCTGATCTACTTGTCATCATCTGTAACAATACATTCAACAACAGAAACACGCATTGTCACAACATGGAGACCGTATAGAGCCTTCGCAGGGACTAAGTACGAGACAAATGAAGAAAGCAAACCAGCTCATTGATAGCACCGTTTACAGGTTGCTGCTTGTGGGCCTGGGGTGAACTACTTCACAGAAAAATGCCGTTTCCTACGCAGCACTGGTTGTATCAGCACAACACATTCAACCGTGTTGACCTATATGGGTCCATGCTTAAAAGAAGCCATGAAACAGAGTGAGAGGTGACAGCAAAATTCAGTGTCCCAGCTCACCGTGTCTCTGAGGGTCCAATCCATCACAAAACAAGACAGGCAAAACAAATAGCAGTGAATTGCCTTCAGCTGTCACCAAAGGGAGCAAAGGTTTTCACAATAGATGAGGAAGCCACAGCAAAAGGAATGCTTTGCAAAAGATCCGTTGTGCCCAAGTGGGGTATAAAACGCCACATAGACTGTAAAAATCGCACAAGCTCATCAAACCCGCGGAGCCGGGGTACGCACCGTCGTGATGCGGTCCAGAAGGCCAGGATCTTCTTAAGTGCATGCAGATTGGAGTGCATCATGAGCTCTGCCAGGAGGCTATTCTCAGTGAGCAGGGTAAAGTACCTTCACCATCAGCGCTGCAGGTTGTGATGGGGAAGGCGAGGCAGCGCATGGGAAGGCAGGCCAGGGGCAGGAAGGGAGAAGGAGCCAGCCTTGCTCACCCTTTTAACAGGCAGGCAGTAATAATGACAGAGCTCCATTCGCCAGCAGTCAGCCAGCCATAGCTTGTTGTACGCTCACATTGCAGTAATTGCCGTTGCTGCGGGCACTGAGCTGATGAGATGACAGTAAAGGAGAGCAAGGTGACTAAAACAGGGAAGGAAAAGCTGAAGGGATGCAAGAGGGAGAAGTTGACTTGTTTGTTACCCCTTAGAAAAGCACTGCCATCTGCTACGAAGCTAATGGCAGGGCCCTGTGTTCTAGTGATCCTGAGCTGACAAAGCTCAAACAGATCAGCGCTGCCTCAGAGACCTCCACAAAGGAGTGATTATTTACCCCAGCCCTATGCTGACACTTTCTTCAGAGCCTGAAATGTTCTTATAAATAACTATAAAAGCTCCTATTTCACAGAGGAGTCACGGCTCCTTGGGAAACGATAATAAAAAGAAACAGAGGCAATGCCAGCAGTTGTCACATCTTTCCTGGTTTTGATCAGTTACCCTGTGCGATCTCTAATACTCACGAAGAGAGATTGGAAACAAATTTTACTGCCAGTTTCACAACCACACCTACAGGTGCTCTCAACCCAGCCCTTACGTTGGGAACTAAAGCTGCGGTTGGGTAATAGCCTGGCCTTTCTTGGCTCAGGTACTGCCTCTTCAGATACCGCCTTTTCTCCTCTAACAACGAGAACCAGTCCTGGGAAAGTCCTTTGCTTCCCCAGACGGAGCGATACTGCAGGGCTGACGACTGGGGATAAGCTGTTGTCACACAGGTCCCTCTCCTCCTTCTCTGCTGCTGCTTCTCACCTGCCCCAGAGGGGAAGAGAAAGAGATGAAAAAGGCAGGGAGCGGTATGATGAAATTAATGAGGGAACCCAAAGAGAAATGACAGAGAAACCACACAGGAAAAGAAACCCAGAAGAAGGCAGACAAGGGAATCCTTATGAGAAAAGGAATCACACATGATAAAATTTCTGTGCATATTTTGTACCATCCTATCAAATTAAATCATTAACTTTCTCATAGACGGTATTATAAAACATTTATGAAAAGGTTTTAATTGCTTATTATGTTCTGAAAGATAGTGGCTCAGTTAGGTCCATCACATACCCACCCACATTAAGTTAAATAAGATTTTCCTGTAAGATAAGGGCTTTCTTGCCCCACTCCCCCTGTTTCAGATCCTGAAGAAAGCAGGAATTATTTGACCTGTCATATAGATAGGGAAGCTGAAGCACTGCTAAATTTAAAGATAAAGATCTTTAAAAAGCAGGTGCCTAAATTCATGGCCTGCGTTTCAATAGCACAGAACAGTTTGCAGACCCCACTGACTTCAAAGAGTCCTGCTCAGCCATTCACACAGTTTTGGAAAAGAAGGGAAAAGATAAAGAAAGATAAGGATCCCTTTTGATTGAAAGCTTTGGCTTGTAGGTCAAGGTTGGGATGGGAAACTGGGCTCAGCAAAATGAAGGCGCAAGCACGTTACAGGCCCATCACAGGAGCTCGCTGTAATCCACCAGTTTACCAAAATCTTGCTCCAGGGGGAACATGCTGATTTTCCCAAGTGAGCTCTGCCCTGCCCTCTCGCTGGCCTGTACAGTGTGTATTTGCTAAATTTATGGTTATTTTCCTCTCCCCATACAAGGGGTCTATGTCTTCTCACTATATCAGTAACAGGAGATCAGTCTACCTTGCGCTTCATTACTGATGTGCTGAAATTCAAAATATTTTCTTTAAAGAGTACACAAGCAGCAGGGCAGCGCTCTCCTTTGATCTTCAACCTGCTCACATCGCTTCCCACTCTGCTCCTTCCCCAGTCACTTCTGATACTGAACTCCTCCGGATGTCCCAAAGAACATGCCACCATCGAACAGAAGGACCAGAAGCAAGTACCAATAATCTCACTCCAAACCCAATATATCCACTCAACATCTCTAATTACAGACAGCCAGGACAGATTCACAAGCCTTTTGCTGGAGACAGGAGTGTTTTTAATTACATTTGGTCACTAGACTGCCAGGTAGCCAATTGCTCTGGCAAATTATCCAAGTATGGTTCCTCCCTCCTCATCGTATACATCTCTGAAGCGGCTAATGCTGAAAGCAGCTACACCCTGGACTAAAAATCACTGTGGGTGCCAACCATGGCCTTGCTAATACTTTACAACAAGACGGTTTGCTGGATGGGCTCGTCACACACTGTGGGTATTGAAAGATTTTGCCTTAGAATTTGTCTCGATTGGATTAACATTGACTGTCCACACACATGTGAGACCCCACAGGGTCTCTGTGTAGCACTGTAATTAAACAATAAGACACAACAGGGCAGAAACGGAGGCGTGTTCATTCATATCTCGTATCTTGAATATAAGCCCTTGTCAACGGTATTCAGGACAGGGAAGTGAAATGTCCTCTAATTCTTGTTCTGTGGTCAGACTTTGCAAACTGCCATAAAATGTGGGAGGAAAAGCAGGATCTGTCTCTGCCGCTGGCTTCAGTTCAGGTAAACGGGCAGGGTGATGCTGATATCGGGCATTTCTGAGCACATGCCGTTGTTCAAAATTCATCAACCCATCATCATTTCTATTACAGTAGAGAAACCCTTATGACATCGCGTAAGAAGCAGTTGCAAAGGTAACCGTGATGCTGAAAATAAAGTCTATATGCATATGACATGACAAGGAAAAGCATTGTGTGATTCCAAGGAATTAAATAAAGGCAGTTAATAATGACTGAAGCAAAAGCACTCCAACGACAGGGAAGGCAGCAGAACATTTTAAGGCAATGTAAACTTCCTGTTATTGCAACATAAAAGCTGCATTTAGTTTCTTAATCTGAATTATTCTCCCTGCAGAAAATATGGTCAGGCTCTGATTCAGACACTTCTCATGCTAAGAAAAAGAGACGATGCTCTCTTACAAATGTTGTGACATCTCTTTTTCAGAAGCATATCCTACTTAGGCACATGTATCAGTGAGCACCTTTATCGGTATTTTACACCCAGCCGAAACCTTTCTACTGCTTAACGGATAAAGCATTGGTTGTTATAAATACTGATAGCATTGGAGTTACCTGACCGAACAGAAGACACAAATTGTTCAGAAACTCTGGCTAGCTGTGAAGGAAATCTGTGTTAATAAAAAAAACTTTCGGCCACCCCCTTACTTTTAATCCTAAAGCAAAAGGATTCTGAATACAGGGCAGACCTGCCTGCAGACTGACAGCCAGCAGGTCTTGGGTGACCAGCTTCTTCCAGCTGGGCATAAGTCTGTCAGAAATGCCTTTCACCTTGGGCACATACATGGGACTCACCGCAGAAACGGCTCCTCTTGGAGGATTTCACCAAAGATACTGACTCAATGGCTTGATAAACAGAGAACTCGCAAGTAAACTCAAATTATGCAATTTGTGACAGTGGAGAACCTCCATATTTCTAAAGAAAAATGGGCATACTTATAACAGAACTTTTCACTCAGTTATCCTACATGCAAAGCAGGTTACTCTCGACCAGCACTCAGGATCCTTGTGTAGATAAGTCCCATTTCTAATTTTGATGCAGCACAGAACAGGAGCATGATCTTTCTTATCAACCTCCTCTGACACCCTGTCACCCTGAACATGGAAAGAACTATCAGCTTCTACTTTTGAACCCTAATTCTGGAGGGTGTTTGAAGCCCGCGCTGGCTGTTGAGCACGTCCCTACATTTTGCGCACATGCTTAATTTGCAGCATGATCTGAAGTCCATATAATAAGTCTCACATGCAGGCTCGGCATGACGGAGAGCCTTACGTGCTTTCCCAAATGAAGGCGGCTGAGGTGTCTGTCTGACTGAAAAAGACCGTGACCCAACTTTCTTTGTACAGGAATCCACGCAGCAAACTGGGTTCGGCAGCCTCACAAATCATAACCAGATGGAAAATTGTGTTTTTCCTTCCAAGAGAAAATTAAATGTTTGCTGAGAGGGCACAAAGGTTCCCATCTAACATTCTACCTCCTTCCATCAGCGACACAGAAAAATCCTGATTCTTTGGAGGCAAAATGACCTCTGAAAGGAGGGGATCTCAGTGGCAAGCAACTTGTTACTTCCAAAGATCAAAACCAGAGCTTGCTTTAGTCACTAGATCTGACAAAAATCTTTTCTGCTGCAGAACTGTCTACCTGGATGACGTATTTTGTTTAAAACAGTGATACTGATAGATCTCTGCAAGCTCCTTCGGCTCTTGGAGAGTTTTAATAATGAAATGTGAAGCTTCACAATGTCACATCAAATAAGTTCTTCATCAGTTCATTGGCTATCATAGCGTAAAACTCCTGCTAAGGTGGCTTTCTTCAGTCTGCCTTACTGCCATTGTGACAAAATTTATGGAGGAAAAGGTTCCAAGTTACCTGTCACAGCCAAGTTTTTTTATGCTTAAAGCAAGTTTGGGGAAAAATGAAGACAACTTGGCATTCATCACTTCCCAAACACAACAGAAGAAAGCCCTTGTACTTATGTTAAGCTGAAGTGCATGCCCAAGAGCTTTGCTTAAAGCAGTACCATGATTCCTTCTGCAAGTATTCATACATAACTGATGTTGCATTAAAATCAGGTCTCTTAATTTGGCATAATATTAGCTATGAACCTTTCTGTTTCCTGATGGCAGAGATGCTACAGAATGGCCTTTGGCCACGCTGGCAGGAGCTACCAATGTGCCGGTAAGGTTCTCGAAAGGCAAAGTCAATGTGTATGACGGGGGCCTGGCTGCTAATTAATCCTGTTCCAAAGTTTTCATGTGTTTCTAAGAGGAAATGAATTTTCAAGCTGAAAAGTAAATGCTTCGTTTTGAGCAGAAAATGATGATTACTTTCATGAAGAAAGCCAGTGCTATCCAACCACTGTCACGGGACTAGGAAATGACACCACACTGTCCTGTGAAGATTGCTATTCAGTTACCAGGTTTGGTCAGGCGACATCTCTCATGATGGCCTACCTCTTCTCTCCAGGCAGATAAACTGTGGTGAAATGTGTGACATAGCATCCCATAATGAAGCCCAGGCTTCTAAGGAGAGTGGAAGAACGAGTCACCTAGAATGGGAATATTTTGGGGTTTAGTCATCAAAATTCCACATCTTTTTTTCTTTTTCTTTTTTTTTTTCCTCTTCCAAAAGGGTTGAGGGGACAGTTCACTAGGTCTGCACAGAGATCCAGACGGGGTGTCTTGTTTTGCTGGCTGGGTTCTGGACTGCCAGACCCACCAATGTTACTGCTGATTTACAGTAGGTTCTAGGTAAATAATGCTTACAAGGATAAAGATGTGAAAATGCAAGTTCTCAGAGTCTCATCAAGGAAAACAGCCCATCTCCAAGTCTGAGGGCTTTGGTTCAGTTCCCGTATTTTATTTAAGCCATTAAGGAAATGTTGGGGTTTTTTCTGAAAAGTTTGGACCTGTGACTGAGTATTTCCAAAGTTCAAAACTGAAGCTTTTTCATTTCTACCAGAAGTGATGCTGGTCTTGTGAGCTGGGGCTGGGAGCAGAAATGCAGCATGTCATCACTGAAGCCGATGCATCCATGCTAGCAGAAGATCTTTCTGCACAAGAAATGAGGTAAAAACTAGATAAAATGACTGGAGAGTATTTGGAGTGTCCTGAATCTCTCTTTGCAAAGGCCAGACATTCAAGGTCTTACTGTTCCCTAGCATATACTATATAGACATGCGGTGCACACAGTTATTTCCCATATACTCCAGAATAAATGAGAACAGAATCAGACTCCAAAGTAGCTGCTTGAGAACTGTTAGTGAACTTTCTCTGTAAGTCTCTCTAAAGCTCTGAGCCACCACCCATCATGCATACGGTATTAATTTTAAGGGGATAAATAATGCAGAGCAAATTAAAAAAATTCCCATGCACTCAACCCACAACATTCCAGAGCTATTTACTGGGTGGGGTTTTTTTGTAATTTTATAGGGTTTTTAACAGTTTTAAACACTGTCCTGCTTGATTCATTAGTTTGGTCTCCAGTGAATAATTGGAGGTTTTTACAAGTCTAGCAAACACTCCGCTATTATATTATTCTAACCCAAGATATAATAGTAGTGATCTGTGACAGTTTGATAGCTGCTATACATACAGAGCTGGGGCTTAGATTTTTTCCTTTCCTCCTTTTTTTTTCCTTTTTTCTTTTGGTGAGAGCTGGGGGAAGGCAGCGACAGCCAATCTTGTGACCTGCTGATTTGTTCTGCTGGTGTCTCTCACCCTCCAGCATGTCAGATGTATTTTTCAGCATACACTAAAAAAACTAATCAAAACAATCCTGCAGCGTAAAAGGTGCAGGCAGCGACTTTCTGACACTTTTCAGGAATTGCCATCACTGGGAATTCTCATGCCCCACCACCCACCCTGAGTAACCTTCATAACAAAACAGGGCTGAATGCCTTCAGAAATGATTCAGGTCAGAGCAAATGTTGCTCATGTTTTATCACCCGGGAAACTCAGAAACTTTCCAAGAATGAAGTTATGGGAGCCGGGCAAGCCAGGGAGCTCTAATGTACTGTCTCTCGCAGACAACAAGGCCTCAGTGTCAAAGCAACAAGACCAAGGGCAGAGAAAGCGGTGAAGAAGGCCGCCCTGAGAACCTGCAGGACACTGGTTGCAAACAGGTGGCTGAATACTAAAGAAAGAGACACAGAGAGAACAAGCAGCAAGACACAGGCATGAATGGAATATATTTTACAGCCTGGCATGAAGAATTTAAGGAATTAAGACGGTTCTTTTTTGTTTCCCAGCTTAGCAGAAATATTCAGGCTTTAATTATCACTCCTCTTGTTGATGGAACACAAATCCCCAAGAATCCCCTTCTGGAGCACTCTGCGGTCTTTGACTTACCTGACACCCAGAAAGAATTTGATTTTGTGCTTGACATCGCTGTCAGCAAATAAGAGAAACTGGTGTTAGAGGTTTTAGCCTCCTTTGTTGATCTCGGCTTGCACAGTTTGAGGACTTCAGGCAGATTGGCATTAAACAAAAAAAAGTCCAATGTGCTTTTGCCCTAAATTCCAGGGTGCTACTCTGTGACAGGAGTGCCGGCAGTCACCTCGCTCCCTTCCCCCAGCACACGGCCTCTCTATCCACGGGCTTGATCCTGCAAGGCTGTGCGTGCTGTCCTCACACCAGTACGGGGGTAATCCAGATCATTTCAGTGGAACTACTCACATTCTTAAAGCTGATCATGATCTTAAAAGCTTTGCTGGATCAAACCAGAATATTTGGCAGTGCACGGGACTGAGTCACTCAGGAGTCACTTATTTTGGTGAACCTTCCTATCGGGTCTGCTGATCACCTTCACAGTAGTGCTGCATGCAAAAGGCATTTCTGCAGCGATCTGCCTGCATTTTGCACTGCAGGCAACTCCCGATTGCAGGCAACATGCCCTTTTGCTTGAGCAGCCCGACAAACATCTCCAGTAAGTGACAAAGGCAATGAAATGATGAGTGCAGCAATTTCCAAACTCTGGGACAGGGCAGAGCCAGACTGAAGGGTAAATCATGCATTTCTGGCTTGCCTTTAGCTATGTCAGTACTTGTGAGTAAAGTGAGTAAAGAAAACTTCATGACCTCCAGGCCTGGAGCAGCTCACTGAACTTATGGGGACTCACCAGGAAAGGCATCTTGCGGGTCTGACCCCAAGGTGAGTATTAACATCTTTTTTAACTCAGGTTTCAAGGAAAATCTCTAATTCACCTTGTTTCTGTTAGAGCCCAAATGGGTTTAAAGACAATGTCAGGTGAAAGATCCGCAGGGACTTAAAGCCCCTATTGTCCGTCAGCCTGACTTTAATCCCCCAGCCCTGCAGAATGCGTTTTGGTCTTTGCTCTGGAGCTCTTGCTATTCTAACCACATTGCATGGCCTGCATTCTGCCCCATTAGCTCAGCCAGTTTCCTCCACCGAGGTCACAGGAATGTGACTGAGAATAAATCTATCAGCTAGAGAGAAACCTCCCCTTTACAGCTCTAAGGCCTGATGTGCAGGATTTAAACCAATTCACTCGGTTGTTCCTGTGCCCTCTGGCAATCCACATTCAATGCAGGAGCCAGGTTTTATAGCATAAACACAGCAGGTTGCTAAATAATTGAGCTGACAAACTGGTTGGAATGGTTGTGGTTTCAATCTGGCAAAGAGGCAAGCTGGTCCTTTGACCTCAGGAACAAATGCTGCCCCTGCTTTTAGGGAACAGACATCACCACCGCCCTCATCCCACCAACGTGTCAGGTGATAAAGGCAGGTGATCAGTATGTATGGCTCTTAGAGATTAGGCCCTGAGACATGAGGAATCCTGCTTGGCTTAACCTTAAAACATACAGGCTAGCAGTCAAGTAATTGCCTTTTTTGGGGGGGGTTGGTTTTGGTTTTTTTATTCCTATTTCTCCAGAAGAATGAACTAGCAAGACATTGGGTACCTGCCTAAAGGAGATGGAGGAGTCACTAGAGCCAGTGGTGGAGCTCAGGAACTGGGAAGGGCATCACGGCTGCGCACCATCATAGTGAAATCTTCCTAAAAGTAATCAGGGAATGCTTTTCCTCAAATACTCTTACAAACCTTACTCATTCCTGCCTTACAGAAACATAGCGATGTACGACCTCCCTCCAGCATGAACTATGACTGCTTTGTTCAGCCAGCAAGCAATCGCAGCAGCTTTTGTACTGTACTCTTCATTTCCCTGGAGGGAAGCTGAAATGGCAGCGACACTGAAAAATAAAAATCTTCTCATCAAGCAAATTTTATCCTTGCTGAATCCACCTTTGAAGGCTAGCCCCTAAGAGCAGACGTGGGTAAGGAACCTGAAATGTGACAGCATGAACTCAGAGTTGGCATAAGATTTACACTAGAGTCATTTTCATTAAAAAGATAAGATCCTTCAGAATTCTTAGGCAGCTTATGGCAACCACAAACCCTTATTCATTCTTTAAAAAAGCTGTTTGTTACAAACTCTCATAAGCCCCCCACCCTCGGGGTAAGTCAGATGAAAGATGTCTGCCTGTTAAGTTCCATGACAGAAAATATTTTAATGACTTTGAAATTAAAGTGAGATCTTCTTACGTATGCCTTAACTATAAGAAAATAATGCTTAGTTCTTAGGTCCTTTCTTTAGGAAAAGGTAAAGCCAAATCCAGTGCCACCCTGGAGATGAGTGGCAGAGCTGCTGGCAGTGGAATGGGTCTTGTGTCTGAACCTAATGGAAAGATGAATAATCACTGCATGGCAGAGGGAGGCTGCAAGGACGAGTACAGAACCACCTATGACGAGTACGGAACTGTAGCTACTGATGTTTGTCACCAAACAGCACACTTTGCAAAATTTCAATTTTCAGAACTGTTCTCAGTAACAGCTGTTGCTGTTTCAGGTCCTGCTGCTGGGAATGATTTCTCAAAAGGAAATACGGTTTTTCCATAACACCAATCTGTTGATGCAGATGGGATTAAGAGAACGCAGCTCAGTGCATAAATGCATAAGAAAGAAACCACATGACTTACTGCTACTCAGTGTGCTTTGAGAACTAACCTCACATACCTAATAGGCACAAATGACACCATACATTCAAAAAGAGCTGCATCCCTACTTAATGAGCTTGTTAAAATGGCATCTCTTATTTGTGACTTAGTTCTTTGGCAATGACATGAAAAGTGCAATCATCGCAAAAACATTCGAACATCCCATTTGCTTCTTATCACGAAAGAGAAACAAGAAGGATGGAAAGCATTTAGCAAAGCTCATCTATTTCACAAGACAAATCTCTTGAAGAGTTCGAGACTGAGATGGCCTCTTTCAAAGCAGCTCTTGGACCAGCCACGCTGCCGTGCCACTTGGTGCTTTCCAAGCATAAAAACTTCACACCAAATGTCACTAATAAAATAAATGTGTTTGGGCCAAAGAACTCCACACTGTAACTTCATAGGCAATACACTTCTGTCACAAATAAACGTGACCTGCCGAATCAGCCCTGCAGGTTGCAGTGCCAACGATGGCCGTAACACCCTTTGGGCCGATGAGGACTACCCGATACCACAGGGCATGCTTGGAGATTGCTGCTGCCCGAGGGCCTGACTCTGCCTTTCGCTCTGCCTTTATGGCGGCAAGCACTGGGGGTTCCTAACCCACAAGGAGGGCTCCTATGAGATACAACAATGTAGATAAGAATAACTAGACAGCAATAATTAGAAGCCCGTGTCCTGATTCCAAGGCCAGCACTGTATCAAGCATACCATACTGCCTCCAGCTCACATGTGGGGGATTGCTCCGTTATTTGAAAAATGTTTTGTCTTAATCCCCTCATTTCAGCTACCTCTTTTCAACAAAGCATTGCAGGACTAGACCTGATCCAAAGCATACACGGGATAGGAACCAGGTCAGGAAGTTGACCAAGCCATTTATTTTAAAAAAAAAAAAAAAAAAAGATAAAGGACACTGCAAAGGAGCTGCTCCACCCTAGCATCTGCTAAAACAGAAATTCAGGATCAGTCATTAACGTCAAGTACAGCCGACATTGCTTTCTCCATTATCTGGACAGCACATTAGCTCCTCAGACTGTCCGTTCCTCAGATGCTCAGACAAAACTGGGACAAGGAACACAGCACCTTTCACCCCAGAGCATGTTGAGGGTCAGAAGGTCGTAAGACAGCTCAAATTAACCTTGCAACTGCTGCTAAAAAGTTCAGGGCCCTGGAAAATACTCCCCTGCCCATCTCCCAGGGTGCAGTCAATGCTGGGAAGAACAAATGTGAGTGTGGGCAACACACGGCAGTTCAGGTCTGCAAGCTTTTACTCACACGAGTAATCCTTATTGCCTGATTAGTCCCACTGCAGGTGCCCACATAAACCTGCAGGAGGAGGAGACGAGGCCTTCGCAATGGAAACTGTGCTGAGACATACATGGCGGTATTTTTGCAACCCCTTCTTCTGTTGGGACTTTTCCACATTTCCCAATCCATCCCTTTGTTTTTCCTCTTTCTTTTCCTTTAGTATTTGTCCTTGTCAGCAAGGCAAAAGCCCTTGAAAAGAACTGCCGGCGGTTTCCTGGTGGCCCACACACATCGCAGGCTGGATGTGCTGTGTAGCAATGTCATCATGTGGCGTTGCGTCACATAGGTGCGCACATACATAGAAACACCCTTAGGAGAGGCTGGGAGTAACAAATATATTACAGGAAAACCTGTTTACAAGAGCTGTTCCAGCTCAGTGTTGCAGATCCATCAGCTGCTCGGGCTGTTCAGTTCTGTTCAGTCCGTACAACTCCTCCCGCACTGGCTGCTCCCTCCTTAAACAGCGTGTGTGGGAGAAGAGGTTCTGGCTTCACTACTTCCATCAAAGGACAAGTCTTCCCTGCAACCTTTCTTTAGTGACTAGCTGCACTTACGTATGTAAAGTACATAAAGAACAAAATATCCCAAAAGACATATGGACAATTTGCAGAGCAAAACTAAACTCCCTCTGGTTCCTCACCCTTTCTTTCCCAGCACGGTTCTCTTAAATGAGCGTGCGAAACAAATACGGCTTACTTTTGGTTTACTCTGAAGCAATGCATGCGCCCACACCCACACACCCCCAGTCCCACACCATGAGCTGTAAAACGGCTTCCGGCCCTGTGGCTTGTGATTTATTTTCAACTTCAAACAAACAAAGATATACATAAAAAAAGGTACAATGCTGCGTTTTCCTGGGTTCTCCTCTGTGGCACAACTGCTTTAGGGTACCTCCTGTGCCTTGTCATGTGTTCTTCATTTCTGGTGAACCCTGTGAGAGCCGAAGCACTACAGAATCCTCACGAGTAGGAAAATGTCAGGATTAGAAGCGTAAAAGTGATTTTCGGCAGACATCCTGAGTTAGGAGGCAAGACTTTCAGCCAGTATCATGACCTACTGGGATGGCAGGGAGCAGACCACAGACAGCGTCAGCTTTACTTGTGAAATCCCATAGATTCTAACACTTTGGGAGAGCTACAGGTACCTGGGGCGCTCTGTTTATTACGCATACTTTCAGAGGTACTGGAAGTACAAGCCAAGTTTGTACCGCTCATGGCGCCAGCCCCTCTGCAAAGACAGAACGACCAGTTAGGCAATGGGGAAGAGGGGACGCAGAAAGGCCAAGGTCATACACCGGCCTTGCGACCAGAGCCCCCATCTTCCAAGCGCTGGAGAGACATCCCAACTACCTGCCTGGCATTGCAATCGTGGCACCCTTCCAGCTACATGAAGTTCAAATGCTCCTTCCCAGCACCACCAGAAACGCCCTGCCCGCCCTTCGCTGTAAACGGTGGATTCCTGCTCCTGGGCATGTGGGGCTGAATAGGCTTGGGGGCTCCCATAGGCTGGATGGGAGAATGATGAAGATCTGTTTCTCTTTTTAGCTTCAAAAGACTCATTCTTGGGTGACCAAGGCTGAGGAAGGCAGTATTTTTCTTTAGCTAACAAGCAGTTCTCACCAACTACTTAGCAGGAAAATCTCCTGGGCTGCGGTTACAGCTACCAAGTCAAAGTACAAAGACATTCTTCTGAAAATTAGAGAGAAAGACCTTATTTTTTTCCTTTTAATTGCCATTTCATACCTTCAGCGGTGCAATGTATTTTGCAAAGTGCTTTGCACATAGTAATTAAGCCTCATAACATCCCTCACCTTAGGAAGGACTGTCACACACACTGCCCAGACGGAGAAATGCAAATACACAAAAGTAAACAGCTTTTACCTTTCATCTCAGTGAACACGTGGCACAGGCAGAAATGAAACTCAGGCGTCCTGGCCCCCTAATAATTGAACTCATCTCTCCCTGACACCTCCAAAAGAAGGAGAAAACTCCTCTCTGCTCAGCAGTGACAATCTGGTTCCTATTCTGCTGCTCTCGTACCAGCTTGTGCTGCAAGCAGAGAGGTCCCTTCAGCTCTGCAGGTGCTCCAGCCTAAACAGAGAGGAGTCAGTAACACATTGCTAAAACATTCAGGCCGAGGTAAGACCTGTTCCATGGGGAGAAAGAGACTGTCAGCTGGCAGGCCAGCCAGCTCGCTGGGTAAAATACAGGTTTCTCTGCAACTCTAGGGCCCCATTCATCATTAAAAGCCTGGTTATGTACTAAGCAATTGTTTTTCTGAGCAGTGGGTTCCTTTTCAGAGTAATGGATGTTGACTGGGGCGTGATGGGAATTTTTACAGATCTCCTTCTTTCTTGAGGAGCCACCATTTATACTGTCCCTCAGCAGTTTCACACACCCTGACAAAGACCAACAGGTAGTGCTTTCCTTGAGTGCTAAGCTTCTACGTTATTTTGATGAATAACGTGCGACAAAAGGGAGAATGCTGACCAGCATTTTCTCGAGGTTAAATGGACATTGCTTCACCAAAGTCACAAGATTTCCATGCCATTTGCTACAGGGGACCAGCCCAGTGGCATATCTTTGCATTGCTAATCTGTCTGTGCTCCGTCTCTTTGCTTCTAGCCAATGCCTGCACAAAGCAAAACACCAAGTTGCACAAAATTGCCCCAAGAGTAAACAGTTACCCATCATTACAGCAATCCAACAAGAGTCTGAAATTGTACACCTAGTAATCAGACTTTATATAATCTAACTATAGGCCTTTATTTTAATGTTTTCTATAAGGAAAGAGGTATACTGGTGATTTTTTAGAGGTAGGTATTGGCTAATTATTCTTTCCTTAAGCTTCCCAGGGGATTAGAGCTGGGTAAACAGCGAAGAGTAATACTAGCTACCTTACTCCCAAATTTAAATTATGTTCAGTGCTGACGGTTTGTATTTTTTTTTTGCCCCTAAACGGTCACATGAAGGTTTGCTCTCTCTTTGCAGAGCACCAGATATGCAAATGTACTAAGACTGCTCACAGGTCTTATTGAAGGGCTCGATTTCAGACACACCCAGTGCTGGGGTAAGGTCACTCACTGCCTTGACTCCAGGCCTGGAGCAACATCGCTTGCTCTTGTCCTTAATGATATCACAAAGCTTGCGCCCTTAAAAGATTTCTTATCAGCAGCAGAAAAAAGAAATGCCTAGGAGGTTCCAAAAACTCGTGTCTGAAGGCTTAATAGGTTGATTTATGAGTCTGGGTTCTCCCCCACTGTGGCTCAAAGTAAATGTTCAGTTACAATTTTGTCAAGGGCTGGCTGATCATTTCCTACTTTGTCAGCTTTACTAAAAGGAGCAGCCTCTCTTCCTCTTCCAGAAGCATAGCTTCTCTGATAAGAAAAACTTGAAAAAACAAGAGCAGTTCAAATTCCAAGAGCACTAATTCATCATTAGGCCCAAACTCCTTTTCATTAGATCATTTAAAAAGCCTCTGCCAGGCAAGGCGGGGGACTTCTCAGGTATGCTAGCAGCTGAGGATAAACATCAGGCACTTCTGAGGTTTTAGTACATGGAAGTGGCAAAATCCTTGTGCTCTCTGAATTTCACAGCTCTATTTCCATGTGGTCATGCATGAATAGAATTTTTCCTACTCTCAGCTGGACACAATATATATGGGAGGCACATCCTGGGATGGGACATTCATAGCAAACCAAAGGACAAGGCCACAAGCTCTAAATGGTTAAAGGGAGGTGTGGGAAGCGTCACCACGGCTGAGGCAGTATGTATTTTGCGCAAGATCTTTTAGCACAAAAAGCTGTGGTTTTAAAATGTCGCAGGGAACCTCAAGCATCCGTGAATTTACCAGCACCATCCAAGAGGCACTTAGACGTGTAAATAAAATAGTTGGGCAGTTAGTCCTGGCTCCCAGCGTGTAACCCCTGTGCAGGAACAAACTTTGTCAGCTCTGATAAGGATATAGGCCGGTTACACAAAGGTGAGTGGCCCCACAGATGGCACGTTATGAACCAAAGAAACGCTTTAAATGGTTTAAGGGCACTAACCTGTTGTACTAGATGGCAGATCCGAGGTGGGTAATCCAAGCCTAAAGCAACCCGAATCTACCATAATCCAAGGAGTTTTGGTCTGGATATGCTGGATGCACACATGGGTCTTTGGGGGACACCTCATGTTGACTTTTAAGAATTCCTGCTAGTCAGTACAGAAATGTCCTTGGAAATTGTTATGTTTAGTGCTCATCATGCAGAGAAGACCAGGCAAACATGTAGCCTCTGAAAAATAGAAGTGACATCGAAGAAGTATTCCTTTCGGAATTACTGCAAAAGCTGCATATCCCAACCAATTTAGGAACAAAAAACACAGCCAAAGTGACGCAAATAGAGCATGTGGAATACAAAAAGATGAGTAAACTGAAGGACAAATGACCGCAGATAGAAGAGATGTGAAAGAGGCATGGAAAAAGGTACAGAGCAAGCTGGTATAGCTTTTGCTAACCTTTCCAAAGAGAAATCACTATAACTAAAATAAAATGGATGATGATATGGGGAAAACATCCTAAAAAATGCAAGACTGAAATAAGACTTAAAGTATCAGTCTCCAGGGTGTACTGTTTGCCAGGTACATTACTGAAAGGAGCATATTCGATGTACTCTGAAGCTCCATTTGTTAAGTGACGCTAGAGACAAAACACTAGGTTAAAAGAAACACTGATCTTCTTAGAAAGTGTCATTCATATGTTGCTAAAATACCATTAGCCTTCAAAATGGTTTGTATTTTAGAAGGTCTCTGTTATGCAAATTCAGCGAAGACATTTTTGAGGGCCAGGCCCAGTCCCAGGTTGTTTGAGATTAGTTAGTTGCTGTGTCGGGAATAAACAAAGCCAGTAAGGAAAGTGGGAAAGGAGGTACTAAGTGTTATCTGAAGGTGCCTCATGATACCTAACATCCAAGGTACCACAAAACTTGCTGTTCATCACCTGGGCTCCCCTATGAAGACAGGAGAAGTTCGGTGCAAACAGAGAACGTGCCTTAGGGTGCCCGTACCTGCGGTGAGCACACCAAGGGGATGCCTGTGACCAGTGTGGTTGGTGCTCTGGAGAGCTGGGATCAGACATTGCATGGCTTCAGTGGCAAAGCTTAAATTGTTCCAGGTGGTTAAAGTTATTAAGGTGAAAAAATCTCTAATCAATGCCATTGTATTCCCATTGACGGCCACTGCAGTATCTGACATAGCTTGAGGAGCAAGGACACGTTCCTTCAGCTCCCCTCCCAACAAAGAAGAGATGGTACCTAGGATCATCCTTCAGATTTTTGCTAAATAGCATGCCATGAAATGTGCCATTTCCTGAGGCTACGCTCACCTCTTTAATGAAGTAATTTCACAAACAAATTTGTCCCCACATAGAAAATGTGGCACAATAAAAAGGGAACATTTATTCTCAGCCTACACCAACCTCAAATGATTCCTTGGAGTTGTGAGAGTGACTTCCTCTGCTAATATCTTGCTTGGCGTATTAGAAAGATGAGGCTTCCAGAGCAGCAGTTTTTGTAAGCTACTTGTGCTTTGCTCTCTCAGGCTGCCCTCACTCACATGTTTGCACGTGTGCATCATGTTATTTTCTCTGGCCCAAAGACGCCTCCGGTGCAGGAGACACACTGCTAAGGTAGAACCTGCTGTGTTCCTTTCTCCACACGGTCCTGCTGACCCTTACGGGAAAATATCATATGTTGTGCAATCATGCTAAGAAAGAGGATTAAAGATGCTACTGTGCAACTCCCGTGCCTCTGAAATTTGATCGGACATTTCTGCGAGCAGGTTTTGCTGGCCGGAACTGCTCACTCAGTCTACAGAAATCTGCAGAGTCATATGATCAAAGGGACCTTCCCCCCTAGAAGAATTTGGACTGCCAGAGCTGTCCTATTAAGGAAATACTAGCAAAAACAGAAAGTTGGGTGTGTCTGGGCAGCTATCTGCCTCTTTTCATGCTATCATGCCTGGACGTAAGTGAGAGACAAAGGGGAAATCTGCCTGTCCACAATGCAAGGATTAGACATGTTCTTTGCTAAGTCCAGAGCAGAAAAAAATTGGTGGAGAGACCGACTGCTGCTGGTTGCTGAGTGCTGTACTGCCACAGGCTGCGCATGATCCATCTGTGTGGAGTGAGATGGCAGCAGGGAGTACAAAAGAGGGCAGAGAGGGAAAGAAAACATGCCACTTGTTAGCCTACAAGCTCTCACCCTTCTTAGTGATAACCTTGAACAAAATAACAAACACCTCTCTTTCCAAAACAGGTTAAAAATGAGATTTCTGCTGAAGCATCAACATTTTTCCACATGGATAGCAGCTGGTTTTGCAGCACATTTTCTCTAAATGCTTCCTGCTCCTATGGCGTGCAGGTAACTTCAAGTGTGACAGAGTTTGTATCACTAACACACCTTCAGACAATGACATTTATTTCCCAGTGCGTGGTCTGATCCTGCCTAGGAGATGCCTAGATGCGTGGATAAAGACACTGGAGACTACTCCACGCCGCTAAGCTTACGGCAGGTAAGCATTAGTTTTTTTGGAAAGGCTTGATAAGAGTCCAGGCTAGCATATCGTACAGTGGCAGCTGTGAACCCACAGCAACTTCACCTTGTTTTTTATGCTCTCAAGGGACAGCTACAAAGACGAGAAAAGAGCTTATGAGCTCCAGGGCCCACACCAAGATACCGCTCACTCTAGGATGCAAAGAAATGAGCGTACGGTGCTCTCTCCCACTTCATCCTATCGAACATGGAATCACAGGCAATCTTCAAAAGCAGGCACTTGAGAAAACATTTTCAATTAAAGAGCACAAATGAATGGGCTCCCACAAAGATCAAGTCCCAGCGTTACTTGTCTGCTGTGTGTCAAAGCTCGTGCTGTACTCTGGAACTCTTTGTAATGCACAGAGCTGTTACAAGGGCATAATAAAACTGCAAGCAAGCTTATAATGCCAGATCCCAACTTTCATTAAAGCAGGAGTCGCCTACATTGATACTATGGGATGTAAGTTAGGCTGAAGAACTAGACCAATAGTGACACAGAGTGAGTTAATAGGTTTGGACACTAAAGTTCACTCAGGGCTCACAGCAGCTCTCTAATATTCTTAGAGTTTCCCCCATCCCGCCAAATCTCAAAGCATCCATCATGCATTGGAAAAGCCAAGTTCTCGCTCGGGCTTTCCTGGCTGCAACTGAAAGGGGAACATCACAGAGCTCTCCTCAAGGTGCTCCAGGGGAACTGGAAAAGCAGCAAAGAAATGGCAACATGAAATCAAAAGATGAGAATTATTCACACTAAATCGTCTCCCTTCAGTTGTCACCCCCAACCTCCTGCTCCAGCAAAGCAGAGTCAAAAACTGCACTGGAAACAAAGCCCTCCTTTTGTTCTCTAAAGACTAGAAGTCTTTTTATATTTAAATGAAAATCTGTCAAACTAATTAAGTGAATATGTAACGGTCTCATTTTGTACTCATTACAGAACATCGTAATGGCCATAAATTCCTCTGACAGAGCGTGTATGTGTGAACATGAATGTCTGGTAATGTCTCATAAACTTCAGGCTGGACTATGTCTTTTGTCTTTAGGTTAGACCTTGTAAGACAAACAAAAGCCCCAGTATTGCTTAAATTAGATGCAAAGTGCTATGTTACAGCAATATTATAAGCACGATTCTTGTGCACACAAACCAGCCAGGGGACTGGAGTGATGGTTCCCACCGTGACTGCAATGTGGCCCTTGTGTAGGTCTGTAATGCCATGCATTGTCCGAGATGATGTACAATTTTCTGCTTGAAGATATATGGGCAATACAGCTGTTGCTGTGGATTGCTCTGAATATACTGTCAGTATAACTTCAATGGGATGTGACATTCTTGGCATTTTTTTGCTTTTTGATAGCCACAAATAAAAGGAAGAAAAAGAAATATGGACAAGCAGCACTGAAATAAACGTTTATATATTTTATCTCATTTATAATTCTCATTCTTTTTCACTTGTTTGTCTTTAGCAAATAAACTTTCCTCATGACTGACGATGGGTAACTTTTGAACTGGCAACTAACAGACCATGGTCCCCGACTGCTGAAACAATGTCTCTGGGCAGAAAGAAGAGACTAAAGATGAAGAGAGCATTGCAGAACCCACAAAAACACCCACACTGGCTCACTGAAGAAATTAGCACAACTAAAGATACCAAGTGCTTGATTTCAAGTACTGTTTTCTATGCCTTATTCCCCTAGTTCTTCTGCAGGACATTTACTGTAAAGGAAAGGCTGCAAAAGCATGGTTATGACTGAGTAAGCTCCTGATTAAAGCTAAAGCCCCAATCCCTTGTTGCAGAAGCATTGCCATTTTCCCTGAATGAGATCAAAAGTAAAAGAAAAAACATAGGAGGAGGTGAAAGGCTAATGGCTCCTGAAAATAATTCGGTGGTGATAGGGCTGAGATTATTTCTTCAAACAACGTTCCTCTCATTAAAAGCAGGTAGGTATCAGATTTTAATGACTTGTTTTTTCCCATCTCAGTAGGACCAGAAAGACTTTACTTCCCTGTTCTCCACAGCAGTCTTGCAGAAGAAATGCTTTACCTGCCTTCTTATCACGGTTAAATGATACCTGCACTTGAAAGCAGGATTTTACCCTTCTCTACAACCTTAGGCAAATATACCTAGTTCTCAGAGAGCTGACAGGAAGGCAAATCACCTACTGCAAACTGACAGCTGTCAAGTGATAATAAATACCTGTAATGGGGAGAGTTTCATCCCCCTCAAGTACCTATCAGCTTTCACTGAAATGATACCCTCCTCCTTGTGATCAAGCTGCTATAGCTGTGTGCCCAGCTTCAAGCACAGCCTTGAGCACTGGGAGGGAGGTCTGCTGGGTTTCCTTCCCTCTCCTCTTGCATGACATCTCTTCACAAATGGCATGAAACGTCTGAGACGTGTGTTTTGGTTTGCAAGTTCCCTGACTCCCTTTTGTCTATGGGGGCTGCTCTTCAAATTTCTGTATTTATTGCAGGCCGTTAGGCATAGAAATACTAAAGAAATCAATACACTGTTTGGAAAAGTTAAATAGCCCTAAATTCTTAAAGTCTGACCTCAAACCTCTTGAAACTCTCACATAAAATTACAACATACAATTCTTTGTCTTAAAGGCATTAGAACACTTGCTTAAAAACAATCCACTCTGCGGAGTCACAGCACGAGGTTGAGCAATCTGCAGGAATGAGGCCACAGTTACTTGACAGCAGGAAAAAAGTTAAGGTGGGGGGAGAAAGGAAGTCTGCGTTTCAGAAGTGAATTTCCAGGGCAAAGGAAGGAATAAAATATTCACTCAGACAGACAGACAGTTCCTATTCCTGCTGCCTGAATAAAGGCTCTTTCAGCATTAACCCTTCCTGGCAGCATGCCGTCTCAACACTGTTGTTTGTAGGAGACAGAGTTCTTAGGTGGCAAAATCTTCCCTGGCATAAAAGTTTGCATCTCTCAGTAACACCAGTGATGCTGAGCTATCTATAACCTCCGAGAATCAGGTCCAAGAGGTGCTCTGGGGCCTGAGGACAATGATAGGCACAACAGGTCAATACACTGGGGTTATTTACACCAGTTATAACCTTGGCATCTGTAATAATAAGGCAGGAAGGACAACCGGGTGGCTACACATCCACTGGAGACTTCATGGCAAATACAGATCCACTACTGATTTGAATAGAACGAGATTTTGGCAATTAACAATAAATTACACACATCATCTCATGTTCCTAGAATGTCACAGCTCAGAAAGGAAAATGCCTCCCCAAACCAAATACAAGCTGAGCTCTAAAAGACCCTTTTCTCCTTTAGCACGCATCACTCTGTAGCGGGAATCCCAGCCCCGGCCCCGCTTATTCATGAGTATGCGTATGCAGGAGTGGGAAAGAGGGCAAGGAAGAATTTCTTTATGGAAAAAAAAAAAAAAAAAAGCAGCAAAAAAGCTGCCCCATTCCTGAGACGCTGTTGCTATGGGCCTGCGGGGTTCACAACAGATGGCAGCGAGAGCCATCCCCGCGCCTCGCTCTGAAGCTGTCCACTCAAGCATACCATTCGCATTCCCTACATACCTCCAGCCCTGCAGCTTCGGCACAGGGCGGCCCGTCCCCCTCGACGCCCCACCGACCTCTCTCCTTGAGGTGCCTGTGCCGAGCCACAGGGCCGGGATGCAAGCGGCGGGCCGACATTCAGTCCTCCCACCCCCTCTGCCTTTTGCCATCCCTCTCCATCCCTGCATTTTCCCACAACTGAGTTGTGATATGCAATTTCAGTACTTTGAGAGTTTGAATCACTGGGAGAAAGGAGTTTGTTAACTGGAGGCTCAGTCCTGGACACTGCCAATTCCTGCATCCTCACACGGGTCTGAATCAGGGTGAGAGACAAAACAGCCCCTTAGGGTCTGATCCAGACCAGGGCTGTGCATCTCCCTGATCCCTGGACAGAGGAGGCAGCGGCCTTCAGGATAACGGCTTGAGGAAGGCTGGACCGAGGCAGAGGCATCCTCTTTACTGCAGAGGATGTCATCACATCCAAAACACTTTAGAGGAGCACAGTTCAGAGCCAAGGTCATTGCCTAACGAGTGTTACTAACAGCTAAAAAGTGTGAGAGAAAGTGTGCAGAGGGAAAACAATGTAAAGATGGAGTAAGAGAAATACCAGGCGGGGAAAAGCATGATTTGAGCAGCAGAGATGTCCAGATCTATAGACACTAAAAGCAGCAAGCAACAAACTCCAGGCACAGCATTCTGCCTTGCTGCTCCATCTACTCTACTGTAGGGCAAGATTACCTGCTAAAGCCCCTCAAATATGCAAAACCGTGTTGAGAAGTCCCCGCTGCTGGGGAGTTCATGGTCTCAGCCTTCCTCTCCGCGCCCTGCAAAATCCTGCCTGGGAACCAAGGCATGCCTCCGACCGCACAGCGAAGCCTTCCCAGCCCCCAGGGCACAACCGGGCTAAAGAAAAGTCAATCCGCCATCACTCCCGCACGCACGTTTGACACTTAATCGTACCGTTCTGGTCTCCTAAACCCAAACAACAGACATGTTGGCTCTGTAGTAAGGAATTTGAATGTGATTTGCCTGTCGCTTGCTGATCACACATAAGAGGTCTCTTTGGGGCTTATTTGCATTTGGCTGCTGGAGTCACCGTTTTTTTCTTTTTTTTTCTTTTTTTTTTTTTTCAGGGAGGTTACAACAACGATGGAGACAAAGCAGCAGATGCTGTAGGCTAACCATGAAGAGCGGCACTGGAGGTGTGCAGCTGGCCATCTGCATTGTGCCGAGCTGCAGGGCTGCTTGGAGGCAGCCTGGGAAATGTGTTCGCTGCTCACCAGCAGGTTCAACCAAAATCCTTCACCGCTCTTCTTTATGGCTGTGATTTGCCTGAATCTCCTAAATGTTGTCTTTCTAAAGCACCGGGGGATAAAGGTTTTTTCTGTTTTGTTTTTCTTCAGATGCCGACAAGGATCAAGCATTAAGTTTGAGAAAAGAGTATGACTTTTGCTAAAAGTTGGTTTGTACGACTGCATGTGCAGTCTTTTCTGTGCAGGCATGCAGGAAATTTTCCCTCCCTCTCACACACACACAATGGTTTAGATTTGGTATTTATGAGCTTAAGTTAGAAATAAAGGAGGAATGAAGTTTCCAGGTGGCTCTTTCTTTCTTTAATCTTTCCTATGTTTCTCCCTTTCTCTCCCTCTCTTTTCTATCAGTCTTTAATCAAATTCCTGCTGTTACTTCTATTGAACAAAGGACATGCTGGCACAGCCTTGAAGTGCCTATGCACATGTGTTGCCCTATAACAGCCAAGTTGCTACGATTTATTGTTAAGTGGTCCCCGCAGGCTGTAATTTCTAAAAAGCAGAAAGAAATGTCCAGGCTTTGGCAACTGAGGTAAATGTTAATATCTGGTATTTCTTCAGCCACTTGAGTTTCTATGAAATATTGCCTTTAAGACCTTGGAGGCTTCAGAAAGACTTTGACTATAAAACAGACCAGAGAAAACAGTAACATCACCCATAGATGACTTTTTCAGTTCACTTGGAGGTGATGACCAAATCTCTTTAATTCAGGCATCTCTTCAAATTTCAGATAATACATACATCACCTTTCTTCACATCATGTACTACAGAGCACTGAATCACTCTGCTCAAATTGTTCCCAGGAACAGAGAAGAAATATATGTCTGGTTCATCTGCAACCTGATATGAAGACCACAGGAGATGTCAAATCACTCAAGCAGGTACTGGATTAGGACCCAAGCTAATCCCTTGCCCATATACAATTGTCCACACTAATTTATAGCTGAACGCTTTGTTTGCAATACTGCCTGCCTGCAGTCCCCCTCAGGAGAGAGTCACAGCACGCGAGAGATGCGAGCAGGGAAGAGCGGATGTCGTCCTTTGCAGAGGTCCCTGCAGCCTCGCGGTGTACGTACGTGGGTCCTCCAGCAACGGACACGAGGTTCCTCACATCACTGCAGCCTGGGAACATGCCCACCCACGCAGGCATCAGGCCATGCCTTAAGGCAATGGGATCTGTGCTGTAAACCAGCCTCTTCCTACATGCTGGGGATCTCTGTCAGCTCCACTGCCTCAGGAATCTCCAGGGCTACTCACATACCGAGTCGTTTTGCCCTTGATGACGTGCTTAAGCAAATGCGTGCTCCTGAGAGCAGGCAAATGGATGCAGGCAAGAGCATACACGTGCTCTCTCTGCACATGTCTTCCTCAGACGGGAGAGATGGCTTGTGAGAAGCCAGTGGCATGCTCCAAGGACTGAAGCTGACCGCACATGGACAGTTTTTCCCCGGCCAGATACTTCTTTGAATTTGGTTTTAAAGAGCTGGCTCAGGCGAGGCAAAAGGAGGAAATTTAGGGCAATCTGAAGTGACTGGGAATTTGCTACTGTAACCGGTTCTAGTTGTATTGTCAAAATCTCCCTGCTCTTTAAATTTTGGAATAATGAGTGCATATTAGGCAAGGCAGTGTGCTGCACTCACAAGTTATGGCTGCATCTGTACTTCAGAACCGGCTGTTTCAAGTTGATTTTCTTAAGCAGGTAGTCCACAGCCAAAAAATACTTCATTTTACATAGACAGGGGCACAGACCCCAATATTCCACTAGCACCACTTCAACTTGCTTTCCTGTGCACTGCTGACTTTCACTAAACGGACTGGATCACCACATTGTAGAAAAAACAGTTACAACAATTTCAGCTGAAGTGCACACAGCTAAAGGTTTGGCCCATATTCACAAAAAAAACCCCAAACACCCCAAAACAAAATGCAAACAAACCTAAAGTTAAAGATATCCTAATAGCAATGAAGCAGGGAATGAGTTTAAAGATTAGTTAATTGGCTTACTAAAGGAGTTGATGTCTCAGGAAATAATCAAAATCAAAGTTCAATGAACTTAGTTTTATGATTCACAACCAATCCGGCATATAGGCGTGTATAATATACAACAGGTCTGCAATGAATGTATATTAGTACAGGCCCATACTGGAGCTATACTGATTGCCATCTCTTAAGAATCAGTCTCTTTCACATTCTCTACCTGCAACGTTATCGTATTAATCAAACAAGAATATATCCCAGCCTGTACGGCTAGCTCATCTGTATTAAACACCGATGCCAAGTGTTGGCCTGGTTTGACACTGACTTTAAACAACTCTCAACTTATAAAAGGTGAAGGCCAAAAAGAGTGCCACTTTCTTGAGCAGAGACTCTTCCAGAGTATAAAACTGTAAAATACACCCAACACGTCATGGTGTGTACGTGAGTCAGATCCTTCACTCATGAGACTCAGTGTCCCAAGTGCATGACGTTATTATTAGCACCCTTTGACACCAAGGGAGGGAATGGCCTTAAAACATGCTGTACAACTCCGGAGGCTCTCGGAAGTTCACCTCTCCTGCGAGCTTCTGGCACTTTTCTAGCCTAAAGCCCAATAGATTTGCTTACAGGGCTCAACAGCTTCACCAGTGACAGAACCTGAGCAGCGGTACAGCACTGGCTCCCTGTTTTCTGCAAGCTCACTTACAACAGCAGCTGAAAAATCTCCCTTGGCACTGCCTGCACACTCACTTGCTCTGAAGTTTATGATGCTCGTGACATTTAGGACCAACAGGGTCCTTAAGACTCCTGTCCTCCCTCTCCCAAAGCCCTGCTGCGAGGTCCGACAGCCGTGCCCGGGTTGCTTTGCTGTAGCTGTTGAGAGGCTGCTTACCTTTTGAGACACCAGACCAAGCCTCAGGTATTCCCATCCTTGCGGCGGAGGCAGCCTACCATTTGGCGAGCGCAGTCCTCGGAGGAGGGAATGGCATTACTGCCTCGGAAAGTGGAGAAACAGGAGCAGAGCAATTAAGATAACAAGTTGCAGATACAGGTGCTGTGCAGAGAGGCACCTCAGGACTAATCCCGCAGTAAAAAGCAGGAGGTTTGCTCCGCAGAGGCAGCTCAGATTACTGCCCTCCTACCAAGCAGTCGTCAGCAGGCCTGACAGACAGAAGCAGAGACCGTGAGGAAAGGGGAATTTTGCAGAGTGAAAGTGCCAGTCAGCTCTGTCTTGACCCCCAGGAGATCGGTGGTTGGCTCCCTCTTATAATTAACACTGGGATTTTGGGGGAGAGAGGAGAAAAGAAACTGAATTCAATAAAGAAGTGTTTTCAGCCAGCCAGGAATTATTTCTTGTTTCTCTTGAAATTCACCATTCAAAGTTCATTTGAAAAAAAGTAATTGGAAGTGAGAGTGGAGGATAAAAACCTACAGTGGCGGAGAGATGTAACAGGAATATCAGTCTCTTTGCTCACTGGCCCACAAGTTAGGGCACAGTAATGTGACTGCAGGCTGAGAGTTGAAAAAAGCAGCCTGCAACGGTTCCCTTCTGCCAACCATCAGCTCTGTGGGTCCCGCTGCCTCTTCTCCTGTGCCGAAGGACCAGGCCTGAGCCCCGGCAGAGGAGAGGGCTACAGGCACGTGGCTCTGTACGGAGTCCGTGGAAATATCACAGAAAAGTATGTGGCCCTCAACACATTGGACCCATCCTGACGCAGAGGATGTCAGTCTGATGCAACTAGGTAGGTTTAGTTACCCTCTATCCAGCCAGGCTCCATCAGCATGCAAGCGAATGCTGAAAACATACATTAATTATATGTTACATATATTAAATTAGCCTGCTTTTCCTACAGGTAGCAAAATGTTTCATTTCAGGCCAAACGGAATACACAATTTCACTTCCATTGAACTGTAAATATTTTTTTTCCCAGTTTGGCTGTTAGACCAAAACATACTTTATTCACAATCTCACCCACACTTTTTACCATACGTTCTCCAATGTCAACGTCCCCTTTACTTCAAGAGTCTGAATACATCATCCTCTTTGATGCAGTTAATTTTCTGACAACCTACAGGCAGGAGAACTGTATCTCCTTTTTATAAAGGAGGTGGGTATAAGGAGTAATGGCACATAAAAATGTCCACCAGCAGGAGGAACTGAACCCAAGCCCCAGGTGCGACACCAGCTTACTGGAGGAGTTTCCCGTCTCCCCAAGACAAGAGGACGCCACTTACTGCCGCTATTCTCTTCTTGCAATTTCATCTCACGATAGCAATAATTTTAAAAAGCCTGGTAAACACAGAAGACTAAGAGGTTACTCTGAGCTAACTGACTCTTTTCACTGTCTGAAAGATGTATTTTTTAACCAATATTTCTGATTTTAATTAGCTTAGGCATTCTTTAATAGGAAAAAAAGAAAAGTTACAGTGTACTTATGCAGGTATAACCTCCATGAAAACATTTTACATACATGTACTGAAGACCGACCCTGTCTCCCTTCTAATGCCAAAGTCAAAGCAGGCAGAAAGCTGAGGAAAGGGGTATTGGGGGAAAAAAAAGTTCTATATTCTAGAGCCAGTGTTTTGGCCAGGTGCATACACGTAAATACTCTTTGTCCACCTACATTTGCGTGAGTGAGTCAGGCTGCCTTTCGCTACAAACAGGAAGATTTGTGCATATAAAAGATCATTTGATACTGTCTGTGCAGTTTCTGCTCTTCATTATTCTTTTGACTGAGATATTCCATTTACCCAGCCACAGGGGAGAAACAATACCATGGCATTCGGATGACCCATAGAAGCCCATTCATGGAAAAATGTAAAGTAGTTACAGTGACCACTTCACCCTACAAGCAAACTCCATTTATATCAGTAGGATTACGTTAGCATTCGTTAGCCTTTCCTGACCCCACCTCCCTTCCAAAGGACATCAAGCAGGAAAAGCACGGAAAAGTTTTTGAGAAATTGTTTTATATTCCTGGGTAACTACTGTATCTGAGTAAAATTAATATTTAACCCGGCCAAGGATATGTATACATCAGCATATATTGACACCACACAGCTTCTGACCCCCTTATAAATCAATATTTATAGTCAGCTCTTGAAATTAAGGTCATGCAACTGGAGCTTCTTACAATAAAGATGACGCAATTCAGTTATTGCCAGTGCTCCCCCTGCAGCTGCCCCGTGAAGCTGCCATCCTGCAGTCCTTTGCAGCTGTACAGGTAACCAGAACCTCGCGCAAGTCCAGGTATTTGCCCTATCGACTAAAGGTCAGCCGAGACACAATCACAGATAGAGAAGCAAGGCACAGATCACTCGGAGAACACTTGCTTGTTTGTTCGAGTTTTCATGCTATTGTGATCTGATCCAGCTCCAACTTAATCCTCAGGAAATTCCAAAAAGGAGGAGATTCACACCCTAAAAAGCACTTTGTACGGCATTGGCAGAGACTTCCCAGCTCTTCCAGTGTCGCTTTCTGAAAAATCAAACCCCAGTTTGATTACTGCCTGAAGAAGGCAAACTAATCCAAATGCACTCGGTGAAAGAAGCAGCTAATGCAGAGTGGCAGTGGCTAGAAATCGCTGTGTTTCGAATGCAGTTTCAGGTGAGGGGTCAGTCCTTAATGTCTTATATAGGGTAACACATTACGGTGGCTGGCATTTTTTTTTTCCAAGGCATTTTCCCACTGTCACCGTCAGTGGCCTAATTTTTTTTTTTTTCCTCAAAAATTGTATCTAGATTTTCTTCACATTTACTACTCACTGTGGGAAATTTCCTAAAAGCCTGGCAGTCCTAAGCTGGAGCTAATTAAATCCTAGACAATAAGCCTGTTGCCAGTGATTTCAAAATTAAATTCTGTTCACCTCTTAGCTGTCTGCTGTCTTTTGCATTGACCCTTCCTAATAAGATAAGGAACTGCAAACATTTTGATGAATGCACAGAAAAGTCCTCTAATGAAAATATTGATCCTTGAGATAGTTAAAGACCTAGCAGTTTGATCCAACACGCAAGCAAATTGTATAGCCTTTACTTACCTGGAAACGGACTGTAGAGACCTCGGAAATACTGTACAAACAATGGGTCGGACCCTGATGGGCTTTGGCTGGTCGCACCCGTTTGCATCAGCTGAGGAGCTGCCTCTTCGTGTAGGACTCCGACTGAAGGCTCATTTTTTTAGAGTGTTAAAAAGATACACTTTAAAAGACCCTCTCGTTGTCACAAGATCTCACGCAACAGAGCATCAGTGACACCTGGCAGACAGGGAGCTGAGAGCTGAGAAACAAGGAGGCATGACCAAAGGCACACTGGGAAGCTGTAGAGGAGTTTACAAGCGAATGTACAACAGCGCTAGTCAGAAGACCACCCTGGAGCCCCCTGCCAGTGTTAATGCCAGCTTTCGCCTCTCAGCTGTCAGTCTTAAAACTCCCATGTGCATGAAGCCTTCCTGTCTCCCGTTCCCCCAGTCATCATCACTGAACAAAAAATTAACCGCACCACATAGCAGCTCTTTGGAAAATTGCTCCTGCATTACTGCAGAGTGGAGTGTGAGTCAATGCCTATTCTAATTAATTTCATTCACAAAACTTGGATTTATTTGATGCAATTTTTTGGCATGCTGTCAAATACGACACAAAATTACATTAGTGTCATAAGAGGAAAGGATTAGTCAACAGAGTTCTTTGAAGAATTGTGTTGGCACTTGGCTTTTTGTAAAAATGCCAGCAGCTTCCCCTCTCTCTAGGAACAGCCCATTTTCTCCCGATCAATGAGGGAAATCACTGCTCAGTGAGGGTCTGAGCCAAAGCCTTTTTGAGTCTGTGGGAATCTTTCCACCAATTTCCATGGGCTCGAATCGGCTCTGAGCCTCAGATGTCACCCGTACTGACATCTTCCTCCCACACTTTGACACTATGATTGGGTCATTTATCAGGTAGAATGGAAGAATTTTTTTTCCTTTTTTTTTATTTTTTTAAAGCCTTAGTTATAGCAATTTGCTGTCAAAAGGACAACTTTGTAGCTATGGCATAGGTGTAAGTATTGAGGATGTCTGGGTTTAATTCCTGATCTTGCCACAGAGGTCTTTAAATGAGTTAGAACCAGATTTGCCCGAAAACATAACACTGGCCATGCTGTGGCAGAGCAGAGGCCCACATAGCCCAGCATCTTCTCCCTGACAGCACCTCAAAGCAGACATGTCAAGAAGAGGCTAAGAGCAGAACTAATAAATATACTCGCACGTCCAACATCTTCCCAGCCCCGGCGGTTTGCAGTGCAGCGCCCGTGTAAGCGTGAGATGGCCCCTGGCACTTAGCATCAGGTTTTTGTCTGCCACGGGACTGGCGTTTCCAGGGGGCGTATCCCTGGGTGAATTCTCAGCCCGCTCAGCACCTGAATTGGCCAGCTTCTCTCTGACAGTGCTGGTCTCAGGACTGTAGCATAGTTCTCCTAGCATCTCCCCAGGTCTCATCGTTCAGACAAGGGGGCCTGGGGACAGGGATGTGCCAAGAGAATAAGCCGAATAACCCAAGTGACACAGGGAATCTGTAGGGAAGCATGAAAACAAACATGCAGATTACGGTTATAGCCAAGGATAAGCTTAATCCTTTCTTTTTGTACAGTTTTTAGCACAACAGGAAAATGAGGATAATGTTTTCTATCCCCACTCCTCCTTTACTTGACTTGTATTTTTAGGCCAAGGCTCTTTGAGATGGAAAAGAATTGCAGGCACTGCTAAGCTTGAGGCAGACACAAACCACCAACCACCAACACTGAAAACAGAAAATCAGCCGCCTTGAATGCTGATCTTTGCTATGTTTGTATCTGCTTACTTAAACCTCACTACAGCGCTGCCCCAGAAAGTGAGCGATGATACAGTCAAATATCCTTCGCTCTACATAAAACATACTATGAGAACTGGGCAACCACACACCTTTGGACAGGTAAAGCTGTTAGTAAAGCTGTAGTTTGTATCAGGAGCAGCAGCAGCCACATACTTTAATTGCAGTATCTATCTAACGGTGATGGCTAGCACCAAGCACAAAACATCAGATCCTCATTCAAGCTACTGCTGATTTGTATGAGTGAAGGATTCGCTCATGGGTGGCTTTGGAGAAGAACAAGGCTGAGGGGTGGCTTTTACTGCCGTGGTCTCGGAAGCACTAAGCTTGTGTGCCTTGAGCTTCAAGAGTGCAACAAGATGTTAGGGCAACTATATGCTGTCTGAACTGAATGTACTTCATCTTTGATATAATATTGTATATACCACATAAATAATACTTGAACGGGCTTCCAATGGTCGCTCATATCTGTATGATCGGATATATGCTAAGAACACACATGTTGCACATTTTAGAGGTATGCAGTTTTGCTGTAAAACACAGGTCTTTTGAGACTCATACTCCATGCAATCTCACGGGCTCTGCAAATGCAAGTGTCACCATTGGAGTCCCTCACATCCCAAGTCAGAACCTACGTGCTGGCCTCAACCCTAAAAACAACAGCCCAGAAGAGCTCTGCAGGATATCTGCATGTCAGCGTGTACAGAGTAAGGGCCTAAACCATCAGTAATTCACTCCAGAAAATTTTTACTTGCTGTTCCACTAGCAAATTTTAATAGAGCTTTGCATTCATTAACCAAGACTGACGCTGGATCCAAGAGTTGAAAGAATCAAAGGACCAAATTCTGGCCTGAGGTAACTCATGTGAACTCCATTCAAGTCAATGGAGCAGCTTTCCACCCACCAAGAACATGGACCAAACTGCCCGTGGCAAGCTCACTGCACAACATACTGTCGCCTCAACAAGAATGACTTCATGTTTTCACCTCTGCCCTCCCTGCACCAGGCAACAGTGAATGCCACAGCAACTCTGAGGAATGGCTTGTAGGAGGCCTTAGTTCAAACAGTGTTTGTGTTAGAAAGGGTGTCTGAGAGTTGTTGTCCCTGTGACTGGGGTTCCCTTCAGCATGATATTCGCAGAACAGCTACATTTGCCATCATGCCTCAGTGATCTAATTGCTGCTGTTACCAACATGTTGAATGTAAAACTATGTAAACAGTGTGACGCTCTGACAGCCATTCTTGCTTATTGACCTGTGGAAAAGTCTATTTTTGGCAATTGCTGTAGGCCAGTGTGGTTGCTGTAAAGCAGACAAGGCAATGCCCACATTTTGAGCCGTATCTTCAGCTGATACAATCATGCATAACACAATTAGATCGAACTGATACCACTGAAAAGGCCTGGCTCTTTTTTCAACTGCACTCAACTCTGCTTAGATACTGAAGCTGGAGAGGAAGAATGGAAAAAACAAGTTGGAAAAAATAACGCATCTTTCACAATTAAACAACTAAGCTTCATTGCTGTGGCTTGCAGCTTTAGCTTTCAAACGCTCAGTTTCCTCCAGCTGGCTAAAGATCAACTGAGTACCAAAAACTATGTAAGGTAGTTTGCTGAGGACAGTAGGCAAGCATCCCGCAACAAGATGAAACAAACTGGTCTCTCCAGTTTCTCACAGTGATTCACACCTACTGTTCCCAAATCGGCAAATCGTGAGCAAAAAAATCTCCCCAGCATCAGCCGGTGGATTCCTCAGGCTTGATGGAACTGGTTCAGCTCATACCCACAGCGAGAGACATTTGTCACCAGCAGCAATACAGATATAATGAAGGCTATCATGGGAAATACTTGTGGACACCTCTCTTCTGAGAGCCTAGCTTCTCGGCTCACTCCGATAGCCTGACACCAGTGGAGCAATACTTGTTTGTTCTTCCCTGTAGCGCAATGGTATCTTGTCTCTTTGCTCAGTGATAATTTTAAAGGCTCGCTCTCCTTACCTGTGGCAGTTTGATCTGGCTAGCAGGACTGAACACTCAAGTAGCGGTGTGCTTTTTGCCTGATTGTTCAGTTATGAAATAAATCAGAATGAAATGAATGTGCTTTCCTCTGGGCCAGCAGAGGAAAGTGTCCTGAAAAGCCCTGTATTAAAAAGCAGGGGAGAAGAAAACAGGTAATTTTGTTGTACAATTCTAACTGTCTTAAGAATCAGATGGCAGAAAGAGCACTAGAACGGACCACCAAGCTAAACCCACCTTGCCAGCAGCAAGCACGCAAAAGATAGTAGCAGCAAGGTATGTGAGGCAGGAAATCGTAACTCAATTTAGCAGAGACTGGAAAGGGCACCTAAGGTACACTCAGTAAGGCTTTGTAATTCCCTGACGAACAGAGCAGCTCTTACTTTGGCTTATTCTGGCTTCAGCACAATGAAGTGTGAAGTATCAGCAAGCTTCCTCATAGCACACCAGCTGCAGACCTGAGGTCTACAGGAACGAACAAATACATACATGTCTGAGTCTATTGTCCCAGAAATGAATGGGCAAAACAAGTACGGGGAGGTAGCAAGGAATGAGCAGAAAGAAAGGAACTGGCTTTAGAAACAGCCTTTTAAACAGGTCAGATATGAGCAGCCCTGTTAAAGAAGCAGACAAAGCTGAACATTTGAAAACTGCCATTGAGGGCTCCAGAGCTGAGGATGAGACAAACAAAATGCAGCTAGAAAGCACCCATGAAAAATCATTTCACAATTATCTCCCAAACAAGGATCGTCTTAGGGAATGGGCTCAGTATTTACTCAATGCTAGGGCTCATATGGTCATTCTCTGCCTCTGCCCTACTTTAAGTCCATGAGCAAGGAAGCAGAAAGCATATAAATTCACAACTTTACATGTGTCTCCTACTGCAAGTTCCTCCCTGATGTCAGCAGGACATTTGCACAGGAATGAACAGCAGGCTGTGGTCCTCGTGTACTAACTGCTGGGGTACTGGTTATTTATTTATAACCATTCCTAATTATTAATCCTCGTGAGACAGGTAATTTTTCCCATCTCTATGTATTTTAGTCTTTCCTCTTATACTGAATTTTCTCCGATTTTCCCTTCACATTCCCTTCAGTGAAATTATTTCCACTTTTTTCCTCCATTAAACTGATAAATATCAGACTGATGAAGACTGACGATGATGCATCAGTACTGAGCTTTGCAGATAGCATTCCAAGGGAAATAACACATCACTGCATCAGCCTGTCTACAGACCTAGCAAGGTGCTGTAACATCCGTTCTTGCTTAGTACCACAAGTAGAGGCTCACTCTGCTGCCACTGCTACTAAAAGCATACCTTTGTCCTACAATAAAAAACAAGATTAAATAGCAATCTGAGTATGCTATGTGAACTACACGAGTGTATGGAGCTGGTCGAATGTATTCTGTTGGTCCTCTGTTCGATGGTCTCACTACAATACATCTGAATACAACAATCTGCGCTTTCTGTCCATTGTGATGTCTGGTGTCACCATTACACTGCTATAGAGAGGTCCTGAGTTTTTAACTTGAAAAACAAACAAACTGTCAAAAACATGCTGACCTTGAATATGCTTTGGAAAGGACCAAAACCACATACACCGAGCAGACTTTGCTATTGTTTGCATGAGACTTTTAAGGGGTAAAGTCCATGTCAGTGTGAATTTGTGTCACTCCTAAGCAAGAGCCCTCATGAATACTGAAATCACAGAGTAACAATTGAGGTCACAAATGACTGGTCAGTGAGTTTTCAGACTGCTGGTATTTGCAGCAACCAACCCTAATCCACTTCAATTAAATCATTATGGCCAATTTACAAAAATCAGCAACTCAAGCACACCAAAAATAATTTATTTTCAGATGATGTAGTACTGCAAAACATCATCATCTTGTCCACACAACAAAAAAACAACACTAGTGCTTCCTTTACCAGTCTTAATGGCTAAATTCATTACGTCTGGGGTAAAGATAACCGGGACATCCTTGGTGCTGTAGCTTTACCTCAAGTCTGACTTGCAAACCTTTGTTTGTTCACATTTCATCACACAGATACGCTGCCTGCCCAGCAACATTCCCCTAACTGAGATGAAGGCTCCACGTTGCTCAGGTTCTGTACCGAGATGCTTTTCTTAATTTGTTTCTTTTACATCTTGCCTCATTTAATTTCATTTTGTTCATAATGTAAAAACTCACTTTCCCCTCGCTGCTTTCTTCTTTCTCACCATTCTCCTCTCATTCCTTCTTTTATCCCTTCTCATCCACTTTCCCTCTAGCACGGGAGACAAAATCTTTGTCTTCTACCTTGTCACCAGCTGGCCAGAGTGCTGAGTCTTGCCACCTTTGGTGACGGAGAGAATTCAGAAAAGACTTGTGACCAACTGTCCACAACGCAGTCAGGACCTCACATTTTGTTCTTTTGCTGCTTTCATGCCAGCACGGCAGGGTCAGCTGGGACTGTGTCAAATTACCTGAACCGAAGGCTGGGCTCTTAGCTCTTAATTGCAATTTTTCAGTTCTAAGTTTATGGATTGTCAGTGAGCTTTCAATGTGCACGAAGGGCTTAAAATACCTTGGCAAGGCAATAGTAGGTGAATGTAATACCTCTTAAAGTTAACATGCTTGACCTTTCTAGTGATGATGAAATGAAACCGTGAAAGGCTCAGAACCAAATTTTCTTCAAGTTCACTGTAGTATTCCAAAGCAGGAAAACATCAAATACCCTTGCATACTCATTAAAAGGGAGAAGAAAAGGTGAAAAGGTCTTGGGAACTGAAAAATAATGGAAGGAGAAACTATTACATTACACTGTGAAGCGTAATTTCGAAACATCAAACACTGCTGTCTGATTGTCGATTTTTGCAGAGGTGGATCACCTCCTCTTTCAATAGCTCATCATGGTAATGAGAACCATGTGATCGATGCCCACTGGGATTGCTCTGCCTCTCACGATTCCTACTGCATGTGAAAAACTAGTCAAGGAAATTAAAAAGCTGCTCGTTTTCTCTTTTGGCTTGAAGAAAGAGGCCTCAAAGCTTTCTAAGAGACGTGGTCCTGTGATTCAGGCATCTCCCAAGGAAATAATAGGAACTGCTGAATTTTGGCCTGGCTGTGACACTGCTGACCTTGAGTACATCACTTCTCCGTATATAAAGACATATATGCCTACATACATACATATATACGCATGTATGCACATATGTATGTGTGTGTGTGCATACATATCCAGGCAGAGAGAGTGCTTATTCACTCCTGGTGTCCAGTTTGACACACACAGGAACCAATCTTCCCAACGTACTTTTTCCACTCTGTAGGCTGCAAAAGGGCTTCTTACAACATGGGCAGGTTTTAGTCTCCACCAGAGAAATGCTGCTAATGAAAATATCTAAGGGAAGTGGAGAGGAAGAAGCTTGGAATGAAGCAACTGCAATGGGACTCCAGGCTTTGCTTGTCTATCCTTTTCTCTTTCCTTTTCTTCTTACCTGTTAGGTGGACAGATCAAACGCCAGAAACAATTCTCAATTTACACCAAACAGAACCAGTTATTTTACTAGTTCATCCCAGCAAAATGAAATTAAACTGTGACAAAAGGTTTCTATTTTCACAATTTTAGTTAGTTTAGCTAAGTTAGTTTGAATTAAACATTTTGTTCAGTCAATACAGTTGGACTACAACCTACATGGACTTTAAATAAAAACCATTTATTTTTGGAAAAAGCTCAAATTGCAGTGAACTACTTTTGCAAATATCCTCCCAAATGCCACACAAACCATCCGACAGTTCTGTATATGAATATTCAGAATTTGTCATAAAGTCAATGCCAGTACCTAGAGGTGCTTTAGGTAAAACAACAGAATATAGCCAGCAAGAGCACAAAATATTCTCCAGAGAGCAGAAGGGTGACTGAGCTGTTCATACCTGCCCTACTCGGACATCCCCGCTCAGATGTTAGTCAGTTGTTCCAACTTACGACCCAAGCTGACCTTTTGTTTGGCTAATGACAGCTCCTCAGCTATGCTGATCTTGACCCAGATTCCTTTCTGGCTAAGTGTGGAAATTCAGGACAGAGCGCTCCATAAAGTGATACCAGCTATCACCTAACTGGCATAGAAAAAACTGTTTGCACATGCCCACAGTAAAAAACATACAGGAAGCATCTCTATTAAGGTCTTAAACCCCTCCTCAAATTCTAAACCCAAACATCTCTGATTCCAAACGCGTATCAAGATTCAAGTTCTGCATCCTGACCCTAAGACAAACATATTCGTTATTCATGTCACCAAAGAGGATCGGCAGCATTTGCTTAGCTGAGTTGTGCTCAGCACACCACCAAACCCAGCACGCTGGCATCATTATTCATTACCATTTACAAGGCCTTTAACAAACAGTGACATAGAACACGTGAGAGATCACTCATTCGGTGATACCACGGGGGCTGTTGCTCAAAAGATGCAGGTGAAGTGGCTGCTCTTCCCCCTAGATTACACCCTGAGTACAATATTGGTCAGACTGCTCTCGGTCAGCACAGCCACTCTGTCTCACCTGCAGAACATGAAACAGCTCCAAATCTTGCTGAGGCCAGTGGAAATCTTTCTGCTGTCACAGCAACAGTGATAACATGCAGCAAATGAGGCAAGAGCTATGTACGGAACTGCCACCCCTTCACAGGGAGCCCCAAGCACTTTGAAGGAAGACGGGACAGCTTGTAAATCTCTGACCAGGAGTCCTGGATTGCCATGTGGCAGGGGAGCAGTGGAAGAGTATGTGTACTGTGGGTAAGGATTTCACATAGTTGGATGAATCAGTGACAAAAGAGTCATAGAAATGTTGGCTGAAAAGAACAAACATTTGCCCTTGGGCTCGTGCCTGTGTGCTTCAAACCAGGCTTTTGCCAAGATCAGGCCGAGTCATAGGCTTTCAGCTGGAGATGTGAGGGGAATGGCTGTGACACCCTGCAGAGCGGGAGAGAGGGAGGGAAGGAGTGTTGGATCTTGCCTACCTGCGGACGACTAGCTTCAGTTTCTTGTAGGACCCTTTAACCAGGGAGATGGCCTCTCTCCTGGAGCTGCTCAGTTCCACCTCATTGATGTTCACCACTTCGTCACCAGCCTGCAGCTTGGAAGGCAGGGAGTCCGCTTTACCGCCCTCTTCGATCTGCACAGGAAAGAGAGGAGAAAGAAATGGTGAGGCGTGCCTACCACAGTTTGGCTATCACAGGCAGAGCTGAGCATGCATTTCTGTTGAAGGAGTTAGGTCTACCACCCCCAAATTCAGCTCTTTGACTAAGAAGCGTTGTCTCCCTTTGCCAGCCAGCTTCCTCAAAGGTCTGTGCTTGCCTCCCCTACATTTAATATAGAGATCGGCAGCCAAATTAATTCTGCCAAGAAGCATTGCTTCGAATAAGCCTGCAAAGTCTTTGGTATTTGGAAGCAGTAGATGCCAGCAAAACGGCCATGGAACGCCTCCTGATAAGAGCATCCAGGCACAAGCCCAAGGGCAAAGCCAGGATTAGAAGAGCTTGGATGTGATTTTTTTGTTCAAGCTCCTCTACATGATCTAGCTGGCTGATTAACAACAGCTTCTTGCTTACTGGCCAGCAACGAAGCAGATGCACATAGGTGTGTGTAGCACCTCTGTAGCATTTTGCAGCTAGGGATTTAAAGAAAATAGACAATTATTTTAATTCTATGAGAAAGCAAGCAGCCTGCTCAAGGCTATGTAGTAGCAAAGCTAGAAGGAGAATCCTAGGCCACTCTCCTCTGGTTCGTATGGTCCATACCCATTGATTCTCCATCAGTGTGCCAGCAGAAGTACTCCAAGTCTGCAAAGAAGTAAGTGACAAGGCAGTGGACAAGAAAATTTGGCCCAAAATCTCTGAATCTCAGCCTTGTGAACTAATGCACTAACTCTCTGCAAAGGCATACTAGAATAGCAGAGGGCAAGGTTATATACGGGTTAATGCACTGCAAATCCTGAGTTTCTGGAGACTCAGGAGTACCACCGGTTCAGAGTGCAACCGAAATAGCTTTTATTACAAAATTTGCCACTAGAAAATCTGGTATTTAAAGCACCTGGTAGACCCTGTGCAACAGAAGCTGTGACCTCTGTTAGCGATTGTCATGTGGCCCACACTTAACTCTAACATCTCATGGCACATTAGAAGTATAATCTCTTCCTTCAGGCCTTCACCTTCCCAGACATCATATTGAGGCAAAGAAATGTATCTAAATCGGATTAAGACTCTGATCCAGCCAGCGGAAGGGCTGCTATTTGCAGGGGTGCCATTTTCTGAGCAGTGAAATTGCATGCGCACTTCTGGAAGTTACCTTTATTTCAAGTCAGGCCAGGCAAAGTGTAATTGAGCCATAACCCAGACATGTAACTCAGCACATGTAGAAGTATTACCCAGATTTTTACCAGAACACTAGTTTCGGTGTTGAATGGTGACTTCTCACAGGCAAAGCTGGTCTGTTCTTCTGAACAATAGTATTCCAGCTCATGTGCCTTCTAAAACTTAAAATCTGACTTCCACAAACATTAGCTAATAAATTCTCTGAACCCCCTACAAAGGTAGGTAAAAATTGTTGTCATTCATCCTACCAGGAAGTCATTCCACTGATGAATGACTTTTTTCTTTTCCTCTTAAGAATGGATAAAACCACAGGAATTAGACTTCATATAAAGAGCCTTGTATCACAATTACCAGGAAGGGTGAGAGATGAAACATTAGACCTTGCTGCCAGCATAAATAAATAACAAACTAAAAATGCAGTATTGCTCCAGTTTGTTGCTGCTGTAAAGGAAAACGGGTGTGTATCATTTCAATGAAATACAATAGAGTGGGATACTATGGGTTAGATTAACTTGTGATATAGTCAACAGATGGGATTTGTTTGGTTTTGTTATGTTAGATCACATATAATGGAGAAAAGGCATTCTTGGAAAAATATCTTCTGTAACAAATACCAACTACTTCAAAGGCTGAGATGATACTCATCAGAAGCATTTGTATTAACTTTGCCTTGATGAAACCCCGATCTTAAAAAATTAACAAAATCGTGATCTGTGCTTTATCCTCTAATAATCCAAATTGTATTTATATATTGCACATTTTTTCACTCCACAGGATCACTGTTTTAAGGTTCTCTTTGCAACCACATGGGCTAGACATTTCTTTTTCTCCTCTTTTTTTTAGTGAAAATGGAAATTTGGATTCTTCCATAATCACCTTTATAAATAATGTGAAATCAAAGACTTTAAGGAAAGACTAAACCCCACAATACTTCTGATAAGGTTGCTAATGTTATGCACAGCTCTGACAGAAATCTTTCTTCAAATCCTGATGTGTTCCAGCTTATGCTTACGCCAAGGGCTCTTAAACTGCAACCTGCAAAGCCACGTAGCCAGCCACAGTACCATAGTAAAGAATGCCTTAAAGGAAAGCTTGCTAGCATGAGTACAGAGTCATCTGCAAGTAATTCCAGAGGCTGAGAATGATCTGCTTTGCTCTGGTGTAGTTAAACTATCCACGAGCAAGAGCTAAAACAAGACCCACTTTTTGTGATTAGAAGCTTTTGATGATGGCAGCATTGAAATCGTATTACTTAGGTACCTAGAGAGAATGTAAATGGAGATACGGTTTGATCTTTTGCTGTTTACATAGTTATCTCATCTATTAATAATGTGTTAGCCTTCTCATCTGTCTATTGCTTAGGTACACTTGTGTCATCTGTTTGGCTGGGGTTTCCCTGGATGCAAATTCCTTAAAGTTCCTGGAGGAAAATATTCGCAACAGGCCTGTGAGCTGGCACTACCACTCAGAGAGTCAAAAGAGGCAAAAAGACTTCCAAGTTCCCACCAAAAGTCCAGAAACAAGGCACCGTCTCCCAAAGGAAGGCTCAGATGCTCCACGTTCATTTCTTCTCTCTGAATGCCTCTGAAAATATTTATGTTTAAGGTGTGGTGATATTTCAAGGAAAGGACTGAATAATTCAAACAAAACAAGCTGCACTATAAACACAAAGCTCTATCTCTACCCAGTGTAACAATTATCAACAAAGCAAACAAACCTCAGCCTACGTGTAACCTATTTAAATGAACACCTGCTTCACTGGACAAGGCTGAACAAAGTCAGGGACGGGAATCCACCAGGTCTGCGACACATTGAGCAGTTAAGGATGGAAGATGCTTGCAAAGCTATGCGCGTCACAGCAGACAAATCATACGCAGGCAGGCCACTTCTGCATGCGGTTACCTTCTTTGAACAACACTGTGGACCCCAAGTGACAGGAAATGAGAAGGCAAGTCTTCAAATGTTCCTCAGATCTCAAGTGGTTCTAAGCGCTGTCAGTCAGCAAGGACAGAGCCAGCAATACAGTCTATTGTTTTAAGCGTGCAAGTTGTGCTGGAGTAGTTCGAGCAGCCACAGCATTGTCAAAATCACCCTCAACAGTCATTTGTGCCAAAAATGTAATCACTGTGAGCCACAGGACCTAGTGTAAGAGGTCAGTCAATGGCCAGTAAGACCTCTTATGGTTTGTTTAAGGTGAGAAAAACAAGGTGGTATGCAGCCAGCAAACCTTCTGGGGGTAAGGTCGTCGCTCATCCATCAGGAGCAGGAGGAGCCAGCGGCAGCCGGCCAGGGACTGAAGTTTTTTTCCTTTTGGCTGGATTGAGCCAACTGTTTGCTCTGCCAAGTCTAGTTATGAGAGGTGACTCTGACGAGCACAGGGTGGAGGAATAGTTCTGAACTCCATGTGCTAGGCTAAACCTTACGGGGCTGGATTCAACAGCTGGTCTTACTGCAGGTGCTGTGAGTAGAGCCAGCTGCCCAGGCACTGCCATGTGGGGAGAAGAACCCTGCTCCTTGACATCAGCGGGAGCATCTGGATGGCAAAACATTCATCAATAGCATAAAGACTCCTGGACTGTGTGCCTCAGTTTCCCACCTGTAAAATGGACACAAACGTTACTGCCTTTGTCTGTCCTGTCCATTTAACGTGCAAGCTCTCTGTGGGTGGCGATGATCCAGATCTTGGCTCTCATTCCAGGGGCTGTCTCTGTGAATCCCTAGCTCACAGGCCCTGACCCTGGGGAGAGTCCGTGCCAGTTGGAACCGGGCCACAGGAAAGCATCCCCTTCCAGAGGGTGTTCCACCAACCATCTACAAGATGGTTCCTACTTCCTGTGAAGTCCCATCAAACTTCTGTTATTTCAGCATCTCCCCCACACCTCTTTCTTTCTTCTGTGTTCCACAAACCTATCTAGCCGATCCTTTCAGGTTCTTTCAGGAGAGAACAAGATCTTCCCTGCCAAGCTGGCCTCTCCTGAAATACACCCGCTTCAAAATGCCTCAATAGTCTCCTCGGGCTGACGCAAACTCAAGTCCCTTCAGTTGTCTTTACTGCAGCAAAACCTTCCAAGCCCACTGCCCTTTCCTGAAAATCCCAAAGGCCACCCCTGGTTCTGCTTTGCATTAACACTCCAGTCCATTTTCTTCCATTAGAGGAGGCTTCTTGTCATTCAATAGATCCTGCAACAGACTTTGAACTCATCTGTTCTCCCTTTTTTTGGCTTACTGTAAAAGCAAGAAGTTGCTTAAGCAGATCACCAAGGATACATAAGACTTATTACTACTGTCTTTTGTTTGGTTCGCTATGGTTACTGTAGGTTCAGAGAATGCTCTCTAACTGAGATCCTTTCTTGATTATTTTAAAGAAGTTTTTTTCTTTATTTATTCCTCTTTTCTCTTCCCTTTCTTTGAGGAGCTTTTGTAACAACAAATTCTCTGTAGCTTTTAAGATGGATTATTCCATCTTTGTGTCCTTTATACTATGAATGGTGCATGTGATTCCTAAACTGTAAACTTACTTGCTGAAGTTTCTCAAAAAAAAAAAAAAGAAGCAAGCAAGCAAATACATAGCCACACTGTATGCAGTTACACAAGTGAGAGCTGCACCACGCAGCAGGTTAGCACAACTGCTGAGCGACACCGGGAGATGCTCTGGAAAAAAACAGTAAACCAGCATAGCTGGGTGTTGACAGAAGCAGCAGCAATGGCAATGACAAACTACTGCCCTTTTCGTGTCAGATATTATAATGATGGGAAGGGAAGCATCACAAATGAACTGCTGGAGATGGCTGTCCAGAATTCCTGACCTGGTGAAAAAGATTTTATAGGAACCGACAGGGTGAGAGAGGAAGAAATTTTGCTCCATGAAGGAACTGAGAGAGGTAGCTTCCTCTGCTGCAAGGAGTCTGTGACTTGCCCAGCAAGAACATTACAGAAAAATGTTCTCTGCTTTAGACCTCTTGTTTTCAAATATTTTACTGGAACCATTTTCATTCTTTCTCGTGGAATGATGCATTTCCAGTCAATATGGGGTTCATCTCTTCCTTGACCCTTACAAGGTCATTAGCACTGGTGCAACTTGGGGGAGAGGGTTAAACCAGCTGCATGTTTGAGAGAAAACACATGAAAACCGTTTCCAAATTCAACAGTCAAGGTTTTAATCATTTCTCAGTGCCCAGATTGGAATGCCAAACAGGTGAGACCGGGGTCTGTCTTTTACTTGCCCGCTATTAGGCATAATACAGCTACACCAGACCAGTCATGTATTGCACCAGCACAGAGCAGTGGCCCACTGGGCCAAATTTGGCTTGCTCAGTAAACTCATTAAGTGGCTGATTGATTTAGGCTTCATGTTGGAGATGGAGATTTTTAAGCCCCTGTGGAGTTCAGAGATGGTTCTCAAACCTAAAACAAAGTTGCAGAGCTGCTGAATGACTCCAAAGAATATGCTGCTCCCCTCATTCAGACTTAATGCCATGTCACAACTTGGGGGCAGTGAGTGTTTCCCATGCAGGAGACAGACAGAAATTCTTCCCCATTGTCCCCAACCTCTGTGTCAGCGTGACAGAGTAGTTAAGACAATTCAATCAAAAAATAGTTAAGTCAAAGGTCTTCCCCTGGAGCCGTGTCTCTGCTGGATTTCCCCATCCCTGATGCAGACATGCATCTCGAGAGAATTTAGCTATTGACATTTACTCCAAGCCAAAGAAAGTGTTTCCAAATTAGTTATTGTTTTATTCTGCAGGGAAGCAAGGAAGGGATTTTTTTCTCATAGTGCTCTGGATTGTTCTACAGTAACATTTCTGCTCCCAAGTACAAAGCATAGTAGTGGGCAGACTAATTTATTCCAGGTGGTCATACAAGCTTCACATAGAATGAATTCACCTTGAGAGGCTGAACTTTATTCAGTAGAACAACAAGTTAAACTACACGGTTTTGAAGGGTTAGCAGCGCTATGAAATCTTTCTGACACTTCCAAAAAAAAAAAAAAAAAATCTGTTACCACAGGCAAACCAACTATTTTCTCCCACACTCAGCCTGAAACATGTTAATGAATATTCTTACTTGGCTTGGAGCAAGACACCTAGCAAGGAGAACTACCAGTCACAACTCTAACACTACTGGCCTCCCCAGGCTTATTTTCCAGAAACTACATCAGAGAGGCACATCTAAAGGGACATCTGCTCATCATGTTGGCAGTGACGGTCACCAGCTCTGACTTCAGCATTGTGGCCGACATCAGAGAAACTCAGCAGTATTTGACCCCATACAGAGAGGAGTCACAAGCTCAGGGCTGCACCAGACTGTCACAGACAGCTCACGGCTTCTTTGCAGCATGTGTGTATGTATGTGTCTCTGGGGACAGACAGATTCATTTATTTCCTACCTGTCAGGACAAAATCAGCTCACCTTCCTCTCCACTGAATTCATCAGCTCATGCTCTAAGGACATACATAATATGCTGCCTCAGTTCTCAGAAGTGGGAAAATTCAATGTCAAGGCTGTGGCAGAGAGCTTCCCCCAGTGCTATGCCCTCCCCAAGTAGTTGAAGAGACCAAGACAGCAAGAGCTTAGCATCCTCTCTCAGCTCTTTTGCCAGCACCAGGAGCACTTGGCTTCAGATAAAGTGCTGCAGCTAGCCCGGAGGAAAGTGGGGTACCAAGGAGCACAGCCAGTTCCCAGCCCCTGCCCTCTCCCCTCCCCACTGCTGGGGTACGCCTCTCTTGTCAAAGCTGCTTTCCCTGCTTCCAGGTGGCCAAAGGTAGGTGCAGCTCAGAGAGAAAGGCCATCCATCCCTCACTGGGGTAGAGGAGCTTCCTTCAAGACATGTCTGGAGAAATCACTCCTAGTTCCTGTGGCTTTACTCCTCTCCTGTTCCCCTGCCCTGCTGCCTGAGGCAATCTATCTTATGTCTGTGCCTAACGTCGGACCTGACGAAAGCTGAAATGAGCAGGAACCGTTCATGTTTTTTTCAGAGCGGGGATTTCAGGTGAGCAAGTTGTATTTACCCAAGCTGGAATCTGTCCAGGATGCTGAGTGAAAATGGTACAGAGCCTCTGATACAAAGGGGACCAGGATCTCACCTGTTACGGGTATTCCCAAAAGCCAGCATGAAGCACATGCAGCAGCAGCAGCAAAGTGTTGCCTGTTCCCCACCACGTGCTACAGATCCGGATAGAAACTTGCTACCCCTTCATGATTGAGTACCAGCCCCTTCTCTCCCCATCTGCACCTGCACTACCCCAGGACAGCAGGGAGCATCACTGACCCTGTGCCATTTAGGGCGTCTGGCTGCACACCCGACTGTCCCCACTTCAGGGGAAAACCCAGCACGGGAGCAAAGGAGTAACCAGACTGCTTTCCCGTAGTCTCCAAACCTGGATGATCTGGAAATCAGGAGTGAAGGCAATATATTGGAGCGCCCCTGCGTCAGTGCAGACAGAGGCTCCCTGAAAGACCAAGATCTTTTCCAGTATAATTTACTGAGGGCAGACACCAAAGCAAAGTGGCTGTGGGCACCAAAGCAGCAATCCGGCTGCAGAAATGCCACTGTGATCCATGCAGGGTGGATGCAAGTTACTGACAAGTGGTGAGGATTCAAGGTCATTCCTAGGACTACCCTGCAGGCTCCAACACTTCCACACCTTTCCACTTCCTGCGCGATTGTTTCCTGTCCTGGCAGCAAGGTTAATCTCAGCAGTCAGCCCCTCAGCAAAAAGTGGCAAGAAGTGAATGGAAAACAGATTGCTGGCTTCAGCTACAAGAGATAAGAAGACATGCTTGGATGAGTTTGCATCTGACTCCTCTTGGTGACTCTAAATTCCTAAGCCAGTGGAGGAAAGAAGGCTTAGCTCTTAAGATAATTTTCCACCTTCTTATGCACAGAACTGTTAGGCTCCCACAGAGATTTTTACATTTGAAAGTGGAAGGGGTAAGGAAAATTAAGTCTTCTTTCAACTAATGCCCAAAGATGGACCTACACTACAGCTTTGATTCAGGCCTTCAAGAAGCCTCCAGGATCTTTTCTGTAACAAGGCAAAACTAACAATATATTTTCTCCACCCCTCTCAATATATGTAAGACAAGGAACTAATCTGTGTTTGCTTTACGGTAACACCTAGAGCCATATCAGGTCCCTCTTTTAGACGCATGGCACTAACACATTATCATGGACAGTTCCTGCCCCAAGCCTCACAGTGTAAATGGGCAGGTTAGACAAACAGAGGGACAGGGAACAGAGACGTGGAAAAGCTGTGACAACAGCAAGCAGCAAGACAGCGGCAAAGCCCGCTCTCAGCTACACGGTGACATTTGCAACATATGGACTGAAGCTAGAGGCAAGGAGAAGCAAGAGCACCTGCAGGATAGGGGAAAAATCAGCTTGTTTTCAGCCAGCATAAAGCCAGCTGTGACATGCCCGGGGACTGACTGTAAAATGACATTCTGACGTGCTTTGCAGTGGCAGCAAACAGTCCTTCTCCTGCTAGCCCAGAGGCTAGAGGAAAAGGTGGCTAGAGGACAGGAGACGGCTTCTTTCCTGGCTCTCCCAGCACTTGTCTGCCTGCTGCTCTGTGTCAGGGTGTCCGGGAAGCCACTATATCAAACATCATTATTGCTTCTTCCTACCTTTCCCTCCAGTTGTTCACAGCACACAGCACAGGGCAAGGCAAGGAAAAAAAGCACCGATGTGCACCTGAGTCACCGAGCGACTACAGAAAAGCGATGCCTGTGCAGGTGCAGAGTAATGCTCGCCCTTTTGCAGCGTTAAAACTTGAGGGATCGCTTTCTCCTGCTCCTTCTCCATTTCCTGCATGAGGCCACCTTTCATCCCAGCAGAGCCTTGCCTGCAGAACACACCCTACCCGTGCATGTGGGAGTCAGAGAGCCTCACTCCTTTGTTCGCTCTTTGGTTTTTGCAAACAATCCATTCCATGCATGCCACAGAGCGTATATTACCAGGTGATACAAATACTGGGACCTAGAGCACGTTAACTTGATCCTGTTTGGTCTGCAGCCGATTATCAGGGCGATATCAGCTCAAGGGGCTACAAGAACTCATTCCCTGTTACTCTGTTGTATCTGATACAGCTCACCCCTCTCCAGAGCACACAAAGCCAGTGACTGCACATGTCTGAGAGTTAATATTTGCTTTGCAATGTGAGAGTTAAAAATAGCTGTTTGTCAAAGAGGCTGCTGGAAAGGTCTGCTCTGCCCCAAACACACCCAAGGTTTCTGCACTCAGGACTCCTTTGTTCACCCTGCTTTGCCATCCTGCCCCCAACTTTGCAGTCCTTTCTCACATTTCTCACAAGGTTTCAATAATTAGAAACCCAGTTCCTATGACATTTAGACAGTGAGCCCATTACAGTCTAGGCGGGGGGCTATCAAACATGCGGCCACCCAACACATGAGCGGGCACTGCTTCAAAGCTACTGCACGGCTACCGAGTCCATCGCAGCAGTGCAGCTTGGAAGACTGTGGCAGCTGAGGATCACTGGGAAATCCAGGTCTTCTCACACACTCCCATTCCCCAGCCACTCCTATTCCTATTGCGTTCCCGGTATGCAGGGTGCCACTCATCATCCTCGTCACCATCTCCATCCTGATCGCTGTGGCAGGAGCCAACGCAGCATGCACCAGCTTTAACCAGAGATGAACCGAGCCTAGCGCTTAATGTTGCTCACCCAGTGCCACGTTCCAGAGAAAGATGGAGATGGGCCCATGGTAACGACTGTAATTATTAAAACTGAGGTAAGGTACTGTTAAGACACCACCTGAACCCTACAAACCCTAAGATTTTCAGTCAGTGACATCAACTGCTCCCTAATCCCTTCCACGTGTACCTGTACAGACCCCCCTACCATCTCCAAAGAGTCCTTCTTGGTGATTGCAGCATATCCCTCAAACTGTGGGATGTCATGGACCAACATTCACTCACAAACGAAAATGTAAAATGTGCAAGGACCACATCAAGAAATGTCACCTTGTGCACTGAGTGCAAATGGATAGGCATAGGAACATGTTATTATTTCTTTGCTGTTGGCAGTTTCTTTTGCTTTGCATACTCTCTTCTCACAGCATGACCTTACGTACCCTTCCTCCTCCTTTCCTTGCCATCTAGGAAAACAAATCAGTTGGAGGTGCATCTGCAAAATTATATTTGTTACCTACTCCAAGGACAATTTTTCAAGCCTGGGGAAAGCCAAACCTAGCATCACAGGAACTCCCACAGTAGGAAATCTAGTTACTCCTTTAATCTCCCTCCTGTCTGTTCTAAAACCAAGGAGCAAATGACAACATTTGGAACTTGCCTTTCAATCCTTGTTACAAGCACTGCCTTGTGCCCTTTTTTACAGGATGCTTTACAGTCTTCCCAGACTTCTGTATTACTTTCCTACACTTGCTTTTACGACCTATGTTGCTAGATGATCCCTAGAGGTTGTAGCTTGACAGGGTGACCAACTGCCAGGAGACTTTCTTTTTGGGTAACTGGAAAATATTTCCACATAAGAAAACACAGCTTTGATGTACGCACCTGTGATCGGTTCGGAAAAGAAAGACGACAACCACCAGGCTCTCAATGTACAGTTGTCGAGAGTTTTTTTCACCACGATTAGCCAGTGAACTTCCTGCCTTGGCATATTGCTCATACGAATTCAAAACAGAAATGTCAAGAAAATCTGCCCTGCAATCAGGTAATTCCATAAATTACGTAAACCTGAAACTATGGGATTTTCTGGCTACTGGAACAGGTAGTACTTATCTCTCCTGGAGACAGATACTTGGCCCCAGCATGGCCAGGTACTGCTTTTGATGTTTGCCACTTCTCTTTCCCTTATTTCCCTTCCCCAATATTAACACTGCCATTATATTATTAATAATAATAGTAATGACAACAGTAGTAATGATCCTCAAGAACTTTCCTTCCATTAGCTAATTTAACCTTTCAACACCACAGGAAGACAGCAGGAAGTATTGTCCCTAAATAAGAGAGGAATAAAAACAGAAACAATGTTTATGCAACTTTTCCAGGGTCACAGAAAGAATCACACATCAGCGCGGGAGCTGCACTCTCTGGTCTGACTGCCAGGTCACGCTGTACCGATGCCAAATGCGACTCCCCCCTTTTAATATTTCTACCATGTCCCCAGCATTGAGCCATTTTCTCTCACAGCAATTTTCCCTTTTCTACAACCAACAGGAACTGCTCTTGGATGTCCTTCCATCTACCCACTTGTCTCCATAGTTTTCATTCTTCCCTGGTTGCTGTGGTTGTCCTCTCCCTCATTGTGCTATCATTTCCCTTTCTTTTGTCCTATACTCCCTTCTTCATCATGCTCCTCCTTCCTCCCTGAGCCTACTAATACAAACTAACAACCACTAAATGGTCTATATCTGAGAGGAAAAAAACCAGATGACGCAGCAGAGACATGCTTGATGAACTGACTGAAGCTCTTGCCAGGCATTCAATAGCCGCCTAAGGGATTTAGGTATTCACTTCTCACTCATTTTAATGAGAATCAGACATCAAAATTTTTAGGGACTCTTTGAAGATAGAAGCTTAGAGCAGCGAACAGCAATTAAAACACAGCTCAACATCAAGAGACGTGTCCTTTAGGGCAAGAGAGTACTGCTGGCATCCCTAGGTAATGAGAAGGAAATGCTAACGGACTCTCCAGAAGTAGCTGGGGCGGTTCATCACAGCACGGCGGCTCGATGCTTTTTGACTCACTGCCAGGTCACACATACTCCACAATAACACAGCGAGAACTCCCCTCGGACCAGATAATGGCAACAGTGCACGGCTTAGAGTGACAGTGCCAGTACAAAAGAGGAATTTTATGGTCCAAGCCATTGTCATCACATCACACTTGGCAAACCCTTTCTTTATTTCCCCAGTCTTCTATAATTATTAAAAAGTCTTCTCAAGTGAATTTAGTGCCATGAAAGATGCCAGGCTCACAGCCCTGGAGATTCATTTTCCTTGCCCACAGATCAGCTTGTCACCCTTTCTCCCTGCCCCCTTCTCCCCACTACACCTCCACTGTGTTTTAGCACTTTCTTGAAGGAAAACCCTCCTAGAGACAAAAGGAAGACTATTTCGCTGAGATCCTCAGTGCTGCTGCTGAGATGGTCAGCTCCACGGATCCAAGTACAGCAGCTATTTTTTAAAAAAGGGCATTTGTGCAGCAGAACATACTGCTTCTGGTCCCCCATGCACCGGAGCATGGGAGCACAATGTGTCCATGTGAAGAGCACTTCAGGACACCATCTATGAGAGTCTTCTCCCCCAAATCCACCCATGAAAAGAATTCCATGGCAGCATCTTCTGTGACACCACCATAACCCCCAAATAGTAAAGAATCACAATCGAATACTTGGAAATGATCAAAAGCACAGGAGGAAGCTGAGCAATCAGTTTCAATTTCATACAGGACGAATGAATATGTTAAAGATCAAAATGTCCATGTACTTCTGACAACCATCCACCTACTGCTGTGCATACCCATCTGTACACACACACGAACCTGTGACTTTGTGCCAGGACAGGCTGGCTGAGCATTTGAGAATCTAGTCATCGCTGACCCACGTGAAAGTGCACAGTCTTAGCTGTGCACGAGTGTTTTCCTAAACAGGGTCCTACGAGGCTATCCAAATGCAAAAGAGCACGGAAAACTGAAAAGCCTGTTCTTGCTCAGGCCTTGTGAATGTCTTGCAGGGCTTCGTGGTCTTACTGGGAGCAGCAGGAAGATGGAGCAATAAACTCTGTGAGGGAGATATACAGCTGTGGTCGGTTCGTTCGGGTCCCGCACCCTGCAGCCACTCTCCTTGACCTCTGCTGCCATCCTGCGGCAATTCGAAATTCAAGGGACCGCGCCTTTGCACTGCTATCTCGTTTGTAGGTGGCAGGACTCAGCTGTGAGGGATGCTTTTCTCATGATGGGCTAAAAGAGCAGCTCATGCAGTGTTAATGAGGAATGAAACCCTGTCAGCTCAATCCTAAATCTGAATTTCACCCTTGAAACCTATGGGTAGCTCTGTTTTCAGTAACATGAGTTATGCACGAGCAGCAATTAATCTGAAAGGCCATTCAATTATTACTGTTGTTGTGAAAACAGAGAACTGCTGCATTTAAGCCAGAGTTAATATCTCAAAGACTCAAAGAGAGATACATGAATAAATTTTATGGTGTGGAAAAGCAAGAATAAACTGTTAAACAGTGGCATTTACCTTATTTCTTAATTTAGATACTGAAAACCCAGTCAGACTCACCAGGGAATGCTGCAGTCCTGTGTCTAATTACAAAACCAGAGGAAAGGGGTCCTCACCTCCTCAGCCTGTCTGGCTGATATTTTTCAATCCTGCCCACTCCACTAGCCATGATCTACGCGGTCTCTTTGCTCTGCAGCTCTCCAACATTTTTGCTGATAGTACCCTTAACCTTGCAGTTCAGAACACGTTCCCCATCAGTTTGTCCTGCAAGCACCTTTGGCTACTAAACATTGGATAACTGAATTCATTTTGTTTGTGCTCCGTGTCAATTCTTTAACCAGTGCCCAAGAGGCCAAGCGCACCCCCAAATGCCCTGCCCACGTGTCAGCCTAAATGTCTTCAACCTGCGCAGGGAGGGTTTTTCACCAGCTCAAGAAAATGCTGGAGCAATTTTGACAGTAAGACACTAAGAGCAGGCTTGGCTAGTGATTAGCAAGGCATTTCATAGCAATCCAGGAACTTTCTTGTTAATTTTACAGGCGCATGTGGACACAAATAATGCAAAAACTGCTACAGTATGCAAGGAAGCCCATTTATTCTCTTCCGCCTTAAACAAATCCCTTCGGATGTGGGTGACAGGGAAAGGTACTCCCTAAAGCCACTCTCACAATAGTAAGAGCAGAGGTGCTAGTGCCAGGCCTTTGTGTTTCTTTTACAGTATTCTCACAGGTGATGCAGGGGAATAGCTCCTAGTCCTTATAAAGTACAATGTCTGTTTTCCTAAGGTCCAGCCTTTATCATCCTCTTTAGAGGGCAGGAATTTTTATCTCCAGCTCAAGAGTACTCTCAGTAGAAAGAAGCTTCCCAAACCGCTGCAGCTCATACGACATGCAGGAGTGACTTTGAACTTGGCTAGCTCGGGATCATCATCATCGGGCCTGAGCATAGAGCTCGGATTCCAGAATATGCCCCAGAAAAATCAAGTTAACAGCTCAGGCAGTAAGGCTTGGCTCTGCTTTGTCCTGTCCCAGCTGTACTAGCAGCACTGAAGGTTGTGAAGATACGTGCGCAGCACCTATCCCTCTCCCTGCTTGAATCCTGTGAAATAGCCACATCTTTCTTGGAACTGTCTTATGAAGCCCTTCTTTTAGGGAAGGGGATTTATAGCTGCGTTTCCAAGCTTATTAATTAATTAAGCCAAAACCTTTTTTGGCAAAACTATTTTTAGCTTCCATAGACACACAAATGAATTTAGCTGCAGTTCAGGTTGAGGCAGGTCCAAGTTTTCAGAGCCAGTGCTGCTGTCAGGTGCCATGGAGATGGATGAAGAAAACATACCTGTAAAAACCCCAGGCACATTGCCCACTGTCTTCCTCCTTCCTGCATGCCAGAGAGCTCTTGCTCTTAAGCTTGTCTTTTGAAACTGTTTTCTGTGTGAAGACAAACCTCAGTATTCAGCCCAGATGGCTGCTACCTTTGTGGAAGCTTGTATTTACACCTTGCCCTGATGCAGGGCTTATACCCACCAGCATGACATACAAATGCCTTCCTAGAGTAAGGTTTCAAATTCTTATTCTGCCACGTGAGCCAGGGAAAAGTCCACTGCAAGCGTCTCAAGTACAAACTGAAAACGTGCATTCCCTTCCTGCCTTCTCCTCCACTTGGTACCCATTTCCTGGTTTCTCACAGTTCTCTCATATTTTTTGCTGTTCTCCTGTTTCCAAAAATGTCATTGAAAATAAACTGATAGAACAAACAACTGTGAGATTCCCACTAACAAGGGCAATGTGAAATGACCTGTTTGGCTGTTGGCAGTAAAAGGCCCTTGATCTCAGGAAAGAACTGGATTACAAAGGCATGTTTTCCATGAGTGCTGCTAGGCTTACTTCAGTTTTATATCTAAACTAGAGCAGCACACAAAACGTGACCCAACTCCTGCATCATGAGAAGGCCCGTTTGACTTGCTGGTCTCCTCTCTTCTTGCATGTAGTGCTGGGTCCCAGAGATATCAGCATTAAAGACACAAGGTGATGTATGAATGCACTTGGGCTTAGCTGGACTGGGTACAAGGAGCACTTTATATCCAAATATTGCACAATCTTTTCCATTTTCTTAGCTTCAGTCTTAAGCACTGAAAAAATCATATTCCTGCTTCATGCATGATGGGAGCAGTCAAGAGCACCCACGGGGCCCTCATTTCCTGGCAGAAGGTAAGTCAGTCTGACTGCCAGGATCAGGCCTTCTCAGAGATGGCTCCCCTCCGACACCCATTCGATTGATTTTACAGAGCGCACTTTTGTGACCACGCAGCTATGTCAAGACTGTACGCTCAAAATGCTACCTGAATGGGGCACACACGTCCTGTTCACGCAATGCACTGGACACTTTACTCTTGCATCTTGGGGATGGGGAGGAGAAAGAAGGGAAAGGGAGCAGAAATAGCTAGAAAGGAAGGGAATATGCCTGCTAAAGCCAGTCGTTACACACTGGCTAAATAGCATTTCTTTAACTGCCATAGCTCCAGGGGCTAAGGCAGCAGGCACATGTTTTTATAAGCTGAATCGTACATTAATGAAAATCCCAGGACATTCCAGTAAGAGCAGAGGCATTAGTGGTAGCTGGGACACTGGCCAAATTCCACCGAAGGTAACTACATTCTGTTTCCCTGTGGTCTCCCTGCCACTTCAATGAATATGGTCAATTGTTTCAGCTCCAAGTCACTCCGCAGCGTCCCTGAGATCAGCTGCCATACCCACAGCATCCTGTACAGTTCTCTGGGATATCATTCTCACTTAAGCAATCTTTGCAGAATTTAAAAATAGGTCCTGTGAGTGATGAAAATGTCCGTTCTGGCAAACAAATATGCAACAACAGCTTTGAGTCAAACAAGCCGCAGAAAACTTTCAGATTGCGTAAAAGTTCTAAGAGGAAAGAACAGAAAGTACACTTGAAACCTCAAGGCAGAAACATTGTGGCAGACACTGCTTGGGCTGTTTGGAAGTAGTTTAACTAATATCCTTCTGGGGACTTGACCAAGCATAGCTAAACTCAGTATACGTCTTTTCCATTTAACGGGGTTTGGATGAAGCCTATACAGAAGTTTTCCTCAGAGAAAAAGTCCTCCCACCGTAAGAGGGCTTGGGAATGGGTATTTCACTCTGCTATGAATAAAGATGGCCAGTAGCAACGCTTCCTCAAGGCTTCCAAATCCAAAGCAAACCCACACTTTGAACCCAGAAATTTGCAGCTTCCTCTCTACAACAGCCCAATCTACCACCTCAGAAAGCAACCCTTGTCCATGCTAGGCCTGGCTTAATCCAAGAAGTAGTGAGCAGTGATTCACAAGACTAACTCTTGCTGTGCCACTGACCCTATGTATTAAAACCCTCCAGAACCTAAATTATGATCTAAATCTTTGGCAAGGTTTTTCCCAGCTATTTTCACACCAAGCACCACCACAACCCTTCAATGGTTCCTCCACCAGCACTAAGCAGAGATCAAGATACTGCATAGAGTGAGAGCAGCAAGGCCTGTGACGTGATCCTGGACCCACATCCGCTAGGTCGATGGCAGGGTATCTCCTGGAAGGGATAATTTTTAAAGATATCCTCTCTCTCAGAGGCAGTGTCTTTAACCTAGTAAGTTAAAAACGAGCACTGTCTAGTCTGTATTGAAGCAGACTGTGTTGAACATGTGAAAAGCTTGAATGAGCTTTAAAGACTTGAGGTCACATTCAAAGGGCCTGGTAGGAGAAGAACAAAATCACAGGGAAATGGGACAATGAACCTTAGGGCTGCAAGTCTGACTTTCCAGCTGTCCCAGCAGAGACTTCTGTGAACGCAAATATTGAATCGCTGCTCTTTACTCTCACTCTTGCCAACATAATAATTAAAAATCTACAGCGCTGGCCCTTTGAAAAGCTGCACAGAGTAACAGTTACAGTAAAAATCCCAGCATCTGTTCCTCAAGCTGAATTAGAACCAGAGCCAGCTGACCCTCTTTTTGTTGAATCTCCCTTTTGCCACCAGGACATACCCCCCCCGTTTTGAACAGCGGCTTAGCAGTTTGATTCTCTCCTGTATTTTGGCCCTTACTGGGGCAAACGTTAATGCCTTAATCACATGGATAGCCAAAATACAGAGTTTCTCACTATGTATGAAAACAGCACAGTGATGGTGGTGGCTTCTTGACTGTTACTGTTGGGAGAATAGTGGATCCTACAGACCTCTACCTAAAGCATGGGCTTTACCGACTGCATAAAACAGCCTGCAACTAACCCCAAAGCTGAACCAAGACATTCCTCAGCCCTAGCCCGATGTTTAGCTTCCCGGTGTCCCTTTTGCTTATCTTTCCTTTGCCTTAGAAATTCACTCAGGAAGCCCTGTCTAGGTGAATCAGAAGCTAGATACCATAAAGCTGCCCTCCCCTCTTCCTTACTAGAATTCCTCCCCAAATCTATAAGACAAAGAGATGCATTTTAGTAGGCCTTATTGCACCAGAGTCAGGCTTGCTTAACTAGCACCTCTGGGGGCAAGGAATTAAGTTTCTTACGGTGCTCGTGCTGTCCACTGCTGCTAGCTCACGATCGCTGCAATGGGATAGCTGGCGCAGCTGCACAGCGACGTTTACCTGAATGCCTAACAAAGGCACGTGACAGCGTGTGCCACAGCGCTCAGCTTTGTGCGATCCAAGTACTGAAGGAGCCCACATTTGTGAATGCTTTTGCTGCACCCCGAGGGACCAAACCTGTTCCTGGTTGCTCACTCCAAGTTGCCTTTTAGGAAACACTTCCTTTTTCCCCACTCCTTTAATAAGGGTCCTTTTAAGTGACTGCATTTCAGCACTGAGCATGCTGCTATCAGTCTCCCCCAGGCAGCACCTCAGCTGGCATAAACCACTGAGACACCCCTTACTTCACAGGACTTACGATGGCTACAGAGCTCTCGCAAAACCGGTCCTCTATACTTTTGCCACTTGTACTGTCACGAGAACTGCCTTCATTTTGGATGTCCATCTATTGGGAAGGTGGTTTCAATTATTGATAAAATGTATGCGTATAACCATCGTAACCCAGACGTGGCTTTCAGAGAGCCCAGGTGATTCTGGCCAGTGTATGATCTCAGCCTGCCTGTCAGAGGAAGAGATGCTTTTCACTCAGCCGTCTGCCTGAAATACGTATCGTCACTCAGTGTCCTGATTGATTAACTAAGTGCAGGCTGAAGGAACAGCATGTAGTACTTAGCTAATTACACTGGCCACGATCTTTTGTTCTGCTACCGCTGGATCGCCTCAATTGATTCTTTCAGTCCCTAAACAGCTTTGTGTGCTGTATGCCTGAGCAGAATAAGGTCTTTTGTCACACTTTAATGAACAAAAATGTTTTAAATCCTCTCCTTCTCCCTCCACTCCAAGTAGCACCAAGGGTAACCTTGGTACGAGGACAGCTGTACGTGGCTGATCAGTATTTGTCAACTGCTTTCTTGGATGTGATTGCAAATGCACTGCTCTCCCCACATGAACATACTCCTCCTACTAGGCTGTGGGAATTTACACACTTCACAGCATCGGCTATCTGGTCCATCAGTCTATCGAGGACATCTACTGCTGCCTCCATCTCCATGGGCTACGTGGGATTTAAGTCTTGAAGACTTCTTCTGAAACTCAGATAGGCTCTGACAGCTAAAAACATGTTAAAAGCAATCATAGCTATTTCTATTGGCACTCAAACAAATAAGTCTCCGATATCTGCAAACCAACAGTCCAGCTGTTAAAACCTTCAGCAACTTTGTCTAGCCCAGACTCCTGAATACACATACCTTTTGTAAGAAACTGAATCATCTAGAGGCTAACACTATGGAACTGGTATCAAATGAGTTCTGTTACAAACCAAACAGCACCACTGTCTCTGTCTGCACTTCTCTTACATCCCTTCAGCTAAGTGACATATTCTTTGTGATCAGGATTGTATCTTGCTGTGTGCTTTGGTCATGCCTAGAGCAAGATGCTCCTGAGAGCAAATCATGCTCCCTTCTGCTCTCCTGAGAGCAAACACTCTCTTGGCACTAACGCAGTCATAGCACTAAACAGAGCCCCCTTGACGCTGGACTGATAGTTTTATAAATTAAATGTGAGTGTGCAATAAGAATTTTTTAAACGTTTCTGATTTCACCTCTCAAACAGATTAACAGTTTGATTCCTCATCTTATCTTCCCTTCTCTCCAAGACACTAAGAGCAGACATTATCACTCCCAAGATAGCTAGAGGAATGGTAGGAAGCCAGTAAAGAATTTGATTCAGTTGCTATAAACAAATACTTTACAACAGGTTTTGTCAGAAAAAGTCCAACCATACCTGGCAGTGCTCAACACTGAATCCTGGTGCTGAATTCTCACAAGTAATCACCTTCCTGCCCAGAAGTACTAGTAAGGTGGGTGCTGAGCAACTCTTAGAAAATCTTGCAAGCACAAATCACTTGTGAGTGCAAATCACTCAAAAATTTGTCCACAGAAAGTCTTTGGAGTATCGCCTTTCTAAGATTTTAAGATCTGTGACTCTGAGAAAGTAGTTATAGGCTTATCCCATTTGCTTTGTGAGCTTGTAACAATTTCTGCAAAGATGTAAATGAATCCTACAATTTTCCTGTAGTTTGTTAGTCACGTTTGTAAACCCCATAAACCCCATGAGATAAATGTCTAGATTATGCTGCCAGAAAAAGCAGTTGCGAACATTCAGCATAATATTAATGATGAATTAATTCCTGCATAAACCAACCCGAAACTTTTTTTGGGGAAAAAAAATTAAAATAATCCCACCTTCAGTTTAAAATTTCCAGGGATTCAGAAGCTGCTGTGTTAGATGCTTGACAAATTGTTCGACTGATAAATAGCCCTTCACAAATAAAAAGCTACCCCTTGTTTCTAATCACATCTTTTAGCTTCAGCATCCAGCCACTGGTGATATATTTTTTGTGGTTAAACTGAAAACACTTCATATGCAATTTAAACGTCACGTATCAGGACTGGCAGTGTCTCACTGAAGTTTGTCACAAAATGTCTCCTAGTCAGTTAATGTAATAAAATTCCACATATAACGAACATTTGCTCAGCATTGTCCAGAATCATTAAACCTGGCTTATCCTCCTAAAGTACAAGCAGTAAAATGCAGATGTCCAGACCAAGCTATGACCGTGTTTTGCTCTATGTGCCCATTCTCCAGAGCTGATTATTTTTCAGCTGGCTGAGTTTCAGATGTGAACTAAAGTGATTAATAAATGAAAAGGCTCTTATCATCCATTCCTGCGCTCACAGTCCCTAAACAATTTTGCCCTGACACTTGCCAATAAAGCTGTAATAGCTCATAATACAGGCTTCATCACTGAATTTTCATTTGGGCAATAAGGGCAAAATCCATTTCTTTTCCAAAGTAATGGACTTGGGGAAGGAGAGAACACCTTGGGACTAACAAGCAGTTGTTAACCTACCGTGATCGGAAAATAAAGGCATACTGCTCTTTTGTAGCTGCTATTTACACTGAATGGTCTCCATGTCAGATTTGTTCCCTTTGAGTTAGGGTAAGTTGGTTTGAGTGCCAGCTTGGCGTGTCTGAAACGCTAATTGTCTTGTTTCTATTATTTCGCACATCATCATCACAATAACATTTCTGGAAGTGGAATAGAAATGCCAGTTTGCCTGATAAGGCAGACTGAAATACAGCCAGATAACCTGCAGGTTTATTACAACTTCAAATACAGCTTTTCCCTGGTCCAATAAAAAATTAAGAGTCTGGTAAAACTGCAACCCTAGTGCTTTGGTTTAAAAACTATTGTTTGAAACAATGGCTTTTGCCCAAACGCTCACAATATGTTTAGGTGTCAGCCGCCTTTTGAGATGCTCTAGTATCTCATATTCTCATAGTCTCATAAATACTTCTTTCATTCGGGAAGTACAGAGAAGAAATCAATGCAGACCACTATGAGGCCCAGGTCCCCAAATGCATGCAAGTGAAATCACTTTGGAGTTAGGCACCAAAATACTACATGTATATATAATTCCTTGCAGATTTTACAGTACTATGAGAGCAGAACACATTTCTAAATGCAAAATTTGACTATCATCTGATTGACGAGGAAGAAATAAATGCATCCAGATCACCTAATGTGATAGGAAAATGCACTAAAACCAGTTAACACAACATTTTCCTTATCAGTCCAAAAACACAGACCACATTTTAAAATCTAGTGGTTCTTGCATTGACTAGCTCCACTACCTCAGCAGAAGGTTTAGAAGTTGGCCATAGGATTCACTGTATTCAGATGGTTCACTGGGTTCAGGGAACTAAAGCCATGTAGCATATATAGATTTGAGCTCCCCAGGTCACATCAACTGGACTTTAAAGGCAATGGAGTTATTCTGGTTCCCTTAGGCCAGAAACGTATCTGTATGTGACCACCCAGATCCTTCTCTTGGCATGTTTGAACCTCATACATAAAAAGAAACTGCAAGTACTTTCAGCAGATTAGGTTTTTCTGTGCCCACAGAGACTGAAGACTATGCCAGAGGAGCAAACTTCACAACAGCATTTTACATCCTTGGTGGCTTGCAGTCACCAAAGAACAAATCCATACCTGCCAAGTCGGTACAAAGCTCAGAAAAAGAACCAAAAGAGAACTTGCCAGTTCCAGTGATCTTAGTTACCCAGCAAACCACCTCGTCCTCTCATCAGAAAGCACAAGCTCCTGTTGGCTTCATTCTCCCTCTGTTATTCTCTGGGCACCATGAAATCACAACTCAGAAGCACCTTTTCTGGAACTCGGATTCTGCTTCTCCCAGATATTTACTCAGTGGCTTTCACAAATGCTCCAGGACAAAGACAAAGTGCTACGGAACATCTCACAACTGCCATTTCACCCCCACACTCACCCTCATCCCTGACTATCCGCTCTCCGCACGTCTCCACCAGCTGCCCTTCCAGCGCTTAAAGGCCTCGGGAGAAGGCTGACGCATTTGGCAATTCCATCTTTTTGTCTGAAGTGTCAGGCTAAGATGTACAGTAGATGCGATAAACGGTAACGCTGATACTTGACAATGCTTGTTCACGTTCTGGCAAGGAGGAGAAAGAATCATAGAGGAATACTGTTTTCTAATAAAACAGACTACGAGCAGTTATTACAATCGGGTTTCAAATACTCTATTAAGCATCGTGCAAGTTTATATATACACAAACCCTGAGAGAAATGATTTAAGACACACAAGCATATACAAATGTGAGATTTATATGGTCAAATTGTCCTCTGTTAAGAATAAAACGGATGCAAGCAGAAGCGAGAGGCTGAGAGTCCCTATAAATTATCTAGGCATTCTGAATTTAAGGTCCTTTCCAACTGAAACCATTCTATGATTCCATGATTCTATGATTCTATAATCAATACAGCAGAAAAGAGGATAGAGTTGAAATATATAACCTATTATATTTTACCCTCAACGTTAAGAATAAAAAGCACATGAAACGGCAAGAGCTGAAAAACACAGACATTGACTTTAGTTTAATTACCCCATTTCATTATACGCACCAGAATCTCAGACCATTCGACAGCACTGGATCCTACAAAATATTCTTGTCTGTTACTATTCATTACAGCCACTTTTTGTATAGTATAGCTCCCCATCCATAGTACAGTGTAAGAAACTTATGGTTTTGGAACCATTTTTCCAACACTCTAAGTATCCACACTGTTGCTTAATCAGATTCTTTTGTGATCCCCTCCAATCTCACAAGCAAACATGGAAGTGGCTGATCTTTAAGCAAATGTCAGCCAGCAGATATTTCTTCTCACTTGGGACAATGATGAGGAGTGCTCCTTGCCAAACGGGCCTTTGTCGAAGGAAAGACTCCTCTCTGAATAAAACCTGTGTGGCTCTTTATTTGGGTAGCAAAAGAACTCACTCAATGGAATGACCTGATGCATTTATTAAGTTTTCCTGCATTTTTTTTCCTATCTCCTCCTCCTTGAAATGTCAGTTCAGAGGTTGAATGTACTGCTGAAGCAGTACATGAGATTCTGTTACAAGATGGTGTCACTTGTAATCTTGCTTTCTTTCTGCTGAATTTCTATCCCAAAAGCCAGCTTTCTAAGAACAAATATAACAGAGCATCCTACTCCGATCTTGCCGGCATCCTTCCTCAAAGAACAGGGCAAGGCAGGAAAATCCCACTGCAACTATTGCAAGTGTTTTTTCCAAAAGAAAAAAGAGAGTTGGAAAAATATTGTCTCTCAAAATTTTGCTGAATATTGTGCCTGAGTTTTATGCCTAGCACTGCCTACCTGAATTCCTGAGTCCTTCCTTTGTGAGAGAGCAATATGCCTACAGTAATTAGTTTTGTACCTTAGGGACACATTATTTACTCCAGTGAAAAAAAGGGTGAAAGAAAAACACAGGCCAATTTCTCAGCTGAGATGCTGGTGTCGTCCCAGTAGGATGAATGTGTTGATTTACATCAGCTAAAGCACCGGCCTCTGGAAATCATTCCTATATGCATTATATTTGATGAATTTGACAAATCATGTAGCCTTCATAGGAGTGACGGAGGAGGCAAAATTGAGCCAGGATCTAAGAAAAAAGTCACATGGCTATTCAGCATCATATACGTTTTTCTTCAGAACTCAAAAGAAAAGGCCATCATATTTTATTTCTGTAGCAGTAATGAATTCTACTTTATTCACAGAATTCCTCCCTCTTTTTTTTATTTTTCCCCAGACAGCATGCTCCTGTGAGCATGCCCTTTCACTGGCTGTGAACCAGCCCAGCCCAGCCAACAGCAATACTCCATAATTTTCTGTGTTTCCAGCCTTCACCACTTCGCTCAAGTTCCTGTCTGCCCATTCAGGACTCAGTCATTGTCTTCATCTGGGGAAAAAGAAGCCTCAGCATGCTGAAATAAGCTCAAACCAGCTCCTTTTAACTCAAAGAGGGAGTAGGATCATTTAAATCTCATCCCAGAGTGAGACAGACCTTTTCCAAAGGTCTGACCTCTCTACTGTATGAAAAGTCCCCTCTTTGTAGCTAAGGCACAGCTCCCACTTCTCTTTCTCCCATCAACAGCTAATTTGAAGTCAGGTTGTGGCCTAGAAAAGACAGGGGAGGTATGAAGCAAAGGTGTATCAGACAGGAAAGAGGTTATTTATTTCCCCCGCTGCTGGGAGAGAAGCAGCTCAGATGAAAAAATGCTGTCTTTTGATGCCATAGTGCAGATTTGGGATATTGGCCAACTCTCGAGGGCTGTCCTTGGATGACTTTCCCGTCATCTCTCAATTTCTCCAGGCAGACAATAATGCTCATCCATCACAAACAGCTACAACCAAATTCTGCTTCAGTTATGTCAGTGCACAGCAGAAGAAATACTACCAACATTTCACCGACTCTTTCCAGGTTTACCACAGGACAAGTTCAAGAGCAGATTTCCATCCTAAAGGATCATCACGCTCCTCACAAATACACTCAGCAGTCTTAAAGCCCTTGTTGTGCAACTCTTCAAAAAGCCCTTTGTGTCCATTTTAGTCTCATTTTAGGCTCATCACCTACAACTACGACTTTGTCACTTCCTACCACTGAAAGCGTCTGCCCTTGCCATGCATCTTCCATGTGTCAGTGGGCAGAGCTCAAGCATGAGTATTTTCGTACTGCGTTTTTGTCTTGAGCTGGTAATATACATGTTGCTGATCCAAATCCTCAGCCCGAAAACTACGCTGTCCCACAGCAGGTTGTTCTAGTGGTGTAATATTTGGGGAGGGTTCAGCAGTGTTTTGCCTCATGAAAAATGACTATATAAACCACAGGTTATTGAAAAAAAACCACCTTACCGTGGCAGGCACTGCACAAAGCCATTGTTAAAGACAGAAAGTTTGTCATGGCGCAGTTGAAAATTTTATTTCACCCTCAACAGCCTGCTGAGTCTCTTTGGCTCCAAAACAAAAGCAAGACAAAAGTCTTGTGACTCACAAAAAGTGTGAGTGGGGACCAGAGGTGGAATCAGATTGTGAGCAGAAGCTCCTTGGTCCTCCCGTAGGGCCCCTTCTCTTGAACCATACTGCTTTCCTCACCGCTCAGGAATTAAACTGCACAAAACCACAGTGGAGAAAGGATCAGGCCTGCAATCTGGTTTCACTTTTGTTATTTGTTCCTAATCTCCCTTCAGTTCCCACGCAGTTTTTGAAGTATCGATCACCCCACAGAAAACGCTTAAAATGAACAATGGATTCATGGTTAATGAGTTTCAGTAACTCAGTTCACCTCACTTGAGCCCTTGGGGTGAGGAAGTTAAGTGCTACTGTACAAGCTCAAGTGACTCCTCACAATTTCCTTAATATTTCATCTCTTTGTATTTTGTAGTTTGCCTTCTTCTGAGCCAATGTTTATTTTTCAGAGAGCGGTTATTGTGGTAAACTGATAGCACACTAGCAGTGTGGGAAATGAGATTTCAGTGCATTCATCTTCTGTACTTCAATACTTCATTCAGGAAGGCCATGTGGACAAAAAAAGAGTCAATCTAAGTGTTTTTTTCGCTTTTAGAAGAATGACACCTCGTTGCTAGTGCAATGATGACGTCCCCAGTATCAGGGAACTACTTAACCCCAGCAGCATTTCTGTTTAAGCTAAGGAATGGACAGTACTGAGAGGCAATGATGTGAGCTGTGAGATCGTTTTAAGAAGTAGGAAGAGGTGATGTACTCAAGGGTGAGCCTCCTCATGCCAATGAAATGATGCAGATTTACACAAGCTCAAAACTGACACAGCCTGTTCGTCCCACCTGAGTGAGATGGAAATCTGAGCAGTTTTGCTTTTTGGTTTCTCCTCTTCTTTAGCATCATCCTGATCCCTATTGTCTCTTCATTCCCAGGCTCCATTGCTTTCCATTGTCCCTCCTTGATGCTTACTGAGTCTCTCTCACCAGTGATTTTCTATAGCAAGAATGATTTAGATTCCAGCATTTTTTTAATGGAGAAGATATCGCATTAATCTCATTTCAGTGTGAGCACCCCTTGAGCACATCAGCATTTTCTGGAGTTGTCAGGGTATCTGGACACCAAGATCTCTAAGAACATGATTCTTTTCTGTTTGCTCATCTTATTCTCACCCTTAAACATGTTTTAAGATAAGTAACAAGATAAGTAATGTTAGAGAAAATAATGGGATTTCTGAGCTGAGAAGGGACTAGGCCCAATTTGTGTCTTTGTAGAACTCTACCATCCAAAACTGTAGAAGAAGAATCTCCTTTACTTTTTCAGTTGTGGAAAGCAGATGGTTTCTTATGGTTAATATAACTCTCTAAGAATGTTTTCTATTCTAATCTTGCTGACTAATCTTTCTTCTTCTAAAGTTTTAATCTTGCTTAAGGAATAAATGTGTGATATTGTGTTAGAAAAGCCAATCAACTGCTCAGGCTCTAGCTGGGAAGCAATGTGAGTTCCCCTTTGTACAGGCTCTTCTCAAATGTGATTGTTTCCCCAGTGTCAAATTCCATGGATTTTAGCAGCTGAATGGGTACAAAATTTGACATGGTCAGAAACGTGTGCTTATAAAAACTTATTATCGTTGAATAGCTGGCACATTCTTGGTGCACTCATGTGCAAACTACACTTTGAGACAGCTGGCTGGCATCACCTCTGGGCCTCATTAGCACACACACGCACAGATCCCAGAGAGGTTTGGCTTGCGCTCCCGTCCTCATCTCAAATACCGTTCTGACTGTTCCCATAGTTCACGTGGGGAGGAGATGCATGAGGCAGGCATGGAGCAAGCCAGCATCTTGCATTCAACAGATGTCCTCAGTTAACCTTAGAGCTGGCTGGGTCGGTTAAATGCCATGACTCCTCAGCCAAGGCAAGCCCTGGGGAGTTAGGCAGCCCTTGAGGGTGGTAACTCATGTGCCAGGAATTACAACCATCTCAATATTTAACCGAGAGTAAGGCTGGGCAGAAACACCAAGTCTCATGACCTTCTGGCTGACATTGCTGTGGGCTGCTAGAGAGTTCTGTTGAGCACCAGCACCCAGGTAGCTCCCGCTCCTGTAGCATGCTCCACCAGGCTGATAAAAACCAGCAACGTGTAGTTAAGATGCCAAACACGAAGTTCACAGTGCAGCCAGAGACAGAGCTAAGTGGCTGAGGTCATGCAAAACTGAGCAAAGAATGGCAAAACACGTGACAAAGTGTCAGTTGTCTAACCTTTGGTCTCAGCCATGGGAGAGCTACAGGCCTGTTTGGGCTACGGATGTCCGCATCACTCTAACACATGCATATGGTGCCAATGCAAATGGAGCCTACCTGGGTGAATCTAGTGCAAAGTCAACAGCTTACACTGGCACAGAAGCACTAGACTGGTGTATATACACCAGCTTTGAGAAAAGCTGCTTCACTCTCACAAGCTGCTCTACTGACAGGGCCTTACACTACCAAAACCTCTTTCCCTGGATTAGTGCTACCCCTAGATTTAGAGACAAATCTCAGAAGTTATTTGGAATACTTGAAATGACAAGGTTTTGGCAGCTGGGGCTGTGGGGGGGGAGGTTAAGCATTAATGTTGAGCACACAGCGTCTCCTTATTGGCCTTATCCAGTTCTTCACAACCTTCTGCTTGGAGCTGAGCTTTTCAGCTCAGGCAGTGGGAACTTCTGTTCTCCCACGGAGGTCCCCTCACCAGGGGGAGGTCCTACTCATCATTGCAGAGTAACCTCACAGTACTCTCTTTCCCTGCCTCTCTCCGCTGCAGTATTCATGGGCAAAGGGCCACAGTATCCCCTCTGCGTGGAAAGACACCATGGGTGAGAGCTTCTGAGTATTAACAAATAAAAGCAGTAGCCAACAGGGAACTTGAGTGAGAAAGTCAGATATTTTTTTAAGAGTGCTCAGTCCTACAATTAAGGACCAGGGAAACCTCCCTGGACACTAAGTGTTCCTGCAAACCTAGTTCTCATCTCTTCAAAGAATGCTCATCAACTTTTCTAATGCCTAAGTGACTTAGGTGATTAAGTCCAATTGGTGACATGTTAGTGGTGGGAACATTTTCCGAACACATACTGATTTTGATAAGATATTAATTAAAGAGAAAACACCCTGAAGTTCACTATTTTTAAAACAAAAAGTTTCAATTTTTCAGTTTAATTAAAATTTCAGTATTTGATTTGATTTTAGTAGTTGAAGTTATTTCTGGAAATTGTCAAAACTAAAGCTGTTATTGAAACAAACCATCTGGATCAAGTCCAAATATTTTTCGAACATCCAGTGACCTGAAAATCCATTTTTCACTCAGCTCCAGTTACCAATAATAATAAAGAAAAAGAAATATCTTTCTCCCCTACCTTCCCTGCAGATTTTTGGCAGTGCTATTCACTGGCAATGCAACATATGGACAGGATAGACGTTACATCTGGCCAGCGTTTTACAGACAGCCAAGGAGAGCCTCGGATGACTATGCTACAGAAATAATTTCATGGATGTGTCTCTGACAGATAAGGGCTGCTAAAAATGCCTTTCATACACAAGGAAGTGGAATAAGAGCACAGTTATTTTGCAGTCTTGCGTTTGCTTAATCTTTCCCAAGCATGCCTTGACAATGTCACACTGTTTACAGCCAAAAGATATAGATAGCTGAGTATAAGACAGTGTATGTTTATCTTCCTTACTCAGGATACAGGAAGAAAAGAGAACAGGATGCACATATCTTTGCTCCAGTATGTGCCCAGGAGATGTAAAAAACAACCACCTTTAGGTATGATAAAACTAAGGTATGAAGACTGTAGGCCTTTGCTAGCAACAGTATCATGCAGCAACAAAATCTCTGTTGACTTCAAATAGATGAGGGAGCATGGAAAAATTATTTTCATAAGTAATCTTCCTTTTTCCATACCTGTGGTTCATCTAAGACGCCACACTATGCCAATAGGAAGCATAAGAAATCGCATAGAGAGTTGACTAGGTTCATCAGTTTGGATCAGAAAAAGAGGTTAGACAGTAACATCAACTCTATTCAACTCACCAAGCAGCCAAAAATGCCCAATGCACAAAGACTGAAAGTACGTAAATCCTGCACTTAGGTGACCATGCACTTTTGGGATGCATAACATCATTTTGTGCATCCCACTACCTATTGCACTCCTCTCTATCGGAGATTGTCATAGTCTCCAAAAATGCATTTATTCATTTGTGCCATTGCTCAGTGTTATTCTCAGAGATGTTTTCCTGGGTACACTTGAAGGGAAAATTGCAAGCCAGTGGTGCTTGATAAAAGACAAATATATCTCCTGCATTAAGTGCTGACTCTCTAAACAGGGGTTGGGTGCATGGACCTCTGCCAGCAAGTATTCAATCGCCAGTGTGTCTAGGGATTAGAGAAAGTGACACTGACCCTTTGATTTCAAACAAGCCATTTCCACTCCTTGGCTTGCAATGTGTACATCAATGGTTTCTGGTGTAGAATGTTTTTCTAAGCAGCACACAGCATATACAGCCCAAATGTAAATTAATAAATATTTATCCTGTGAATATTATTATTTATCAATAACATCTGACCATGAGGCCAGTACTCATGGGGAGATGCCTTCTCTTGCAAATAACGTGCCACGCAGAAGAGCTCAGACTGCCTTTTTCAGAATCACTGGTAATTGAAAAATATTAAAAGTTTGTTTCTCCTTACTGTGAGTGGTATCTCAACCTCAGAGTTGTGAGAGTAACAAAGGATTCATTCACTTGCATCCCTGACCTGCTGACCAACCCCTACTTGATTCACATTACTCATAGGCTGCAGTGGATCAAGGGGCCCATAAAACATTTTTTTGTTATCCATTGTAAAATTGTGTGAGTAGCCAAGGATGAAATGAATTGGCATTTCTTGCAAGCAGAAATATGAAGCTTTTAGAGAAAAAACTAGCTCTTTGTATGAAAACTCTGTGTGTGAAAGCAACCCGCTGTTCTGAATCTGTGTTTTGGGATTCTTTGCTGACACCTCTCACACTGGATAACACTAGCAACGCCGCATAACAAAACCAAGTCTACATTTGTCAGCTAGTATTGCTTTTCCTGACTGCCAGTCCCTCTCCTATTATTAATTTTATACAGCCTTTAGCCACAGGCCCTGCGTCTCATCGCCAGACAGTGTGTGACTGTTTGTTATGGGCCCACTGCGATGCCACGCTCAGAGGAGATACAGGGAGCTGTCAGAGGAGCAGAACACCATTGTGTGCTGGCACATTGTGCCAGCTCTTGATGCGTTTATGAACGTGTTTGAGAACTGCTGATCTGAGACATGCTTCCTCTAGTTCCTGTCTCAGCAATTGCTATTGCTCAGACTATACAGCACAGGGTGATTCATCCTTATTGCTCCTATACACAAGAGGAAAAAGAGGAACAGGGCAAATTGGTGGATATCATTGCCTACTCCTATAAAAGATGTGTTTTGAAGCATCATAATTGCATTAGAAATATGAAATGCACAGGAATAATATCCAGGGATATTACCACATCCATTCCCTCATGAAAATTCTTCCTCTATACCTAAATTTTTCTAGGAGCTTAATATATCCCTTGTACTATTAAGTAAGGGTCTTAAAGGAGGATCCTGGCAAGTTTCAGCTCTATTTCACCAGGAGACAAAAGGTCAAAATAAGCCACAAAGATAATAAGCAACGTCATTCACAGGCTGTATGAAGTCTAAATTGCTCCATGTTCAAGCAGAGGTTTATTTTGAAAGATGTATTTTGACAAGAGTGGGGCATCATTACTTAGCTATAGTTTGCTTCTGAGTGGCAAGAACAAGGCTGCTTCCACATGCAGGTTAAATGCAGTAAATGGTGTTGATCCCTAGAAGGCAGGGAAGAAAGAATAACTTAAATGGTTGAAACTTTTATCTTTGACATGTTTAAAGCAGAATAGTTTGGGTTTTCTGCCAATTATAATTGTCATTTCAAAGTTCACCTGCATTTATTTTACAAGGTCAAACAAAACTTTTCAGTTCAATACAAACTCCTATTTTTTTTTCTACTCTTTTTCTCTTGCCACAATTTTGGTTCAGGGTCCACAAGAACTAGTGTCTTTATACAGGCCACCAAACCAAGAATATTTCATAGTTCCATGTTGTTTAAGCTTTCCATGTATTTCCATGTGTTTCCATGTAAATCCAAGTGAACAACCAAACTCCTGACACCATCTGCTCCAAGTGCACATCACCTCCTACACTACCCCCAACACAGCAACACACATATACAGATATACAAAAAGATAAAAGGAATTTCAAAGTCCCCAGGCCAACAGAATTCCTCCTCTGGTCTTCTCCTGACCAAGGTCTTTGGGTTTCCAGCATTCTTCTTCCTGGCTGCTGTTGGTTTTGGCAAGAACAGTAATACTACTAAGAACTTACAGACTTCTTGTTCTGTTCCAAAACCGATTTAGCTAACTTAAATGAGAAAAAAAAACCCCACATCTCCTTGTCAGCTGGAATTTCCACTAGTGCCTGAGGGGCAGAGGAAACCAGAGAGCACACTACAACCCAGCAGGAAATATTTCTGACCATGATTAATGCTTCCCTTAGCAGTACAACAGAATCTTTGCAGATCTTTGTGGATCCATTTACTACTCTCCAGTATTTTGCTGTGAAAACCTTATTACATAACAGAAGCATTAACAGATTCAGGGCAAAATAAGAAAAGATGTATTATCCTTAAGATTTGGAGAACAGGGGGGGAAAAGTTAAGAAAGGCACACACGGTTTTCCTTTCATTCCATGTGATTATGTTGTGATAATGCCCTCTACAGACCTGTCCATCACTTGCGGACTCAGGTCAGAGAAGCTCTCTGACCCGACCAGCTGGGTGACACAAGCCAAACAATGACAAATTCAGCTTCAGTTGATCTTGCCAGAAGGATCTCAGAGTTGCTTGTTGAGCAGCTATGAGGCAACCACACTTTCCTTTTGTCCATCTTTTTTTTTCTTTCCTGTTTTTTTTTTTCCTTTTTGTTTTTTGGGGGGAGTGTTGATAGGGATTTTGCAGGGATAAATGCAGAGTTTGGAAAGGCACAGTCTCTCACGTGCAGAGAGGTGTCTTTCTAACTTTGGCTGCCTTACCTAGCTCCCATATTTCCAACTTTTGGAATATGTATTCATTCAGACCTTGAACTACTTTGTTAGGAAATACTTTACACCCCTACTCTGGCACAGGAAACTTGCCTTGCAGATTTATAGGTATTGCTACTGAAGATGCCCAACGATATCCCACAGTTGTAGAGAGCCTCGTCACATTGGCACTCAGATTCAGCTGCTGTTGGATTCATTTGCCCTTTAGGTCATTTGTGAATGCCACAGCCATGGGCATGATGGAAGACAATGCTTTTATTGGAAATGGCAGGTTACTACCACCATTTTCAAATTACCCTAAAGAAAACCAATTGTATTGGTTTTGTATTAACTTCTTTCCCCCTAACTCTCACATCTCTATTTTCTCTGCTAATGGCTAGTTCTCTCTGTCTATAAAACACTGGTTTAAGCCAAGAAAAGAGTACACAAATGGTGTGCAGGGACCCCTCCAGATCCACTTATATATAACCTTTCAGTTCTATATTCCAGCCTATATTCCAACTCAGCTCAAAAGCATGATTTTTTTTCATCCTGGTACTTTATTAAAGTATTAAAAACTATAAGCACTCTCAGTTGACACACACACACACATATATGTACACACATATACACATATATATGTGTGTGTGCATACATACAAATAGAAATACAACCATTTCACTGCAGGCACTGCCATCTGCTACCAAAGCATCTGACAACAGCTACCTGCAACCCTTAGCTGCTCTAGAACAAGAAAAAAAAAAAGACGATGGTGCTGGTGTTGGTATGCAATTTATCCCAATCAGAATTTGGCTCATGGGATCACTTCTTTTTTTTCTTGTAAAATATGCCACCGAATGACCTTCTATAATATCCCATCAGCAAAGCCAGAACATCTCATAGAGCTGCGCTATCACACTCTCTCCACCTCAAACTCTGCTGGGTCAGTGATTCAGCACTGATTCAGAGGGAGCAGGGCTATGGACTGAACCACTTTGTGTCATTTCTCATTGCGTTTCAAAATCTCCCATCTAAGGAGTGACACGGTCCAATCTGTTAAGCTAACGAGAGATGACAAGATCACAGCCTGAGAATAATAAAGCATATAGAACAATAGATGCTCACCCTGGTTCTCTTCAGCTCCAACCAGCAGAGGAACCTTTTGTTTCAGTAGCTGATGAGATACACAAGAAGTCGTACAGACACAGGATCACTCAACCGCACTTACTTTTGTTTCTGCATACTCCTTTCTCCTAACCTCCAATTTCTATTGATGTGCTAGTGGCTCACTCTCTATTAATCTCCATTAAACACTGATATAAGCCATAGAAACATCATGTCATTGGTAGACAGGGAAACCTCTAAATGCAGTTTGTTATTAACATCTGATGATTGATTAAATAACAGCCATTCTTAAGGAAAGGACAGATTAAGAGACTTTCTGTATACCACCAGTTTCTCAGAAAACCATTATAGGTACAAGTTTCCCAACTTCTACAGTAAGTAGCACAGTCTCCTCACAGTTTTGCCGCATTTCAACATGGGCCACAGGGAATTAGAGAATGAAGCACTTCCAGATCTTGTGGTGGATGTTTACAGTTTGCTACCCCGAAAGACTGGACTGCGTCTTAGTCTTAGTCTTAACGTAGGTCATGAAGAGAAGTGAGGTTGACTTCCTAGCTTTACTGAAAACACTGTAGAAAAAGTTATGATATGCCAAGAAAGAGCAATTTTTAGAACTACCCCTTCATGAGGAGGTGAAGACATAGGTGCTGTCTGGTAGGCCAACATCCGTTGCTAAATTAGAGACAGATTTGGGAAGAAGCGCAAGGACGCCTTTTCTCAAAGTAGAAGGAACTGTAAATAAATTGGAAATATGAAGTTTCCTGGCAAGAAGGAATGAATTGCTGTGAGCGACCCCTGCAGAACAGCACGGAGGGGTGCGTGGGCCCCTGGGCCAAACCCAATTGCCATTGACTAAAGCAGGAGCAAGAAGGGAGCCTTGGGCCAGAAAAAGTGGCTGCTTTGCATTTTTGGGCAAGGGTGGGCGAGGATACTCATCCCTGTGTCTGTGGCTGTCTTTCTGGGCTGCTAAAAAGAGTAAGTTCCCTCTGATGAAGCTGTGATGGAAACCTAATCCTCTACAACAATAACCCAGATGCTAAGAAACATCCATGGGTCCAGGCATGAGAGAAGCAAGGACCCCTTCTAAGGGCATTTGTTTCTACATCAGTCTTTTGTTGTCTTTCCCCTCACCCACCTCCTTCCCTGCTTGGTTATTCCAGCATTAGTTTGCATGGGCTGTTTGCAGAGACAGAACGACAACAGAGGTCTACTTGGAAAGCCAGCAGAAACCTCTTAGCTTGAAATAAGAAATGTGCAGAATCCCAAAAGAATAAAAATGTTTGAACTTGCCTCCCCAAAAGTGTTGTATTCATTGACTTGCAAGCAGGGGGAACAGTAGTAGTAATTTAACCTAGGGAAGAGTGCCAACAACTTATTTAATTGCAGAGTTTGTGCCAACACCACCACAATACAACTATTAATACAAGTCTGCAGTACAAGACTAATTCTGCTAACCTTTTGCTGTTGCCTTATAGTCAGGTCAGTGGCTGCATCCCTTCTGTGCTGACACTATTCAACAAACACTGGCAACTGCTTTTAAGCAAACATGAAATGGAGCAGGGCTGGAGGGAGGGGAGTGGGATCATTGATAAAATGAAGATTCCCTCCTCTGTGTCCAAATGATTCGCATTTCTTTCTCCATTTCAAGCCTCTCTCTTGAAACTGAAAATGCATCTTGCCATGTATTTGCTCCTGGAAAACAGCCAGATCTTTGGTCTGAATTCCATCAGCTCATTTCCCAGTTTCTATGAGACTGCATTTGAGAAATGTGGATCTCCCTCAGACCACTGGCAAGATTGGTCATCAATCAATGCATAAAAACATGAGGTCTGACATTAGGGACCAACAGACTTTTCTAAATTAAACCTTCATTTAAATAATGCATATTTTTACAGAAAAATTAAAAAATAGCAATAATGTATCCAGCACTACTGCACATTTTCAAGGACACGATTATTCCGGCAATTATGTGCCATTGCAAACATTTTAAAATCCAACATTAAATAAAGCATAAACTCCAAGCAACATCATTATTATATGAGGTAGTAAATTCACCAGTGCATTTGCAGACACACCCTTGCTTCACTCTTCCCCCACTGCCATATTTGTTTTTTTATATCTGCATCTTGTGACTGTATCACTATAAATTCTGAACGCCCGGAAGAAAAATTTTTTATTACACTCATAAACAGCGTAAAGGGATCATAGTTTTCAACTGTGACCCACTGGCACTACCATGATAGAAAAAATAAATACTGATTACAAGCTGAAGAGAAAACCGAGAAAAACACTTCCATATGACTGTAGTTAACACTCTTTATCAGGAAGTCACTAGTTTTCTATAGGTGTTTGTTAGGAAATTTTCTGCAACATGTAGTGGACTGTATGGTCTTTCAATTCTTCTGAAATAAACACCTCTTGCCACGTTGAGTATCTTATTCAGGGATCCTGGAGACCCTTCTGGCTTCCTTCTGCCCCATGAAACTTTCCACTTTTTGAAATTAATCTGTTTGTCATTTCTTTGGCAAATATTTCTGTAATACTTTAATTTCCATTTTTATGTGAATTAACATTTGACATTTATCCATGCCTTCTTTTTAAAAGGAAAAAAGGTCATGAAAACTCTTATAAGTAATGGCAAATGTGATGATTTGGCATATTTTCAAAAACTTGCATTCAATAAAAAAAAGGCGAAAACCCTCTAATGGTGCTAATAAAAACTGACCCTGCTGACAATACAAACCAATTCCCGGAAGACTTCATCATCACAAATTGTACCTGTATATGGCAAGTCATGTTCAGAAAATGACCCATTACCGATAATGGCTATTAAAAACTAGTATCTCTTCCATCTCTGTTGGCTGGCGTTTAAAACACTTTAACTGCTGAAACGGACAGGGCAAAACTGCTTACAGCATCAGTGCAGAATGTGTGACTGAATCTCAGTAGAACATGGAGCTATGACATTTGTCAGCCAAACTCGTCATTCATCCGTGCATTGGAAAATCCCCATTCTTGAGTTAGAATAGGGAATTGCTTTCAGGCTGGCAGATTATCTGGAGAGGTCTGTGGGAACTGCAAAACATTGCACCTGCCTGAAAAATGGCACCAACTCAGCCAAGACGTTTCCAGAGGGGAAAGTTAATATATGGGAGGAATGCACATAAATCCTGTTATTTCTTAATGGGATTGGGGAGCTTATTTCTCACCCTGTGCTTTGAAATGTATCCCACAGCCTATTCTATTAATGAATTTAAGCACAGTGATTTTCTTATCAGCAGGAATCACTCTTCACTGGGGGTTGAATTTATTTTTTTGTGGGATTTTTTAATGCAAGTGTGAAAAATTAATATTATGCTTGAATACCAGTTAGGATGTTAACAAGCTGTGTCCTGGATAAGCTGGTCTTGTCTGTTCCTGTTGTCCTTTCCCTAATTTCAATTGACCAAGAAACTTAGAATAATTTATTTCTTTGTGGTTTTTTAAGTTCATGGCAAAGTAACAAAAGTTTTGGAAATAGATTTAGGTGGTGTCTGGCTGAAAATGGGAAGTTCACAACTCTGTTTCCAGCTCAGCCATAGGAATGAACCTACACAAGCCCTTTCTTAAAACAAACTTGCAACATTTAGGAAGACATTTTTTCACTCAGAGTGCTAAGTGTAATATACAGACACAGACTGTATTTCCACAGGGGAAAGATGCTTTCTGGCATTTAACAACTTCTGACCTGAGTCTCTTTAAAGAGCGAGGGTTCTGGCAAGTCCATCTGAAGTATACAGTCCAGATCTCCCTCAGAAACAAGGATTTAGTAAGTGAGCCAAAGCGGAGGGTTTTAAGTGGACCTACAAAGAAGGAAGGAACCCTTTGGGTGAGACATGAACACAGATATGGCAGCCTATGGGAGATGAGATTATAAGGAAAAGGAGAAATATATTTAGTGCACTTAAAACCTACACTTTCTAAATTATATACATCTGACACACAGCAATGACCAATATCCTGCTCCAGCCAAGGCACGTTTTCAGGGAATGTCCAAAAATCTAGCAAGCCCCGCTCCATCACTGGTGTATGACGGTCAGGGCTACCCAAAGGTCTGATTTCCACACCTCACATTTACTAAGCAGGCTTGGTCCTGTTCGGCACCCACGCTGGCAGGCATTCATAATGCAGACCACACTGTTGACTTCACAGAAAGAAATCCAAGATGTGAGGTTGACGTGGCTGGGTGCTAGACAGCCAGAGGATGCCAAATCTTCCTGCAGACAAGCTAGTTCCGATGCTGAATTGTATTTTTCTATTATTAACTGGATATTCCCTGTTCCAAGCGTAAGGGCAGGTTTGTGTCAGACACTGAAAGAAAGCCCCTCCTAGGCAGGATCAGAAATGCAGGCTGAGGACTCCAGAATGATGGCTGAACGTCCATCAGTTTCTGTTGTTCACACTCAAAGGCAAAGTCTACTCTCTCAACTCTCAAGCGGGGGAGAGAATTGCCTCCTGGGCTGGTGGATACTAACACATTCGGGGTTTTCTGACACTGATCTTGCATGCTCTCTGCTGCCACCAGATGGTGGTCCACTCAAGGCTTTGGAAATACGCAAGTAAACGACAAAGATGTTGTGGTTTAGCAGTCTATTTTCAAAGGCCTCCAGACATTTTTTCTTTGACTACCAATATTTGTTGGCAAACAAATTACAGTTCAGCTCATTTTCACTCTCAAAGATCCTTCCCAAAGTCTGAGTACTTCATGCACAATGGATCCATGCTGGATCCATGCTCCACAGTTTTGAGCTTCATCAAAAGATCCTGAAGGCAAATCCTGATGAAATTTGAGATGAGATTAGATCAGCTCCAGCTCTATTATCGATGATAGTTTCTCTTCCTATGCCTTGGGCTCCCAAGAAGCGTGGGAAAGGTTGAATGTAGTAGAGCCTTTCACAAGGAACCATCTATTCTGCACAAACACTGATTTAAAGAGTGCATTCTCTGATTCTCATTCTAGGATCAGTGTAAATCTTAACTCTGGTTATACCTGCCACACCCAAGCGAACAAGGATACGTGGCATTTTTCTGTCTAATCTCCTTCACGTAAGCTAAAGCCAGGGCAGGATTTACGAAGGCTCCATTTATTGACTCTAAGGGTTACATGTTGTGTTTAATAACACAGGATTCCTCTCTGTCCAAGAACCTGAGAAGAAAATATTTCTTCTATTACACCTTTTGTGACTTTGAAGGGTATTACACTGCATACGGTCCTCTGTAATTCGTGTGGTTGCAATGCAGTGGTGGAGACCTGATCTTTCAGACCAGCTATTTCTATGGATTTGGACCAAAACTTCGCAGCTTGCGTTAATCTCCGGTAAGGAGGTAACTAAAGCACGACTGGTCAGCTGGAGACAAACACCTGTCAGTTATCATCCTCACCCTGTGTCAGCATAGAGGTATGACTTTTTTCAAGGGTAATTTCCTTCCACACGCACGTTCATAAATGTTGCGTCACTGAGTTGTCTCTGCACCTTGGGACTCATCTGTGCCAATCTTTGTTAATAAGGACAACCGAGGTATTCCCGGTAGATGGGCTCATCGTGATGCATCACAGACCAACTGGCACTACCCCTTCAGGCAGCCTATCTACAGTCTGAAAAGCTCCTACTGGCTTTGCTGGTGCAGCAGCAATGCCCAGCAAGTCACTGCTCACGTCAGTCAGTTTGTCTGCAATTGCTAATTCAGTGCTGTGGAAGTGAACAGAAGTCTTTTTGTGCTAGAGAACGATCGGCAGCCTAATGGAGGGGGCTGACAATAGAAGCCTTTTCATCAAGCAGCTCCCTAGCTTTAAGAAAAGGTAGACGATCCTGTCCCTTGTGCTGGCATCAGCAGTCTTTCGTGAGGCCCTAATCTGAGCCATGAGAAACAAGGAAGAGTGGTGAAGAACGGCCCCTCTGCTTTCTGAAACAATTACAGCATCAGTTCCCTCCTGCTTCTCTGAAAGCAAAGGTCTGCATCACCCAGATTCCTTTGTTGTCTGGCACCAGGCATCTGCCTTGTGTGTTGCCACAGTCTAGCAAGAGGAGTCAGATGTGCAGGCAGATGACTTTGCACAGCAAACCCCTTAGGCAGACAGAGCACACACCCTTCTCCAGTGCCAAACCTAAAACAAGTACTGCGGGGCAGGGAGAGGGGAATCAGGAAGAAATCGTTTCTGTTGACCAGGCTGATTTGGTCCTTGATCTTTTCACTATAACCCACGCTGGTGCTGGTGAGTGCAGGTCTGTACTTGTTTTTGCTCACGGGACCACTTTTTCGCCTGCTGTGGGACTGAGCCCAAGCGCAAGCAATTACATTATGGTTTAGAACCAATGACTGCCCACTTACTGTTCACTTACAGCTTACACACACAGGGATATGGGGAATGGACGCAAAGAAACTTTGCCTGTCAGTGCATAAGTCAATTTAATTTTGTTTATAGGGACTCTGGGCATTCAAGTGGGGAAAGCAATGGGCTCCTGGTACTGATCTAATGGGAGAACACTGACTCCAAGTGTTTCGATCAGAGGCAGAGACAGGGATAAGCATCTGAGGGCCAGCTGGGGTCCAGAATGGCCTTTTGGGTTTTGTTTTGTCAAGAATGGTGGAACAATTCTCATTACATGTCACTAACTAACTGCTCTATGAGCTCACTCAGGTGAGGTGAACAAGGCATTATAACCAGAAAGAGAAATAGCACAGGCATGGGAGCGTCGTGGAAGACAGCCTGATCCAGCTCCTGTAAGCACCACTTGCTAGAGGGCTCTTCATTTCATCAGAAGTTGGATCAGGCTCCTAACAAGGTTTAAACACCTTACAAGAATTCAGGGTTATTTCTCAGGCTCTGTCCCAAGCTATTCCTATTATTATTAAACTTTTATTACTTCCTACATCCCTGCTGAGTAGTAAACCTCTGAGTTTGTGTCATGCTTCTGGCATGAGGTCCCTGTAAATGACCTACCCTTTTGAGTTAAGGGAACCGATGAACTACAGCACAGCATGTGAAAAGTGTTCCCATATAGCCGCTATCCGAGCAAAAATGCTTTAGATGCTTTAATTCTCAGGCAAGAGAAACAACTCTTTTGTTAGTATCATCAACATGGAGCTCAAAATAAAAGGGTGTTTCAGAGGCCTACAACAGCTAAAACTATTCCAAAGTTTTGTGTTGTGGTTTGCTAGAAATAGTTTGCCTGGCACTGAAATAGTTGAGACTGAATAATGTTAATTACCTTAAATCAAAAAATTCTTGCAGGAAATCAAGAGGGAATGAACACTTCTGTTACCAGTTTGCCTTTACTGCCTAGATCAGTCAGGGCTTTCATTTATGCAATATTGATCTTACAGCTTAGGATGAGGCAAAAAAGTAACACGCAAAGGGAAATCTGGGTTTGCTTCTTGGTATTATCATGGTTTTGATGCCAAAGGAAATCAGGTTCCAATTAACATTCAGTATCACCTCCAATCACTTTTGCATTTCTCATGAAACTTCTATTTCCACATGAAGAAATCACTTGTTTAATGAGATTTCCACTGTGAGCTAATCTCCCCAAATACAGGCCAGAATTACATGGTTCTAAATTACTAACCAAGTATAATAAAAAAATGGAAATTGAACTACTTCTAGGTAGGAATTGTCAGGATGCCTGCACAGTTTTTCATTTGCCCTGTGTCTGCCTTGTATGAATGGAGTTGATTGGGAATTTCCTAGTTAAAGCAATCTGATCTAATTCTGATTCGTAAAAAATCTTCCTGACCACCCTTTGGGTGGGTAGAAGAGGAGAGAAAGGTTCTGCTGTCAAATAGCAAGTAACACCGTTATGAAAGCTTCTACCAGGAAGCTGAGGTTCAGCCTGAGATTGCTGTCTCTCCTGCATGACCACAGGGTGTTCCCCCCAGCTACCAGCTGTCCAGGCAGGGTCTCTTGCTCTGTTTATACAAAAGGAAATAGCTCCAACAGAGCTGGAGGTACTTTCTCCAAAATAGCTGGTCATCAAGTTACAGCTTTGGGATCCTGGAGACCAAGGTTTGAACCCCCTTCCTGAATCGCCAAGAAGAATTCATTTTTGGAAGAGCTTGAACACAAAGGATTCTCTGCCGTGCCAAATCCCACATCAAGCAAATCAAATGTGTTAGTCTGTATCTCAGATGGCCAGGAGATGTGCCCTGAGAGCTAGGGTAGTCTGAAGTGAATCTGAGTCCGTAATTGGGAATGAATGACAAACTTTGAAAGCCGTCAGTTTCCATCCTGATGGGATTTTGCTGCTGTTTAAATCTTGATGCCCGATCCCTGGAAACATTCAAGGTTAAGTTGGACGGGGCTCTGAGCAACCTGATCCAGTTGAAGATATCCCTGCTCGTTGCAGGGGGCTTGGATTAGATGACCTTTAGAGGTCCTTTCCAACCCAAACTATTCTATAATTCTCTATGAGCCAAGATCTGAAAACAGAGAAGCGGAAGTCACTACCGGGGATTTGACTTGTACTGTTTCTGAAGTATCAGTGACACATTTATGACACCAAGTTACCTTTTAAACACTACTGGACAGAATGTGGGTTGGATGTAATATACCTGTTTACGGTCTGCCGTCACCTCCAGCAAAACATTATGAAGAGACCTGTGTTGAAGACTTTGAATTAGCTGTCATGAACTGCTTCGGTATAGGTTTGTCTTTCCACAGGGAAAAAAAGAACAGCGTTAGCATAAAAAAGTCATCTGTTTTAACTACCTAAATTCATGTTAGCTGCACAACCAACATTTCTGACAAGTTGATTTAGACTTGGTTGCGTGATGTGCTGAGCATCATGGCTGATTCAGCAAAGCATTTACTAGTGTGTTTCACTGTAAGTGTGCCTATCTGTGCACTCAATCACACACACACTGAGAAATCAGCGTGTCTTGTTGCACCAGAAGCACAACGATATGTCTATACAGCAAAGGGACTTTTGCTGAAAGGCAGTAAGTAACTTGTTCTTATCTTGAAGGCGATATTAAAACTATGGTAATCAGATCTCTAAAACAGCACCTTCTACCAGCTGAGAATATAGGTCTGGTTTTTGCAGTTTACACTCCCAAGTGGTGCTCCCATTGCTTTGGGGTAATTTCTTGGCATATTATTGGTGAGAAAATCTGTCTTTCCAAAAAACTGCACAGGGCTGTGAGAACCAGTTTTTGTGCATCTGAGCCTTTTGTAAATTAACTCAGCTTGGTTTTTAACTTCTGTCACAGCCTTTGGTCTGAAGCCGAGACAAGCCAATCCTTGTGGGTCCCAAGTGACCATAAGTTCCTCATGGCTAGAAAGAACTATTGCATTCAAACAGATTTTGCTATCTGTCTAGTATGCTGTAACAATACATCAATGTTACTTAGACTGTTTCAAGCCATGTTGCAAACTTTCATGGGTACCAGCTTAAATATTTGCAGAAATCTACGTTTTTATTTACACTAAGGCCATTTAACACCACTCTGTCAATGCAAACAGACAGTTAAGTGGACATAAATATAATGTATTTGCCAAAACAGAATAGGGAGCCGAAACAGAAATAAAACTCCTACCTTAATTATGAATAATCAGAAAAGAAAAACTGACACCCACGTTTTCTGTATTTATAGGTAATATTATTTAGAACTGTTATTGATCATTCCTAGTGCGTACCTGTATGAGTAGTGCGATCTTTAATGGTCCCGTGCAACCCAAACCATTTTATGATTCTGTAAGTATTCTTGTGCAAGTACAGAATTTAACCTGTAACATGATTCAGTTTATCATTTCCCCCCAGTTCCTCATTACTTCACAATATAATCAGAAGAAGAATACTGAATTAGCTAAATGACTACGGTGCAATTAATTATGAAGAGCACATAGTGAATTCAAACACAAGAGGAATTTCTCAGCTGAAACTGGAAACCAGGAAGCAACTATAGGTGCTGCATGAATTCCAAAAAGCAGCTTTCACATGCAAGCTGTTCTCCAGCTCTGCATCACCGATGCATGAGCAAAGCAATGAAATACCAACATTGATAGCACAAACCACACAGTAGCTGCAAGTTAAAAAAAAAACTAACCCAACCAAAAAAACCCCACCACATTTTTGCAGTGTTGTTTCACAGAAGGCAGGCACAAGTCATACAGCTCCCAGTGGCACTATGCACACTCCAGGCATGTTTGACATTAAGGGGCCTGGTTGTTGTGGAAACCAAATCCCATAGATTAATTAATGTTCAGCAGCCAGAGCCATCTCTCTTCCTCTCTGCCTCCCTGCCCCCAATTAAAAAAAAAAAAAAAAAAGAAAAAAAAGAAAAAGGGACGGTGGTGCTTTTTACATGACAGAAGAATGTCAAAGCAAAAAGAAACTTTTTCCTCACAAATGCAGAAAACTACCAATAAAAGTGAACAACCTGACTGAAGTGTTAGTCCCTCATGTTTATAGAATGAAAAAATATAACACCATTTTGGTGAGGCTAGTTTTGCTTTATGTGGCAAAGCCAAACTATCCCCAAGAAGGGACAGAGGATTATGTGAAATTCCAAAAATTCCTTTATGATGAAAGAACTTTTAGGGAAGTCCCCCTTTTTTATTTTCAACATGTAGTTGCACTAATTACAAATAATTTCTTTCAGGTGACCTATTCAAGTGACTGACAGTCTTCATGTGAATGTGTTTGCACAGTGAGTTGCAGGATTTGAATAACATTGATTTGGAGTATCAGCATTTTCTTTTAGCCGACATTGGTTCTGATCCTTTGAATTCCCCATATACATCCCAGTTTACATGAAGGAGTAAGATTAGACGTAAGTACATATACGCACCAAGCAGCTCGCTAAATAAATGCATACTATAAACAAGCAGAACGCACCAGACAGATGACGCAGAAGAGAAATATGGGTAAGAGACACTACATGTAAAATTTCTGAATTACCTCAATCCTATTTTCAAAACAGTTTTAGGGCCACAGGTCAAACATATTTTAGATATTCATAGATTAGATTTGATGCTTTTGAAAATCTGTTGTCTTTAGTATTTGCATCTTGAGGTACCTGGGTGTTTTTAATAGCCCAGTTCTGATGAGAGTGAGGAACTCTTTCTCCCATTTTTTCCCCCTCAAAATATCCTTGTAAGCTATGCTACTAGTTGCCTCAATCACGAATAATTAAAATAACAAAGAACTTCAAGGCATACCATACTTAATAGATATTTAGTAAGAAGAGAGTACGTAGGGTGAGAAAACCACTAATGTAGCATAATATATATACATACCAAATAGGTACAAGTATTTATTATTGTTTCCCCGCACACACTTCTAATTAGCCAACATCACATCATGTGACTTAAAGCACTTTCTTTTCTCTGCAGAAGAGGTAGTGATGAATTACTGAACATGCTCAGATATGCTATGACTTCATGACACAAGATCACCTCATGAGAGACCCCTACTCACTCCCATTCATAGCAGTGAAGTAAATAGAGCCAATTTCTGCAAGGCAAGATACTCCCTGTGGGACAAAACCTGCACTTTGATAGTTAAACACTGCCGAGAGCTCTCATGTGTTGCTCAAATACGTAGCTCCTGAGCAAACCTACTGACTTGAATAGGTGCTCAACAGTTTTCAAAACCAAACCAAATACAGTGTCAAATGTAACATTTCAGTTTTATTTTACAACTCTTGCCCTTTAAATCAGGCACCGCTCCTAACTTGTTTGCATTTCATTTAAAATGAGAAAAATACCTTTGAGATGATTAATGGCTCCCCGTGCTCCAGTCCGCCTTTCAGTGTGAATCCCCATGGAGCGCCTCCTTGAAGCAGTGCCTCCAGGTAGATATATCTTCCTTTATGGGTAATGCTGGACTCTGAAGATGATATGCTGGTGTTAATATTGTCTAACATTCTCATCTGTCCTATCACATACTCAGACAAATACAAAACCCACTCGGGCAATCACAGAACAACCAAGCTGCAAATTAAACTCCCCGGAAGCCCACCACAAGTCATCCCTGAACATGTGAAACAAGAAGAGTCTGAGACGGAAATTTTTTCTTCAGAGCTGGAGTCCAAGGTGATGAGTTAAAAATGTTTCCCACCAACATTTCAGCATGCTGTTTCTCCTTCAGAATTGTGAGGTTTTACTGGCGTTTCAGGACTGTGCTTTCCCCATTGCCAGGTATTCTGGCCACGATAGCTTTGTAAAGATTTATCTTCCTGTCTTTGGCATATCAAACTTGTGCTTTTAAAGATGTGGGCAAAAAAAAAGAAAAAAAAAGTTTATAGATTTAAAAGCCCCTGGCCAGCAAATTGCCAAAATCCAAACGAATGCTTCATTTGTGATTGATTATCAGTCTTTTCTTCCTTTCTGCGTGCGATTTACCATTACAATGGCCTTTTTGCCTCAGCCCACTGCACTAAAAGAATGGAAGCGTCTTCTCCCTCTCGCGCTCTCAGTTACTCTGTCCGCTTACTTCACAATTTTCTGACTTGTCAAAAAAAAAAAAAAAAAAAGGCTGGGGGAGGAGGAGAGAGAAAGTCCATTCCTAAAACTATTTAGAGGGCTTTAAAATGTGAAATAACTCCATACTTATTGGATTTAAAAGCGCAAAAAAGTCTATCAGGAAAACTGGAGAAGCAGGTGAAATTAATCCTTTGGGAAAAATGTTAAGACGATAGCTGAGCTCTTTTAATTTTCTATGCTCTCCCCGATGATCTGCCAAAGCTGCAGCAGCTACTGCTGCTATGAGGGTGGGTGAGGAAGTGAGAGAGAAAGAGAGAGAGAGATGGATTAAGGCAAGTAAGGCAGTGCTGCCCAATTGTGCACATCAAGCATACAATTATAAAATGCAGTGTGCAAGAGCTGGGGCTCACCCTTTTATTATGCCCCCGGAAACCACCATCTTTCTATTGTACTTGCCAAGGAATTGTAACAATCCAAACTGCCAGTTGCTGAAAATACAATGGACCTGTGCCAAATCAGCCCAGTGGAGCACTGCTAATAATTTTGCTCTCATAAAGTGCTTTTCCTCTGCATGGAGCCTACCAACTTCCCTGGACATATTTCTTTCCCCCATTTACTTTGTCATAAAAGGTGAATGTTTTCCCAATATACGGAATAATAAATAGCACTAAGAACTTAGGATACTTGTATTAATGTAGGCAGTCACCAATGACTACTGTAGAGCTTATCGATGTGGGTGCATCTGTTCTTGCATATATAAATGTAGGCTTAGCCATTTGACTCACCGCTCAAACAGGTGTCGACAGCATATATCACAGAAGGTGTTTTAAAAAAATTCTGAGTTTTATCAGCCCTTGAACAGGATGAGAGAGAACATAGCCCACAAACCACTCCCTTTCCTGCTGGCATAGCTGAATAAACAAATAGTAGTGCCTGCACCTCTAAGGTGCTTGCACTTTTGATCTTGTAGTGCCTGGGATGTACATTTTTTCTCCTTCAGGCTTTGAAAGTTCTGAAGGTCTTGTGTTAAGAAACCCATAGTGAACAGTGGGGAAAAAGCTTTGGAGCTACGAGACTGAAACCAGAAATCTTTGCATTTGTTCATGCCCACCCCTTTTAAGATGCTAGAGTTTCCCCAGAGCCTTCTATTTGCCCCATGGGCCCCAGCTCTCATTACCAATAGCCATGAAGAGGAATGCAGAAAAGAGGCCCCTCCCTTTATTTTTTATGGTAGATGATCCTCAATCCTTGCTTATATTGAGCTTTGTCCCCTCTGCTTCCCTCCCAGGGGCTGAGTTTTCATTAGCTTCCCATCCTGGTCAGGCTCACAGATTGCTTTTATCCAGAATTCACCCTTTAGCCTGACTCAAATCAGATTTCTGTAGTTTTAGACTCCTAATGTTTCACTGTAAAACCCCTCATTCCAAGTCATCACAAAGAGCAATTCATTTCTGTCCCTACACAGGCCTTCTAGAGACAGGCTAAGGCTCCGGGAGCTGTCTCTTGGGGTCATACATCCTCCTATCCATAGCCATCAGGACTATTTAAGACTGTGTAAGAACATGCCAGTCTGTTAACAAGCCAAAGGCACTTCTTTGGATTATATCAATTTCCAATACAAAATGTTGGTCACTACACCTAATGTCTGCAGACACTAGAATTTCAATAAGAGCTATAGTTCTCATTGTGCCTACAGTCGTTGATGATTAACAGTTACCAACATAATTTCTGAGGTGCAGTTTCCCTTCTACTCCAGCACTGCAGTTCATTTCAGGTGCTGAATCCAACATAATTTTTGCCAATAACTCCATCAAATTTGTCACCATTGCAAGCACATAATTTTCTCCCTGTACTACATCCAGATTTGCTAGTCCTTCATACTGTTAATCCAGCTCTTAAAAGGTCATATATAGGTGCCTGCATATATCAGAGACCCTTGACCACCTAAGGAAAAAAGTTTGATCAGTCACCCAAAAAGGGCTGCCAGGTACTGTGCTGCTTTCCCAGGAGCACACAGGAGTTAAAAATCTGCCAGGTGCTCACAGAACCAAGCTCCTGTGTGTGTTACTCAGACATTTCTCATCGAGAAAACTGTCTGGGCCATCCTCGCAATGCTAACTAACCTCTTGGCGGTGCCCACAGAAATCAAAGGATTTTTGGAACACTAGAGATAGCAGCAACTCCAGCCCACACACATGGGATTTAACTTCCTGCCAGACGCAATGCAAACAAAACCAGTGAAAGATAACTTAATAACATACAGCAACTATTGATGAAGAAAGTGGGATTAACAGCATGCACGTGAGCGTTGCTGTGCTTCAGCTGTAAACTAATTCTTCTGAGAATTTCAGATTTCAGTGCTGAAATCTGAAATACAATTAAAGCAATATTCGCCATTCACCTACATATAAACATTTCAAAGTATTAAATGCAAACCTTTTTTTCTCATCTTGCCTCTGGCAAGAACCTCAAATAGCACAAGTATCTCAGCACTGTTTGCTACAAGAAAGGAATTCTTGCACAAGGAGTTCCTCTCAGGACAGAGCTGAGATACTCTCTGGTGGGGTGCAGTAGAAGAGACCTGGGTTCAGAAAAGTGCTGTCCACACAGAATAATATATTTGAATTAAAATTTTGCACGGTTTCAGCATAAGAGAAAATAGATTTGGCATACAGCCATGTCAGAACTCTTCCCCTCAATTGTCAAGTACTACACTGCTAAAGCAGGAAAAATTAACATTTATTTCACTTTTCAGAGTTCACAATCAAACTCTACATTTATCGTCAATAAAGGCACTGCCTCCTTGCTGGCGGCTGCTCTAACTTTTCCTAAATTCCTTCAAATATTCCAAGTTTCTTTCGCAAATGCAGTTCATCAGAGCAATGCTGCCCCCGTCTGATTGATTTAAATGCAAACATTTCACAGTTTAGTGAATAGGCATTTTCTATGCTTTTCCCAGAAGCAGAATTTTTACTAAGTATTCAGTGTAGTGTTACTGATCTTACCTGGGTCCCAGAGCTGGCAAGTTATTAGGTCAGATTAAAGGTAAACCTAGAAATCAAAGAAAGGAAAGTCAGCTCCTGAATTTTGTACACATCTGTTACTGCCTTTTTGGCTGTGGAATTAAATATTATGCTTCATTCAAATCTACCTGCTGTTTAGTTATATCCTGTAAGCTCAGAGGGAGCAAATTCACAACTTATCTCTGAAGAGGAGTTTTATAAAATAAAGCAGACCTCATCTGTACTGAAGGGACTTCTGAGGAGGAGTAATGTGCCAAAATGACTCAGAGTTGGACATCAGAAGAGCAGAAGTGCAACTTATTACCCAGTATGTCGTGTTTGGCAGAAAATTGTCATTACAAGCAGTTCAACAGAAAGTTCAGGATGAGGAGGGGGCATTGATCACCCAACATTTGCTCCTGCAGTCTTTTGTATTTCTAGTTGCGCACAAACTGCTTCTGAGTGAGGAAAACGCTTGCAACGGGCCTGTTCAAGAGAATTTATATTTTAAATTGGCAAGGTGGACAAAAGAGTATATAAATGTGGGTTTTCCTACCTTGCACAGATACAGAGGGAATGGGTGACTCGCTCATGGTCATACATGAAGCATGAAAAGGCTGAAAAATGAAAGTCGTCCTTCTTTTTCCTAGCTCACTATTTTTATCACAGAACAACTTCTCTTTTTCTTCCAGACAGGGCTCTGCATAAGCTGAAGAGCTTCAGGAATTTTAAATAATAATAGATGGCTTTCAAGCACCAGTGGCTGTCCCAGCTTCTTCCTCTCCCCCTGAGTCATTCACCTAAATCCGCAGTAGGACGGAACAAAACACAAGTGTCAAAAGACACAAGCCTCTTGAATCAGCCCACGATCCTTTAAGAAGTTAATGATTCCTTCTTGGCGTAACATTTCCCTGAACGTTTATTATATAAAAAAATAGAAACAAGTAAATAGAAAATATGACTTTTCTATACTTACCTCCAATCAGCTTGAGCTGCCTGTAACATATCCATCCACTCAACTCTGTAAAATGTCAGTCTTGCATCTAAAGGAAGAAATTGCAGGAAAGAACACACGTTAAGACTCTGTGTGGCCTCAAAGGGATTGCAATCAACTACCAATGTTCAAAATTTGTTTCTAGAGAGACATTCCTAGGGATACACAGGGAAGCTCTGCTCAGATTCCAGGCTGGATTTGCGTTCATCTTCCTTCCAGGCCACAGAATAAGCCTGCTTTTCTGGACAGGACTGAGGTAAAATAAGAAAATCAGACAGAGAAAGGGAAAGATAGAGATCTGAGAATGAAAGGAAAGAACAAAGCTGAGAAAGAGAAGTAAGCTGCAAAATCCATGAATCTGCGTCCTTTTTGTGTTGGAAAAGGCACTTGTTCTTGAAGTCTGAAAAGAAAGAACTTTCTCTGGTGAACATAAAAAAGCCTCTCCATGTAATATCGCCTCTGGCACAAAATAGCTCTGAGTCCCTCTGTTACTCAAAGCAAACTGAAAAGCAACAAGCCTAGGTGAAGAACAGATTCGTCCCTCTAAGGAGAGCACAAGTGCTGTCACAACTGAGGAGATGAATTCAGGATATCTGAATTCAGAATTGCAGATTTTCTCTCTGCATCTGAATTTTCACCTATCATCTGATGTAATGCACGGAGAATCACCCTGCTGAAACAAGAGTCCAAATCAGGAATCAGGAATCAAAAACATCAGAACCTTACAACATATCAGTTGTTGTTATACAGGCATTATAACTGTAACAACATTGAGGCCACATCAGCAGTAACAATCCTTGATTTTCTATATATTACAATAAGCCCTTCCAGAGAAACGGCCATTTTGCACTCTGAATGGAATAACTTATCAAGATGCATAAAATCAGGGACATCAAAGACAAGTCCTCATTCTAACACTAAAATAATAAAAGATTCCATGATTACCTTCAACTAGCCAGTAGTATTATGCAATAGCTAAAGGGGTTTCCCTTATTGGGACCTAGTTACACACTTTAAAAAAAAAGGGAAGCACAAAATGCTCAGGGCAGCCATCACCTCATTTAATTGAACAGTTGTGTAGTATTTATCTCTATCTTATCTGGCTATGTACACGATTGGACAGCTTTTAGATATACTCTACTCATCTGCTGAGATCAGAGGTTTCTGTACCAAGCTATTTCTTGCAATTGTTTCTTGCAAGATGGATTACAGCTGAAGTCACCTGAGGCAGATGTTCTTATTGTAAGGCCAGACATCGCAGTGAGCTGTGATGACACAGCCCTGTGTCTGAGCTCATCCTCTAAAGAGCAGGGCAAATTCTGTAGACATTTATGTTTAATATGGGTCATATGAAGAAACACAGGAGGTTCAGACAGATTAATTTCCTGTGTTTTTTTTTCCCCCCTAAAAAATAAGACGATTATTTAATAGTTAAAGCCAGTATTAAGGCCTTTAACCAAATCTGAAATGGCTGGTGGGTATGGCCCAGGTATTTTAGAAGTAGAGCCTCTGCTCTCTTTACACTACTGCCTTCCTTTCAAGGCAATATATCCCCTTGAACAAACTCATAACCCCTGGAACAGCTCATACTCCTCCCTGCAGGAGGAATTATTTTAAACACAAGAATAATTGCATCTTGCTGGTGAACCTGTGGTGATTTTTAGATTTTTCTTCCCAGAGATATTCCCAAAATAGGAGGAAAGTTATTCAGGATTTACATCCTAAGAATCATTCTGTCCTTAGGTTGTAATTGATGTTTCAGGAGTGGCAGTGGGAAGCAGCAAAGAGGCTGGGGTGCTCAGGACCAGAGCTCCCACAAAACACCAGACAAAAAAGGTACCTGCTGCCAGGAGAGGTAATGCTCCGTAGACAGCACCCAGCCACAGCCCTGATGGGAAAAAGCTATCGAGTTTCCCGCTGAAACCGGTCTTTGAATGACATTTTGCAGAGAAATCAAACACTGGATGCGGCGTTCACTGGCTCCCCCTCATGCACATGATCAGCTCCAGAGGAGGAGTTTGTTCCCAAGGCTACCGAGTCGGGCCAAGGCACTGGGGTCAGGGGCAGGTGGCTCCCAACGGCTTTGGCAGCTGGATGGGCAGCCCGCAGCACGGCAAAGGCAGGAGCGAATGTGAAACGATCCATGTCCCCCTCCTTTCCCAGCCCCACAGCGAGGAGATACCGTCCAAAATACAGGAGAAACAAATCTCACCGGTGTCTATCAGAGGTAGGTGCAGGCCGCCTCCCAGATGAGTTTTCATGCTTTGTTTGAGACTGTTCGAGCATTGAAATCTGGCTTCAGGATATTGCATAGCATATTTACCTATAAACTCCTCTGCCTCTTTTCTCTGTGGACAGAAGAAAAATACATCTTTTCAGTGCTGCAATAGAAATTCTTTCTCTCCTCGAGCTGTTTTCCATCCTTTGCATGTGTTTTTTGCTGCTGATGCGCTGACAGCTCCGGAGCGGGGTGGAGGCCAGAGATCTGTTTTCAGCTGCTTAATTCTTACTTTTCTTCCCTCAGTCTGAAGTAGTCCATGTAAAACCACTTTTCTTCCTTTGTCTTCAGGTTTGTCTTTTAGCACTAGGTGAACGGGTTTTTTTCCTCTTGTAAATTAAAATGGTGTGTTCTCCATTGAGGAATGGTTATGTGTTTTTCTTCTCAGTCAAGTATTTAAATATATAAACATATTTGTCTGTCTCCTGAGTTTGCTCCGACTTAAGTTCTCCAGCTCCCTGATGATTTTGGCCCAGTTCACACCCCTGTTACTGAAAACTTGTAACATGGGATGTCTGGTATAAGCTGTGGGCTGTTATTTTGAATAACTGGAAAAGAGGGACAGCCTGTTGATGTCTGCGTGTTCACTCCTGAAATCAAGATCCAAAATGGGACAGTCAGCCACATAATTTTCTTTGCTGAAATAAAGCGATCGTCTTTTTGACTCTGCACCCACTCTCTCCCTGAAAATTGAAAATATCAGTCAGACAATCAATCACCTTTGTGAAATTCAAAACTATTTCATCTCTGAAGAGACTGGTGTTAAAAATCAAAATATTTTAATTTTTATTTCTGACCTGGATTTTTGGGAAGATGCTTTTGGCCCTCTGGCCTTTTCTCTGGCAGGAGGAAGCCTCCTCACCCCAATTTCTGCCCTCAGCTCACGGTCACTCCTCCAAATGTGCTACTTTGCTGGCCACATACCATGAGGAAGATGACCTAGGCCCTCCCCTACCCCGCTATGAGAGGATTTTTATCTCCAGTCTCAAACATGACACCATTCTATCACCTGCCATCGTAATCCAGCGGCCGTGAGGCCCCCTTAACTCCTGTCCCCACAGCCTGAGGGGGGCACACGTGAGCGGCCATTTTGAGGCTGAGCGCCGGCGGGGGTAGGGAGCGGGGACGGCTCCCGGGCTGTCTTCCACACCGCAGCTTCCCCGAGGCCACGCTGATGTGAGGCGGGCGGCTCCCGGAGGATCGGGTCGCGGCCGCGGGAAGGCCCCTTCCCGGGGAGGAGGCCGGAGAAGGGGCGAGGGGGTTCTCACCGTGAGGGAGCAGCCTTTCTAGGGAGGCAATAGCGAGTGCGTATCCTGATGAGGTAAAAAGTCCGTCGGAGTGGAGGTGTGGAGGGTTTATAGAGGGATTTCGGAGCAGACTTGCGCAGCCGCGAGAGGCCGGTCGAGGCGCTCAGGGTCTCCCTCGTTTCTCGCCACGGAGGTGCAGGTGGCCGCATGCGGCGGACGTTGTGTCGGCTCTCGGCCGGGCCCGCGCCATTGTCGCCGCCGGGGAGATCCGCCGGACGCAGCCGTCGCCGGGCTCGCCCTCCTTCGCTGCACGGAAAACGCGGCCGGGGGAGTGACGGGGTCCGTCCCGGTTTGGGAAGAATGGTCCTGTCGTCTTGGTGCTGTTGAACTTTGAAGGGCTGCAGTGGGAGGGTTGGAGGCAGTGTTTTCATCTTAAGGAAGTGTTGTTTCTGGTACTCGGGATTGTGGTCTGGGATAAAGGGCTTCACTTTTCTCCATTACATGCCCTTAGGAAGCACGGACAGTGGTCTTTTTCAGTCAGATACATGGAAGGTGTCAAATTATCTGTGGTATGGGAACTGCTACTGCAGCTACTTCTTCACTTACAGTGTAGTGCCATGTTTTCCAGAACACCAGTCACGCAGGAAAATCCAAATAACACAAATAAAACCCCATCAGATACCATCCAGCACAAAGCTACCCCTGAGTAATAAATGTGTCTTCATTTTTCTTTTTTTTTTTTTTTTTTTTACCACTGGGGAAAAGGTTCACAGACTTGTCCCCCAAGGACTACTCATAGCAATCACGCTCCCAAAACTTAAGATGTACAAGTTTAGACTTGCCCAGTTTGGGCTCACTCCAGACTTCAGTTTTCTTTAGGGAGTACCTCCAAAAGAACATTATAAGGAAGAAGTTCATTTGGTTTTAATCAAGCAGATGGGATAGATTTGTACGTGAGATCAAGGCAGATGTTTACAGAAATTTCATCTTCAGTGTTTCTTCTAGAAGAATTCTGTATCTGGAAACATTGTGGGAAAGTGGTAGTGTGTGTGATTTGCCACTTCATTGTTGTTGCAAAACTAACCGGTGATGCTAGCAAGTACTTATAAAAGCCTGCATCTGTGTTCATCGTGACAAAACAAAGCGTAAGACTTTAAAAAGGAGGGAAACTATCTCCCTCAATATCTTTTAATGCCTTCTGCAACATTAAAATTAGATGGGCAAAATTCATTTTTTATTACATAAAGTTGATTCTTAATATATTAAAAATAAGGACAGATTTTTTTTTTTCACAGGTGCTGTTACAATGAGCAAGAATATCCAGGAATTAACGTAATACACAGTTTTTGTTATTAGAGGAATTCCTGTACCTGCTGTCTGTCATTACAGTGAATAGCACACTCACTGAAAATGGAAGCCAAAACATTCCCGAGGTGTAATCTGTTATACCAATGTGCCAGGAAAGACATGAACACAAAATTTAAGGATATGGGTGCCCAAGGCACTCTACAGTGAAGGATAAATTACACTGATAATTGTAATTTGTGTGTCAAAATAATAGCTTCATTTCTGTCCACGGTGGAATGAGTTCTTCCTGCTGCCAATGAGATTTCTGCACAAATAGCAGGATATAGAACTGTCCTTTGATAATGAACTTGCAGGAGTCCAAAATTCTGTGTACTGTTAGATTCAGAATCATTCAGCATTGGAAAAGTGATACTTGTGAAATTCAGTGACGTTACTGTTTTGAGTGATTTTTTTTTTTTTCCCCCAGAAGGTAGTGCTTGGATTTAGTGATTTTTATATACAGTTGTGTATCTAGTATTTGAAAGTTGCTCTGAAACAAAGAATGGGGATGGTATTTTTCTTTCTAAAGCTTTGATTTAGTCAGACTCTGATGGATCAAAATGAAGTATCGTCTCACCACTGTGCTTATTGCAACAGTGTTTAGTGGCAGATGCATAGAAAAATGGTCAGGAAAAAGTGATATTTTTGCTTAGTATACCTCAGTGTCTCAGTGTCCAGGGAATTAGAATGTAAAAACTTAATGAATCTGAATGTCTGTCCCAGCTGTCAAATTTATTACTCCTGGGGATTTGTCTAGTCATTATTTTAATATTTTTATGCATTTAGGTTATACTCCTCAATCACAGGGCAGTGTTGATAGAACCTCCACCCTTGCCTGTAGCTGATGCCTCTTCTACCCCCTTTCAGGGTAACAGACTCCTCAGGATGCTTTTCCCCCTGCTCTGCAGCTGTGTTTGCATCTGTGTCCTCTAATGTTTTTTATCAGTAATGTTACAGAATGAAAACCCAGGTTTATCAGGGTGCTTTAATACAAATGCAGAGAGGCAGCATAACAAGTGCATTGCTGTGTCGACAGAAATCAGCTGTGCGTGTTCACATTTGTAATGTCACAGTTCTGCTATGCACACACAACAGTAGTGACGCTAAATGACAGGGAGCTGCTCTCCTTGCTGATCTCATATTCCTCCCTCACCTGTAGACTTGCCACTTAAAATATTTTTTCCATAATTTCCAATTCCTCTTTGTCCCTCAACTATTTTTTCTTCATGCTTCCTTTTAGCTTTCTTCCATTTACAGCTTAATAGGTGAACTGCCAAAACTTGCCTGTTACTCTCACTTAGACTGTATTTCTTCTCTTTTGGTCAGAAAAATTCCTCTTGCCTTTTATTTTTTTCCTTATCTGTCTACTTTCTTTGCACACACACATTCTCCACCTGCCCCAGGAATGTATGAAACGATCTGTTGCCTGATCAATTCCAGTAAAATAAGATGATGTGAATCTGCACAGGTTTCCTTTCTTCTGTGCTCGAGGTTTTAAATAAGCAAACACTTCCGTGATTCTACAAGTTTTCTGAGATACTTCTTATTATACCTGCAAATGAACTATTTGACAGATTTCTGTAAGGTAGCATTTTACTGGCCAGCTAGGAGAAAAAATATGGAAATAAAAGGAAATCCCTTTTCAGAAGACAAACCAATTTAGTTTTGTTTGTTTGATGAAGTGTTACTTTACTTGTTTGGACTTTTATACATTATGCCTGCTAGTGGCAAAACACAATAGTTTAGTTGACTATGCTGGAACTGCAGGAGCTGAAGATGTGGCACTGTGTTGCCAAATATAAGTGCAAACCAGTAAAATACAACACTGTTACCAAAGAAATTGTTTGGTTTCGCTTCTTTCGGTTATTCAGTTCAAGTTGCATTTGTGATGCAGTGCAGTTGGATACTCTTCTGTATTCAGTCCTGCCTTTTCAGCAAATGTTTCTATGTGCTATTCCGCAGGGAGGCACTGGAAAGACAAACAAAAGAGGCTCTGAAACTCCACGAAGAAGCCACCAAATTCCCAGTGGAATCAGTGATGTGTTCTTTGAGTCATGAGGAATCTTTACCAAGTGGCGATATGCCTAGCGTAGGCAAGTATTAAACAGATTTCAGAACAAGATTTGGGAGTAAATGTAAACATTGCAGGCTATTACGTGATTTAGAAGGGTGCTCATAAGTTCGTGTTTCATGTTTCAAGTTGAATCCTTTTTAGGCCCTGCATCTTGAACAGCTCTTGTTATTGCAAGCCCAAGGTAAAGGCAGAGCCATTTTGTTCTCCTCTGAACACTGTGGCATTCCCCACCCAGTGTGCAACCCTAGAATTGACTGGGTGTGTTGTGCTTGGAAAAGACGATTCCTTGGTTTGACTATCTATAGATAGGCCCGGAGAGGCACTGATGCCCAGTTTGTACAGATGACTCTTTATTCTCGTTTCCACACTTAAATTTATCTGCTTTTCAGGTGCTGCTAGCCCATTTCTCAGCAACCAGAATGTTTTGGCTTCTTCCGTTTTCAGCACAGTGATGGAAAACTCAGCCTCTTCTAGTACTGGTAGCAGTCCACCCAATAGCATCTTCTGTTCCAAATACGAAATACATACTGATTCTGAGAAAAAAATCATGAGTGGTGCTGGCAAAGACCACATGGAAAACGTTCTGGAAGAATACTTGCAGAAAGGTAGAGATGTGCAGAAGAGGCTGAATGAAGTGAGTTGCAAATTTGGGGCAGCTTCTTAAGTATAGATAAAGTTTTGGTGGTTTTGTTATTGCTGAGTCTTTGGACAGTTTCGCCAGTGCTATTTTGAGCAGCTTCTTGGCTGCTGTAAATTGTACTTGGCCGTCATAATTCCTGCATGTCATTTGAGAGACAGAAATAGGCAGTGGGTAATAATCCTGTTGGCATGATCCTTGTAACGGTGTTCCATGCGTAGTCAGTCCACCACAGCATGGTGTGAGTAGCCGGTTAACTAAGAAATAGGGGAAAAAAAAAAAAAAAAGAAAAAAGAAACAAAAATAACCTCTGAATTCCCATACCCACGTTGCTGTCAGCCTTATGTTTTTTAGGTTATGTATTCACTATTTTGGTTGGTTCAGCTTGGTTGGTTGTTTTTTCCTCCTTTAGACCACTGAGCTACATGAGCCACAGAAGATCAATTTAAGACTGATCATTGCTGATCTGCAAACCAAACTGATGGAAGTGCAATTGGAAAGAGATGCGCTTCAGGAGACCAGGTACAAAGGCCAAGACAGTTGTATCATGGAAAGTGTATGTATGGGCTTTGAGAGCAGATCACTGGATCTCTTAAGTGAGAAGCTTGCCCTCAGGAATGAAGACGATGCGATGCGGCACCTTGGTTTAGAAAATGGCTTATTCTGTAGTTGTAAAAACCAGTAGTTAATCAACTAAGTGTTATGCCTATTAGTCAGGATAAAAATCCATGTTGTGAATCGTGGTTTTTAATTTATTTCTTTGGTTTCCAAATTCAGACAACAAGAATCCCAGAGCCAAGAGAATGTAAAAATACAGCTAAAAAATACTATTCAAGAGCTGGAAGCTGCCAACCAGCTGCAGGAAGAGATGCTGAGGGAAGCTGACAGCCAAACTGAGCATCTGAAAAAGGTGGTACACAGCCACGAGGAAGTACTTCTGGAACTACGTGGCATCCTAATGGACTACGAAGACAGCACAGGCAAGAAACTCTATGAGCATGAGAATATTACTAGCCTACATATCCACAACCTGAGCACAGCATTTGCTGACGTCTTGCAAGATTTAGACTCAGAGGTGTCATACCTCAAAGAAAAGCTTGTCCTGGTATGTGAAGAAAGTGCTGCTTTTCCTTCCAACACTCTGTTCTGTTTTTTTAGAAAATATTTTTGAAAACTCCACGAGCTCCCATCTAAACTGGCCTAACGAAATGGTTATGGCATAAACAGGTACAAATGCTACTCTGCAGTTAAATGGCAGGGGCTTGATATGCCCAACTTGAGATTGGGTTTATTGCTGGAATTTAACCTGTATTGTGCACATTTTCACAGTTCAAGGTGGAAGCAAAAGGAAGGAAATTACGCTTTGAAAACTAATTTTCAGAGTGTCTTTTCTTTAGGGATTAGCATTGTCATCTGTTTACAATAGGTGGAAGAAGAACTTGAGTTATTGAAAAAAGATTCACAGACCCAAAAACAACTTCTGCTTCAGCAACATCAAAATAGGTACCTGTTCTCCATTTATTTATTCATAAAACATAAATAGACCTTTTTTTTTGTGTTCCACAGATAATTCTTTTCTGATGATGATGATGATATGGAAGGGGGAGTAGCTGGGGGGGCAGCAAGCGATGTTTTTGAGGACTTAATCATTGTTCCATTCCAGATGTTTATTTGCTCTTGACTTTCTGCTACTTTTTCCTTCCATGGTGACAATATACTGTTTTATTCACTGCCTCAAAAATGTTATTTTGAAAGAATCTGTACACCTTCCTTTTATAATTGTGATTGGTCACTTAGGTGGATGTCTAGAATTTGTTGGGAGACTAGTTCCACCGTTAAAAGATTGAAACGTTAAAAAAAAAGTAATCACTAATTTTACTAAGAGCTTTGTCCTTCCTTGTACAAGAAGTCCTAATTTCCCCAGCTATCCTCCTGAATTACACAGTAACCTATTCAGAATGAAAGGGTCAATAACTCGATACAGAATATTTCATTCACAATAAAACATCAAAATGATTACGCTTCTGACTGCAGAAAAAATACCATTACCTCTTCAGTGGAGAAGTTATTATTTGATAAGACTAAAATTATAACTGCTATTTTCTTTTTGAAACAGGATTGAGCAGCTAATATGTGAGCATGAACAGGAGGTGGCAGCACTAACTGATAAAGCTAACAGTGCACGCAGCTATGCAAATAGTATCCAAAGCCAGATGGAGATCATTCAGTATGTTTTTCGATTATAGTATAGAAAATGTTAAGAGTAACCGTAATTCAAGAGAAAGCTTACGCTGCTAGTATACTCTGCTCTCTGCCCTATGCTTGTGGTTTCTTAGTGTCTTTGTTTAAAGAGTTAAGCAGTCCTTGCATAAATTAAGGAGCGAAGAAAAAAAAGGAAAACAACAAAAAAACCCTATTAAACCCTGCTATATAGAGGTGAGGCAAAATAGCCGTGCAGTAGGCAAACTCTGAGAATTGGGAGACTCAGGCTGGTTCTCTTCTCAGACTGCTGTGGAAGTCAGTGGAAGTTCAGCCATCAGCTCTGTTCTTGCCACCGGCTTTTGGAATGATGAATCTCTGTTATCTGAGTTGTGAACAGGGTCTGCAAGTACGTGGCTGGACTTAAGGGATAGAAGAGTGTGTAAGCTAAGAGCTGTGGCTGAGTGCAGTTTTAGGTGGCTATATTTCACCATGACCATTGCCTTCTAAATGTTCTAGGGATTCTGATACAAAATTAATTTCCAGCAGCATTACCAGTTGAATCATAAACAAGAATGGGTAAACAGTTGGCTTGTTTGCATACATGTATAAATGGTAATGAATGGTAATTTTAAAGAAAGGGTAATTTTAATTTGGGGTATATAGTTATGTTGGTACTGTTGACTTTGATAACAGTTGAGTGAGAATAAAAAGACACTAATTCTCACTGGCCCCTTGATGACTCAGAAGTTAGTGCTCAATATAATGAGGACATGCCACGCAGTGTTGCAAACTTAAGATGAGATTGAAGTATCAGTATGCATTAATATCTGACTTGCATAGTGGAGACTGAATGGCTGATAGCAACACGCTTTTCAGTTCTGCTTGCAGAATAGTTAGGGTGCATCTGAAAGCAGACTTAGCTTCCTTAGAACTTGCTTGAGAATAAATGAGTTATCATCAGGAATAGAAAGCATCAAGATTTCAATTTGTGTAATTTTATGTGAGATGGATATCAAGAGAGCAAATCTAACCAGTAAGAAGGTGTAATTTTGTATGTGATCCCACTGTGAAAGATAATCATACTTCAAAGTAGTAAGTTTCAGTGGTCATACTGATTGCAGTGAAAAAACCACAAATGTTTCACGCTTTCATGATTCTTACAGTTTCCAATTTCTCCACGTAAAACTTTTCTTAGAGAGCAAACAAGAAACCAAAATTCGGTGCATGCACATCAAGTGGGTCACCTGGAATCTACAGTTTCTCAGCTGCATTCTGAATTACGAGAAGCTAAGAGGATGTATGAAGACAAGGTGTGTATCTATTTGTGTGTTAGCATTGGCACCAATGAAATAGGCTATGTGGATATCTGAAATGTTTGAGATACATAAGGAAAGTCTTTTCATAAGGGATTGCTTCAGAAAAAGCGTGTGGACAATACGATAAATTAAATTATCCTTAACTCTGTTTGTATTATTTTTAAGAACAAGTTATCTTTCTCTTACACAAAATAGCTTTGCAGAACTCACATTTGGCAAAACTATTTTGTGTTCAGTATTGAGAACATACCATAAATGATGCCTTCTGGAAATACGTAAAATGATTCTGAGCTACAAACATCACTTGCACATGCAGGACAAGAACATTGTTCCACTATACTACGAGTGGACACATCAGGAAAAACCAGGCAGCAAAAATAGCTTCTTATGTAAGTCATACTGCCCAGAAAAATTCTTTGGTAACTTTGTCGTGGCGTAAGTGCAAGGATGAGAAAACGTAGAGATTACAGCAGCGCTTGAGAATTCAAGTGCCCAGAGATGCCCCATTGGGAGTTAAAAATCTTTAGCGTTCATTGAAATCCAAAGGCTTCTTATCAGCAGGATATAATATAGGTAAAAAAGACAGGCTGGCCAGCACCTGTGTGTTCAAACCATTTCTTAACCCCATTAGAAAACATTAGTCTTGACAAACGTTTCTTAACCACACCTCTCCCCAAAGACCAAAGACTTTTTCCCAGGTAGTACAGCAGGGAATTACTGCAAACAAACGGAGAGAACTTCCTAGAGTCCCACCACAGAATCTCTGCCGTATCACTAACTGCAGCATTTTATATCCATTTGTTTCCATATCACGTCTGCTGCGTCTTTCACCTATTTCACTGCTTTGGATTCCAGTTTTATAAACAATTGGAATATCTTTAAATTCTTCCTTATTTTTGGTGAAAGATAATTCATGTTTTCCTTCGAAAATAACCTGAAAACAGTTGCTCTCCACTCCCTTTAAAAATTAGTGGAGCTGACCCATGCAGAAATGCTTGATGGATCCAAATCGAGCTTAGATTACAAGTCATGAGGATTCAGGCAACCTTCTCCTACATACTGTTGGAAAGGGAAAGTTCAGGTCGCAGGAATGCTGTGAAGTTTGGCAGAGCTGATAGTCTGTGATCCAAAAAGGTCCGAGAATGGAATGGCAGGGATGTGCCGGTCAGGCCTGTGGAGCCATGGTGTACGTGTACTTGAACTATAAAGCAGAGCAGGAAGGACATTATGTTTTATTATTTCTGTAGGTTTCCACTTTTATCAATTCGATTGATTCACGTGTATCAAAACTCCCACTAGTCAGTTCCAAAGTGACTTTTCACATCATCGTAACTGAGCTATGGAGAATTTGTAAATTAATCTCCATTAACTGTATTTCATCCTCAGGGAAGAGTACAATGTACAGTATGGCCCTTCATGTTAGGTTCTATTTACCTGAATTCTTCTGATTTAAGTCATGCAGTGCACAGCAAAGGTCATAACCACATATATAGCTAGAACTGTACTGTATATTCCTTCGGCATGTTCCCTTTCATAATGTTTACCTCGTAACAGATGTAAAATTGGAAACTGGGAATCAATTCAAGGCTATTTTTCACAGTTTACCAAGTCCAGAAAACGTTGGTTTTGTTTATCTATAAAAGATACTACTTGGTAAAAATTGCTTTTGAATAGGAAGTGTAATACACTGAATTGCTAAGGTAGACTTTAGCAAGAGACATGTTGGTAGCTGGAGATCATTTGATCATTCCTGGGAAGGTGTGAGAGAGAATCTAAATAAAGCTTTTACAACTGTATGTCTCGCTTTTACAACAAGCATTTCTCTGCAGCTTCTGTGGTAGGAAAACACCTTAGCAAATAAATTTTCAAGGTGGTAGGTGAAAACTAAAGCCACTGTAAGTTGTTGATACCAGATAGCTTCAGCAGTCAGAAAATCCAGTACTTAACATAGGGGATATAAATGTAAATACGTAAACATTCCCTTTGGATATGCCTATGTTAATATCTTTATTAAAAACTGTTGTAGACTGGTCCATCATCTCTTACACTGCCAGAAGTCACATCCTTTCAGAGAAAGTGACTACCACTTGGAGCAAAACATGTTTGCCTGTAGATTTCTTAAAGCATTAATAGTGAAGGAATATACGTCCCTGCCTTACCTACATGAAACCTGCTGTTGGGCCTTGGTGCATCTGAAGAACTTCACACAAAATGAAGATGGCTGAATATATGCTTGGGACCAAATTCTCCCTAACTTAATTGTATAGGAAAGGCCCTGTTGATAATGATGTACGCAGTCATTGAGCTCTGTAGAGGTGTACTTTCAGGCTTAGATCCTCTGTGGCAATAGGGTGTAGTTGCATAAGGAGAGTTTCAGGGAGGAATAACCTAGGATTTATTGAGATTCCTCCTTCTGATGGAGAGCTCCACAGGATGAAAGAGCCCTTTTCAAAAAGGACCTGGGGCAGTTATGGGAAGAAAAGGTCCTGACAGTGTCCTGCTGCTGCTTAGGCATTGGAGCTCTGGAAAGAGAAGGTTACTGATTTTGTCTGATTTTGTGGAAGAAAAACTTCGTAAGAAGGTCTTCAGAACTTTCCTTGACAAAATCCTCTCATATCATCCCGATGTTCCCAGCCCCCATTTGGTGAAGGACATGAGGTTTTGGGACTAGCCCTGCATAAATGGTCCCTTACTAATTGGAAAGAATTATGTCATCATTATAATTGGATGAATGAAAGAGGGGGCGGAGGGCAGAAGAGAAAGGGAAGAGATTACTGCTTTTGTCACATGCTGAAGAAACATTTTTAAGGAAGTAGAAAGGAAATTCCCAGATTTTGGTGTTAGCCAAAAGAGATACTGTGGATCCTAAAGTGTTTGTTGGAAGAGCACTGTAGGAGATTTTGTGTATTTTCTCATTGAATGATTCCATATAAATTGTGTTTTACTTATGCTTGCATTATATTGACTTTTCTAACTAGTAATAGTGCAAATCAAGCAAGGAGCTTGAACTTCTTTTCTAAACTGCATCTTTTCCCGTTCCATTCCATGTTTACGCTCTAGGTAAGGAATTTTTGAAGAGCTGTGGATCAAAGTGGAAGCCAATTCATTCTCAGGAACCTCAGTTAACTCTGCAATGAAATTGAGCTTAATCACTAAAAGAAGACAACACAATTGTGAATATACTTAGGGAATAACTCTGCTGAGCCAAAAGATGACATTTGGACTTCTTTGGAGTAGAACTTAGAAGAAAACTAGAAAAAAATCCAATGTACTATTGAAAATAGAATATATTAAGATAATTCTTGATGAGTATTTGTCTTTATTCTAGGTCAAAGATCTTGAGAAGCAGTTGCACCTAGCTCATTCTGAGATAGCAGAAGCTCAGACAGAACAGGATCAACGCAACCAAGAATCTGGAAATCTGAATGACCGGATTCATCAATTGTTGGTAAAAACAAGTGGTAGTATTGAGAAAAATCTTGTTTTCTAAAAGCATCTCCTTACCGCTGGTGTTCAGATTTGCACTTCGCTTGTTTCCAAGTGCAGCAGCCCCGTCATAATTAAGTTTGAGGATTGTTTTTTAATAGAGATTTGAATTAGCTGTGAAGAAGGTTTCCCAAAGGCCTTTGCCATTCACAATGCAGGACATTCAGATTTAACTTTGTCCTAAGTTCAAAATCCTTGAATCCTCTGCAAACCACATTAAAGATGCTGAGCCACCTCCAATTTAACCTCATGGTTTAGATCCCTCTGTTAAGGAACCTTGGTCCCTTAACACATATTTTGCAAGATGTATCCGGGATTTTCCTAACGACACTAAACGTTCCGTTGTAACTGATTGAGAATATTCACAAAACGAACATACAGTATAAAAAAAAATTTTGCCGCATAGGGTCGGTTTCATCACAGCTGGCTTCATGTACCATAATTAGCCTTGCTTTTCTTCTCGCATAAGATTATTCCTTAGTGACTGAATTTTGGGATGTGAGTTTGTATTCTTTCATTAGGTTTGTTTGCCCAGTTAGTGTCACAGTGCTTCTGAAGGAGATGTTGAAATTATTTCATTCCCTACGATGTTCTCCTATTCAAGAATATGTTAGTATAAATCTTTTTCTACAGATTGTACATAGCCATAGAGGGTCAAAATAATGATTGCATAGTTGAAGGTTAGGAATCTAATTTTAGGATTCCTTTTGTTTCTGTGTCTTCAGCTCATGTTTTCATTCTGCCATTCTCTGAGCTTCCTGCTTAGCTCTCTACTTCAGCTTTAACAATTAGCAGATAGTTAACAATAGCAAAATTTATGATTAGCAGAAATGCCTATTGATAATTGAATTTGGGCACATTTAAAATTCATATTTCTGAAATTAGTAGCTCTGAAATACATATGTCAGTATTTTTAATATTATTTACATTTTAAATTGCCATTTATAATTTCAATTACCTACTGTTAGGATTGTGTCTGAGGTGGAAAATGTTTAAGCTCTGGAGAACATGTGACAAATTACTGCGTGAAATGAAACAAGCAATGAACAATTCTTATTAGTGGTAAAGATGGTTATTTATCAAGAGCAGCCTTCCTTGGCATGTAACCTAGTGCTTCGTTGTTTTTCGTTTGATGTTGACACAGTATAATCTTGTTTCATTCTGTAGCTTATACTGTTTTTTGGATAGATATAAATGACATGAAAGACTTAAGCGTTGAGGTGTTACATGCTTCAAAATAATTATAGCAGCAATATATAAAGTTGAAAGTTACTGCTTTGTTGGAAGAAAATGCCTAGGAGGTGTCAGACTAGTTTAACCAATATTCCTGTCTTCTGCTCAGTGTAAATCCATGCAGTAGTCCCTATGCAGATACGTAACCGTGTAATTGAATGTTGCTGATGTTAAGAGATAGAACAAAAAAATCCTAAGTGTGATTCAAGGAGGGAGATGACTTCTTTAATTTCTTGTAGACCGAACTTCATAAAAAAGAGATAGAACTAAGTCTAGAAAAAGAGCAGAACAAGCGATTTTGGGATCAGAACACAGACAACAGCGTCACCATTGACCATCTAAGGAGAGAACTAGACAACAAAAACATGCAATTGGAGCGCATGGAAAACTCGGTGAAAGAAATGAGGACTGAATGTCACAGACAAATGGAGCACCAGGTTGGTGAGCAACTGTGGCGTGATAGCGTTGAGGATAGAAGGTGCACCGGCTGGGGGCTGTACTTCAGATAGAAGTACTCTGACTCTGGATACCATGGTTGGGAGGCCTCTGGAGCAGATACATGACAGTCTGAATTTGCATTTTTTTTCCTATTAATCTGACCTGTCCAGCCTTCATTTTTCTGTACTGATGAGGAAGTAGAAGCATTATTTTTCATTCTGATTTTTGACGTACAAGTCTTAGGAGAAGATGAATGTTCCGCTGATAGCGTGTTTGATTTTGGCTGTAAACCTCCGAAACAACATTTTGTAAATTTCCAGAAAGTTTGATTCTGCAGACGTAACAAACAATTGAAGGTAGTATTTTTGGTAGTGAGCACTTGTGTAAGAATAATTAGTAAATTAAAGGCCTTCGTAATGCCTTACTTTTATGTTTTCATTCAGCACTACATGGTGAAGTTTGTGTTTATAACCCTAAGCTGAATGCAGTGCTATGTCAGAAGAATTACTTCTGACAAAGTAGATTCGTAGACACTGACTTGTAGTACAGTCCCCTTTCTTCAAGACTTCAGCCCCTCAAAAATGAGCTGTAATTAGGTAACCCACTTTGCATTCTGAGATCGAGTTCCTTTATTTTCTACCAGCCACAGCCTTGTGATACCTCACACATCATTCTACATTTTCTCAATCCATTAGTTTTCCTTTAAAATCCTCCCACCAGGAAGTTCATTCTTTTCTTGTGTTGTTATTTTGTTCTATTAGCAGTTCCAAAGTCACAGTACTTTATGCTTTAAGTGGTGCACATTGCTGCCTGCAGGAATAAAATCAGTAATAAATTACTCATGTGCATACTTTTTTTTTTTTCCCAACTTACAGTGCAGTCAATTGAGTTTTAACACTTGAAAGTTCTTTAGACCCAACTACTCTTAATTTTATACTAACATTTCTGGTTTGGTTTTATTTTTTACACCAGTTTAATATTTTTCATTTTCTATGATTAAACCCCCAATATTCTAAGCAGTACGTCATTTATTAAATGGAGAAAGAGGAAAGAAAACCAGAAGAATCACATAGTCATTGTAGACCAGACCATGCTGGCCTAATTTTCTGTAAAACTGTGATATTTAAGATGAACTATAGAAAAGCAGAAATGTGACAGGAAAGTCCACAGGTAGAAATAAACTTTTCCCTTGGTCTATCCTTATATTGCTATTATTCAGGTGGCTGCAATTAAGGAAAAAAATGAAAGCATTAGAAGAATCTCCTCTTTGACTGTCCAACTGGAGGCAACCAAGGAAACGCTCCGTAAAGTTAAAGATGATCTTACAGCCAAACAGATCGATTTGGAGACTGCTGAGAAAACAGTGTCAAATCTGACAGCCCGTCTGCAGGAGAAGGAGAGAGTCCTTGAGGTTACCGATAAGGAAATCAAGAAGCTACATTTACAACTTGGCAATAGGATGCAGGAGCTCCAGCATCTAAAGAACGAAGAGGGCTGTTTACACAACGTGCAGTCCGAGTGTGAAACACTGAAACTGCAGCTGTTAGAGAAGGAACGGATTGTTGAGATCTTCCAAAAGCAGATTGATAACATGACCCAGATTGTGGGCCAGCACAGTCGAACTGCTGGAGCAATGGAAGTTGAGAAATCGCAGCTTACAAAAGAAATGAATGACTGGAAACTTAAAGTAGAAGAACTTAAGGTGTGCAAGTGATGCTGTATTTATGTCTCTGTAAGGCAGTGAATGTTTTCTGGTTTTAAATATGTACCTTAACGTGCTAATACTGTGGTTTTAAAGCAGGTTAGACAATGCACCTTGAATCCTAACAGCACTAGAAGAGTTAGTGGGCAGAGAAGAAGAAGAATATCATATTACCACCAAAAATAAATAATGCACTGGTGCAAAGCAGTTGCCAAAAGTGTTGGAAAGCTGGCATATAACACGTTGTCCTCAGCAATACAATTGTCCGTACCAGTAACAGAACCAGAAATACGAAGTGTTCCTGAGAAGTAACAGAGAGTGAGCACTCAGAATTCCAAACGGAGGACACTGTTGATAACTGGTTATTTCTCAGACAAGAATTACAGCGTATGTTAGTCTTATGCAGGTCAGCATCTTCAGGAAAAAATCACTCCAGATAGGGAATTTCATCCTCTTTTATTAGAAGGCAGTTGAGCATTAGGAGTGAAGATGGAAGGAGTGATACAGGAGGATGGAAATAGGTTTCATATACACCTGGTAAGGTTAGACATGCTGTGAAGCCATCCCATCAGATTCTGTTGTACCCTTTTTGCCTGGATTATCAATTTTCACGGAAGTAATTTGTCTATTTTATTCTGTTTTCTTTCTTGCCCCAAACAGTACTTTGACAACTGAGATTTAAAGTAATGATGATGTCTGCGCATCTTTGTGGTTATTTTATATCATTATGTATATGACACATAATTACTACTGTTTTTTATGTAAGTAGATTGCAAAGGATGAGAAAGAAGCCAGAATACATGAAATGGAGGCCAGACTGAGTGAGCTGGAACGGGAAAAGGTTAAACTGGTAAACACATGCAGTGAGAGGCTCCATGCACTTAATGATATGAAGCTGGAAAAGGACCAGCTAATGAATGAACTCCAAGCCGGTCGGAGTGAGCTAGCTGGCCTTGCAGGTAGGGAGCCTCGACTTAGCTCAGCTCCGATAGCTGCTAAATTGGGCTGATGTTAAAAATAGAAGAGCAGCTTGCTTGCTGAGTCCAAATATGGCTGCTGGTACAGCAGAAGGTTCCCTGCCAGCATGGGATGGTCAGATTGCTGCAGAGAGCTAAGTCATGGTTTGGGATTCTGGCACACGATGGTGGGAATACAGTTTTTATGGCAGTCTCTCACTACTCTGAGCAAAAATACTTAAACCGCCTGACTCTGGAGTCCAAAGAAGCAGATCTAGTAAATGACAGGATAGAAATTTGACCACTTTTTCCTGAATTGAAGAGCGCTAGTGGATCCCATTAACCATCTATGATCAAATTACAGTGGAACTTTGTTTTGTTGTCATTTTGGTACAAAGTTACTTAAAAGTTTATGTTCTAACTCCAAACACTGTTTTCACCACTGATGTGTGGGGAAGCTGATCAAGATAATATTTTTTAAAAAATAAAAAACAGAGACTAGACCCAAGGCAACCACCAAAATTCACGGAGATGATCTGTTAAATCTGTACTGCCACCAGCCAAATGATGCTGTTCACATGCTTTGCTTTGGTACCGTTTATTTCTTTACAACTCGGCTATACTTCTAAACTCATTAAGTTTTGTAAGAATGAAACGGATGCTGTGAATTTACATGGAAGGTCTGCTGTAGGTTTGTATAGTACTATTGGTGTGAATGAGGTATAAGAAAGGCTTAGCGGAGTGAATGACCACAGAGGAATCAGGGCCAAGCTGTTGATGGAGTCCGAGCACACAACTGGCTGGCTTGTAGTGAGTGCTATGGGTGACATAAGAGGAGTTGAAGAGAGATACAAGGAACAGAGCTGAGAAGCAGAGTTGCAGAGGAATGCTTGACAAATTAGATCAGTTCAGACCTAAGCCTGGTTATAAGTGTGGCTGGCGAGAGGAATGACGAGGGCAAAATGCTGTCTCACTGATACCCTTAACTTTCACAATACGCAGTTGATTCTAGCAGCAGGATCTCAGAAATGTGGATTTATATCACACTCATGAACTGTTGCTTTGGAGAGCAACCAAAGAACACATTTGCTTCTGGTGAAACAAAAGCTTATGTTGACATGCAGGACAATGAACTACTAGTTGTGCATTTGTTAGCAGTGGATGTTATTTGCTTTATGTCTTAGTTACCTGCATATCTAATGCTCCTTTAAAGAGAGTAGGCAACAAATCAGTAATCTTAGTCTAGAAGAATGATAATTTTTGTCATTATAATTTCAATCTTTACTTCCTCTCACCAGAAGGATTTGAAGATTTGAAGAGGGATTACCGGGATAAAATCAAGGAGATGGAAAATACTGCAAACAGACTGAAAATGCAGGTGAAATCTGCCCAAGGTGAACTGGAGCGGACCAGGACTGCTCTAAAGACTGTGGAGGGATCTGATGGCCATGGTAACTATGGATTGAACTTGCCAAAAATCACACACGTTTGTCTTTTTAACAAGAGGATTTTTTTAGGTATTGATCCCTCAGTAGATGTTATAATAATACTCCAGATATTTTGTGAAATAAATGAACAATATTGCAGATGACAACTTTTTTTTAATTTTACCATTTACTGCATACCGTAAAATTTAAACCATGAGTTGGGTTTTCTCAGGTGATCTTTATGGAGATTTCCAAGGCATGCTGTCATCTTGTCTTGTGTGTGTGCTGTGGGTCTGGTGCCACTACCTTGGACAATACTCCGTCTGATTGTAATGGGTGGTTTGCACACATAAGTGACTATAGGATCCTGGTTTAACTTATTTATTCTGACATACTCCTGATAAATAACTTCCAGAGTCTTTTGTAAGAACTCAGAATGCATTATCAACGTTATTCATTGAGAATTAACCTTGTCTTTTACAGCTGTGAAAGTTGCAGTGGGAATGCAGAAGCAGATCACAGCCAAGAGAGGACAGATAGATGCATTACAAAGCAAGATTAAATTCTTGGAAGAGGCAATGACAAATGCAGCTAAGGTCACAAGAGTTCTGTGTAAAAGTATTTAACTGTATCTAGAGAAGTCTTTCTTTGGAGAAATGCATGACCAAAAGCACAGTTGGCTCAAGGAGGACCAAAGAGAATTTTACTTGATGTAATGGGCACCTTCCCTGTCGTTCTGCTAGCATATTTCAGGGAGTACTTCCATGACATACATTAGCCTTCTGCATAGAGACAGGGTTTAATTCGTATTTGTTCTCCATGAAAGAACAGTACTAGTTTAAATGACAATCAAGGTCTTACATTTCAGTTCTTTTTTAAAATGTCAACTAATGCATTCTGTATCCGTCTGAATTTGGCTCACAGTGCTTCCCCTCTTTGTTTTCTGAGGTGGTTCATTACAGTGTTGGTTGTAAACTCTGTGTGTCAAGGTCTGCCTAGAATATTGAGGTCTTTCTAGCATTTTCTGTGACAAATCATTTGGTTACCAATAGCTGGAGTTTACTGAATGATCATTTATATCTGTTCATTCTAACCTTCTCCTTTACTGGCTTTGGATCCTGTTGATCCTGAAGCTTAAAATTCCAGTTTCAAAATGGATCTAAAATTCGAGATGTTACTTCATCAGGAGAGGTCCAATTGTACTTTTCTTGTAAGACCTATCTTCTTGTTGAAAAACCTCATCTTTCTGCAAGATGCAATAGCTGAGTTTCTGAAAGGGTTAATTCAGATCTTCAAACAGAAAAAAATGCCAAAACCCAAGTATGTGTGATGTAGGTAGTTACAAATTCTTGACTCATACTTTGTTGTCATTATCTTAAATTCAGGAGAAGCGTTACCTCAAAGAAGAAAATAGTAATCTAAGTCAAGAGTTGAGCTATATTACAGCAGAAAATACCAAGATTGCTGGGGAACTGGAGATCCTGAGATCACAAGACAAACGTCTGAAAGAAAAAATACCTAAGATGGAAACAGCCCTTGATAAGGTAATCTTAGGTAGCTTTAAGTTCGGTGAGACTTCTTGGTGTTTTCCTCTATAGTCACTTGGGAAGAGAAAACGTCTCGACCTAGGTTGTATTTAGTACGTCCTATTCACGTGTACTGTAAGATACTTTCCTGAAGAGATGTGTATAGTTAAGACTATCTTCTGGGTTTTTTAATGGTAAAAGGCTTCTATTTTAATTAATAGAATTCTTGATTTACTCCTTACTAGCTCAGGGAAATACAAACTGCAGGGAATTTAAAGCAGATTGACCTTCCAGGCAGTAGATTGACCTTCCACTGGCTCTCGGCACAGCTCCTTTCCCTGGCGCGAGCGACCCTTATTTCGTGTAACAGGGGCTCCACTGGAACCGAGTGTGGCCACAGGCTGGCTCAACACACTTGTCCCTGCTCAGCCCTTTCTGGGACCTTAGTTAGCCAGCTGTGGGTCCCTGAGGGTGAGGGAAATTTTTAAGAACATCGTGTTGTTTCATTTGTCTTTTTAGTTGAGGTTTCTGTTGCTGACATACCTGACTTCTTTTAAGGCAAGGTTCTACATTTTGGTCTGACTAGCACGTAAATCCCCACAGGTCCCCTCCAGGTAAGGTAAGCTGCTTCTCTTCCAGAAAGAAGAGTCCTTTTCAGTTGCTCAGAATTCTAGCTTTTCAGGATGTAAATTTCCATGTAAGGTGTCATTCTTAAATTGCCACTGAAAACTAGCACATATGGTGCACCAAATAACAATTCTTAGAAATTAGTAAAGGTTGTACTGTGTCATCTCATGGGACGTTAACGCAGAGCAGCCATTGTATAAGCATCATAAAGTGTAATTGGCCATATAGCTCATCATTAATGATTCAGAGTTAAATGTTCAAAAAGATGCTGCTTGTAACCATACATCCACAGTGCCTCAGGGAGCCTGCCTATGCCTCTGGGGCAGTCATAAAGCAGCACAGAAAGAGCGCCAGGTTTTATTTTAAAACCGAAGTGGGAACTCTGCTAGAGTGATACAAGCAGTCTAGTTCATAAAGATCTATCTCTTTTTGTGCTTTGGCTTAGAGCATCCTCTCCTCTTCTTGGTATCCTGATAAGTACTCAATGAAAGATAGCTACGTTATTAGATCTTCTCACACCTTTTCAGAGTAAACTTTTTAAAGAAGAAAGAGTATATAACAACTTAACAAAGACAGGTCAACAAAGTTATCAGACAGCCACTTTAAAACCTTGAGCACAGTTTTACCTCATTAGCACAGAATTTTCTAATCCCAGAGGTCTTCAGTAGGTCTAGGACTGTCCCTGACAGGATTAGCTCTCCTCTGTGATGCTATGGTGTGCATGTTATGGCTACTAGGATCATATAACCAGTCAGTTGCTTTTGTAAGCTTATCAAGAAAGGCATCTGGTCAGCTTGCAGTATTTCTGTACTGATAGCAGTAGATAAATACAGCATCTGTGTGTGTACCTTGTTGTTTCTTTATTGGAAAGAAAACATGAAAGAGTGTAATCCACAGAAAGTTAGCAAAATTAATTTATGCCACTTTTATCCTCTCTTACAGGCATCCATGCAGTTTGCAGAATGTCAGTGCATAATCCAGTGTCAGGAACAAGAAGCTATGCGCTTCAGACTGCAGCATACTTTAGATGTGAAAGTAAGTATGTCACTGAGAAGCATGGGTATAAAGTTAGATGCGTTTACTTTGTGTCCTAACTTGAGGTTTAACCCTGTTTATTGCAAATACTCTAAAAAGTTTGTGTTCTGAAACCCTTCTTTATGATGTGGGATATCTCATTGCTGCACAAGTCATGTCCCTAATTTCAGTTACTTTATTACTTACAGTAAGAGCAACAAAAAAAATTAAACAGCTACAGCAATATGCTGGACCATATGCTTCAGCTGCTAAGCTTTGGTTTCAGTGACACTTCAGCGTTTTCGTGCGGCCCTTGGCAAAGAAAAGCTGGAAGTGTTCACGGCGTTATTATGAAAAATGATTTAGAGAGACGAGGTCTGTAGGGATGCCTTTTACTAGTGGAACTGTTAGAGATAGAAAGCACTAACAAGCTTTTGGGCACCCACTTCCTCCTTCAGGCCTGAAATAAAACCAGCAACTGTAAAGCTACATACAGGCTGGAGAGAAGGGCTTTGAGTTTAATTTGAGTTAGGCAGCACACAAAAAAATCATTAATTTTTAAGAAGCAAAGAGACATGTTAGCAGTGGGAAAGGAAATAGAGTCATGAGGCATCTGGGACAGAAAAAGGAAGACATGTAATTGTCATCTCTGGAGCTCTATAGCATTAGTGAAAGGTAGGGGCTAGGGAAAATCATGCAATCATGTAAAGCTAGTATCCCTATTATAGAGCAGAATTTTTATTGCCCAATAGATTTATTTATTCCAATCTCTATCTTTACTAATGAGTTTAATAGAGAATATTTTTTACCTTTGCTGTAGTTATTTTATAACCATAGACTATTAAGGCTGCAATGAAACTACTACTGTAAACAAACGCTACACTTGGAACAGTAGTTGTCGTAAGAAATTATCGCTAATATTAGTGACCTATCCCAGTTGCTAGTTTTGAGTGAGAAATGAAATGTTACATTCAAAATACAAATCTACATAAGCAATACAAAAAGTACTTCATATGAGCAATGGCAAAGGTAGGGGATCTCGTATTCCAATGAAAGAAATTCTCACCCAAGTGCGGGAAAAAAGGTACAAGAACTGTGGGACAGTTTAGTTTTGTGGTGGCCCTGAGATGTCCTTCACTTGAATGGCTCCAGAGCATACGTTAACATTCTGAAAATAAACCAAACTGCCACTCTTGAACCCAGTTCAGTCACTAAAACGGTTATATCTGAGCACACCTAATAAATGCTAGGAAGTGTTTTGAGAATTGAGTGCTGCATAATATAAAAGATTTGACTAAAAGAGATGCCCTGTTACAGAGGGCGTGCTGTCTATACCCATTTCTTCTGCTTATTCTGCTTGGCTCATGTTTTCCCGCAGGAGCTGCAGGGCCCAGGCTACTCCTCAGCTTCTGCTTCAGGCAAGCTGCGGCACATGGCCCCTCTTTCCCACCTGCACTCTGCTGTCCTGCCACCTTCCCTGAACTTGCCCAGCTGCGCCCCTCATGTGAGTACCTGCCTCAAAATGGGAATCTGCACGGGAAGCGGGCATGTTGCAAAGACTAAAAGTGACACTGAATTTATCAATGGGAGAGCATCTCGTTTAGTAGTATCCAAAAGTGAATTCTTACCACCAAAGGTGAAATCATTTTCTGTAGCTTCTCATACATTATGGCATTTCAGATTTTCTTTTTTTCCATTTGCGAAATGTATGTAAAAACCAATCGGACAGTAAAAAATTCTATCGATTGTAATAGGAGTCTGTCTTACCACTATCACCAGTAACATTTATAAACTGTTAAAATTGAAGGTACCAATCTGTAAGCAGTTTGGTTATCACTTTCTTTTTTTTGCTAGTACTTTACTGGCTGTAAATTACTTACATTTGGCAGTGAAAATAGACTTGTACACAGCTCCTGATACATTTCATCATCTGATTGACCTATAGTAGTTTTTAATATTAAATCTTTCTCCAAGCTGGCCTTCACTGATTTTGACCAGTTTTATCCTAAAAGACACATCGTTGCCCTTTCTTCCTTTTGTTTTTGTACATCTACATTTAGATTTAAATTAGATGCTAGTGTTCTAATTTTTTCAAAGAACAAAAAGTAGTTAATGTTGTGAAATCCCTGCAGCATCAGGCACTCCCACTCTCTTTGTTTTGAGTTAATCAATGTATACTTCTGAAGATAGAGAAGGAAAAAAGACCGATTTTTAATGTAGTACCATGGTGAAAACCTAACAGGTTGTAGGAGAACTTGATTCAAGGTCTACTTGAATCTTCTTGGTTCCTGCATGATTCATTACTGTACAAAAAGAAGCAGCTCTGGCACTTAAGATGGAGACCCTCCCTAAACAACAGCCTGGTTTCTCAGCCAGAAGGATTTGGTCTGAAGGAGAATCACATTGACCCATTACGAAGCTGAGGCTTTGTTCTCCATATAAGCTTTGCTGAAACTAGTGTGTTCCTATTGAAAATGACATTTTTTCCAACAAAAAGATGTTAGCAAGATGTTTCTGTCAGTCCCATCCACAGATGAAGCGTAAATCAGTGGAAGCAGTGCTTTGAACATGTGAAGTGCTGAGTAGTCTGAGGAATCCAGTTCTTCACAGAAAGAATGATTCTTTGAACCAGACCTTTGCCTCAAGTCCTCATCAGTAAAATGAGAATAATATTGCATGTCGTTTCAGAGTATGGCTGTGACAATAAAGTGGTTTATATTTGCAGACAACTCAGCTGTTATAGAAATGAGTGCCTGACACACTAGTATTTCTGTCTTCAGAGCTGTGTTTGTGTACTGTACAGTAATACCTGGGATCACAGGTTAAAAATGAGAAAACAGAATTGTCACATAAGCAAAACTTATTGGTTCCGAGTACTTTGAAAGGTAATGGTTGTATTGGGGAAGAAGGGGGGAAGCTTTTGTAATGAAAGGCTTATTTTAATGTTTTTGACCTTGAAACAGTTTACAGCATTTATTCAAAACACAGATGTTAGCTGTGTTCTCCCTCAATCACACGTAGTTGCTTTACACATTTCTGTCAGATAACTTTCCAGATAAGAGTGCAATCATATTCAGAGTATTTTGACAGTTTTCAAGTTATCATGATCTATCCTCTACCACTCCTTAACTAAAATTATGAAAAATCCACCCTGTTTCTAACTGGTAAGACAAGAGTAGAGGGGGGAAAAACACATGACTTTGGACAAGTACAGGTAAGAATTGAAAAAGAGAGTGCCTTTACAAATCCTTTGTAAAACTGAATTATTTTTATTTCAGATGCCTTCCAAGCCAGGCATTTTGAAGGAGGAACCACTGCAGGATCTAAAGAGGATTCTTCAAGATTTAACAAGCTCAGACAATGACATTCCCGCTGTGGATCTTGGCAAGGATGACAGCAATGGTCGGAGAAAATCACCTTTAGCAACCATGAGGAATACAGTGTAAGAGTAATATACTGTTATTTCTGTTGTGTGCTATGTACTCGTATTGCCTTGTAAAACTTCATGTGTTTCAGGAGCAGTATAGGATGCCTTTTTGCAAGAAAGTTGAGTTTATGAATAAGCTTGAGATAATCTGAAAGCTTCCAAAGCTTCTGTAGTTTGCCGGGTTCCTCAGATGCTGTAGGTGGTAGGGAAATAGAAGGTGACTATCCCATTTGCCTTTATTGCTTGCTTTTCAGCATTTCTGCTTCTATTTTCATTTAAAACTGCTTTCTTCTTTTTCTGCCTTAGGTGAATATTCCTTCTCTCATTGTTGAAGAAGGCAATTATTTTTTTTACCTAACAAATTATAATGACAGTGGTAGAGTATCCTATGTATTCTGGGGTTTTCTGCTTTTCCCAGGTATTTTTATTGAACAAAAAATCTGCCTGTTATCAACATGCAAATTTTTGACAGCTTAAATATACAACCTTCTGTTTCACAACTGGAAAAATGATTCATGCACAGAAGTTGGTCTGTCTGTCTGATGTTTTAGGTAGTAAACGTACTACCTTTTCCTGCCTTGACTTTGCCTATCATAGGTAGAGTTCTTTGCCAGCCTCTACTATATGATGATTGCTTAGGTTCTGTGTTTATGGTGGCAGTGGGAAAAACTCTTCTACTTATGGTTGCAAGCTTTTACGGTTCGGACCACATGGATTTTATGAGAATTTTTCTCCCTTGCAACAGTGTTCTCTTGCAGAGCTGAAATGAGGATGGAAGAATCCTACACCTAATCATCCCTCAATATACAAAGCCATCTGTCAAAGTACATGACTATCTCAGTGCTGTCGATAGTTCTAGTTCTGATGTTGTCTTTCTACAGCCTACTGGCATGGCTTTTGCTGTGATTTTGACAGCGATATGTTTTTCCATGCAGGGAGACTGCAGCTAGAGACTCTGCTACCGAAAGCATCACGGAAAAGGATACTTTCAGATGGTGAGAAGGGCTTTTGCTTAGCTGAGTAACCTGCTTCTTAAAGTACTCATTTGAGATTCAGTTTCTAAGGCTTTTTTAATACAGCATCACTCCTGAGCTTGTTTGTATTGTTTTATTCATAATGCTAAAAGCTTCCTGGGAATTACAAAACAAAGCTATGATGTTACTTTGATCCCTCTAAGAAAGAGCTCTCGAACTTATTTACATTGTTTCCTTCTCATTTACATGCATAAGATCTGGAGATTACATATGAGAGCTTCACATTCTCACTGTGGAGGCTAGCTAGCATTACCAAAACTTAGCATAATACTTCCAGAATGCAAGTTTTGCCATCGTTTTGCTTGCAGGGATCCATCTGGCTTACATACTGCAGATCTTCAGTCCCAAGACCTTACCCTGCCCTTTACATCCCTTGGTAAGTTTTCATTTGCCACATTTGAGGATGAATGTGTCATAGCGATGTCGAAATGGAACGTTACAGAATACTACAACATAGTCCAAATACAGTACATTTTCTTCGTTTATTTACTAAAATACCTCTTAGCAGATGCTATTACAAAGTCTCCATTGCACTTACTACAAAATCTGGATCTTGTTGCAAACCAGCTCCCTGGACACTGATACCAGCACACCTAAAATGGGTATCTTCCATGGTAGTTACTCATGAATAGCAATAGTCTTGTGTAATTAGCATGGATAATATTGTCAGATTTTTGGTGCCTGAATTTAGGCTCTTGAATTCTGTGTTCAGGTATATAAATATAGATGGGATTTTGAGAGGAATCAGGTCATTGCAGATTCTGTTGAGTTCCTTCCAAGTACTGTGTGGTCAGTACCTTTTCAAATGTGGTGAGATGAATTTAGTAGCCTAAACAGAAGTAGAAGGATATGGTTTTGAGCATCAAGGTTTGAAGATACTCCTCTTAGCCACTTTCTGTTTTCTTGCCCATAGATTATCCATTCTGTGAATTTTCGGTGAAAATTGCCTGCAGATGCTGATAGAGTTAATTGTTCTCTGTTAGTATTTAAGCCACTGTGCTTCAGAGAGAGGCTGGAACTCCTCTCTTTGTCCTAAGGAGTAACTGCTATGGGTCCTCTTTTTGTATTTCTGAGTATTAAAGAAAATCTGGGTAGTTACTGTCAGCCTTCTAGCAAACCTACTACAACATCCAGGGAATTTTCCTAGCTTCCAAAATAGCTGCCAGTAGCGTTTTTTTACACAGAAGACTCGAGAAGGAGTTGAACAAGCAGAGTTTGTTAGAAGCCCCTGAATTATTTTCAAGACGTCCCGGGAGGGGTGTTAGGAGTAAAGAAACAGGCTAAGGGAAAAAAAGAGAAGAATTGTAGTAAATGTTCCCCTCCTTAGCTGCTGCAACCTTTTTTTTTTTTTTCAGTCACACACTGTGTGCCATACACATGAAAATATGTTATGTGATCTGTTGATTGGATGTTTCTGTGCGTATCTTGTCTCTTTTCCTTATGATTCTCTCTCTGCCAGGAATTCAAAGCATTATCAATCAGTTAATGAAAAGGAGGGCAATGGCAGACCTGTGTAAGCAACATTGTTTTTCTGCTTCTTATACCTAATTAATGAGATCTAAGTGAGCAGTAACGTACGGGGAGTCTTGGGTTGTTAGCAGCTAGGGTGCTCCCGTCAGACTGTTTTGGAAGTAAACGTAAAGTGGGTAGCCAGCAGAAAAAAGCAGGCTCTGCTTTCTCCTAGGCAGGTTTACTGGCTGTTCTTCACATGACAATCACTTTAACAGAAACAAGCATGTTTTGGCTGTAGTCTTCTGCTACCTTTGCTCCTAATAAGGAATGGAAAGGATGAAAGAGTGCAATGAAGGGGACCCAACCCTGTAATTGTTACAGATAGAACGTCAAAGCTGGTATGGAGGTTTCTCTTCAGGTGTGTGCTCACTGTTCTTTGCTTGGGTATCTCCTAGGAAGTACATCCATCTTCTCAGCATCTTCCCCCAAGAAGGTCTCTCAGGAGGAGAGATACAGAGGAAGGTCTCCGGTACACTTACTGTTAACTGCTCTGCCCGATGACCTCGCAGCTGGCCCCAGCACCTCACCAGAGCATGGACTATCCGCAAGGAAGGTTGACTCTCCGGAGAGTGCAGCCACAGTCCCCCAGAGAAGTAAGTCTGGTCCCATTTACTGATCGAAAAAGCTTGGCTGAGTCTCTGCCAGTTGTGGTTTTGGCTTTGTGGTTTGTTTATTAATTTGGTCAGCCAGTGACCTCCATCTCTGGCTCTTTTTTTTTTTTTCTCCCCTCCTCTATTTGAGGATTGATGACATCAGCAAAAATGAAACAGTCCAAGTTCTGGTCAGAAGAGGCTTCAGGGGACTGTAATTTGTAAAGTACTGATGTGAGTGTGTCAGTCTGTGGGTGTTAGTGTTCAGTCAGACAGGCGCTATGCCTATTGAATTCTGCACTGATCTGAATCTTCAAAGACTTGGAATTTCTGGGTTTGTTCTGGGCTTTAGTAAGTGACATCTCTCTGTACCTTAGTTTGCCATCTGTAAAATGCAACCGACACTGCTACTTTCCTTTGTGCAACCCTTGCAGTTCTACTGGCAAAGAGGGACTTACAACTCGTGGGCGTAAATACTATTTTAATAACATAAATCCCTTTTCCTTAATTCCCTAAATGGGGTAATTTATAGGCAAAATAGAAATGTGGTTGTACTTTCACTTGAACAGAAATACCACCAAGTATAAATTTCTGTAAATAACCTTGTCTTCTTACTCATTTTCTTTGCTACTGGAAGTTTTATTGTTTGAAATTTTATTTTCTAAAAACTTTGCTTTAGATGGAAGGTTTAAGTAATTTATAATGACCTTTATTTTTTTTTTATCTGTGATAACATATTGATGAATAATTTTCTCACTAGCATCTCAGCCCCTGGACACTAGTGACAATACACGTAGGAGGCTACAGAACAAGATGGGAAGCCTGCAAAATGTGGTGGAATCATTACAGATGAAAACACAAGGTGCCGGAATTTACCGAAAATATTCGTATTTTATTTAAAATACCCACACTCTCCAGAAACTGTTCTTGTTACCTGCCAAAGCACTACCTGTGTTTTTGCATGAGGTCAATTTAGATGTGCCTGGTTTACTAGCAGTACCCACTTCTATATTATCCTGCTCCTAGGAGAGTAATTAGATTAACTCCACAATGCACTGTCGCTCAGTCCCTTAACTCCAATAAGCTTCAAGATCCTTAACATTTCAAACATGGCAGCTGGTCAAGGGTGCCCTCATGTGCTGTCATGTCCAATTAAATGAAATTTTTAACAAGCTGATGACTTTTTCATGGAAACTGAAAGACACTCAGACAGCAGTAGACTCCAAAACCAGTTTCCCAGCAGTGGCCTCGGAAGCATATCCTTTCCTCCTCAACTTTTTTTAAATCTGAGATGACAACAGTGACGATGGAGAACTTTTCAGGTTCTCTTCTTGCTCCCTTTGAAGTCACTGGTAAAATGCTCATGAATTCCTGTGACGGCAGGATGCCAAGTGAGACGGAATTTATTTTCTCTGCACTTTTTCTTACTGCACATTCCAATTGCTTCCCCTTTGCCCCTTTAAGTCTCGTTGCATAGATTTGGGAAATTATTATTTCCCCACATCATACTGTGCACATGTGTCGGGGACATGCAAGTGACAAGTGATTTAAGTAAAACTATCAATTACTTATATAAAGTATAAGCTGAGTGTTCTCATTTTATTCTTTGCCATCCATTAACATTTTCAGTTTGCCTGTTTTCTATATCCACATAAAAATATATATTCATATCTGTAATGTATCGAGAGTTCTTATATAAAAGGTGGAGGGGAAGCCTTTTATGTACCCACGAAGTTAACCTGTTTCCGTGAGCGTTGCACCAAAGGTATTAATTTCACACCATCCCATAAGAGATTCTGAAATCGATAGCATTTCACCACTACTCCAGCATTTGGTGCTTTGGCTTCACAAAGCAGATGCGGTGGTGCCTGTTTATAACTAGGTTTATCTTTCCTGTTAAGGCCCTCCATATAAAGAATTGCAAACTAAAGTTGCATTTGTGAGGGCTTGATAAGTACAGTTGAACGTGTGGGAAGATATTACAAAGCTTCAGGTGTCTGCACCTGAGGCCTCAATCGTTTTAACATAGGCGATGTTCAGATAATCCGTTCTTGCCGCTATTTTCAGCCATGTTATCAATGATCAGAACTCAGGAAAGGAAGGCAGTGAAAGCAAAAGAAAAGGAGAAAAAGCTATCAAAGTGAAGACGCTGTACGCATTAGTCATTACTTTCACGTATGTACATTGTGTCTTGAATATGTTATATTTTTAATGATTAATAATAAACATTCTTACAGTTTTGTAATTCTTGCCTTGAAATAGGGTACTCTTTACAGTTTTTACTTTTAAATGAGTGGGAAATACAGAGGAGTAGAAATACGTCTAAATACAGCCTCTTTCACTGGCACACATTTTCAATAGCTGCGTGTGGTGAGGGACACTGGCCACAGGCACTACCGACTGTTTCAAGTTCAGTATTTCTTCTATGTGTTATGGATCTTGCACACCATTTCAGGTCCTCTTTTTTAGAAAGTTAGTTTCGAAATGGTTTGTTGGGCATTTTTTTCATTCTAAAATAAATTGGTTTCCCATCCCTCCGTACTTCATGTTATTAGTTCAATAAATTCTGATTCATCTGGATGTCCCAGAACTGCCAAGTACTTCCAAAAAACACAGGAAACCTGCCCATGGCTCCTGTTCATGTTGAGATAAAGTGTTAAACCACATACCTACAGCTGCAAGACTGCACAGATTTCATCTCATACACCATGACTCCTTTAAGCAGAATGGACCCATCAAGTGGTGGGTTTTTTTATGTAATTTTCACTGCTTGTTGGGATATTTGGCTTGATTCATTTTATGGACAAATGGAGAGTCCACAGTCTCCCTTGGGATTAGCTTTGTAAGCATAGTACTCGTATTTTGACTTAGAGCTGAGGGGGTGTATGTTCCTAGTCTGGGACTTTTTGTCCTCCTTCAATCAGTGTCCCTCAATAAAAACTAAAATAGGTGAAGTTTTGGCAGAAAAAAAATGCTTTTTTTTTTTTCTTACAACAGTCTAGTATGACTAGTATACCAGGCTCTACCACCCATATTAAGAAGTTTGCTAAAATAGCATATTACTTTCCGTTGGTCTCCAAAATGCTCATCAGCTGATTCACCAATACAGACAACCTTCCCTTAATATGAGTGCCTAAGAATAACGTTTTCAAAGGCCATTCCTTGTGTAAGATTGTTAATAAGCAGGAAGACATGCTGAGCACACATGGCATACATGGATTTATTTTAAAACCTCCTTTTGTCTTCTGACATTTGAGGATTTTGCAGCAGTGGGCAAATGACTTAGTGCACTTTAAAGAGTTAAGACTATCCAATGCTAAAAACAATACCAAAGTAGTAAGATGAACAAGATCGCTAAAGTATCAAATTGATGTTTAAAGCCTCATTGGTGTTTGACAGTATCTCAGGGAAGATGGTTGTTGTGAAAAAGGGGAGGAAGAACTTTGTACTCATCCCAAATGGAGTACTTTCCCAGAATTTGCCATTTGATTTTTGTCTGGGGCCTGTTTGTGAAGAGCAGGTTAATAGTGCTGCCCCTTCAGAGTCTAGCAAGGCTGCCCGAGAAGTTGGTCGTGGAAGCTGCTGGTCTGGTAGCTATAAACGGTAGTAACAAGACAAGGGGCAAGATGCCCCTCTGCAATAAATTGGTACCCAAGCACAGAAAAGTGGATCATCCCCAGGGTCAGCAGGAGTTGCCAGGGGGGCAGCTTCACTAGCATTAGTGTTTTTCCTCGTTATCTGCTTTCTGAAAAGCAATTACTGCCTCGGATTTGTGGCAGCATGGAACGTCATGCTTGAATTCAAGGGGCCTACCTGGTGATTTTGTCTAAACCAAATGATTTGTAGCTACGGCTCAGCAAAACCAGTTTCAAGCCGTGCAGATACAAGCTTGGTTCTGTTGACGTCAAAGCTAGAGAACTGTATTCAGAACAGATAAAATGTCTGAGGTTTTTTTAGTGTGAGGTTCTTGTGTGGGATGAAGAGATCACTGAGGTGTTCCTAAGCTGTCCTGGCTTATTGTCAACAACAGTATTTTTATTTAATTCAGGTAATTTTCTGTATTTCCTAATAATTTTTTTCCACTGATTCTGTCATTTTTTGCAACAGTGTTGCAAGCTTAGTCAAAAATGTTAATAAAGGCATCTCCCCTCTCCTAGGAATCGGTTGCACTGAAAATGAAAGGATCATTTTAGATGTATCATAGTTTGGACTTGTTATACATATTTGGCAGATCTACCAGAGTTTTTGTAAGAAAAGGGCATAGAGAATGAGAGCATGCATTCACCCCCTAGCCCAGCAGGTTGGAAAAGGTCAATGAAAAGTGGACTTTCAGTTGTGTTCAAAGAGCCATGCTAGAAGGAGTTTTCAAAGACTGCAGCCCTGTGAGAACGGAAGGGAGCAGGTGGAGAGTTACAAATAGCCAGAGAGAAGGGAGATCTGTCAAGTAAAAACGCAGCTTAACATCCTTGTGCTGGAATCCAGCCGATTTGGGAACAGGTCTGGGCTTCCTGCCTGCCACCAGCAGAAGGAAAAGAATCGGCGGGGGGAGGCAGAAGGGTCATAGGCTCGTGGGCCCAAGAGCAGCTATAAATGTCCTGGACTTTGCAGCACAAATAGCGCTTTGTTATTCCATATCATACAGGTGGATGACAGGAGGAGTTAGGCAAATCTCGACCACAACAGGACACCACAGACGGCAGCCAACCCCCTAGAGAGAAAAACTAATGCCAGTCTAATGTTTTTGAATGGATCATTTGGAGAGACTCCAAACAGTAAGTTTAACTCCCAGAATGGGGTGGGCGTAAGTTTTCTGCAAAGGCACCTGCAAAGCGAATAGGAAGCACACAAGTTGCAATGTAAGTCTCTGTACGTGACTTTAAACTGGTTTATGCCCAGTGCCCATTCCAGCCTCAAGCATTCTGCTCGGCTTACCATCCAGGTGCAGCATTTAGCATTTGTACATCAAACTACTTCACAAGTAGGAGTAGATTGCATTTCACCTAAAAGTAATCAAATTGTCTATAATTTGTCAGAAGTTTGTTGTCAGCAGTATGAGCGGGTGACCTTAAAATGCAGTCTTTGGTTGCAGTCTTTCTGGCTTTGCTAAGCTGTGAGTGAGACAGTTTATTATTTGCTTTTCGATATCCTGAGCCCTTGGCTGCTAGGCTGTTACATCCACATAGGAATGTCAACAAGAACTTGTTTTTTCACATGCAGCTTCCCTAGTCTCGCAGCCAGGACATTGCATTAGACAGGTACCAGCCCATTCTAGCATAACAATTTTTATGCATTAAGGCAACTTTGTTTAAATTTACTTTCACACTCGAGTGAATAGATTGTTCAATAATGAGAAATCACCTCTGTAAACTTGGAGAAAATATTTATCAGCTCCTCCTATAATACTGAAATGCAGACCTCTTTTTTTTTCACCATACAAATGACATTTAATTTACATAGCATAGGCCCTGCTGGGCAAGCAGTGATGTGAATGGCATAATAATTTAGAGGTTACAGTAAAAGTGCAGTGCAGGTCTTTGTAGAAGATGATGCAATCTTGAGGACTATGTGCATTGTCTGTGGGAATCAAAGTGCAGGGTATGTAATTAAAAAAAAATTGTCCTTAATTTGAGAGACTTCTGAGGGTTAGTCTGTTTGAAACATGTTCATCATTGCATTAGAGAATCTATTCTAGTGTAGGTTAAGTGGCTTTCTAGTGAGTATCTTAATCTAATACCACAGTTAATCTTCTCAGACAAGCCTCCAATGTATGTATAAATACACTCAAATGGCAGTGGCTGTTGGACAAGTGCTTTTTAAGTTGACAGTATCTCACTATTTAAGGAGCTTGCATTAATGGGGGAGAAGAATTTTAAACAGCTTGAAATAACATGTTTTGCTTTGACTTCAGTAATTTCTGAAGATCAACTTTTGTTTCAACTGTACCTCTGTATATTAGGTATATTGTTCATTTAAATGTATTGTTAGAAAAGCTAAGTGCGAAATAAATGCAGTTAAGGTACCAAGCCATTAGTTCAGCAGAATTTTACCTACTCAGTTTAAGCTCTAAGTTACTGGCTGAAACCCAGAAAATGTTTTGTGTACTCAGTGGGGGTGCACGTGGACAGAACTTTAGAGCTTTCTGTTCATACACAGTAAGCATAGGCATAATTAAACAGTAGAAATATTTGTTACAGTGAAGCAGTGGCCCCTAACATGAAGTGAGCCTCACATTAATATTTATTTTTCAACCCAGGGCATGCTAACAATGTCCTATTTTCCTTTGAAGTTCATGTAGTAACTTAAGTCCCCCATTAGTTCCCTTTTGAGAGAGTTGAGGACTAGTGTGTGCACACACACATGTGTTTAAGACCACTGAAGCAGCATCAACCACCTGCTGTCAGCTCCATCCTCTCCCTTTTGACTCGGTTCCCAGAAATGATAGCACATTCCTGCCAGACCTGCCGTAGTAGTTACAGGCGTACTTTTCATCCTGGACAAGCAAAAAGCTTACAGTCCGTCTTGAGTTTAGCTCCCACCCACATTTCCTACCTTGTTCTCTTCTCTAAAAGGTCTCTTGAAGGATATGAAACTTATCCGCTTGAATCTTTAGGTTGCTTGAGACAACAAATAGCAAAGCTAGTACCTGCAGAACTAACTGACCCACAGAACAGGTTGCTCTGTCATGTAGCAACAGCGGGGAGGGGCTTGTTGTACATGAGAACACAAAAAACTCAGCAATTTTTCCTTTTGCCTTGGTCTCTCTCCCTGTTGACCCTCCCCTCAACTCCGCCCCCCTCTAAGGTTTTCTTGAGCTGTTCCCTGGCTATGGCTGCAGGAGCAGACAGCCCAGCCCACTCTCGATGGATTTGCTTCATCAAAGTACTGGTACTGAAGTCCCAGTAACAACATTTCAGACACTTGTTCTTCACAGCAGCTCTGTGTGGAACTCAGCAACCAGCTGGTTGTCCATTAAACCATTAGAAGCAGGAAGTAAGCCCCTGAAGCCGATACTCCAGTGTATCACCAAAATCCATTCTATTTCACATACTCACCATGCAAAGCAGGAAAGAATTATGAGAGACAATTAGATCAGCAGTGTGCTTTTTAAGTAAATGTTCCAAACCAAAGTGCTAATTTATGCACTTCAGAACTCCTGCAAAACTATGCACTTCAAAGTTCACTTTAGGGAAGCATTATTTGCAAGCTAGGTTCCTCATTATGAAAAGAAGAGCTTGTTAAAGTGGCATCACGTATTTGTAACCAAAAATACAAAAAAGCAGGCCAGCAGAGCAGCTTTCTGCTTCTGGCATACAAAAAATACTAACTGAAGCTGGATGTATTCTACATTGTCTGGCTTACTAGAAGGCCACAACTTACCATAGGTCTGTGTTGAAAAGCCTAGTCTTGAAAAAAAAAAATCCAAGTTTAAGCTAAGGAGTTGCTAATAATACTGTAATGTAGTTCCTAGGTAGGCAGAATATGCCACCTAACTCTTGTTTCAGGAAGAATCCTATTCCCTCGCCATCACAGCAGTCCCGGTATTTTTAAAGCCTGCTCCCACCCTGACAAAGTAACTCATTAAGCCCAGACAGTCCTTTCTGACCTTTGCTCTCCCCTCAGCAGGATGGTCTGACTAAAAGGGACCTACCTGCCAAGCCGCCATTTGAGCTGAGGTGCTTTCTGGAGAGTAGGGAGAATGAAGTACTTGGGGGTTAAACCTTTTTTACTCCAAAGAGTGCCAGTCACTTGCCAGTAAATCTTTAGCACTAAGATTTCGGGTCAAGTAACTCACTTTTAGCAGAGTTATTAAGAGTCAATTCACTGGTCAAGTTTGAAAGGACTGTCAGTCTGAAAGCGTTTATTGCTTACTTAATACATTACATAAGTTAAAACACTTAAGTTCCTACTACAGTGTAGGTACCCACACTTCCTAGTATGCTTCAAAAGCCCTAAGCAGTCGGTACAAAGATGCATCCCATAGCCCCACTCAAAGCAACACAAACTCAAGTCCAGGGTCCAGATACACCCGGACAAACAGCTGCTTGGAATGCTGCTCGTGCCTTCATGGCCTACCTTGCACACCTTCAGAACGCGTTTGAAGTTTATTTTTCAGGTTGCCAAAAGATTTCCTAAAGGGGACGGCAGAGATCACGCGGTTTAACAAGGTTTGATAGGGGATTTAGAGAGCTCTGCACTTGAGGTCTCCTGCTGAAGAAGGGGTAAAGTTTAGGGGCTCTGATTAATCTAAGCAGGTTTGCCATTTGATAAGCAGCTTCCAGAATCCCATTAATGGTATCCCCACCACTGATGAACAATTTGATCTTCATGTTCAGTCACTAGGGTCCTATTACCGCATTCTTCCCAACGTCTGACCTTCCCGTTCTCCACCAAGATAAATTTCCACTCTACTTTGGTGTCTACTGGCATAACAACGGATTCAGACCAGAAGCCATCCTTGTCGTACTTGAGGGGAACATAGCTGTGCCACTGGCCAAGACACTCGTGGTCACCAGTAACACCAATCAGCTGAGCATCAGAGCGTGTGATGTAGTGTACGCGGAAAGTCACGTGAATATTTTGAAACATCGGGGGCACAGCTGCAACTCTCTTTGCTTTCAAGTCCCCATCAGGGCAGTCTCCTTGTTCCCATTCCTTGCCATCAGAGTCTTCCACGCTGCCATCCTCCCCCCAAGCCAGGTGCTCAGAAAGAACTTCCCACTCTTCATGGTCAAAGTCCCTACTCTCAGCTGGCTGAGCTGGCTGCTCTTCACTTCTGTCCTTACCAGCATCATTGGAGGCTCCTGCCGAGTTCATCACACACCATCCATGACTTGCCTGTCCCATCTGGGGTCTCAATTCGCCGGCCTGGCTGCCATCCGTATCAGCTGGATGCTCGCTGGCGTTGGTGGCACCCTGCTTGAGGAGCAGTTGCTCCGTCTCCAGAGGTTCACCGGGAACTCCACTACTTGGAACATGGTTAAGCTCTTCCCTTGGTGCAGCTGGCAGATCCTCTCCTGGCTTCCGAGAGCTGGACAGGGCAGCAGCCTTGGCCTCCAGCAGCACTTGCTCACCGCTTGCCAGACGAGCCTCTAAAAGTGACATTTGATTAAAACAGGAATGGTTTAAGCAACGCAGTTAAGCTTAGCAGCGGCAAACCCACGTCCTCGCTAGCAGGCTTGGGCAGACCGAGACACAGCGAGAACCATCGGCTCCCCCCAGCAGCGCTCCCCGCAGCAGCGCTCCCCGCAGCAGCGCTCCCCCCAGCAGCGCTCCCCGCAGCAGCGCTCCCCGCAGCAGCGCTCCCCGCAGCAGCGCTCCCCGCAGCACCCCCGCCCGGTACCTGCGCCCGCCGCCGCCGCCGCCTCGCCCCTCGCCTGCGGGGACTCCTCGCCGCCGCCCCGCAGCTGGGCCGCTCCGGCCGCCGCCGCCGCCTCGCCGCCCTCCTCGCCTCGCCCGTCACCGGCGCCGTACCACAGCCAGGCGACCAGGGCGGCCAGCAGCCCCACCACCAGCGCCGGCCACAGCCCCGCTCCCAGCCAGCCCCAGCCGCGGGCCTCGGCGGGGAGGGCGGCGGCACCGGCGGGGAAGCGCGGCACGGCGGCGGGCTGCCGTAACACGGGCGGGCCGCGGTCACGGGCCATGGCCGGGCGCTGGCAGCGGGGCCGCCGCCGCCGTCCCGGCGCCGCTTTAAGCCGGGCTCCGTCCCTGGGGAGGAGCCGCCCCCGGGGCGGGAGCAGGCTCCCCTCGGCGCCTGGCGGGGCCGTCGGGCCGCCCCTGGGGCGGGCGGTGGCGGCTGAAGGGGGGCAGAAGGCAGGTCAGGGTGAAAAAGGCACAAGTTAGGTGGGAAAAAGTTGAAAGGCTGCTTTCTCTCCCCGCCTCTCCCCCGCCTTTTCTGTCATCCCTCCCCTTTTTTCCCTTCTCTTTCCTCATTTTGTCTCTATAGCTAGGCACCCTGCATAAGGTAGCGACGCTGCAAGTGTTTTAATCCACAGATAATGCAAAAGTGAAGGGAGATGACATGCAAACGTTGAGGACTGAATGCTTGAGTTTCTTTCCTGTTTTTGCATGAAGGAAAGCTTTGGAGCTGTAGCAATTGCAGAGGTTTATGAAGTTGAATTCTAGCAGCACTGGTGAGCTTACGTGCTCTAACAGGGAGGGGTGTGCTGAGGCTGACAGATTTGCTTGTACTTTTAACGGCTGAACTGATGAAAATCCAGGCTTTCTCTGGCATCCCTGAGAAGTGAGATGAATTCCCTACTAATTTTGTAACTTCTGCATCATACTCTAATGACTGCAATTGGATTTCTTAACGCTGTCCTGCTCTCCTGTCTTCCGTATTACGCTCAGGAAGCTTTTTTGGACTACCAGGACTTCAGAGTCCATTAGTGCAGCGGATATTTGATGTTTATTCTATTTTGCCTTCACTTTAGTACCCCATTTTCATCTTGAAGTGATGCTGTCAAGTTTTATTTCGAAATTAAAAAGTTACACAAATAAATCTTACTAGGAACCCAAGAAATGTAGTAAATGCAACTTAGGACTTTGTTTTGATTTGCTAATTCTGGAGTGACAAACTGTAAAAGCGTTTATCAGTGCAGACTATTAACACCAAAGATTAACATCAGAGAAGGAGTTAGGGGAGGCAGTTCCATTCAGTTTTGACTGCTGTCTTTTTAAAATCCATTCTCTTTATCTGAACAAAGGTGTTGTCATTACTTGATTTCTAAATCCCACTGATGAGATTTTATCCTCTATCTCATTAGAAAAGAGAGTGGCTAAGTGGATGTCCCAATAAGTCTATTTCCAGCGTGTGAACTTCTTAATCTTTCACTGTCATTTAGAGCAGCGCTATCTCAGCTTAACAGGACAGTAAATGTCATTCGAATTTATAGAAGCACAAGTGTGCAGTCTTCGCGGTGAAGTTCCCTGGCTGATATGGTATATGGCCTGTGTGAATACACAGAATTCATGATCTAAATATTTTTCCTTTCTTTGCTTACCACAAGTAGCTGAGACACCTTCTCTGAAGCCCTCCTCCGACAAAGTGCTGAGCCTGTGCTTAAGTCCAAATATCTATTTTGGTACTTTGATGTGCAGGATGCGTTCGGGCATGTGCTAAATGTGCACTGCTCAGATCTTCTGTTCAATAATACAGAGAAAGAAAAGAATTGAGAAGCTAGGACCTGCCTGGGTACTTTCTCAATGAATGTGGTTTTGGGTGCACTCTCTTTTACCGCTGTTGATGCTTCAGGGTGCAGCTTAACCGTGCTACTTAAAACAGATGCTTGACTGTAATGAGTTGTGTCAACTGCTGAAACTCTTTGCATAGTAGATGATGTTTTCGCAGTTTACTTTTAGGTTCCTTTTTTCTATTCTTCGAAACAGAGACAGTCCCATGCTCTGCATTTGTACACCACCTTGCTCAGCTGGGATTATCAGTTAGGGTACCTGCATACTGCTGTTCTTCAGATATTATGTGTGTACTGCAATTTAAAATTCCTAGTCATCTCCCTGAAGCAGAGCGGACAAAAATCATTAATTATTGTATCATTACACTAAAAGAATATCCTTCTGCCAGCCTTCAGCACAGATGAAGAGGTAGTGTTCAGCACTGCTAACCCCAGTATTTCTTTTCTTAAATATATTTGATAAAACAGCTTAGGAAGGAAGAGACACCAAACTAACACAGCATAGAAGTGACTATTACAGAAATCTTTAAGGAACAGGTTATTTTGAAGACACAGAAATGCATGCGATGAAAGGCAGGGTGCTGCTTTAATGAGCAAGAGAAGAGCAAAGGTCTCCTCTGGTTCTGTTCATCTTCCATGCTCGTACAAGTCTCTTCTGTTGCCAGACTCTTTTTTCATCCAGTATCTGCAGAAGAAACTAAAGCAAAGCATACGAATTGAGTAATTGTTGTCGCTAGTAATGCATTTGAATGATTACAAAAAGAGGGAGTCACAAAGCACCCAGGTGTCGGAGACGAGCTTGCCGCACAGCCAGGCAGGGAAGGACAGTTCTGTAACCCAGATCCCAGATTCCCGCTCAAGTCCTACGTAGGAGGAGGGGCACCTGCTATTTTTGCCCAGTCGCTTCCGGGTGCCATCAGCACCCACTAATGCAAATGCACTTTGAGTGCTGTGGTCTCCTAGACCTTGTAATCTCCTGTGGAACAGCCACAGTTCAGAGGTGAGGGTGGTTTCGGTGAGCAAGGCGTTCAGCTTTATCAAGGATACTTGCTTATGGGGACTGCAGTGGGTGGCAGGACCTCAAAAGGCTTCATAATTTGCAAACCTCCTGGCAGGATTGCCCTTTAGTCCAGTATGAGTCCACACTGTTGCGGAAGAGCTGTGTGACCCTTCGGCTCCCTTGTCCTCACTGCCTCGCTTGTGCAGGCCTTTGCTTTCATGTGACCATTGAAGTGGGTCAGATTAGGTAATTGATCCAGCTGAAAATTAGCACAGAAAATTAAAAAAATGTTTCTTTTCATCCACACAAATACTTGTGCCAACAGAGGGGAGAAAACAAGAATGGGTGGCTAAAGGAAAGGCAGACCTTTCCTTTTCAGAGGCAATGTGGATTTATGCTGGATATAACTAGTTTTAGGTGGTTCAGTCACGGTTGTAACAATGATGCAGGTACGTCCCAAAGCACAAATTCACTGCCACCTCTTAGAGTGTCTATAATTTATTTTCTATTTCCTTTTTTAACAACAGGGTTTCTTGGCGAATACTAAGGCTGAAGTTCCTGGGTCACGGATCACTTAGCAAGTGTTAGAAGCAGAGATGCTGAACAGAAGTGAAGTGAGAAGAGTCACGGCCCAAGAGCTCACAAGGTTCCTGTTCTGAAGCAAACGCACAGATCGCTGCAGACGGTAACTGACCCTGTTTTTTGGTAGCCCTTCCTCTCTAGGAATTCTTGAAATGCTCACATCCCATAGAACAGGGAGTCCTCCGCCTCCTAAGAGAATTTCCAAAGCAGATTAACAGAAATGCTCCAAAATATATCTTATAATTTTTTTAAGCTTTTATTGGAACCAAAGAAAGTGACAGTACAGTAAAGGGGCAAGGAAACAGTTTCTCGAAGTCTCAGGGACACTACCGATTCTGTTTCTAATTAATTCAAGATTTTAGTTTGAACATGCAATGTTCATGCAATCATTGAACATGCAATCATTTCTGATGTGGCATTAGTTTGGAAGTTAGTGTTCTGTGAACACTGAGGCTTCATTGCACCATTGTTTATTCAGTAAAGGTGATAGAAGTTGCTGGAGCATATTTTGAAAAGCTACTCGTGACTTTGCAGAATTACCAGCCAGCTGACTGGCCTCTGTTCAGGAGCCTCAAACCAGCCACATTTTCACATTTCAAAACCAAAACAGTAGGGTGGATATTTACTATTACAATTCCGTAAACAGCTCTGTAGCCATAGCTGTGGAAGTCCTGGCTCACGTGTACTGTCTCAAATGAACTTTCTGAATTTTATTCTGTAGGCTGTGCCATCTAGTGTGGTGACAGCGAATCTCAGCCGTAGCTTAAGAGCGAGTGAGAAATGCTGTGCTGAATCAGACCCACAGTGCATCTGTCCCACTATTCGGCTCTGACAGCGGCAGGAGGGCAGGCTCTTTAGGGAGCGCTTTTGAGCCTGGCCAGCATCTGATCTCATGGTATCCACAGTTGCTGTATTAAGGATGTTGGGGAGTACTGCTCTTAAACAAGCGTTGTGTGTGTACAGTGCTTCTTCCAGTTTTACTTTTATAATACAACAAAATGGAAACATGAACAAGTACAAAAGAAATGCAAATTAAGGAGACCTGTTACTCCCTGTGACTGTACTCTTGGCGCATTTAGAACAGACATTCCACAGACAACTTGAGAGTGAGAGTTTGGCAAGGAAAGCTTTATGGAGGTTTGCAGAGAGCTCTTCCTGAGCCTAAGGGTGGGATGTGTAAAAAACCCAGTAGTGCTTGTGTGAAGCTCTGTTGAGGAGGGAAAGGAGAGCAGGTCACAGGTGAGGTTGGAAGCAGGTAGCAACTTTCTGGTAATAAGAGCTGTCAGTGTTTGTTTGTTGCCAGGTCTTACACTGTGGATTCTTGCTGTCACAGAGTGAAAAACCAAGCGGTCATTGTCACCAGTCCGGTGAATAGGAAGAGCCGTTATGCCTCTTATTCTCGCTGAAAGTGGTGCACAGGCATGTTCCCATAGCCTACATGCCCTGTAGTCATTAGCTGCGCTGAGCTTGCTGTCAGTGTTACACGGTGCTTATGTTACCTTCTTAATGGGTGGTGTCATAAAATTGTGAACACGATTGCCTGTTTCTTTCGGATCCATTAAAGGTTTGCCCACATTTTGCTTTTTCCATGTTTTAGGGTCAATGTACCAGGCACCGTATCTACTCTGAACAACTTTGGGCTGGCGTGATTCCTAAAAAATACAGAATAATGTGTAGTAACTCTCTTAATCGTATTTCCTATTGATAGAGTAGAGTACTAGTGCTGCGTAAGTGTGCTTTGGTAGTTACCCCTTGCAGCAGCTGTAAGGTATAATCATGTTCAGCACCATTGATTCTTTTAGTGTGAAGAATACTAGACAGAAGACTTACACCCTGTCTACTATTCTTGTTAAGTTTTATAACCCAGCCATTTGCTAGTGAGTTGTTTTCTCTTTGCAGCCAAAGGAGTAGACAGTTTAACTGGAAATGGTCAGATTTGCTTAGGAATATATCTCTATAGTAAAAGAGGAGGCACAGTGGAGTAGAGGAAGGCAAGTAGGGGCTATAGTGAGAAAGAAGAAGCATAGATGGAGCTGTGGAAGCAAGTACAGAAGTAAGGTATTTTGTTCATCTCTTCTTCCTGTCCCCAGTGAGAAGATGGACCCAAAAGCAGAACTAAAAGGAGATGGGAAAAGGAACAACATCATCTCATAGATACCTTAACCATAGCTCACCAAGCTTAGTCTAAAGTAGCTTTCCCTAGAAGCCAGGTTAAAATTGAAAATTCAAGACTCTGCCACCACGGAGGTTTTCTTGGCAGTTGCTTGACACTTTCTGCGTTGGGTCCCCACCCAGCGAGGCAGAAAAATGGGAAGGGCAAAGTATTCATATACTTTGGACCAGCATCACACTCCGGGAAGAAACCGTAACCCTGACTGTCTTTCTGTACCATCTTTTTCCCGTAGTAATTGCAAGTATCTCGGCTATGAACACTGGACGCAACATTTCACCGTAGCCAGCAGGTGGCACATGAGGAGTATGTCTGACAGTAAAAGCTCTTCGTTTACAAACACCAAGAGGTGGTTCTCTCGGTTGCTATTAGCTTTTGAAGAGCAATGTTTTCCACACCTGCTGTCCTAGATTGCTGACAAAGAAGTTGCTTTCTGCAGTAAGACACTGAAGAATGTAGAGAGAGCGGAGAAGCAGGCAGATCAGAACTGGTGTGAGCGCTGTCCTCAGAACTGGCCTTCAGAGAGGTTAGTAATGAGGATACCCCAGATCCAGACCTGCTTTACATTATCAGCCATTAAAATCTGGACAGCAGCCAGTGAAGAGAAGGGAAAAGCTGTTGCTCGTAATGAATCAGCATGTGCATCTATATGGCTTGTGATCACAGTGAAGGAAAGCCAGGCACCATCAGAGCCTCTGCTTGTGTCCAAAGAATCAAAGGCAACACGCTGAAAGGGACCTCAGGGGTCCGGTTTAGGGCTGGTGTCTGCAGGCTGCTGGTGGCCTGGAGGTCATCCATGAATGTATTTATTTGTAACCTCCTCCCCTCCAACGCGCACATGGGTGGCAAGTACATTTCCGCCTGTCAGCATGCACAGGTTCCCAGCTACTGCCAGTTACAAATTTGAAAGTTTATAATTCTAATAGTAAAATCAAAGTATTATAAGACAGTAAAGCTTAGCTATATCTTAAGGGCTTTGTTCTTCATAGCCACCAAAATAATTGTAAAATACAAGAGGGTCCGTGGGTTGTCTTCAAGAAAACATTTTATCTTAACAATCAAGAAGTGCTGGTCTAGTTTACACTTCTGCCATAAGACAACATCAACCTGCCGATGATTATGGAAGCTGATCTTGAAAGAGGGATAAACCAGTGCCTTCGGGATGATGTATTTCATGATTTGTGTCCTTTCTGTTAGAAAATTGTTGCTAGTTTTTAACCTAAATCTGTCCGCTCGCCCTGAACTCACTGACCCTGTCCCAAAGCAACATAGGAAGCAAAGTATTTCAAGTTTCCTTTTATCACCCTTGTACTTAATTGGAGCTTCTTATGCATGTCCTCAGTTATCTCTTACCTGTATTAGAAACATAGTTTGCTCCATCTTGGCACGTTGGCCATAGGCGTGTAATCATTCCTGTAGCTCTCCCCGTTTTCTTTTAAATTTGTCTACATCTTTCCTAAAGAACAGTAACCAAAGCTGGACACAGACATCACCCCAAGTTGATCTTACTCAGACTGAGAAGTACAGAGGGTTATCTTGTGTTCATCTTTGTTCTCACGATATTATGCTTCCCTTTTTTTTTTTTTTTTTTTTTTGCACAATCGGGACATTGCTGACATGACATTTACAGTCTATTAAAATCCCTGTATCATTCCCTTGCTGAACTCCTGCCTAGCCAGTTGTTCCTCATTCGGTATTTGCACAGCTGAGAAGTTCTGCTTGGGAAAAGTCATTCGGCTCTGTTTTTTTCACTCTCTCATTTTCCAGGTTTTGTCCAACATGTCAGGATCATTTTGAATCCATTTGAAGCCCTTCAGCATCCTTGTTGTGTTTTCTAGCTGGGTGTCATCTGCAAATTGAACAGATTCTTTGGAAGCACACAGGTTTTTGACGAATTTTCAAGGAAACAGGTTGTGATTCTGAGTTTGTTGTACTATTTTTCCATATTATAATGCGTTTCATCCTCACTTAGCGAACTCAAAACATCTAAAAGGTCTAATGCCGTTCTTTCCTACTTAACCATAGTAATCTGACTTTGAATTCCTTCTTGGGTTTGAGGCAGAGCTTATCACTTGTCCAGGCCAGTCTCTTACTGCGTTTCCTGTGCTTTCCCTGTACCTGTATTCTGCATCCTTTTCCCTAGCTGGTACAGTTGCATTTCATGTGCCATTTCATGATTGGTGCCCGATGCTTTTTACCTCCTCCTAGGTTAGAAGCAAATCCCTTCTGAGGATTTGAAGGAGGCACAAGGAGATACAAGACACTGCAAGACAGAGAAAAAGAAGCATTGAACCAGTGAAAATCTCCTCTTGGAGCCCAGTAGAAAGGGGTCAAAGTTGCAGATCTACAGATCTTGCTCAATTAAGTATTTCCCTGTGCATAGTATTTTAATCTCTGCAGTCTTTAGAGATACATAATGAGAAATGCCCCCAAAATGCCTTTGCTCTTCAGTGGAAGTTCTACACGCAGGAGAGTAGCAGGGTCACTATACTGTACAGGAACAGACTGAAACAATAATACGACATTATTCTGTTATGTTATTTTGCCAGTGATGGGGAGCAGCAGAGATCCCAAAGCATAAAACATAGTGTAATATATTTGGCTAAATTCTGTGAAATGTTAAGTGTCTGAAGCTTATCTCAGGGTTCACCGGAGTTGTGGTACCCACTAGCTCTTAGAAACTGAATCATAAATAAAATGTTCCAGCAAATTCATGCTGCTAGACTCTCATGGTTGTCTAATGTCCTAGAGACACTACGCTTTGCCTTTCGCGTAGATTCTTTACCTTGTCGGGCCCATAGAAAAATGCATCATAAAAGACATCCAAATATTTATTTTCCAACAACTTTTAACACAGAAATTTATCAAAGTCCGAAGTCTGAAGGGCACTGAGAAAACAAATACAAGTTTGAGTTTTGTGATAAAAAAAAAAGGACATCTGTGTTTGTAGCTGACGGGTATAATCTTCTAAGCTGGAGAGAGAAAACAGTTGATTCTGAGAAAATACCAGAAAGGTGTTTTTAGCTCCTGGGAAGGAACAGCTTCTGAGGGGACACTCAGCGGGGAGCGGGTGTAGAGTGTGGTATCATTTTACACTCTTTCTTACAGCATGTTACCCGTATCGGAAAGCTTTACAGGCAAATGTCTTTTTCCAGCTGGAGCATCCCATGTGTATTCGCTTAGCCTAGCTGTGATGTTTATTTACTATGAAATGAACTTTTTGTCATAATTGAAGGCAGCTTTAGAGCCATGTCAGTGGTGTCATCACCAGGCTCACAGAAATACGGCTTTTACACCATCTTAAATATTCCCTCGGATTCAGTGCCAGGCACAACAATCTACCTTTCTGAGAAAGGATTTTGCTGAGCTTGGTCTGAAGTTTATCTAAATGAAGTAGCACATGAGCCAAGGACATGTAGAGGAGTGGAACAGAAGCAAGAGGCCTGTAAGTGAGCTTGCTTTCTTTTGCCGAGCACTTTCCTCATCCCTAGCCTGGCTATATACTCTTTTACACTTCTTCGTGTATCACTGAGTGTGAGTATTTCATTCTCAGGAGGTTAAGATACTCTTCATCTTCAGCAGATGTCTTAAGCCAAACCTTTATAGAATTTCTGAATACGGGTGTTCATGCCCCCGTTGATGCTTTCCTGAAAGCTGCCAGCGATTAGATTGTTTTATGAATCACGTGATTAAATTCAAAATGAAGCTCTCGATTCCCTGAATTTGCCTTTTTTTTTCTGTGTTGCCTGGTTGCTTACCATACGATGACTCTTTACAACTCTCTTGGGAACGGATTCTCCCAAATGGTCTGTAAGCTCTGGTGGTAGAGTGTTTATCTTCACGGTCTGAACAGGCTTGATACAGATCTGGTATCACAGAGTTGCATGGGGGTATCTTCATTGATGTTACCCATTTCTCCCCCCCCCCGAAATAAGAAGTCAGGGATATAAATACGGCAGCAACAGGAATCTTTCACGTGCCTTGAAATACAGTTTTGCTGACATCAAATCTGCATGCCCTATTCTGAAACTGTTCCCGCAAGTTCTTCTTTCCTGAGTTAAATGTTTGAAGGAGGATGTCGTTGGTCACTTAGTCATGTGCTGCTTTGGTCTGATGACAGGAGAAAGCATAAAGTCCTTTCCCACCCAGTCTTGTAGAGGAAAAGGCAAGACATGAGCCAGTAGTTTGTGCTTGAGGAGCCAGCACTTGATGCAGTGACTGCATCCTGAGACCCAGGTCACATGCTAGAACCAACCAGGGGTATGATTTTTTTTGCTTCCCCCGAAGTATTCCCTGCTTTGCCCTGACTGCAGTGTCAAGGGATACAGCTAACCTATACAAGGTATTGCAGACTGCGCTGAAGGTTTAACTTAACGGTTTTCAGCCGAGGGACCAGCACTGCTTTTGGCCACAAGATATTAAATACTCAAAATTGAGGCTAGCAGGCACAACAAAGTGTGCACTGGGGCTGGTGCCCAGCATCTGACAAGGAACGGGGACAGATGAGCTAGATTCTGCAAGATGCATGGGCCTAGAAATAGCAAAAGTGTGCTGGGGTTTTTGCCTTTCTGAGGAAGGTGGAGGTGGACAGGCATTGCAGTAGGTTCTCGGGCAGCATTCGCCCTCCCCTTTCCCCCAATGCTTTTTTCTCAGTGCCACTTTTGCCTTGAAAAAAACGGTGCCAATAATTGAACGCAGCATTGCCTTCAACAGCTGTGAACAGTTGTACTTCTAGAGGGAGGCTGGCGACCTGCCCATCCAAACAGTTGGTGAACTTCGTTTACTGTACTAGAATAAAATCCCGCTAAGCGCAGGTGCTCGTCACGTTGTGGTGCCAAAGCTTTGAATTCAGCAGGTGGATTGAGAGGTAGCGATTCTGAGCTGCTGACCTTCTGCGGCACGTCTCTGCACCTCCTCAGGTGAGGCTGGGAGATGGACCACATCCACTGAAGGAACAGTTTGTTCCAGATCTGTGCGTGTGCACAGATCCTAAGGGAGCCACAGCCAGGAGATGCCGTAGGCTTCCTTACCAGGATTAGGCCCCTAGGAGCTTCCTCGTTTCTTTAACTCCTTGGTCTGGGCTCTTTGAACATCATTTGCTCCATCTTTCTCCTGCACTGGTCATGTAAGACCTCAGCCGTCTGGCACATTTCCAGGGAAGCTATCGCCTATCATGCCTTTAGCTGGCGTTGCCCTGCCCCGGGACAGGAGCCGAGGGCTGTCACACAGACACACACACAGCCTCATTGTATAAGCTGGTAGACACGAGCTGTTTGTATCCAGGCTGACATATAAAGCATTTGTTTACTAACGGCTCCCACCGACTAGCCGGGAGTAGGGTTAGGGGCTAAGAATGACTCATTCTGGCCTTATTTCTGGGCCTACCAAGTGTGCATGTAAGTGCAGTAGAGATTGGGAACCAGGAAGAGACTCCCGACGTGAGCCATTTTGGGCTCTTTCCTCATCTGCGCCAATAAGTGCGGTGCACTTCAGGCCTGAGACGGCAGGATTTGTGCACGCTAAAACTCCAGAGAGCTCAGCTGTGCTGCGCTCGCTCCGCTGGTACTGCCTGCTAAAAGATACATTTCAGAATTTTAATTAGAGTTAGTTGATCGCCTGAGTAAATAACAATAATGTAATGCAGCCTAGCAAAATCATCTAATTGCAGCCTTCGATACCTATGTTTATTTCAGGAACAAGGGAAGATATCAGCCTGTGACATGAGACAGGCTCAAAACAAAGCAGACGCTGATTGTAGGTCTGCACTCGCACTCAAATGCACAGGAACAGGCAACTGCAGTTAGCAGAAACTGTAAAAATCCCTTGCTTACTATGCAAGACCTCCACTTTTACTCTAAAACAGTACGTAGAGGTAGCGTGCATCTAGGTTTTAATGCAGCAGCATATGTTTTAAGCTCCAGAATCTGCTCTTGAATTCTTTCAGATCGATAAGAAGTTGAGCATAGGCTAACAAAAAACACCCCGAGACTCCTAGAGCATTGCAGTGGGATTTGCAAAAGTACTGAGTCACCTGGTACCTCTGAAATAGATAAAAAGTTTAACTTCAGAAGAAGAATGATGTGGAGCCCTGAGCATGGATGTGGCAACCACACATTTCAAATCTGCTTCCCCAGAGTCTGTCCTATCATATTCCAGGGGAGCATCCTTCACCTTTGTAATGTCGGAGTGGCGTTCATGTGGAGCGTGACTCACAAGTCAGGGAAACGCATGCCATTGGTTTGCTAATTTTAAACGTGCCCTCTTGTAGTACAGTTCACTTCAAACTGGGTAGGGATTGTTGAAACTGTGCTCAGTGAGGTTGGCTCCAAAATGAGGCAAATAAACATAACAGGTCTCTCCGTGCCCCCCCCCTTCCTGCCAGCGAATGCCAAAGTAAACAGATGCACTTGGCAGCACTATAGAATAAATTGACTTGTGATTTGCTTTGCACTTTGGCACTCTCTATCTACAAAACTTCTGTCAGATCAGAGGGCTCGGGTCAGGGGCCAGACTTTTCATCCACTGCTGTGGCGTTTGGGCCCTGAAGTCTCACTGACAGTTGTAGACTGTAATCCTCACTTTTTTAGGAGGTGTATGTGTCATAATATAGGTAAAACTACATGATCACCATTTATTCTGTTTGAATGAGAGATTCTTTACTATTTCTAGCATGTTCAGGGTTATCACAAGATGTTTTCAAGGCTGGACGGTAACGCCTCTGCTCTCCGGTGTCTTATAATTGATGGGAAAGTGTGGGACTGGTTCAGTAACTGACCTGCGAGACTAATCTCACCAAGTTAGCAAGGTGTCTCAGTAACCTGCCAGCTCCTTATAGCTGCCACTGTAATAAGATCAGAGATATATTTTAAAATGGTAATTCAGACTTTGTTGGCTTCCTGTTGGTAAGTAATAATGAGGGCAGGCTGTTTATAAGGCAAGAGGGAACATAATCCTGGACCGGTTTTGCATTTCAGGTGCTGGATGGATGCTCACTTCAAGGAAGAATAGCAACAATGATACTGTCTTTACCTCTGGAAAGATGCCATCTTTCAAATGAGAGTGAAATAACTGAGGGTGGTGGCTTAGGTGGTGGTCCATCTCCTTTGTGAAATCCTTCCTGGCTTCCTGCTTTGATCTGAGCTTGCAGCTGGGTTCAGCAGATGTTTTCCATGCCTTTTGTTGAGCCAGCCGGGATCTGCTGTTCGCAGTGCTCATCAGCAACAGAACAAGCAAACCTGGTTGGTCCTGGAGCTGCTTCAGGCCTGTATAGATAACTGAGGGCTTGGGAAGTTCTGTCAGTCTACCTGGGCTCTAGCTGCCTAAGCCATAATGGCTCCTCCCATGACCTGAGGTGTCCTCAGGGAAGAAAATGGGTGGAGAGTAGGACTTAATGCACAGGAATATAAGATCAAGCACTTGGTTGTTGACTGTTGCAATCCGCATTGGAGGAGTATGCAGTCTAGCAGCTATAACTTGATTTAAGGTAGTAAAACTTGGACAGTAGGAGATTTACTGATTAAATGGGCTTGGCACTGCAAGCCAGGTCCTCAGCAAACTCATTACGCTGTCCAGGTTATCCAGACAGTGCCGCATGCCAGAGTCTCCCGTACATTCCAGTGCATGCCCTGCAGCTTCCTCTCCATCCTTTCCTAGCAAGATCTCTGTTTCACAGCTTAGTGCAAGTCATACCTTATCTTACACAGCCACTAGTGACATTTTCCCACTCTACAACTTATTTATTTCCTCCATCCCCCATGCCCAAGCATGGGTCCTTGGCCACGTTCAGCTCGAGAGTGCCCTAGCTCAGCACTGAGGGTTCTAGCATTGCTCTGTGGCAGTGGTGAAAACGAGATGTGCAACTGAGTAAAGAGGATATATATAGTGTGGATCAGTGCTCATTGTGGTGGGGAGAAGGGGATGGGGGCTGCTTAGATTCAAGGTGAAGTTTGGAAGAAGAGAGCAGAGTTGAGAGAGGAGAGAAATCTGTGTGATAAGAACGGAGAGGAAAAGATGTCCCGAAGCAATGCTCCGTCCTCCTACGCAGGTGGCATGGTTTGCCACCTCTGAGTCACGAGGCTCTGTATGCAGAAGCAGCTGATGAGTCAGGGAAGCAGCAAACCAAACCAGAAGTAGCTGATGGGTGTGAGTTGCTGTACTTGCCAATTTTGGTATAGCTCAGATTATGAGGGATATGGTTGTGTATGTGTAATTTTAAAATGTACTACGTGATTTATATCACAATTACGATGTGTGTGTAGAGGTATGTGTGTGTATGTGTGCCTTACAATTCATGAGGGCTGTGGTTATTTAGCTGGTGAGAGTCAAAAAAACAGGAGTCGAGCAGGACCTATTTTCAATTCAACATTTTTGCTGCTGTTCTCGTAACAGTTAAAAGCACTAATTTCCTCACAAGCAAAAACAAGTGCTGCAGACAAATCTATCGTCTCTTAAAAAGCCATTGTCCCAAATCTAGAAGTCAAACAGCGTTCTGAACGCAAACCCCAGCCTGGCCTGTCCGATGCACTTACTTCGTGTGCATCCCTGTGCAGCTACACCGAGAGCAAAGGCTGCTGTTACACACACAGCGTCTTCGTTCACAGACCGTTCCGAGGTCGCTGTTGAACCTAGTAATTGCAGGGTAGCTCTGCCCCATAGTGAACTACTTTCTGCCAGCAGTTAATTTGTACTTCGTGGGAAGAATAAATTAAAGCTTGAGCACAGTGAAATTTGATTGCTACCAACTTACAAATCTTTCCGAAATTTCTGAACTCTCAGCTGAAATCAGTATCTGTTTTATTAATTATGCATACAGTACTGGAAACATACCTAGCATGTGTAAATTCATTGATGAGAAGTATGTGTATTAGCTGCGCATGAAAGGCAGAAGAGCAAAGGCGCTGAAAACATTTTCCTTGTGTATTACTGATGCACTTGGGTGTTTCCTAAAAGCTGCTCATCTAAGACTGGGAGCGTACTGCATGTAAAGCTTCTTCCGGTGCCCTCCTTGGCCCGTGCTGTGAAACATCCAGCCAGCAGAGGCTCTTTGTGGCGAGCTGTCAGGAAATGTGAAATATTAAGGGCCTGCAAGTTACCTGTAGTATGTTTTATGGTCTGTTGATGCGCTGGGCTGAGTTAAATGGCAGCCAGGGGTTAAATTCCTGAGAGTATGCAAAAAAGAAGGATGCCCCCACCTTCATAAAAGCACCATTCTCGATAACTAGAAGATGTCAGTCTCTATAATATTTACCTCTGAATTTCTTCTGTTGTATATCCCAGAGGAAAACACAGGTAGGATTCAGAAACATGGTGAAGGAGATGGAAGTAAACAGCACCACAGATACATAGATGAAAGCAGACTGCAAACATCAGGCAGCAGAAGGAGACGCTTGGACAAGCCTACCAAAATTTTAGGTAAAACAGAAACTGGTAGTTATTAGGTAAAACATTTTTCTAGTTACGCTTGCATTCTCACTGTTGAGGTGAAACTACACTTGGTTCTGGAAAGGCTCTTTCATGTCTCTGTACGCCTTCAGGTCACAGCTCCTAAAAGAAGCAGTGCGAGATTTGGATCCAGTTAGACCTGGTGCGAACAGGTCTGTCAGCAGTGACAGGTGATTGTAGCACTGAGGACTGAAATAAGGACAAGCATGATTCCTATCTTGGGTGGCAAAGAGCAGAGATCCATGAAAATGACACAGATGCACGCAAAGAGACAACAAAAAATATCCTACCCCTCCTGTCTGCTGTTTCCCTCTGTTGCGGCCAACATAAAAATTCTCTAAAGAAAGGTCTAATAGTTACTAAAGTACAGGAGTAGGATTAAGGATTTCTGGGATCTGTTCTGATTTGGCTGATACTGTGCTGTATGATTTCCTAATTCAGTTCCTTCCTTGACAAGCCTTTTCCTTCCTTATGTAGACCCCGAGGAGCCAAGTAACTGGTGGTACACAAATTGAAGAAGCCACATTGACAACCTCAGTAAGTAATCACTTTTTATATTTCTTAAAGATTTTCCCAGTGCGTGCGACAGGACTATTTCATCCATGGCTCAGTTTTTAAAGAAGGGCTCTCAAATAATTTTACCACACGGAAATCATCAGGAGAGGCCCTGAACTATTCCCCTGGGAATAATGGAAGGGGGTAAGGAGGAAAAAGAACAAGGATGTGAAGTCTTCTTTGGGTAAGAACATTTACATCTTTTCCTGAATGTGGGCCTTATCTGCCTTTTCCCCTTGTAATATCATCGTGATTTTTGGAATGGGAAGATATGCCTCTGCTTGTTTCAGGGGTTTGTAATTATGACACAGGATTGTGCCTTGAGCCAGCAGTGCACCCACTGCATTCCCATGCTGGGCCTCAGGGGTGGAGTCACTCTTCACGGGAATGTTTTAAATATATCATTGCTAGTAAGCAGTTTCTCGATTTCCAAAGGTAAAATAATTTGCCCCAAAAGAAAATAATGCACACTGAGCATCTAGAAGATCTGTATGGAAAAACTATGTGGTTCTGTGTATCACATGGGTAGATTTTTATGAAAAAATAAAACACTGACTTAAGCAAACCCAAAATTTTGCAGAAATCATTGCTTGATCTATAAATATTCATGCCAGGGTTCAGCTAAAAGAATTTCAGTGGTCCTGTGGGCTGCGAGAATCCTTATCCGTTGCAGTAGCAAACCAAATTTAGCTTTGAAAAAAATACTGTATCTCCCATTTAAGATATCTCAAATTGCTGGAATCCCTTAAATATTCTTGCCTTTCTTTTGATTTCCCAGGGTTTCAGTGCTCAGATAAAAGAGCACGTTCTTTAACATCATTAATAAAAAATGCTTCATGGCTGTGAACAGTACTTATGATAAAAATGTCTTTGCATGACTAGAGAATTGCTGTCTAATTCTTGTTCTTCTGTATCTATCTCTGATTTAGAGACAACGGACCTGGTCAGCTTCTTACTTAAATTGGAGTGCATGCATCAGGATATCCTCACTAAGAAACAGAAGTCACAGAGCAGTTAAACTACTTTAGGTGAGATGAGGAAGAGGTCTCCATTCCACTGCTTCAGCAGCCCTTGAAAATGTGCTTAACGTGCTGCAGGAGGAGGCATCTGCTTGTAAAAATTGTCACTACGGCTGCTCCCGACCAAAGGCCAATATTTTATGGTGTAAGGGAAGGTTTATGCTTTCAGAGAGAGAATTCTCGTGGAAGTTTTTTTCCAGGGGGGGAGAATTCTATTGCTGTAGTTAAATTAGCCTTCAAAAATGGATTCTAATTATTTACTCTGTTGCTTGTTGTTTTGGAGAGATGATGATAAAACAGAGCTAAGAACACCACTTTGGAGTGGGAATCTAGATGAAAACAAGCTGCCAGAACCATCTTTTTTTTTTTTTACTGCCTGGGTGGGACCACAAAAATGCTAGTTTTCCAAACAAATGTGAAATGTGACCTCACAACCTTTCATAAGCCAGGAAAAAAAAAAGGCACATAATATCAAAACACTGTTACTGCAATTACAATTACAGGAAATAGTATTTATAAAGGAAAATGCTTTAGTCCATCTTAGCAGGAAATCAACCTGATGGTCTACTTGCTTTCTTTTAGAGAAGGCATTATTTGGATCAGGCTGATGACGGCAAGCCGCCAGCCCCATGATTTGGAAGGGCGAGAGCAGAGGGAACTCGCTTAGGACTTTTGAAAACACGAGTGCTGCTGGCAGCTTGATTATGGTTATGGGACAGGAGCCCTGTATCGCAGAGGCTTTCCTTCCTTTTGTGCAGGACGAAGGCCGTGGTGGAAAGCCATTAGCACAACATGCATTGCACGGAAAGCCCCCGTTGCAGGTATCTTTGCCTCCTGCCAGCAGTGCACCAGGACATGATTACGGATGGGAAGGTGGAGCAATAGTGCCCACTGTCTTTTAAAGCAGAAATGGGTACATCAATTTATTTCTTAGGAGTGGCTCAGCTGTGTTAGTGGAAGCCAAATTGTATTGAATTACGGTAGAATCTGATCCCTGTGAAGCTTATTTCAATCTAGAGGCAGTTCGTGTTCCCTACAGGTTTTCCCCTAATCATCTTGCTGAAGAATAGCTGGTTTTCTGCTTGTTTTCCAGAAAACCTTTTAAAGATGCCAGCTCCATCGAGACACACGCACTAGCAGATCCATCCACAGCAGACACGAAGACTTCGGCCGTGCCAGCGGGAGCTTGTTTTGCGAACAGGAACGAAACCGAATTATTTTGGGATACATTCTTCTCTTTCCCGGTAAGCAGCCTACGGCCACCAACCCGGTGCACTGGGCGAGGGCCTGCCGGTCACAAACACCCCCCTTCCCCGGGGCGAGGTGCGGTCCCTCCCCTCGCTCCCGCCCCGCCACCGGCCGCGGAGCAGCGGCTCCCCAGCGCCGGGACCCTCGTTGCCTTGCGGGGCGGGAGGCACCGCGGCGGCGGCGGCGGCGGCTCCTCCCGGGCCGTCGGCAGGCGGGGCGAGGCGGCCGCCCGCCCCCTGCGCCCGGCCCGGAGCCTGGCAGCGGCGGTGGCGGCGGTGTCCTTCCTCGGCAGCAGCCATGAAGTCGCTGTGCCTCGTCACCGTGGGGGTCCTGGCCATGACGCTGCTCATCGCTAGCATCTCCTTGCTGGTGGCACACGTCTTCCAGACGGTGGTGGACCTGCAGGTGAAGCAGGTGAGAGCACGGCCCGATTCCCACCCCAATCCCTCCTAACCGGTTTATTCCCTCTCAAAATAGCGCTGGGAGGACTGGGAGGGGGCTGGCGGGTGGCGTCAGGCTCCCTCCTTGCACCGGCGGTGGCTGGGCGAGGGCAGCAGCATCCCTGGGCAGTGAACGCCCCTCTGCCCTGCACCACCCGGCTGGGCTGGGGCTCAGGATGGAGCTCGGGCTGCACTGGGCCTGCGCTGCGTAAAAGTTGAGCAAATATGAGTAAAAATCAGTTCTCTTGAGGCGGCGTTACTGGCTGTGGGGCTGCAGCTGTAGTGAGAAGCCCTCTCCAGACCAGCAGCACATGAGATGAGCAGGAGACACTTAAAGCACCCTTCCTGTTTTGCCATTCCTACCATAGATTTCTGGCAGCTTTCATACGGTAGCTTGTTCTGCTGCTCCATTTCGTGCTGCCTCTGGAGCACAGCCAGAGGTGCTATGGGCTGAAACACGTGGTAGTTGCCCAGGCTGGGTGATGACAGTGAGGCGTTTCACCCTGTTGTTAAAGGCTGCTTGTAGCACACTTTGGGGACACCCATCCTGGCATTGTTCTGAATGCAGAGCCCTTCCCTGTTCGTGGTCTGCCTAAGCTTTTCTTCCTCTTTCATACTGGCTCTTTGCATTTATCCGGTGGTCCAGTGAGAAGGGTCAACTGTGTTCATGTTAGTACCTCCCTTAAAATACCTGCGAAGCATGTAAATGAACAATTATTTATCTACCTAGTCTGAGGAATATCATCTTCTCTGTTAAGCTGACAGAGAAACCAAGAGTGCTAACAAATGAAGGGATGTGACCAGTGCTATTGTCTTACTGGTGACCAAGGTCTGCTGATCCCCTGTAATGTCCTAACCAATGTGCTGTTCTTTTCTTTGGGGTATTGACAGGAAGCATTTCCTCACATAGAAGCTGTATTGTCTTAAATTAAATCAGTTTGGTTTAGCGAGTGCAATTTTAGTTTGGCGGTCAGCTTAAAGCAAGTTGTGGCACTTTGAAGTGTGCCTGTAAACTTCAGGGGATGGCAAAAAAAAAAAAAAAAAGAGGCTACCATAGAGTAAGCAGTCGTGCAGCCTGCCAGTGTGTCAGCTGCTCTTCAGGAACTGCTCATACAGCTACTCCTACAGTGTTTTTTCTCAGGTACGTGCCTCTGCTGTGCTGGAGCATCGCATGGGTAATGGATAGTTTATCCTGAAGTCATTTGATTGTCAGCCCATACCTTTTTTAGGCAGTCTAAAAGGCAGGTGTGAAGTGATGTGAGTGTTAATGTATGTAAAGTTGTATGCAAACCGAGCCAGATCAGTACGGCTTTGCATAGGCGTGTGCAGTTCCATCTCGCAGATCTTAGGTCTCTTTGGAAAGGAGTCTGTCATCCCCTGCATCACAGCAGAAGTTCTAGTTTCAAGTCTATTTCATGCTCTTATCAAAAGAGCAGCGGGGTAAAAAAATGGAGAGTGTAGGTCTGTCAGGAATTAGGCGTGATCCTCCTTATGCGTATTATCTCTTAGCTACATGCTCCTTACCCTTAATGGTTGATTATGTAAGAGTAAGTTGGTATTCGCTCAGCAGGGCTTTCAGTAATGCAGGATAAAGTTTCCGGAGCTCAGTCTTTTCCTGCTTACCGCCCTTCAGCTCGTGCTAGCGTACATCGGGACTGCACAGAATCAAGCATCCTGCTCCCTGCGCTAGCCGCTGGCTCACACAAGCTGCAGAAGTACAGCCTTCAGCCCCAAAGCAGCGTGCTCCCACTCGCTGCTGATTCGGCTGCTTTCCACGTGTGCTTTATCTATCTCATGTGAGCTTTTTCTCATTTGTGCATAGTCTAGAAAGTTGCTGTCTCTTGTGTAACCACGTGTGCAGCTTAGAAAATCTTGTGCAAATAGACAAATCTCAATGTGCCTTTGAAATGTGGCAAGACTTGAGCTTTTCCAGCTCTCTGCAGTCCAGGGCATTGAACATGAAATGTTATCTCTGCGCTCTGGCCCTTCTTAGCCTCCTCAACCTCTCTGTCATTGGAGGAGTTGCAGAAGGGGCAAGAAGTTGCCCTTATGCCAGGTAGTTCATGTTCCTTTGAGGGCTTTCCAGCAGTCCTGAAACAGAGCTGACTTGCTGTGAGAGCTGTCTTTGCAATCTCAACTACAGCTGAAATGGAAGACCGCGTTTTGGAGCAGCTGAAGCTGCTGTGTGACCGAACCCAGGATCTGTGAACCACTGAGCATGGGTCAGCTTTCGGTAGGGGGTTTGTGTGCTGCATCCTTTCAAGCCAAAGGCAGGGTTCTTGGATACAGAGGGAGTGTGGGAAGAGTAGGGAATCCAGCCTGGTGTTGGACTTCACATCCCCTTCAAAATCGGCGGGCAGATGTGTAGCGACAAGGACAGCGGGAGCACCTTTTCTGGAAGGCATGCAAACCTTGTCAACTCAGTCTGGTTTATTTGCCAGTCTTGTTGGCTTTTTGTGAATTAGAGTGCTGTGCCAGATGTCTTAACTTGTCCAATATCTGTTCGTTGTCAGGAGATAGCCCCTGAAACTCTGTCGGATAAAGGCAAAAAAACTGTAATGAAGAGGAATAAATGAGGTGCCCGCAGGAGAAAGGCCTTCCTAGCTGCCAGCAGTGTTTGCCTTATGCTATATGTTGGTTATATGGTTACGTATGTTATTGCCATAAGCATGGGTTTACGAATATGACAACCTTTGATCTATGCACCTAATCCCAAACTTGGGCAATCGGTCCTTTACCTCAGGTGTTTTCTTTATGCCCCATACCTTACACTGATAATTTTAGAAAACGCTTAGTCTTCTAACCCCCTTGAAACTTCCCTGGACTTTTGTTGCCAGCCATCTCTGGAGCTGGGTTGTCTGGAGTGTTTAGGACCCAAAAGGACAGGGAAAATATTTTGTCCCTCGATTTAGTTTATTTATTGATCTTTTGTTGTTGTTGCTGTTCGATGTGAAATACTAGAGCTCTCAGCGCAGTTTAGTGTGGAGGCTTAGAGGAAGGATCAGTTGAGATGCTCCTTTTGAGCAGACCGTTCCCAAGGTGCAAAGTCGGAAGTCTGCTGATGTTGGTCTGAAAGCTTACCCTATCACTTGTCTTAAAAGTTGCAATTAAGTTCTATCACAGATGAACACATAAAACTATGTCTTGGAATTAGAACATTTTGCAGTTCCAGGGGGAAAAAAAAAAATTAATTTTCTGTGTAGGTTTCAAAAATATTCAGTACCATTTCCCACCCCCCCATCGCTGCCAGTAACAGTTACATTTGGGAGGGGAAGCTCACTTTTTATTTTCCTTTGTGTCAAGCATGGTCAAGACAAGGAAACACCCAAGAATGCGACAGCTGCAAATTCAGAACTGGCACGACAAGTCAAGTCAGTCCGAAGGATGCTTTGGTACACTTGAAATGAGAACTTGGAAAGGAGAACCCCCACTGTGCTTCTGAGTGAAGACAGATCATATTGTCCACTGGTTTTAGGTTGTGATCTTGCAGTAGGTACGCTCTTGCATCGTTTTGAGACAGGACCTCTGAGTCTGAGGCCTCTCTAGGCTGCTGCCTGCAGGACTTGTCTGCCTTGAGGTTTCTGAATAAGTTGTGTCTCTTGTTCTTGCATATAAATATATCAAGAGGAAAGGTCTGATTCTCTGGCCTTATGCAGTACAGCAGCAATAACTACAGTGGAGCTGTATCTTTCACATGTTTTAGATTAAAGAGCAGTCCTGTGATCTAATATCTCACAGCCTGCCCAGCCTAGTAGTGAACTCAAGCTTTGACAAAAAACCAAGCAATCCCAGTCATGTAACATCAGATTCTACTCTGGCGTGGAGCAGAGTCATCAGAGCTAAACTTGAATGCCATCAGCTGAGGGACGTGGACATATGTTTTGCTCAAAAATATGTGCTCGTAATTTTCTCTCAGGTCCAGGCTGTGTAATATCATGATAAATCCAAACATCCCTTGTAACATTTGGTGACAAATAGAAGAAGAGAGCTTACCATCTTTTATTATTTGAGAGTTTCCTGGGAGCCTGTCGGAATCCAGCTCAGAAGTTTATGAATCTGAGTTTACAACTGGGGCTATCACTGTACAGAGTTATAAATAGACACGTCATTTCTGTGGGAAATCCAAACAGTGTCATGCAGATCCAGGAACAAAGTTCCCAGATGACTTTGTTTCACCGCCCTTTCGCTCTGTAGCCCATCTCCCAGTGTGATTTGAAAATCTCAAGAGCCTGTATTTCAACCCACCTGCCAGAAAAAAAAACCTCCTTCATTTCCTTCTTATTAATGCTCTTTGCCTGTAATCTGGTGCATATGTGTATAGAGAGAGTGTGGTAGAAGCCCATGTTGCATTTAGCGATGCTACATCAAGTTGGGGAGCTGCTTCTTTTCAGTCCAGCTCAGGAGAGGGACAGGGGATGTGGCTTCCCTGCACGTTGTAAATGCGATCCCTCTGTCAATAAGGATAGACTGGAGCCTAAAACTGGAATGAATATGATCAGGGTGCGCTTGTGCTTTTTAAACATTGCACGTTTAGACCGAGTAATAATCTCTCATTTTAGTTGCCTCATACGAGAGACATTTGAGCAATAGACAGGTGCCCTGAATACGCTTAGTAGTTGTTAGGGAACAGTTCAAATTCCGAGGTAGGGGTGCTTGAGGTCAAGGCAGGCAACAGTTACTCTGTCAGTGTCAAGCTTATACTCATTGTGTTTCGTGCACGTGAGAGATGTGAGCTTTATACTATTTAGGAAGGGAGCAGACATCAGTAGTACGCTACACCATCGCCACCTCTGAAATAATTGACTTTGTAATGTGGTTATTTGCATATGGCGAAAAGCTATCACGGTCATCTGTAGGTGTCTTAAATACATTGCTGTCTCGCTCCCAGCCCGTTATGGTGGCACCATGGAAATGGTATGCCTGATTTGGGGAGGTTTTCTGTTCCTGATCCTCCAAACCAACGTCAGGAGGGCTCTGTCTGAATACCGGGATGAGCCTCTTTGGCATAGACAACAAGACAACACTATCAGAAGCATTGGGCTGTATAGGAAATGGTGCATATGAGGTGCTGGTAGTTCCAAAGAAATGCACAAAGCTCATGAAGCACGTCCAGAATATATTGTGGTGTGCACGGAATAGATGGTTTGACATTCTCAGAGGAAAGCAGACTGCAACTGCTACCAGCTGGGTTGGCTTTCATTGCTATTCAGCAATACTGCTGCCATTCCAAGCTCCTGCCAATAAGTTTTTCTCTGAAACACTCTTCTCTTTATCTAATCGTTCAAAATTAAAATCTACATGGAGAGAAAACAGCTCCTTAAGTGGGAAGGCCAAGAATGACTCCTGAGGCAACTGTGGCTGATAAAGTTAAGGCCCCTTAAACAGTAACCAAGAAATGGCAGCTGTCCAGTCTGCCCTGCTTTTGAGCTTGCACTTACAATATTTGACTTGTTTTCTCAGGAGAATAAAAAGAGCAAATGTTGATGAGACCCATTTAATTGCAAATTATGCCCCCCCTTCCCCTCCTTCCGCCTACAGGTGATACGATTTTCAAATATATAGTTTTCTTTGTGCTTACTCCTGAAAATTCCACTCTGCAAGCCAAATTTCTCTTTACTACCACAGTAGCAGTACCAGTGTTATAACTGTATGAAAAGCCTCGATTGTGGTGGTGGTGGTGGTGATGCTTTTATAGTTGAGGTGAGTTTTATCAAAAACGGAGTGGTAATAAAATGAGAGGTTGAAACCTATATTGTATGTTGCTAATGGAACTACATACGGGTATGGTTGTGACTTACTTTATAACATATATATGCTGGTAGGTAAGGGAATTACTGATTCATTACTTAAGTGCTTCTGTCATAAAATAATGATTAATAGCTTTTCTTTTGTAGGTCCACGTTTTATTGGTTATAAAATACACTGACAGTCCATGGGTCTGGAGATGCATGCACTCTCATTGCTGTAGGAAAGCAATTAAAGACAGAGGGCGAAGAATCTTTGCCCTATTCGGAGACCTCAGAAAGGCATGAATCTTAGTATGCCTACATGAAAGCAATTTCTGTCACTTCCAGGTTTTCCTCGCTGGCCACTGAAAAACAAAGTCTAATTGCTTCGGAGACAGAATCTCATAGCTGTAGTGGAATCTGACATTCTTAGGCAAAAAAATCATAAACACAAGGAATCTAAGCTTCTTTTCTGGCCTTGCTCCTCCTAAGAGGTCTCTCTTAGGACCTCTTGGCGTCCCACTGTTGAATGCCACGTTTATCTGGAATGTTGGTACGTTTCGTGGTATCTTACACCGGGTTAGGATTTTGTTGACGCAGAAAATGCAATGGGATCGCTGTGTAATAACTGATAAGTCTTCATTCTGAAAAACGTCAGGCAGAAGTGTTTATGGGAAGAAGTGGAACAACAAACCCAACAAACGTATGCCCCTAGCCTGTGAGCCATCGTACCATGTGTCCGGTCTTGTTGATACTTAGTGAGATGCTTCAAAGTAAAACATATCTATAAACATTTGTAGAATTGAGGTCTCCAATCCTATTGCCTGTGCATGTTCTGAGGGCATAGAATTCCTCTCTTTCCTATAAATATCATACAGCGTCTATCATTAACAGCTAATCTGTCTTTCTCTTGTTTCAGGGAACAGTATTGAAAAATGGCACGGAAACCTTTGAAGCCTGGGAGGATCCTCCTCCACCAGTCTACATGCAGTTCTACTTTTTTAACGTGACAAATCCTTTAGAAGTGCTTCAAGGCGATACTCCTCTTGTAGAGGAAATAGGGCCATACACCTACCGGTAGGACCATTTCGCTATTTTCACATTTCACTAAACCTGTTGTATGTGAAGGAAGCCAAAAAGTAGGATCCAGAACGCTTGGCATCCCATTCTAGGAGAAAACCTAGCTGTTAATGGGCGAGTAAAAGTTTATTCAAGGAAGCGTGGTCATACACCACCCAGACAATTACACTTGGAGAACCTGCCATCAGTTTCAGATTAAGCCAGTGACTTCTATCAGATTTGGGACAAGATTTTGCTTGTGTGCTGCTGTTCCTCAGCTGCTGAACACAGAGGAAATTGTTTGCATCCTGGCCTATCTTATGAGAGAAAAACCAGTGACTGGTTGGGTGATGTTTGAGAGTCTGGAGAGAGGAGTGTTGCATAAAAGCGTGATTCATGTGTTCACTCAGAAATTATTTCCCAGCTGAAGTTGCATAATTCACATCGGTACAAATGTGGCCAGAAAACCAGTTAGAGAGTGGTACTATAAGGATCTTCCTCAGCCAACTCTCACTATAAAACCTACTTAGATTCAGAAATATCTACCATTTTTACAGGCAGCTGGACTTACTAAGCAGTGTTGGAGCTTATCCAGCCTCTTGAACTCTCCTGCGTAGTACGGCTACACACTGCACAGTCTGAGTCTGCTGCATGTGGAGAGATTTTAAAGTCACCTTACAAATGAGTTTTCATTTAGAGCTTCCTTCTGCTTTGCTGCACGCAGCAGGAGCAGTCTTGTGGCAGGAAGCGTTATGGTTTTTGAAGTCATGGAGGTATAAGAACCACGGCAAAAAGGTTGATTTCTCATTGTCACTCTCGCTTCTGGTCACACACGCTCATTCAGACCGGGCACCGGCTCAGTGCCAGGAGGAGTTGTCTTTACCTGAGCCGCAAAATGATCAGAATCTGGTTGTTAGTAAGTGAAAAAAAATACTACAGAATAAAAGGGAGAGCCTTTGTGGTAGCCTTGATCTTTGCAGTATGTCTTGCCTTTCTGTTTCTTTCCTCCCACACCTCAGCTTTGCTTCATCCTCTGCCATCAGTCTTTTTCCCGTCTCCTCTGTATTTCAGTACTGTGTCTGTTCAGCCTTGGCAATCTACGTGTGGTTCTTTGGCAAAATACTTTGTATTAGATAAACCAGTAGAGCTGGAGAAAAGATATATAAGCTTTCAAGTTCTCAAGCTTTTCTTCAGGTCTCTGTAGTGTAATGCTGATAATTAGTCAGCAGTACATCATCTCTGTCAGGAAGATAAATAGGGCCAGCTCTGTGTGTAATAGAGCTACGTGAAACCCACAGTCCCATGCTTTTCTGCACCCTGGTACTCAGTCCCCTTTGCTAGCTCCTTTTTTTTCCCTTTCCTTAGCTCCGAGTGTCTTCTGGGTGTCAAGCGTAGCCCGGTTCGGGAACCTCATCCACGAAAGAGTTCAGAGGGATGGACAGGGCTGGTGGCGTAGCTGGCTGGGTTGGTCTGTGCCCCAGGGGAGGCCCAGCCTGAGCTGCTGGTTTGTGGCTCGCTGGGAGAGCCTTCCTCTGCAACGCGTGCCACGGGCTGGCTGTGAGCGAGTTCGGCGGTGCAGGCTCTCCCCGAGTTGTTTATTGCGGTGGGAGGGAGGGAGGCTGCGCATACCAGCGCTGAGTGTTTCAGTTGCTTCTGGCTTGTTTGGTTAGCCTGATTTTGACATGTCTGAACAGGATTCGATTGTGCTGTGCTCTGTCTGGTAGAAGAAAGAGGAAAGTTAGAAAGTGGAGTGCTCCTTTCCAGCAGATTTTTTAATCCTTGCCTAGCTGACGCTGCCGACTGTACCAGACTGTCAGCGGTGGGTAGGGGAAGAGAGGAGGCGTGTGGGCGGAGAGGGAGAAGGGAGAGATGTTGCAGACATACTGCGTGCTCGAGCCAGATAATAAATAACGAGTTTGTCTCACAGGCCCTGTGCGCCAAAGCGTTAAAGCCTAATTTAGGTTTAGCACGTGGCGGAACAACTAAAATGCCCTAACGTGAAGCGCATGGCTCGGTGTTTTTATAAAACAGGGTTCTGGGGAGAAAGGCTGGAAGTGAACTGGCCCAGATAAACGGAGGAAAAAAATCTAATGAGTGACAGCGAGGAGGTGGGACGGCTAAATAGAATCTCTTCCTGCATATTCTTCCTGCAATTCATAGTTCTGACGAGCATACGTTGCAAACCCAGTGAGTGCAGAGGTAGATTCTGTAACAAAAATATAGTAGTGCTTGTGTTTTTAAATCCCGGAAGTTGAATTTGCAGCATATGAAATAATTAATTATAAAGTGCAAGCTGCTTATCTGCCCAAGCCTGCTGAGTCCCAAAGAACGCTTGAATATTGTTTGGTCTTACACACATTTACAGCTTTTTGTCTTTAACATCTGAGATCCTCCGACTCATATCCCTAATCACGGAGTATTATTTTCCTCTCTGACCCTTTTAGAGTTGGGGAGGCTTCTCAAGTTAACTCGGGCCTATTTTAGGGAAGGCACTTGACAACTGTCCGTTCCCATCCCCTCAGTTCAAGCCCTAGGGTATAAAGCAGATGGCTGTACAAGAGGCTCTTGCCAAATCAAGCTGGAAGTGTTGCCAGACCGAAGCGTTCCGAGGTGGTAGGGATGCTGAAGAGTGGTAGGTACGCTGTTTATGTAAGGAAGATGGGAAATGGTTGTTTTTTAACAAGAATAGTTTCACGGGCCTTTCCAGTTTGCTTTAAATTTGAAAGACTGAACCGGACTAATGCCTCCTGTGATGAAGCTGCATTCATGGATCTAGAGTAGCCAGGGTAGGATCTAGGATCTGAAATGAATGAAAAACATCACAGCATAGAATCTTCCAGAATATTTCACCTTCACATCTTGGGACTTAAAATTTACGCAGGAAGCAAAGCAATGTAAAAGTCAACAAACTCTTGAACGTAGACTTATATTCTTGAGTTGAATTCTTACAGTAAACTTAGTGCATTTCACTTCATGTGTATGCCAAAAGGATCATGCCACGACCAATCTGCCATTTCCCTTTTCAAGTTTGCTGAAGACACATGTATAGCTCATTTTGTGCCTGAGCCAGCCAGTTCTGCAGAATTGTATGTTTCTTGTTTGTAAAATGGTAGTGGCAATTGACTGAATTATGGTCATGATGTGCGTTTCAGGATAATTAAGATGTGACTTCCTCATCAGGCCAGCAGGTAGCCTGTGATGTTTCGTGCCAATTGTACTCGTTTGTCAGCAATCTTGAGTTTTATGCTGCTTGTCTGAGTGCTCAGACAGTAACAGAAGCAACCTCCCAGGCCATGAGTAGTTCACAGCAAAAATTCAGTTGAATTTCTGTCGTGTACAGGATTCTTGCCTGAGAATTAAAGGAGAAGAGCTGAAATGAGGCTTGTTCTGTGGTCGTGTCACATGTAAGCCCAGAAGTCCTAGTGCAAAGTACTTTGAAGCCAGCAGAAAGATTCTCATAGGTTCTTAGGTCAGGTTAATGAGACTCGCATGAAGGTTACGTCTTGTTCTGCCTGGGAGTGAATTTTGCCTGCAGTTAAGAGACAAAAGTTTCATTTTCAAATTGTACTTCAAGGTCAGTGCCTCTGAATCCTGCCGTACTGTCTGAAATTTTTCTCTTTCCTCGGAGGTTTTTAAAGACAAGGCAAAAATGTAAAGTGTAATTAACTTGCGGGGTGGCATTTTTGGAAGCAGCCTGTGAGGTCTGATTCAGCTTGCGCAGACACGAAGAGGAGTTCTCTTGCTGACAGCAGGAGTAGCAAAAATGAGTCTGCTTCTAATGAACTAAAAATCTCACCCTTTACGTGCTCAAAGCAGTAGAACAGCCATAAGTTAATTGCAATTGATGTTATGTGTACTTGTTTAACTTGATTAGAGAACAAGCTCTCTTGTTTTTCAGAGAATACAGGCCAAGAGTGCACGTTCAGTTTTTGGACAACGGTACCAAAGTATCTGCTCTGAATCCAAAGACGTATGTATTTGAACCTCAGAAGTCAGTTGGAGACCCTGAGGTGGACCTGATTAGAACAGTTAATATTCCCGCGGTGGTGAGTTCTCATTTGTTTCTGCTTGGAAATCCTCCTAACACACTTCATAACAAGCAGCTTGTTGCTTCGTACCATCTCTCCCTTTGTGGTAGATAAACGTGATAGAAAAACGAGAGAGGCAGCTTATGTCCGGGGCAGATAGTGCATTCAGTTTCGGTTGGATTGTTGTGGGATTTTTTTAATTATGTTCCTCCCTCGCCATACACCTCTGTAGCGTTAGTGCCTCACTCTTGCGCTGAGAGCTGACACACACTTTAGAGAGCAGAAATCAGTCTTGGGTTTCCATGAGTAAGTGAAACTAGGGATTAGTGATGTCCCTGGGAGGAACTCTGACTTTAGAATGAGAAAATTTGGAATGCTTGGGGTTGTTTTTGTCAAAATTGCAAAAATTGCCTCCAAGTCTGCATCTCTAACTGAAAAAAAAAAAATAGCAGAGGAGTTTCAGCTACAGCTGAATGAAAAGGTGCTCTCAGAATAAAATTAAAGTTAAAAACCACACACGCCCAAAATGTGTTAGGTGAAAGTACGCTGCAAAAAAAGTCTCATTTTAGTGATCAGAGGCAGACCATTATTTTTGTTCTCGTACAGGGATAGTATGAGAACAAGGAGATCTAAAGCTGTCATACCTTCCAAAGGAAATTAGTCTGTACTGAAATACTTGTTGGTTGTGTAACTAAGCCTTTACTCCCCGTACTAGTTTAATTAACTTCAATTACAGGGTATGTTCATTTCTGCTTTTCCCCCAGCATTTCCAAAAATGTCTTGTCTGATTTTATGAATGAATACATAAATGCACTATAGGTAGTAGTAGATAGGACTCAGCTTACTAAAAGCTGCAAACAAGGCAGTCACTGTATTTACAGTTCCCCCCAGGCGTTTGAGTAGTGGTAAGTATTATCTCTTGTTCAGATTTTTGGCTGTGATGTACTGTAACAGGCAGTACTAGAAGAACTACGGGTTGGTTCGCCCAAAGAATATGCCCTTCTTTTGTTTTTGCTTTTTTAAAGACATGCTATAAAATCACTTTGTCAGCTAGAAAGGAAATGAATTTTGGTATTGTTTGCATTTTGGAGAAATGGCCATCTTTTAAAAATGGCTTTTAAAAACATAAACCATCACTTCCTAAGGGTAAAAATTTTGCACAATTCACTTAAAATCCCGTCTTAAGACTGTGGCAGTTACTGGCATGGAACTGAGCTGATTGTGTGCCTGTGCCAGGCTGAATGGGAATCTGCAAGAGCACATGCCTGTGGGAGAAAAGCTGAAGAACCTGTTAGGCAGCGCACTACTTGCCACGAGTGGAAATAACGAAACGGAACATACAGTCGAAACATGTGCAATGCTGAAACGTGTCTGTGTTTGTATGCAGCTGGTATTATTTATTCTACAATAAATCTGACCGTTGCTCCCTTATTCCGATCCCCTGGCAGACTGCGATGGAATGGACCAGGTCAACCCCTCTTCAGTTTGCCACAGAGGTGCTGCTGCTTCTGTACCAAGAATCCCTGTTCACGGTTCGCACCGTTCATGAATTACTGTGGGGCTACAAAGACAGGCTCCTGTCAACCATTCATCTTCTGCATCCTGAGATTGATCCAGTATTTGGTTTCTTTAATAAGGTAACTGGTATGCAAGACTTTCTGATGCTTTAGGTGGGGAATGATGTCATTGCTACAGAGTTTGGATTGTCATCGCCAGCCAGTTCAGAAGGATGTGCTTGGCCTGAGGCTAGGAGGTTGGCTGCAGGGATAGCAAAAGGTTGTTCCCTCTTCGGTTTGGCTGTACCTGGGCCCTGGCTACTGGCACAGCTCTGAGTGTTTTATCTGACTTCCCTTTATCGGGCATGGGTAAGCTTTCCAGGGGTGGATGTTTTAACTGGCTTTGTGCGGCCAGTTGTGTAAACTACTAGAAAAATTTCCTGACCGATTTCCTTAGTAATTGGCTGAAACTGCATGTTATTTCTGTGCTGGAGCCATTACTGGCTTCCTCAGCGTTTCTGGTTGCACATCATTTTGAACCGTGGGTCCCCTTATTTCTTGGAGATCATCTGTAGTGCTCAGGTTATTTTCTGTGGGTTTATTTTTTTTTTGCTAAGGGCTGTTTTTTCAGTGGCAAATTTCAAAGGGAAAAAAAAAAAAGGCTAATCTAATGTTATATTTCCTTGACTTGGGAGGTGTCAGAATCCAGCCCAGTCACTTTCACCTCATTTATATTCAAGGTGGAGTTTAATGGATTGCGCTTACCTCAGGGGGACTCCATGGCTCCTAGGGTGGATTTGAAGTGATGACAGCCTAAACTCCTGCCGCCTCATTGTAGTTACCAGTCAGGTGTTAAAGAACGAGTGGAGTGATTTAAAATTCATCTATCTGTCTGCAGATGAATGGAACCGATGACGGAGAATATGTTTTCCTAAGTGGGGAAACGAACTACCTTAACTTCTCAAGGATTGTGGAATGGAAAGGGAAAGAGTAAGTTTTTCCGTGTGGTGTGGCCTCTGTCAAAACCTGCCCCTTTTCATCGTTCGGATGAACATAAGCATTGTTTACAAAAAAAAAAGGGTCCTTTTATTCTGAGGATGGCGGTAGCTCTCTGCAGCTGTAGCTTCAGACCAGCCCCCCAGTATTTTGGCATGTGCGGCATAACTACGAAAGGAAGAGAGCCCCGGCCCTTAGAGAGCAGACTGCTGTGAACACTCCCCTCTGAATCGCTGCCTGCCCCTTGGCAGAGGTGACCCTCTCTCCACTGACCTCTAGGACACCCATCCCAGCCACCTCTGGGGACGGTATTCCCGCATCGACGCAGCCAGGGTTTCCAGATACCACCCTCCTGCGCTGCTCTGTACGCAGAGCCAAGGCTGGGACATCTTTTGCCTGGGTATCTAACACTTCTTCAGCAGGCAGCATGTGTTACAAAGACACCAAGGACCTAAAGCATCCCTCTCCCATTAAAAAAAAAATCTGTCAGCAATTACATATATGGGAAGAACTCTTGCAGACGTATTCTTGCTTGCCTGGTGCCAGTTTACAGAGACTATAGATGCAATTTAAACCCATTTTAATCCCCTTTTTTGTTAGCAGAGCTGAGGCAAGAGGACTTAGCGCTGTACAGGTCTGATTCACGTTTGCTTAGACCATGAGCTGGTATTGTCTGACTGCCGCTCAAACGTCTTTTAACCCTTAGTCTCTTTGCTTCATTTTGTTCAGGTCATTGAGCTGGTGGACAACAGAGACATGTAACATGATCAATGGAACAGACGGGACATCCTTTCACCCGCTGATTAGCAAAGATGAGAACATTTATATCTTTTCTTCTGATTTCTGCAGGTAAGGAGAAGAAAATGTCACTCGGACTTTAAAGCAAAGCATTTACGTCCATTCCTCTTGAGGTTTCATGTAAGGCTGGTGTTGTTCCTCCCGTGATTTTATTTAACAGTGTGAGTGTTCTGCATTTATTTGTGGTATGAAGGATGAGAGAATTGACACCAAGACAAACCAAATCTGCCTCAAGTTAAGGATGCACTATTTCAAAATAAAGTGAAAATTTGGAAGATGACTGGAAAGACAGACTGGACTGCCTTGTAAGGCTAGTAATGAGGGGAATGGCAGGATTTATGTGAACCTTGCTCGAAGCTTCTTTCCTCCAAAATCTTCCTCTGTGCCCTGCTGTTTTAGAAAATCCAGATTGCCCTCTTTAGAGATTCAAGACTTGACATAATGCTGTTTGAAATGCAACAAGATGCACAATGTCTAGGTGTTTTCTTCCTCGCGTTCCACCTTGTCTCCTCCCTTGCCCATTTCCCTGTCTGTGAAGAAGAAAACCGATCTGAAATTCTCTGTTTAAATCAATACAGATGTGTGTTACACTGAATTCAGGACTTGCCAGTTTTTTCTGTCTTCCACAACTGTGTTCCTTTCCTTGTCCCTCTCAGTAGCGTGTGCCAGCACTGTCTCACACAACGTGCTCCTGGTTTTTCTTCATTGCAGATCTTTTTACCTGGTGTATGACAGCTCAGGAACTGTTGCAGGCATCCCAACCTACCGCTTTGTGCCCTCTGCTATGGTATTTGCCAACACGACAATTAACCCAGACAATGCTGGATTCTGTGTGCCGCCAGGAAACTGCCCTGGCACTGGTGTCCTCAACGTCAGCGTCTGCAAGCAGGGTATGTTACTAGGCGGTGGAAGCAGACTGGAAGGACATTCGTGGGGAAGATAGTTCTCCTTTCTGTCTGAAATACATGAGGACAGTTTGGTGAGACCTGTAGGGTTATAACTGTGCTCAGTGAAATTGGCCACCAACAAGTGATTGTTCAGTTGTAAAATGCAGTAGTGATCTGAGGGGATGTTCTGTCAGATGTCATCTGCTCCAGCAATTATTTAAATAAAGGAATCAGAAGGAAGTACCAGGATCCATTCTGAACAGCTTGGGCATTTATCCTCTGCTCTTATCCAGGTAGCTGTCACACCTGAGAGTAGTTGAATGAAAACAGTGCAAAAGACCAGTGCGCAAGCTTGAGACATGAAGTCGTGCTGATGCTGCACAAGGGAAAATCTGCTTGTTCTGAAGACAAGGAGTCAGAGTATTGATTCTGTAGCTCCAGAATGGACTTTTCCTTTCATTGTAAATTGCACGGTGGGAAGAGTTTTGAGGTCCTCAAAGACTTCCTCGAGTCGCGCTCTGCCTTTTTTAGGTGGTGACTTTCTATGTTTTCACATTCCAGGTGCTCCAATATTTCTATCAGCTCCACATTTTTACCAAGCAGATCAGAAGTTTATAGAGGACATAGAAGGCATGCATCCAAAAAAGGAATACCATGAGACATTTCTGGACATCAATCCTGTAAGTGCAGCCTTTTTTAAAGGGTTATGTAGGTGAATCCAAGCACATGGGTTTAGGTCACCTTCTTGGATGGCGTGTATCGACGTAGTCCCGTTGACCTCAAGGAAGCTATACTAGTTTATGTGGAACTGATCTGTTTGTATTTGCTTGTGTAGAGCACGCTGTGCTGGATAGCAAGAATTAAAATACTTCTCCCATTGTGCCTGTGGATTTAGAGATGCCATCAGGCTGGTCGTGATGAGATGAAGGGGTTAAAATATTTCTTAGAAGCAGATGAAGCTACTTTTCCTGTTCACCCTGCCGTCCCAACCGTTTGGGTGTTATCTCACTCCCCCCCCCAAACAGGATGGGGAAGATAATCAGAAGGGTAAAAGTGAGAAAACGCAGGTTGAGATAAAGATGCTTTAATAGGGAAAAAAAAAAAGAAACAAAGAGAAACAAAATCAAGAAAAACAAGTGATATAAAAAAATCCCAGTTAGTTACCACCAGCCAGTCCTCGAGCAACAGCAGCCCTGGCAAACTTCCCCCCCTGCCAATTTTTCATCGCTGAGCGTGACGTCATATGGTGTGGGATATCCTTTGGCCGGTTTGGGTCAGCTGTCCTGGCCGTGTCCCCTCCCAGCCTCTTGCCCACCCCAGCCTACTCACTGGCAGGGCAGTGTGAGGAACAGAAAAGACCTTAGGGCTGTGTAAGTACTGTTCAACAATAACTAAAACATCCGTGTGTTATCAACACTGTTTCCATCGCAATTCCAAAACATAGCCTGATACCAGATACTATGAAGAAAATTAATTCCATCCCAGCTAAAACCAGCACAACGCTGATCTCCACATCCACGCATACAAATGTAGGTGGAGGAACAGAGCAAAATCATGACTTGCCTAGTTCACAGAAACAGAGGACTCTGACTCATCAAGTTGTTATGTGTAGCTAAAGCAGGAGGAAATGGCATAGTTCCTCTCTTAAGCTCTAATGCAGATCATGTTTGGTATCTGGTTTGATGCCAGGTTCTTCCTGTTACCCTGCTCCTGCTTACCCATAAAATGAGCTCTGCGCCTCCCCCCCCTCCCACCCACTCTCCAGACTAAATTTTGCTGCTCGAATGAGGAAAATATTCCTGTGCATCCAATTGCAGCTCTTACTGTAGCGGTGGCGTTACTGTGAGAAGTGTTTCACGCTCGCTGTCTCTGTGGCCGTACGCTCCCATTGACTGTGGTCAGTATCTGGTTTTCACCCTTCAGAAGGGTTTGTCTTGTGGCTGAGATTGCAGTGTCTCTGCAACAGAGCTTGGGAACCAAACAGCTGTAGGTGGAAGCCTTTTCCAAAACTACAGTGGATCTGGAAGAAAGGGGATCTCTCTGTAGCCCAAGTGTAAGTTTGCACAGCACAATGGCACCTTTATCTCTGTTGCAGCCTCTTCACATCTTAATTAAGAGGCAGACTGGAATGTAAGTATATGAGTTACAAGAGTATCTTGGTGAAGGAAAATAAGTAATAACACCAAGCAGGCCTTGCCTTGCCTTGTCAAGTCCACACCAGTGTAAATACTACATTGTATTCTCCCGGTTCGTATTATTTCACATTTACTCTTTTTTTTTTTTTTTTTTTGACACTGATTTCTTTTATTCCGCAGCTGACAGGGCTTGTCCTGCAGGCAGCCAAGCGGATGCAAATCAATGTTCACGTGAGAAAATTACCCGAATTTTTGTAAGTGTTCTCTGCTGCCGAGCAGATATCTCAGATCTGGTTTGATATTCAAAATTAATTTGTCTGCAGTGTTCAGATGGAATATTGGTTCGAGAGAGCAAGTGAGAGAGAGAGAAGTCGAGTCAAATCTCAATTACAAGTGGTAGTATTCTCTCACAGATAATTAGATTTTGCAGTTCCATCTGCAGAGTAAAGACGGTTTCAAGAAAAGCAAGACAGACAGGTTCCACGTGGTGCTCGTGATGGCATCAGTCATATCACACTGGCTTCTTTGCTGAGAGAGAAGGTCTCCCACAGTGCAGAGCTAGAACTCGGAGAGTGGCTACTCACTGCAGTGAGGACATGCCATCCCACGCTTCACAACTTTTAGGAGACAAAAATATTGTAGTTACCATAATTTCTCAGCAGTGGTCACATGAAAACCAAATGAGAAGGCATGACCCCGGACAGAGCTGCCCGTGCTTTTCCCTCACAAGCACAAAAAGTAGACCAGGTGGTGTGTCTCCCAACAGCAGGCAAGTCCAATCTAAAACTCAGGATCCGATGAGCTGGAGGGAAGTACCTTGCCTATGATACGATAAAGAGAAATCTTTGTACTGCAGCTTCGGCAGTCAGTACAACCCTGCAAATGGGAACAGTGTACAGTGCCAAGGAATGTGTGAGTAAAATGCCCCATTTCTTCTTTGTTGCAAGCGGGTTCTGCCTGGTTTTCTGGGTGTTCCAGTTTGAGGAGGATGTCCCCAAACTGCAGCTCAGTTGTGGAGAAATACTGTTCCCTTCATCTTGTGTCTTTCTGACATGTTGATTTTCTTGTCACCAATGCTGTGTGGTAGCTGTTCTTCCTACTCAGCTTCTGAGCTGATGTTTATTGGCCCAGCTTTGTTATATATTATAACTAAAAAAGAAGTATCTGCCCAGTCCTCTTGGGAGAGTTGGTGATGTTTCTTCAGAGTAGCACCACGTTGTTTTCTAGCGCTCAGGAGCTGTTACGTTAGCGCAACGTATGACTAAGCTGTTATTTCATGTGTGCCAGATGCTGGGGTTTTTTTGCTGCTATGCACATGTTGCTTGGACAATAGTTTCTGTGTTTTACAAACATGAGTAACCTTCAACATCAGCTTAGCTTAGCATTCCTGCTGACTGGCACAAATCTGTCATTCAGTCGGTTATTAATGAGCCTCTTATGGATCCCTCTCTCTCCTCACCAACTCCCAAAATATGCCATTGCTCGCAAAACAGAATTTATTCTTCATCTTGGAGCCTGAGGTTGTTCTATTCCGGTAGGGAGGTGAAAATTGACAATAAAAAGGAACAGCTCAGAGGTGGTTTTAGGGACAGTTTCCTCGTTCATCGTTCCATTACAATCTGTCTTCAAAACCCTCAAGTTGAAAAGTTGCAAAATCATAATTATTAGTTGTTGTTTTTTTTACACAGTGAAACAGGCAACATCCGAACGCTAATTTTCCCAGTGATGTACATAAATGAGGTAAATATTTTTGTTATTCCTTTGCAGTATGTTTATACTTGGAAGAATAATGTCTTTGAGCTAACCAGAAAAGGAAATGCTGTTTTTCTTGTTGTTTTATACAGTGATAGGTAGGAAGCTGTTGCTGTTTCTTAAGTAACATCCTCCTGCTGCTTGTTGACCGTAGTATTAAGTTCAGCCCTGCAAAGCACTGTCAGTCAGACCTATTAATTCCAAAGGTACTGGCCACGAGGAAAAGGGATACTCAGATGAGGCGGCTGGTGTTCACAAGATGACATCTTTTTTTGAGTCATCTTTTGTGAATATTCCTCTGCTGTAGTTGGATCACTGAAATAACTGGATTCAGGGGGGGCCCTAGGGGACTCATTTCGATGATGTACACCATTATTCCAGGCCTATATCATTCCATTCCTAAACCGAGAGTTAAAAATCACTACTTACTTTTGAAATGCAGACTAGATGATCGCTCTGGCCATGCGAGGAGAGCTAAGAATTCTTAGAGGGAAATTATATCAAGAAGCAATGAAGCGGAGGTGGAGAGTTGTGGGAGTGTTGTTTCCCTACCCTTCACAAAAGTGAAGCGGTCTAATACAAAGGAAGAATAGAAATAAAGCTTTTTTTTTTCCTCTTCATCTCTCTCTGCTCCAGAGTGTTCTGATTGATGAAGTATCTGCCAGCAAACTGAAGCACGTCCTGCTGGAAGCCAGTGTTGTAACCGGAATCCCCTTCGTAATCATGGCTCTAGGAATTGTTTTTGGGATTGTTTTTATTGTGCTCGTGTGCAGGTCCCGGGGAGTAAGCGAAGAGGTAAGTAGCATTTGAATTTGACCTTGCTGACTGTACATCTGCCTGTATTTGATTTTCTTCTCGTTGATTTTACCTGTTCAGTGTCTTTCCGCACACAAACATTTTTATATGTTGTTTTTGTTTAAAATGACCTTTCTAGGGAAGGGAAGTTTTAATAGACTCAGAATAAATGCACCAAAGCAAAGGAATGGAGCTAATATAAGAAACGTGGTAAGGCAGGTCCTATCTTCTGTGCCTAATTCCCTTGCCAGCAGTAGTAAAAAACCCCAACAAACAGCCTGTCTAGAGGACCCTGAAGGATAAGACGCAAAAAGTCCACCATGTTTGATGGACAGATTTAGTCATCGACAATCTGACAGCGTTCTCACTAGAAACAATTGTGTTGTGCCGGGTGATTATTTTTCAGAATCATAATGCAAATTTATGAGCAAATAACAGATGAATTTTACAGACAACAGCATGCAGAAAGTTTTATCCAGACAGTACTAATTTGTATGTCCACTTATGGAAAGTTTTGTCACAAAATGACATGCTGGCATTAAGGTTGCTAGTCACGTTGAAAGCTGATGCCAAAATTTCACCCTAACAGACAAGGCAGCCGAGTTCCGACGAGACAGACTATGGGTCCTTTGGTTAGAGAAACTGACTGGGTACTCTAGTAGGCTGTTTTCTCCTTGTAGTTGCTGTGGTTTTAGCGTGGTCTTGCTTGTACGATGTTTCCTAAATGCATTCTAACGGTGTGAGAAAGCACCCTAACACCTACTGTCAGAGCACCCAGCCGCACCGTTTGCTTGGTCTCAGTCAGCGAGACCCACCTGGGTCAGCAGATCCCACTACCATCACATCTTCGGGGGGACTAGGGTGTGATGGCAGCAGCAGCACTTTGGCATTGAGGTCGGTGGCCTCCTTTCCTCGACCTGTGTCTTTGAGCAGCTGATCTTTGGCTCTCTTGGCTTCATTCTTGCTTTTCCCTCTGGGTTTCAGGAGCGGACGCTCTCAGAACTGTACTTCAGGTTCCTTTACAAGAGAGCTTGGAACTTTTTCCTTTGAGCTTTTGAGCCTGCCTGTGTTATTGGTAGGCTCAGCTAGAGAGTCAAAACTGTCCCATCGCCCGAGGCCCCTGTCCCAGGCATTCCGGCCCCACCTTACACGTATAGCTTCGGACCAGCCCTCTTCCATGTCCCCGAACACTGCACAGGGATTAAAATGACAAAGGGACTGTTTTCTCTACATTGCTTTTGTTGCTTTTCCTGCCAACAGAAGTAATTCAGCTAGTTATAGCTCTCATTGTGATCCCCCTCCCACCAGGGTGGTTATGGTCTGCCATCATCTGTGAGGTGCTACAGTGAGCCCGAGGTCCCCGCCCAAGCTGCCATCCACCCTCTGGTGCTTTCTTAGTGCAGTGCTGGTTCTCTTACAGGAAATTATACTTAGAAGTGGGAGCCAAGAGCTTTTTCCTTTCCTGTTTGGAGTCTCGGCAAGCCAGCTTCCCCACCGTGGAAGCTCTCTAATGTGCCACGTTTAACTTTGTTGTGTTGCGATTATTTTCTTTCAGAGTACCGAAGACGAAAGGTCCCCACTCATCAGGACGTCTTAGTAGATTTTCTTTAACATGTGAGCTTGGAGAATAAACTATTAGAGCTGACCTAATACCAACTACCACTACCCAGCTTTGTCCACTGTGGAGAGACGATCGTGTCCAGTGTAACTTTTTGTGGTATAGAGATGGAAGAGAATCTGCACTGTCATGAAGGGAGACTTTTCCTACCAGCTAAGTTACAACTTTACAACTACATTTTAAAACTGCTTGAGATCCTGCTTTTTTCAACCCCGCACTCTCTTTGTACCTGCGCTGACAGCCATAGACGATCATAACCACCGTATCAGCGAAAATAAAACGGCCCGATTGCTAACAGGAACGACACGGGTAACATTTGGAAACGGCCTTAGGAGAGTGAGCTGCGGAGCACCCTTCTAGAAAGACAGCAGGCTCCTGTATCGCCCAGGAACAACGGACAATTTTGCTGTAGGCCTAGTATTATCTTCTCTGTAAAGTGTTACGCACTACTTATTTCCAATATGCACTGACTGTTTATTATTAATGCCATTGGTCCTTTCACAAAACTGATTTGTACAACTAATCCAAAACACTGAGTGAAACTTTGTTAAGCATCTGTAGTTACCAGGTAAAAAGAAGCCAATGATGTGAAATGCTTTTCCGTACAGACCTCCTAACTGTTCTGACTCTGCACAGGATCCCATTGCATGTTAGCGATGCGTTTATCCTTAAGGTTTTGGGTTTTTTTCCTTCAACTTAAAAAACCAAACCACAACACAACATTGTTCTTGATGGTGGAGGGTACGAAAATGGCGTTGGTTTTTCTCTGGTATTTGTGTCACAGTTATCAGCTGTGTGGTTTAATGTGAATGCAGACTTGGCAGTTACATTTGCTGTTTAGGGTAAAAGCACACCTCCGTATTAAGGTATGTTGAGGGCCTTGAGAAGTCATAACACTTTTTTTACTTGTCAAGTGGAAACTTGTTTGGAAAATCACTAAAGTATTTTTTCCCCAATTAAAAGAATATTCTCATTGAGAAGTATTTCCATTAGATCTAGATAGTAAAACATTTTTAAAATGTATTATTGTATTCTAACTAGAGGCATTGGGCTTTGCACTGGTTTGGTTTGGGGGTTTTTCCTAGCTGGCGATTTGTTCAGCAGTTTTGTTCAGCTGGAGCCGGTTCCAACCAGGAAGTTTCGTGGCAGCTGCAGTTATTTATGATCTGTATTAGCTAAAAGCACCAGGCACAGCGCAGGGTCCTCACAGTACTGCAGTTGCAGCTTTGCCTCTTCCATGCCTTTGCCTCAGCAGAAGGCCAGAGCTGGTATGCTGAACCTCGGCCGAGGAGCAGGACTCCGCTACGACGATGACCTGCCTGTTGTCTCGAGAACTGCAAGCGTACGTCCAGGGAATGAGAAACTCGTCACAACTTTCTCCAGCCAGTCATCTCAAAGGAGCTGTTCTGGAGTAAACACTCCATTTGACATTGTGGGCTAAAACTGTCACCTCTCCTCCGTGCCCCACCAAAGTATTGCTTTCTGGGCAGCCAGGCTGAAAGTAACACTCTGTGAAAACACTTTGGGAACTGTCTTTGCTCTGCCTTTACCCTGATGCTACTCTTTTTGCCACGTTCTGGATGCCAGATCTGTTGTTGGAGTCACAGCCACCTCATCGCTTTTGTGCTTCCCTGGCCGATGGCTGAAAGAACCTGTCCCATAGGGAAAGTCCACTGGAGTTTCTTTCCTCGCTGCCTGCAAAGCAGGGCAAAGCCTGACCCCACGTTAACGGTGTCGGCAGGGGATAAGGGCGCGGTGCCGATCCCCCATCCGAACGGGGTCCTTGCTCGGCCAGGAGCCCCGAGAGGCCCCAGACTGCCCGGCTCCTGTAACGGGCACGGTGCAGCCGTGGGCATCTCTGTCCTGAGCCGGCGTACCCCCACTCGTGTTGGGGCCGATGCGGTTCCGTCGTGCCCCTGGCAGAGCTCGCTCTGGTACGGGGCTGCTGGGCCCTTCCCCGTACCCGGGGCCTTGCCCTCAGAGCTGCTCTTCTCCTCGAGCGTTTTGGCTGCCTGAGTCAGCGCTCACGTTTCTCTCACGCCACGCAGCACTTCACGCTGCGCTTTTATTTGCCTCCGTTCTGCGGCCTATTTCTGAGAATGTTTTTTCCCCGGGCGCTTTGTTTAACTCTCTGTTAAACCAAAAGCAGGAGAATTTCTTCCCCGGACCCAAGGAGGAGGGCAGTTTAGGCTCCTTACCCCTTTCCTCGACTGTCCCCCGGGGGCTGGGACCCCCCGCCAGCCGCCCGTCCGTCCCGTGTGTTCCGTCCCCCCCCCCGGCCCCGCCCGGTGGTACCGCCCGCGGCGGGCGCCTGTTGCGTCACTGCACGACGCTCGCTTGGCGGCGGGAGGTCGCGTTACACGGAAGCGCTTGGCGGCAGCGGCCGGAAGCGGCGCCCGTTTGTTTCTGGTCGGACTCGCCGGGGCTGCACGCGCCTCCCGCGGTCCCGCCAACGAGCAGCTCATGGCTTTCAACTTCGGGGCGACGGCGGGCGCCGGTACCGCCAACCCGACCGGTGAGCGCGGAGGGGCCCGGGCGGCGGCAGGACCCGGGCGTGGAGGGCGGGAGTCCCAACGGTCCTGGGCTTGCGTGCCCGCCGCCCCGCACGTGACGCGCAGCCTCCGGGGCTCGCGGGGCGCTGGTGCCCCCCCCCCCCCCCCCAATGAGATCCGTGGCCCCTCAACGAGCGCGGGGCGCTCGTGCCCCCCCACCAATGAGATCCGTGGCCCCTCAACGAGCGCGGGGCGCTCGTGCCCCCCCACCAATGAGATCCGCGGCCCCTCAACGGTCGCGGGGCGCTCGTGCCCCCACCTCAGCGGGTTCCTCATCTCCTCAGCGGGTTCCGCAGCCCCTCAGCGGTAGCGGGACGCCCGCTCCCCGCCGGTCCCCGTTGCGTCCGGAGCGCGGGGGGCAACGGCCGTGCGGAGCTGTCCTCGGCGGGGCGGGTGTAGCCGTCTCCTCTCGCCTTTTCTCGATGGAGCCGGTGAGATGCGAGCGAGTTTCCCCCGCCGCTGCTTTCTCCCACCCGCCTTCGGTCCAACGCTGTCCCCACTCTATCCGCCGGGTTTTGTTCGGTTTTTTTTTTTTCCCTTTTTCTCGCGTAAACAGTTCCTGCGCGGTGGTGGCGGGTCCGTGTCGGGAGGCGTCCAGGGCTTGGTCCTGCCGAAGGAAGAGTCGGTTGCTTGTAGGGAGCTTGTGATGAGGTGACACGCGGTGGGGCCTGGTTAATGCTGCCAGGTCAGTGCGATCAGCACTTTGGACTGCAGTAGCGATCCTCTATGGATGAGATGCTCTCAGCAGTTAATTTTTGAGCTGCGTAAAAGATCGTGCTTAACTTGTAAAGGAAGAAAGGGTTTTTCTGTCTTACTGTTTTGCTGCTGTCAATTAACTGTCAGTCTTGGTGAAAAGTAAGCCAGAGCCTGCCTTCCTTCCTCTCACTTAGTAAAATAATTATTTTTTGGCTCTTGGAGTAGACACTCTGAGCAAGCCCTTTGGACGGGGCTCATCTTTACTGCAGTTAGCCTGGGCTATACTGTGTCGTCTTTGACTCTGACTCTGGCTGGTTTAGACAGAGATTTTCTGGCCCCATCTGAAAGTAAAAGATAATTTTGTACTGCTTGTACACAGTTACAAGGTTTATTGTGCTCGCAGACCAATATTAGGGGGAATTCTGGGATCACACCCTAGGACTTCTGTCATCTGTCTGTCTAGTGTGAACCTGTTCTCAGCTATTCCTGGGGAGGGAATCGGGGAGCCGCTGTATTAGGCCAGTTTTCTTAGCACTGAAAAACCTGTATGCATCAGGTAAGACACCAGCAAGTGCTGGAGGGGACACATTTTGCGAATATAACTTGAATACGTCCACCCTGGAGTATTGGAGGCACACATCGTGCCTCAGCTGCTGCAGTTAGATTTTGTGGTTGTTCTGCTGTCGCTGCTCATGTGAGGGTATTAGAATGAAGATGGTTTATTCTTGCCTTCCCGATAGCTTATGAAGTAATGATGCTCCTGTCAGTTACGCTAGTACAGATGCAGCTGTATCGAGCAATCTTAGGCAGTTAAAAATTACTCTTAATGGGAATGCTGCATCACATGGATATCTTCATGTATAGCTTTGAAATAAGATGGGAAAAAAGTTAGCTGCTTTATATGCAGTAGAGTTGAAAAATAACATGCTTGCAGCAGTGATGTAGAGAGAATGGGTTAAACAGGAAGCTTTTAACTGTTCTCCTTGAATAAATAATGTTTCATGCCAGTTAATATCTTACTCTTGCTTTTAACTATGCCTGTCTTGTCTGTGGCGATGGAAAAATATTTTAGCTTTTCTTTCCTGAACCTACCTTTTACTTAGAACTAATATTACCTTGCTCTTTTTTCTGCTTCCCACTTGTCAGGATTTGGTGGGCTTGAAACTACAAACTCTACTGCCAGTGGGTTTAATTTTGGGGGTTTCGGATTAACTGCTAATCCTGCAGTGAATTTTAATATTGGGAATTTCGGTGTTTCTACTACCTCAACTCCACCATTCAATTTTGGTAACAGTCTGGCAAGTGCAGGTAGATAATGCATAAGTACTTGTTCTATAATAAATGTTAATAGCAGGGGTCCAAGAATTACATTCCTAACTGAGAATCTGTATTTAGTACTAATCTTTATATCCAGTGAAGACTGGAGATAAAAGCTCTGAAAGTGGAATGGGTTTGAGAACCATAGGCTTGTAGGGTTTTTTGCCGATTAAATTCTCAAGAAATAGCTGTTGTGGAAAAATAACCACGTACCAAACACTCAGTCTCTGAAATGGAAATGAATTCTGGTAACCTGCCAGTCTGACCCAGTCTGAAATTGAGCCTCGATTACCTGGCGAAACAGTGCCATCAATTCTCCGCTCAGATCCAGGCAATCGTGACTGATTGCAGAGCTGGTCCCTAACGCCACGTTTCCTGACATGAGATTCTTGGACTACTGCAGTCATGTTTTTCATCTTCCCCTGTGTCTCCTCATTGGCCTTCCGTTGGCTGTCATGAATCCACTACACCTCGATAGTTTCTGTGGAGAAACAAATTTTATACGACCAGCACAAAATGAACAGCCCTCGCTGTGATCTCCGTTTCCTAAATGCCGTTCTGCACCCTGAAATAGCACGCATCCCAGGCTCTCGTTGAGAGATTCTCTGCGCTTCTGGGAGGGTCTTCTGCGTGATGTGTGCGCTGGGTGTTGATTAAGAAAACCGTTCATGGCCCCGTGTAGATCCATCAGTTCCGAGCGATCAGCTGATATAATGTCAAGTTAAAGCTTTTCAATTTCACATAAAAAATGCTCGACTGTATGGATTTCTAATGCTTTTACTCATGTAGAATTAGCCCATGGGGTCTCGTTGCCGCTGCTCGTATAGGAATTACATTCATTCCACAGTGTCATTGCTCCCTGTGTTAGCGTACTCTTACCTGTTTTGTACACTTGAGGGATCTGATTTTGGTTTTGTTTGATATGAACGCTCTTGCATTGTATTTCTTTAGCTGAATTGGCACTACTCCAGAAGAGAACTTGATAGTTAGTTTTGTTTAGCAGTTTGCATTCTTAGATCCTTTTTCAAGAAAGGATGAGTAAATCGCTGTGAGTACAAAACTACCTAAAACTTGTGTCATCTGATGGTACTCGCGCTAGGCTTTCTCACTCGCTGGTAGGACTGAAACTGGAACGTTACAGGGAACAACTTCTTATATCCACTCGCATTAAGATGTTTTCTGAAAGAAAATAAAATGTGAATGCATGTCAGCTTTGGTTTAAGCTTTTTATTTTGTACATATGCTGGAGGACATTAAGTGTAGTAGGTCTGAAGAGACTTTTTTTTGCTCTTGATGTGTAAGTTAGCAGTGGCAGCATCTTTTTGACAAATCCTTTGTAGCAGGCTGTCTTTGTTCATTTGAATGCCTGTAAAAACGATTTGAAATGGAGAGACTTGATTCTCCAGGGCTACTCAGATGTCCACGGGCTGCACCTTGGGCCAAAGGTGCGTTGGCATTACCGTAGCAAAGAGATGGTGTGGTGGCGTCCAGCACCTGTGCAGCCTCATGCGCTGGGAGGCCGTCCAGACCGGTAGCACCTGTCTCGGCACAGCCACCCTGTACTGGGGCACCTCTTCTAAGGGGGGGAATGCAAAGATCGGTTTTGCAAAGATGGGGCTTTCTTTGGTACGGTGGAGCTCAGACCCTCACTCAGGTCTCCGCCTGCTAGCCAGTGACTGGTTTTCCAAAAAATCTGTGGAAGGCTGATTGCTTTTGCATCCGTCTTCCTCTGATAGTGGTTGAACCTCAAAATGAAATTTAATGGGGAGGATGATAGGATGGAAAAACCCCAAAAACTTGTAGAATTTTACCTGTGTGCTGACAGAAATCATTGCTGTGACAGCATGCCCGTGTAGGCACAGCAATTGTGTGCGCCCTAGCCTCAGGCTTTGCGTGATTTGTTTATGGTTTTGCTCTGAAGACGTTAGGAATTTTGAAAAAGCTCACAAAACATCAGATTGTTTGTCATTTACCAGAAGTATTCCTGAGACTGAATCTAAGACATGCTATTATTAGTTGTGTCTGTCACTAAGGAAAGCACATCCTGCTGGTAAAGGAACAGGATGTTAGTTAACTGCTGGTTTTTTCTTTGCTTTCTTGACACACCATAGATGTGTTGGCTTTCTGGTTCATGTTTTCTCCCCCGTTTCCTCAGACAATGAACTCGATACCCATGATCCGTTTGAACTACATGCTTGTAACATAATACATCCATCTGTCAACATCTCTTCTCATAACACCCGTTGAAGCGTGCAATTTATTATCATGTTATGTACGGCTGCCTCTCACAGCGTGCTCTCTGCCTTACTTGCAAACTTTGTTTGTTAGGTGCATTTGGAGGATTTGGGACAACTACCACCACTGCGGGACCAGCATTTAGTTTTTCTGCTCCCACCAATACAGGCACCAGCGGTAAGAGTGCACAAGTCTGAAATATTTGCTTTAGAATGAACAGTAGGGCGTCAGCCCTTCACAGTCCTGTTTTGCATTTCACAGGTACTACTGGCCTTTTTTTCTCAATAAATCTTTGCTTATTTCCTCAGGACTCTTTGGTGCTACCCAGAATAAAGGCTTTGGATTTGGTACTAGTTTTGGCACAGGAACTGGAACTGGCTTGGGTAGTGGGTTGGGAACTGGGCTAGGCTTTGGATGCTTCGGTACCCAGCAGCAACAGACCAGTAAGTATGGCCTTGTCTTGATTTACCCTGTCCTGGTTTCAGCTGGGATAGAGTTATTTTTCTTTCTAGTAGCTGGTATAGTGCTGTGGTTTGGATTTAGTATGAAAATAATACACAGATGTTAAGTTGTTGCTAAGTAGCATTTACAATGAAGTCAAGGACTTATCAGCTTCCCAGGACCTGACGTAGAGGAGGCACGAGCCTTCCGCAGGAGGCGCGCAAGAAGCTGGGAGGGGGCGCAGCCAGGACAGCTGACCCCAACTGGGCAATATGATGTCATATGATATTCCATACCGTATGACGTCACACTCAGGATATAAGCTAGGGGCAGTTGGCTGGGGAGGGCTGCGGCTCGGGAACTATCTGGGCATCGGTCAGCGATTGGTGAGCAATTGTGCTGCACGTCACTTGTTTTGTATATTCTTTTATCGTTGTTGTTATTCCCTTCCTTTTCTGCCCTTTTAAACTATATTGATCTCGGCCCATGAGTTTTACTTTTTTTCCAGTTGTCTCCCCCATCCCACTGGCTGTGCGTTTGTTTGGCTGCCTGCCCGATTAAACCAGGACAACCCCTCCCTTAGCGATGAAAGCATAAGGCTGCAACAGCCGCACGAATAGTGGGACAGAAGTATGTTATACGAGGAGGCTTTTACACTTCATGTCTCGATTGATGGAGACTTCTCAGAAATTTGGCTTTGGAAATGCCTACATTTGCAGTCCTTGCCTTTTTCTTAAACTAAAGCTCAAGCAAGTTTCTGAGCTTCACCCCTGAGTTTCCGACAACAGTATTCACCTTTTTGGTTTGGCAGTGGTAGAAAGAGTAGTTACAGAATTGATGTTGGCAGTCATAGCGTTACTAGAAAGGGGAGGAAAACAGTTTTGAGTTGAGTTTAAATGCGAGTTGGATAATGACCAGCTGTAGACTCCGAGTCCACTCAATTAATAATGACAAATCTGCCCTTCAGATTTAGATATTGAAGATGCCAGATGATGTCGCAGATCAATACAGAGGTCTCAATTAAAGAAAAGAGAAAAAAATCTTGTCTACTAACTCAGTGTTCAGGAACTTCTGTTGTTGATGCAGATTGGGTGTGAAAAGGCACTTTTAAAAAACATGATCTGATTTTGATTTATTTATTCTGTGCATTTATTTTACTTCTCAAAATGCGAAAAGAAGTGATACCAGTGATACGCAGATGGTACATGTTAGCAAGCGAAGTCTGTCTTGCTCGGTGAAGGAGTTCATTTGTTTTTCTTCATCCAACACAGCATTAGGAAGTGGCTTGTTCAGCCAGCCTGCTCAGACACCTGCCCAATCGAACCAGCTCATCAATACAGCCAGCGCCCTCTCAGCTCCGACACTCTTAGGAGATGAGAGAGATGCTATTTTGGCAAAATGGAACCAGCTTCAGGCCTTCTGGGGAACAGGCAAAGGGTACTTCAACAATAACATCGCGCCAGTGGAGTTCACGCAGGAAAACCCCTTTTGCAGGTTTAAGGTATGGAATTGTTCAACTGCCCGCAAACAGTTCTGAAGCGGATACTCTGCTTGCTGAGTGTTTCGTGAGTGTTAAATCAGATTTTGTTACTGTTGAGAGTATTCTGAAACAGTATTTTTCCAGGTAATGTACAGAATTCTGATGCATGCTAACTAACAGGTTTGAAGATGTATACATGCTGGAAATCTGGGTGTTGTTGAGGTACTAGATGATGAGCGCGTATGTGGATCATGAGGCTAACCTTTTTCTGTGATAGCGGTCAGGTTAGCGCGTGTGTGGTGGGAGCAGATCTCTGGTAATTGATTGTAATGTGTATTTGTTTAGGTTACAATATTAGAGAAACTATTTAAAATAACTTTTACGTCTAAAAGAACACGTTAACAGTGGGAATAATAACTTTAGAGTCTTTCTTCATTGCTTTGCCTACGTTAGAAAAACCCTCTATGAACCTGGCCATGCGTACCATTTTAAATACACCAGCTTTCTTGTGCCTTTACAAGCTTTCTTGTGCCTTTATCCTTGCCAGTGCTAAAGCTGACTCCATTTCTTGTATGATATCATCAGCAGTTCCAGATCTTGCTTCTCATGTCAACAAAGAATATGTAGCTCTTGATCCTCCGTAAATCTCGCGCCTGCTGACTTTCTTGCTGAGCTTTGGGCTTGAAAGTGGATTTGGGTCAGGCATGGTGATACTCTCCTTTCCCAAGCTGATTCTTTGAAGTGCTAACTTTATAACCTGAATGTAGGTTAATACCTAATTAAGACTCGTTTTGATTATGCACATCATGACAATTTTATAAAATCTTTGCAGCAACTGAGTGCCTGCATAGCAAATGTTTGGTTTCTGTTGCATTACCTTTTTAGGTGTTACCTTGAATATTTCGTCGATAATGCACCTGAAAACTTAGTTTGTTGTAAGTTGTTGCCTGAAATGGCTTTAGAGTTTTCTGGGCTTTGAAAAAGTGCAGAGTCTAAGTTGTTTGATGCAAAATCGGTTATTTTAGAGTTTTATTTTTCAAAAGGAGAAGTTTTCCTTTCAAGTTAGACAATGCCACGTACTAGGTTTACTTTTGTCCCTATGACTTGAGTATTATTAATGCCAATATGAATTCACGTACCTAAAGCGAAACACTGAAAAGTTCGATGTATGCTAGCGATGGCAGGTGCCTAAGAAAAATAGCAGAGAAGTTGGTAGCACAGGTATCGAAGGAAAGCATCATCAGTTAGTTTGGTTATTGCCTATGTAAGCATCAGACATCTGATAAGAGTGAAGCATTACCTGAAGGGTTTCACAGGCGTTTAAGGAATCCACTTGTACACAATTCCAGCTCTAGAAAAATGAGAAGCATGCAGATCCAAGAAAACAGTGCTTCTAAGATATGTGAAGTAAACAAAGTTAAACATCTGTTATAGTTTGAAAATAGTGAATTTTTCAAAGAAATCATGAAAGATTTACTACTTTTTCTTTTTTAAACACAAATACCAGAGGAGTCGTATATTTGTGGTCTCAGTACTACTTTGCACATAATGAGATTTAGTCTTCCGTGTACAGGCAAGTCTTTCCCCACAGTGTGGGCCTCTTTCCCGACTATGAAGGTGAAAGGCATGCGCTTAAAAAACAGTAGGTGATTGTTTGGAGGTTAGTTGGTGTGGGGTTTATTTGGTGTGTTTCTTTTGAGGCCTCAGAAGGAATAGATAGCTTAAATCAGGGACAGGTGTAATAGTAGTAACTTGGAAGTCTCTTTCCTTAAAAAGGTGAGGTTTCCCTCAGACTATGTCCTTGCAGAACCGAATTCTTCCTTAGCTGTCACTGCTGTTGTGCTCCACGACAGGACGGCCCAGCCAAAGAAGGCTGATTGCGCGAGGCTCACCGTTGCGGGGAATTACCCTCTGCTAACAAAGACCAGGCTCTTGGGCACATCCCCAACTCATTTCTCTCTTCAGCTGAACTTGCACAAGGGGAAAGGCGCAAGTCACCCACATGCGGTGTCAGGGCCTTAAAAAGCATGCGCTGTCCGACATGTCAGCAGTGATCTGTTGGTGCAACAGTTCATATGCAAGATGAGATGCAAACTGTCGCTTTGCTTTTGCTCGTAATGAATTAGCAGTTTAGATCTTTCTTACAAGTCACGTGGAGTTTACACTGGAACCAACAGGGTTTTTCTTGAAACAGGAAAAGCACACAGTTACTTAGCACAGATGGCAGCAAGTGTTCCTGTATTAGATTATGATGTTGAATTAAACATCCAGCCTTACTACAGCTTTATCACAGCAAGGATAAAGATAACATTAAACTTTATAAGCAATTCTACAAAGAAACCACGACACTTGCTAACACAAGGAGAATTGGCTGTCCCAAATTCTTGTGTGATAACCTTACTTGATGCGTGTCTTAGCTAGTTGAAATATTCCATGCCTGTGTTTTGACTTGTACTGCCAGGCAAACTGTCTGGATCTACAGTAGGAAAATGCTAAGAAATCCATAAAGATTTACGGTTGGTTTATCTTTCAATTAGGTCATGTCAGTAACTGTTTGTCATTCAGACATCTGGAAATGTAATGTTGTAAAACTCTTCTGGAACTCTAGTAATTTTTCTGTATTAAAATCTGGTCCTCTGGTTCCTTTTGCAACTTAAAAAAAAAAAAATAAAGGTGTAAAATGTTCCTGATTGATATTGGTTCTGAAGTAACAGAAAGAGCTTGCTGAGTTGGCATCTCCCAATCCACAGCTTTTTCTTTTTTCTTTTTTTCCCCCCCCCCCCCCAAGACGAGGAGTGGATACAAACTTTTTGTAAAAATCTGCACTGTTTCAAAAGCTACCTTACTGGTGGCCTTGTGAGAGAACGTTTTAAAGGGGGATTGATTTTATGTTTCCGCATCTCTGAATACATTTCTGAATATGTTGCAACTTAAATTTTGAACCATTTGCTCTAAACATGGAGCGGTTTAGCCTCTCCCCTTCAGGCCACATAGATATGCTTTTGCTGAGTAATATATCTCTTGGTTTTGGTTGTTCATTTGCAGGCTGTGGGTTACAGTTTAATGCCCAACAACAAAGATGAAGATGGCCTCGTGGTCTTGGTCTTTAACAGAAAAGAAACAGATATTCGAAGCCAGCAGCAGCAGCTTGTAGAATCCCTACACAAAATTCTGGGAGGAAACCAGACCCTCACTGTCAACGTAGAAGGTGTCAAAACGATGCCAGATGACCAGTACGTGAACTTTATGCAGTTTTGCCTTTTTATCCGGTATCGCATGTTATAAAGGGTTGGTGCTTAGTCTACTCTATCTCCCTTTTTCCTTGATTTTAGGTCTGCTCATCCTGAGTTTGATTTGGTGTCTCCTATTCCTCAGTGTTGCTTTTTCTGAAGTCATTAAGTCCAGTATCTTTCCTGTGCATGTTATTTGCTTTTGCTGGAGTGCACAGCTGAGGACTTCAGCTGGGGTGGGGAAATAGGCTTCTCCAGACCATGCTCAGCAGCAAAAATGGGAGATGAGGTTGCTAACCACGAGGGTGGGATAAATACTTCGTATTTTAGGAACTATGAAGTGTTTATTCTTCCTCGGTCATGTGTAAGGTGGAAGGGCATTAGGGTGTACAGTAATAGGGTCTTTGCAGTGTTTGATATCACAAATGTTTGTTTCAGTGGGAAAGTTGTTGCAAAGCTAGTTGGGCTGGCTCATTCTGCGTGTGTTCTGTCAGTGCTGTCTGCTTTGACTTGTTTGGGGGCCTCAGACTAGTCTGCCTCAAGTACTTCAGCACACTGACATTGCTGCTTCCTACTTTCCCACAGTTTGTTCATTCATTTTTTAAAAAACAAAGCGTTTAGGTTAATCTTAATGCAGTACTAGTATCACCATATAATACGGTTGTTAAAACTGGGGGGGGGAGAATGTAATTTTGTAGGGTATTCACAGCTTTCCTCTTTCTGCCTTGCTGTGTTAAACCCTCGATTTACTGATACTTTATATGTCAGTTAACTAAGGGAAGTTAACAGTCAGCTAGGAGAAGTGGTAGCTTTGATTTAAGGTTGTTCTTTATTGTGTTGGTTTCCATACGCTGCCGACCTTTTCCTGACAGTATACATTTTTGTCTTGCTCAGGACAGAAGTGATCATTTACGTTGTTGAGCGCTCGCCCAACGGCACTTCGAGGAGAGTTCCCGCAACGACCCTCTACGCCCACTTTGAACAAGCCAACATAAAATCATCCCTGCAGCAGCTGGGGGTCAGCCTCTCCATGGCCAGAACAGAGCTTTCCCCGGCACAAGTCAAACAGCTCCTGCAGAACCCTCCTGCCGGTATGAGGTCTGAGGCTGCGCAGGCGCACAGTTGGGCCTCCGCTGGGACTTTCTTTGGGTCTCTGGGAAAAAAGCAGGGGTTGGCCCACTGGAAAACACCTTTTAAAACTACAAGAGTTTCCAAGGTGCTCTGGCATACTGACGTAGTGATTTTAATTACAGCTTTTCCCACTGGAAGTGCAACGTAGTCCACCAAGACAGTTAAGATTTATCAGTAATGTGCCACACAACACCATACTATATGATTTAGCCATCATAAATCACTTCAACTTGTCCAAATAAGAAAAGAAATTTAAATAGCAGAATAATCATGTCCTATATTCACTTCCTAGTTTTTGGGGCAGGTCGCTTAGCCTGTATTTGTGGCCACGGACAGTGCATATGCATCTTTGGTTTAGAGTAGTTAAGTGCTATTCATGCCATTTCATAGGATAATTGTAGCTTACTCTCTATGTCTATACAGTATCACATGTAGTACTTGCAGTGGGCTCCCTGCAGTGGGTCAGGGAAAGGAGCCTGCGATTTCCAGCACACAATATATGTAGCATGTTCAATAAGACCATAGCGTTTAAAAATACAGCAAAGGTTATGATATCTGGATTGCAAAAAGAACTTGGCCTACTCTTGCAGAAAAATCAGAGAGAAGCAGCAGTGTCTTGCAACTGCTGCAGCATCAGGGAGATGTGTGCACAAGCAAGTTGGCTTTCTTTAACGTTGGAGACATATCATAAAGCCTGTGTAACAATGGTTGGGCGCAGCTTGTTAGTCCACGAGTGAGACGGAAGCTGAGTTTGTAGGCTGGCTAATCAAGCAGTGAGATGGGCAAGAAGAGATACTAGCACTGAGCTCTGGAGAAGCAGCCACACCTTGAGAGATGAGTTTTGGTGTAAAGATAATGTGTTTTTATGAGGAATGACCTGGAGTGTGGTGCAGTGAAGAATGTTATGGTAGCTGACTGTTCTGGTCTGCTCTTGAAGCTGGCCTGAAATTGTGAAATTACCAGCAGTTGTTCTTTTTTCTTTTTTTGCATGTCTCTGGTCAGAAAGTCAATTGCTTCCCTGCCAGCGTTGTCTTGTTTTTCTCCCAGCATACCTAGGTACATGATACCTGAATGGTACCGGTATAGACTGATCTGATTTGCAGTGAGGTTTGGAGAATGTCATAACTTGCATCGTGTGGTTGATGTACACGTACAATTAGGCTGCTTTTGTTTTACGTATTTACCGATGAAGCAGTTCATGGCAAAACAAGCCAACAGAAAAAATCCTGAGACAAATGGTGTTAGGAGCCATTATAATTCCTACTGGGATTATTTTGCCAACTGGTTTGGTTCTTTGATCACTTATTTAATGATAATTTTTTTTTAAAATATAATAAGCAACTTGAAGAGGAAGGATGTAGCATAGTGTAGCAAACAGTGGAAACGATAGGAATTTTTCCCCTTGACGTATGGACTGTCCAATTTGATCACCTGTGGGCTGTTCCTTTCCCATACTTTCAAACCAGTAGAAGTGCTTGACAGCCTTTTGGACTGAACTTACTGCCACAGTCCAGGACCAAGACTTCTAAGAACTACCCTTCTGTAATTAACCTTAATTTGTATAACAGTCATTCAGGTTAGCATAGTTCATAGGGTTTGTATATTTCCCAGTATTTTTCCTGCTTAACAGCTGTGAGATGTGATATCTATTCAGATCTATCCATACTAAAAACTTGTTTGGTTGTTTTTTTTAAGGTGTTGATCCTATTATATGGGAACAAGCCAAAGTTGATAATCCTGATCCTGACAAGTAAGTCTAATAGTCTATCTGAGTATTACATACAGACTTGGAAAGGGGAGCAATATGTAGTGTTGTGTAGTACCCTTCAGGTAACTTGTAGGAAACTTATTAGAGAATAACTTTGTCAAGTGCTGATCTCATTTGAAGCAGTGAGGATTACTAGAAATGCCTGTCTAATCCCTTTACCTGTTAGGCTCTTAAGGGTTGTCAGGATAAAGAGCCTTACTTGCATTAGTTTGAGTTGTGGTGTCCTCCATTGTATGGACTAGTTATTGTGATTTTTTTGTTTGTTTGCAACCACTATGTTTTTTTCTCTTTCTTTATTCATGCAGCTGAAAGTGGTGTACCCTTGTACCCTCCAGTGGTTACAGATAACTTAGGCTGATTTCTTTATGAAAAAGGAACAGGTTGTTAGGAATAGTGAGGACTGTAGAACTTAGCAAAAGAAGATATGTTTATGTATTATCTTAATTTATAATAGGCCAGGATCATCTGTAACTTTAGATTATATTCATAATTATTAGTCCATACCACGTGTCTAATATAAAAATGTGTTGTAAGTAGTATTTGTGTTCTTGTAGGCTTATTCCTGTGCCAATGGTGGGTTTCAAGGAGCTGTTGAGAAGATTGAAGGTCCAAGATCAGATGACCAAACAGCATCAAACGCGATTAGATGTAAGGTTTCTCACCTTTATCGTGACTGCTTGTTGTTGACAAAAGGATGTGCTATTAAATGAGCCTCCTCCCCTGTGCCTCCTGTGTGTTGAAAACTGAAACTGGAACTATATGTGCATGAGGCTGTGACTCTTTCTTTATCAATATTTCTTAATATATGCCTTAATTATATATTTTGGCCAAAAACTGAGCAGTGCATTTTGGCTTTCATTTTTTTTCAGGTTCAAGCCTGCTATGTTGTTATAAGCTAATGCAAACCAGCTTAATGAAGTTGCACTGGCACAGACTCTTAATTTGGGCACTCAGTTTTCTGATGCCATCTGAAAATCCCAGTCGGATATGAAAATAAATAGAAACCAAAACAGTAGAGGTCTAGCAAAAAGCTTTCTGGAAGCGTCTTTGGCGAGGACGCTAGTTGCTGGACCGAGTACTGTTCTGAAATCCCAGGTTTCAAATCAGGACTAACGTGTTCTGTTATCAGAAACTCTTATGACTGACTTCCAACTGACTCTGTCTCCTCTGCAGATAATATCCGAAGATATCAGTGAGCTGCAGAAAAATCAAACGACAACTATGGCAAAAATTGCACAGTACAAAAGAAAACTGATGGCGCTTTCTCACAGAACATTACAGGTAACATGGATAGTCTAAATAACTCCTTCAGACACGCAATCTAGTGCCAGAAGGAAACTGAGAGTAGGCAGGATGACCTGTGCAATCTTGTGCATGGCCAATGTTGAAAATGAAATTCTGGCTGGGTCTAAGTGGCATTGCTTTAAGTAACAGGCAGAGCTGTCAGGGAAAGCTTTGGGTGCACAGCATGTCTTAACTGCTTTGGGAACCTTTTCTCTCACTTAATCAGAGGCTGTGGGACTGCCCTGGGGTCTCAGAGCAGCAGACTAGACAACAGAACCAATCTGCTGAGAGACATGCTGGAGGAAGGGCAAAAGGACATGAGGAGGAGCTAGCGGGGAAAGAGATGGGCAAAGTCTTCTCTAATGAACCTCAACGGCTCCTTTTGTAGGTGTTAATAAAGCAGGAGATCCAAAGGAAAAGCGGTTATGCCATTCAAGCAGACGAAGAGCAGCTTCGTGTACAGTTAGATACAATTCAGTGTGAACTTAACGCACCTACGCAGTTCAAGGTGAGTAGTTAATAGAGCTTTGCTAACAACTCTGGTTTTTCCTCGCAAAAGAATGTAAGATTTCCAAGCCATGCATGTATAATTTGTGGAGGAAAGCTTTCCGAAAAGTGTGGCAGCGTTACTAGGTTGTAGCATCATGCTCTTTGCTGTGTGACTGAAAGATATTCAAGTATTTTTGAGCTCTTCGAAGTATTGGAGTTGCTTGCCCTTTGCATATCTTAAACAAACAAACAAACAAAAAAAACCCCACTTAAAATGGAATGAGCAGCAATGCTTCTTGCCCTAGTGACTCGAGGAGCGGTACATGCTGGAGCTCTGACACATCTAAATGAGTTCATTTGATTTAAGCCTCTTTCTCTTCCCAGGGCAGACTGAATGAGCTCATGTCCCAAATCAGGATGCAAAACCACTTTGGAGCAGTGCGGGCTGAGGAGCGCTATTACATAGATGCAGACCTCTTAAGGGAAATCAAGCAAGTAAGTATGACTGGGTGGAATCCTAGGATACTCTCTGAACTTCATAATTTAAGCCAGCTACGCACTAACTTTGGAGATGTACCTAGAATGTCAGATTTTTTGTATTTGTTTAATGATTAAATTCTTTTTATATGTTGTCAGTGAGAGTGGGTCAAGGTGTTGTACAAGGCCACGCTGGGCTATTAGTGCAGAAAATGCTGGTTTACCTTACTCCAAAGAAATTACACCAGGGTTCTCACTGTGACAAGGCCACAAGACAGGGCACCTTTGAGAAATATTACCGAAAAAAATCTGTGAAGTTGAACTATGCTCATGCTGGTTTTTAAACTATCTATCTATCATCATCTGCAGCATCTGAAGCAGCAGCAAGAGGGCCTGAGTCACCTAATAAGCATTATAAAGGATGACTTGGAGGACATCAAACTTGTAGAACACGGGCTGAACGAGAGCATTCCCATCAGAGGAGGAGTCTTCAGTTGACGTGGTGGATGCTGCTGGGCTTACATGAAACATGTTACTCAAGTTCATGGTTCACCTTCCAAGGCTAAAACTGTTGAGGTAAAATAAAACACGTATCTTCTAGGAACAATGGTATTTTGGCTGTTACCTTTAGAATTAGCAAAGCCTCTTCTAAGCTTTTGAACTTGACCTTTGGAAGGTTTATATTTTATAAAGCTGTATATGCTTTAATAAAAGAAGGAAAACTGAATCTGTTCAGATACTGTTTTACTATAAAACTATATGTACTATTGTACATTTTTTTTTTTTCCTTTTTTTACAACAGCATTGTCCTAGAAATGCAGTGCTAAGGGAATTGTTCCACTTGTGACTTTATTTGTGGAAAGCTTAGCCCACTTCCATGTTTTTGTCAGAACAATCAAGTAACATCGTGGTGTAAACAGCCAATTTATATCAATACAGATGTGTATGTTGCTGTAACTATGTCGGACACTGCAAAACCAGTAGTTTACTGGGGCAATCTGCAGGAAGTTGATGTTTTCAGTTTCTGTCCTTCCTTTGGACTGCAAGGATCTAAAGGTTATGTTTGTATCACGTTACATGTGTGAGTTATACAAAGCTTTGCTGCCCCTCAGATATCAACAGACTGTCTAGACGTTGTCTTCTGCCTTTTTTTAATTGCCAGAGAGTAATAAATTCCGTCTGACTTTGTAATAACTTGTGCATGGTGTTGGCTCCTTCTCAGCTCCATCAGCAAAGCAGTGAAACTCCTAACAACTCCAGGTTAATGCACTTCACTCTCCTCCAGGCACTGCAGGTAACAGGCTCTCAAACCCACCGCCACAGCGCTGCTTCGCAGCCTCAGTGCCCAAAGTCAAGTAAAAGGTCACGTCCTTAGATCCCATGTGGTACCAGGTACTACCGCGCAGGTGGCTAATACATGCAGGGGGGCGACAACTTTTTTTTTCCCCCCCAAGTTGCCTTTTTCTCTCAGCGCAGGCATCACTGAAAATAACTGAAACTAAGATACATTATTCTCTGCAGTAGTCGTTTGTACAGCAGAACAACTCAAAACAGAGGAGGGAGAGAAGCATTTTGCTCATTAGCCACCAAAAAAAAAATTCCATTCATAAAATCTGAAAGATAGAAAAATAGAAATACAGCTTCAGCATGCGACAGCCTCTATTGTGCATTGGTTCCATTACAGGTGAAAAAAGCATGGGTGGAACTGTAATTAAGGGGGAAAAGGATGAGTTTATTTAGGGAAGCATGGTTCCAATTCATAATGTATCTCAAATGTGCAATACAGGCTCTAGCAGGGGCTCTGCTGAGAAATCAAATGAGACTAGAATTCTCCTTTTCAAGGGCCAGGGTAGCAGTCTAAGTGAAACTTTTTATCATAGGGTCCCTGCTAGAGTGACTATGCTGCACGTTGGAGACAAATACGTGCGTTTTTTTCTTTGCACGCGCTTTACCACACACACCTTTTTAAGTTGCAATCGTACCATGCTTTGAAAATACCTTGAACATGCAGTGCAGGTACTCTAGCAGTGGGCTACTTGCTCTACTACCCCGACCTTTGAAAAAGAACTGCTCGCAATAGATTGCTCAAAAGAGTCCCCCTGCTAGAGACAGTTTTGCATGTTTGAGACAGTTTTTTCCAAGCGATGGTCCACTGCACATATTGATTAGCTTCAAACTTACCACAGTAAAGAAACAACAGAGGGAAATAAGGTATTATCACTGAAACAGCACGTCTGCTAACAGAGTTGGCAAACTAGAACAGGCCAGAACCAGCAATCTAGGAAAAAATCTTTATTAAAAGGAAAGCAGGGCTGGAGCAGTTGCTACCTGGTTAAAACACTGCCTACAAGGAATACCTTTACTTCCACTTTACTACACATGAATAGACTGTAATGTTTCATCGCATGCACGGACAAGATAATTTAAGTTGCATCTTCCCTTCGAGCAGAAATTTCTACTTAAAACACAGCTCCTTTCAAAAAAATGTTCAGAACTGAAGTGCAGCTTATCTGTTTTACCCTTGACCTTCCCCAAATGGGTCACAGCTGTTAGCTACGGCAGTCACTGTATTCAACCAATAAGCGCTACAGGTACCTGCCTTCCCTTCCCCTGCTTCGCATCTGCCGGCACGCCCTGCGGAGCGGTAGGAAGCAGTCCTCCTGGCTTCGCAGACAGTCAAGGCATTGGACGTGGCAACCCGCACCAGGTTCTCACTACTGTGACTGTTTGACAAGGCGAAAGGCCTCTAGGAACTCATTGAAGTCGATATTTCCATCCTTATTGAAATCAATGCTGCGAACTAAGTCGTTGATCCCATCATCCGTGAGTTCAATGTTCATGTGGGAGCTGAACAGCTTCCAGGTTTGGTGGAATTCCTCAAACGAGATGAGGCCTGTGGAACAGGAAGGCACAGCCACCTCAGCGCAAGGTCACCACGGGCACTGCTGCCAGTCAGTCCCCGCTCAGCGTGCAAGGAGGGACCCCTGCTCACATTTGATCTCTCATCCCACCCCTGCTGCCTACATACCCTAGAGGAAGGAAGGGAATCACTCGTAATCTTAATTTCACATGCAGAACACTGCCTAAAATACAGCAGTAAAGAGACATAATACAATTTGGGAGAACAAAAGAAAGCAGAGACTTGTATTTTCTCTTTCCCAAAGTAATTTGGTGGAGATGACTGCTTGAAAGCAGGTAATGCTCAAGATCCCGAGTACGGTGCATTACTGTCATTGCTGTCATCACAATTTTTGTTCTGCTGTTCTCTACCTGGACTGCACACAGTCCTTCAAAATGCATCACGTTTGTGGAAACTTGCAATGACATTTCAGAAGCTCTTGAGGCGATAACCCCAACTGAGGGAGGACAAAGACCCAAACTTTAAACCCTTAAAATGCTTTTGTACATACTACAGGGAGCCCAAAAGTAGAATGGAATACAATGCAGTGACTGACGCTCCCCGCGCACCTGCTTACCTGAATGATCTCTGTCTATGATCCTGAATATGGTCTCCAAGTTGGATCTGTTTCGATAAATGACTTCCAGCAAGCTCGACTGGATGTGCTGAAAAACAACATGGTCATACTCCTGCTACCCTTCCTCTGACAGCTTCCTGCTTTACTGCAGACCTTCCCATAATAAATAACAACGTTTACTGCTCTCAGGAGATTGCCAGCAATGCACTTTGCATCATGTGTGGCTTATGAAACAGGGTTGTGATGACTAGACCCTCTGTGCAAATCTGCATTATAGCACTTCAGCAACCTATCGCTTCCAAACAGCTTTTCCCGGCTAAAAAAGAAGACAGTGACTTGGGCTACATTTTTTAAACACTGCAGAGTTGGTTTTGCTGGGTGTAACTAAGAAACTGCGACTCAGAGAATGGAATAGAGTTTTCCTACTTAAAAGCCTGCATCCAAAACTACCTCCAGGCTTTGGTTGCACATGCATCATCTATGTTTACAATGGACTGAACGTTTCTGGACCACTTGAATTCATTTTGGGTTACACAGCAACCGGAACCATTGCTCTCCTTTCGTACCATACTTGGTTCCATGTGCTGGGGATCTTGTGAGTTGCTTTACATCATGCTTTGAGGGAAGGGGGTGAGTCCTCACCTCTTGACTCCGCTGCTCCATGGCCAAGTCGTCGAGCCAGGACTTGTACTCCAGCATGCCGTCCGCCGTGCTGCGCACCAGCTGCGGTCTCAGCATTCGCCAGGGCAAGCCCAGGTTCAGGACTGACTCCACTGCTGTCGCCCAGTTGCTCAGCGTGATCCTTCCTGTGAAGAAAAGGGAGAGCCATGGAGACCTTCTGAGAGACGGGCACCTGAAAGCACGTGAAGGCAAAGTTAAAAGCCTAGAGCAGTACGCATACCCGGTCTACCATGCTGGTGACAGCAACAGTGTCGTTTCTCCATGGCACACTTCAGCACTTTGGTACAGGAAAAAACCCTACACGGCCATACAGACATCAGCCACTGCAGGCACAAGTGCCCTCGCTGCTCGCCCCCAGCCTCAGCAAGCTTTTGGTCATTGCAAGAAAACAGAACCGTGGGGCTGCAAACATCGGAACAACGGGAAGACAGGAACTGTGGATGCGTCATTATAAATTTGTAGCCTACCGCCAGGGTCACCCTGCAGATCGTGGCCTACACGACTGCACTAGCACTTCCTCAGCGATCCAGGAACACAGACAAGCCCCTAGTTTAGCAGCTGCTCTAACAGCTGAACTGGACTTTAGCGAACAATTTTGCTGCCAGGGAAGAAAGCAAGAAAACAGTTCTTCCAACTTCTGTGTCCCTTTTCTCCTCCAGCCCACAAACGGACAGAGCTCAGCAACATGTCTTGGTCGCTGCACCAGCAGAGCACTCCTGGTAGCGAGAGAATTACCAACTCTCAGCTCCTTCCTTAAGGCTCTGACAGAGGCAGCTGCCACAGAGGACGTCCCTCGCCTTCCTCTTCTCGGTGATTTTAGACACCAGGGATGAAGGGGCTCTAGAGACCACCCAGCCCTTCCCAAGTGACACATGACAGACATGTTCCACGTCATCTTTTCCAATGCTTCATCGATACTCCTGTTCCAAAGGGTTCTCCTGGTACCAAGCCTAAATTGCTACACATGAGGCTAATCACCTCTTGCTTCTCCGACACCCCCTCATTATAATACCACTCTGAGGCATCAACAGGTTCCCAACAGAGACGCTGAATAACACAAATGGGACCAATGCTCTGGCAAGGTGTGACACAGCCTCTCCTGTGACAGTCACTGACAACTGTCAGTGAGGAGGCTCCCAACCAGCCACACTTCAACCCTGTCCTACGAGGGAATTAACCTGAGTGTCCCTTGGCTCAGATTTACCCGTATTGTCCTTATCGTAGGCCTTGAACGTGCTGATGAGGGCCGAGGTGTGAGCAAAGAGCTTTTCCCGCAAAGCTCGAAAGGCTGACTCCTCCACTCTGCTGATTCTGGAGGATGCGGAAAAGAGAGAAGCACATTAAGGACTCGCCACAAAGCTCAAGAGAAGCTGCGCCTTCCCAGTTGTCTGGCCTGTCCATGGATTGCCCAGACCCTCGAACAACTGCTCTGCACGGCTACAGCTGCACCGCAACGCTCGTGACAAGACGCTGCACACCTGGAGCACAGTTCCGTGCAGCTGATGCTGTGAATCCCTGCATCAATTTGTGAAGTAACAAAGCAGAAGGGAACCTCGGCGAGGGTCAAAAGTTAAAGCTTGACATTGAAAAGAGAAGCTGGAAAATCAGCAGTCTGTAAAAAAAGAGTCCCCTTCTGATCTTGTAACGCTCCCTACTCAACCCGTGAGCTTCCCTCAGTAAGTTCTGCACAAAGCCTGAATCCTCCTCTAGCGCTGTTATTTAGTAAATGAAGCTGTTTAAGTTCAGCTCTGGAGTCAAACCTTCTCAAAGCTCCCAAAGTTTTCCCTTTCAGCATTTTGACTTGGTGGATACAGAGCAAGTATAAAGCCTTGCCTTTGGGTCATAGTGAGAGTATGGGCCGTCTTGTTGGCTTGGTACTGAACAAAATGGGGGACGAGGTCCGGTCCCAGCTTCACATAGGCTCCCCTGTTGCTGCCAATCTCATAGTAGTTTGAGGCCGAAAATATGGTCAGCACCTAACCCCGACAAAAAGAGAGGCATTTACTGTCAGTACATACATCCTCTATTATATAGACGTGTATCAGTGAAAACACCACCACCGATCGCATCTGGAGTCAACAAGATTGTGAAAGCAACATGATTTACGTGGAAAAGAAAGAGCAAGGTGGCAGCTGGCCTGGAAGCCTTACGAGTGCAAGTTCCTCGAGGGTGGCACCGGTCTCACGTGGATCTGGCAACGCGCTGGGCTTCTGCGATTTCACTGTACTCTCCTGACAAACTTCCACTCTCCGCTGCACTGAGCAGAGTCAAACGTGCCCCTGTTGAAGTCACTGAAGTGACCCTGAAGCTTCTGAGAGCAAAACTTTGCTGCAGCAGCTTAGTAACCCCTTCTGTACATCATCTTCAGAAACAGCTGCATTAAGGGGGGGGCAATGGCACAATGGGTTCAGGCCTTTTCTCAGCTACCACACGCAAGGATGTGCTTTGCCTGCACAACAGATGCCCCCACCAGAGTAGGTGGCTCCAGACTGTCCTGACCTAGGACCTCAGCTGGGAGCGCACTTTGGTAACTTATAACAATAAGGCTGTTCAAGGATTTTGCATGTACTTAACAAAACCCCACTGAAAGGAATGCAGAGCTGAGACAAGCCACCCCGGAAACCCCACCATGGCAAGATGGAAACCCAAGTATCCTTCACGCCATCTCCCTCACCGACCTTCCGGTTGTGACAGAACTCGTAGCCCTCCTGCTTGCACTCGTGGGAGCGGATGAGGAACTGCAAGTTGTACTTCTCGAGGATCTTCCCTGTCACGTCAGGCCCAAAGTAGCAGCCACCACCTCGCACCGTATTTGCTCTGCAGCCCTCCTGAGGCATGGGGTCACTCCAGAGAATGTCTAAAATCTGAAAGGATTGGAAAAGTTCAGCGAATAAAGTGTACCCAGCAGATACCACCCATCAAAGTTTACTAAGCAAATTCAGCTCTACCTCTGAATCCCTCCCTGGGCTGCTGCGCTATTACCATAGTGCCTGGTAACAGAGACGTTTCCTGCATCCCAGCTGAACCACCATACTGCTCTGCAGGACTGTCACAGACCCGGTCCACCACAGAGGTGACAATATTGTTGGCCTGGAGCTACAGGCACACCCAAAGTGCCTGGGGGAAGAGGAGTGTCCATAAATCAGGTCTGACAGAAGCTTTCCCTTGGCTGGATCTGAGATTTCAAAGAGCCTTGCCTGTCCTCCTCCATCCCAAAACACAGGTCCCAGGGCAAGAACACCCAGCAGATCCTGAGGCCATGAGCAGGCTTAGTATTAAACTCCTTTGCTGTCTAGCCAGGACATTCCACAGCCTCCAGAAATCTAAGTATGTGCTGACTCAGTAACCACTGTTTGGATTAAAGTTTAATCTCTTTAACCCTGACCTCAATATATAGCTTTATGCTGATAAGGCGTGCAATGCCGGGATATCATCTGTAACATGAAGTAACGATGGTTTCCGAGCGTATAGAAGGGGCTTACAGACAGACTGGTCTAACACAAACAGGAAACCGAGTTCCCAGGCTCTGGCCTGCCCAGCACTCTACTTGCAGAGCAGCCCAGCTAAAACCGTAACTTCAGTCTGCTCTTGGTACCTCACTCGCAACTCACTCGTCAGCAAATGACGTGCTTCTTCATTACCTCCAGAGCTGACTTCAGATACCCCACGTGAACAATAACAATATAACCACTGAGCTCTACAATCAGTCTTGTCTGTTATTTCTCTCCCCTGCAGTGAACCAAGAAAACCTGTTGCCCCACTCTGTGCCTGAGCAACAGTTTTATTTATACAACAGCAGATGAGTGCTGTGCTAGGGGAAACACTGGGACAGAGCCTTTAGCGCAGAAAGCTGAAAGCCCAGTCAAGAGCCTGACTCGCACAGGTAGGAGAAAGGTGCCAGGAGAACAGCAGCTAGCACCAGTCTTGCACACGGCCTGTGTTCTTCTACGTGACTGTCGTGCACAGCTCTTCAGTTGCTAGGGAACTGTGCCACAGGATGGGCTGCACGTAGTGCCGGTATCTAACGAAGCATCCCCAAGCAGCAGAGATCACGTACTCACAGTACAGTCCTTCCATGAACGATCAGCGCCGGGCTCTCTCGGGGTACAGAGCAGTTGGCACAAAACAGCACAAACCCCATTAGCCTGCCCACTGGCACTTCAACACTGAGTTGCTCCTTAACTCCACTATATGAAGCAGCAAAAACCTCTTTGCAGAGAGGTCTGTGCACTGGCCTGCATATTTTGTACTGAGATTCCTCAGTACAAACAGAGAACAAACCTGCAGAGGCACCCACAGCCCACCGAGCTCGGGGCCCCACGTAGACTACTCACCTGCTTCCACTCCTCCTGGCGAGTCCAGCACGGCCCATCCAAATCCGTCAAGGAGACCACACTGGAATAGGTGAGCTCCTCCTCCTCCGACTCGCTGATGTCCACCAGCCGGCGGCACCACTCAATTTGCTCCTGCACCGTCTGCCGGACCCACCTGGAGAACTCCAGCCTGTTGGCCGTGCTGGGAGCCTGGGCCGGCCGGGGCTCCAGAGATAAACTGGGGGCTGCCTCGTTCCCTGCTGAGTCAGCCTCTACTTTGCTCTCCCCGTTTATTTCCTGTATTTCCACATTTCTATTCGACTCCTTTCTTTTCTTCCCTCTTAATACAGAAATAAACTGAAAGAGGTAAGAGAGAAAAGAGAGATGATCACACCGCTTGGAAACCTACATCTCCAGCTCTAACATCTTCCATTGGCAGACTGTCAAGTGACAAACCTCCGAGCCTCAAATCCCTTTGCTGCCATCAAACGCCAATTAATTGTGGGATATTACTAGTGCTGTCCTCTCGGGCGTGCTGTTCTTGGTCTACAGCTGGGGCCCCACATCCATCCTGACTACAGAGCTCTCTCTTCTTCATCGACTTGCTGCTGCTCAGACATTTCACAAAAGGTAGAGTACATAGATTTAATCGGCAATGGGAACTAGGCGGCAGAATGAGAGAAGGACCAATGACTAATGTGAGCGCTTGTCGTTACATTTGGAGAAGGGACGTAGTATTTCTCAACTAGAAAGTGAGGCAGAGGCAAGTGAAATGACTTATGAAAATCCTTCTGGAAATCTAGGGTGAAAAACAGGCTAAAAAACTGTGGGACAAAGCCTCATCATCACTGTGTTTTTACAGTCAGCACCAGCACAGCTATTTACCCGTGCTATTATCCACCACTTCCCTGAAGCACATCTTCCAGAAGCACATCCTACACAGGCACTATTAAACCAAAGCCATCCACTCCAAGCCTGTACCGAAACACAGTTTGTCTAGGAAGACCATCCTTTAGATTTGTCTCATCAACAGCGAAGTTGACATGTAGAAATAAGCTGCTCGCCACAAATCAGCAACACTGCTGTCTCTTGCAATATCTAGGAAATAAAACCTACTTTGTTCCTTTGAATTTTCTCAAGCATGTCCAGGTCAGTGGTGTCAGAGATGCCCCCGTGTATGATGAGAACTTTCTGATCAATCAGGGTGGCCAGGGGCAGCCAGCAGAAGACATTCTGAATCATCTTCAAGATTTTCTTTCCGTGCACCTAGGAGGACACGTCAGAAAGAAAAGATGGAGCATCAAGCCTTTAAAGTCCACGTCTCACGTGGTAAAGGAGACACAAACGTATGCCTACCTTGTATTTCTGCATTACTTCCTTGGCAAAACCATAGCTAAAGGAACAGGAGAAAGGAAGTTCAGTGGGATTTCACAGTGACACCCTTGACATCGCAATCAGCCCCACGCAGAACCCGTACCGTAAGTTGACCATGTGGTCCTCGTGGTTCCCACGGTTGAGATGAACCTCTTTTGGATAGATCAAGAGGAAGGTAAAGAGGACGATGAGAATCTCGAGGGACTGTTTGCCTCTGTCTACAAAGTCCCCGTTGAACACGTAGGACTTGGAAGGGGAAGGAAGGCCATTCTGTAGAAGCAAGGAATAGGCGGATGTTACAAGAGAGGCCTCCCTATCATCTACATATACTCCCCCCCGCCCCCCCCAGGCTGCCCATTCTGTCACTCCTCTCCCAGGTTACCTTACACAATAGATGCTGACTCCTATTTTTATCCTCTAGGCTCCCAATGGCAAATGCACCGGAAAGTGAAAGCTGGCAGTCAGGAAGGGTTGCCAGTGGTATCAGCACTTACAAAAATGGCCACTGGCACTTCCCAAATATACACGTATATCAGATTTCAAAGTCAGCAAGGGAATAAGCTGCTGCTTTGTGAAGCCATTTAAAACTGATCAAATTGACCTGGAGAACTGCACGTGAAGGGCCCAATTTTGCAAACGTTTCTCAGCAGGACCCATGCGATACCTCTCGCAATGCCAGGCCAGCCTCCCTCTCCAAATACGGTGCCTACCTTATAAAATATGAGGAACAAGTCATCCAGCTGGCCGTGCAAGTCTCCTAACAGGCACAAAAAGACAAGTCACAGTATGTTTACCTTTAACTTAAAAAGACACCAGTAAAAATCTTCCTATCAAGTATGTCCTTTATAAATTAATGACCACTGAAATATTTTGAGAACTTCAAGGCACAAGCTGCCTTACACTGAGGCAATGTGCCGGAAGGAAGAGGACATGACGTAAAAGCTTGAGCTGAAGCCTGAGAAGGACAGCAAAAAACCTACACCGGCTCCTGAAGACTCTGATTCAGAAGCTATGTTCATTTATCTCTTATGATGGCACAACGTGGCACAAGAAACTATTTGACTTTGATCATTACATGGGAGAAAGCTTTGCATACAAAATAATCATCAAACTAAATTCTCGTTTAACATGATATTGGAGAGAGAGGTTTGTTTTGCAGAAGCTGACTGCACACAAAAGCCTGTCCTAAGTACATATTTTTCAGAAATATCTCAAAGTTTAAACATCAGTCCTAGAGTAGGAAAATAATGGTGAAAAGCTTTGTCTCTTTCAAATTTACTTGATAAGACACAAAGATGGATTAGTATTCTGGATCTGAATGCGTACGCTGCCGTTACTGAACGCTTGGAGAAAACAGCTCCAGGACTTTGTTGTTTAAATAAACCCAGGCCACAGAACAGGACAGAAAATGACTGAATTTTGAGGCCAGTCCTCAACTGAGTGTGGCTTCTGTGGTTTACTAAAAGGACTCCAAGTTTGCGGTGACAGAACAAATTTGAATCCAGTTGAAAAATTCTTTAAATCTTTGCTGTAATGTATAACAATTTTTAAAGCAACAATTTTTAAAGCCACAGGCCATCATTATCACCGTCTTCCCTTAGACAAATGTATATCCTTATCTTTTCCCTTCGTACCTCCTCCTCTCCTTGCATTTTTATAATCCCTGTGACAGCACCACTGCTACACCAGGCTACGCCAAGCTGAACGCTACCATCTAGGGGTAGGCTTTGTTAATGATGTATTCCAAAATCTCTCATGGAAGCCTAACGCAGACTCCAAATAGACAAACCACCTTCCCTTCCAGACGTACCGCACACGGTGACCTCCTCGCTATAGCAGGTGGAGACGTGACTGATGTTTGGCAACTGTTTGAGGTGCTTCCTGGTCTCATGCAGAAGGTTTAAGACATAGCGAGCGTGGAGCTGCTACTAGGAGAAAGCGAAGGGATTAAAGCGGGAAATCAGTGACCTCTGTGCAGCAGCGCAGCTCTTGTCTGCAAAGGACCCAAGGGCCCGCCGCGATAGCCTGGATGGCAGGAACTCATTGGGACAACGCTCAGTGCTGACCTGCGGGCTTACAAACAAGATGAGGCAAATACTGGACAACAGCAGGACAGAAGAGACTCGCCCAAAGCAGCCCAGGCTCGGCGCTGGCAGGGCTGGCAAGAGAACCCATAAGTCCTGGCACCCCGTGGTCAAGGCTCTAATCCGCTACGCAACACCACCTCCTACAGCCCGGTATCACAGGTAAGAAGCCGCTCCTCTAGATCTTTCATAGCCTTTTCCACATCAAACCAGGCTGTGAGCTGCCGTGCGTCCTGCAGAACTATGTTTGCTCAAAGCCAGGGTGTAGGCATTTAATATTAGTCAAGACATTGGAGACCTTTATTTTAGAAGTCATTTTGTTTGGAGAAGGGATGCTTTGGCCTATTTTGCAGCTCAGCACCTCGACTGAAGGATGGCAGCAGAACACTGCAATTGTATGAGGACTTGTCTTGTTAGTGCTGCTGAATTGGTACCAGACTTCCTCATCAAAAAAATAAAATTTTAGATTTTAAATATGAGCAAAAGTTGCATGGCACAAAACATAACTTTAATCAGCTGTTGCCATCTGGGCCATCCTATACTTTTTTAAAAATTCAGGAATTGCAACAAAAAAATGACAGAATGTTTCAACATGGACTGTTGTGGGGTTTTTTCCTTTTAAAATGAAATTCAGGTTAATAATGGCACACACCTACAAAAAGTTTCAAGTATTGTGAGAACTGCATTTTCAGAAAGGAAAAAAGTCCCCATGGCAGGGGGAAATACCATATCATTTCCATCCGCTTTGCTTAACAGCCTGCCAGCTTGTTATACTCCAATCAGCTTAGCTTGTTAGGAAGGCTAAAAGCAAATTATCTGTCCTACACCCCTGTGTAGGGAAGGGGAGAACGGGGTTCCTTTTGGGATCCTTACTTGTTTCTGTTTGAAAGCTTCCAGCAAGGCAGTCGCATGGTCAGGAAGGAGTGGGAAAGAGAGATGGGGTCCAGTGTAGGAGTCTGGCACCTCCATGGATTCATAGTCACAGTATTTTTCCAGCTCTGCCTCTTTGAAGCTTTCCCCGCTTACGAACATGCGACTGATGAAATCCCCTGGATGGCAGATTGGTTGGTTTGGTTGTTTGTTTTTTTAAAAAGAGAAAGAGACAAGAAAAAGTTAAGTTGGCTCAATACTCCATTCTAGTAATCTGCTAAGGAAAAGCTGTTTGGTTAGGCTAGAGCTCACGAGCAATGGCAGCGGCAGAGGCTAGCTCCTATTTTGACACTGCTACAGAATTTGTAGCGGGGAAAAGGCTGCAGGGACAAGTTTCCTTGTGCTATACGTGTCAGGCAGTGCTGGCAGCTACGCTAGTTGGCAACATTGGTTGCCATGGCTAATTGAATTCTTGGACTCTCTCACTTCAGAAGGGGACTCTGCAAAGCCCTGGTTACCAGGGATCACTGAAAAAAAAAAGGCTGATTTTAATACTGCTCTTAGAAAACATACTGAGCTTTTATTCCCCCTTTCAGCTTCTAAGGAGCAGGAATTGCCCCACATCCCTCGCACAGCTCTGACAATTCACTCCCTATCCAAATTCCTGATGCCATCGCTCGTTAGACTCTCTTGGCCCCCCCTTGCCACCCTGAGGGGCCAGCATAGGGCAACAAATCAATACAGGGCGCAACCTGCTGAGCTGCTGGTGCCACATCTACAAATGGCACATAGAAACTTACTCTCTTTGCTGCTGCTTGGCGTGAAGTGGTCCATGAGGTAACTGAAAAAGTTGTGAAGCTGCAAAAAGAGAGCGAGCCCATCATCATTCACATCTGGAATGAAATTCTGAAGAGTGGCAACGTAGCGTGACATTCTTTCTGGAAGTATTATGTATGCCCTTCTCATGTTGTCTGGTACGTACAACAAATCACACTATACCGATTCAAGTTTTGAATTATCTTGTGATGCAGTCAAAAGAGTAGCTTTACTTTCAGCCCTGCAGGCGGAAGTACACCTATAAGCCCTCCCTCTCCCCACCTGACAGCAAGGTAACCATATAAGAGAATATTAATCAAAGTTAAAGTATAACCAACCAACTAGGCTTGCCTATTGTGTTCAGGCTCAGGAAAAACAATGTTCAAAAGGTCCTTATGGCTTTCTTTCAAGACTCATTACTTAGGGTTTCATCAGAGATAAGCTGGCAGGAAATCAGTAGGCTAAAAAGGGGCAGGAAACCCAGTCCTTGGCCCACGGAAGCACTTGCAGGGTTACCAGCCAGGAGCCAGAAACGATTGAGCCTGTGGTACAGAAACCGCCCTCCTATGTATTTTCCTACATACTCTTTTCCTTGGCACCTTACCTTGATCTGATCCTGCTCGCAAGCATACTCAATGGACTGAAAGATTCTCCAGGTGCAACGTCGGCGCATTTCCAGCCGAGCAACGTAGCGCCGATACCACCGTTGGATCAAGACGGCTGCCTTGAAAGCTAGAGGACAAAACCAGAACCAGCCTGCTGAGCTGCAGTGGCTGCAGCTGAGGTACCCTGCTACCGCTGCCTTCCCGGCCCCGAAAATTGAAGAGGGAACTTTCTTTTTCAGGAGCAAGTTTAACAAAACAGCCTCTTCTTTTCACCTTATTGCAAGAGGTTGATCTGACCCTGCCTGACCAGAGATGTCTGAAGTAATTCTAACCATTGCTGCTGGCTCCTCAGCACCAGCTTTAACAACACCTTATTAGGGCCTAAAAATCCAAACACGTTCTTCAGTATTAAAAGACAATTTCCTCCCTTTCTATCTACCTTGATCATTTTCATGTCCGTCTTACGGTCTAGGTACTGGGGCTTCAGGAAACCCGAGATTTGACTGAGGCCACACAAGGAGTTGGGAGAAAACAAGACACCGAGTCCCCTTCCAGAGCCTTAAAAACATGGGGTTTGTCTACCTTTAAGCCAACTAAATACCTCAGCTTTTGCAGTTCTGGACACACTTCAGAAGGGATCTATTCTAGCATAAATCTTACCATAGCATTACCTTGGAATAAAATAAAGACAAAATTAACACCCACAGTGAAAAGAGGGAGACAGATCTTTGGCCACTTAATGACACAGAAGGACTGAAATGCCAGGAATTGCCAGGTGAAATGCCAGGAATTGCCAAGTGCCTGGTCGCGGTTCAATCCACAACCAGCACTGGCACCAGGCTCTTCCCTCCAAATGATGGCCATCTGCCCTGGTCTTTAAAACATAACCATCCCTCTGCATTTCCCCAATTTCAGTGTTTTTCATTAAAAGATTATTTCAGACGAGGTTTGTGCATATTTAAAGCAAAGTACGTCGGTGCAGTTTCCCGTTTCCTTTTTCAAGCTCTGCCACAGAACTTTATGTACCTCTAGAAACAATTCCATCCTCCTTAGCTGGTCTTGACCCCATTTGGACCGCCTGGTTACTTCACAGGACCTTGCCGACCAGCTCTGCTACTTGGCGTCTCCCTTGATTAGGCTCTATGTCCCTTCCTGTTCATTTCTGGAGCCCTACATTTAAAACATTTTCTAACATAGATTCTCTGTGTCATCTTTAGCTGAGGGAGGGATGACTGCTTTATCTACAGGCTGGCCCCCAAATCAAATGGAGACTCAGAGTTAGCCCTGCCGCAGAAGCTCGTATTCCCTTGGCATCCGGTTTGTGAGACAGCACTGCCACCTTCACCAAAGCAGGGCAGGCGCTTTTTTTCGGAGGAGTGGGTGAGGGGGTGGAAAAGCTTTATAAAAAGAAGGAAATGCCCCACCCCTACCCCAAAGGCCACTAAGTGCTGGCAAGAGACAGAGAGATCACATTAATTCAATTAGCTTGCATTAATTATATAACATAAACCACCCTTCCTGCACTTCAGCAGGAGGTATTGACCTTTACCTAAATAAGATATACTGATGGCTCATGCACTGAAAATAATAATCCTTCTAAATTATGTTACTGTTACAGCACTAGAAGCTGCAGAGCACAAAAAGGGAAGAGCTATTGCTGCTGTGCAGCTGGGGAACTGAGTCGCGGTGAAGTCGTGGGCAAGACGGTAAGACTGGTTAACCATAGTTCAGGAGTAACTTATGCGTTCTTTGCATGAGCCTTGTATCTTGCTGAGAAAATGATTACTGATGTGCTGGGCTATGAAAAATTAAAAAGGCTGACATTCTTCTCTGCGGTTTGGTGCTCCTCTTCAAGCCTCCTTTATAATAGACCCAACACTAGCTGCCTTACTCCCTGAACAGTAATTTGGCTGGCATGTAACCAGAATCACAGTCACAATCACTCTCTAAAATAAACAACTTCTAAGTATCTTGCATTCCCCTGATCCCCTATCCACAGGGGATAAACGTCCAATTACTGCAGTAAGAGTCAGATGTATTTCAACTGAATCCCGAGCAGAAGTTCATAGTTATGACTCCACATTTACCGATGAAAACTAGATCCTTTGAAACAGTAAAAATCAAATCTATGAAAGACTCGTTATCAAGCGCACAGTGAGTATTTTAAGCTCCAGATGGGCAAGGCATTGTTTTTTTCCACTACTTTTACAGAGACTGACTCTGCAACTGAAAAAGCCAGGTATTCTAATTTACCAGCTTACCTGGGTGAGTTTCATCTGGCAGTGTTTGTACTAGTTAAGAAAAAAATAATAAAAAAGGAAGAGAAAGAGATTTATCCACATTTCACGAGGATCCGAGCAGTAAACTGAATCATACATCATCATATAAGCTACTGAAAGCAAACTAAAAGATCTGAAGGATTTTGAGAACCAGATGCAAGAAATTCAGAGGGGTTTTACTGCCATGGGAAGCTGTTGATGAGGTATCAGATCTAATGCAGGGTTTCAAATAAGTAACTAGTTTTATGTTATACTTTGTTTGCTATAGACAAGCCATTATAATAAAACAGCCCTGAACTTGCTGGGAAAGTCCATGGTTCTCTGGTGCTATAAGCAATAGACGAGTCTAACTTACTTAAATAAAAGGTGGAGTTTTTCAAAAAACAACAATTACAAACAGAAAAGACTGAGGCACAACGGTATCCCTGCTTTCTTCATTTCTAAACACAATCACTATTTTTCTTTTCAAAGCACTTGCAAACAGTTTGCACCATACTGCTGTTCCGCCAATGCTGATGACCGAATGATTCAAACAGCAAAGTAATCTGTTTACTTTTTTACCCTGCCTTATGTGTAAAGCCCCGCTCCTAAACTCGCTTTGTTCCACAGCAGACCTAACCACATACCCAGAAAACTGACACTATCATACAGAGGGTTTCATAAAAATAAATCATTATAGCTTTGAGAGCCATAAACAAGTCTAGATTATTAGCAGAGACTAAAAGCATTGCGCTGATGTAATCAGAAAAAAGCACGCTTTTTGCTTTTCAGCTTTTCTTAGCCACGTCGTCTTACCTTCTTTAGAACCAGATTTATTTTGACTTTGCTAATGCTTCTGCTCTATCAGTCCTGCGCCACTAACAGTCTTTAAAAATGGAGCCCACCAGAAGCAGCAGGGTGATACCAGCTATCTCGCTGTCAGCACGTGACAATGCACGCATATTAGCCAGCAATTGATGAATCCATCAGATGTTAGTTCTAACTGAATTGCTTTTTGCTGCTTCGTTTCTGGTCGGGTTTTGATTGATTTTAATCTAATCCTGGTCGAAATAGCTGTTATTTTCTCAAGCCTGTCAGTCTTCTGCCTGACAGCTGAGACTCCTTGTCACAGGATACTGAAAGACATCACCTCACGTCAATACTACGAAGAAAACCAGGTATCTCGGAACAGAAACACATGCACCGCAACCTCCCGACGGCATGTGCAGGAGCAGACAGGAAAAGATTACTTTTCAAAGAATCACTCACCATTTTCAGACTTCTGCAGGGAGTACTTGTAGTTGGCATTTACAGAACTACCAGATCCCATGGTCTCCAACCAATGCTCCTAGAACGTTGCAGACTGGCCCAGTATCACCAACACCACACAAGAGATGCAGGAAAGACCATTCAGTCAGAATCAAAACAGTTGCAACATGTCCCACAGTGCCGAGAATCTATAATTAAATATATTAACACTTATTAAGATCGACGAGCAGATGGCTTGTCTTGTGCCCAAGTACATCTTCCGGTACCAGGTTTTTCCAGCCACTTTGCTGTCTTTTAGACAATCTGAGATGAGGATTTCTGTCTTCCTGTTTCAAATTTCAAGTCAGCTATATGAATAGGAATCATTTCAGCACCTTTCCTACTTGTATAAAAATAGCAAGGATTGCCTATATAGCTACTGTAATTGTACGGTAGATGTGTATAACTCAGGCATTCGTGTACTCTCACCATGCCTCACATGGCTAATTTTGGGCTCCTAAACTCTTAGCAACATGCAGTCTTTGACCCGAACATTCATTTCAGATGCTACAATACAATACTCTTGATTGAGGTCTGAGAGCAGACTACATCTCCGAATCCTCATGCTACCTCCTCCCTTCCTGATGCACAGCCAAAGCACCTGGATGAAGGTGCTAAACTACTACACACGACTGCGGGTGGGAGGCGTTCGTACACAGTATAGAAAAAAACAGTTTTTCAATACTGATCAGGAACCATAAAAGTTATTAAGGTAATTCATTAATAATCAGTATATGCAGACAAATATTCATGTGTATAGCCATCTGCGAAGGATAACTCACGATGAGGGATGAACACACAGATGGTATTTAAATCTATTTGCAGTACCACAGCTAGGGGGGAGCTAAGTCTGAAATAACAATTAGCTATCATAAGAAAATAATCAGCTTTGTTAAACACTGCTTTCCTTCACCTCGTGGATCTGCTTGAGCATGGCAGCATATTATACCATTAATTGCTCAGATCCCGGCCAGTATAAAAGGACAGGACAGCCAGACTTTTGTAACCTCGCTGCTGTGGGAAGCTCTGGTCAGAGCAAACGGATCCTATTTCAAGATTAGGTCAAATTCTGAAATCTCTCAGTTTGAAGACAACCAGAATGTCATTCAGTGAAACACGTTTCCTCTGGAAAAAAACCCAAAACAATCAGGTAATACTGCCAAAGCGGTCCTAGGCTGTATCGCCTATGAATTATACAGGTTTGTTTTCTTACCGGGAACTGGGGGAGGAGAAAGCTGAGAAAGGGAGGAAAGGAAATAAACACAGGTAAAAATGTTAAGCGTGGTGCTAGCAGGAGCCCACAACTCAGATGATTTTGAAGGGTCAGGACAGTGTGACTACAGAGGCGCTTCTTCCCGGCAGAGGAGAAAGTCCTTCTTTTCTCACTTCCCACAATCCTTTTGCCTCCTTCAATCTCTTTCCACCTAACCCACGTCTTTCCTCTCAAAATAGCTACAGATCTGCACAAACGCTAATTGAAGGAGCACGTCCGGTGTTGTATAAGGTGCGTGTGTGGAGTGTTTGCTCAGGAAGATGAGCCGTCCTAAGCAACATTTCAGCTTGGAAAGTTTCTAAGGCAGATGAAATGCTGAAATTCTCTACCTTGTCCAGGATGCCAAAGTGCACAATGACATCTTCACATTAACCGGGTGATGCAACAGGAGGATACGTAGCAATGCTCTCAACAAAATACCAATCGCTTTAGTTTTAACAGCACTATTTCATACCAGCGTCAAAAATGGCCTGAAATCACTGCTGAATTATGCCCAATCATATCTGGTGCTTTATGGCCTTTGTGCTTAAATAATGCGGGTACTCTGACAACTTTTCAGATTATTAACTCTTCAAACAGAAAACTGCACACAAAAATCAGAATACCTAGCATTTAAGGCTCTTACTTGTAACTTTTGTAGAAGGCAAATCCCATTTCAGGAAAAACAAATTTTCAAGCTCAGAATTTCTCAGTGTAGAACTCCCGTCTGGCTATCCAAAGAAAAAATTTCTTTTCAAAGACACAGATCTGAAGATTTCAGCAAGTATTAGCTATCCAGAGAAGGAATGAGACCAATGATTTGCTCTGTGTCGGGAGCTTGCTTTAGAAACAGTCATCCCCAAGCCCCTCTGCTTACTGCATTCTGGAATAAGCTGGCAGGGCACTCTGAAACAGCAGGACTCAGGTTCCTTTCAGGTGAAATGACACCAGAAGACACACTCCAGGTACTAACGGGAGGTCGGTCCACAGGACCGGATTCAAGCCAATCCCAAGGAAAAAAACCCTGAAACATGGTTAGCGTAGACAACTGCTCCTCCACACCGGAGGTCAACACAGCCTGCGTGCCTACGTGTGTGTCTTCAGCACTGCTTAGGAACTTGACGGTACCAGCCTCAAAGGAAAACGGGTGCTTCAGCTTTTCGGAAAAGGTGACTGCCTTTAAAGATACCTTTAAAAATGCAAACATGAGGAAAAAATCCATCCATCCAAATTCCTTTTCCAGGAGCTAAAACACTTCCAGATCACTTTTTAAAAATGGAGAACAAATATGAAGCAAGTACAGAGTTAGGTACTTTGCTTGCTTAGGATGCATTCAGGGATACTGCCTATCTCTTTTGATAAAACGTGACCTTGGATTTGAGAGCACTTTTGCAGACACAGAATAAAACTTTTCCTCATTTCCCTCCTTCCCTGCAAAACAAACAAGCATTTGTTATACGGACAGCCCTACTTTAAACCTAAATTTTGGCCATCCGTACCGAGGGATGGTCTAGTATTGGCGAGCCTGAGGAGCACCTGCAAAGAGCAAGCACATGCGACAGCACCTACCTATTTATCTTATCGTGATGGTTTTGTCAACAGGTCTCTCCCAAACAATTCCTGGAGCTGCAAACTTTTTCACTTGGTTACTCTCAGATTTTTCTGAGGGCCACAGCCTGAGCAAAGGAGTGCACAGCAGTAAACCAGAAACTCCAGTGGAATCAAACCTGCTCTTCCTAAAAACCTGTACCAAGAAAAAGAGGAGGAACAGGGGGCCATAAAGACATAGCCTGGAAGACTTGATGAAGTTGAACAGTAGCATAATCTCAAATACAGGCTGTATTGAACAACCAGCTGAGGCAAAATGATGCAGCGACAGATAGCTTGCTCTTGGCCACCAGTCCCCTCTCCTGCAGAGACATTTACATTTTCTCTGGTGCAGCTAGAAGGCCTCTAAAGCAGGCTTTCCCCACGCCTTCTGAGAAGCTGCAACGCATTCCTATGAGGCTTTCCCCGGTACGTGCCACTGCGTAGAGCATCTGCTAGCAAATAGGCGTGCCAAGTAAAGCAAGGTGATAAAACCCACTGTATGCATTTACACCAGGACAGAACTACACCACCACCAAAAAAAAAGCATGGACTCGAGCCACACATGGACGCGGACAACTAACAGAACAGCAAAGTTCACCGCCTCGGTAGAAGGCCACAGACACGTAGAAAAGACTCATGTTCCCTGTTCACCAGAGTTAGCGTTCTAAAGGCAGGAGAAACGTTTAACAGCCACGCTCCACATACACTTCCTGAGCCAACAGATAATACGCTCATTTTTACAATGCTTAAAACACTAGCTGCTGATTCGCGTAATACTACCCTACAATACCACATAACAATCGTTAAAGGAGAACTTGCACAAATCCATTTGTATCAACCACCTCAAAACAAGAACAACAAAAGCCTAGGTTAATTTCCTGGCTTACCGTAAATACTATTTTAACTCCTTCAAAACCAAAGCAAGTGACAGCATTTTGAATCAAATCCTACACGCTCTGTCACATCACTGAGCTTTAAAGATCCGTGCAGAATTTGGTGCTCCACGCACGTGAATTGAAGACTTCCTGCAAGGAACGCAGACGCTAACGTGAAGCTAACTCCAAAACAGGGCTCCTAGGAAAGGATGACACACTTCATGTAGCACATGCACAACTGAATCCCCGCAAACTTAACAATTTTATAGACATTGGAACAGCTGAGGGAAGAGATGAGCAGAATCTGGAAGGCAATGAGAGGATACAGCAGACTTACTGGAAGTTTACTAGGAAAAAACCTGAAAGAGATATTGGAGGGAAACAGAAATTTTAAGTTTTGCTAGAAGAAAAAACAGTAATGGTTTGTTTAAGAGCTACAGATGAATTAAAAAAAAAAAAATTCAAATACTTCTCCCAAGAATAAAAACGCTAGCTGGCACTAGGGAAAGTGATGATCCTGCCTTGCTCTCCCAGAGTAAATACCTATGTGTATCCCACGTGTCCATCAAACTCGGCACGTCTTGTAGCCGGAAACGAGATGGCGAAGCTTGTTTTATTTTACGCATGCAACTGTACCTGCACAGTTGCTGCGGTGCCAAAAATGAGAATTTCAGATAGAAAACTCCCAAGTGCAGTTTTATACAGCTTGACATATATCAAGGATATTTCACCTCCAACTATGTGGAGGTGCCGAGTAACTACTTCTGAACACAAAACATCGTTACAGAAAAATAGAAAGAAAAAGGCAACTTACCTTGCCACCGATTTCTAACTTATGGATTATTCAGATAAACACAATAGTAGCTCTCCACTTATATTTTTGTTTCTATTCAGTGCCCAAAGTGCTCGATAATCTCTTCGAGATTCAGAACCTCCTCCTCAGAATCTCAATAAACAGGTAAGCTGCTCCCTCGGGCACGCGGCACAAAGTGCCATGTCTTTCGGCACCTGCAGTACAGAACGTGCGTGCTGTCCTGCAACAAGTGCAGACCCTTCGATTTATTTACTGCACAGTTGTTCTGAGCAGCCTTAAGAATCCTCTCCCATGTGATGCTTAAGAAAGGCTACAGATCTGAAATGGATTAGGATTACGGAAGAGGATTATGAATGAGAAATACAGTATGTTGGCCTCTCTCATCTTAAGAGTCACCTCTTACACACTTTCAAGTTGCCTTTTGCTAAATGCAAACTTCTGGAGGAAAAAGAATTAAAGGTTTCACCTGTTCCCTACACGAGGCTGAAAAATCTTTTGGGCTTTGTAGCAAGGGAATCTATACTGCGGAAATGAAAGGATGGAAGACGCCAGGGTAACGTATTTAACTTAGTTCCATTTAATTACTTAACAATTCTCAGTCATGAATCTGACCAGGCTTGAGAAAGCAGAAAAACTATTTTATTTCCCAGTCTCTAAAAAGCGGACACACCAAGCAGACAAAACCTCAAACAGAAGGACGATCCGCAAGCAATTCAAACAACTGCAAATGATCCTCCTTTTTTAAAAAGCAAACAAGATCCCACAATACACCCAAACCCTCCACAATCAATCAGCGCTAATTCTAATGTTTTCGGCATTGGTAAGATTATGTAATTTAAGGTATTAACAATGCTGTCTCTGTATTTCTAGCAAATTTCAATTCTTATGCAAAAGCAGCTCAACACATTTCGCAGGTTAAATCATCTAGTTTGTAAGATGTGTCACTTACCACTTGCTCAGCGTTTGTATTTTTAGCGTGTCATTAAACTAAGACCAGAAAGTTATATATCCTTCCAGTTAGCAAGAAAAAAAGTATTCAGGTTGGCATATAGGCTTTATATTGTTGGCAATCAGATGTCTGAACATTCATAAACAGATGAAATGCGAGGCTTTTTTAAGAAAATAATTTAAAAGAAAAAAAGCAAAATAAAATAAACTTCTTCAAATCGGGTTTCATTTCTTGTTTGAAACTCAGAAAACCCCACACTTCAATCACCTGCTCCGTGGCTGGGCCTGAGCAAGTTCTGAACCGCTGACAAGACATAAACAGGACAGGAACAGACAATCGTTTCCTGAATATTCACAAATACCAAATATTTATACACTCCAGACCTGTTTGTGCACATTCAAACAATTGCATTTCATTAAATTTATATACTACTGAGAATCTGGGCACACCACTGCCAAAGATAATCAGCCTAACAGCGCTGAGGTCAAGAAGAGTACGCAAAATTACACCTGTAAGGATCCTTTTGTCTTTACTTGTGGGTGGCTGTTACATAAAGAGAACCTGCTGGTATCAGGAGCCAGTGCCTGCCCTGTGAATTTAAGCAACATCATTCTGAAATCTCAAAGATACTGCGAGCCCTGTTATTTACAGCTTCCTCCCAGAACTCTTCTTTTTTTTTTTTTTTTTTCTTCAAATTTATCATTCTGGCATACCCAGCTAACGTCATTGTACAAACTGGGTCATGGCAAAGCTTGCACCGCATTTATCCAGGCAGAAGTAGAGGATGCAGGTAAGTAGGTTACGACACTTAGCCAGACTCAGCGCAAGGAGATAAAGGGCCCACATCTCCTGAAAGCTCTCTCGGGAACCGTTTGCATAACCGGTGCACAAATACTGCAGGCAACATTGTACACGGTGCTCTGACCTAAGGCTCTGATCATACTTTCTTCTCTCACCTCAAATTCTCACGGGCATTGGCAGGAATTTTGTCCTGTGAAGAACGGGACCTCTAAGCTTTATGGGAAGGTCTTGACTCTTCAAATCCTTGTGTATTTCTGGGGTGCTCCAAAGAAGTGCCTGAATTCAATATGCGATCACAGCACAACCTGACAAACACAAAAAAAACCCAAAACAACCCTCTGCACTATAGAAATTAGTTGTAAATGTTCTATTGGAGGCACCTTTCAAATATATAAAAGGAAAACCATCCTTTTTCTAACCTCGCTGCCATGCCATCAGAAGCCTCTCCCACCTTTTGGGGGGAAAAGCCTGTATTAGCACAGCTCCTGCTTTCTGATGAATAAAGCAGCAGAGGCTACAGGTATGCATGCAGTGTTCAAACCCTGGAGAAGCTTCCCGGAGAGGCGGCCGATGCCCCAAGCCTGGCAGTGTTTAAGAGGCATTTGGACGGTGCCCTTAACATGGTGTAGCTTTTGGGCAGCCCTGAAGGGCTCAGGCAGTTGGATTAGTGAAGTGTTGTCCTTCCAACTGAAATGTTCTCTTCTAATACTCTGAGTCACCTTTCATAAGTCTACTAAAAACAGCCGAAGAGCCTGTGCAGCAGAGAACCACCACTGAAAGGGAGAGACTGCCTGCAGTGGAATTCACGCTATGCAAAGTCACATTCCTTTGCACTGACCCAATAATTTTTGTGCTGAGGAAAGTCCCACAGAGCACGTCAGGACAGGATGGCCACACTGATGCGATTCAACAAAGACTTAAACTGTACCCCGACCTGTGGCGACTCCATTCTGCAATTATAATAGGGGTCTGCAAAGCTCTGTTTCATCTGCCCGCTCCCCCAGTCCTGTTCTCCCTGGGCATAGCATCTGACTCTTAAGAATAACACCACACGTCTTCATAAATCAAGCGAGCAGGTGCATATTTTTATTTAATTATATTCAGACCTACAGGCCACACAAAATATATTAAAATTTTTTTTTCTTAGTCAGCACATAAGTACATTCCAGTTGCCCAACTCTCTCCAAAACCAGTAAAAGCCCTTTTTAGCCATCAACATCTGCTATAATATCGATGCACTTACAATAAAATTGATCGTACTTCCATTACAGCTAATTAATATTATCATCTGCAAGGCTTCAAAGAATTAATCAGTCATTATTTCCTGAATTCTTCACATAATTAATAAGCCAAAACAACTCGACTGCTTGTAACAGTGATTTTAAAAGCATATGCCAGTCTTGGAAAGCTTCAGCTTTTCACTCATTTTGTCTGTTGAAATAAAAAAATAAATAGATAAATAAGAGAGCACAGGTTTGTATAGCACTAAGAAACAAACTCACTCTTCAGAATCTCTAAAAAAAAGGAAATTACTCTTGCTAAAATCAAGTGTCCAATATAACCACTACAAACATAACACTAATAGGAGGTTAAAAACCTATTCAAACCGGAATGCAGCCTCTGGTGCTCCTGGCAAGACCGCGCAACCAGAGTTTCTTGGAATAGAAATAAACATAATTTAACATTTTTCTCTGAACACCTTAAAGCTACCACGGGAGGCACCTTGTGAGTTCAAGCACTTTGACTTTTTCTGCTAGTTCACAAGACAAAACTCTCAGAGGATTCTCGTGTTCAGTCGCCTGCGAACAGCTGTCACAAATGAAGCTCGAACTTGGTTGGTGCCCAGTGCACCGACCCCTCCCGCTGGGAATCAGTTCGCTCTGGCGGGGCTTCCTCTCATAGTCAACCACCCGCAGACCTGTGAAACGTATCGCGGTAGTGGGACCGGTAAAAATAATAGCTGAAACGATCACAGAGGGAACCTCTACCTTTAAGGCTCAACAACACACTCCCCCTCCTCTCTGATAAAGCACTTTTCCTAAGATAACCTCCAAGGGTTTTGCCTAGAAAGTCAATACTTAACTCTCTCTCTAAAACAACACGGGAAGGTATTTACCCAAGGTCGATAAGCAAACCAAGGGGAGGATCAGGAATTCAGACTAGGTCACCCGGGTGCCACTGCAGTGCTTTGTCCCTCAGTGACTCTTCAGCCAAAACTCTTACTCTAGTCCAAGTAGCTAGGAGTACCAGCATGCTACTTACACCTCTTCACTTCACAGTTCTGATCCATGTCTGGTACTTATCTGGAAGCGCAGCGCTCATTACTGTCGTATACACGGTGTTACTGGCAGGGAAAGAGGAAAAGAGTGAGTGACATTCCACAAGCAAGAAGATTAATTTCCAAAACTAGCAAAGCAGCAGAACAAATTTAAGCGGATACAAACCTTCCGCTTTGGGGTACAGAAGGGTTAGAAAAAGTGGGAAAGAGACTGATAAAAATAAAGGCTGCTGGCATCGATTTTTACTATTTTTCCCCCACTTAGTCCAGCAAAGGAACTGTACTTCAACATCCATTTCATCACTGTATTAAAAAATCAGTACTGTTAATCTTAGCGGTCACACCGATACAATCTTCTTTCCAAATTTCCTCACATTTGTAAGATAGAGGAGAAGTTCTGATCCAGAGAACACGCTGACCTCCATATAAAAGTAAAACAAAACAGGATAAGCTGCAAAGGTGCAGTTTGCAGAACAACGCAGAACAATAATGGTATACTGAAATAAATCTCTCTCAAAAACCCCGAAAATGGTACCTAAAAGCTATGTCCCCATTTACTATTTTTTTCCTTTTTACACATCAAGCAGAGCTACATCCGAAACCCCAGAGAAAGCCATTTGCAGCCTTAACACAAATCCAAAGGTTTCAAAAGTGAAAGGCACAAATGACTGGGCAGAAAGTCCAGCTGCTCCTCTAAGCAGTCATTTGTTTCACTGCTATGCAGGAACTTCCCAGTTCGTTAACCAGACCGAGCCTAACAAAGTGTAGTTTCTTGGCTAGAGCGGCCGACAAAAGAGGAAGAGCGCCGTGGAAGTGAAAGCACAGCGCCCCGTGCGCAAGCAGGAATCAAAGGTGGGAAACCGCAAGATATTCAGACGGATGCATAGGGAAATCCAAAGGAAGTTTGTGATTGACTTAAGTGGCTGAGGCATGGCGGGAGGCACTGATTAACAGCTCTGAATCTAATACTTACTTGTTTAAGACTGGCTTCACTGACAACACCTGTACAGAAAGTTTGAAGAGTTGACATTTTGATAAATGAAGAAGGAATTAAAAGGCTACTTAGAAACAGTAGGATGGAACTTATGCAAAGGAATAACGCAAAGTCCAGGATTTCCAAAGTCCTGTTTTATTTTTGTTTGGTGGGGTTTTCTTTAAACATCAGACCATTTTACAAAAATATTTTTTAGAAGTGCTCTGAAATACGCAGGATTTAAGTTCTCCAAACTAACCGGTAAATATCACTCATGTCTAACACTTTATCCGCCCGCTGTAATATTTATCATTGTGCTTGAAATAAGGAACAGCACAAAGATGATGGTGATGGGATTCACCTCTTGCACTTTCCACTTGAACTGCAGACTATTACGAAACACCTACGCGAGGGAATTCAGAAACATTTTAACAAATTTATCAGTCTTAAACGCTGCAGACGTGGTTGTGCAGTACGCGTTTTCCACCACGCTTTCCTTGCTCAGCTTTTAAATCCCTGACAAAAGCGCAACCGCACTTTTTCTTTGAAAAAGTCAAAGTCACAATGCAGAAGTTAAAATAAATACCTTAAAGAGCGTATCAAAATTGATGTTCTGCTGTCCGGTAGCATTGAGAGCTTTGATGGCTGGAGTTCTGCAGGAAAACAACACAGTATCGTTAAACACGCTTTAGTGTTCCAAAGGCCACAAAGCACCAACGTGAAAAATTTCTCACTAAATGCCTTTACATTGAAATGCTTGCTTTGGCCTAATATAATCCAGAGTTCTGTCCAGATTCTGACTGAATCTGGTCTCACATTGCTGAAGCTACTCTATTACTACAGCACTGACTACAGACCAACAGGCAATCTGCCACAGCTTTTTACATACTACACAGCCTAAAGATTGCACGATGTCTGCGAGCGCCTTCCTGGTGCCATCAAATACTTTTTCACTCTGAATCTAAATCCTTTAAACTTTTACTCATCTTTGCTTTATGAAGAAGTTTTGGTACATGCCTTATCCTCGCAATTTCTCATCTTTTATGCCACTCAATGCCAGAGACTACCCTCTGGCAAACGTGAATATTCCTCCTTACCGTACCTGTTCCCTTTTGAGTAGCATTACAGAAACTGAACAAGCTGCCTGCTCAACGAGCTAACACCTGCTCAGAGAAGAAAACACCCAAGTCTCTAGGCTTTTTCAAAATAAAAGTGTTATCTCACCCAGAGCTGCAAACTAAGTTTACCTTCGATCATCACAAGGAGGAGGAGTAGTCCAATGGTCGTAATTTGTCTCCACACGAAACCACCTATAACACAACACACAAACATAAAAGCAAACAAAGGCAAATCAGCAGGTAACTAATAAAAGCCGAGAATCAGTATCTCTGCATCGCCTAAAGGAACAAAACTCCCTCAAAAGCCTCTTTCCCATGTCTCTCGCCAGCCCAAAGCATCCTATGTTGAAACACATGGCGGTCTTTACCATAAACTACTGAACGCAAATTAAAAAGGAGCGACCTCTGAACGTCAGCGACAAAACTGCTACTGACTACAATAAAAGCAAGATCAGACCTTTAAAGAGATGATCAGAGACAAGATTACGGGTGTGCGTACGGTGCAGCCCGCAGCATTCAGCCTGGAGTACGGGAAGCCAACAGGCCACGTAGCTGTTGCCAAGCCAGTATTTACTGGCTGACTGTAGGCAGTAAGTGCCGTTTTTCACCGCAGGGCAACTATTTAGGATCTCCTTCCTATATTAAGCCGCTGATTTCACAAAATTGACAGGAAGTTATTTTTGAGCCTTCAACCCTTCTACCACATTGGATCAAAACTAATTTGGACGTGCTGAATTGACTGGTGCAATACTTGGCAGACAGACAAGGAAAAGCCCTCGAAAGCCTTGTCTCTTTTGGAATCTGGCTAAAAAATAAACGCATACAGATGCTTTTTCCACCCTTGATGCTCTGGACTGCCCTAACCTGACAAGGTGGTGTGATTCCTTCTCCACGAGAAGGGACTGGGCTTCCTTTCGCAGGCTTTCAAGCTTTCCCTGTCCAGCTGTAAGCACTAGCAAGACATGAGCCCGAGTCGCTCAAGAAAGTTGTGTCACTAACCCCGCCTATCACTCCGGAGAGAATAGGAAAAAAACAAAATAAACCTTTTTTTTTCCTACTTACGCTCCACTTAAAGGATCGAGAGGCCAGAGATCTGCTGGCCCTCTTCTATTCCTCGTTATGACCATGCCTTCTTTGGGCGATACACCTCCTACAATATAGTAAACTTCAGCAATGATGGGAATGCCCGCTAGTCTGAGAACAGCTGACTGAAAGTCCTCTGCTCTGCTCAGGGTCTAATGCAAAAAGGAGATCACAGTGAAATAAGATCACAGAGCACAGTCAAGCACAAAAACGAGCACTGGAACATCTTAAAAAGAAGAAAAGGTTCAGCTTCTATGAAAATGGCAATTGACTATAAAGGGCTACTTGAAAATATTTCTCTGAAAATAGTTTTCCAAACTGACTCGCGTATCAACATGAAATGCACGTGACTAGTAAATGAACTCATTAATCCCAGCTTTGCAAATATTCAAAGAAAACAGTAAATGTGCATACACGTATACACACACATATACGTACACATATGTATACGGTCAAAAGTGAAAAAAGCCGAAACATCTGCCATTCAAAAGACAGAGGCACGTCCATACTCTGCAAATTCCATCCTCAACAAAGTCTTTCAATGTGAACAACGGGATAGAGGAAAGCGGATGAAAGGGGCGAAAAAAACCCCACTCCACGTCTTTGTCTCACCAGTGGTTTAAGAGGACTTAGGTAACAGTGGTGAATAAGGCAGAGGCCTTGCTTTAAGTGAGGTGAGACTAATTCATGACTCTGAGAAGCAGCAGACCTGTTTTATCTTAGTAGCGGCCTAACACAATATTCATAAAATGTCCCATACAAAATACCGGTCTAACTCCTGCCGCTCCCCAGGGAGCTCTGCAATTTTAACACGGTAACACATCAAATGTAACGTCAAATAACCACTGGCTCAGGTACTAAGCAGCTAAGAGTGCAGGTGCCTCAATTTGTTCAATTACAAATCACAGCTACCTGAAATACTCCCTAGGAAGGGAGTCTTTGCACAGCTTCTCAAAGACTTGTGGCATCAAGTGGAGACTGTCCCCCTGAAGGACTGGAATTGCCTCTCATCACATCGCTGACGATTTGGGGACAATACCTATTCCCTCTTATGAAATGCATTTACTTAGCAATTTTCTGTGAAACTAAGAGTTGGAACATCAAATTTACCAAGACTTTATAAATACTAATGACATCGCTGTGAAATATGAGAAAATAACTCGGCACACTTACGTCTCGGACAAGCCAGCTGACGGGGTAATTCCGATTCAGAAAAGCAGCTATTGCATTTTCCCACCACCTACCACCCTCTGGAAAAAAAAAAAAAAAGAAAATTGCTACACACGTGTGTTACGTACACTCTGTGAAATCTATCCTCCTGCCTTCCTTTATTTTCTGTGTCTCGTCTCTAGCCCTGCCACCTTTCCCTCCACTGCATTACAAAAGAGCGGTGCAATAAATTGTTTAATTCTCTAATTATACTGCTATCATAAAACCATCAAATTTAGGCAGCATATACCGAAGTGACAGAGCACGCACCACCTGAAAGCAGTCGGAGCCTCTGTACCACCTTGAGCATCTAGAACGCTGAATGCTGATAGCGCTCCTGTTCTTCTGTATCTCTTTACTGATGTATCTATATATAAAATACGCAGCATGTGCTGCACAACCAGGCTATCGTGCCCTGGCGAGCCCTCATTTTACAAAATTTGTCTTTCCAATGCTCAATTTTCTATATCATTACATTTGGATATTGAACTACCACAGAAAGCTAAATCCTCAGTGAAACAGGGCAGCTACGTATCAGCATAAAATGGCAACGTTTCAGGAGAGGGGCTAACAAAGAGCGTAACTTCCAGGTGAAACTACAGGTGAAATATAAATAGACAACATAATCCCAACTGAAGTTCAACCAGGGCAGCTGGATTAACACCCTGCCTTGCAGAAAGCATCTCAGACCTGTAGTGACAGGAGTAATCGTTATCTTAGCTTTTTGGTGTCTTCTGAAAGGTACAATATTCCTGTGACCAGTACCATAAAAGGGTGCCATAAAAAGGTAGGGGGCCCGAGGTACAGCGGAAAATAAAGACAGCATTCAGCACTGTACAGAAAATACAGAGTCTCTCACAACTTGCCAGTGCTAGCTATTTCAATCAAAAACTATCACGTTCCTTTCAGTATTGATAACTTGGGAGCTGCTCCCTTTTTAAACAGATTTTATTCACAGCTGAATGATAAGCAAGGAGGAGTCAAAGATGACTGCAACATGGGCTAGCACCTTGTAACACACATTTCCAAAAGGACTGCAGGTCTCTTCATTTGATATAGTGGTCTGCATTCGCCAGCTGAAATATTAGCATGAATCACCTCATTATTCATCTTACCAAAATATTACAAAAACAGGAAGAATTGCACAGAAATCATGAAATGGCTAAAAAAAGAGGTAGCAACGGTGTTTCTATGTTACTGGAGAAAATGAGGAAACTAAGAAAAGCAGAAGGTCAAGTTTATAATTATTCATATGCCACAATTAGAAAAAGCCAGCAGAAACAAGATGCTTGTCACTTGATAGACTTTCACCCTAATTTAGAGTCATCCCCCTTTCCAGCTATAGTTCACATGCTCGTTTCCCTAAATTTTTAGTTCAGTTGTACAGTGACAAATAAAGCAGCACGCAGTCAGCAACAACTATTTACAGGAGCACAGCACGCGTGGAGTGAGTTACTACTGTCTGTAGGTAACAAGCGACTGAAGTCAAGGTACACAGGTGGATGGCAGCACATCACCTGCCGACTGACAAGAGGGGCCCATCACGCACCGAGGTGTGCGGTATTTGACGCCTCTATCGCAATCAGGGGAACAGAATGGGGTTGTGCACGGACGAAACCACCTCACCGTTCGCACGATCTTCTAAATCAAGCCTTTTGCAAAGACAAACTTCAGACTTTATTTCCAAGCTGATGTTGTTATGAACTAAAAGCGGTTTGCATCTCTCAGCATCAGCCCAGGACACTCCAGTTTTGAAAGGACTAAGTAATTACACTGGCATCAGAAGCAGGCTCTTAAAAATATATGCGTGTAAACTATAGAAACAATCTAGTAAATGCAACAAGGCAGTATTAACAAAGGAAACCGGAATCACAAGGTGCACGTGCTCCACAGGAGAATCCCTACTCGGAGAGAGAATGAATACATATAGAATATACACAGTCAATAGTGTTTGCATAACATCTAAGAAAATTTCCCAAAACCAAAAGATTGTCTAATTAAAAGAAAAGAATACAAAGAAAAAACGCTTACCACATTCACAAGTGAAAAATCAACATTGGGTTTAGGTGTTGGTTTTAACTCAATTGTTTCCAGTTCTAACAAACAGCTAATGAAGAACAGCAAAAAGCGTCTGCTTTTAAAAAAGGAAAGAAAAAGAGGGAGGAAGGGATGGAAGAGCCAAACCCAAGCTCTGAAATGGACATAACTATCAATATCTGTGAAACGGAAGCACAGATGGACAAGGCAGGGACCCTTCCTCTGCCTTCCTGACTGTTCCAGTCCCTTCCACCATCAAGTTTTAGTTCTCAGTAGTGACATTTCTCAACTTTCCTCTACTGCGGGATCTTTCCTCAGGTGCTTTTCCAGGACCTCCACGCATTCTCTCAAGGCCTGCTGCCTTTCCCCAAGATCTCTCAGTCTTACGCTGCTTTTCCCATCCGCTCTTTCAAGCTGCCATATGGTGACATAGAAATATGGAATGCAGAGGAAGGACAGAGAAGTAGGAAAGCAGCCATTTATTTGCTATACACAACCGCATCTCTTTCCCTCAACCCCTACTCTGTTGTCTCCAATTGTGCCTCTTGAACAGACCACGTTAATTTGTGTTTTACGGCTTTCCCTAAGGTCCTCTGTCTCTGACACTCTTCAAGCTCAGATGACACTGTGCTGACACACAAATACCTCTCTCCTATGCAGCAGCCAAGAAGTGGCAGTAGGCGTGCTTTCACTCCCGGAGGGCAAAAGAAGTCGTTCAATTTCAGCTCCTTCCTGGCAACCTTAATTGTATTTTTCCCTCTAGGAGAATATAAGAGAAGGGCCAGAGCAGGCAACAATCAACTAAAACAGCGTACATAGCGCCAAGCGCGGAAGGCGGATTTATATTACCTCGTTCATCACCGGAGATTGTGAACTTGTGCGGACTTTGTCCAGTCCATAAGCCTACGTAACCAAGAAACGTGGTGCCTTGATACGCTATCTGAAACCAGGAAACACGCAGTATTTTAGCATTCTGGAACAGAGCGCTACTTAAAATACAGGCAACATTCTCAAGCAGCACCCTGTACTTTTTTCTGTGACTTTCATACATAAGTTGCTATACACCACTTTGCCTTAAGTTACAGTAAAACTTGCAAAATAAATCATAACAAAAAACCTCTGAGGACCAATATTCACTCCATTTCATGGGTTAACCATCACCAACTGCTACAAAAAAAAAAAAAAAAACCAAGAAGTTCTCCACATGCAAAACGGAGTAATGAATGTTAAGAAAATCCCATTAACGAGGACTGCACTAGCAACTAGTTGGTTTTTGGAAACTTTCATCTAACACACACACCCCCCGGTCACAAAATTTAACAAGGGCTTAGAAAAAAAAAAAAGCCTTAAAATCAGTTCCTGCCAAAATGGATCTCTCTTGTATATTCTGTAGTATTTCTTTTCTTTTTTAATATCTCAACATCTCCTTCTTTCATCATCTCCTTCCAAATAACGATCTTGAGATACTAGATTATGCTGTTCTATTGTTCCAGTTCCTCACCACAAACTGCATGTCCAGAAGCCAAAGTAAACCATCGTTCATCCCGCATTCGTGGAGAGAGTGACTGTGGCGCTCTATAATCCAGTAAAACTTGGGATGGAAACCAGATTCCTACATTAAATCCCACCACCTACGGCAGCTGTATGACCGGACCCCGTTCCTTCCCGGAATACCACCCAGCCACGTCAACCCCAGATCATACCTGCCCGCTTTTTATAAACCGCACGTCAATTGTAATCTTGCTTAATATATCGACAAAACCGTAATCCAGGTTCCGACCGTGGTAAATGTTTCCTTTGTCATCCTGAGCGACAATACTAGTACAGAACCTTCAAAAATAAAAAGGACAAAGAATGATTTCACTGTTACAGTCTATTGAACTAGCTCAACGTTTCCAAAGGAGTAACTCAGTTTATTTTCTGCAAAGCATTTTACTAACGTAAGCATACAAATAGGAGTTTGCATTGTATCATTAACATTTATGCTTCCCAACCTGAGAGAACGGTCTATCCTATGCTTTCTGATACAATTTCTTACAGGTTTAAACTTCAAATTGGGACCAAAAAAAATAAAATGGTTTGACCGAAGCTCTGCCTAGCTATACAGCACTACAATGTCCTATATGACTTACGCTCGATATCCATAAGGGAAAGTCCTTTCCCGCAGAGTCTAACATGGGAAACTGAACGATACTTATCGGCTCCCACCTGGCTCAAAACTAAAAAGCCGCACCACTGTCCGCATCAGGACAGATATCACAGACCAGGTAGGAAGCAGCATCTCCACTTGGGACAAAATTAATTACTACATTCTACTACTTGTCTAAATCGAGATGAAAAGCTGACATCTAAAAACATCCACAAAGTATCAGTCTGAAACTTCCTGGATTTCATTTTGACAGTTATAAACGCGGTCCGAACTGAAACAAGATAATCTATATTTTTAATCATAACTAGATAAAAAGTTCAAACAAAGTCCCATCAAGCGTAAAACATTAGTTGTCATTAAAGTGTCAGTTGTTTCACTAAGTCTAACTTCTTCTCTAGAACAGGAAGTGTGCTGAAACTGTTTTTTTAATAAGTTTCAGTTTCATCGAAACAGGCTTTTTTATAAAGTATATTGAATTAGCAGGGAATTAAAAATTTATTTTCTCTGGAGTTATGAGTCTGCCATTCCAGTGATGCATAGCACTGTTTCCAAATTCTAAAGGTAAAAAATTTTGCAGACAAGTAGCTTGTTCCCAGTTGATGTTTTTTCTTTAGTATCATAACAGCTAAGAAAATTAAAATTTCACAGGCCTTACCAGGACTAAGAACGATAAGCGTCCTCTGTGAAATACTAAGAAAGGTAGTGTTTAAATTACTGTCTTATCTGATATTAATCCTTATTAAAAAAAATAAATCGCTTTAACAGAATACCACGCATAATGAAAATTAATAATCAAAATGCGTACAAGTGGCTGTAAGCACCTATTTTTTATTAAAACCTACACAGAGAAGATTTTTAGGTCCTTCACAGACAACACCAAGTGTTTATTATTCTCCTGCACATGCTTCTAGGGAAAAAACAAACAAACAAACAAACAATGAAACTGAGGGATTTCTCCACTGAGGTTTTGTTTGCTGTCATAAAGATCCTACATCCACTTCCCATTGTGCAAATCAAAAAATTACATTATCCAGCCATTGTGAATGTTCATCCAGAAAATGGTTTGGAAGCAAATTTATCTCAGATGAATGGTTAAAATAATTAAGATGGCAACTAATTCTTCTACTTTCCTTTTTGGTGAAATACGACAATTTAAACAACAAGAGTACCTTACGTGATCTTCAAAGATAAATGAACGTAAATACTTTGAATAGACGGCCCTTCCTCGTTAGCAGAAATATTTTTCATGCTTGTATACATTTATACAGATATGTACACACAAAAATGTTACAACTACGCGTTATCTTTATTGACAAATAAAAATACTGCCCTGCATTTCTCGTTCAATTCAGGAGACAACCTAAGGAGAATGAAACCTTCCAGATGAACTTACGGAACAGCACGAGAACGAACCGTGCAAATCAGTCGCCGCATGTCTTCACCTGCCTTTTACGGGCGTTGTCCCATGCTGAACTAAAGTGAAACTCTACATCCGTTTCTACCAGATTCTGTAAGTACCAGACACTTACGCGGTAGATTCGTAGGCAAAGTTAAGCAGAACTCCATCTCCAAGACTTATTCCCAGTGCTTTGCAAAGTCCCAGGATTTCCCCCACAAAGGGTTGCGGCATAAGGAACTCCAATTCCGCTGCTATCGGCCGAATAACTTCGTGGACCCATTTGGGTACGCTTTCACTGCAAATATAATCAAGGCATTAGCTGAGAAAGAGACAAAGACATTTGCACTTATGCCTGGCAGTCAGATACTCAAGGATCCTGCCGCTGCTCTGATCAGCCCGTCCCCGTTGATGTCGACCAGGCATTAGCAGCCTCTCCCGCGCTGGATCGGACATCCCAGCATCCCGCGCCGAACCGCACTGGCTTCCGCACCTCCCCAAAGAAGCTCGCGCAACTTGAGCAAAACTTTGCACAGGCTTCCTACTTGTGAGATTTTTATTTTTTGTTTTTAACTCCTACCGAGGATCTCCCCAGTCCGTCCTCTGACAGGTTCCTAAGCGTAGGCATACTGGGGTAGTACTGGGTTAACGCTCTAAAAACCCCTGAACGTTTGAGTTCACGGAAGGCCAGCAGCCGTGCAGCATCACTTCGCCCTCTGCCTTCGGGCCCCGCAGCAGCGGGTCTAGCAGGGGACGACAAGAGCTCCACGGGGCTGGGGAGAAGGGAAAAGCGGGCCCTGGCCCGGTCCCGGCACGGCCGCGGGAGGAGCGGCGGGGACCGGGGCTGCCCCTCACGCCGCTCTGCCGAGGAGGAAGGGCTGTACAGCGGGAGCGGCCCCAGCCGTTTCACACGCAACCCCACCGCCGGGCTGCCCCGTCCCGCCGCCCCACACTCACTCGATGATCCGTGCGACGGCGGCGCGCAGGAAGGCGGGATCGAAGTGCCGCAGCACCGGCAGCCACCGCTCCTCGGCGGGGCTGTCCAGGCTCACGTTGCACAGCAGCGGGGCGGCCGCGGGGCGAGCCGGGGCCGCCGCTACGGCCGCGCACAACAGCCCCAGCAGCCCCCACAGCCGGCACCCCCGCGCCGCTGCCGGCCCCATGGCGCTGCCGAGCAGCCCGGTTCGGGGCGGGCACCGCGGCGTCCCCGCGGCGGCAGGGCCGGCCCAAGGAGAAGGGCCGCCGCGAGCGGGGACCGCCCTCCTCCGCGCGCACGCCCCGAGGCGTAACGGCCGTCCGCGCGGCGCCTAACGGTCGTCCGCCGCGTGCCGCGGGGGAAGGACGTCTCATCGCCTCAGAGAAAGCCAGCGGCAGCGCCCCGTGCGCACCGCCCTCCCGCCATCGGGAACGGGCCCCCGCTCCCACCGCCACAGCCGCGCAGCACGGCCCCGCCCGCCCGGCCCACGCCCGGCTGTCAGCCCCCAGGTAGGAGATGCCGGACAGAGCGATACAAATACAACGGAAAAGGAAGGGAGGAAAGCTGGGGGTAATACCTATGTTCCACGCCTCCTCTGTTGTGGATAATCGTACAGAAAAAGCTATCACATACTCCCCTTTTTGTCAAGCCACACACTTGACCTTCTGAGGCAGAGCACTAAAGCTTAAAGCTCTAAAAGCTTATTTTGCTTCAGGAAGCAACACGTGACCACAAAACAAATACACAAACCAAACCAAAAATATAAAACTAACTGAATAAAAGTGCCTGTTCAACATAAACAGAGCTAACCTAAGTGAATTCGCCTGTGGGATACAGACATGAAGCTGGTTTCATAAGAAGCAAGGAAAAAAATGCACTAAACACTTTTCCATTATACCATGCATGCGGCACCTGTTTGTCCCTGCCCAGGAAATCCATTTCAAACAGAATTTGACAAGGGTGATCTAACTAACCTCCCTTGAGTTTCCATTAAAACAGGTGGCTAGGCAAGGTATAGAGAACCCCTGAATCGTCCCAGCAGAGGTCAAGGCTGAAGGAGGAGTTCAACCTTTGAAATAAAGAATCCACAGACACATGTCCCTCCCATCTATACTTAAAAAAAATCACAGACAAGCAAGCCCCACCACAAGATGCACTGACAGAGGAAAATATGATTCTTATTTCTCCTCCATGTGGTCCTACCTTTCTATTTAAACGGCAACATGAAAACCATCTCCCATGTACTGATTTAACTGGTTTTCTTCTTTAACCACAATGAAACTTTTTCCCCCTAACTGTTCAGTTGAACTTAGATGTATTAGAAGAATTTGGTTTTATTATTATTAAATTGGTAAAAAACAGCCACTTAGAAAATGGCTTAGTCTGTAAAATCACATCCCTAAGACAGGCACAGACATTATATACACACTCTTTATAGACTAAGCCATAAAATTCTTTTTCCTTGCAATTGCTTCAAGTAAAATATTTTTACAAGAAGGTTGTATGTTTTAATACTTACACATACAAAACCAGCTCTAAGTAAATTATATTCAATAAAAGATAATTGCCTTCTTCCCTAGAACGCTTTCAAAAACACCCAAATCCTGCAAGGATTAAGGCCTCTTCCGTCTGTCCTATAGATGCAATATCCAACAGCTTGGAAGTATTCAATTTGTAACTCTGAACAGAACAGAGATAAATCCATCAGGCACTTCACTCCTCTTTTTCCTTTGGGGTGGTAGAGAGTGGAAACAAGCATTTCCAGGGCTATTTCTTCAAGGGTGATTAAGTAGTACTCTCCTTGACTGTTTCGTTATTTCAGCAGCCGTTTTCTCTTTTTCAGAAGTGCATCTCGAAGAGCCAGCTAAAGATGAAACAAGAGCAGAACATTCAGGTAAGGAGAATATTAAGTAAGGAAACAACACCACTGTCACATCAACAACCCTCTTCAATTTTTTTCAACTTCAGAAAACCACTAATTTCTTATCAGCTAGAACTGGGAGCAGTACCTGGCAAATGCTAACGACTGCAGTGGCAGAAACACTGTGCTTATTTAGCGAAACTCAATAGCACAGTTAAAGAAAGAGTTGGGCTTCAAAAATACATATTTCAGTACATCGGTAGCAGATCCTATATAAGGACAAAGATTAGAGTAACATAAACTGTTCTTCCACTGACTCATATTCAACTAGAAGGGATCCAAGTAAAAACTTCAGTCCAGCTAAAGGATAAGTAGGATTAAATGGCATTTTCTGTAACAGTATTACAAACCTTCTTTTCAAGGGGGGAGGAGGGATGCTGGAATTTTTACAAGTGCCTTATCACTCTAAAGAGACTTGGTTGTTTATTTCAGACATGTTTTAGTTGGTAAGGGGATTTAGCTCTGGACTAGGGAGTCCATTTTATTCTACCACCAAAGAGGGCAGCAGAACACAGTATCCTACAGCTACGGTACTTCAACTCACTTTGAACAAGTATTTCCAAATCGCGGTCAACAAAACTGATGCTGTGGCCTAACTTTAATGAAAAAAGTATGAAAAAATTCTTCTTGCACTCTTTTGCTGTTAAAATTTCAACTTGAATCATTAATTGGGAGTAAGGATTGAAACCATTCAGGATGGCTTTTTAGAAAAAAGGGAGCCAAGTAGAAAAATCATTGTAAACACGAGTTTCCTAAAAGTGCCTGGACCGTGCTTTTGCGACATTTTTTGTGTGTTTTGAGAGCTGGGTTAATGTCATGAGCCTTATTTGGGGCGAGGCAGAATGATAGCATATAAAAGGATGATAGAGGATATGATTTCAAGTTTTCCTGTTTAACAGGAAACACTTGACACACGTTCTCTCTATTCAGTCTGTAAACACTTTCAGTCCTGCTGCAACCAACTGCAGACAAACATATATTATCCTAATGATACGATCCTGGAAACAACACACAAAGGAGGGTTTGTAAAAGAGGCATCTGAATGCACTCTACCACAAGACAGAGCCTAGCAAGAAAACACAAAAATTAACACCACCCAAAAACAAGAGCCCTGCGTAACTGGATTATTCTAGAAGTTTTTCATGGAACATGTTCAAAGGAGCTCAATTTTATAACACCCCGTAAAACCCTAGACTGGCCATCTGCCAGGCTAGATAAAAGGATTTTAAGGCAGATTTTTGTTGGTAGCACAGACTTACGCTGCCAAGGTCAAACACAGCAGGGCAAGGCAATACAATACATACTGTATTACATATTACACCAATACCTACAGCAATTCTCTTGCAACAGCTGCCACAGTTCAGGCTTATCCCCAGCCGAGGTGCATCACAGGAGCAGGGGGGCTCCCTGTCCACGCTCCGTTCTGGCCAGCTCATCTAACCCCAGACACCCGGGGGAGCTACGTGGGTTCCCCTCCCAATGCTTTCAGAAGCGAAGTCCTCCCCTGAAGTTTCTGCCTTGCCTTTTAGATATCTATCCCTTCAGCTACCCTTGGCACAGCCTGTGGGAACGCACAGTAACTGGACTGCCCGATACCTGCGCGTAGCTCGTACGCCCTTTCACAAGGGCCAAGCTTGTAGCTGGGGAAGCAGGAGAGGGCGTGAGCATAACCACAGAGCACAGCATTTTGTGAAATTCCTGTGGCAGGCTACACTGAAGCAATTTATTTTTTCCGAAGATTTTTAAATAGGTAGCAAATAGCATTTATACCTGTGCTTTAAGTACATTTGGAACAAGCTATTAGATGACCTCCAGGCCAAGACAGATGAGGCTGTCATGTGACAGTAATAGGAGAAAGGTCAAAGAAAGAATATGGAAACTAAAGAAACACAGTAAAAGCATGTCCTGAACAACTCCTCCTCCGTGTCAGGGAAACATTTCTTGCATCACAGGATTATAGTCGGGGTTCTACTATGACCTGCTTTAATTTGTACAACGGAAAACAAACGATTTTATCATTGCCTTCCTAACCTGCATATGACTTTCCAACAGGGCTTGGTCCTCAGCACATATTAAAGAAAAGAATCAGACAAAAGCATTCTTCACCAACACAATCTCTGATAGGATCCTCTGGGTATGATTCAAAGGAAGCCACCCAGCCCACAGTCCTTTCCAGCAATTAAATAGCAACAACTTCAGGCACAGGATAGACAGCACTTGACCTGCATTTTAAGTTCACTATTCAGACTGCTCCATCTGTTCTCAACATCAAATATTACCTGTTTTTCCCTGAAAGAACGCTTATTTTTTGTCCGGACACTATGGCTGTATCTCATCATCATGAAGTTCTTGTGTTTTTTCTTCTCTTTGTTGGAAGAGCTGGCAAATGGGTTAATTCTTGTTTTCTTTTTCACAAATTCTTTCCTGTCTGTTTTTCCAGCCTAGAATAGAAAATGTAATGTACTAACAAGGGGTCATCTTCCCATTTTCCTTTCCCTACAAGTTACCGTCAGCTGCTAAGGCGACAGGTTTTGTGGCAGTAACGGATCCAGGTTCAGTACGACTTTCTGTGCATATTACATGCATTCGTCGATCCTGGCTGTATTTCTTAAGTCACAGTAACAAGTGGGTGTGTCTGTATTTTCATTATCACCTGTGATCAACAAGAGGCTGTTTATCTGCTACAGCCCAGATGCAACAGCAAAAAAAAAAATACACAAAACATTTCTCAAAACACAGATGGCAGCTGGGCACCCTGCCTTAGACCCACAACCCCACCACCACCTCCTCCTCCTGCAGGAGACAAAAACACAAACCCTAATCTACAAAGACAGGATATGAATTAGCCAAGATCCTCACCATTGCAGTTGCCAATCTGGTCTCCTTGTCCGATTTAGGCTTCTTATGCAGATGTTCAATATCTCTGAGTGATAGCAACTCTCCTCTGTACACACAAAAATCCAACAAAAGGCCATCACACACAAAGCTTCATCTAGCAAGAAAAATAAGTTGCCCTCCTGGCCCTTGGTCTCTCACCCATCTCTTAACGCCGTTGTCTTCCTATAGACTTTCCCACAAGCACTTGTTCTTTCTCTCAGGCTAATCCTCGCGCTTGGGAGAAACCTTCCAAAGGTCTCTCATTACTGGTTTTCAAGTCCTGCTTTAACCACAAAGTTTACGAACTCTGGAGATGTAACCATGCAACTACTGCTATAAAAAGCATGCCTATTGGTCTGAGCAAGCAAAACAGTCCCATAGTTCCCATTAGCGCCTCATGTCTCCTCGCCCAGGCACGGACAATTTTCCAGGCCAGGAGCCCTTTAGGCTGAGTGGCCGTTTGCCACCTGTCACGAGGGAATACAGACCAACAGCAGAGCTCTGTGCCCTTCCGCAATTAAAAGCTGTATCATCACCAGGTTTCAAGGAAGAGAAAGCACTCATCAATACTTCATATCCTACCTGCCCTCCTCCTCTTCATCATCTATTTCAATCATTTTCCTCTTGGCAGCTTTGCCAGGTGCAGAATTAACTTCTTTGGAGAGCTGGGCAAGGCGTATTTTGTGAAAGTCTTCTTGGGTTAGCAGCCTGCTTGTACTGACCGCTGCAGCTTTGGCTTTTCGTTCCTCTATGGGCATGTTTTTCACCTTCTCCGCCTTTTGGAAAAAAAAAAAAAATACAAAAGAACAATCATGCAGAGCTTTGCAAAATATTTCTGCGCCCTCATCCATGACCCTTGCCTCCCAAATACCAATGCAGGGACAATATTGTTGGGAAACGCTACAACCCATTGTTAGGATTCTTCATAGTCTTACATTCGACATGCATTACTTCCGCTCCTTCATATCTCAGAGTTAATAAAAGCACTTATGTAAATATCATAGCATTTAAGGAATTTAGCACAGAGACAGAATTCCCCCATCTCTCGCCCTCATGCTAAGAACACACATCCTTCAGCACAGGTGCTAAGTAGTACTTCAACCTCACTGATTCTGGTCAAGTTACTCTGCAGCCCTGTATAGTTACTGATGAGCGGCCACATGAAGGTACACAGCAACAGAATCTGGGCTGCTACTATAACAAGACTTATTTGTATTTGGGGTAGAAGACACTTAGAACTCACTACTTCCTGCTGCTCCTCATCTGAAGAGTGAGGCACATCGATCCATTCTCCGTCTTCATTATCTTCTTCCTCACTCAGACTAGCACTTTCCCATCCATCTGCTCAGGGCAAGAAGCATACAGCATTGTTAGTACAGATACAGTTTAACTGCTTGAGTTTGAAATAATTTCAGATTGGATCGCAAGTTCTCACCACCTTTGATTACCCATCAGCTAACTGCATTTATGCCCAGGGATGCGCTTACCAACCAGGCAAGCTGTAGGGCCTCCGCATCCCTGCCTTAGAACTACACAGACATTAAAGACATAAGATACCTCACACATCTGATTACTATTTGTTCATGATTTTTAGAAGACATCCACAGATGAACAGACCAGAGACTCCCATGCTTCCCCATTAGCAAGTTCAGCTACCAAATTCCACATGGCTCGCAACCGATTCAGAGCTGCGCAAAAATCCTCAGCTTGGATTTCTTAGCGCACCCACGTGACGTTCACATTCACTTAGGACACCAATTTTTATAGCAATAGATGCACATAGCAGCGCGAGATCTTTGAAAAAACACACGCACTCCTACAAAAGACTGCTTCAAACAGCTGGTGTATTTTGTCATTCCTGTGAGCTGCACTTGCCTTAATACATTTATTTATTACCAGCTTTCAACAAACCTGGAACAACGGCGATCAGAGCCTTTACTGGAAATGCATTTCTGTACATGTCATTCACTAAAAGCCAAGCCAACCATATATAATATATACATATGCATTGCTGCTCTTCATTGTTGTTCAAACTGATGTGCTAAAGTTATCAGCTTCCAAAACCCAAGCGAAGAAGGCTGTTATACTAATCGCTGCATTCACATGCTTAAGAAACATGATGTATCAGGGAGTTTATTCCTCCAGTACACCTCAGCTGCACTATCTCCAATGCCCTCAGGCTTGATTTACCCAACTCTTCTGGCTTGGTTTTCAAGTCCCTCCCCATCATTTGTTTTACATCCAAATAAAATCTTAGCGCCAATGATGCTCAAAATAGAAGCGGTAAAGACAAAAGGCCAACCTTCGTCTTGGGTTCCTCCCTTTCCCTTTTGACCCTCAACTTCCAGTACTTCCGCTCCTGGAATATAATCTTTGGCATCCAGTTCTCCGTATTCGTGAATCCTGGCTTCCAACGAGGCCTCAGTAGGCTTTCCCTATAAGTTAACAAAATACGTGTGAAGCAGGCTGCTATTTTCATGCCCACAAATACATGAAAAAAGCTGGGGAGAGGCGGGAGTGATTCCACCTCATTCTCAAGAGGCTACGAGACTAGTCCTCCTCATCATTTTTCAGCACGTGAGCCTATGCTTATGGTGAATGCAATGCAAATAACACAACACTCACTCTGAATTTCTTCTGCAGCATCTCTGGATTCAGAGAACGGAAAAGGTGTATCAGAGTTCTTGCAGACATCATCACATCTATCCAGAAATAAAGAGAGTGAAAAATAAGTATTGAAAAGCAGAATTCTGAGCAAACTGAAAGCCCACTCAGATAATCAGTATTTACAGCCTGCCCGTGCCTTTTCTGACGTTATAGCTCCCTCTGATTTCTCCAGGGCAGGATACAGCTCTTCCTTAGGGCTAAACCTCTATGAGCAAGCAGTTTTCCTTCTTCAGTTTTGCCAGCTAGCTCCCCTGCCATATCTACCCTTTTGACTCCTACATATATACACTCAAACTACAGAGCAATGCAACAGACATATTGAAAAGCCCACAGAAAAACAATTAAGACATCACGATTATAAAGGCTATAACAATGGTGGATCAGATGATACAGGAGAAAAAGAGATCTACAAGTCACAACCACGTAATACACTTACTTTTATTTTTATGAGTTTTGTACTGAACGAGGTCTTGGAGCAGATCTTCGGTCATGGCTAGCGGACATCTCGCAGTGATTTCTTTTATCGCATTGATTCTAAAAAATTGAAGTGAATTATTTTCTAAACACTGCAGGTGGGAGAGAGACTCCCACCGGCCCAGCAATAGACTGAATTATCTGGAACTTGAAGAACCTTATACAGCATTTATACGACATTTCATCTAACAGAGGAGAACATCACAAGGAGCTCTCTGTGCCACAGTTCTCCAAAACCCTTCATCTTTGGCCCATACTCTACGCTCCAGCTATTATTTTTGTCCAATCCTAGGCCTCAGCATTTCGCAAGTGCAATCTGGGTCCAGGCAGACAGGAAAATCAGTCAATCACCAGGCCAAGAAAAAAAAAAAATTTAAAAAATAAAATCAAGAAACATTTCTGAAGTCAACCATGAGCAGGTTAAGGACAGTGTAACCAAAGTCTGTAGGCTCACACAAGTTCACATTTAAACCATCTTCGGGCACACACTTAGTATGTTAAATACCTGGATTAAAACCATGCCAAGGGAAAAAGAAATAGCTCACAAAATATTGACGTGTCTACACACAATCGTCCGCCCCTGTCGAGTGCTTCGTCTTCTTCAAGGACAGTTCAGCTGTCTCCTACATTTACTGATCCTCCTCTACTCCACTTACAGAGCTTTCACAAATACCTCTCTTGACTAGTCAAAGCAAGTACATTATAGGTTCACTAAGAGCAACATTTCAATTTGCTGTCAGTAGTCAAATTTCATCCACAAAACCAAGAGTCCCGAACTATGATGCTAGCCACTGAGTATGTACCAATATATTAATTCACAGACAAGAGGTCTGCCCTCAAAGCAGAAATAACAATACTCAGGAAGAAAAATACAAGACCAAATGACAAAGAAAAAAAAGCATCATCACAAAATCCAGAAAAGTTAAGGCATAGCACTAAGCACAAACCCCCATCATTATGGGGAATTTAAAACACTGCCAACCAAAATAAGCGAAGTTTCTGCTGAGATACCATCCTAACTTGGTTTTATTCAAGCAGGTTCTTGAAAGCATAGTATGAACAACAGGAATAAGTTGCAGGCGGCTTAAAAAAAGGAGAATACTCAGAGAGAGTTTTACAGTTTTTGTAAGATTCTGTACTCACCCTACAGTCATGACCTCCCCAGAATTCTTGTCAGTGACAAAGTTGTTGGCAATGGTCATTAACACTGACTGGATAATCTGAAATTAAGAAAAAAGATTAAACAAACTTAATGCATATTTAATAAAATTGTAAAAATGATTACACATTATTAACAGACAACCCAGCCTTTTTCACACAGAAAGATACAGCTCAGGAGTTTGCACTATAGCCTGCAAATATCTTCCAGACACAAATTCTCTTGCGGAAATGAAGACATCAGACAGGGGTGGTTTTATACAAAATAATCCCTTGGAACTTGCACAAGTAGCCAAAATTATCATAAGCTTTTCAAGACAAAGGGTCTGACCAGATTCCCTTTTCCCCCTCCCCACAAACACATCGGTTCTATTTCCATGCTGGCCTGCTGCCCAATTTTACATCACCAAAGACAGGTGAAGGACTGACCTCGGGCGGTACTAGCTGATGTGAAGCTTGTGCAGCAAACAGAAGAATCTTCGTCACTTCTGGAAGAAAAGCAAAGTGGGAAGAAGATGCTGAAGTACGTTGCTACAGCTTAGTCTGGCCAATAAACACATCCACCAAAAGAGCGACCTCTACAAGCTGCTCAGCCTAAGCCTTAAAACCGTTTCAGTCTAAAGTTATTTGGGACAACCAATTCTCCTCTCCCACCAAGCACTAGAAACTGGTCTGGTCTCCACCCCAGCAGCAATGCAGCTGCTAATAGCCAGCTAAGACAAAAAGAAATGCTCTACAACTAGAGTGAAACACCTGTAAAAGCAGCAAAGGACAGTCACGCTTTGCTCAACTAGTCAGGATTTGCAACGAACCAGCGACTCAGCAGATGGATTTTATTCCATCGTTGGCGTTTCACAAATGGTCAGGTGTAAGGAGCATTGAGTGCACGCAGCTTCCACAAAAGTCCAAAACGCTCTGCACTTGTGGCAGTCAGGGCCTCTTCCGTCCTTCATCCACACTCTCTGGACTACTCCTACTACCTCTTCACTTCCAGCACAAGTTCTAAGAACTGACTATACATGTGACATGATAGACCAGCAGTCTATCATGCAGTAGCAACACCAATAGTGTTATCTACTAGTACCTACTCACCTCTCTGATGGGGCTGTAGGAATCTCTGAACGAAGGGGTAGAAATTAAAAAGAAAAAGCTGCAGGAAAGAAATAAATGGTAACAGATTAGCTTCTTGTCTTTTAACTTGAGAACACCTTGATAGGCCGATATGCCGTAAAACAATGATTCTACAGAGCTTTCTCTCCAAACACCTTGGATTTTGTGGCACGATGCATTCTCCTGTCATGAGCGTGAGATAGATGGAGATAAGGAAATGACTTGCACAAAGGAAATACAAGGTTCAATCCCAAACTCTGAAATCCAGACAATGGTTCTTTGTTAGACGGGACACAATTCAAATCAGGGCTCTCTGCTGCACGATCCTACAACACGCTGCTTCCCTTTGCCTCAGAGACATAACCTTCTCTCCCAAAACAGAAAGAGACTCCAGTAATTTTGATCACACTTTGGCTGTACCTCAGCGAGTGCACAAACAATTGCCAGACTCCTTTGAAAAGCCTTTCTCCTCTGAAGAACCTCGCAGGAGCATGCAAGCCTTGAAACAAACACCTTCTCCTCTCCTGGTTAGGGACAGCTCAGCTGTTACAGATCAAGAGCTTTCTCTGGCAGAGCTCATTTAGTACCACACAAGTCTACGCCACTGGCGGCTACCTGACCATACATCTGCACTTTTCAATATACAGAAAAATGAAACCCCATTTTCAGAGGCACAAGGTCAAAGCATGCCACCACACAAACCAGGCCGGCTACCATCAGATCATTATGAAATTATCGGAGTGCGTACCTCGTGTATTCCAACTAGCCTAGATATTAGGTCCATGAGCATCATCTTCACTTCAAACCGTTCCTTACAGTTCTCCAGCTGCTTCAACAGTTTCTCTGCAAAGTCTAGAAGAAGCAGTAATAGATTTATGGTAGACTTAAAGAGCACACTGCATAACTCAGCTGGGATTAGGTTAAACGAGGCAGCCACTTTTGTTTGGGGGGGGTTTAAGCCCCGGTGTCCTTGCACAGAAGAAATTAAAGGCAGCCAGAAAACTTGTTTCTCCCAATGAGTTATTTTTCTTCTCACATGCCTAGAAAGTCTAAAGCTGAGCACAGGTTCAGCAGAGAGGAAAACTAGCACAAGCTGTACCACATATAAGCACAGGATCAGTATTTAAATCTAGATGTTTTTAGATACATTTTGGGTTCATCTGAAAAACACAATCCCCAAAGGTTTGCTAAATCAGACTAAGACCAAGTCAAGCAATATTAAACAAACACCAGACTAGTAACAGAAATACATTTTTGAAGAGGGTAAGCCAAAGAAGCTATAGTAGATAAACTAGTCCCTGTTCACACAAATTACGGCCTTCACACGTACAAAAAAAGAGGTCAAGAGCCACGTCCTGATCTGAAGCAACCTGCGGCACATGATGTAGTATTGCTCCTTCCTTGCCTGACTATAAGTATTCCGCTACGACAAGCGCAACACGATTGATCTCACTTTTTTGAGGTGCTATAAAACTCTAGGATAAAGCACTCTACAAGCGTCACATTTGTATCTACTTGTCACTTTCGTTCTCCTTGCAGAGTTGCATCTAGGCTTCAGCATCTGGGATTAAATACAACTCAAAAAAAAAAAAAAAAGAGACAAACTACAACACATGCTTACCTTGGGGATCATGTATCAAGTGAATAGCAGAAAAGTTGAACACCTCTGGCTTGTTCTTCTTCTTCTGCTTCTGCACAACAAAAAGTAAAAGAGACTTTTTCTTTCCATGAAAAAGCTGCAAGTGCTTCGGTTTCAGGCTGCTGCTAAAAAGCTGCTATTTACCATTCTTCTATTCAAAGAGAGGCACTTGAACAAGTAACCTATGACTCTCTTCAACTGCCACCCGTCCTAAGAGGGGCTCCATTAAAAAGTCCCTTATCGAGACACCGCATACTTTAGAGTAGGGGACCACGCAAAGGGTACCCAGAGCCGAACTAATCCACAACTTAGACTCTGAGTCTGTTTGAAACCAGCTCTCTTGCAGGCAAACGCGGCAGATGCCTGGCCAATGGATGCTCAAACGCTTGAGGACCTTTACCTACAACGGATGACAAAAGGTAACGAAGATGACAGGAGCAATAAGAAGATTCCTGCACTTGAACAATTAAGCTAAAATGCTGCCAAGTTGGACACCGCTCTCCTCACCTTGAGAACCTTCATCGCTTTTTCCAGTTTCTTCTTGCGCTTGGTGGTTTTCTTATTAGTTGCATACCGCATCATCAGATCTCTGGCCGTGGGAGCATCGTCCTTGAGAAAATGCAAGGAAAAGTAGATTCAGGTGACATCAGGCTTCAAATAGCAATCAGAGAAACAAAAAGTCGCTGTATTTTTCAGGATCACGTACTCTATTTGAAAACTCTCCCTCTTCCTCAATTGCATCAAACAGCAATACCAGCATTTAAAATCCTGACTCTGTAAAACTAGCCACCCACCCACACGCAAGAGAGATCGCGAACACTTAACAGCACATCACCACAGTCATTTTTACAGCTGGTTAATGACAGAGTCACAGACAAATAAAGATACCCTGTATTAGGAGGTTCTCGACTGAAATCCTGTTAGGTTATCAGCCTTCTCAAGGTAACCAAATTGCGTTCGTTTGTATGTAAATGCGAAATGGGGCACAAAAGAAAAAACTGAAGACAAAACAGATAGCTAAAAAATTAAACCAGCTTCCCATACACCAGGTGACAGCCTCTTGCCACAACTCTACATTACACATCTAGCAACCCGTGTCTTGATGAACCAGACAGACCAGTCCCTGCTTAGGTCTTCAAAGGGAATTGCTTCCTTGACAAGGAGAAGGCGAAAGCAAAGGAGCTCTTAGCAAAGGCATCCTGCTATCAGTTGGGGCCAGGTGTCAAAAACACTCTACTTTTTTGTGAAGCATAGAAACATCTGAAGGAAACAAGATTCAAAGCTAAGCACACAAAAGTGGACAGATTGGCAGAGCCAGGGTGACTAGGATGACAGGTCTATTAGAGTTTGAAAACGGAAAGGAGAAGATTTAATCACAGCACCCACCTCAGATTCTGAGTCACTGTCTTGTTTCTCATCTTCATCCTTCCCAAGAAAGAACTTCAAACCAGCAACTAAAACCTGAAAAGCAAATAAGTTTATGTAGGACAAGAGTATTTACATCAGCCCTACATCAACATCTTAGCTTAGGTGAAAACTCTCCCAATTTTTAGAGGCATGATTAGGAACAGAAAGCAAAACCAATGACAGACTGAAAGCCCAAGCGTTTTACAGATACACAGTCAATTCTTGCTGCCCATCCTCAGCAGTCAGAGGCACACAATCTAAAAGCAGCTGAGCTTCCACAACACCCGGAGCAAGTTTAAAGATGCAAATTCTCTTCCTATCATTCCGCAAAGCAATTTCAACCTCACTGCTCCATGGCAACGTTATCAGAAACTCCTCCTGCACAGCTGATACCTGAGACAGGGCTCAGGAGTCCAAACTTTTATTAGCTTATATGGATTTGTTGGTGGGGTTTTTGTTAGTTTTGGTTGGTTTTCACTGAATGGAACAGCTAACGGACAAACTTGTCTTAAACCACAATACAAGTTTTTAACACCTCCAGCTCTGCAGAACTGACACAGATGGCAGAAGGCCTAAGATTCCCTCAAGCCCCAGGCTGGATAGCAGCTCTCTTGACAGCTAACAAATGAAAGCCTTACAGCGCAGATTATGAGGCAGCGATATTCTGACAGTCTGTCCTGAGCAGCAGTGGAAAGTACACGTACCCTCCCCACACCAGCCTGCACTCCTTACAGACAAGCTTCCAATTCTGCTGCTCTGCACATAGGAACCAAACACCACCTCCTCCCACAACACAAGCGGCATTTTCAAAGTAAAACACACAGAAGACAAATCATCAGTGAAGCTTGTTAGCAATTACAGCACAGAAATAAAAAGTTGCATTCGCAGGCAAAAACATAGCATAGGTAACAAGTGATTTCTGTTCTCACCTTTGTGACTTTGGAAAAGCAGGCAGTTGTGATGACATTGACTGTTTTGGCATCATTCCTGGAATAAAGCAAAGCATTACCTTTCAATTTAAGATTGCCAAACCTAAAGTATTCTCAGAAAATTATGTCTCGTGAAACGTGACTCCTAACAATCAGGAAGCTTCAAGACAATCAAGTCTCTCAACGGTCCAAGCAAATTTGCAAACTAAGGAGTTAAGCTGCTGCCATTTTCTTTTATTTTAACATAAGAGTAGCTTCATCTAAATAGATACACTTGCATTCCATCTAGTTCACACTGTGGCTGAAGGAACAGAAAGAGCGCTCTCCAGTAAAATAACTGAAGACAGATGATCACTTTTTCCACTGATAGAAAGAAAATAAACACTCTGCCAGGTGGAAAAAAAATCAGTGCAGAATTCTAACTTTTATTAGAAAATCAACTGGATAGTTGAGATAAACTATAAGAATAAAAATTTACAAGAAACAAAGCTGCAGGAATTAATTTGATTTTATACCAAGCCTCACGTACTTACAAACCTGCTTACTGAAATCGCAGAAACCTTTACCTTTCAGCAACATTATTTTTCAGCAGTCCCTATTTTTTCACCCTTGTATTAATCTATTCTAATCTTTTTTGGAGATACATAAGCAGCAAACACACCGCTCACCAGCGGTATCGCTACTTGCATTTGTATCTCTCTACACAGTTCATTTCTGTGCAAGAACCAAGAGCAAAGGAGTGACAAACTGAACAGCTTAGAAGTCTTCAACACGTTTTCACAGTCAAGAAGCAAGCAGAGTGATCAGACGACCATCTTCTCATGCAGTTTACTGCTGGGTAACACCCGCTCTGGCATTTTGTAACACAACAGAAGAACTCAGCAGCGTATTAAGTGTAAGACAGCTATTGACAGTACTCAATGTACTTTTACTCCTTTCAATACTTAGCAAGGCAACAATTTGTCACACTGCTACCTACTAAAAATAGGAACTCTATTGTAGCTTCACAAAATCACCCCAAAATTCAAAGCGCCCATTAGATCAGTCCTCTAGAATGAGCTTACAGATTTAAGAGAACAAGAAAAACAAAACCAGAATTCCTCTTTCCACCGCACACGACAAGCTCTATACCAACACTAGCAGCTGTTATGTGCAAAAGCTCAAAAAAGCAAGCTGCACAGCTTCTGTTTCAAACACAATACATACAATTTAGATACTGTTTTCAACTAAAACATCACAGATTGAACCTAAATAGCTCTGAGACTTCATGCAAGACAGTATTTCTTCCCAGCTAAATTGTACAAAATACAGCCCCACCGGAACACAAAGAAGATAAATACACTTAAGTCAGAGCCTCCTAGCATTACACTGTGCACAACACGCCACGAGCAACGGCAGGACGCCCGCCCCACGATAAAGGGGGAATCAATCGGAGCCTGCCGGACCTACCAAATATTCCTTCTGTAAAGTTCAATCATGACATCCAGAGATATCTTCGCAGCAGTGGGATTGCTGTCTCTCAACATAGTATACATGAAGTTCTGCAGCGTCTGAGGAAAAAGTTGGGGAACGGTTATTACACGTCTTTCACAATATCAAGAGGTTACATGGCAGTATATCTGAAAGCTAAAATACTTACTGTGTTTACTTTATTGTTTTTGTGTTTAGCATTGACATTCTTGATGTCCGACACGATGTGAGTATACAGAGTCTGTAAATGGAGAGATCACAGGGAGTAACCTATCTGAGTCATGTAGAGAACAATGCAGATACATTACTACTCCCCCAAAGTCTCCGAGAACTACAATGAGAGACCAAACTGATTTTTCCTTTTAAGTTACAGTTGAAAAACAACAACAAGTTACCCTGTAAAGTCTCACATATGCTTTATTTTTATCTATTTAAAAAGCATACTCAATTCACAGTGCAAACAGCGAGGCAGGAAAATGAACAGCATGAAGTATGGCTTAAAAAAAAAATCCCACCCTGTTTCTTTCAAGCACATTCTGGCAGCCAGTTTAGTCATTCTGGCGGCAGAAAGCAAGTATTTTCACTTTTATGGCAGAAAACTGGAAATATGGCTTTAACTAGCAGCCATTTTGGTTTGGATTGTTTTATTCACATGTTCTCACAACGAACTCAGTAAGGCTGCTCTGACAGCAGCATGTTTGTGGTTTACATCTGCAGACACATCCAAACTGCTCATTGGCCAAGGCAGGCCAGGCCCACAGCCTGCAATAGCACGGTAAAGATGTTTACAGCAACACGCTTCCTTACTGATCAAACGTATAGATGGAGCCTTGCCTCTGGCACTATCAATCGCTAAAAAAGCAGACCTATTTTCAACTTTCTTATTTTGTTACCAAGGCAAGGAGAACAGCTGCCTGCTAGCGCTGCATTACTTCTGGCAAGTCGGTCAAAACCCGCTGGAAATCAAGACTGGTTGTGCTAAGCGAGCCTTACTTTTCGTAGAAGCTTATCATGACACCGCAGCAGCTGAAAGAAGAGCTCCAGCAAACTCGTTGGATTTATCAGATTCTTGTTTCTTAACAAGATCAAAGCCTTACAGAACGTCTGTAAGAGAGAAACAGGGACTCAGAACCAAAATCTCATGCCCCGCTTTCCATCTTCATTAAAAAATTAAAAAGCGAACCGTAAGCTCTCATCTCACACATAAAGGGTATACTTGAACCACAGGAGACAGACTGCCCACAACGCCTTTTGGCGTGCGCCTTACCATGCGCAGGTCTGCGTCCAGGACCGTATGGTGGTAGGAGAGCAGCTCCTTCAGTTGCTGGGGAAAGTTGGCCATGTGTTCTGGGTAGCAGTGGGCGACCTGGGCAGAGACAGAGACGGCTGAAATCGCCAGTCAAAACCTTGGGCCGCCGCCTAACCCCGGGAAGGTGTGACATATTGTAAGCAACCGGTAAAGTTATAAGTGTTCGTATAGTAAAAGTATAGTATACACGACGGAAAATAGGTTATTATTAACCCTCAGGTCTAAGAGGTATGGTGCCATTAAAAAAATCCTTTTAAAATAAATGCACCCAAGGCTCAAAAGAAAAACTTGCGTTCCTGGAAAGGGACAACAGTGCTGCAGTCATCTCGGTCAACGCACAGTTTTACAGCGACTGCGTCAGGGCCGTAGCAGCAAAACTAGACAAAAGACAATCTGCCGTAACCGTTGCGCTCAGGGCAAAGATGTTGTAGTTGGAGAAGGGCCCAAGGCCCGGGTGACCCCTCGGAAGGGCAGCGGTTTACCTGCGCCAGGAACATCACCAGCTCGGCCAGCTCCTTACTGGGCTTGTCCGGCTGGAAGGTGAAAATCTCCACATGGGACTGGTAGTGGTGATACTGCTGCAGAAACTGAGCACACGCAGGGGCTGAGCAACGGCAGAAGTCACACCTGTTCCCCCCCTCCCCGAGTTCCCTCAGCGCTCCCCAGCCCGGTACAACCCCCTGCAGCCGCCCCGGCCCGGCATCCCCATCCCCTCCTGCCCCGGCGCTGCGCGGGGAAGCCGGGCCAAGCCGCTCGGCTTCGTACCTCTTCGGTGTAGGAGGTTGGGTCCCGCTTGATAAGGTTCTGCAGCTGGGGCAGGTTGCTGGGCAGCTTGTTTCCCTGGCGGCCCGACATGGCGGCCCCGAACCGGCCCCGGCACCACCGGCCCCGCAGAACCGCCTCCTCCCTTGGCCGGGACACGTGAGCTACCAGCTGGGCGCCGCCATCTTGGCCCGCCCCCCCCCGACCGGTGCCGCTAAGGGACACACTTCTGCGAGCGGCACTTGCTCCTGCAGTGCCCCCGGGGGTGCCGGCGGCCGCTTCCCTGCTCAGCAAGCGGCTTATGAGGGGCGCCTCTTCCTTCTGCTGACCATAGCTCGGGCAACCCGGCAACCTTAAACACCGTACGAGACTAATTAAGTGACTACAGCTCCCCCTCTGCATTTTTGCAAAAGATTTATCCCTCTAGCATCCTATCACTCCAGCACAGCAATCCTACACTAGCACGGGTGGGATCACCTAGCCTAATTGGGTAAGGAAAGGGCAGCTTGTTAAACCGTAAGTGCTGCCAGCTGTGCAGCAACACTGCTGAGGAATTGCATCTTCCCGCCCTTCACAGTTGAGTTGCTCACGGCAGGTGCCACACATCCACATTATTGACAAGCTGCCCAGACCTAGGCATGCAAACAACACCATCTGCTCTGGTTCCCCCCTTTAAGAGTGCAGTGCTGTGACTCACACAGCCACCAGTAGCATGCACAAGGACCACAAAGCATCATCTACCCACTACACCCAGTGCTACATCCAGGGTAATGGCTATGTCCTCAGCCTGGCTGGGTTTGTGCTCCTACTATGATCTCCAGCTGCAGTGCCTAGGGTAGATCTTTGGGACATAAAGACAAAGTGACCTCTTCAACTTAGCCCAAGACTAGGAGGGAGAACTTTAAAAAAGAAACACCCTGCTTGTTCAAGAAAGAATCCCTCAGTAAGGCTTTTATACCTGCCTAAAATTGGTGTTCAAAAGTATCTTTTCTGTTCATTGTTGCACTAAAGTGACCAAACCAAAGAAATTGCAATTGCATCAGACCAGAAGTCCTTCACTGGGTACTGGCAGGTGATATTCAGCATATTGATGATTTGCTATTTGGTCCTGGGAAAACTTACCCTGCTTATCATGGAAGTGATGTTATTGATATAAAATGCTTTGCATCAGGCTCCAATAATCTCGTGAAGTATACAGGTGTTTCAAGGCAATGAGTAGTTGTACTGACCACCTCTGCCCCAGGGGAAGCAGAAGTTCTCTTGCTAACCCCTCAGTAGGAGGAGGCAACTCTGCACTCTTACCTGAACCCCTTGGTAGGAAATAACTGGGCAGAGGCTGCTAATAGATCAGTGCTGCACAGCCTCCAGGATACAATGAGGGATTTAGCTTGTTTCACAAAAACCCCAAACTCACATGCTGATCTTCCTTCCCTTCAGAGGGGTTGGATCTCATTCAGCCCTGTGCAGTAAGCAATGAGGGCATTGACAAGCCCAGTTGTACAGGCTGCCTGAAACAATAGGTGAGGTATAACAAAGCTTGTCATTGAAAACAAAACATCCTTGCTGTCCCACCTCAAGGCTAGCATGCAGAGCAGGAGCTGACAGTAGACACTTCAGAAAGGTTTGGCAGAAGCAGGCAATGCATAAGAGATCAGGATGTTTCTCCACATGCAGCATATTCCCCAGGAAAAGATGGGAAGATTTGGACAAGGGGCTAACACATGGGGCCAGCTCTGATAGACCAGATGTGAGTCAAGTCAGTCCTAGTTTATATAGAGCAAGGCTGACTCTTCTTGTTATGAACTGTGCTCACTGTCAGGACAGCTGATGAGAGCTGCACACCCTGATTAGTTTAATCAGACATAACAATAGGAGGAACTTAAAACTCCATGTGTCACCAAGGGCTATTGATCCCCCACAGAGCTTGCCTTTTCCTCTCCATCTGCCTGACCCTAATACCTGGGCAACAACACTCAGCCACTCTTGCTCTGACAAAGAGAGCAGTTGAACACCAACAGCCCACACTCTTCCTCCCTCCCCAGCTGTTCACCCCCTGACAGCTGCAAGTTGTTTTCCTCAGGCCTTTAAGTTGCAGGTAAGGGAGGACAGCTTCTGGCTCAAGTAGGCCAGGATCTAAAGCTCCTCAGAAGTGATACTCCCTCCCCCTCCTGCTTTCTGGGAACTGATTTCACAAGGCATCTCAAATGATTAGTGTATACAGTAAGTCAGCATTAAATGTGAAGCCTCAACAAGGATAAAATAATTCCAGTTAAGTTTCTTTTATTAGTTTACCTTTAAAACAAGGCAATAGAAACCTTAGCTCTTAAATTGTATAGCTTATTGTGTTTCTTTTTGGTTACATGTAGACAGGGAACATTGGGAGATGATTTAGTCGGCACAGTGGTGGTGGGTTGACTGTTGACTTGATCTTACAGGTCTTCACCAGCCTGAAGATACTATATTTCTACTGCTTATTTACATTGTAGAACAGAAACTTATTTTTTCTACATATACTTACAAATAACTTATCCAGTAACAACTCTTATATACAGCCAGATATTGAGTATCCACATAAAATTATGGATTAAACATGGCATTGTTAGGGGTCCAAAATTGTTATTACTTGTCATTTCCAGTGAGCCCAGACTGGCTCACTAAAAAGCTTTCATTGTGATGGTAATAATATCACAGCCAGCTGTAACCACCTAAGCACCTATTTGCTAACAGCTTGCCAATGGCAATCTGAAGCTTCTGGTTCAGGTTAGCTCTGGCTTTCCCAAAACCCTTAGAACAGCTGATCCTTCTGTGTAGGAAGCCCCTCCAGGCACAGTGCCTGCTGAGACATGCTCAGGCTGTTAGGCACCACTGCCATTGCAGGCACCAGGAGCATCTTGGTACTGGAAGTAATGTACAGGCTGAGCACTCAGTCAGAAAGCTGAAGGGGGAATACATGCTCACTTGCTGCTGGCTGCAACACTGTAGACCTGGTCTAAAATCTCTTCTGGTCACTCACAGTCCTAGTACAAAAAACATAACAGAAATTTAATCCTTTCTTTTCCAGTGTCTCTTTACAGGAGAAGTCACACATTTTCACTTACACTGAGTACAGACACTTGCTAGACCATAGCCTAAGCCTGAAAGGCTGGATACTGCCACTGGTAACAGTCTGTAAGAGCTTAATTAACACATTGCCAACAAGCCCCTCCATGACCACCTTCCTTGTCATGACTCCTTGCTGCAGCTGCACGCAGAGGTCCTTGTCTGGCAACCTCCAGAACTGAAGGATTAAGGTGCTTAATCCTCTACCAAATGCTAGAAAATCATTGGTTTTCTGTCATCAGCTCTTCTTCCCAAACCCTTTGATAGGACCAATTTCAAAAGAGACTAAGTCATAACAGGAGATCATGCTGTACCCCAATTATTCTATTTAGAGCATCAACAATATAGTATCCCTTATGTGCTTGCACAGCTGCTAATAAATTAGTTTTTGCCTTAGCTTAAGTTTGCAAAGATGGCAAGTTAAGAGGAGGGCTGTTATCAAATCACTAAGGCAAAACCAAGCTCTCTTATCTAAAAAGCTATGTAGTGATTTGCATATTCATCTTTCGTAGTAATTCAGTTCATTAGTATCTTGACATGCTTAGATTCTGTGCTCAAGCATTTTTTCTCTATTCAAGACTTCAGCATAGCACTACATTGAACAAATTATACAACACACTTGATCCTACACTTTTACAATTAATTCTTCATTTCAACATGAATCCAGTTTTTACAAAAGCAAAACAGAACTACATAGTTTTCATTTTAACCAATAATCTCTAAACAGGCAAAAAACCATAAACTGCTCTAACACAGGAATACATCACTGATTTACTATGTTATAACACTTCCAGTAAAATTGAAGAAGAACCATATTCTCAGGAACAGCCATACATGAAACCATCTTTATTAACATGGTAATAGATTTAGTGACTTAACTGCTACATTTTTTTGCAACATCTCTGTAAAGTTAGCATTATAACTCTGGTTTCTTCAAGAACAGTAGCTCCTGTAAATAAATAAAGAAACTTTTGATTTTTCCAGTTGACTATGAAAACATGTACTTATATACACCTATAAAACAATTTAAAAAGTTACTTTTTACATCTTAATTACTTTTCATCTAAAAATATTTAGGCTTATGAACTCTAACATGCAACAAAAAATTTTTTAGTTACAATACATTTTAAAAAAGACATTTCTGTATCTCCTCTATAATAATTTTAATTAAGTCAATACATAAGATTCTGTAAAACTCCTTTTTTATCTCTTCATTTCATAATAGTACAAAAAACAGAAAAATCACTCTACATACTTACCTTAGCATCCAATCAATAGAAAGTATAGCACAAAAATAAGAAAAAATCATAACACAAAAAAACCCCAAAATACATAAAAGCCAAATCAGCAATTTCTATATTATTGCCTTAAACACTTTAAAGAAAAAGAAAGCAACTATTGAACCAAGTGCCCAGTGCAAGCATTTATATCCTGAGCCCTTTCCCTCCTGCACACTCATTGGTCTGATTTCCACGAGCTAATCAAGCCAGGATTGCTTAAATTTGGGGGGAAAAGGTTTTGTATCTTGGTTGGTATGGGGGGTGATTTTTGTGGTGGTGCTAATTGGTTTTTATAAGGAAGAACATATAAACTTTGTTTTTTGTAGGTTTTTTTGTGGGAATGATTTATGAAATATATTATACTTTTGCTGTGAGTATGTTTCTTGATTACTACAATTAATATGGAATGTTGTTAAAAGGATAATTTGATGGGAGAAGATGCAAATAGTGAGTAAGTTATTAAGCTGTATATGTGTTTATTAAGTTTTTGAGTTTTTTGAAAATTACCAGCAAAAAATTTTTGTGTTTGTATGTTGAATGCAAGGTAAAGAACTGTTTTTCAAAAAAGTATTTCTTCTCTTTAATACAAGAGTATAGCTGGTTTTGGGATTATAGAGGACAAATCTATAGATCTGAACTGTAAATATGAGAAGTAAGTCAAGACAGCAACCTGGCTGTAATGTAGAAAAAACCCCAAAACTTTAAAAAACCCTGCTTTTTAGGCCTTTGTGTTTTCTGTTAGGTCCTTTGACAGACCTCACTGCATTTGAGGAATAAAAGAAAACCTTACACCATAGCAAGGGGTTTTCTAGGCAAATTCTTAATGCCTGGGAGGCTGTCTGGTCTCTCTCCTGTCCTGCTCTGTGTGAAATAACCCAATATTAACTGAGGAGGCAAGAGAAATATTTAAGTATATTTAGTTACAAATGTATAGCTATATAAAAGTATATCAAGTGCTCAATTAGTGCTTGGTGTGCTGGGGTTTCATTTTTGAGGACTGATTGTCATTGTTTCTCTCACCTACTTGTAAATATATATATTAACTCTAAGAGTGTATATATACATAATGTGCCAAACAATGTCAGCTTTCTTTATTTAGTCTCTTCCTGTGTGGTTTCTTGAGACCACACAAACTGATCACTTTATTATCTCAGAGCTAACCATTCACCCCTTCTCAGACTGGCTTTTTAGACTTGTCAGTGTCTATGCTCTTCACCCTTGCAACTTTGGGGAAAAGTCATTTGGGTTGCACTCAGGCTTTGCCTGCCCTGGGCTACAGCCAGGACAGGTACCGTGCTGCCGGAGAGTAGCAAAACACTGCACCTCAGTCTGCTACTGCTTCTGTGTCTGAGGTGTAGATCGGGGCTCACCGTAAAGCAGACTGCCCTGGAATCACTCCTTTTTTCCAGGAAAGAAGAGGCTGTGTTTTCTTTAAACCATTGAACACATAATCAAAGGACAAGCCATGTTATCTAAGCTGAGATAACTGTGCTCAAGCAGGCTCATTCTCTTGGATGAGGCTGTGTTTTGATGGTACCCGCATGTGGACAAATAGCCCCAGAAGGCAAATAAGCACAAATCAAGATTTAGTTGAAGTAATTGTTGTAAATTGGGTTCCTTGAATGCTCTTGGGATCATATGTGGTGAAAAACATTCATTTGCTGAAAGCAAGTGATTGGCATTTCAGAATGTTTTACGGTGGTCTGGTTTTGTTTTATTGGAATACCTGTTTTAACAAAGGTGCTGGTTTCAATTGTGGTACAAGGAGTTATTAGGAGGAGTTTGAAGAGCAGGCAGGTATTTTTTCTGCTGCTGGGTTTGTTTAGAAGTAGGTTTATTTTCCTTGGATAAAAAAAAATCTACTCCATTTGCATACTTAATACATAGACAAAGGGAAGATATTGTTCATGCTCTAGAGGGCAATCTTTCTCAAGGTAAGACCCAGGAGTTGCATGTGACTAAAATCATGGAATGTGCAAAGGGCTGGTGAGGTGAATGGCAAGTGGCACTCGTGTTTTATGACAAAATGCTCTCTGTAGGACCAAGGAGTAAGCTTTGCAGAGAAGATGCCTGGGAGCACCTCAGCTCAGAAGAACACGAAGGCGAAGTTAAAGGTTTTGTTAATGCTGCCTAAAAATAAAGGCTATGTTTACAGTTGAATGATAATCCATCTCATTTTGTCCAGCTCCTCCTGGAAATAGACTGCAGATGGTCGAGGGTAGGTGTGGTTACTTGGATAATGGAGAACAAGGTTTCCTTACCGAAGATGCTGGGGAAAATGATTTTGTATAGCTTGGGACATCAGAATCCAGGATCACAGGTTATAATTTGGTAAAAACAACTTCATGTTCACGAAGCGACCTCATTTCTTAGCTGAGAGGGTACAAAGCAGTATTCTTTTGCAGAAACATCCCACCATGGACAAGCCTTGCGCTGACAAAAGTAGACTTAATGCAGCGAGACCACCAAAAATCATAGCTGTTATCTATTACTACACCAAAAATCTCACAAAGACAGCTGAAGCCTTTACAGTGCAGGAACAGGGCTGTCCCACTGCCCTTTGGCCTCTTTGCGAGTTAAACTGCAGCTTTGGATGCTTACAGTCATAAGCTGCTTTCTTTGCTGAACTTCCTGCTGTAAAACAATGTCTTTGAGCTCAAGCTTTGTTTTGTTTGATTTGTTTTGTTCTGCTTTGTATGTGCTGTAGTTTCTGCTGCTAATGAAACTTTTTGGTCAAACTGGAAACAGAGTTATGAGGATAAATTTTGATGCTTTGAAAAGGATGTCTAAAAAAAACTAGTGAGAAATCCCTCTAACTCAACTTTGCATAAGCAACAGAACAGTATTTAGACAAGGAGGACAGACCTGGGAAGAATTACCTCTAGAAGTAGCCTGTGAGGAGATAAAATAGGAATGTATTCTTCCAAGTCTGAGACAAAATGAATTTAGCTTAAATACACTAAGACAAACTATTCAAGAAACATGAAATGCAGCTAAAGAACCAAGCAGACCTGTGCAGGAGAAGATGGAGCTTGTAGGAAAGTATTGCAAGTCCGAGGGGGAAGCCTTGTCCCACCATAGTCACTTAGAGAATGACATAGAGGAGTCCTCACCGAGGGAAGCGTTCTTACCCCCAACATCAGGACCAAGCAAAAAATCCCACTTAGAAGTGGGCAGCGTGGTCTGACAAACAGGATCTTTCAAAGCAGGACATGGGTTTGTTGGCACTTCTAAGACAATCCCCAGCAAGGGGAATTTCTCTAGTCCATCAGCGTCTTTTCCCCTGGCTGTGAGGTCCCAGACGCTCCCCAGTATGTTCTCAGGGGTAAGCAGACCTCAGTAGCTCCTAGTTTACTGTCCTGGTCTTTCAGGTAAGGATTCAGAGCCTGATTGAACTTGTGATGTTGCTTTGAGGTATCATTTAAAACCTGGCTAACACAATCCAGTACTGAAGGATGGGCAGGGCTGTCTGCATCTCAAAAAAGATGGTTATTACAAAGGTGCTATATAATAAAGGTGAATAGCACACGGTGAGTTTGCTGAACACTTTTTTCTTGTTTGCTAGTGGCTGCTTGCTGTGCCCGAGATAATCTAAGCAAGTCCTTGTTCACAGCTTCTTGGAAAACAGTCTGTGCTTAGACTTCCTTTTTCCTGAATGCCTCTCAGGAGTAGTCTGTTGTGCTGGCATTGCTGGGCTCCCAAGGAGTGCTGCAGGCTGATTTCCAGTCCTGTTGTGACTGTGAATCTTGCGTTGTCTCTGCAATAGGATGTAGAAACAAATGTGGAAACATCATGTTTAGCTATGTAGTTCCACAGCAGAGGCAGAGCCCCAAGGACAGACAAGTTCCTATGCATGTAACCTAAAGAGCTGTGTTGGGAGGTGAAACGCAGCCTCATCGTGACCTAACTTCTAACATTGCAGCATGCCTAGGTTGGCGAACACCAGGATTTTCAAGATGAAAACCTCTGAGACAAATTTCAGTAAGCTTAGCTTAGCCTAACCTCTGAAATACTCATAGCTGTGTTAGAACATGGCAGGAGTCTATTTGCCTCTCTTGGCATTTTGCGTTTCTGTGAATTGGCTATCTTTTTGCATGAAAGAGGGGAAAAAAAGATTTTTGAGTTCATTTTCCATAACTCTAATGTAACATGAGAATAATTTATGTCTTGGTCCTCTTTATTCTTTTCCTCTTCAAAATTTGGCCCCCACAAGATTGTTTTTTCTTTAGGACAGACACCTTGCATATGAATGACTTAGCCCCTGACATACCTGTCTTAAAGGCACATTTTTTTCAGTGGAGAGGTAAAATTCTCGCAGTTTGAAGAGGTTAGATGATGTACGGATTTTTAAACTCCAATCCTCGACTGATTTGAAGGGCCTTGAAGCGGCTCAGTGATGCAGAGCCAATCTTAAAATTGTAAACTAGTTCAGCCTCAATCTGTCACAGTTTCTGCAAGTGCGCCATAATATTTCTATGCCAGTTTTTTGGGAGGCTTTGCCTGTAAGCAGAAACAGTTATTTAGGGAGAGCTCCTTAAGTCACTGTGAAGGAGGAAAGAATATGATTACAGAGTTGACTTTTTTCTAATGAGTTCTTATTTAACTGGAATATAACACACAGACTGTTGCAGAAAAAAGTTTATTTAATGTTTCACTAACAAAGCTACAATAACTGGGAATAAGGTTGTTGCTCTTGTATCATTCCAATTACGTGTGCAGCCAGATAAGGACTTTTGAGAACAGCCTAAAGCTTTACAATCAACTCCTTAAAACAGTGAGAAACGTATCGGCCATCCCCAAGGTAACGCCAGACGCCTTATGTGCTCGTGTACATGATGTCTCTATGGGCAATACCAAGTGTAATGCAATGAAACGTAGGGTGCAATATGGAATCAGCTCCTTAATTTGGTGAGGGTTTCTTGGATGACAACAAAAGACTACTGATGTGAAAGAAGGAATGAATCCCTAACTAGAGTCCTGCTCTAGCGATTGAGTCGCCTTTACAGAATTTCCTGAAGCTTTAAATGCTAAAAGAGGAACAAGAAAAGAAATTTCAGCAAACTTGGGCCTTTTTTTTCCATCAATTGAACTGGGAGCAGGGGTGGAAGAAGGCAGCAATATTGGTAAATAAGTATGGAAAGTGAAATACCTAACATGTTCTAGGAGAGTTTACTATTCCTGGCACAGTTGAGATCCTGGCAACTTTGCAAAACGCTTCAGGGTAACGGCATCTTTTCATCTTCTCTAAATGTACGTGAAAACTAGAAGCTGGCAATTGTCAAAATGCTAGAAGGGTCCAGAATGCCCAATTGTAAAGTAACTTTGAAATTGGAATTCTCGCTCTCATGCCTCATCTTTTCTCTCCAATCTGATTGTACAAAAGCCTTCTAATAATGGCACAAATTCTGCTAATGTAATCAAAGGGTCTTGTTTAAAAGGTGTGCAGAGGTTTGCTTTGGACTGCTCAGGGAGGGAAATACACAGACATTGCTGCTGATGTCTGTGGCAACCTTGCTCAGATGAAGATCGATGGAAAACTGTGGAAAAGACAGCTTCCCCGGTGTTGTAAAGGGGTGTAGTTCCCTTGACTTGAAGGGAGTTACTGATTTACATCTGCGGAGGATCTGGTCTCTGTGATGGTAACGTCCGAGACGCGTAATATGGCGTTGCGGGTATGTGCTGGGGGTACGAGAACAGAATCTGACAACTGGTAGGTGCTCTTGGGAGACGGCACTAGTCTGGTGTTGGAAACAGTATGAAGAGGCAAGTTGGCATTACTCTGGGAGCTGATAGCGTGGACACTGTTGTCCAGGTACTACGGTGCTATACAGGTATTTTTGAGAGGAACGCTGAGCGTGACAAGACAGTAGTACAGCAGCGGATTGAGCTAATAGGTGTAGCAGGATGCCGGCGTCAGAACTGCTTGAACGTTTTTCGTCTCCCCGTGGTAGAGGAATGGGAAGGTTGTGGTGTAGCACTTGTCCCTGTTGTAGGTGTAGCAGGTTTCCGGTTCATCGCAGGAGGTGCTCTGCTGGGCCTGGTATATCTCACCGCCCAGCTCAACTTCTACGGGATCGCATTTTTTGCAACTGGAAGAGATGGAGAATAGAACAGGTGTTAAGAGCTGTGATGAAAAGATGCCCCTGGTGAAACCCTAATCTTGCTTGCTGATCTGCAGATGTAGCAGCTAGGAGAGTACTGTGGCCTTCCTGGTTTTACGCAGGAACTCCAGCCAGACGCTTTTAGTGTTCTCAAGCTGCTGTTGGCACAATTGGTCCCTAAGAGGGAGGGTTAAACAGGCAATGAGTCATTTGCTGATGTCTAAGACATTTGAGATGAACAGCGGTCAGAAAGAAACATTTCCTGTAGGTGTCAGATCTTTTTTATGCGATTTAATCACGGAAATAACAATTTCTTAGCTTGCGACAGAATAAAACGCTAGACTCTGTGGGGAAAAGTTTCCTCTGTGACCTGGCCTCACCTTAGCTACTGGCCTTCAAGCACGTTTTTGAGCTGCTGTGGGCAATGCTGCAGGGGAGATAAAGTCTTAGGAAATGAACTTGGTAAAGAAAATTACTTACAGTTCAGTCATGCGGTAGACAAAAGTGGTTCTGAGGGGGGACGTGGGGTCAGAGATGTTCTCTCGAGCCTTCAGGGGGACTCTGCAAAGGGGAGAGGAGAATGGCTCTCATGAAAACTGCTCGTTAAACAGGGGACTAGTGCGCTGTGAAACAATTCTCGACTCTCATCTTGGTCTTCAGGTTATTTCCATTCCGATGCTCCTCCATTGCAAAGCCCGGGAAAGGCAGATCTTGGCCCTATTGTGCCCTCCAAGGCAACGACCCTCCCCCAGAGGACTGCAGCAATTTCTGAAAATGTCATTTTCAAGGTGACAGTGCTGATAATCCTTTTTTTCTTTTTAAATTCTGAGCTGGCAGATGCCCGAGAGACTTGCAGGACATAGACATGTTTAATTAGTGTTTTTCCTGTTGTGAGCTCTACCAGAACTCCTGCAGCTCTTGAGCCTGAACTCGGTCCCTGTTTGAGACACACGCACACAATTCTCTAAGTTTTGTGGGAATAACAAGGACCTTATCCTACTCTTGAACTGTGATCTGCCTCATCGGATTAGCCTTTTCTGATAGTTTAGGCATTAACTTGTCTTCTCAGCCTATAAAATAGCAGGCTTGGTATCAGATGGGTCAATGAGTCCACTGTCAGGGCACCAATTTGGTTTCAGATTAGACCAACTGCAGAAATGTAATCCTCTGCTTGCCCAGCTTATTTTGTAAAGGTACTACTGGACCACTTAAAACAGAGGGATGCTTTTGTATCTGAAGGGACAAACACCAGACAGCTTCATGTGAGGTACAAAAACACAAAGCAAAAGGAAATATTCCAGGATAGCATAGAAAGCAGCCCACGGGGAAAACCGTTTCACTTCATCAATGCCAGGACATGGGAAACAATGCAAAGAAAGGCGAACTCCTATAACGCTTCATCTCCTGTTCACCATGTCCATGTAATACTTGTCTGCCACTTACAGGATGCGGATGTTTCTCTCCAGGATTTTTTCATCAGGGTTTTCTTTGGAGGGGACGAACTTTGCGGTCACGGTTACACACTGACACTTGTTATTGACCAGCACGTACTCCTCGTCCTCGGGGTCCCGTGGAAAACCTGCAAGCACAGAATATGCAATCCGAGGGTCAAGAAGAAAACCCCGGGAACCTGCTCTAGGAGAAAGCCAGGTGATGAGAATGCCAGAAATGCACTGTTAGGGCATCTGGATTGATTAAAGTCCACCTGCAACAAGTACAAATGAGCTTCTTGGCAAAGATGAGTTCAGCTGTCTTCCCTGCTTGGTCGGCAGTATGCTTCTGTCTGTGGAGGTGGTGGGACTGGGAAGGAAAAAAATGACAAACCCAGACACTGTGTGGCTGGTGAGAGGCAAACATGCAGGGGTTTCTCATGAAATGGGAAGAAAGTCCCCGTGCAAGCCTTGAGCTATACCTGGCAGCTCAAGTGCTGCTTTTCCCCTGATGGGGGAGGTTACCCGATTCCTCTGTCATGCACCAGGGCTGTTCTAGCAGTCCAAACCCTCGTTTGAATCTGGCCTCTAAACAGATGTCTGACCTTGCTGACGTGGCAGATGGGCCAGTTTTGCTTAAGCGGTACGTTGTCTTTCAGGTCTCGGAGGGAACAGATGCCAAAAAGCACTACAGGACCCAGAAAGAAGGCAGCCTGCTGACCTGGCAGCGGAAGGCAAGTGGCGCTTACGATGTTTGTGGTTTGCAGGGAAAACTCGGGTCCTGATTTTCTTACTCAAATAGAGAACAACTGGCTTGGGTATGTCTCCCATACTTATAGCATGTTATTCAATATGAAACTCGGTCAAAACCGGGTAAAACATCCCATCTGTCACCCAGAAACTTTTTGAACATTCCTGGTGGCACGCAATGCTGTCTTACTGGGCAAATAGATGCATTTGAAATAGCTTGTTGTTTGCTAGTTCATTTTCCCCAACCCAGAGCATCTGGTCTTTTTTCCCACCACAGGCCAGCCATGCTTTTATGTGCACACAGAGTCATACCCTTCTTAAGTGGTGGTTTCTACATCCCTCTATTTCTAAGTGCTGCTAAAATCAAGTTCACAGCCATCACTTTGGAGTGTCACTCTTCCCACAGCACTTTCAGCCTGCTTACTAGAAGTACCAACATGAGTGATCTTTGAGATGGGACGGTTAATATTGGGCTCAGATGGACCTTGGTTCTGGGGACTCGCCTACTCTGCTTGTCCCTTGGTTTAACCATGGAGAGAAAGAAGAAACAGGCTGAAAACATCTGCATTCATCATGTCTATGGAGGATTTCAGAGTTGCTTTGACTTAAAAGCTTTGGTCTTAATAGCTGGATTTCTTTGAGTTATCAAAGCATGGATCAGTAAGTAAGGAGATATATGCTGCATAAGCTCAGGTCTGTTTTCTTTTTAAATCTCCATGTCCACAGCTGCTGGGGTTTAGGAACAACAGACCCTGTTGGTACAGGGCGAAAGGGATAGGGCTCAAAGCCTATGGGAACAAAAGCAAAGCTGGCATCCAGGAGCAGCACCCGGACTCTGAGTGTTGTGATTGTTAGCTTGTAATGGCAGCAGCTTAACTGTTGTGTGAAGCTGTCTGCAAGACCAAACAAGGACGGTATTGATCGGCAGAGTCCCTAATTATCTAGTCCGTACAACGTAATGAAAATAGCATTCCAGGTTCTCTATCTAAGGCTTCTTAGAGCTTCCTTCCTGCCCCTATAATACATGGGTCTCAGCTGCTTCCCTTCCCCTGGGTTATTTTCTGAGATCCTTACAGACCTTATAACTGTGAAAAGGGCACAAAACCTGTGTAAGATATTGCCTCAGAGTGACCCTACAATTCAGCTGCTGGTTACAAAAGCTGTTGCTGTGACGATTGGCAGCAGAAGGCTTCCTGAAACAGGTTCACTGTGGAGTTTCCCGATCAGGAAGGAAATTACTTGGCTCCCTTGCTTTGGGCACTGGAGCGAGCCACTAAAGGCATGTAGGAGATGTTGCCCTTTCTACTGCTCTCACGGTTTTCTTTCCCTTTGCAGCGTGTCCCGCTATCACATGTGCCAGCTGAGCCCTTTAGAGCCAGGGCTGGCTTTTAGCATTTCTCTGTACAGCATCCAGCACACCTGGCCAGCTGTGCAAACGCCACTGCAAAATGTACACAGGGCGCGTAAGTCCAGTCCTGCTTCTGGTCGCGCTGTGCCCCACCCAGGCAGAAATACATAATGGTATCTGACAGGCGGAGATGGTGGTTATTCGGAGCTTTACAGTGCTTGTCTCTTTATATGCCTTATTGCAATCTCTCTTGCTCTGCGTGCTTCCTCTCTGCCAGCTCGTGGCTCAACATGAACTTTTCCCTCTGATGCAGAAGCTGACTGGAAAAGCCTCTTTCTGCCTCCCTGAGTCCTGGCCTTTCTTTTTCCTTATAGAAAGTCCCTGGCTTCTTGTCCTTCACGTAGTTTCCTCTGCTGTCTGTCATTTTATTCTATGTAATGTTGCGTGCAATTCTTTCTAAGGCCTTAATCCAAAGCCAATAATCAAGTTGGATCCTATTGGCTCTGAGATTTGTCCCAAAACCTTTGGGAGCCCGCCAAGAGTATATTCATCTTATAAAATTATATGACTATACTCTTCTATGAATAGGCAGAGGTTTTTTGACTGTACTCTAAAAATATTGTCCTGATTTAATTTCTCATGTAATACTCTTGGCTTCAGTAACCCTAAAAGTTACAGGTACTCCATATACTTTTAAAAGTATAATTATAAAGCTGCAAAAAAGATAGTTTCTTCAGCAATACTTCCACATATCACCCAGTAAAGTTCCTTTGGGGAGAAGGTAGTTAAACACAAAATTTCCTAATGTCCTTCTAAATTGACTGTGGGTTGGAATTTCTGGTGCATGATTTGCTACAGCCTGGTGTTCCCTCCCTCCTCAACACTCATCCAGAGATTATTTTGACAAAATTTCTCATCTCCCAGTATTGGGTTGTCCTGTAATACACTGTGAAGCCCAACAAAACCCAGCTGCATCATAGCAAAGAAGCAAATACATTCTGAAAATATCTGTTCAAACTTGGCTGCAGGTGCAAGTGGCTAGTTCATTAGAGTAGGAAGAGGCTCACTTAGAAAAAAAATATGCATGTGTATATATATAAAAAAAAGCCATGTGTACGAATGGGAAACAACAGACTGGGGTCTGTGTTGAACTGACACAGTATTTCTCAATGTTTTCTGCCTTTTCAGCTAATGGATTATACAGCTGGTGACTTTTAATAGGAAGCAGAAGTTTACAAGGACCTGCCCGGGTAGGCAGCAAGATGCCCCTTCCCAAAAGTCGGAGGAAATGCAGGGATGCTGTTGGGATAGTTATCCTTCAGCACGATTTAATCCTGCGGACCAGATCCACCATGTGAATGAGGATGATTTCAGACCGTCATCTGGAGATCTGGCTGTAGTACAGTCAGTATCTATCACCTGTGAACCACCCTGAGGAGTGTGCTGGGATGATAGCCTGATCTTGGTCTAAATCAAGAGTCTCCAACAAATTCAGTGGAGTTCGACGATAAACTACACTTCAATCAGGAATAAGTTGGCTGTAGCCGTATGACAGGATTACCAGGAAGATTTTTAGAAGCCTTGAAATCTAGCAGGTAAGAGTCTTGCAAGCTTCCCAGCACTGCAGAAAAGCAAGCGTGCATGTTGGTGGTTTTTAGCTTCAGAAACCCGATGAAAAATGGCTAATCATCAAGTCTTAAATTTGCAGCTAGTCATCACTTTTTAGCTCCAAGCCAGCAATTAAAAATGCACAGCTCTGTGGTGCAGAAAGACACAGAGGTGTCCAAGCCCCACTGAAGCATGACTGCTTGAGCAGGCTTTGAGGTTTGATTTTTGACTGTTAGAATTATTAATGGTCCATTACACAAAACCCGTCGCTGATGCCTTAAGCGCACTTTGCCGTGCTCTTTGTTTCTCACCTACCTGTCACAAGGACGAGCCCCAAGGAGACGGCCAAGGTCACGGACAGCAACAAAGAGCTCTTCATCTTGTCTTCCCTTCTTTTGAAGAACACGAGTGGAGAGCCCGTGTCTGCCTATAAGGGCGTGTGCAAATGATACAGCTATGTGTTTCTTAAAATAAACGGCCCAGCCGGCTCGCACTGACACTGTGGAAAATGTGGCTGGGGACCGAAACCGGGCATGTTTAATGCAGAAAGACCTCTGGCTTTCAGTGGTGGGGGGTGGGCAGGGGGTTGCGCTATTACTGTGCATTTTTCTTCTGCTCATCACCGATGAGCAATGAAGCTGCTGAGTGCAAAGCCATCTTGGTCCTTAGGGGACATCTTACGGTCAGTGCCAGTGGCACTGTCCCAACCTGGGGGGCAAGAAAGTGTCGGGATAGCCAAGGAGTCACAGCTCTGGATTCGAGTTTTGAGAAATCAGACTTAAAGATCATTTGACTTGTATTATAAAAACACTTCAGGCTTCAAGATCAGACTCCTGTTTGCAGCAGGTTTTCTGGAAATATATATTAAGGGCTTGACCTGCCCCCAAACAGCTTTCAGGCAAAGCAGACAAGATGAGAGAGAGGGGAGGGGTAAAAGAGGTGTAAAGAAACAGCAGGTCTGAGGCAAAGCTGAACGCTTCTCCCAGTTCTGCCCACTGAGTTGACGAGCTGCTTTATGAATGGAAAAGAGTTTCCCTCAGACTGGTGGTGTACGAAAGGCTCTGAGTCAGGTCCCAGGCAAACTCTCTCAGGTACTGGGCAAGCAGATTTTTCCTGAAGGAGGGGAGTACTGGAGAGGACCTGGGGGTTTTTGTCCCAGATTTGGGATCACTTGTGTAACTCTGGAAAATAGACATTGCAATGTAACCTGCAATGACCCGAGCTGTCTCTGCAGCATATCTATGTGTCTTGCGCAGAGAAGGCTGCTTTTTAAGGGAAGCCTGGTCTTAACAGGGCTTTTTAGCAAGGGCCTCCAGATACCCCCATCGGGACAAAAGGGGAGGCAAAGCACAGCACGATGGATGCTGGCAGGCCCGGTCTTAGCCAGGGTTCTTGCACCAGTGTATACTGAATTTCTGCTACCTGCAATGCACGTTTCTCTCCATTGATATTAGCAGTACACAGTAAATCTCCCTGTGTTCTCCAGCTTTTCCTTAAGCAGCAGAGCCGCAGCCCAGTGACCAGAAGCAGCCTGGGCCACCCTTGGCTCCTGGGGTTTGTTGTTCTTGCCAAGCTTCTCAAGAGGCTAAAGCCATGGGGCAATGCTGCTGGGCATCCCAGTTCCTGAGAGGGCAGCCTGTCACCTTACAGGCTGTCTTCCCTTCCTTGAGAACTTGCTGGCTGGGTCCCTAACCCTGGAGCTGTTCAAAGACTCTGGAATCTGCGTCCTGAGTTTTTTCTCCTAGTGCAAACATCTTGCGTGGCAGTTGCATGATGCAATGAGCTTTTGTGTTGCATCAGCACCGCTGACAAGCAAGGTTTCCCCTGGGAGTTGGGGGGGATGGTGGGTGTGAGCCCAGCTTCTAGCAGCTCATCAGTTTATGCCATGATTCTTCTTTACAAACCTCATTTTCTCACTAGGGGTCTCTCTTTAGGAGAGCAAAATGTGGTTTTCTTTTCCCCCTCCCCAGAAAGTATTGTCAACAGAGCTTTATGTGGAGTTTGCTTCTGAAGCAGCAAGATTTTCCCTGTGCCCTGTTTTTTGCAGAAGGTTAAAAATAAAGCTGGCTAACCATGGGGGGGGGTAGGGGTGTCTGTCTAAAGCACTCGTTGTTTCACTCACCTTTTTTGTAACAAAATAGGAGTTGGGGTTTTTTTAATACACAAGAAGGGGGGGATGCAGGCAGCAGAATAAAGCACATGTAAAACATAGGATAGTTCTGGTCTGCTTTGCCAAACTGCCCTGATAAAAATATGCCACTGGTAAAATCCAAGCAGAGGCATCCGTGAGTATTTTCAAAGCCGAAGGGACACTCTGAGCAGAATGATATTATGTGTGATTCTGACTATTTCGGTGGTTTTCCCTGGCTCCTGGTGCTCAGCATATCTGAATTTCGGTTGCTAAATCTAAATGTCTGCAAACAGTCCCTTTGGTCGGTATATGGTGGTGAGAGCTATTTTTAATCCCATTCAGCCACCTGTGTGTCTCTGAGGATTTCTATCTAGATTGCAAGCTCTTTAGAGGAAGATTTGTTTTATGAACAGTTACTTTTATGGACTGTCCTTCTTTTTTACTATGGGATGTGTTGAATTACCAGAAAATGATCTGGGGAAGCAGGCATTAAAGAACTGTGGCAGTCTGGCCAGGGGCTGGCAAACCATCACCCCCAGCTTAAATTCCGGGCCGAGTGGGGAGCTAGACTCCCGACTTCATTGCGAGGCAGAGGCTAGCAGAAGAATAATTGAGAATTAGAACAGAAATGGGAACCAGCTTTGTAGCCTCGGTCTCCTTGCGCTTGTCCTGTGCCTCCAGTTGACCCTGGATGTGCCGAGCTAGGATTTTCTAGGTAAGAAGCTGGGCAGGTGCCTGGATGAAGTGAGGTCAAATAGTTGCATCTTTGTACATCCTTGATTGTGCTGGGAGAGGAGTGGAGAGGAAGACAGCTGTACTAGGGCACGACGTATTTCCAGGTAACACACCTTCCACTAGCAGTCTGTCCTACTGCTTTCTGTTCTCCTCCTTTCTCGCTCAGCAGCAGAAAAAATGGTGGATTAAACCAGACCTGCAGCGGTCACTGACGATCGTATTGGTAGTGGTGATTCCACGGATGCTCACAGCAAACTGGTGTGGTTTGGCTTGAGCGGTTCCTGGTAACTGGATGAACTAACTCATGTCGGATGTCATCTGTAGCTTCGCCAGAAGCGGATGACGTTTTCAGCAAGTCCTGAAGGAAGTTCCAAGGTCTGTGGCTGCTTCTTTTCTGCTCTGAGAAATTAACCTTGGATCGAGGGATAAGGCATCAGTTAGATTTAAATCAGTGAGAGGCCAAGTGGAAGGTGGTCTGGCTTCAAGGCTCTGAATTTTGAAAGAGCAGACTTAAAAAAAAAAATGAGAGCACTACATTGTGAGGGCAGCTGGATGGAAACTGTCCGGGTCGGGGGCACCTTGAAGGCCTGGGTTTCTGTACGTCACGCTAGCAAAGTCATCTGGAATTGGTAACCACGCCAAAAACGACTGCAGGCTTCTATGGATGGACTTCGCTCAAAACCCGGTCAGATTAAGCACAAAGACTACAAAGCCTGATCAGCAGAGATGGCTGTATTTTAACAGCCAACCAGTATAAAGGGAGGTGCAGCTAACAAATTAAATGAATGCTATGTCTCAAGTACCAAAACCGAGTTATTCTTGTCTCTCTCTCATACAGGCCTGTCTCCAGGGGAAGCGATATCTGAAAATTGGCACAGGCAGATTTACATAAAGCATCTTAGTCTGAAGCAAAACAAATCTTTGGTGCAAGAGCAAACATGGAAAATTTTGACCCAGAGGCGACTATGTGGAAAAGCTGAGCATGTCAGAAAAAGGCTCCTAAGTGAGATTGCTCTGCCATCAGATCTACCAGAATCCAAACAAATCACCAAAAAGTGAGTAAATCTGTGCACTCCCCACTGTTTCAGTTAACTTTAATATTTGTTTGAAATAGTTTTTTTTGGTAAGAAGGTGGGCAGTATTTATAAATAAACCTGCACCTGCTCTGCGGTGAGAAAAAAACCACTGGCACTTGTTCTACACAGAACTCCTCTTGCTGGGCCGTGTGGCTGCTTAATTGAACAGGCTCTGGGTTTCTGAGCCAGGACTGAACTGGGCTCCAAGGGGCAGAGAGGACGGGGAAGCAGCAGCAGCCCAGCTTTGCTGCCTGCCTTCGCCTTACAGCCCGGAGGCTGATCCGCAGCCTCTGGGAACGGGCCTGATTCCTGCTGGGAGATGCCCGTATCCCTGTAAAGATGTCATACGGTGAAGGCAAGGGCTCAGCAGAGTTGACGTACGCACCTCAGATGTGTCCAGGGAGCTTTTCAAGTACTTCTTTTTCTCTCTGAAACTTTGGTCTGGTTGTAGGGAACTGAGTACTGAGAAGTTTCAGTTAAGAAGGGGACAGATGTCAGGTGTGCTTTCTATATTGCATTTTTTTCCCCCTCTTTGTTGTAAGATTACTATACAGATGGCATGTGTATGTTTTGGGGCTTTTAAGTGAAGAAAAATCCCTAAAGGAGGAAAAAAGGCACTCTTTTCTTTTAATGTGGCATTATTCATTGCTGATACCTGCCACAATAAAATAATCCTGGCTTAGTGGCTGCCCGCGTCACGCAGCTCCTTACGTGTATTGCTCTATTAGAAATCTAATTGTAAAAGTAAACTCAATTACGCTCCAGACCCGCAGTGATTTCATATATAAATGAGACGCTTAACCGGAAAGGATCAAATCTGAAGCCGCACCAAGCGCGGCAGGTGGGGGTATTTCCAAAGCACCCGGCGCTGGGCAGCAGCCCAGCCCCGCGGTAAGGCTGCCCGCACCGCCGCACGTTACTCCCGGCCCGGCGGCGGGCAGGGCAGGAAGGGCAGCCGCCGGAAGGGGGGAAGCGGAAGGGGCGCGGCGGAAGGGGCGCGGAAGCGGAAGCGCGGCAGAAGAGCCGGAGAGGAGCCATGAGGACCCGGCGCGGTACCGTCCTGCGGCCGCCGCCCGACCCCGCCGGGGAGGAGGAGGATGAGGCTGGGGCGGAGAAGGTGGCCAGCGGCCGGGCGGGCCCCGAGGACCTGGCGGACGAGGTGGAGGAGTTCCACGAGGCGCAGTTCCAGGCGGTGATGGCGGCCTTGGAGAGTGAGGAGGAGGCCGGGAACAGCGAGGAGGAGGAGGAAGTGCTGGGGCTGCAGCTGCCCGAGGAGGACAGCGAGGAGGAGGATGGATACGGTGAGGAAGAAGAAGAGAAGGAGGTACAGGGGCTGGATCTTTACGTGGACTACAGTGCAGAAGAGGATGGAGAAGGTGAGGAGGAGGAGCAGGAGGAGGAGGATGGAGAAGGAGAAGGAGATGAGTGTGAAGATGAAGATGGGGACCTGTCCATGGAAAGCGACTTGGAGGAGCACTGTCAGGACACCAAGCTCCCCCACGAGCTCTCCTGGGGCCAGCGTAAGCAGCTCTACTACGACACGGACTACGGGAGCAATGCCCAGGCCAAGGACAAGCGTAACCAGCGAGAAGTCGATGCTGAGGAGGAGGAAGAGGAGCAGGAGGCTCAGGTCATCCAGAAGCGGTTGGTGCAAGACTTGGGAGAAGATGATTATGGGCTGGATGTGATCCAGGGCTATCTGGCTGAGCAGCAGAAAACCCATGACAGCAAGGGGCAGAAGATTGACAAGGATTTGCAGGCGCTTCCCAGGAAGGAGCAGCTGAAGCTACTGAAGCAGGAGTCTCCTGAGCTCCTGCAACTGATCGAGGACTTTGAAGTCAAGCTAATGGAGCTCAAGGATGAACTGTACCCCCTGTTGCAAATGGTCAAAAATGGCACTATCCCGCAAGGCAAAGGTAGCCGCTATTTGCAGACCAAGTATCACCTGTACTTGAATTACTGTGCCAATATCAGTTTCTATTTGGTTTTGAAGTCAAAGAGGATGCCGGTTCATAGTCACCCTGTTATCGAACGGCTGGTTGCTTATAGAAATATAATCAATGACCTGGCTGTTATAGATCAAAAGTTATCCTCGCAAGTTCGTATGCTTTTGAAAAATTACTACGATAAGAAGGAAGATAAACTACGGAAGGAGAAGAAGTTTGCGCTGTTTCTCCCACTGGACGTTAAGAAAAACAAATCGAAACGTGCTCCCACGCTTGCTAATGGCCGGGCTACTGCTGACGAACCCTCAGACGAGTCAGACCTGGATGAAGAGGCTGCCCTAAAATACTATAAGATGATGGAGGAGAAATTGAAACTCAAGAGGAAGAGAACCGAAGACCAAGACGTGCTCGACGCAGAAGCGGTGTTGGAAGGAGAGGATCCGAATAAAAAGAGAGGTGTGACCTATCAGATGATCAAGAACAAAGGCCTCACGCCCAGAAGGAAGAAGATCGATCGCAACCCCAGGGTCAAGCATCGGGAGAAGTTTCGGCGAGCCAAGATTCGCCGCAAGGGCCAGGTCCGTGAAGTTAGGAGGGAATTGCACAGATATGCCGGGGAACTCTCTGGCATTCGTGCGGGAGTTAAGAAAAGCAGGAAGCTTCAATGATAGTTATTTTTCTCTGTTTCTGAGAGCTGTGAGTAGCACAACTCAATCCAATAAAAATTTTATAAAGGATATTGTGGTTTTTATCCTGAAGAAAACTGGTGTGCGTGTGTCTATTTGTTGTGGGGTGGTGGGTTTTTGGGGTTTTTTTTCAGAGGATGCTTTTCAGAAGGGGCCACCTCTACAAGTAGCACAGGGCCCTTCCTTCACCCGGCCTGCGTGTTAAGGTGTTTTCCTCTTTCGTGATGCTGTCATCGTTTGCGTTGTAAATAGCGGCTTGGAGAGGCTGCGAGGGGTGTGCAGAGCGATAGGAATGAAATGGGCCGGGGGGGACAGATGTGGAGGTGGGGCTGGGATGGAGGGACCTCGGAGGGCGGGTGAGGGTGGGATGCTGTCGCTGCTTTCTCTGCCTTTTCACTGTCTTGTTCCGGTCCCTCCTTTTTCTGCCTTGAGCTGCTGAATGAGATGTGCGTGGTTATGGTATTTTGTCTAATTCTTGTTCTGATTAACTCCTGGTGCTCATGCATTTTAAGATGTAAGTACCTTTAGGGTCCCTTAAATCTTCATAATTTTGGAACCGAGCAAAAAGCTATTGCTGAAATCCCCTGTGGCCTGAGATGCTGTTTCCCCTCCTGAACTCAGTGAGAATCAAAGCAAGGACTTTCTGGATTTCATGGTTATTTACATGTGTGATAAATATATTCGCTTCATCTATGATAAATATGTTAACTGTTGTCTGCTGTTATAGGTCTAACATAGCATTGATACAGGACAAACGGGTAAAGCGTTTGGAGGTAAACTTTCAAAATATTTTGATTATTTCCGTGTCTTCTGGTGGGAAAACACATTTAACCCCACACTGCAGTTCTTGCTGGGAATGGCCGGTTCCAGCTCCGGCTGTAAAGGAGGAATGACTGATTGATTTTTCTTGCAAGTTTAACAAACACCGTCTCAGGTGAGACCTGCACGTGTGTTTGGGACAGGTTTTGGGGAGCCTGTGCCTTGGTTTGGGTGCCAGTAGCATCTCAGAGATGCTATTGTCTGTTTCCCATGTGAAATCAGTTAAGGGGAGTAATTGTCAATAAATATTACTTAGTGTTATGGAAGCACTAGTCTATCTAGGTGGTTTGGTTTGGTTTTTGTAGGTTTTGGGTTGGGTTTTTTGCCTGATAGTCTTGGGGGAAGCCAAACTAGGAGTGTGTGTTCTCCAACCTGCAACAGGCTAGATGCTACAATTCAAACACGCAGGCGCTCTGCTCGTTCTCTGCAAGTGAAATGTGTGTCTGCAGCAAACCTTTACACCCCGGGCCTGTTTCGGCCAGGAAAGTTCTGCTAACTGGAGAATATTTCATTAATGTTCACAGCTGATGATTAAAGGCAGAGGTGGAAAAACAACAAACTGAAGCTGGACAGATGGGAACAGAAGTAGGGAGGCTTTTTTAGTCCTTGGATGCCCTGGATCCACGGGAAGTGCAGCCATGCATGGCCATTTTGGAGGGGATTCTGGTGTGGTATAGAGCAAAATCCTGAAACAGGAAGTTCTGCTCAATTTAATGGCCCTGCCTTTTTTGCCCCCTGCTGCTGACAGGCCAAACAACAGTTAAACACTGCATAATAAAAAAAAATTCCTCCACAGAAGTAGGCATTGCGATTTGATCTCCTCCATGAAATTGCCTGGGAGATCTTTGCTTGCCTGCAGAGCCGTGGCGCTTTGCACAGTGAGGGGTAATGGAAACTACTGGAAGGGCCGGAAGAGCGTTGGTGGCAGCAGAGAAGAAAACTTGGTGTTTCAGGTCGGTGCTGGGACTTGCTGCCTCTTCTGGCAGCAGGTAAGTGCAGGAGTGAGGATTAATTTGTCACATCCTGAAGTGGCTGGGGCTGAGCCTAGACAGGCTTTTCGTGTGGTGAAATCCTCACAAAGGAGAGGAAGGATCAAAAGAACCTCCTGGGACATGGAAATTAATGTGGTCCTTTACACTTTTCAAAAGAGTTTTCCTGGTAGCAGCTGTTGAAAAATCCCAGTCTGGAGCCCTGCTTTGCCAGGGAAGCTGGGGCTCGCTCAGCTCCTGGGGCCACGGCCCGTGCCGAACCCTGGCCCTCGTTCGGCCAGAGGGTCGCTGCTGCAAAAGTGCCGCTTGCTTGAAGAGCTCGCTGAAAGCGTCCTCTCGGTTAAGCAATGCTTTCTGGAATCTGATGGCCATAGGGGAGACATGTAACCTGTCACCTGTGGGGATAAATATGTCCTTCACCTGTGCTTACTCAGCCTCCCTTACTGTGAGCAGCTACCAACAAAGTGAGCTGCTTGCTCTTGCTGTTGAGCAATGTGTGGCTTTTAGTGGGTCCCAGCTTTACCAAGGAGAGAACTAGAGCTTTTCCCAAAACTACACCTTTTATTAAGTCTGCAGTGGGATCACGATGGAGGCCGCCACAGACAAGGCTGAGCTATGCTCCTGCAGCTTTGCAAAGAGGTCAGTAAAAGGTAATGTGCTGGGGAAAAAAGCAGCTTAGGTGCTTTTTCTGAGGAGGAATGGTGTTGCATAACAGGCATCACATGGGATGTGGAAAATATCCAGCAGAGATGCTAACTGATCTCATTACCACAGCACCTGCTCACGCATGTTTCGCATTCGGTGCAAAAATGAAGGGCTGATGATCTTTCGTAGGTCTGCAGGCAAGCTGTAAGTATCCGAGGCGGCTTTGTGTTCCCTTGAAAAGCTTTAGGCAGCTGGCAAGAAAAATCTTGGCAACTTCCATCTGAGCGATAAATAAGGGAAATAATAAATTAGTGCGCTGTTCCAGACCCGCTCCCTGGAAACGCTGGCATGGAGGCTGAAGGCAAGGGGGAAGGCAGCCCATCAGCACGGCCAGCGCAGGCAGCCAGCAGATGGCACAGCACGTCTCCCCGCACCGCCGCGCCAGCCTGTTTTAATGAGCGCTGAACACGGTGTTCTGTTCAGTCGGTTAGTTCAGCGATTGGACAAAGCCATCAGCAGTTCATTCCCGCATGGTTTTATGTATGAGTGATCACGGGAAGGCCGCGATCACTAATGCCACGGGAGGGGGGACACTGTAATTTTGCTCTAAGAAATACTTCTTAAGAGGGACGTTTCGTGCTGAAGCAAAATCCCGGACAGTAAATAGCTTGTGAAAATCCCTATGAAAATGGACACGTGTGAAACAGAGGAAAGACCACAGATCATGGTCAGGAAAATAAGTGAGAGGTGGAGCAAGGTCATGGTTAACACTGGTTTTTTTCCTTCTTTGCGTAGTGTTTTTGGAGAAGGCACTGATACTGCCAACATGGCTCATCCTCGCCGGGCTCCTGCTTAGCAAGCACCGGCCGCACCTAACGCGGGTTAGGACTTAGCCGCTCAGGTGACAGCTGTGCCTCGCCAGGATCGCCCCGCTTGCCACGGAGATACCTGCCCCTGTGGCCTTCCCATCCGCTCGCTCGGAGCACGGTAATTCAAGAGAGTCCCGTGCGCGCTTGCACGTAAATGATTCGTATTTCAAAAGTGCGAAGGCGATGTGTAGAAAGCTCTAAGGAGAGGTAGGAGCTGCTCTATTGTCTTTCTCCACCTGGGAAAGAATCCTTGGTGGGTGATAACCATCCAGAGGAAGGCTGGCTTGCCTTCGGAAGCTTGGGCAGAAAACATCCAGTGGCAGAGGGGTGGGCAATGCTTTCTGCATCACGACCTGAAATTTCTATTTATGCAGGGTGAGGAAAACACTCTAAGTAACTCACATGGAAATACATCTCCTGCTGCCTTGCAACTTTCCTAGTTGTCTTCCCTAACATTTTATCAGGAGCAGTCTGGATGTTGTTATACTCTCACTAGCACTGGCAAATACAAATCTGAAAACTGAACATTAGCCTAAAGACACTGAATGCAGGATGTTTTTTAAAAACTGGCAGATTTCTGTTCTTTCTCCTTGCTTGTTGACAATACTACAGTCCACGTTACCTGGCCTGCCTTACTGAGGAGGCTTTATTACTATCTTCAGAAAAATGATCTCCTCAGTGAAATTCCCAGTGGTATGACCTATTTGATAGTTATATTAGCAATGAATATATTTGGACCTTGTATTGTCACCTCTTGTCAAAGGGTCTGAAAACGCTGCTGCCCGTGAGATCTCACCCTGGGGAACGCGAGGGCGAGGCAGATAGCGTAAGGGCATCGGTTCATGGGTAAGTTAAAGCACGTGGGAGTCCGACATCCTCGTTGCTCTGTGAAGCTGTTTTTTTAAGATGAAAATCTGTGTTTTCCCCATGTGGGCACTGGTCCCAGGAGGCAAGTCTATATGCAGGGGGCTGCTGCCTCCTTCCTTCTGGCTTGGTGTAGGACCAGACCATGAAATACAGGTGATGAGATGGGGTCTGACTTTGACCCCCTTCCCTGCAGCTGGCAGTCCAGGTGGTATTGGTAGCAGGGCGGGGAAGCTTATGCTAGAAGACCAGGTGGACTTGTCTAGTTTGCTTTTGCTTGAAGTATGAGAAAGACGAACTGGTAGCGATGAAAAAGAAAGCGTTACGGGTATAAGGCTGGGAAAAAAAACCCTAAACCCAGCTGCTCGCAAGCGAGGTGGAAGCAAGGTCCTCTCTGCATCGCCCGGAGCCCCTGCACCCACAAGAGCGGGGTGATGCGGTTTTTGTTACGCTTGCGTGCTCCATCCCGCAGGCAAGCTGTGCCGGGGAGCGGTGCCCTGCCGTTCCCCGCCCGGCCCGGGGCAGCCTTGCCCGGCCCGAGGGGAGAGCTGCCGCCCGGAGCAGGGCCGGGCGAGAGGGCCGCTGCCGCCGCGCTCCCAGCCCCGCGGCTGTAACGGAACGGCCCGGCGCGGTGCGGGGGGTTTCGAAGGGACAAGGGCCGCGGGCGGAGGACAGGGCACCAGCCCCCCCCTCCGGCGTCGGGGGCGGAGGCGGAGGCCGGCCGCGGCCCTGCTTCCCGGCCGGGGCGGGGCCCGGGGCGGCGATGGCGGAGGCGGAGCGGGCGCCGCTTCTGTCGCCGCTGCTGGCGGAAAGTTCCCGGGACGGGGCCGGCGCGGAGCTGCCCCCCGCCATGGAGCGGCGGGCCGAGCCCGGGGAGGAGGCAGTGGCGGCGGCAGAAGAGGAGGAGGAGGAGGACGAGGCGCCTCCTGCCTCGCCGCCTTTCTTCCTGCTCTACCCCGGCCATGGAGGCGCCGCCGCGCCGCCCGGCGTGTGGAGACCCCCGGCGCCCCGCGGCGGGGCCGCCCTGCCCGTGCTGCTGCTGAGCTACCCGGGGCCGGACGGAGCCGGCGGCGCCGGCACCCGTGAGTAGCTGCGGGGCTCCTCCCCGGGCGGCGGCGCCCCGCGGCCGGGAGCCTCCCTCGAGGCGGGGTGGCGAAGCGGGGGGAGCCGCCCCGGGAGGGGTCGGGGGGCCGGGGCACTGCCGGGCGGCGGCCCGGGGCCTTCCTTCGCGCCCCTCAGCTGCCCGCGGCGGGGCGTGCCGGGGCCGTGAGGACCGGGAGGTGTCATGGCAGGGCTGAGGGCCGCCGTTGCGAGGTGGGGGGGGCTCTCTGCGTCCCTGCTGGGCTCCGGGCTCCCGCATGACGGGTGCCCCGAGGCTTTGAAGCAGCCCGGGGGGGTGAGTGGTTTTGGGCAGGGGTGAGTTAGCAGCGTCCGCCACGGTACACCTCGGGCTCCTGGAAACGGGGGGTGCCCGCCCCAAAAACTCCCCGTGGCCCCGCAGGGGGGCTGCCGGGGTGTGGGGGTGGCCTGGCTGCTCCCCTGACAGCAGGGACACGTGTGACCTGGCCGGAGAAGGGAGTGCTCTGGAAGGAGGCGTTATGTATGTGCGTTTGTAAGCAACGCCGACCCACAAGTTCAGCAAAACCAGTGCTACAGAGACTTCTCTCCTTTCTGGTCCCTTTTTTCTGGACAGAGTTTGTGCCACCCTTTGGAATTGAAGAAGTTCACCTTGGGGTGTAGTTACGGGGTGGGAAACCCCCGCTCGGGCTTCCTCGTAGGGCTGGTGTGGAGCACCACGCGAGGTGAGGGCATTGCACGCTGGCTACTTGACGAGGCTGAAGCGCGTTGCTGCGTGTGCTCTCTTCTGGGGCGCGTTTTCTGTTTGGAATTTTCTGTTCCGTAAGATTCTTTGCAGTGTTCTCGTCGTGTATTTGGGTAAGCTGAGTGCTGTGAAGTGGTTGTTGCGTGTGCTTTAAAAACAAATAAAAACTCCGTGTGTGGCTGCCTGTAGAAGAGACCTTCCCTTATCCATGCATCCATCTTGAAGACGGCCAGTAGCTTCATCTTCTGGGCTTGGGCCAGGGTGTGAACGACGGAGCTTTGTGTCTTTGCTTTGTCTCCTTTGCCTACCTCCCAGGTGAACGTTTGCTCACACGTTAGCTAATTATTTTGGGGTGGGTATCTTTGGGTTTTTTTCTTCCTTTTTCTCCTTTTGAAGTTCATGTACTTTATTTAAGCCGTTATTCCGCAGCGCTGTAACTAGTGAGGTGAGAAGTGAATTTCTGCAATTGCAAGAGCAGATGAAATGACCTGACTTTGCTTTGAGCTATATGAAAGGCTGTCTCTGACTGCAAACTGTTGTCCACAGTCCAAAACTCCCTTCACAATGAGTTGTTTAAACTGACAGCTTCCTGTCAAAACTTTGGGGTTTTTTTTTGTTTTTTCCTTAATCGGGAAACCTGTACCCACTGTGGTTCTGTGATGCTACACAAGGCACTGAGCTATTTCTGCTAGAAAAGAAGCCTTTAAGAAAAACATTTAATCTTGGCCATCGTGCTTTTACTGTTCAGGCTGTTTAAATGTTAATTCTTGTAATACCTTTGTAAGAAGGCTTCTGTGCAGGTGCGGTGAAACTGAGGCATTGAGAAGAGCGCGTTTGTTCACAAGGAGTTAGTGTAAAAACTCGTTGGTTGAGCAATGCTTTATCCCTTGTGTTAGGCGTACTCTGCAGTGGCTATTCACGTAAGCTTTGTGAAAAAGCCTTTAAAATGTATATTAAAGTTCCCTTGTTCTTTTCTGCCTCGAAGATAATAGCTGCCTGTGCAATGTTGTGTGTCAAAGCCCGCTCGGTAACTGAGCGCCCGATGCGCTGATAGCAGCGTCTGAAGGGAACAGGAATCGTCATCTATTTGCATGGTGTCTTGGACTCTGTTTCTCCGGGGGCAAACTCTGTAAATCATTTTTGTCATCATCCCTGGTTTGTTTGGTTTTTTCCTCAGTTTTCACGTCTGAAAAAAAGGTTTTTGTTTGTTCATCGCCAAGCAGCAGGAGCCCTGGATTCTGCTGCAAAGTTTTGCTTGTTCCCTGGCTGCTTTGGATTGCCGTTAAAGCGCCGGGTAGAACTTCACTCTGGCGCAGCGAGGATGTTGTGTGTTGAATCCCTGTAGAGTATGTGGCCTTGCGGGTGTCGTCGCTTCTTGCGTCTCCTCTAAATGGCAGTTACTCTCTACAGCACCGAGGTGTAGCGGCGTTAATTGTAGCCCGGCTTATCAAGGTAGACGTGTCTGGGTTGGTGTTACTGGAAGAGCCGTCGGTGGCCCCTGGAGCCCTGTTTCACAGGCTCTTTGCGGCATCCGCTGTTCTCGATCTGCTTCTCCTTGTTCTGCAATAGCACCTGAAGTGATTGTTCATGTCTGCTTCCCTTGAATCCTCAGCGCCGGAGTTATTTTTAGAGTTAAGATAAACTGAGGAGTGTGAAGAAGGTTTTTTTTGCATCTTGTGTGTGTATTTAAAAAAAAAAAAAGTGATATACTCTATGAACATTAATTCCCCTCTAAATAGCTGTAAACTGAAAGCAGTGATTTAGGTGAAGGGTGTTTCCTGCTGCATCACGAGTTCCTCCCTTCAGTGGTTGAAGGCTGTCATTTCCATGAGTAGTAACGAAAATAATTACTCTGTATTGACACTTATGTGTTACAGCGACCAATATACAAAAAAGTCAGTATTTCAGAATATTTTGGAGGTTTATTTGAAGTTGTTGTTTTGTCCCCCCCTCCCCCGTTAGGACACAATGATTAATCCGTTCTCTTTCTCTGGAGGTCTTGCCAGAGGACTGAAAGGTACTGTACAGCGGTTTAATTTTATATTTGAAAATCTGGAAAACTACGTTTGCTGCTTGAGATCTAATTACGGCCTTTGTAGCTCTGCATTAGGGTTGTCCTGGAGAGCGGTGACTTGATGGGTTTCTGCATGCAACTCTTGATTCCAGCAGCAGAAGTCAACCCAAGGGTTATTCGCACCCAGGTGGAGGTGTGATGCTTCTGTTACCAGCCGTGTAGCGCTGGTGACCTGAAGCCCAGTGACGAATGTAAATGAAGGATATCTGGTCACAAAGAATGAAATCATAAGAATGTGTCTCTATTACAACTTCATTTTCTCTACGGATTTTCTGTCAGACATATTTTTTTTTTTCCCCCTCCAACTAATCTTTCTCCATCTTATCCAAGTTTTCTTATTTACGAGGTAAGAGAGGTGAGATGATTCCAAACATAAGGTGAAGGCGAGAGCTGCTAAGGGAAGGAGACTGCAAAAAGCTTTTCACACCAGGAGCGTGACTTTTCTGATACAGATGGTTCCAGACGGACAGAAGGAACAAGAAGATTTATTTAAATGTGCTGAGCTGCAATAAAACCTTAGAATACTTTTTAAATACAGTAAAAGCAACTTGATTATGCGGTCTTAAAAAAAAACCAAACCAAACCTAAAACCACAACAAACAAGAACCCCCCCCAAACCATTCCTTGCTCCCACTGCAAACCTACCAGATATCGTGATACTTACAGTAAACTGTTCCTTCCCTTTTTTTTAATTGTACTGTCAATTGTGGGAGTTACTTGAATCCTTAAATAATAGCTCTGTATTTCACAGTAGGTAGGCAAAAAACAGTTTCTCACTTATTCACTGGTTTTCGGGTGATTAAACTTTGTTTTGCTCACTCATGTTTTTAGCGTGCAGGGTTCAAACTGCCCCTGGTATTTGAGGTAATGTACGTATCCGTGCTGGCAGAAGAGTCAGACTTTGCAATGCAGGTGCTTTGTTACTAGTTTTATCTTTTTAGATCCCGTTCCGCGTAAGAAATTGCCCGGAGAGAGGCTGTTGGATGTGTGTGGCCGTGTGCTCCCTGGAATAGCAGCTCTGTTGGCTCTAGAAGCTGGCATAGCCCTGACGGCGTTTCTCTTGTCATCGCAACTGGTACGGCTACGGAGAGGAGTAATGGGTAGTCGGACAACACGTTGATGTGGAGTTGAAGGCAAAGTGAAAGAGAGGGCTTGAGAGCAAAGACCTTGAGCATAGGTTTGCTAGTAAGAGGGTTTCACATGTCGGGCAAGAGCATGAGCGGAAAATAGGAAGATCAGAATTGTTTCACTTAGAAATGTGGGAGCTGCCTTACTGGACCTGACTGTCAGGCTGCCTGGTCTGATAGAGCAGCTACACACAGGTTACAGGCTTTAGAAGAGCTTGCAGGAACCTGCTCGTGATTCATGCTTGTCTTAGACTGTGATATAAAGGCTTGTGTTTCTTCATAATTTTCATCCTGTTTGCATGGAGTTACCTCCGGCATTGTAGTGTCCCCAGAGACTCCGAGCAGCTGTTTAAGAGCTCAGCAGCGCATCCACGCTGTTACCTTCGGCAGTGGTTCCCGTTCGTATAGTAGTGGTGGCTTTTGTATGGCTCTGTGGTCTCCTGCGATTTTAAATAACCCAAAGCAACGCAGTCAGCTGAAGCAATGATCTCATCTGCCAACTTTGCCGTTTTGCTGTATGGCTGCTTTGCAATCTCTGCACAGTCATCGGGGAAAGTTTTCACCTAATGATTGAAACTCGGCTTGCTCGCAGGCCTGGCTTGCCGGCACTGGAAGTAAAACTCCACCCGAAGGCGTCGTACGTGTCCAAATGGTTCTTTGGGAATTTGTTTGGGTTTTGTTGCTTAGATTATTCTAATTTATTCAGCTTTTGAAACGCAAAATACTTTCGAGTACAGCTGCGCTTTCAAATACTAGTGGCTGATGGAGCGCTTTGCTTTCAGATGGTTAAACTTCCAACACAGTCAATTTCTAATTCTCTTATCTTGGAAAACGTTTTTTGCAAACAACTGCCTTGTTTTGTCATCTAGCCAAAGCCTCTACCACTTTTGCCAAAGAGTAGCTAATAACGAGGGTTTTGTAAGACCGGTCAGGGCTGTCTGACTCGTTTGAGATTGAGAAAGTGGTTCTTCATTAATAACCTCCTCTTCATTTACACCTACGCTTGGTTTTCTTTTGTCGTTGACTCATTGAACCCCAGTGGAGCTTTATCAGTTGACCTGGAGTTGCATGGTAGTTTTATCAAAGGCTTTATGAAAATATAAGTATTTGATACCTTTCTTTTGTTTCTTTGTAAGATGCTATGTTGCTTTCCAACTTTGAGGCATAGAATGGGGGTAGAGGAGGATTTGTCTTGGGTTTTCCAGGTGATACAACATCAGTAAGTCATGGGATAGTTCTTGTTTGGGGTTTTCCGCTTGTGTTTTGGGTTTTTTGTTTTCTGAGTAGGGTTTTTATTTTACCGTAGTAGTGTAGCTGATGTGTGGGCGTTACCTGCTTTTGTGATGGTTTTGCTGCTTGCCTTGGCTTACCCTGAAAGCTGTGTTGGGAAAGCAAGTTCTCTGTTTGTACTGTAGGGGTAAATTCAGCCATGTACTGGAACCTGGAGACTGCCGTCTCCTCTGGACGGTTGAAGAGTTCTTAGGTCTTCCAATACCCGTATCAAAACTCTGCAAGAAAAAACCAAATCGGCTTGAAAAATAATTTCTGAACTTGTCATTGTTGTCTTAAAAAAAATCAAAGACAACTCATTGGCGTTTCTAAGCATATGCATACTTCATATCATTGTTGTTCCTTTGAGGAGTAAAAGGTATGGTTTTACCGAGGTGAAGTAGCTCAGTTTGTTTTAAGGTGGCAAGTGTTCAAAATCAAATTGGGTGGTATACTGTGTCTAAAGCTTTGTTTTGGGCAAAACATAAACAAAAATTAATGAAAGCTGAAAAATATTTTTCAAACATTTCAAATATCCCTATGGAGTACTTGCAGCAGGATCATTGTGTAAAGGAGCCTGAAAGTGCAACCGAGCTGGAAGGGGCAGACTGGCTTCTTTTATTGCTGCGTGTTAAGAAGCAGCAAACGGCGTAAAAGCAAACCAGCTGAAGTGGAGCAGTTCCTTAATTTTTCAGCAAACCTCCACGGTGATCCTGGTATGCGGGTCACTTGCCAGGGCTGAATTCACTTGCAGACACGTGTTGTGAAATGGGAGCTGCGGGGTTACACCTAATGCTGTTTGTCTTTCTGACTGTTTCAAAGCCAAAAAATGAAACTGTCTGGTAATTAGATATGTTGGATAATGGCTTATGGTACTTTGTTGATTTTAAAGGGTTTATTTTGATTGTTTGCTATTTGTTTAGACCCTTTCGAAAGGTTAGCGAGAGCCCAGGGAGCAGCTGTTCTCCTGTAGCTGTTTGTATATGGCGACTTTCACTGCTTCTGAAATAGTGGTGCAATGTGAAAGCTAATACTAGAGGTTGTCGTTGATGAAAGGAAGTCTAAATATCATGAGTTAAAATGCTGTCAGCACGGTTTATAAACCCCATTCTTTCTTAGGGAGAAGGAACAATAGTAACTGTTGTCGTTTGTGAAATAATTCTCCTTTGCGTCGCTGTACTAATACGCTGCATGGCTCTTTGTTTGGTGTAGTCTAACGGGGGAAAGAGTTGCTGAGTCAAAATGTTATCCACCAAGCAGGAAGTTTTCACTGAAAGCAACTGCTTCCTCTTGCCTGTTAGAAATAACAGCTCTTAACCCTTCTTGTAGTTTTATGAGGTTTTTACGTAACGGGTGCTGTTTTCCCCGAAAAGCTATAGGCATTGGCATGCTGAATTCTGTCTCAAGCCATCGGTTTTTGTTTCACATCCCTAAGCAATAGACATGCATCCTTTTGAGTGCTTCTTTAGGGAAGAAAAAGTACGGAGAATAATTAAGGTCCCAAGCATTAATCGTTGACGTGTTCTTCTCAGTACGCTTTTTTGGTGGTCAGCCTTCCCCGAATTCGCACGGGGGGGTACTAGGCGTCCATTTCAGATGGATGCTCCCCGTCTGCTCTCCACAGACACGTTGGAGCCGCGCAGGAGTAAAGCAAGAGAAGCTAATTTGTTGTTGTACTGTAGTTGAAGTGAGTGGTGATGCAGTGTCCCGTGCTCTCGGGAACAGGAAGGGTGTCTGTGGACCTGGACCTCTCGTCCCCTGGAGGTGGGGCTGCGAGGGTTGGGGACACGGGGGAGATCCGGACGGCCGGGAAGGCACAGGGCAATGCAGTGCTGTCATCTTTTTCATGAGATATTGAAAGCCTTTTTCTCTGTCTGCCATTGCTGCTTCATCAGCCTTGCCTGAGCAGTACCAGTTTTCAGATGAGGTTTTTCAAGTGTAAGGTTGAGTCGCGTAGCTACGTATGTTTGTGGTGTTCTCCCTGGTCATCTTTCTGTGTGCATGTGCCCCCCCAAAAAGAGCTTAATCCTCGATGGCCCAAGTGCTTAGAGCCAGATCTTTTTTTTCTCGTTGTTCCCCTGAGAGGATAAATCCATCCTAACGTTTGGTTTTTGGTTTTTTTTTTTTTTTTTTTTTTGTATGTGGGAATTCTTAGCTCAAAGGTACCCTTTGGGAAGGTTGCACAGCGAATAAAACACAAACCGCAACTTGCGCACCTACTGTGACAACAAAGGTACTTATTTAATTCCTGTAGTGACATCCAGGCACGTGAAAGGAATACAAATGTGTCTTTGTATTCCTGGCGCTGCTAGACTGCGCTGCTTTGTAGTATGGGGGCGACGGATGAGAAACCCGCGCGGCGCGCTATGCTCGCTCACAAACCGACTGGCGTAGCCTGATGAGAAGGTGCTGTGGGTGATGAGAGCCTAATTGCCGTCCCTGCATCAGCAGCGTCTCGGAAGCATCCTGGGAATTGCTCGCCCGACGCTCAGAGCAGCTGATCACATGAGCCTGAATTTTCAGTTCATTAGTCAGCCATTTTGGTCAACACCCTGCTTACTGCGCACAACCAATCCTATCGGCACTCGCTCTCTGCCTGCTCTGGGAAGAAAGGGACCAGCAGTTTGATTTCACCAAACCTGGATATCTGTCTCTACAGTCTGCCTTTGTTTTTGCTCGGGTAATCACCAGAGGAAGCCATTCTTTTTCCTCCTTCTGCTTTTTTTATTTCTTTTTATATTTTTCTTTCTGTTTGTTTTTTTTTTTCCCCTTATCTCCTGTCTTTGATGCAGAAGCCAGGTTTTTCGTGGTCGCTTAGGATCAATAGTCTGTAGCATAGCTGAAGACGACGACGACAGTTGGTGGAAAGGAGGGAGGAAGAGACGAGCGTGAAGGAGCAGCGTTTTTACCTTGCTTTCTATATGAAAAGGCCAGAGCAGTCTTTGCGATCCTGAGCATATCTATCCTTTAATAGCAAGGTATTTCTTATTTTCTTCTTCCGAAAGCTTTTCTGTTTTAGTTCTTATTTTTGCCCCCCCCGTTGTTGCTGTACCAGCTGAGTCATCATGTCTGCTCTGACGCCTCAAAGCGACATGCCAACCCCCACCACAGACAAGATCACTCAGGCTGCCATGGAGACCATCTATCTTTGCAAATTCCGAGTGTCGATGGATGGAGAATGGCTTTGCTTGCGCGAGCTGGACGACATCTCGCTGACGCCCGACCCAGAGCCTACCCACGAAGGTACGGTCCGGTTCCCTGCAGCCGTCGCATTGTTACAGCCGCTGCACAAGTTGGGAGGGGGTGTCTCTGGGACGAGATGCTCTTGTCGTGCCTGGAGAACCTGGACATGTTAGAAAGCCAAACTGGTGCTTCAGATTGCCCTTACAATTTGTTGCGTCATTTGTAATCCCCCCCCCCGACAGATTTGTGCTTCATGGTTGTTATTTTTTAAGATGCATCTGGAAAGATTGGGTTTGTGGGTTTCGGGAAGGAAGATAACCACGATGCGTGCTCAGCGATACATTCAATCGTGATTTTACTCTCAAAACAGGGCTTACAGCTCTGGTAGTCGGCTGTCAGCTTTTAGAAATGGAGCATACTGGCAAAATACAGACGTGTGTCTGCGTACGGTCAGCGGGTAGTTTTCGGAAAGCCCCAAGCGATTACGCAGCTGTGCCTATTGTCAGGAGATAATACTATCGCAAGTCTTCCAGCTCGCTTCTCTTGAGCGTGCTGTTGTTTATAATGGCTTGGAAGCCTGAAAAGCGGAGGTGTAATGCATCTTGCTTCTCGACAAAGGATTTGTGATCTGGTTCGATGGTGAAAACGGTTTAACACTGGGTCACGTCAGATGAGGATTGGAAGCTTTGCGAGCGCTAAAAACACGAGAGGATGTTCTCTACCAATAAAAAAAAAGTGGGGAGGAAGGAGGTAGGATGAATTTCTGAAGGAATTTTGCACAGTACCAGCGCTGCCGTCCTCACCGACATGGCCAGGGTGCCCCTTGCTGGGTGCCGAGCACCTTTTGGTCTTACGGCGAGGGGGCTCCGTCTTTTCGCGCCTGGCCCTTTTCCGGTAACTGCCCAAGAGCAACTCCACCAAGTAGTCAAGCCCGTTTGATGCTGGCTTGTCAAGTCAGGAATGCCTTACTATATTGTCGTTTTGCTGGATGAGGCAACTTGTGGTGGGGATTTGAGCTTTAAAATTAATTTCCAGGTGATAATTTAATTTCCATTTGACAGCTGCTTTCAGTGGTAGCAGCCCTTGGGTTTGGATTTGCTTGCCAAAGACTTAGTCACACAGTGAGATACTAGACGGAGGTTTCAAAAGCAGAGACTAACGCTCCCTCTGAAGCATGTCCCGGGGTTTCGGAGAGGTGCTGCACAGGCTCAGGAAAGCAGAACCAGAGCGGTGAGACAGGGTGAGCCAAGGGTGCAGAAAGCCAGCCGTCTGCCAATTCCCATGTTCCTATATGTGGCACGGGCTTATTCAGAACTTGCTCAGTCTTACTCCTATGTTTTTGGACTTGAGTGCTTGGGGGTTTTTTAACAGTACATTCTAGTGCAGGTGGATTGATTTTTATGTATTCTCTCCATCGCTTTCATAACTACCTAACCTACTGTTAGGTAGTTAGTAAATGACCACCTAAGCAAGCTAGGGCTCTTCTGAGGGTATAGCCTGGAAAACCTTTCAGTCACGCTGTGAGTCAGTTCTTTAGATCCTTGGTTTTGCATGTGTTTCTTCCCTCTCTGTTCGCCTTCTTGCTCTGAGCGAACTCCAGCGTCTGTGACAGAGCTTTTCTGGGTTGCCTTTCTCAAATGTGCTGAATATATCTCCTTACAGTGTACAGCTTGCGCTCTTTCCTGCCTCTGTAAACAATTCAGATGCTAATACTAGACTAACCCTTCCCCAAAACTAGAAAAATAATTGTTTTTAAAGCTGTAATTACAGTCACTCTCTTGCAAGTACCAGAAAGGTTTAGAAAATGGTGTTTTCTCATTTCATTGCCATGTTATTTAATTTGTCTGTCAAAACTGAATTAAAAAAGAGAACTGTATCATAATCATAACCTTTATGGAGGTGTTTATACATTCATAAGTTCAGGTTGCTTGTTGGGAGGCAGAAAGACTGGTTGTTTTGGGGTGGGAGCTTTGCACCCAGTTCATATTTTTAACAGAGATAGAAGGTCAGGAGGAAGCGTTCATAATAGAAAAGCTGACACAGCTTTATCCCTCGGGTTGGAACTGGTGCTACTGCATCAGCGCTGCTGCTGCGTCCTCTGTGTATGCGTGCGTTGAGGGGACAGGGCGACGGGGCTTGCGGACACCAAGTGCTTGTCTGGGGGGGAAAGCAGGAGACCTAGGAGCCGAAGCTGATGTGTCTTGTGGTATCTCCATAAAACTGATGGAGAAAGGTAGGGATTATGAAGAAGAAGGGGGAAAAAAAAAAGGCTCTGGAGTTCTGCCAAAGGCATGACAAGAGTTTGCAATTTTTTCCTTACAAATCAAGCTATGTAAAAAAATAACACATTGCGGTAGCAGATCCAGCAGCTTGTTGAAATAAGGATTTGAAGCCTCCAGTTGCTGTCCCTCAGCTCCTGCTGCTTCCCAAGAGGTTTTTGTCTCTGGCTTTTCTTCACTCTGTGATCTGCGATGCCCCCAGCCCACAAGCAGCCATCCTGCCTTCCTCCTCCTCCTCCTCCTCATGCACCCATCGTGCTTAGGATGCATAGGAACCGTGCTCCTGGCCTTGCATCGTAGTGTCTGCACCCACCCCTGCACCCCGGACCTGCCAGCCAGCCCATGGTGTCAGAGCGAGGAGAGGAAGACGGCGGTTCTGGGCAGCGAGTAAGTAAGAAGAGAAGACAAAGGGCCAAGAACAGAACAGCACGCAGAATGGGGAAGGTTTAAAATGCGATGGGAAAATAAGATTTTAGTCTCAAGAATTTTGACGGCTGTACGCTTGTGCTAGACTGCTGTGGTGTAATGCCCTGTGATGAGTTGTTAAATTGTAAGGGAGCTTCTCCTCTTCTGGGTTCCCAACTTTTCCAGCTGAGTTGTGTCACAGGCCTTGCACCTTCAAGCTTCTCTTCATACGATTGGCTATGAAGTGACTTTCTGCTTTGCTGTTTTCAAAGATGCTTTTTTTTCTTGTAGCTATTCCAAATGTAGGGCAAAAAAAGTAAAATATTTGAGAAAACAGAATTGTGCTAAACAAGGAGCTGCAGTATGTTGGTTTTTTTCTTTGCAATGGAAGTAGTTTGTTAATTTAGTGATAGGAGCTGGAGGGACGGGGGAGGGCAGCTCGTAATCTCGTAATCAAAGGGCATGGTGGTCATAGCCGTCTTACTGACATTTAAAAACAATAGGCATCCTCCAGCGGTGCTGATGTTTTCTAGTAAACCCAAGCCCAATTCTGCTACTTCTTAAGCCAAAAGCAGTGCACGTTGGGAAACAGATTCCGATCCGAGAGGAAATGGTGTCAGTTTGGAGGAATTGGTTCCTGCCACAGAGGTGGAGTTTCTGAGTGTAACTCTGAGCAAAACTTGAATTTAATTCAAGAGTAGCGTGTAGCAGAAGGGTAGCTGTATTAGTATAGTTACTGAGTTTCTTGCGACTGTATGTGTTCAGTACAGTGTGTAAATGGATGCTCAATTTAACAATAAAAGCAATAAACTTTCAGCTGTTTGGAACAATTCCCTGTGTATGAAAATAAGCGGATTTTGCTAGATACTGTCAATCTGCTTGGCCTGGAAAAAATTTTTTTTTTTTATTAAACAGTGGTTCTTAATTAGGTAATCAGAACTTTACTGTGCTATGCAGGCATCACAGAATGAAAGGTGGCACTAGTGGCTATTAAGATCTTGTTTGCAATAGGTATAATGATCCTCGAGGCATCTTTAGGGACTGAGGCGTGAAACACGTCTGGATTGTGTTTCTGTTCCACGTTGCAGAGTGCGTGTGTAGACGGGGTGGAATACAGGTCTCAACTTTGGGAAGAAGTTATGAGATGCAAAATGGCCTTCCACGGTTTTACTGGATGTTAAATGTCTGCTTGGGATAATCAGTCGTCTTCATGAGGAGCTTCACGTTAGAGCAACGGAAATTTTAATCCTCATGGGGTCAGCTTGTAGTTGAGAACAGAAGGAATACATGTGGTAACTGTAGGATCTGAATTGGCTTGCAACTGTCCAGAATCATAGTATCCCCTCCTTTTTTTAATCCTGTTCTATTCACACTAAAATGGGGAATTGGAGTGGTATGTTTATAACGTGCAAAGATGAAATTTTCTTTTGGTAGTTAAGGTCAGATTTTTTTTTTCTTTTTAGACCAGTACTTTAAAAAGTCTTACTTTCAGATGCATGTTTGCCTAAAACGCCTTGAGTAGAACTTGTACAGCTCTTCAGAAAAAGCAAATGCTCTTCTCTCCGCTCAAAAACCTCTTGCCCATTAATCTCTTGCACTGTTTATTGGATCGTTCTTCAGATTCTACCTTTTCTCTCCATTTTCTGTTCGAGTATTTTTCCACGTTTCTTTGCACGCTTGAAGATAGTTTAAGGAAGCAGCAGGTCCTTAATACTTATACTTTTGTTTTGCAAATCGGCAGCCCCCTTGATGCTGAAATTTGCATGGAGGGGGGGCGAGAATCTCCTTATTTTTGGTGGGGGAATTTGAGAGCCGTTGGGTTGCGAGGGAACCGTGTGACCCGAAGGCTCATCCGCCATACTGGGCTGTGCCGCTGGGGGACCTGCGGTCCTGGCATAAAGATCTGCGGAGACCAAAGCGTACCTGGCCCGAAACCCCGGTACCTGTTACTGAGCGGTGAAATTGCTCCATGGGTTGTGCCTCTGCCATTACAGAACAGATCTACTGTAAACACTGTATGGAGGGTAGCAGGGACCTTTCGTGTGTCGGCAGAAACCCCGTATGCTTACTCTCTTGTTAGAAAAGCACCTCTTTAAACACGCGTGGCGGCAGAAACCCCTAACTGGGTCACAAGTTTGAAGGAGCTAGAGATGAGATTTAATAGAACAAATGTGAAGTCAATAATATGCAAGATAAATGAATTACAGTCTGTTAATGGTTCTGAATATTTTGAATAGTAGTTAGGTCGTGTAATCCAGACGGCATGTACTGAAAAGTAACCTGATAAAGACGGTCATCTCCTCAGGGACGGAGGAGACGTCCTGCTCCCTGTCCTTAGGCCTAATCACGAGCCGTGGAGAAAGGGAAATGATGGAGAGAAGATGGACACTTGACCCTGAACGGAAGGGGAGCAAAGATTAAGTTTTAAAAAGCTCCTCAGGACAATGAGTACAATGTGCCAGCCCTCCAGTTCATTTGACGCAACAGGGAGAAAAAGAGAGCGAGCGCCCTGTAAGGCGAGGGGGAGACCCGCATCGGGGCTACTCTAATTTTTGGTTTATGTTTTAAATTTTAAGCTTTGGTAAATATTTTCAGTGCTGTAATCAAGAAATCATGATTGAGAGTTGTTTCCTTTGCTCTCCTAAGCTTGGTCAGTCAGGTCTGGGAAATGTGGGGCAGGTTTATTTCCCTTGGAGATAGAGAATCAAAAGTGTTGCAGAGAAACCTCTTAGGTGTCAACCGAGATGGGAAGTGAAAGATTCGGGGGGCTAAAGTAGGATTTTGGGGTTGTGGGGTTTTTGGTTTGGTTTGGGGTTTTTTTTTTTGTGTGTGTGTGCAAACTATTAAGTGCCAAACCGAGAAATTTCCCGTAGCAGCTACTCCTGTATTTCCCTCTGGATAGAGGCTGGTTGTGGAGAACCATTCCATGTAACTCCCCACAGTTGCAACATGCAGAAATGCTTGATGGTCATCTCGAGGAGACAGGAATAAAACTTAGGGTGGGCTTACACTGTGGACTGTGTGATATACATTTGCTATTTACTTGTCCCATATATGCGATGGAGAGTGGGCTTGGAATTCCCGAGTCCTCTGTACTGGTTTTTTTCCTTCCTTTTCATCTCCTCCCAGTTTGTTGCAGATGTGTGACTGCTATTTTTTTTTTTTTTTTGGTACAGTCCAAGCCTTAATTTATGTCAAAATGTCCATGGTGTAGGAAAAATGGTCGTGTCAGGCCGTGACCCTGATGCTGCCAAGCGAGGAGTAGCACGTGTTAAAACAAGAGTGATGACAGCAGCCTTTGGAAAAAAAAAAAAAAAAACACCAAATAAAAAAATCTCTAAATCACTGCAAATATTGCAGTCGTTTGTTCCAAGTTAGAATGAAGCCCAGGCTGTTAGTGCTGTAATGTGAGGTAAAGCGGTTCTGGGCAGTTGGGTGCCGGGTAAGGATGTGTTAACCGAGCGAACAAAGGAGGAAGGTGTGGGATAGCAGAGTGGACGTGCGTGGTGTGGTCAGAGGCAATAGATAAAAGGAGCTGTTATCCGCAGGGAGCGGATAGCGGCAAGGTCAGCAGTGTCAGCCAAGTCCAGCTGTAGGCTGCCTAGAGGCAGCAGCAGTACCGAAGCGGAGCTGCGTGTTCTCTTTTTTTTGTTCTCCCGCTCTGGAAGCGTAGCCGGGACTGGCAGGCGGGCACGTGTGGTGCAGTGGTACTCGCACGGGAGGATGCGTGTTAAGCTTTTTTAGTATCTGCTATTCCGTCTGACCTTCCTGTTTTGAAAACAGCTGTCCTAGATAGAATTTGCAGTGTAAAAGTGATGGACTTACTTTTTTCCTCTTCATGCATGGCTCTTTCTATACATAAAACCGTAGAGATGGGTTTCTTATGTAGTGGGTTGAAAAATGTTTTTTCTTCAGCTACTTTGTAAGTCCTGAACAGATTGTTCCTGGCGTTCTGGGCTTCTGGTTGCTTCCTTGATTTTTGGATTGCAAAGTGGTTGAACGTAATGCTGAAACTGTCTTTGCTGGTTCCTTTTCTTTGTCAGCGCTTCACGATCCAGTTGATTTGCAACTGTAATCTGAAAAATTTCATTACATACCTACAATGATATTAACAGCATCTACTTAATTTTTTTTCTTGACCACTTTAATTATTTCTTATTGAATGTATTTATTTACCATTCCTAAGGCAAGAAATATGAGATAATACATTTTAAGTATAATAATGCGATTATAGGTTTCCGTTTCATGATAAAAGTAATAGTTGTCCATACAATGAAGGAGAGTGTGCTAGCCTTAATGGAAAAAAAAAAAAAGAGACGTGAATGTAATTGCTATGTATGTTCATTATTTCTCAGTGAGCTCTTCTGACTTTGCTCTACTTTGTGAGATGCTGTGGCCCAAGAAAGAACAGCAAGTGGTTAGTGCAGCAGACCAAAAGTTAAATCAGAAATAGTCCTATAATTAATCTTCTAAAGAGCACACGTGTCAGCATTTCTGCCGTTAGCATCCCTCTCTAGAACACGGACGGTACTTCTTCTCTTTTGGCATAATGCGGCATAACGACAGGGCAACTCTCCGTTACGGTGACGCTGATGGTCGCTGTAGAATTTCACTTCTAGTTAAATGTTAAAGTGCCTTTGAGGGAATGCGGGAAGTGCTGCCCTAACTCCTGACGCTCTGGCTCAGGCGTGGTGGAGTGGTCTTGTCTTTCCTTGCTGGAGGAAAAAGAAAGAGTTCCCGGCGTGCTTTCAATATTAGGGCTTAGCTTAAAGAACGATGTTGGGTAAAAAAGAGCAATCGGGAGAAAGTCGCCCTTGTTGCTGGGCATTTTTGTTTGCTGCTTGCTTGGATTCGGTTCTCTTGATCATCATCCCGATTCCTGCATTTGTCGTTCAGTCCTCACTAACTCGTCGGCACTTTTGTAGGTCTTACTTTAACTGTGTCGGTTGTTTTTTCTTCTCTCCTCAGAACTTTTTTCAGTTGTGGTGAATCCCCAGGCAGGAGCGGAGATTGAACGCTGAAGGCAGTCCAGTTGTCATTCCTGGTATTGGTGTTCAGCTGCTGCTGTGTTTAGTATTTATCTGCGCTGCTGTTGTGGGCAAGCTTAATGAATAACCCCTGTCCTTATCAGTAAACAGAACGGGGGGACCCTGGTCTTCTTGTGGTTTTGTTTGTTTATAATTCTTCAACAGCGTTAATGTTTTCTGTAAGTAAGGAGGAGATGGGTGCCAGGCCTTTCAGAGCAGCATAGCTGACATGGCACCATTGTCACAAAGCCATGCTTTGTGTGTCTGGCTCTGTTTTCACTTCCTAAAATCAGTGCTGGGTTAGTGTGGGGTTTTTTTTGTTATTTTACTGACTATTTGGCTTCTCCTTATGCATTTGTTAAGAATTCTGTACTTAAAAGAAAAAAAACCCAAAAGATCCTGACCTATTTAGTCTGTCTTTGGAGGAACTTGATTCTCATATTGTGCTTGGAAACTATAGAAAGGATGTATGGATTCATTGCTGTGTTCTGAGCGTCTGTCTTTACGCATGAAAAAATGCCCTGGCTGTGTAAGAAGTTCGGGGCGTTCGATGCTCCTCGTTGCACTCGCAAGGTATTTACTGATAAAAGTAGAGAGGAGGTGGGCACAGAACTGATGGCCTGGGAAGCTGCGTGTGCTGGGGAACTTGCGGTTTACTGCTAGGCTTACCGCAAATCGTGGGAGTCTGCTTGTAGGTGGTGTCCTGGTATAACACACACACACATATATATATGTATGTTCTTTGCACATTATTTCTGAATGAATACATTCTCTGTCGGGGATTTGAAGGGAATATGTGGGGGTTTGTGCAGCTCTGGGCTATGGGAACTTCTCCGTGTTTATGAAAGGGCACATGTTCAATGCTTGTTTAGGTTTATTTAAAATATCCCAGGGATGCTTCTGCTGCGTATTTGGGAACTTTTGCTGGTGTCTGCTCACGAGACACCTGGTCAAAAACCCCACAGCATGAATCGGATGCTGGGTTTATCCCCGTCCGGCCCACGGTGTGAGAAGCCACAATCTTGACTTCCCCGTCACGTACTCAGCTTTTGCATGTAGCCTGTTTTTTCTCAGCACTGTGTAGTAGTGTGGCAACTCACTGCTTAGCGCTGTTGCCTTTGGACTTGAGCTTTTTCACAGCCACGTTGGGGGCTGCCAGGAGACGTAGGAGCATTGTACTGCAGCACACAGCTGGATGGGACTCGGACAGGTACGGTGGTAGCGAGGAATATTCGTTAAGGTTTCTACTCCTAACCTTGTGTTAAGCTAATAACTTCAATCTTTAAAAGAAAAAAAAAAAAGAAGCACTCCTTCTGTTTAATAACAGCGTGAAATAATTTTTCTCCCAGGGGTTTGTTTTTAAAAGCTTTTATTTGCATGGGGAAGTGTAACCGCTGGCAATATCCTTTATTCCTGCACGAGTTGTTCCAAATGTCAGTGTAACTGTTAGGTATTGCGTGTATCTGTGAGAAATACTGAACCAAAAATGAAGAGGTGAGCAAATTCAGGAAGATAAAGTTAGGAGAGAAAGTTTTTGTTTGTTTTCTTACTGTACGTAATCATTCAGTATTCATTAATCATCACCCCTTTTTAAGCTTTCTTATTAGTGGGAACAAAGTCAGAACACAGAGAAGCTCCTGCTGCTTATATGTTAATATCCCTGCTCATGAGGATGGTTTTGGTTTGGTTTTTTTAGTTGTTAGGAAAGGATAAAATGCCTCGTAAACCTTATTTCACGTGGGATTTGAAAGACTCTGTGGTTGGTAGTGAGTGTGTGAACGGCAGCTGAAGTCACTTTGCTCAGGCTGTCTGGGGTTTCTTCCTCCGGAGCTAAATCAGCCCAAACGGAGTCCCCGGCGGCTGCCGGACCTTCGCTTGCAGTCAGACCTGTTGAGGAGACCCCCGCTGCGTCAGCGACGCGGGGAAGAGAGTAACGTCAAAAAACTGCAGCGTTAAATTAACGGATGGGATTTTCATGACGACCATTGTGGTGGTAATAAGTACTCCTGTTCCTTTGTGAAGAACTTGCTTGTGCATTTGTTCTGGTGGGATATCCATTTCGATAATACTTATCTTCCTGGGGATCTAGTTGGAATGAGGTAATGGTTTTGTGAAGACTTAAAAGTCTTGGTCATCCTGTTTACTAAACTTGGTATTACACCAGTTAAAGGCTTTAATATTTTTTTCCATAATCATCAAAAGTATTGAGTTTGTCTTAGAGGTACCATGATAAGGAACATGGAAACTATCAAGTTGCAGATTTCTGTAATTTTTCTTAATTTTATTTTTTGTGTGTCTGTGTCTTAAGGTTTTTTCCCCGCTGTTGTGTGGTGGAAATTCCAGACGAGTGGGGGAAACTGTACAATGTAAAAGAAGAAATGAAATATATGCAAACCACAGTTAGATGCGTGAAGAAATGAATGAAAATATGAAGGAAAGTGCTAATTAAACCTGCTTTTGCCTCTAAATTTGTACAAATCCCGTGGCGCCTTTGTGCCAACGTAAATTGATGCAATTCTTGCAAGCGTTTCTCACTGGAAAGAGGCTAGGATTATTGCCCCTATGGACATAGTAGAAGAAAATATTTGCGACTCCACTGGATGTTGGTCTGTAAGCTTTACGTGAATCACTTGCTAAGGGTTAAAAAAAAAAAAAGAAAAAAATACATATATGCACCTTAATGCTTTACCGTGAATGGGGTAGCAATTGTCCAGGTAGAGCCACGCGAGGTTTCTTGCAGCTCTCTGTGAAACGTAGCCCAGACGTTAGGCGAGGTGGGGTACCGGACTGCCCGGGCTGGGCTGACCTGACACAGCGAAGGGATTTCCTACGTTGATTTAAAAAAAGAAAAATGAAAAAAGGAAGCGATGAGAAAGCAAAACCTGCACTCGTGTGCATAAGCCTCACCGCCTGTTGGTAACAGCTGTCGTCGTAGGCTGGAGGTCTTGGGTGGGTTTTGGATATGGAGCTGAGCAAAGACAGAGGCGTAGAGGGGTACGGAGCTTAAACAGCGGGAGGCTGCCTGGCGTGTGCGGGGAGGAGGCTCAGGCGGCACAATCGGAGGGAGAAAGATGACGTAAAAGGCTAAGCGAAGCCTGGCAACTTGGTCTGTCCCTCTTGCCAAGCTAACTGTAAGTCTTGTTTTGGCTATGAGAAGTTCTGTTCACGCTTGAGATGAAGGAGAAACCCCGAACCCCCAGGATTAGATGGCAGCCCGTTCAGTGATGATGTCTGGCTTCAGTCTGCGTGCAGGTAGGGATTCCGGGTGATCGGAATCTGGTTCTGATCTTTGCGTGTGATGAAGCTGCTAGTAAATAAACCATTGCATGTGCAGCGAGGTTCTAATTTGTTTTCAGAAATGCTAGAAATACACCTGGAAAACATGCTCGGTATTAGCTTGATTATGTAGTGTTGTTAGACAGCAAGGGGAATTTTCTACAAATACTGAATTTCTCAATCACACTAACATTTGCATTTTAATCCCTTAAAAAAATAAAGGGGAAGGGGTGAAAGTGACCCTGGAAGACAGACCAAAGGCCGTAAGCGTAGTGTGGGGGGAGCATCACCAGGGCTTTGTTTTTGCAATGGAAGGGATTTCTCAAGCAAAACTCTATGTTGCTCCTAGCTGGCAGAGGAACGTGGACCTGGTTGTGTCCCTGTTCACCCCGACAAGGAGAGGAGAAGTCCCTGCTGAGTCAAAGGTGGTCTATCACTTCAACCTGGGTTGACCCAAGGGTTGGGGGCTTTGTGCTGTTGGCAGCGTTGCAGTAATGTTTAGCCGTGGGGGAAGATGTGACCGTCTGGTTTATGAAGAAAGCTGATTTTTAGGGATCAGTTACAGGAATAGAACAGTTGGAAAGGATGAGAAGACTGTTGGTCAGTGGTATTGCACCATAAGAAGCTTTCGAGGACCGGTTGAATTGTTAGTTGTGCTGATATTTACACTTTTTTTTTTTCCCCTCTTTAAAAGCAGTGCCTGTGACTACGCTGTTTGCTCGCCAGCGCTGGCTCCTGCGGCAGGAGGAGGCTGGTGATAGCTTTTCCGTGGGAGGGAGGAGATCCCAGTAGTGTGTGTACTTTGCTCGGGACTTTGGCACAGCTGGCCGGTACGGGGGAATAGAGCCTTTCTTGTGCTTCGGACGTTGGACCGATTGGGAATTAGTGCTGGGGACAGTGGGGCACATAAGTAGGGAGCTGAAAATCCCACAGGGTTCAGACCCTCCCCGGCTTCGTCCGGCTTTGTTTTCTGGATTTGAACCTGGGGATTTAGCGGGCGAGCTGAAACAAGTTCCCCTTGTCCTGCCCGCTCCTCTCCCAGGACACCGACCTCCTCCCCACGCCTGTCTGCCATCTGCAGGCGCCCGGCAAGGAGACAGAGGGGTTTTCCTCATCCAGGCCTTAGTGAATCATCACCAGAATGACGGCGTAAAACCTGTGACCCGCGGCCGGGCTCGGCTGGATCACCTCGGCAAGATTTTTCATTTGGAGTGGCGCTCGTAACGGAGTGAAAGCTCTGTTTAACCTCATCCAAAGCGTCCTCAGTACGTCCTTCTCCTGAAACGTGCTTGTTTTCATGCGTGGTGCATTTCCCTGTTGGGAGGTTCTTCTGGGGGCTGGGTAGGAGGAAATGGAAGCAAATGCTGACTTTGCGTAAATATCGAAAGTTTAGTGCTTTGAGCTTACAAACAAAATAATGCTTTTCTTGCTTTTCTTTTTAGGATGTGCTTTGCTAAAACGTTGCTTGTCTTAATGCAGAAAGAAACAAAGCTTCTGAAGCTTCACTGAAGCCTGCCTTAATTTGACTCTCAAGAAAAAAAACGCTTTGCTGTATTGCATTGTGCAGACTACTAAACCCTTTTGACTTGCAAATCTTTTCCCGATATGAATTGTCTTGTATTATGCAAATCTCCCTTTCATTTACCCTTTTCTTATACCTTGATTTTGAATCTTTCCTTTAGATCATGGCTTGCATGACATTTTCTTTCTTTTCCTTTCTTTTTGCTGTTTGCAAAGACTCTTGGGAGGATTTGACAGATGTGGTGGAGCAATTGCGTGATGATACTGAAGGTGCGTGCCACACCAACATCTTTCAGCTATTATTTCCGCTAACGATTGGCTTTTGACTTCTTATTTTGAGCCTGAGCGCACAATAGAGTTTTCCTTTGCCGTGCCAATAGCCGTGGCTTTCTGACCGTGCTGGGCTGGTTGAACCAGGTTCGCGGCCAGAACGTGCTGCCCTAGTTGCGCTCGGTGTGGATCTTTGGTTTCTCCTGTTAGCGTGTTAAAGAGAATGTCTTTGATCACACCAGTGAATGCATCGCTCTTGCAATTGTATTAATTTACATTTTAAATAGATATTGTGAAGGCTTTTCTTCTGAATTTTATGGGCCCCTCCTTGGGTTCCATGGGATCGATTTTGGTTGCTAAATTCTTACTGATCTCTTTGAAAATATGTGCATACAATGTTGCTTAAAAAATGTTTTGAAAATTTTGGGATATTTGAACTTCAAGCGGAGGCAGAAAAAGTAAATCAACACGGGGCTACTTTATTTATATTGAACGCTTTCTGAGGCAATTATTTTCCTGAGCCTGATATAAACACAACTTAAAAGATTGCAGCAATATACGGAAGCTACATTTAAAAAAGTATTTCAGAAATCACCCCAAAGCTTCAGATTTTCTGAAATATTTATCAACTGCAGACTTTGCAAAAGTGACTCTAAAACTTGTATTGCAAATTTTGATTAAGACTTGCGAAGTATGAAATGAGAATTTAGTGTACTGAGTGTTTTCGGAGGTGGTGCGGATTGCAGATCCCACGGTGGATCTCTTTTCTTGCCAGCGTTTTTTATTCAGTGTTGGTCTGATTCTCACCCGTAGGATGTTAACCAAAAGCTGCATTTGTTGCTTTATAGCACAGATAAACAATTTAAACTTGAAACTTAGTAATGCAAAATGGTGAAATTAAGTGAAGCACATTTATGTTATGGACTCAGGGTTGTAAACAGAGAGTAAACTATGAGCGACACCATGAAGGATACATCTCTCTTAAAATCCGTAGCTGTGATTATTACTAGAATAATAACCGGTAGTTAAGGATGGCCGAGTAACGCAGCTGGGCTTGGGGCTCGCTCAGGAAAAACCTTCCAGTGCAAATAGTTTTAAGTGCATTTCTGGCGGAAGAAAAAAAGTGAAATCAACCATGACACAGCAAACTTTTATTTCTATTTTTATTTATACTTGGTAACTCAGATGGTATAAACCTTTTTAAAGAGGATGCATTGTGCACAAGAATTAGTTCAGGGGTGTTAACGACGCCTCTGTCTTGCTGGTGCCCTTCCCTGGATAGTGCCTTCCTTAACTGCTGCATTGGTTAGTGCCTGGGCTTCTGCCGGCGGCCTCATAAGCGTTGGAGATGTTCCTTCTCCTGGCACGACAGCGGGTTCTGCTTCCCCAGCAGCTCCAGCCGAAGGCGTGTGCAAGGTAGTCTTTAAGGAAAAAAACCAAACCACTAACCAAACAAACAAAAAAAAGAGGTCAAGGCTTTTTTTCCCCCCCTCCATTAAACTGTGTACAGATTTTTTGCATTGATTTTGTGGGGATTTTTGTCTTACGTGCCTGGTTCGTGCAGGAAACTGTCCTCCTGGGCGGGGGATCGGAGACTGGTGGATGCTTGCTGCAGAGTGTGCTGTCCCCCTCAAAAGTCAACATTAAGGACATCATGGCAAAAACAAAGGAAGCAACCTTACAAACTCTCTGTGAAAATGTTTCTTCTCTTAGGAAATCCGACTTAGTTTTTGTACGGTGGCGTTAGTCCAGCTGCTTGCCGTTTTGTCCGCAGTCCTTTAAAACAGACAGGTTGAGTTTTGAATATAGAAGCAAAAAATTAGTAGAATAAAAGGTCTTTCTGTAGGAACAGACGTGCCTCTGCTTTTCACTTGTGAATAGGCACGTCCTTTTTATTTCTGTCACACCAAGAGAGTGTTTGCGTGATAGCCAAAACTTGTGTCACCTCATCCTTGAGATGGGCGTCAGGGGCTTGCGATGCTGGAAGGCAGATGAGGCGTTGGAAGGTAAGGGAATGCCCAGAAAGCTTTAACCGCAGTACAAGAAGCTGAACAAGTACATAATGATGTTGAACTTCAGTTTAAATGATGAAAGTCCTTAATTTATCTCGGGATTTGCTTTCCACGTTTATTAGAAATTATGATTTTGTAGTCCGAGTGGCTGGAACTAATGTCTTTCCTAATGTGAATTTGCTTAACTGAAGCTCAGCGTACTGCAGAGAGCTGGCTGGTTTGTTTTGAAAGCATTTCACCATTAACGTATCGCAGTCAATCTGAACACAGCGTGAACTGTTTGGAGATGCCATCTCCCTTCCGTGCACAGAAGCAGCCTTTCTAAACGTCAGATTGCTCTAAGTTTCGGTTCTTGATTTGATATGGATTCGACACATGGAGAACCTCATTGAAACACTGAGCAGTTGGCATTGCTTTGAGCAGATTTGTTCACATCTACAGTGTTCCATGATTACCTGCATTTCATCAAAGGTCTAGTTTTATTTTAGTTTCTTCTTAATTCTTTTAGGGTAATTCAATATAAGGAGCAATGAAATTTATTGTCACCAGGTGAGAAGTACTTAGACCACAGTGGCAGCTTAACCTTTGAAATCAAGCAATGCATTGACTTTGACTTTTACGTTCCTAGGTACGTATTTTAACTTCTGAACAAATTACAGGGTTCCTGAGATTCTTGGGTGCTTTTGAAAATGTCGTCTTTGTGGAGGCTTCTCAGGAGCCCTTTGCTTTTCATGCTGTTAGCTTGTGAATAGCTGTGGTGCAGTTTTACCTCTTCAGAAACCTGGAAGTTCAGGGTTTTAAGGAAACAGTAAGAGTAGTTGATTATTTTACCCTGTCATTGTAACGGGATGCAAGTCCAGTTGAGTCATGACCACTTGCATCCCACGTGCAAGGTTGGAAAACATCTGTTGTGTAGAAGCTACGATATTTAAATAGGAAAGTGTCTTGAGAATTCAAGATGACTTCAACTGAAATCCAAACCACATTGAAAGGTAGAGTTTAAGGGCCAAAGTTGTACTTTTTAAGGTTGACGGCATGGCATGTGTAGTAAAACACAGGTGTAGGGTTTTTGCAGTTAAGAGGCAGAAGGGGAAAGTTGGAGAAGGCATTGACTCAACCAGCGAATCTCAATTGCACGTCAGGGTCAGACTGTCGAAGCAGAAAGTGTCTGGGTTGACTTAAAGCCAGCCGAGAAGTCTTAGTGTGTAAAAGTCACCTTTGCTTGTTTACCCAGCTCTTTAAGACCCAATTTTAAAGGTGTATATGTTGCAGTGCATGTAACGATAGTATAAACTACTTAGGATTTCGTGTTCGGAATAAAACTTTGGGATTTTATCCAGCTTCATACTATATAACAGTTAATTGGTTTGCAAGATGAGAATCTTAGATAAGCTGCATATGCAGAGCACCATTGTTCACAAGAGAGTAATGAAGCAGAAACCTTTAGTTATTGCGATGAAAACATTTTTCGGTTCTTTAGACTGTGACTGCACATTTTAGTCTTAAATGAAAGCACAGCCCTGCTTTTTCTTTTTTCTTAAGTGTTTTCATCATCTCAGATGTTAATTAGTTCTTAAAAGTGTTGTAGGAATCTAGTTGTCTTGAACATGCTTCATACGCCCCTCTATTTTTGTGTGTTTGTATTTTTTGGTGGGGTTTTTTATTTTACTTAGGGTAGTATTGACCCCATTTGACACACAGCAGTCACAGACCTCTCAAGACTCGTGGAAAACCGTGGACCTTGGCTCAAAAAGCATACGGTACCCTTGGCCTGAGTATAGGTCTGTGAGAGGCAGCAGCTCTCGATACTCTTAAGAATCGTGCGTGATTTCCTGTGAGTCTATAATGGAGTAGGAACCTAGTTCTGAGGGTACACTGTACTGTTTTGAGAGTACGTATAAAAATTGCCTTGGATAATTCAAACCTACTAGCGATTTCTGCCGGTTTATCTGTCTCGGTCAGAAGTGTGGATATACTGTAGGTGGAGTTGCGCTACCAGGAGGGGGTTGATGGTTTTTTTTACCAGATAAGCTTGTTCTGAGCAGATTTTGAATCGCGGTACCGAAGGAAAGCGCAGGTTTGTGACAATAGTTGTCTGCGGTAGAAGCAAATGCTATAGTGGTGTTCATGTACTCTTAAAGGGCAGCTGTGATGGATGCTGTCAGAGGTGGCATTCGTTAGTTCTGTGCAGAAGTTTGCAGAAGAAAATACACGGAAGGGGTTTTTTTAATTGCATGTACCAAAAGTAGTTTTTGCAGTCGTGTGTGATATTATTTATATCTGACTTTTTTTCACTGAGTCTGCCTTCCTAGTAATGGTGAAAGTTAGCTACGTCGCAAATCCTAAAAAGTATTGCAAATCACAAACCAGGTAATCTGCTCGACGTACGTGCCGAATAGCAGTAGTTGTACGCAGGCAATAAAAATCACCCACTAAATTAAATCTTTCTACAGTCCAATGCTGCTGTGAGAATGGCATTCTTAAATGAGTACTTTGAAGTTTTCTGAACTCTGAAAATAAACTGTGAATGCCTACTCTCAGCGTTTTTATAAGACATGAGCCAAGACAATTGATGCTTGAAGAGTGTACAGTTAGTAACAGAAATCTCTCAGGGGGGTTGATCCCTTTGTCCCTCAGCAGTAGCTTGGGTGGACACACAGGAGCGACTGGACTCGTCTGCCACTCAGCTGAACAAGAAGGCATTGGCCCGTGGCAGCAGCTGTGGCCTGGACGGTGGCTAGGCGGGTGGCTAGTGATGGATGGCAACGCCGACCGGCATTGAGTAGCGCCAGTTTGATGAGGGGTACTCGAGTGTTACCAGCGCTGTTGCCACAGCACTAGGTCCGAGTGTCTCTCTGAGTCAGCAGCAGCATCCATGACAAAAGCAGCCCGTCCTCTGGCAGACAGGCCCCCCAAAACTAAGCGGGAATAATGAGACCTCACCAGCCTCGGAGCCACGGTGTGCTTCTGAGGCAGATTCAGCGCATCCGCCTTTGTTCTGAGGTTTCCCAAACGCTCTCTTGGAGTCCCTTCCCTAATTACTCAGTTTCTTCGATTGAGGATGCTTGTGTCTCCAGTAGTTGCTTTTCGTCTCCCAACCCTGAGGTGCGTTTCCGTGTCTCCTCCTGTCTGGCGTAAGGGGCCGCAATTGCACGGTAGCGGTTGCGCCTCTTCTCGCCTGTTTTGGGCTCGGCCGTAGGTTACTGAAATCAAACCTTACTCCTGTCAGCCACGCGCTGCCGGGCCTGCAGTGCTTTTCAACCCGCAGGAGAGGCCCGAGATTGGAAGTGGGAATGATGTGATTTTTAATGATTCTGTGGTTCTGTAAAGTTTTGCTCCTTGCTCCCTTTTTGGCTGGTGGGTGCTGACAAGATGCCTCGTTGCAGTGGCGGTACGTTTGAGATCGCAAGGAGTTGGTATTCGAGCGACTGGGCTTGTCAGCATTGTGATGAAGCAGGACGATGAGTTGCACCATCGGGACAAGTCCTGTAGGAGACTGCAGTAGTCTCAGAAGTACCTGCCCCTTGGTATCTAGTCTTGGATGTCCTCTGGTCGTGTTTCTGGTTTCTAGGTGTAGGAAATTCTCTCGCGAAGGTGGCAAATTGGTTCAAGGTCCATGGCTGTTAAAAGCAGCCCTAGGATAAATGTGCCTTACGGGCATGAAACTGCTTGTGCCAAAGAACTTCAGCTCAAAATCTGGGTGTGAGGTTGCAGGTGGAACAGATACAAACAGAAAACTTGCAACTGGTGCACCATCATTTTACTAGCAAGAATTTCTCTCTGTGACTGTGTATCTCCAGACCTAAAGCTTAAGCACACTTTATTTGTTGTGGTCGCAGGATAATTTCACTCTAATTACGGGACAGTAAAATCATGAGAAGGAAAGACTGGATAGAGAGGGACATGGGTGGATTAAGCATGAGAGGATTCGTGGTTGTCTTTAGATGAAAGAACAAATCACAAGCGGAGGATTCTTAGCGGTTTGTAATTGCTGGACGTAGCTGGGGATTTGAGTTGGAGCAAGTGACGGCCGTAGCATTCAGTAACGCGCGGTCAAGATGTAAAGCACAGCACTAACAGCTGTCTTCAAACTCTTCTGCCTGGAAAATGTAAAGCTTTTGTAGTTATGTGAAGTATTGAGGAACCCTTAATGTCATACATCGCCTATGCTGGTGTTATTGTGGCTTCGGCCATAAAATGCTAGCTAATTTCGGTTTTTCTCAACAAAAGGCTTGAAGAGAGTGCCTCATGTGAAACCGTCACTGCCCCTAAAAATGTCTTCAAAGCTGAGGGACAGAGAGAGAGGTGGGATATCTTATTGTATTAAAAATAGCTTTTGTTACTCAGTAGTATTTTTCTTCCTTTTTTTAATAGATCCTAATTATCTCATGGCTAATGAACGCATGAACCTGATGAACATGGCGAAACTGAGTATCAAGGGGCTGATTGAATCGGCACTTAACCTGGGCAGGACGCTGGACTCCGACTATGCACCTCTTCAGCAGTTCTTTGTTGTGATGGAACATTGCCTTAAACACGGCTTGAAAGGTAACCTTGCTTGAGAGGAGTCCTCCCGGGCTGTTTGTCCTAGCGTAGGAGCGAGAAGAGAGCAGTCTTGTGGGAAAAAATTCTAGTTTTGTAATCTACAGTAGACTAAGGAGAGGCTGAGGCAGGGTCACTGCTGTGATCATGGTTGACTTGGCAGGCCACAGGAAGGGAAAAAAATCTGCTGAAGGTGTAACACCGCAGCTGGAAAGTTCACAGTTGTACTTGCCATTTTTAAACCAGCTTTTCAGATGACTTGAGTATAAATCAGTGATAAAATTAGCTCCTCTGCAAACTCATGACTCCCCCCCCCCCCCCCCCTTTTTTTTTTTCCCCCTGCACTTCCTCATGCTTTAGAGACGCAACCACCCTCTTCTGGAAGAGGAACTGCAACACAGAGGTCCTTTCTCAGTAGTTCTATCAAAACTGAGGATTTGGCTTTGCGCAGCTCCATCTTGCGAGCTCTCTTCTAAAACAGCAAGCAGAGCATATACTTAACTATGTAATATGCAGTCACAACTGAAATGGTCGAGTACCAGAGTACTTCTCTTGATGCGCTGCCCTTGCGTGGTAGTAGCTTGAGATGAAAAGCAGAGGATATTAAATGCCCTCTCGGCACCCATACGTACATCCTGCGGTGCTTCTTTAGTACTCGTGTTCAGCGTTAGGTGCGGAAAAAGGGATTCCCGTGCCGGTTAAGGTGGCCTTGTGCGAAGTGGAGATATTCATATTCTTCAGCTTCCTTATCCATTTGCCGGTGTCCCTACTGCAGGTCATAAGTTTGAAGTTAACAGAGTTCTTGGTCTTCTCACTGTTGCTGTGAAGTAGCAGTAAGGACTATGGAAGAAGAAAATTAATTTCCAGTTTAATACCTAGGGGTGACTAGAAAGCTTTTCTGAAGGAGGTAAGGATGCACAGAGGAGCCCCTGGCAGCCATGGAGAAGGAGCAGGCTCAGAGCGGTGTGGTCCTTGTCCTCGTGATGTGATGGTCCGTGAGAGAAAATGACCGCGCACACATCGAGTGTAACTTAGGGGCAGTGGCAGCATCCTAGTAGAAATTTTGACCTCTAGCAGTGAATCCAAGTTGCTGGTTATCTCCGGATGTCGTTGTGTTGGCACACTGGGGATGTATGGAATATTTTCTGTACCTGTCTCAAGCTCCTGTTCCCTTATTTGAACGATACCCGTAATTGCCACACTCGGGCAAGCACAAAAGATGATTTCTTATGCCCAGCAGCAGTCCCAGAAGAATCTTTCTGGTGATTTTTATCTGCTGTTCATTCACTTCTGACCATGTTTGAGAATGTATTTAGTCAGCACAGGCCTAAGAGGCTCATTTTATATCTTTTTCTTTTCTAGCCAAGAAGACTTTCCTTGGGCAAAATAAGTCATTTTGGGGACCTCTAGAACTAGTAGAAAAACTCGTTCCTGAAGCTGCAGAAATTACAGCAAGCGTTAAGGATCTCCCAGGGCTGAAGTAAGTACAGTCTTCTACTGCACAAATACATCATATGTCTTTTATTGTAAGAAGGATCCTGAAGAAGAGAGGGAAGGGCAAACATAACCTTCAGGAATACATCTTCCGCCTTCCGCTGATAAAAATGGATCATTACTCTCTCTTATTCTTAATCAAGGAACTGCAGAAGGAGAGGGTGGGATATATTTTTCTGTGTTAAGCGCATGGGCTGTTACGGACAATAGTGCATTTATTGCTGGCACTAAACGACTGACGATGTGTCTCGGGAATGGGAGCAGCCTTCCCTGACTCTCTTAAGTCAGACTGAAGAGGAAGGGAATTGCAAAGAAGGTGATTGCAGGTTAAATAGTTTTGAGGCCGATAGAGGTAATTTTTCTTTTAAATAAATTCAGGTAAACTTAGAGATTTTGTGTAAAGGAGAGGCTCAGTCGCAAAGTTGGAGATGATACTAGCTTATCTTAAAGAGGGGAGGAAAAAACCCCACTTTAAGCATATATTGCTTTTAAAAATTTCATAGTCACTTCAGACATCCCGTTCAGGTTTGCTTATTCCATGCTTTAAAAAAAAAAAAAAAAAAGTAAGAGCCTTTCAGCCAGAGGAATAGCTAAAAATGTCTAAGGAAGCTTTTGTATGAGTAGCAGGACTACGGGTTAAATCTTTTTTGCTGAAAGAAGAGGTGAATAGATTCAATAACAGTTTCTTTTGGATGAGCATTTAGCAGTGTACATATGGAGCAGTGCTTTTACTGGAGAGCTGTGCAGGACTCCTCCTGGAACAGCTTACAGGACCGGCGGGGAGTACCGACAGTGTTGTGCCAGCGCTCCTGTTACCTTTGCCTGTTGTAAAAGAATATATTGAGAGATTAAATAAATTGAAATAAAGAACAGCTTTAGAACAGGTTTCCAAACCTCAGCCTTGCGTTCATACTAACCCTTGGGAAATGTCACGTATTGGAGAGGTCAAGAATGGGCCGTAATGAAGATGACTTTCATGGTCAGTTGCTGCTTACACTAGTTAAGGTTAGAAAATCGAATGCCCCACGAGCTGCTTGATATAAGACAGCTGACTGACTGCTGGAGATGGAAAAGAAATTTCCTTCTCATCAGAATCCTGCTCAGCGCGGGGGATCTACGCCTTCCTTTGGAGCATCTGGTGCTGGCTCCTGGCCAGCGTGCCAGGCTAGAGGAGCCAGAGCTGTGATGCAGCATATCGGTTAGCGTATTTTTAAAGCTGCGTGCTGCAGATTGCCAGGAGAAACAGAGGGGGAAGGACTGTGACTATAACCCATTGCGTCCTGTGAGCGTGTTGATGATCAGAATAGTTGAAGGGAACAGTACTGAGTTGGTGGTTTGGGTTGTCTCTGTGGGTTCTCGCCCAACTTAACACCTGCCTGAAGGAGTGGTGCTTGGGCATCGGTGCTGAAGTGTACACATGTTCTTCTGGCTTGCCTTACGCAAAACTGGTCTTCAGTCAGAAGGTGATGTGTTGAAGCAACTGATCTCTATGTCGTAGCATCCAGCAGGAGTAAAGTCAGCGAAATATTTTTAGCGTAACAACAAAGACATAATCAGTTGTGAGAGAAGCAGTGATTGCTTGGATAAAGCTAGTCAGTAACTATTTGCGCCTAAATACCTTGCATTTCCCTGTTTTCATCAGTGCCAGCTCTACCTTTCAGATGCAGAAGCTTCAGCTAGAAGGGATTATTAAAGCTGTTTGTAAATGTGCGTTGCAGTACGTCAGTAACTCTCTTGTTTCTGGCCTTTGTAGGACACCTGTGGGCAGAGGAAGAGCTTGGCTTCGCCTGGCTCTAATGCAGAAGAAACTTTCAGAATACATGAAAGCCTTGATTAACAGAAAGGATCTTCTCAGGTGAGTGCCGAGCTCGCTCTCGGGTTAGGTTAGGTTTGCTTCTGCCCTCGTGTAAGATCTTTCCGATCGTTTACACCCAAATGGTAAAGTATGCGTGTACTTTTTTTGAGGAATGGTAATATTTCTGAAATGCAGAGCTGCCTCTGAGGGATTAAAAATGCTTAGTAATCTTTCTTAATTCAGAAGCTGTTATTTCTCTGCTTTTATTGTCTCAAATATCCATCAGAGTAAACACAAATTGTGGTTCCAAAGAGATGATTTGGGTGAAATATTTGTACAGAGGGGATGCAACATTGTCTGTCTGCAAAATCTTGGCCCTGGATTTATTTCTGACCTTGTCTTACCGTCTGACCTGGAACAAGTCATTTCACTTCTCTGTATCTCTGCTTCCCACTCATAAAACAGCAACAATTTTCTAGTTTAATTGGAAGTTCATGGATTTGAACTGCTACGTCTGTGCAAAGCAGTAGGGTTTAATAAATATGTTGGTGTTTCTTTACTCAAACAAGTAGGTTTTTGTTGGCTGTCCGTGTAAATCCGTAGCTGACTTGGGGTTGGGGAGGAGAACTTGGTATTGCCCACTGCAAAATGTGGCGGTGGCTTGTTGTTAATCATAGTACGTAATAGAGGAGTAGAAATATGCTACTTAAAAACCTGATATTAAGCCCCAAATCTTAAACGTGCTGTACCATTACTCGAGAATTGTGCCTACTTTCCATCCCCTTTCAACAGCTGAGGGACCAGGTCTCCTACTTCTTGGGTCTTTGCCTCCTCTAAGGACTTACGGAGCTGAGAGAGATTTGTTCGGTCAGAGCAGGAGAGCACTGATAGTACGTAGGAGTGCATTTCCGTGTGGACTATGTGCCGCTGCTTGGGTTTTTATTAAGGCTGAATTTGTGTTATATCATCATATGAACTAGCGGGGATCCCATGCTAGTTGACATCATTTTAGTTGACTTTTAAAGATGCAACGCTTTTCTTCTCTTGCCGCGCATCCTGCAGCGAATTTTACGAGCCTAATGCACTGATGATGGAAGAAGAAGGTGCGATCATTGCTGGCCTCCTAGTAGGTTTGAATGTCATCGATGCAAACTTCTGCATGAAAGGAGAAGACCTGGATTCACAGGTACTGGGTATTCAGTTAACATGTTTTTCTGCTCGTTTAAATTGGAAGAATTTTCCGTTATAGAGGACTTTCATTAACTGAGATAGAAGTTGGTTAGTATATGTAATAGAAGGCTACTACAAGCGTGTTACTATGACTGCGGTCTTTGGATAGCTGGTGGCGCTGAAATCGGACTCTGGATTTCAGCTTTCTCGCTGCTGTTAGGCTTCGCTACGGTCTGCACGCACGTCGCTGAGGAGTGACGTGTAATAAATGAAAAAGGAGGCGAAAATGGGGAAGGACTTGGCCAAAATGAGGGGAGAAATGGACAGAACTGTTCATTCACTCCCACTGTGTGATGAAATCATTGTAGCTGCTAAACAAGAGAAAATGAGCCTGTATGCACTTAGGTTCCAGCTTGCGCAAGCCGGGTATATGCAGATATGGGGATGGTAATGGTTTGCCCTTACGTCCGAAGACTTGCTCGCCAGCTTGCGGCTTATGCTAGTATATTTTTGCTTGAAATACGCCATGTTTTAATTAATTTTTGATAAATGACTGGCATAATGAATCCCTGCTATAGTACAACGCGTACTGATGTTTGAACCGAATGACCGTAAACTTTCACGGCTACGAACAGTGTTTAGTCTTAGAAAAAGCCTTTAATGTAAGATGCAAATTTTTCTTTTTTAGGTTGGAGTTATTGATTTCTCAATGTATTTGAAAGATGGGAACAGCACGAAAGGCAGTGAAGGGTAAGTACATGCACAATTGTCCTGCTTCTTATCTCTTGGTAACTTGTATTCAAGTATTTCGAGTTGCCCTGCAAGCTGTTAGATTTTTTTAATTAAAAAGCTACTTAGACTGAATTGTTCTTCTGTGATAAACCATAAATAAGATACGGGGAGTATCGGGAGGGAGCAGGGGAAAAGGAAAGTCTCCCGGATGTTCTGTGTGTTCTTCCGTAACTGGCAATTGAAGATAAAAATACTTGAAAAGCGGCCCGTTGCTGAGGGAGGGCTGCCATTCTATAAAGCCTGTTTGGTCAGCAGCTTGGTAGCCTTCCCCGGTTGTATGGCTGGCTGGATAGCAGGTGGGGTTTGGCACCATAGCTTCCTTAGAGGGGACAAAAAAAATCTCCACAACGTAACAATAGCCTAAAGTACTTGTGGCAGCATACAGGGATGGAGCTGTGCAACATTCAGAGCAAGAGCCTGCAAACTGCAGCGTGGGCACACTGACGTAGGGAGCGGGTGCTGTGGTTGCCCGAGGTTCTTCAAGAGTACTTCTTCCTTCTATGGAAGCCCTGCTAGTGCGAATTCCTGGATATCTTTAATCACTATCCCTCAGGATCAGATGTTTTGATGGCATTTGTTTGATCTATACTTTCATTTTTCGAACGTTCTTTAGTTAAGATTTCCTGCTGGAAGTGCGTGCAAGACACGCATTCATTGACACTTTACCTTGAATGAATTTTGGTGAGGTGGCTGTCGTCCAATAGAAATGTAGTGCAAACCCAGGGTTTTTTTCTTTGAAATACTGCAGTAGTCTTTGAAATGCCGTCTGCTGTAATGCTTCTGCTTTGTGTGTCACAAAACGCCTGACCGTCGTCCGGGTGAATGTAGCGGTTGCAGGTTCTGAGAAGTCAGGGGACAGCGATTGATTGTAAAGGCAGAGACTGCAACTCGGCTTGGCCGTTTCCTTGATGTCGCATAGACTCAGCCAGGCTCAGGGTATCGGTGCTACGCTGGGTGCGTGGGCTGTGTCGCCCCGTTTGCTCTTAGACCTTTAATAGTGTCTCTTGTTCTTTGAATCCAAACGGCTGAGCCGAATGATAATTCTTTTTTCCAGAGATGGTCAGATAACGGCTATTTTGGACCAGAAGAACTATGTAGAAGAACTCAACAGACATTTAAGGTAAGGCATGATTTATTTATTTATTTATTTATTCTTTATTATGTGATCTAGAAGAATAGAAAAGTTGCTTTTAAAACAGAAGGAATTACTGTAGGGTGTTTTTTTTTTTTTTCTCTTCAACAGTGCTACAGTAAACAACCTACAGGCCAAGGTGGATGCCTTGGAAAAATCCAACACTAAACTGACTGAGGAGGTAAGCGTAATAGCAAATTATCCGATGTTTTGGCCTTGGGGAATCGGAGATTAAAAAGGTAAGGGAGGAGTTATTTGCAGATTTGTGGTGTACGTAATGATGAGCGTTTAACGATGGAACTGGACTAACTTACCTGCCAAGGAATTGCACCGGCTGTCGCTACTAACTAAGCGTGAGGTGGAAAAACAACCGAATGGCTGTGTTAAAACCCCAAAGCTGCTGAATACCCTTCACCCCTCTGAAGTCTCGGAGTGCTGTCTGATTTTTGGAAGATGCCTCAGAATAAATTGTACAGTGGGTGTGATTATGAAGGCCGTACAGCTGGTGGAGGTTAGGAGACATCCAGACATGACAAATTTTTAAATGCCTGTTGATTTTGACAGGTGCAGAAGTTTACTACAGTGTCAAAATAGCAACTGAAATGTTTCAGAAACTTCTTCTCTAGCCTGTCACAATTTGCAAGAAATAAAGGAAAAATGATCATTATAGATAAAACATTGTTCAGTCTGAGCGTGAAAAACGGTTGGTACGTGTGTCAGAGGTGTAACCTGTGTTTTAAAATCAGTCTTGTGGTTGATTAGTAATGGCATAAATGTAATAAAAACTTCTGTGGTCAGTTCCCTGACAAATGGGTGCTAGTAGGTCTCATCCGAACGGTATCTCTGTCCTTGTGTCACTTAGCAGAATGATTTTGATTGGGATGTCTCAGTGCTCTTGCAGTAGAAATATGAAATAGAAATTCTTTTTTGCTTGTTCACCCTCATTAAAGGAGGTCTGTGTGTTGAACATTTACTCTAATGGATGTATTCCAAAAGATGAGAAGCTTTAGCGATGGAAGTTGGTGTATCCATTCTTGCAGTTAAGGAGTGAGAATTTTTTTTTACAATTAAAATATTTTTTTAATTGTGAAAAGGTGGTGTGCAGTAGAGGCTGCCTTTCTCAGCGCTACTATAATAAGTGGCTTTTGATTTATTACCTGCAGAGTGTGAGTGCTGTGCCCATTAGGCACAGTACCCATGACATGAATTGCAATATTGACTCAAGTATTTTTTGATTTTTTAATAATTTACTTGCTTGCATCTTAGTGAAGTCTGCCTGCTGTTCAAAGAATTGAAGTGACGCTGGAGCACACTGTGCCAGCCAGGGCTGTTTGCAGGGTGTAGTTAATGAGCTGTGTCACGTGTCACATCAGTTTGTGTATTTGGCTTGAGCCGTACCGAAGACTCGCACTTTTATCGGGGTAATTTCTGCTTGGGTTTGTCACTTAATAACGCCGCTGATCTCTTGGAATGTCACTGAGCTTTTCTTGTGCAGAAGGCTTACGTAAGTTAGGGTTTACAAAGCCAGAGGGAGTTTTCTGGAGTTATTTTGGCCTGTGACCCACACGCTCAAAGTAATCTGTTAGTCTGCGGCGATCCTTCATTGGGAATTCCTCTGGGGCAGATGTCCTGTCTCGTAAGGGTGGTGTGAGCTACTGAGCCTCCGTTTCCAGCCAGATCTTCCTCCTCTGATGAGGTTCTCATTGTGCTTCTCCTGCCCAAATGCTTGAGCATCTTACATCTCGGGTGCTCTACCTCGCAGCGTACCCAAACTACTGAAGCTTTGGCTAACCCATGCAAGTATTTCTTCTTCGGTAATATATTTCAGTTCCTCGAAGTCAACGAAGCTCAGGTGCCACGTGCTCACATTTTTCCTTTTTGTTAACTTTGGCAAGGGAAGGGGAACGGAGTGAGGATTTCTGCTGAGTTGCGCTAGCCGCACGTTACACTGAGTCTAGCAGCTAGAGACCTGATGATGTCCAAAACTTGACTGAAAGGCAGGAACCAAAATAGGTTGGGAAGTCTCTATTTTAGCCGATACTGGAAATCCATCATGCTGGCACTAATTGATGCTTTTTCAGATAGTCTTTCTCCATGGTAGAGGCTGAGTTGTCTTTTGCCACTCCAAATATCTTTTTTTTTTTTTCCCTTCACTTGGTAAAAAGATAAGTACAGAAAATGAGTCTAGAGAGGGAAAAAAAGGTCAAGTGTGTTTTTGATATGTTACTGTTGTTCTATTTTGTTCACAGCTTGCGGTTGCAAACAACAGGATTATTACGCTGCAAGAAGAGATGGAACGGGTTAAAGAAGAAAGTTCTTACATCTTAGAGTCCAATCGTAAGGTTGGTGTGTGTGAACGGTTACCGATCCCTTTGGGCAGTCCCAGCCCAAATTCGACCGAGTAGTAGGTGTTTGGAAGAGACTCTGTTTCCTTCTGTAACTCACATGAAAACTGCAATAGAGAAGCGTGGCTCCAGGTTGGCCCTCCGCAGAGGGTACTGGATGGACTCTGGCCGTAGCCGCTGGAACTGCGAGCGTGCGCAGAGCCGAGAGCTGACACGGCGTGTTCAGGGCTTGCTGGGGGAGGCGTCCGAAAGGGACAGGAGGAAGGATGATTTACTGAGAGGGGGCAGAAAAATTTGGATGTAGGAGTTGTGCTTTTATCGCCTGAAATACTACCCGTTGTGGAAATAGGGGGGCAGGATCTATATATTTTGTCGTTTTATTGAAAGTGCTAGTAACTGTGGCAGGATCTGGTTTTAGTTTTAAAACCCCTAAGATGTTTTTTGAGCTTTTGTAGCCATACTAAGTAGACGTTGCGTGCGTTCAATGCATATCCATTGAAGCGCAGTGAGCACCTCGGGGAAGCAGGGTGATGGAGCCATTTTACGTGGAAGCTGCGTTAACTGAAGGGAGCTCTGAGTTTTGATAGTTGCAGAATTTGTTTTCAAAGTAGTGGGAAAAACAAATCATCAGGGTTAGTAGTATATAATGACAGGCTAATTGGGTGTCTTTGTTAACTTAGGTCACCAAAGACAGAACTGCTGATGGACATGCACTGACTGAGGCACGAAAACAGTTGAAGGAGGAGACTCAGCTGCGGCTGGTAAGGACAGCGCGAGCTTGGAGCTGGCTACAAATGGCTTTTGCACGTAATAACTCCACGTCAGACAATCGCTTTTGGAAATGTCTGGCCAGGGGATTTTTTTCATTCTTGCCTGCCTGCTTCAGCCTGACCGGAGACAGCCTTGTCAGAAGCGATGCTAATTTTGCGGCTCTGTTGATCAGCTGGAGGTCTGTTTCTCAAAACGAGCAGTGCAGTTGCGTTTCTAGGTCTGACGCATCCCCCTTGGCGATGAGGATATTGCCACTATCTGCACTGTTACCCGGTATAGTGTGTTTGGCTGGTGGGGAGAAAAATGCCCGGGCAGAAGGTTTTTAGGAAATAAAAAGTCTGCCAGCTTTTCACTGGTGCCCTCCATCAGAAAGATGGGCCTATCTGGTCCTTTCTGACTCTTTGCTAGTCGTGCTGTTCACATGGCTTTCATATCGGACTGAAAATGTGGATTGGTTGCCCTTAACTGTCTTGATGGGTCCGATCTGTAACTGTGAGGCCGTGGGAGCGCGGCGTGCTTCTAGGCAGTGACGGCCCTGGCAGGAGCACGAGTTAAGGGCGGTTATCTCACGGATGGCGAGGAAAGCTGGCTGGTAGTGCTGACGGATCCCTCTCTCCCAGGATGTGGAGAAAGAGCTGGAGGCGCAGATCGGGATGCGGCAGGAGATGGAGCTAGCCATGAAGATGCTGGAGAAAGATGTTTGCGAGAAGCAAGACGCGCTGGTGGCGCTCAGACAGCAACTGGATGATCTCAGGGCCCTAAAGCATGAACTGTCTTTCAAGCTGCAGGTAGGGGAATAATTAAATCAAATGCCGTGAATTCCAGATAAAAGCGATAGCTCTTGTTCTTCCCCCCCATCTATTTAAAAGGTGCTCGGTGCGGAGGGGTTGCAGGCTGCTGAGCATACTTCTGTCTTGCTGCAAGAAAGCTGTAGTGCTTGAACAATTGGATGTGTTGGAGGTTACAGGAAAATGCAGTTTCTTTGAAGAAAGACTCATGGTGATCCGGAACTGTGTCTGTGTGACTGGGGAAAGCATCTTCTGTGGTTTTGGGGTATAAAAACTGAATCATGGTAGCTTCTGTTCCAGCGCAGTCTAGCATTTGAAGGTATGTGGTGTAATTGCATACATTACCGTGTGATGACAGAAGCAGACTGTTAAGACAAAGAGCAACACAAAATGCTCAGAAAGAAATTCTAAAATAAACTTTAGAACAGAAAGAGTTGTTTCTGCTCCCCTTGAGCAAATCATTCTGTGCAAAACAGTCGAATGATCTTAGCGGCTACTGCTTGAATACGTATTATACAGGAAGCTTCATTGATTACAGTATTGCCCTTTTGTGGGGGGCACCTGTACGGCAAGATGCTTGTCCTCGCAATACTGACCTGGCATTTGCTTTCCGAGCACCTTCTCCTGCCTCTTTGGCTTCTGCCGCCTTCATTTCGCGTACCACGTGGTTTATCGTGGCTTATTTTGGTTTTACTGCTACTTAAAATACTCCACGATGCTACTTTTTCCAGAGTTCAGACATGGGAGTGAAACAGAAGAGTGAATTAAACAGCCGTTTGGAAGAAAAAACAAATCAGATGGCCGCCACCATCAAACAGCTTGAACAAAGGTAAAAAATGAAACTTGTACAATTATAAAGCGATGTGTGTATTCTAGTGGTAGTGTCCCGCTGATCCTGAAGGTACCGGGCGAGAGTCCGAGTGCTCTGCTTAGCCGCTTCTAAAGAGAGCTGCAATTTTGTGAGGTGCTGTTAGGAGAAGTGTTTGGCACGCTCAGGAGGGCTTCTGTTGGAAAAGAATATACTACCGAACGGGTAATTAACATAGCAGCTTTGCTTATCTATGTCAGCTGCACTTTTGTATGTTATCCAGTCATTACAAGTCAATTACTGGCTCTGATAGCGCTGATAAAAGATAGAGATAGGAAGGCAGAGAAGTGCTGGACTGTTAATGACAGAATTAGGGTGGGAGCAGGAAGGACGAGCGTGCAGCAGAGGCCAAGCTCGGAGGTGCCTGGTTATTCCAGACCTCTCTGGTGCTGTTTTGAAAAAAATACCCCAAATGGAACCTCTTTATGAACAGCCTTGTACTTTCTGAGGGAGATACGCTTGATAAAAATGGAAGTAAATGGAGGAAGATGAGAGGGCAACCTGGCTGTCGCCAGAAGTTGATAAAGATAGCCCTTAGGTGTCGTATCCATTTGGAGCGGGCCAAGTTCCATCCTAATGACCGCGTTGCCCTCGTGTTAGTAACCCTCGTGAGATGAGGAGGGCCTCAGCACCCAAGTCAGATTGATTTGAGAAGGAGCAGCGCTCGTTTTTCCCTTGGGTCTTGTTGTCAAAGCCAGGCTTTGCGGTGGTTTGGCCAAAGGTTCACAACTCGTGTCGCTGAATTAATGAGTAGGTCAGTGTGCTAGATGAACACTCTCGTTTTAGGGTTTACATTCTGAATGATTCTTTATAAAAAAGATCATTTTGTTTGTAGAAAGTTTGTATTTGAAAATGTTTTATGATATTTACTCAGCTAATTGATTTGCTCTTTTTCTCTTGCTGTTCTTGTTTTTCCATTTTCTCATCATCCTTGTTCTGACTTACTTATACAGTGAAAAGGATTTGGTGAAACAGGCAAAAACCTTAAATAGTGCAGCAAACAAACTGATCCAGAAGCATCATTAGACATTTTTATGTCTGGTCACCTCACAGCTCTGACATCAGAACTCATTTATGAGGGGAGAACTTGAGAATTGCTAAAAGCAACTGTTAAAATGTTAATTGTCACCTAAAGTTGATTTGGAATTTGCTGAATTTTTAAAATCAGTGAGTTTTTCTTCAGAGATTTAGAGTTGGGTATAAACATCCCTAACTTTGCCATTTAAACTGTGTTAAAGTACCAATGAGCTGGCCAATAAACACACCAGAAAAGCGTAAGGAGCGGGAGATATGTGGCTCTGTACATCCCGGTGATGCATACCGTATACAGCAGCACAAGTCTTCAACATTGATGGATACTAGGTGCGTTGGTCAAGTCACTGTCAGATTGGCCAGCTCTGGAAAGTCAACTAGTTTTCTCTGTTACCCTTTTTGTGAAGTAGACGAAAAAATGCATCCCTGGAAGTTGTTGAAAGTAGTTGTGTGCGTACCCCAAGCCGTTACCCGTTCACTTCTGTTCTGTGGGTTCAGCCCCAAGTCCAAGACAGACGGGCGCGACTCAATAGCTCGTCGCCGCGAAGACCAGCCCTCTTGTAACCGAGACTGCTTGCAACGGTTTTGCCTTAGTGACTTGGTGGGAGGGTGGGGACTTATCCTTATTCCTTTAAACTTCATGTGTCCAGAATTAGTAGCTAGGTGTCTTAGAGTAACATGATAGAGTGGTAAGTTCAGTGGAAACCTCCTTATCTTTGCATTGCCTTCTACCTCTGCCATGAATCCCGCTAGACGTACGTTGCGGTTCTTCCCGACCGAAGGAAGCTGAGGAGGGGTGTTTTGGTAGGTCTCTCCTCCTCGTAGAAAGGGAAGTTAGACGTTTTACAAAAAAAAAGAATCTGATCTTTATACTCTAGTGTTTAAAAGAAAGAAAAACAAAAAAAAAAGAAGGAACGAAATATGCAGTGGTGGGGAGTGGAAATGGTAATTTGGTACTTGACCATTCCTTGTCTGAGTAGTTAGTGGTTTTAAAGGAAGATTTGCCTTTTACTATTACACTTCTTTCATTTGCTTCTGCGTTTCTGTTGCTCAGTACAAATGGAATTTGCTAATGAAAGAACAGCTAAAGCTTGGAAACAGCTCTCAATAGGAAAAAAAAATAATTGCCAGAACAACAGCCCAGTGCAAAACTTTAAGTAACTGTAGCTTGGACTATTATAAAAACTAATATTCCTTTCCCCGTGGCTGCAGAAGTTCACCGTGCTCGCCTGTCACGGGCTTTAGGTGATAAGTGCTCCTAGAGATTTCTTTTTTTTCTTTCAAAAAGATGACATTTCGGGGGTTTCTGCCTTGAGTAAGGGTTTTTTTTTGCTCTGGTGAGATGCCTGCAGAAATTCTTTGGTGCCAGTTCTCCCTTTGTCCTGAGGTATGATAGCGCTCCTTGGGGCAGTGGGTGGCAAATGTGACCGGAACGCGACCGGGGAAAGAACAGCTATTGATTCTCACTAGGTAGGTATAAATATCTGAGGCTCAGCCTAGTCCTCCTGTACGCGAGCGTGTACCACCGCTTAGCTCCTTTAATGGACTCCCGCCCGCAAGCAGACTTGGAGACCCGTTTTAAATCTCTAGGCGATGCCCAAGTCGCATGCTCGAAAGTATCAACTTAACCTTTTACTAGAAACTCATTTTAACTACCTGGAGAAAAATAAAATAATAATAAAAAGGTGGAAGCTTCCATCTAGGTATCCAAATAGCTAGTTAGAACCCTGAACTCCCCTGCCCCTCCCCAGATTTCTGTAGAAATAGGGGGTTGGGCTGGATTGGTTTGCTGTCACAGTAACGCTGAAATAAGAGCGAATTAAGGATCTGGCCATTTCTGATGTCAGGCCCGAAGTGGAAATGCTTTGGTGCACTAATGCCTGGGCGCTTGAGCCAGTGTGTCAATCCACGGGAGAGACCAGGAAAATGCACTAATTCTCAATATAGTAGCTAACCTATGTTGCAAGTTCCAGTTACATGTGTAAAGCTGAAATGTAACGTACATTAAAATCAAATTTGACTTAAAATTCTGTGTACTTGAGGTTTGCTTTGAATCTGGATAAAAGTGATGTTTTATGTTTTTCATCTAATGGCTGTAAACTGTAGTAATAGAATAAAAACTATTGAAAATCAGAGCTTCTGCCTGGTTCACCTACATGTTGCTTTTCTTTAAAATATTTTCCTCCTTTCCATTGTTTTTACCATTCCTTTTTTTTTTTTTTTGGCTTTACCTTTTCACTGGGTTTTTTATTTGTTGGTTAAACTCGGTCTTCCTCCCCACCATGGCTTTTGTTTTTTATCACAAGTTCATGTGGCTCAAATCCAGATTGCGACAGGCAGAGAAGGACCGTCAGTTGGCCCAGCAGGACAACCGTCTCTTCAAGCAGGAGTTTGGGGACAAAATCAACAGCCTCCAGCTAGAAGTGGAAGAGCTCTCCAGGCAGCGGTGAAGAAATCCTTTTCTAATTTATTTTCTGGGCTGTTCTTAGTGTGTCTAGCAGAAAGCAGGCAGGGCGATGGCAAAAGGAAGTAGGGGTTGGAGGCGGAGAGAGACAAGAGGCGTTTTAGCTGCCAGGCAGGCATTAGCTCCGGGGAGGTGAAATGCTTTGCGAGATGGCAAACCTTGTAACGTGCATGTCGTTAAAGTTAGAACTTGAAAAATCAGATTGGAAGAAAATGCAAAAGAACTACGCGGTCAGCAGAAACCACCAGCAAAAGTACCGATCTTACGTGGGGGTAGAATATCACAAGTAGGTCGCGGAACGTCTCTTGGGTGGAAATGAAATGCCAGGGTATTTGTGTGATTTGTTGGGCATCTGCCGATAACCATCTCATTTGAAAGCCTACGGCGCTGCAGCTGCGGGACAGAGATCACAGCAAGCTGTAGAACCTCTTTGGGACACGGGGCAGATCCTCGGTCTGCGCTGAGGTCGCCTTGCAGGTTAGCCTGCTCTAGGGACCGAGACTTAGCTGGACGTGCGCGTCAGAGCGCAGCCACGTCTCCGACAGCAACGTCGACCTCTGCGACCTCGGGCGTTGCGTCAGACTTTCCACTGTAACACCGTGATTTGGAGTCTAAAGCAAACAATTTGCTGCTCATCGGCAGGGCTGGAGCAGCTAAGTCTTTGCCTAGCGCTGGCACCGAGGAGTTGGGAGCGAGGGTTGTCAGTCCTGGCTTGGCTGTCAGTCTGACACACAGTGCTGTGATGGATTTTGTTTTTTTTTTTTTCCCCCAGCTGAAACTGGTCTCAGTTTTGCTGGGAGGCAACCAAAAAGCTGGAAGCCAAATGTAAAGAACTTGGCCAGAGCTATCCTATTTCCCCTGCAGTGTCATCAGTTTACCAGTATCAGGAAAACAGAGAAATCCTCTTAGCTTAAAATAGAAGAGCGTCTCTCCTTCTGCAGCCATGACGCATCTTCGGTTTGTTGCAAGGTCACTGGAATGAATGGTGTGGAAGCATTGCTGGATGTGTTTTTATTTTACATTTTTTGTCCCCTCCTGCTCTCCCGGCACAGCTTTTAGTTTCCTTTTTCAGAAGGGTACAGAGGGTACCCACAAAGCCAGCAAACGGCTTTGATCAGAAACTCGTACGAGGTCCTGGGTGCGCGTGGGTGAGCTTAGCAGCCTTCTCGGGTATAGATGGGGAACGCACCTTCTTACGCTGAGTCGGTTTAACGTACTTAGCGTAGCTACCTGGGGAGGGCATTTGCAAATCGGTTTATTTTCACATCAGTTGGACTTTTTCTGATTCTTTCCTCGCTCAAGCTAAATCAAGATGACAGCATGAAAATGTTTGAGCCTCCTTTACCGGGAGGTCATACTGCTTTATTTAGCCGGGTTTCTAAAGCAGTGAGTTACTGGAGGGTGCTGCAGTGGTCGGTGGGTAGTCTTGCTTGAAATCTATTCCTTTAAGAGGAAATGGGGCTTTTTGCGATTGGTGGTGTAAAGTCCAAGTTAGAAACAGGAATTCCCTCGGTTGGTTTGTTTCTCAATGCCAGCGTGGGCGAGGATTCATTTCTGGATCTAAGTCTCCACCAGCTTTACTCACTTCAGTTAGGCTACGTAACTAATGAAGCTGTAGTCACAAAGAGTTATTTAAAAAACTGTTGGAGCGGTATGGAGCTAACGACGGTAATAACGGATAACGTTGGGTTTAATAGCAACAAGGATTCAGATTGTTCTGTAGTACGAGCCTTGCCAATGCTTTTACCAGCAGATACTCAGTTTGTAGGCTCTGATTTTGGAGCAGAGGTCGTTCCCTACGGCAGCTACCACGTTTTACTTGTAGTGATTTCAGAAAAGGGCGCTTCCACGCTTCAGTCCCTGATGGTCCCTGTGCTCCACGAGCTTTGTTGCTGTTCCTGCAGCCGTGGAGGTGTCGGGCTCTCTGGTGCCCCAGGGTAAAAGGTCTGCGATCCACGAGCTAGATCTAGAGTCGAGCTTCTCTTCAGCCTGTTTCGGGCTGCGTCAGGGACCTTGGACGTGCCCGTCCATCTGTCCTTGGCCCGTGATCAGTCGTCCTCCTGAATATGGACGTGCCCCGCTCAGCCGTGCCTCTGTTCCCTCCGGCTCGACGTACCGTGGGACTGACACGAAAGCCTCGGCTGCGGTACGGGCGCAGAGCAGTCCCGAAGGAGCGTGTGTCATCCCTTCGTTACAGGTTAGCCCACCCAGGGACTGGACTGCCGTCCGTAAAAGAGCACGTGCAGCCGGTGTGCAGCCCGCCGGGCCTCGCCTATTCTGCTTTCAGAGCTTGTCCCGTAGCAGCTGACGTGCTGAAGAACGGGGCACCGATCAACAGCTCTGTAATAGATGAATAACTATTTTGTAGTGACCTGCAGACTTAGTCAGCAGGTTTGTTTCCCGCAAAATGGTGCTGGAATTAAATGACAAACTTTTAGATTTTCCATCCTGACATATTACGGCTTAACGCACCGCGAGACCGCTTTTTATTCAGGGAGGCAGTTGTCAGCTCTGACATTGGGGTTCAGTTGCTTGAGTGTAAAGAGAGGGTTAAATAGTTCATTTGCTCGTGATGTCGAGCGTTAGAAACCCACGGCCCTTCCTCACAATTCCTCCTTGATATTCTAGGAGCCACCTTGAACTAGAACTGAAGCGGGAAAGAGACAGATGGTCACACAGTCACCAGCGCAGCCAAGAAAACAAAAAAGGCGCAAAGAATTGGCTAAGACAGGTAATACGACTTGTATTCTTGACTCGTCTTTGAAGTATGGTTTCATTTTGCTCATTTGCTTTCCCTGAGCTTTATGAGGCAATAAATATGTATTGTTAACGTGCCACAATAAAATGAGCTTTGCAACATCTTTTACATGCGTTAAATAGGCAGCTTAGTGAGTTGAGCCTCACAAAAATATCGCAAGCGTAACGCTTTGTTGCAGAACGCTGGTTTCCTCTTGCAAGCTGGGTACCTGACAAAATCCTGACAGTGATTGTGGTTTTCCTTCGCTAGTTGAATAAACCCAAGTGTAGTACAGCGGGAGAGATGCTGTACACGTTACATCTTAGGAAAAGCGAACTTGCTCGTTTTAATTTTTTTGCATCGTAATAAGGGAAATTCTCCCGAAATAGCAAAACCTGGAAGACAAAATTATCTCGAGGGTATCACAAATCACTTTCAGCGTTCTTTTAGTGCTGCGCGTCAGCAGATTCAGTGGTTTTAAGGCAAAGCGCAGTGTTCGTCTTGAGAGTAAAACTCCCAGTCCCCGAGCAAAACTCCCGTTTTAGGAGTCAATTTGCCTTTGAAAGTGAAAATCTGCTCTGCAGCTTTTTCTGTGAAACGAAAGAGGCTCTTTTGCTGGGAATTGGAAGTAAAACAGTTGTTTTGGAGAACAAAACTTGTAACTCTGAGAACCGTGAAGTAATAGAGGTTGTTTCTGCATTTGTCGCGTGTGCTGCTGCACGTGAGAGCTGCCTTCGCTGGGCTCCCCTGGGCTGCCTGAACCATACCGGCTTTTTTCTTTTTTCAACCGATATTACACATCGTTTCAGTGAAATTATTTAGGCATCCCGAGTCGTTTGTCAAAAAGGCATGTTTGCTGTGGCAGAGCAGCTGTAATTCAGTAGAAGGAATCGGGAACTAAGTGCGATGCGCTTGGCCAGTAGAAATGAAAAGAGGAAACCCCCAGACCCCAGACTGGGTGGTTTCATCCGTAAAGCAAAGGTTGGGGTTCGAGAGCAGGTTCTGGGGGGTTTTCCGCCTTTCCTCAGTAGGCGAGCGCTGTAGCACGAGTAGGGTGCTCCCGCTAGGAACGGATGGGCCGGCCTGAAACCGGCGATTTCAGCACGGACTTGGGGTTTTGCCACAAAACTTGTAGGTGGTGCTTGATCCGGTGGGAATTTGCGTTGGCAGAAATGGAAGAGCTCCACTGAGGTTGCAGTCGCAACCGGAGCGTGATGCGCGCGTGGGTGATGGTGCCGGCGCTTACCGCGCAGGCGGGCGGCTGGTTGTTGACAGCCGTGTTTCGGTGGGGCGTTACGCAGGTAATACGGCTTGGTCTTAGCCAGGGCGGGTTTCTTTCCGTTCCTTTCCTGGCTGAGAGGATTTGCCTCGCTGATGAGTCTTTAAAAAGCCCATTCAACCCGTCTGCCTTTCAACCTCTGCCGTTAAAATAACGAATGGCGACTGTGGTGTCCTGTAGGAAAAGGAGGTCGTTGGACGTGTGAAAGAGTCCACCTCTAAACTGTGAAGTCAACTTTGTGTTCGCAGCAAAAGGAAAGCGCGTAGAGCCGCTCCGAGGGCGGACGGGTGTTGGCGTGCTCTCACGCGTCCAAGCGCACCTCTGTGCCAAGGAGGGGCAGATCACCGTTCCCGAAATAGCCGTGTGCCTCTCCCTTCGCAGCGGGGCAGGGCTGAAACCAGACCCTTCGTGCAGTTCAGCTGATGGGTAAATGTTTGCTTTTGGCAGGACGGGAAGCTCAAAATCCAGGAAGAAAACGCTAAAGTGAAACAGCCGCTGAGAGAGGAGAACAGCGTCCCACCACACAAGTACGGAAGAAAAGAAATCTCATTTTTATGTTTTCAAAGTGCTGCTTCCCCCTCTCTCATTTCTTTGCTGATGGGAATTTTGGAATAGTGCAACTTCCCTTTCTAAGAAAGATTTGTTTCAACCTTCTGCCCTTTGTTGAGGTCTCTTTGCTGCTTTTTCAGAGCTCTCAAAGGGGAGGAGGAGGTTCTGCTCGGTGTCAGCGTTGCTGGATCTGAAAAGCTCTGACTCTGCCGTTTACCTTTGCGCTTGTTCCTGTATAAATCTGCCGTTTACTGATTTTTGTTACTTAACGAACCCTCGTAAGCCAAGTGCTGGATTTGTTTAGTATTTGAAAGCTAAGTCACAGATTCGGTTTTAAGCGTGAAAAGATGTTTTGAAAGCCGCAGGGAACAGCTCCGTAACGAGGACTTTGCTCGGAGGTGGCAACAGCCATCTGAAGTGCCCTGAATGTCAGTGACGAAACGCGTGCCCTGAATGCCAATGTAAAGTTAATCAGAAAAGTATTCTCTGAAAAATAGCATGAGCTCAATTCAAATCTGCTTTACCAGATATTAAAATACCTTCCAGGCCTTAGATGCTTTTTACCCCCATTTCACCTCGAGCGTTCGAGCAGCGTGAGCGTCAGGCTGCCGATTTATCTGGGAGGCCTCAGCGCACGTTATCGCTGCCTGTTCACAGACGTTGTAGGGGATCAAACGTTTTGCGGTCGTGTGTTCAAAGCTGGTTTCAAACTGTGTTTGCACCATCCAAACAGTCTTTTTTATCTGTGTGCTCCCTGAAGGCGTTTTGCAGTTTTTCTCCTCCTCTTCCCGTTTACCCAGGAGCGCTGCGTGCCTGAACAGCACCAGTCGCGTACTGCCGATGGACGCCTCGCCTCTCACGCGAGCGGGCTTGGCAGCGTGGTTTTGAAGAAACAACCCCAAAAATCGGTGTGGGTAGGATTTTAAAAACAGGATGAGGGAATTCCCCGATAGTTCAGATGTTTTTCTTGAATGTGGCGGTGACTGAAGTGCCAGCTCTGAGCGATGATGTTCTTCTCTCCTAGGTTACCGAGTGACGCACAGGAAGAGCAGGTTGGTGATTCCTTTTCTTGCACTGAAGTACTGCAGGGCGACGGTACTGCGGGAGCATCTTCCCTGCCCAAATTCCCTGAAGTCTGTCCTTCGGGTTTTGCCTTGTCTGCAGAGTCCGTAGCAGCAGTCGTTCCCTCGTGGAAAAGTGCTGCTTGTCTCGTTAGAAAGGCTTGGCGTTGGCAGTGCCGCACCCACGCCAGGTCGTGCGGCCGCCTCAGCACGACCACGCTGGTTTTGAAACTAACAGTAACGCCTTTTAATATTCCTTTGCCCCGTGCCTTTTCTGAATTGATGCCTCTAAAAAGAACAACAAAAGCATAATAGAATGGAGTGTTTGTGAAAATGGCGGTGTTAAATCTCCGTGGTCGAGGCTAGGGTGTTCCCAGGTGCTCTGTAGGGTAGAGGGCAGGGGGTTTGGTCCGTTGGTTTGGTTTGGTTTGTCCACGTATGTCAGATTGACCTGAATCCATTCTTTCTCCCCTGGGTGCCTTGCAAAGCGCGGCTTGACCCCTCACTGTCAATGGGATGCAGCAACGCTCGCGTCGTGTGCCGTCTGCGGGGAATTTCTGCGTCCGTCGGCTCTTTTTCACAGTGAAAAAGATATTTTCTTCCCGCCTCGTTGCTGGGCCAGCAGCGTTGATCTGAAAGTTGAGCTGTGTGGTCCTTGGTTCACGCTTCCCCGTCCGCCCTGTGGTGTACAACTGCAGGTCATCCTGCAAGCGCAGGGTGTGCGGTGAATAGAGAGGAGTTAGAAACACGAGCGTGTAACATCTTCCTCCCTGATGCAGCTTTAATGTAGCTGTCATGTAACGCAGAGCGTCTTGGTTTTTACTTGGGGTTTAGGAACAGCTGTCAGAACCTGGAAACGCTGAGATCTGCCAGCTCTGCCAGGAAGAAAGCAGCCGAAGCAAAAAAAAGGTAACTCCGAGGACTTGTATTGTCATAATGTGCGTTTCCTCTAATTCTCATTTTTGAACAGCACAGATTTCCTATGGGTGACTTGAGACAAAGAAATGAGCCCTTTGTCTCAAGTCTGCTTTACCCTTAAAGGGAACTTGTTGAACAGTGGTCGCTTGAGGGTTCCCCGCACTGTTCTGTGTTCAGCGGCTTGGTTTTCTTTCCCTTTAGCAGCTTCTTCCCGTTTTTGCTCAGTCTTTTTTTTCTGGGGTCAATCAGAAGTGAGAATAGGAGGTGTTCACACTTGCGTGGTATTTCTCCCCAAAAGCCACCTTGCCTTTTTCTCTTACTCTGGCCGAGTGACCGGTGACGAGTTGCTGCTCTTGCGGGCAGTGCCACCGCGTTTGCAGTTCTGCCTGGCACGGAGACGGCTCTGGCGATGAGGCGTTTTGCCTGAGTCAAGAGCTGCTCCGGAGCCAGCCTGCCGCGCCGCGCCTGCGAAGGTGGTGGTCCTCGGCGCGGGCAGAAGCCAGCCCTCTCCTCCCCGACCCTGCGGTACCATGATGCTTACAACAGGCAGCGAGGGGGCCCCATTGCCCCCCAGTCACCCCCTGAACTCTCCTGTTACACGTGTAGGAACTCTCTGCAGGATTTCTAGTCTTTCCCATTCCCCTCTGCTTATCCTGAGAAAACGCGTGAGGTCCAAGCAACTGCCACGGATTTATATCCGCCTTTGACGTGTTTCCCAGTGCACGTGCACATTTAAATACTTACCTCGGGCAAGACTTATGTATATGGCTATAAAATACCCACGTGCCCCTCTTGTGACAAAACGCTCTGGTAGACCGAGTCAATTAGAACTTGGATGGTCCATTCTTGGTAACTCTTACCTGCTTTACTACAGGCCTTCACCTACTCTCATGTGACCTAAGGAGCTTTGCTATAAACTGGTTCTGAGCCCAGGAGCAAAGTTCTGGTCCTCTGAGGGGACTAGAGTGGAGTTTTGGAGCGCCTTTCTCTAGCCCAGTGGAGATTTGGGTTGATGGAATAATGAGAGAAAACATAAGGGGTTTTGTGCTGCTTGTGTCTTGAGCATCTCCTTAATTTTTGTCCTCTTCCTGCATTCCAGAACATCTGCAAGAATTGTGGCGGCATCTTCTGTGAAACCTGTTCGGCGAATGAGCTGCCTCTCCCGTCTAGTATTAACCCCGAGCGCGTCTGCAATCCCTGTCACGAGCAGCTCATCCAGCAGTACTCGAGCAGTCCCTTGTAGGGGACGGGTTGCAGAGAGAGGTGACCAAAAACTGGTTGTAGCTAATGATGGTTTCTGGAGTTCAGGAGGAACGTGAAGACGCTTGCCTGTGTTCTTTGGAGGTCAGAGGGGAAGCAGCTTCGTGGTGTTTACGGTCTCTTGTGACTTAAAAAAGTCTGAGCCTTCCCTGTACGAGAGCCTGCCTGCTCTCGGAGCCGAGCTTGCGCTGGGGAGAGCTGCTTGGGGCACGCCACAGAGTTATCCCCGAGCTGTGCCCGACCGGCCGCAGGGCGCGCTGAGAACACACACAGCCCTCGCCCAAAAAAGAGCCGCGTGTGTGTCTGCGTGTGCAAGTCGGGAACAGCCTCGTCCTCAGGCGTGTGGCGTGAAAGCATGCTGCTGCTAAGCAAAGGCTCGCTGAAAGCAGAACAGGAGTTTTTAATCCTCATGTCTGGCTGCACTTGAAATACCATTTCCCCTTCCCCGCTTGCTTTGACAATCCGGCTCGCCCGCGCCACGTCAGCGCCAGGGGTGGGAAGGCCAGGTGAGATGCCAGCAGACACCTCCGACCGTCGGTTCTTTGGCTCAGCCCTCTGGCTGTGGGCTGGCTACGCCAGTCAGTCTCAAAAAATCAAAGCAAGCTGTTGAAGTTCTCCTTCATTTTAGGGGCTGGGGGTGCAGGTGGTTCTGAGGCGTGCGCGATGCGAGAACTGACGACCTGCACTGATCTGGCCTGGAAGTGCCTTGGGGCATCTCCGGCCGTCCCCTCCGAGACCCTCACTGTGACTCGGGGCTGCAAGATGGTGCTCAGAGGGAAGGGTGCGACTCTGCTTCTGTCCTGGGGTCCCTGGAGGAATGGGATTCCCCAGGATTTACAGACCAGACCCCCCTCGCCTCCCAGGAGGTTTAGGGCCGCTTGGATCCACCTCCCCCTTGTGCATGTGCAAGAATCATCATAAACCTGGAACTCACTTTTTTTTTCCCCTGGTTAGATCAAAATGAAGGAGAGATGAAACGGGAATGCTTTTGACCTACTAGAAATTCTAACTTGAAACAGATTAAAGAGGTTTGACGGTTCATGCTACGTTATTCTTTGTTGCTGTTACCCTCAGGCAGTTCTGTTACCCCAAAAAGCGGCGGTGACTTCCGCGTGAAGCACGTAGCGTGTCGCAGTTGGGTTTGGGCTGTTCTGTACTGGCAGCCTACTTCAGTCTTTAAGACCACGGAGTGTTTTGTAGTCAGTAGAAAACTGACGCATTTATATGTGAGAAATGCATTTGCGTTAGGACAAATTTTATTAGGTGTTAGTGGTTTAATTCCTGTGGGTGGGGGGATTTTCTGTGTTAGACTGGCTGGAACCGCACTACAAAGCGTGTCAGAGCTGAGGTCATTTGCGTGGTTGGTGCTAGTTTGTACCGGGAATTACCCTGCTGGTTCCCTCTCGGCACGTTCAGCCACCCAAGTTCTCCAACCCCTCTTAGTGCCCTTAGAGCCAGAGCATGTTGCAGGGGGGCACAGTTCTTCTTTTTCTGCTGTTTCCCCCTCCCTCGTGGCAGTTGCCACATCCATTGCCTTGCCGCTGTCCCTTAGAGTAGAGCAGTAGTTGTAAAGTGCTGAAATACGACAAGCCTAGAGCTGCAGTGTGGGCGCGTGCTGCTTTGCCGGAGCGAGACACCAGAGCTGAAGGGAAAGGATACTGAATTTAGTGTTACAGGTCTGTGTACCTTCTGTACACATGTACAAGATGGCAGTTTCTTGCATCCAAGCCCAGTGGGACTCGTCCCCCGAGGAGAAAGCGAGACCCAAGGAATTTCCATGTTAGAGGATTCAACTGGAAGCGGGGCGCGTACTGTTAAATAATTTTAGTGCTGGCACATCCAGCATTTTGCAGCGTGGAAGCTACAGCTCGTTTGTGACCTGGAGGCAGCTTTCCACTGTCCTGCCAGGAGCGGCTGCAGTTCCACCTGCTCCAAGCGGTCTGTGACTGGGCACGTGAAGAGCAGGCCGGCTCTCCAGCGGGTCCGCTGAAGTGACGCGAAGTCTCTACGCGTGGGCTGGCTGGAAACCCTTCAGAACACAGCTCTGGCGGCTGGAATGGAAACCGGCCTTTAGAAAGGTCAGAGCGAGACGGCAGTTGCTGCCAGCGTCACCACTTGCCTTTCTTGCCGTCCTGGGCTCTGTGAACGGCTCTGCCTCCGCGTACCGGATGTTACGCTTCGGGGGGCTGCACGCTTGAGGCACGTTTGCTCAGGTCCCGCTGGTAACACGAGCGTGGGTTGACACCTGGACGTTGGGATTGGGACAGTTTTTCTGATGTTAATTTTGTTCCCTACAATAATAAAAACTTGATCACCTGTATCCCGCCTCCTGACTGGTCTTTCCACTCCACTCCGCTTTGGCTACATGCATGAAAGGATTTCGGAGCCGGTCACAAATGACAGATGCTAACGCAGATTGAGAGAAGCGTGGCAGGAGGGATGAGGCATTGGTTACGCTACCCAGTGGGCCTGCTGACTGGTGTACGAGGATCTGAAATCGCTCTGGTTTTGTGAACGGCCAGTTCTGGTGGTTTATTAATGCTTTGTACACCGTTACGCAGTTGGAGACCGGAACTGATCCATCCTGCTGCGTTTGCCGTTCCCCCAGTACAGCTGCTTCTGCTTTTGCAACAGACAATCTTTCCCGAGTATGTTAACACAATTTATTACATGCTTTTACACAACGCTGAACTAAATTTTATACAGTTTATCCCTTCTATTGAGCAGCGACACTTGTACTCAAGCTTTATGCTCATACCCACGGAATGTGTTCACTTTGGCCTAAAAAGAAGAGGAAAAGGAAAAAAATCACTACCTTGCTGCAGTTTATTGCTTTCCTTTTTTCAAATGCACCACTGATTTTATTCCACATTCTGATTTTATTCCACATTACTGTCTCCAGTAACAGACTAGCAGAGTGTGGCAATACTAAAAGACCTCACCAAACACGGTGAGAGGACACAAACAGCTACAACAGGCGAGACATACACACACTCGGGGGCTGTTTAGCTCTGCTGGGGCCGGGACACTGTTGCTGTGCCAAGGCGGCAGGGAGGCTGCGTGGGATGCAGGGCAGAGCTACGTGCATGTCCTCCGTCTCCCCAGGAGCTTGTCCCTGGCCTGGAGGAGAACGCAGGCCTGGGGCACTGGGGGGGTGCAGGCCCTTCCTGCTTCAGCTTGGGGTGGGCAACAGCAACCGTCACCCCCGCTCTTTCAGAAGGAAGTCAGCCAGGTCAGCCAGGGCCTTCCACAAAGGTCACAGGAAGCTGCTTTCCTCATACAAATCTGCCTCATGGTCGCAGCCGGAGGAAGCCGTCTTCCGCAGAAGGGAGGGCTGTCTTGTGTTTTCAGTACAAGTGTCACCTGCTGACCTTACAGCAGCACAAACTGCCGCCCCACACTTGCCTGCTGCTGCAGGAGGACCCCCCAGCCCCTGTGCTCACACCCAACACAGTCCCCCAGTTTTCCCTTGAAGAGGACAAGGAGAGATACACAGTTTCTGTGTGAAAAAAACAAACTAAACTCACAACCCCAAAGCAAGCCCTGAACTGTGCTGGCACAGACCAAACCGGCCCCACTGTTAACATCATGAAAAACACTACAACCTGGTTACACAGCAAACAGGTTGACTGCCACAGGTAGCTAGGCCACAGGCCTGCTTTTGAGAGAGCAGATGGATTGAAAAAGGAAAAAAAAACCCAACCAAAACAAAACCCCAACATCCTGAAGAAGGTTACTTTGCTAAACTCCTTTGTCTGTAAAGGTAAGCAATATCCCACCCCAGGCAACAGATCAGTTACTGTCAATGGAAACCATTTAGCCACAGTTCCTCTTCCATGCTGGGGAATACAACCCCATCAGACTTTTTCATCCACCACACAGCAGAGTTCTGAGGGGAGGAGGAAACCCAAAAAGCCCTCCCTGCACGCATCAGCAGGCCCTGGCTGTGAAAGGGGTGTTGCTGCGTAGCTGTGCTGGGTCTGGGCAGCGCAGCAACCTCTGCTATTGCCGGCTGTAGCCTCAGCGCAGACCTGCTGCCCCTTCGCCACAGGACTTTGTCCCGTGGCAGCCGGAGTCGCAGGCCAGAGGGTCTGGGCTCAGGGCCTGACCTCAGCTGAGCTCTGATGATCGCCTTCAGCCACTCTCCATGTTAGTCTTCAAGCTAGCTGAAATCCAAAGTATCAGAAACAGTATGTCTGAGGCATACGGTCCTAAAAATGGACCAGGAACAAGAGGAGCAGGATGCACTTACCAAATCTGAGACCGTGCCACTGTCACTAGCAGTCGTCTTTTGCCTGTGGATGTTCATTCAGGAATAATTCAACGGCACTGCACTCTGGGGGACAATTTGAGAGAGGCAGTCTGTGTTCAGTGATTTGTATGTGTTACATTTTCTTTTTTTTATGCAAAGCCAATGTCACATTATAGAGTAATTAGAAACTCTACACTTAAGGCACAGGATCCTTTTGCACAGGATATTAACAGTAGCTTGACAAGCTATGCCAAACTACGTGAGGATCTCAGCCTTGGGGTTGTAAGATCCCCTCCTCTTTACTTACGCAGCTGTGACCCCTTCTTAGCCATTGCAGCAACTGCATCCTCATGGCTCTCAAAATGCACGTCTGCTTCTCCTGTGGCTTCTCCATGGGAGTTGTATTCCACCATGATCCTCACGGGCTTCAGCGGAGCAAAAAACTGAGAAGGAGGAAGATGAGAGTTTGGTGAGAAAGAGACAACAGCGCAGTAAAGCACCCTATTTCTGAGAAAGCTGATGTTTCTACTTGTAAAGCCTGTCCAGCTATGGGGGGTGTGTGTGTGTGTGTGTGTGTGTGGTGGGTGTGTGTCTGAGCGCTCAAGTAGGAAAAGGCTCCCCCTCTCCATCGGGGTGAAGCTGAGGCACCCCCAAGTCCCCTGTCCCACAATGCACAGCCACCCACCCTTCGTAAGCTCCTGGCAGAGTAAGTCTTGACAGGAACAAAAATCCTCACACAGCACACACGGTCTGCAGACATCAAAGTCATTAAGTGCAGGTACAGTCGCTCTGTGATGCTGCATACTATTAAAATGAAGTAAAACTGATACTAAAAAGATTCTGAAATTCATTTTTGTACAACTGGCGACCGTGAACTCTAGCCAAGATTATAAATAGCTACTCAAGTCCAAGGGATGGGTATTAAGATGGCCCAGCAGGCTTTAATCCATTTTTATTTATGGAGGCGAGCATATCGCTGTGGTGCCCGTGAGGCCACGGCTACCCTGGGGAGCCTGGAACCCTCAGCAAGTTCATGTTTCCAAATGCATTCAGCCTGAGGACTAACACAGACAAATTAAAAATTTGAAGTCACTTCATCTGTAACACTTAATCAAGGGTTTGCATGAGTAATTTAATAGTTTTATTGTTACTCACATTTATTATGTCTTGGGCACTAGCTTGTGTAGGAAAACCCCTCATGTGAACAAAGTGCAGTGGTGATGAGATGTTCTCAGATTCTGAAACATGCCCGGAGCTTTCCTCTTCTTCTCTGCACAATTCTGTGGAACAGAGGAAAAAACATCATTAATACTAGCAATTAACACCTCCTGCAGGTGAAAGCTGTAGATGCGCAGGGTCATGCTCACAGCAGACAATAAGGGTAAAATGATGAGGCCTCAAAGAACGCGCACGATAGGGAGGGACTCACTATTTTCTCTTCCAGCGGTGGAGCCTCCCGTGTTGCTCAACGGCCTTTCTTCAGAGATGGGTTCATGTTCTTTTCTCACTTTGGGGTAGGTCAGCAGCTGCCTGTCATAAGGCACGTGCCTTTGCATTTGATGCTTTCTACTTATGTACACTTCTATATACCTAGAATGCACAGGAAAGGATTACATGGCATACTTTGCGCCTCCGCAAAGAACTCAAGGTTTTTGAGAAAGTACCTGCGGGATGTTCTCCTCGCTCAGCTCTGCTCACGTACTAGGTGTGAGAGCTGTGGTATGGCAAGCAACGGTTCTGAAGAAGTAATTAATTTAAATTACAGACGTTTATGAAAGCCCTTTTCCACTTGCAGTGACAGCTGCGTTCCTGTACAAACCCACCTACTCCAAGGCAGACTACCAGATCGGTCTGGACAGTCTTTAGCTTACAGCCTTATACAGAGCTCTTTCTTATCGATCGCTCAGAAGCCAAAATTCTGTTTTGTCACAGAAATACGAGTTTATGTCCTCTGAAGAATGTTTTCTCTTTCAGTAGTATGCATCCCTTTTGAGCAGCCCCATACACGTCGCTGTTTCCCCTCGGTGCATCTCTGCAAACTGCGCTATTCCCATTTCTACAAACCCCAAAGTAAAAATAACACCCAGCCCCTAAACAGATGACTGCAACAGGCAGACGTGAAAGATGCACAGGGTCACATCATTAAATACTTCAGTGGAGCCCTACGATTTTACATATTGCTATGGAATTGATGGGACAAAATGCAGTGGCGTGTGTGTGAAAGTCGGGGTATAATACACCCATATGTAATGCAACATTAAGGGACTCCAGCAAGAGCCCGCTTACGCCGCGGGAAGAAAAAAAACCCAACAGCAAACCTTTATTTGCAGATTTAGTCAAAGTATAACAGCGTAACACCTTCTATTTCTATCTACTCGCCCCAGAACCCTCAACTCAGAGCTGCCTGTGCTAATCTTTCTGAGAGCTGGCAACAAAACCAGCCGGGCCTCACATAATTTAACTAGCAGTGTTAAATTAAGTGATTTCCACAGCACCGAAGGAATAATATGATGGAAAAGAGAACACAGACGTCTGAGGAGGCTTTCCTCCCTTCCTAAAGGGAATGGCTACAGTACGAGACATAACCCCATGCTCGGGACTCTGCACAGCTGAAGGCCACGTCTGGATAAAATCCATAGCCCGGGAAGAATGAACCAGAACAAGCTGACAGCAGTTGTGGAAACCACTCAGGTTCCTGGCTAATGACACAGAAACAGAGGTGTACGACCTCGGGTAGGTGAGTTAGATCAGCTCTTGTTCGATCGTGATGAAAAAAAAATTAATGGCAGACTGAGAATTAATTAATCTCTATTGGAACGCAGGGAAGTGTGTCAGTTAATTCAATTATTGGGCGCACCTACAGAGCAGCTGTTTTCTTTTATTATGGGTGGGGGGGACAAACACAAGGAAATGCTGACTGGGCACAGGAAATAGGAGAAAGGAAGTAGGTGTGGTGTAGCAGAAGTGGTAAGGTTTGGAGAGGGCTTTTGCTACCTGGTATTCAGATGAGACAACTCAGTGGGTTATTAAAGAAAAATCAGAAACCTCAGTAGGTTAAAGAGCTATCTTAGGGTTGTTTCTTTTTTCTGAATACAGCTGAGGATTCTGGGAAAAACTGGTACATGCTTGTGCTTGAGAGAGAGAGGTGTGTGGCACAGGGCTCAGAGCTCTGGAAGACAATGCTTAAACGTGGATTCCTGCAGAAGGGGGACAGCCCAGGTGGATACGGTCACCAAAGAGGTAGAAGATTGTACGGTGTCAGCCAGCAGTCAACGTTGGGAATGGATTCAAGCTAAAGGTGAGTGGTAAGCTGTGCATCGTAAAATGTCCTCTCCCAGTGGACATGGTAACTGTGCCGGTTCCAGGCTAAAGGGAAGGGTGAGGGCTGCCAAAATTGCAGAAAGCACTAGGAAATCTGGTGAAAATCTGGCAGGGGCAAGTGTCTGCAGGAGGCGGAGGATCCCCGTGTGCCGGTGACCCGGCAGGCGGTGTCTATCTGGCATTCCCTGCTGTGAATGCTATCACCCCGCTGTTGTTGGGATGAGACCACCTTCAGGAGTACTTAAAAAGAACCAGGACTTCCTCCAATAGGCCCCAAATTCCCCCCCAAGCTGTGAAAAAACGAAGGTGCCTCTGCAGCGCACAGAAGCTTGCAAAAAGCTTCATCTTCTTTTCTTCACTTTTGTCAAGGTTCTAAAGAAAACATCACCAGAGAAGGTAACACACAGCATTTCAGAGGGGGCTATTACAGAAGAGATGTTTTAAGCCACAAAGTAACAATCTGACACCACTATGAAAAAGATTTACCTAAGATTTCAACTGAAATATGAATCTAAAGTCTGAATTTTAGGTTTTAAGGGCAACAAAGGTAGAGACTTCCTTAATAATAATGTATGAGATAGATAGATAGCCTAAGATTAGCTGTTTCACCTGGTAAGAAGTGAGTTCTAAGTGACACAGCATGCTTTACACCATGGGTTTTTTTAACCCTCATGAACCCCAGTGAAGCACCTTACCTACTTCCCATATATTCCCTGTGTTGTAGCAGGGCTTTAGCTGCCATTTCAGGAGCTGCAAACTGCACGAAAGCTTCTCCTGTTTTTCTTTCTCCTCGGTAAACGAAAGCTATGTCAGTTATTTTCAAACCTAAGGAATGGTGGGGAGAAAAAGGCATTTACATTGTCAGGAACTTGTGCCATAGCTCAAACAGACATTTCTTCCCTTACTGTTTTTTTGACAAGCTAATTAGTTAACCAGTTCTGAAACAACGCCTCATGCTGGCCTATGAACCTTTTTTTTTTTTAAAACTTTTTTTAAACTCCAATTTACTAGATATAAGTTAGTTTTCACAGGCGGCTTAATTGCCAACAATGAATCAACTTGAGACTTCAAGTAACTATGAAAACAACAAGTGAATCCAAGATCTAGACAACAAGGAAGTCCAGAGCATGAATGTTATTGAAATTTTCTCTTATTGTTATTATTATCATAATTTATTCCCAGCTCTTTACAACCTAGGTCAAATTCACCGAAGTTGAATTTCTGTGCTGTACAGTGGAGTCTATAATCTAGTAAATAGCTATATCTGACATGACAGAGTGCACACTAGGCTGAGCTCCCACACTTATTTTTTCAGGAATGCCTTTCTGTGTACCTCTCTGCGCCTTGTTACTTTCCCAAAGGGTCTCCTCAAGCTCCCGAAGAAATGGAAATACTTGTTCCAAAATGCTGCCCCAGTCATCTATTGTGGTAACTCTGCCAGTAGATGCCTTCAAACATGCTGAACTACTGGTTATCAACTGAAAAATTTACTATCGGTGGCCTTTGCTTTTGCGTGAAGGTGGTTATTATGAGCGTTAGCGCATGCCTACCTGGAGTGGAAGGAGTTGGGGGGGAAGAACTGGTTTTGATTTAGTCTACAACTCAAACTTTACCTAGAGTCAATTTATTTTGCAAAACCTAGAAAGGCTTCTTTGCTGATGAATGCAGGCAGCAGCCACCTGGATAGCTCTAGCACCAAGCGCCGGACGCGAGCGTGCGCACGCACGGTGTGCAATACTTGCTCAGCTGAGAACTGGAGCAGTTAACTCTCACAACCATTAACAACCCGTAATAAAAAAAATTGTCGTTAACGGTTTTAACGGTGGCACACATGATCAAACTGTTGTGATTATCCATCTGTGAGTACTCACGCTGCATTCACTTGTACTTTAACTACCATACAGGCATCTTTCCCCCTCTTAATTCTGCCAAATTGTGCACCAGTAGCAATCCAACTGCAGATAGTAGGATCTCGGTTCCTCCACCCCCATAAGAGAACTGCAAGCAGTGATCCTAGGTTAGACCTGCAGAAAGTCTGAGGTGCACGAATGCCCTGCAGCCAAAAGCTTGGTCAGAAAGCTTTAGTTACTTCTAGGTGCAGAGGCACAGCAACTCCTTAGACGGTTTAAGGTGTTCAAGGCTGCATGTGTTTCTCCTTTTCTCAGAGGAACAGCAGCTTGGCTAAGCATCAACTTGGAGAAGTAAATGCCTCATAACCGAAGAGCGTGGACTATGCTGAGTTACCTGAGAAAAAATATGCAATATCATCCTCAGTGGAGCTGAACGGAAGGCCTCTGAGTAGCACGACTCCATCATTTATGGCTTGTGACTCATCCCGCAGATTTTGTAGTAAGCCTTCTACATCACTATCGTGTACTTCAAAAACTGCAAGGAATACAAGCACAAAACATGTTTTCCCCCATGGCACGCAGACGGTGGCGCTCCGTAGGCGTTCTTCAAGGCAGCTTTCCCCGCCCCCTGCCCCGAACTTTACGTTTCTTCCCTCACCCCGTACTCTGCAGTCCTGCCATGGTGCCTCTTGCTACACAAGCTGCTCTGTCTTTCCTGTCCAGCCCTGGAAGTTCTGGCTTAATGGTACCTTGTTGGCTAATTTGATGCTCTGTTCTGCATCCCGCACCTCTCCACACCACCCAGTTTTATTATGCAAGCTGTTCTTATTCGCTTAACCGTGAGGTTGCTTGCAACATAGCTTCTGTCACTTCACACCCACCTTTAACATAGCGTGGGCCCATATACCTCAGGTGCTTTTCCAAGGCTCTCTGGACATCTGCTTTTGACTCCAGCTCGATCAAGGCATCCCCCCTGCGTCTCCCATCCCTGTTTAAGAGGAAGTGTATGCCGTTCTCACCGTTTCGAATTCTACAGCCTAGAAATCAAGGAACATACGATACAGAAACATACGCAACTGCATCAAATGTGGGGATCTGTGGATTGCGGATGAAAACTGCATATTCTGCACAGAGCTGTCCCCCCTCAGCAGTGCAAGATACTATCCTGAAACAAAGGATAGGAAACTCCTATTTCAAGCCTTAACTCTCACACACAATGCTTATCGCAGTTAAGCAACTGATTTGCCATCTGTTAGCTTCCACAGCAGTCTAACTGGATAACATATAGTCTCATATTGTTGGTAGATGTAATTGTTTCTGAGTTACTTGAAATCAAGAACCAATGCTATAGTTTTTCAGTCTCTATAGCTATACTCTGGCTGCTCCATGTTCCTTTCCCCTAGGATTTCAAAGTCACTTAGTTTAGCTTGGCAGGTTATTAAACCATTTAAAAACCTGGATCTGATTATCTAGTCTACTCTGGAAGGATGCAACATATTATTACAGCATGGAGGAATCAGCCCTGCAAAGGTATGTGCAAGCCTATTCATTAGGATCAGAAACCAACACTGAAATATGAACCAGTAATTAAAAAATAGTCCAGTTTATTTAAAAGAGAGAACTTGGTGAAAAGCCAACCACAATGGCCTTTAAAGGAACCACTTTGAATTGGATTGCCTTTACTGTGGAGACACTGACCGAGAAGGGAAAGACTTGCTCAATGCAATACAAAATGCCATAAGGATGAGTAACTAGTCATTGTGCAGCAGTGTGGAACCTGGCAATTTGTTTTATATGTGTAAATTGTGAATAATTTTGCAGCAATATTAAAGACTCTTCTTTCTCTGGCTAACAATTTTCAAATTTTCTTTCTGTTAACTAACCGTTAACTATGGGGTTCGATAATACCGCGCTGAACAGTTACGCAGGAAACCTAACTCCCATACCTTCAAAAAAGGTAAGCACATCTTCCTCGGTGCAGGAGAAGGGGAATCCTTGCGCCCTGATGAGAAAGACATTGTCACTGTCTGCCTTGGGCGGCTCGGGTTCCTGCTCCGAGAGGTGACCTTCCTGGGACGGAGCATCTGTAACCTGCCACCGGAAAGAAACAGAACCCCACTCAAATGACCAAGAGCAAGTGGGCAGCTTTCGGGAGGGGTACACGGCCGCCTCCAGCTTGTGAGGCAGCCGCAGCGTGGCGGGGCCAGGGGCGGCGTGTGGGGAAGGACAGGGAGGAGGAAGCGCGGGCCAGCTGCTCCACATGGCGCCGGCCGCAGCCGCCTCCCCGCGGCTGGGGGGGTCAGGACGCGGGGCCCAGCGGCCCCGGGGCTGGCCCTGCCGACCGCCCTCCACGCGTCCTCCGGCCCCGCTGACGGGCCGCCGTCGCCCCGACGTTCCGCGGTGGCGGGGCCCGGCCCGACTGCCGCGCAATGCCGCGGTGCTGTCCCCCCGCTCCGTCCCGGGCAGCGGCCCGGCGGGGTCCCCGCCGCCTCCCCCGGCCGCGCGCCGCCGCCATCTTAGGCCCCGTCCCCGCAGGCCCTTACCTGGCTGTAGCTGCGGACGGCGGCGCAGAGCGGAGCGGGAGCCCGCGACGCGCCCGGCCCGAGGGCGGCGGCGGCTCTGGGGATGCTACGGGTGAGCGGCGGGCGCAGCCAGGGCGGCAGCGGCGGCAGGCGACCGAGCAGCAGGGCGGCCAGGCCGCGGCGCGCTGCGGCGGCGGCGGCCATGGGCGACGGGCGGGGGCTCCGCCTCCCCTTCCCAGGAGGCGCCGGCGGGGCGGAGCGGGGTACCCCCTCCCCGGGAAGCGCTTCCCGCGCACCCCGCTCCGCTTCGCGGCCGTCTGAGGGGCCCTTGGCGGTGAGAGAGTCAGGGCCTGCCCGTGCCCGCCGCCTCGCGTCCTCCGAGCGCGGGGCCGCTACTCACCCCGCTGGCCGGGCCGCGGCTGCCGTTTCCCGCCTCGGAGAGCTCTAGGCGTGACAGGAGGAGGCGAAGGGATGCCCTCAGCCAGGGGAGAGCCGGCGGGGACAGCAGCGGGGTTGTCTCCTGGCTTGCTCTGCCAAGCAGAGGGCGTTCAGGCTCTGCAAGAAACGGGTTGTGAGAGAGTTGTTAGGTGACACAGTTGGACAGAGAAGCGTGGCTCAGGGATTCACGACAAGTTACTACTGGCTTATGCTCATTTAGAGTTTCTATCGCTCTGCCACCCCTTCCCTGCAGACTTTTACAAGAGAGCTGATTTTCTCCCCCCTCGCTCCCATCCTAGCTTGACAGTCTGATACGTTAGAGGCCGAAGCTGTCTGGGAGGAACACACATCTTGGAGATGATCTGGAAAAACAGTTCTGCTATTACTGCTGCCTCTCAGAGGGATAAGGGAAAAGCACCGGCACCGGCCTGTAAGTGCACACATCGGAAATGCGAAGGTGGTGCTGAACCCAGAAGAGCAACTTCCAGGATGAAGCAAAAAGAGCAGGAAGAGAAAAGACAAGCCAAAAAAACCCCAACTCAACCCAACAGTGGAGGAAGCTGAGGGAGACCGGAGGCTCAGATCCAGGGTGTGTAGGCAGGTATCTGAGCGGTTCTTCAGAAAGGATGTGCCACGCCGTCCTGGCGTGTGGACCCCAGCGCCGGGAAGATGGTGACGGCCACAACACGGAACATACTCCTCTTCTGTCTGGCATCCTGTAGTTTCAGTCTTGGGATCTCCAAGTAAGAGTTGCCGTCTCAAGCCATTGCAAATTATCACTCAAAATACAGTCATGGGTTTTCAAGAGCAGTCTTTCGGCTTGTAGTACTGCCAACCCGTTAATTTGTCAGAAGCCTTGAGTGTTTCTTACCACTGTTTTGAAAATGTTAACAAGCTGTTTTAGGTCATCTCCTCATTGCTGGCTTTTGCTTTTATAAACTATTTCTTGTAACAAACTTTCATATGACAGACTATTACCTTGATACTAGCACAGTTTCTTGACGACAGCACTCTCGACTCTTGAATTCTCAAGGTAAATCACATATTATACACATTTTCAAAGGAGTGTTGACCTGGGTGCTCAAGTGGTTCACATTCCAGTTTTTCATGGTCTACATGTCAGGTTTCTCTTCAAAACCTTCTTTAAATAAGCAAGCAAATTTTATAGGAGCAAAAAATTAACTAGAGGAATTCATCTTGAACACTTATCTTTATCTGGATTGGCTTTCGTGCTTTTAATTGAATAAGCAGATCCCCGAATCTTACGCACCAAGGGAATGTTACGTGCACTCCTCTCTTGCAAACCACGCAGGGTGCAAGAAGAGTCTCTTTAAGGGATGCACGTCTTCCACCCATTTTTCCTTCAATATATTTGCTTCCCAAGTACAGTAAAAAATATCCCACTGCTGTGTCTCGCAGGTTGTTAGTGTGTGCAAATTACCTTTAGAGGGCACCATTTTGTTGAGTGTCTGTTGGCACTGCAGTTTTCCAGGAATCTTCAGAGCTTCCTTAGAGGGATCAAAGCCTCTGCACCTATGGTCAGAGAGAAAAAAAAAAAAAATCAGCCTAAGACAATAGAATTTGCATTTATTCCCTCGACAGAAGTGGTGTTGAATGAAGTCTACGTACGAGAGGAAATCTCTTTCCGTACGTAAAAAGAAAAAGACTCGGTTGATGCCCCTCCATACTCCTGTTGACCAAGAAGTTAGATTTATCTACCTTGGAAGGTGCCTTTTTCAATACCTAATGTTAAACAGGTTATTGTTAAGAATAATTAATACGAGCTATTCTGTAGTTTGATCAGAGGAAAAAGAAAAATCTTCTGAGTTGATAGTAAAACAAATGCTTATCTTGTATTGGGCAACATTACTTATCACTCTGTGTAGTCTGTCATCAAGAGAAATTGCTCTTATATTCTGTTCTGATGTTTTCCAAAATTATTCATTTAGCTTTAAGTTACTTGAGCAGAGGGGGTTCCACTATTTTCTGTGATAGATGAGCCTGTTAAACAATTGCTCATCTGCAACTATCTCGGCATTCATACATTCCTAAAGCGTATGACCGCTGCAGCAGGGATGACATGTATCTGAGCACCGCAGCAGCGCTGAAGGCCACCGAGGGCCCAATTTATTATTCTCTCTGCAGTCCAGCAGTAACAGGCTGCTGAGTGGTACTATCCCAGCTCCAGAATTATGGGAGCTCTCGGGACCACTGTATAATAACCTCATAGTTGCTGTAATTTCTTCATGCGTTGCATTTTTCCTAGAGAATAATTACCAAGTACATACCACAAGTTCGATCTGATATTTATACTTAAATGCTTCACTACATTTATATCATTAGTCTTCTAGGCATTGCTTCTTCACAACTCAAATCCCTTAGGGTAATGCACAAACAAGGATCTGATTAAAAAATTGACAGATGCTATTGCTTTAATCTAGAACACGGGGAGAATGTTTATAGAGCTTACTATTTGCCTACTGTATGAGTTACATTGCAAAACATAATTTCATTTCCTTTTTTTTTTTTTATGTTCCCGATAATGTATAGATTAAGTTTTGCGATCTTAGTTTTTGAACTTTTTTTCAGCTGGAATGTTCTGGGTCTACCGAGCTGTGCTGCAAAAGCTGGATACTTCAGTTCAGGACCAAAGCGCTTTGTCAGCTTGAGGGCCCTTTCAGAGTAAGTCTTTAAGCTCTACAGAATAATAGATAAACCAAAATGACAGATGTGAGGCCACGGGTGCCTTCGCTGTGCCTTTCCTGGAGCAGCTGAGCGCTTCGACTCTTACGTAAGACTGCAGCATGCTGCCAGTCCCTCGTATCGGCAGCGTCTGAAGTGAGCACTTCGTGTGACCCTTAGCCTTTCCGAATAGACCGATATTAATGTGAGATGTAAAATGTACACATTACGTAACCCTTTCTCCTGACAGCCGCCCAAGCCAAGTATTTCCTACTGACTGCTGCGGTAACAGACATTTAATTTTAACTTGCCGCTAAAATAAAACATTCTGTGGGTAGACGGAAGCGTACGGGTGGGAACAGAGAACCAACGTGAATGTGCCAGAAAGATCAGCAATATTTTTCTGAGTTTGATGTACGTGGCCAACTTAGTCGGACAGCATCTGTTAAAAAGTGTCCAGAAACCCATTTCATGCCCGCTTTTACTAATACAGCCAAAAGGAACATTGCAAATGACATTAAGTGCTTTTTAGTTACGCCTTCGCTGCCCAGTAAAACGCTTGATTTTAAGTGTCCTAAAAGCAGTAGTGCAATTTTAATTTACTTAGAAATGCACTGACCTGGCATTCTGCTTTGGTCTGAAGGACAGAGCCAGAAAAGTAGAAAATGCAGTTTCAGCATTAAAAAACATGAGAGCAGCAGATGACTGTCAGTATTGCCACGTAAGGTAGTATAGCTGACACCCCTTACGTGCCGTACGGAAACCGAATGCTGCGTGGGATTGTAGCATGTTTCGATGTACTGCATTTGCCCGATAACGAAGCTGCAAGTCGTGGGGTTTTTCCTCGGGCCTACCTGCAGCAGGGTGGGCTTTGTGGGGCTGCAGGGCTCGCAGAATCCCCTTGGGGCAGGAGGGAAGCGCTGGGGGCCGTGCTGCCTGTCCTGTCCGCTCTCCGAAATCCAGCTGGCATCTTACTGACCTAAACGGAGGCAGATTTTCACGTGGTACTATCTGAGTTGCCAGATACAATCTGGGATTGCCATTTCTGCCATGAAGAGGTGGCGCTTGGATGTGGCTAAGTCGATAGTCGACTGTGTGGTCCTTGCTTGATATAATATTTTATTTGGAAGTGTTCTGGATGCTGCTGTCTATCTTTGTTTCCTCTGGAACATATAAGCTGACCGAGACGAACCCAAAAATTAAAAGAGCATCATTCCTGGTTTGGGAATGGGAGGTAGGGATCCCCAGACCCCAAAACCACAGCCTGCAGCTGTCCTCTGGTGTGGAACGAGCTGCCATCACCCTCTGCAACACACCGTGCACCCTCGGTTTGCGCTTCGTGGAACAGCCCTCTTGCCCGGGAAGAGCACGCTGTCTGATAATCGTTGCCAGCATTCTACTTATTTGAAAACATGCTGAAATCATACCGTGTCTATGCCGTACATTAAATTTCCACAAATGGGAGCACAGGCTGCTTTTAACCACGCTCACACAGGGTGAAGTGGTTCAGGGCACAGGTGGGGTGAAGGACCTGCCAAGGGTTTATAAGAAAAACTGGATTTTTTTGACCTCGGTAGTTTTCAGCTGCCCATATCTTCACTTCTGAGGTAAGGCCTTTCTTAGTCGACGGCTCGCCCTAGCCAGCCCAGTTAAAAATTGCTCACAAACATTTGTGTTGAAATATTAGAAGCTTTTTTGATGCACTTCTTTTAAAAAGGGTCAGGCTATGGAGTGAGGAGGGCAGAAATGCCAAAGGTACCATCTCCCTATTCTTTTTATGACTCTGGTGGTTGTCTGTGGGTTGGGAACCTGAACCCCTTTGTCGTGCACCTGCAGAATGAGGATAGATGGCCCAAGGAAGCCTGGATGTCAGAAATAATGAAATTGTAACGCGTTGTGAATGCCCGGCGTGATGTGCTAAGCGAACCGCTCTGTTCCTGTACCCCACAGGCTTGCTCCACAGTTTGGGTTGAAGAGGGATGAATACTGGCAGGCCGCACCATTGCTCAAGCACTTTTCGTGGTTCCCCTGTGACATTTGGTAGGTAACCGGAGGGATTTCACTGCCAGGACTGCCTCACGGCTGTCAGAGGCAGTTATGTCGTGCCTGTGCCCGAGAAGCGTGGCCCGGAGCTGTGCCAGGGTTTTCCCGAGGAGGCTGTGCCCTGCTCCCTTTGGGTCCCCGGGGGCTGGGGGACATGCTTCCAGGGAGCCTTGTGCTGCCCCCGGGGCTGAGGCCGCTGCCGCAGGGTGCAGCTGGGGCTGCCTGGGGCAGAGGGAGATATTTGCAGGGACAAATCCGTGTTTCGAGGGTGTCTGAGGAACTGGGGGGGGGGGGGGGGTCTTAAAAGGGGGGACCCGGGGATATGCGAGAGGGAGGGCTGTGCGCCGGGACGCGCCACCGGCGGCCGCTGCCCTGAGGAGAGCTCCCCGGCAGGGCGGCGCGGGCCGCGGGGACTGCTGGGGGCGATGGCGGCCGGGCGGGCCGCGGGGGGTGGCGGCGGCGGGAGGCGGCGGGCCGTGTCCCCGCCCCGCGGCGCTCTCCCCGCACACGCCCGCCCTGCGCCGCCGCTGCCATTGGGAGCCGAGCAGCGCCGAACCCAGCCGAGCCGCGCCGAGCCCAGGCAGCCGCCGGTCCCGCTCCGCCGCCATCGCCATGAGCTTCTTGTTGTGAGTAACCGCGGAGGGGTCGCGGCGGCTGGGGGGGGCAGGGGGAAGGCTGCCCTCGCTTCGGCCGGATCTCCTGCCTGAGGAGGGAGAAGGGTCCCTTTCTCCTCCTCCTCTACCCCGCCCCGCCGGGCAGGGAAGCTCGCCGAGGGGACGCGGCCGCCGCCCGCCACCCTCTCCCCGCCGCCTATGAGGGAGCGGGGCGGCCGCTCCCCGCCGGCATGGCGCCCCTTTCCGCACCTCTCCTCTCCGTCCCGCCCCGGCGGCGGAGGAGCAGCGCCCTGCCCGCTCTCTCCCTTTGTGTCCCGGTCCCCCGGGGGGCCCCGGCCGCGCTAACGGCTGTAACGGCCGCCCCCCTCAGCCGCGGGAGCTGGGAGGTAACGGCTGCTCGGGGCCGGCCGCGAGGGCGTTTGGAGGGCGGGCGGCCGCCGTGGGAGGCGGGTTGCGACCTGCCGTATCGGCCGGGCGTCTCCATCAGCGGGGACGCGGACTCAAAAACCAGCCCACGCTGGGCGAGTAAATCCGTGCGGGGCTGGTACTTGGGGGTCGAGGGAGACCTTCGCGGTGAGTGCTGTGCTGCAAGCGCAAAGGGCGTCCCTGGAAAGGCGAGAGTAGCCCACAGGGGAGTAACACCGGTCTGCTGGAGTCTCCTTTATTATTTATAATTTTTTTTTTTTTAAACTCTTAGCAAGGACGGTATGGGCAGAAGTTGCTGCCCGTAGCGTTATCTGCGGTAGATAAGTTACAACTGGATGGCGTTGACGCAGCTTTGGTGAGGAGCAGCGTTTAAAAGTTAATTCCAGGGTCAAGTAATGGTTGTGCAGATGACTGCCGGTGATCTGGCGCGAACAGAGCGAGCAGGCGAGCGGGATGCACGGTGCTAATGAGAAGGCAATTGTTTACTGCGGCATAAAAAAGCTCCCTTAGGAATTGGTGGCAATTTAGGTGTGTGCAGAACCTTACGTTTTTCAGTTTTGCTTCGTGGACAACAGCTGAATGAACTTTGGTCCCTCCCCTTGGGAACAAAGACAAGGTACTTCTGACAATTAACATAAACCGGTTCAGTGACCTATTAATTAAAGTGAAGATGTGCTCTAGGGAAAGAAGGGAAATCCAAGCGGCTGAAAAAGGCACCCTTGCAGAGCCACAAGCTCCGTTAAGGCCTTGGCCCCGCTGAGTGCTCTTGCCCGTTCAGAGTTACGTGCGAGCAGTTAGTGGGACCGTTGCCATAATATGTGACAGTTGTTAAAGGCTTATATTGATAACCAACAGATGTATATGTAGCCTGCTTTTAGAGAAGATACTTTATCTTGGCATCTGGAGCGTTCTATTAAGTTGTGTTCTCGTGGAGACAAGTAACACGGATGCTGGCTTCCTTCTAAATCTCTCCGTTGCGTTTATCTTTGAACTTGGCCGTAGCAAACCGGCTTGCCTGTCGTCCTGCTCGCGCTGCCTTACCCCAAGAGAGATTTTAAAAGACACCTATCAGCTGCAGGGTGGAAGCTGCAAATGGGAGGTGGGTCCAAATGACTGTCCCTGGATTCAGACGCGGTGCTCCTAATGAGAAGGCCAGCTGTCCCCCTCCTTCGTAATTCTCAGCTGCTGCAATGGAGAAGGGGGGCCAGGATTTCGAGTACCGTGGTGTTCTGGGAGTCTGGTTTGCAAATTATGAGAGCCTCCCTCGCCGTGGCATTTGGCTAACTGGTAATGGAAAAGCATGAAACCTTCCACTCTCTGTCGCAGGCAATAATGAGACGCTTGTTCCTTTTTTCCAGACCCTTCTGAAACCTGGGAAAGCAAACCTTTACCCCCACCTCCATTGTTTCAAGTGGTCCTGCTGGATGAAATATAGAAATAGAAACTGAAGTTATTGCATGGCAAAGCCAGGAATGTTGGCAAGGCTGTCTCAGCTGTTGCGGGCAGAGCGTTGTAGACGGCACCTAATTTGCTCATCTGCAGTCTAGAAATGGATTTAAAAAAATTAATTTTAAAATATGCTTGGTAGGCCTCAGGGAGAGCAGGGAAACTTCTTAATGTTACTGGCAAGTAGTTAGTTTTTTTGTGTTTGTGGGGGTTTTGGGTTTTTTTTTTTTAATGATCCAGAAAGTTAGCATCACCTTTTGTCAACCTTGAATTTTGTGTTGACAGTTATTCAAAGATAATGGTTGGATATCTTTACACTTTTACAGGTTTAGTAGTACAGACTTGTATTTTGAGCTGCAAACCCCCCACGTTTTCAGAGTACTTTTTACATAGTTTTGGTAGTACTTTTTCACTGAGAGTTTTCTTATTATGGAGGTAGCAAGGTTGATTGTCTGTCTGTGCTGTTTTGTCTGCGTCAGTGATACTGTTATCGTTTGGCAAAATGACTCCCAATTTTGAACCTCCAATAAAAGATGTGGTGGATCGAGACCATCCTTGTGTGCTTAGACGGGGAACGTTTTCTGAATTGCAGTGAACCTGTCCCGCAGGTTTATCGTCAGTAAGTTGGCTGTAGTTTGTCAGTTTGACGCTCAAGCGCGATATCAAAAGCCGTGTTCTGCTTGCAGACTTGCTTGTTGTCAAATAACAAGGCGATTGTGCCTGGATAACGCAGGGTGCTCGGGGCCCCCCTCGCAGGCCCGTCGCACGGTCCTTGTCTGCTGACAAATCCATTGCTATTCTTCGCTGTTGCTAGGGCCAGTGACATAGAAAGCTACACGGGGGGGGGGGGAATCAAGGGAAACCATTGTCTTCTCTTGTTATGGGTAACATTATAAAAAGACTGTTTTGTGAGACAAGTCACTGAATTAATACAACTCTGTTTTGACAGCAGTTGTTATTTTCAGTGCCACTATTATCTCTGTCTGATCTGGTTCTTCCTTTCTGAAAAGACTTTGTAAACCTCTCCAATGGTTGAATAAGTTGTCCTGAATCTTTAAAAAAAAAAAAAAAATTAAACATGGGATTCGAACTAGAAAACTATCTTTAGTTCCCCAAAAATTCAGCTTGATAAGTTCTCTCTAAAAGGAAGTTACAGCATAGTTGCAGGTACTTTAGCTTACATCTCCAAGGAAAAAAATTAAAGATAGTTCTGGTAGGCGTGCCATATGGTAACATGCTTGTGTTATCCTACGCTGGCAAAACTTACATAAAAAAGAAGCTAGATGAAACCTATTTATTTTTGAAAGGAAAAGAGTCAGTTTTATTATTGAAGTTGTGAAATTGTCTTTTCTTAAAAAAACCAACAAAAGCAAACAAAAAACAACCCCAAAACCCATCTATGCATTAATAAATCCCTCTCGGAAAATTCCACGGTGTAGTTGTGGGTGTTTTTTTTAAATGAGATTCACGTAAGTAATTATAACTGATGACACTTTGAAACATTAGGAACCGATGGAAACAGTGAGGGCGAGGACAAGTAGCTGCTGTTTGGGGTGCCTGTGTTTATGAATCAATGCAAAGTTAACTTGTAAACCAAATTGCTGGAAAGATGTGCTCTTTCTTCTCTCTTGTTTTACAGCATGATGGAGCCTAGTAGCTGCTTCTGATGGTGCACGTGGGTTAATTTTTTTTTTAAAATTTAATTAAAATCATAGTTTATGTGTATATGTATGTGCAGAAGTTGCAGTGGGACATCACTTTTTTCTTCTTTACATGTCCTGCAGAGTAACACCAAAATGAGAGCTGGTGTGTTTGTTTCCAGTTTGACAAGCACTGTGGCCTTCCTGATTTCCCAGTCTCTTGAAGAACATCATGGGTATTTGTTGTTTCCCCTTCTCAGCTTTCCTAGATGCTGAGTTGCTGCTACTTATCAAATGAAAGCCAGTTCTAAAGTAGGCAGTGGTTTTCAGCTCCCTCTAGCCTGAGAGAAACCGAGTGCTTTGTGAGCGCTCCTTCTGTAGTTAAAAGTTTGAGAAGTGGTATTTATCTCCTCTTTATCAAGGGCTCCCACTGAAGACCACTGGAATTATGGTCATTGAAAATCAATATGTAGGCATTTACAGACTGTTAGAAATGGGAAATACTTGCTTGTCGAAGATTCAGATGTTTTTCTACTGGTTTCCTTCAGTTTTAACTCGATTAGCATAATACTACTGTGCAGGCTGTGTTCCTGGGGCAGAGATCAGGGTAGATGCTCTCAACACGTGAATCTGTTGCCTTACTGAGAAATCTGTTGTTTAACCAATATCATTAATGATGCGTGCAGTTTCTTTTTTTTTTTCTTTTTCTTCTTTAAGAGTACTGGGAATTAAAAGTCTCCTGACTTTTCCTATGAGTAAATCTGAGAGAATTGCAAAGTTCTTGCAAACTTCTTGAAGACTTTTATTGATTTATTTTTAAGTTTTGGTAACAGTAGTTTTGAGGAAAGCAAAAGGGTTCCTTAGAGGTAGAGTGTATATGGAATCAGCTCTGACAGTGAACTTCACAGAAAGTAAAACTTTTTTTTTTTTTTTTTTTTTAGTTGCTTATAGCTTTCATCGCTAGTGTTAGATTAATGGTTGAACTCTGTGACCTTAGGGTCTTTTCCAACATAAGTGATTCTATGATTCATTGAATGATTTGCTGTAGAAATAAAGGCTTTTACCTAAAATTTGTGTTTAATGTTGTTGAAACGCATCACTTCATTTGTAGTGTTAACTCTCTGTTTAATTTCTGTTTTGAAATGCCTGCTGTCAAAAGATTTGCCCCTCGGCTGGCAGCTGGTCTCTCTTTCAAGGAAACAGAAAGCTTCCAGAAACCACGGCAATGAAAAATCTTACACAGAGGTGTTCATGTTGCCCCTTGTGCTGCGTGTGGTATGATTCATTTTACAGTTCTCAACCTCTTCTGAAAAAAGGCCTTTTGAAGTGCTTGTCGCTCTCCTTCCCTCCTCATTTATCTTCCCTGGAGACCCCCAAAACAGTTTGTTAGGGTACAGTTCGCTGATAGGGTTAAGCTCACTGAGGCGCTTGTGTTCCTTCCACTGAGCTGGGTGAAGAAGCTAAATCAGCAGAAAACTATTAATTCCTTTTTGATGGGATTAGTTTTTTGCTAATTTAGTTACTTGGTGTTACTGTGTAGTGACATGAGGGATAGTGTCGGAATAATGACGGCAGCAGGAGTGTCTGGACATGGCAGAAGACAGGGAGGAGGCTTCTTCCTTTTTCTGTGCAAACTGGCAATCGAATAAGCTTAGCTATCTCGCCAGCCCAGTCTTTCAGTCTGCGTTTGGCTTTGTGTGTGTGTTAGTACCCGTTCAGGTAGTTGAGTTCTTGCCTTTCTCCTATTAGTGACTTTATTCTTTCTTGATGAGTTTGATGAAATGTCTGCTTGTTGTGGTATGCTAGCGTACACTTTCAAAGAGTAGCTGGTTAAATTTGCGTACAATGAGATGGAAATAAATTGTAGCCAGCAATGCATGAGTGGTGCTGCCTCATCAGTAAGGTTGAAGGTAGAGGGCTGCGAAGCTGAGTTTGGAACGGGTCTGCCTCCGAATAACAGAGCTGTGCAGACCAGTTAAGGCTATAAGATGTCTGAGCTTGGAAAGGCATTTGAAAAAACACTTTTGCTGCTCAGACGCTGTTTTTGGGAACATGTAAATGGTGAAGCGAGTGGTTGGCACTTTTAAATATTCTTATATAGAAGCATTAGTTTGGCGGGAAGAAAAAAACATACCAAGAAAGGCATTGTTCAGTGTGAAAGTTGTGTTTACTGCATTGCAGTGATGTCCAGCCTTAATTGCTTCCTAATTGTTTGCTTTTACGCCACAATTGTTTTCCCGTGTTTGTCCTTCTCTCTTTGTCTTTGCAGTATAAGTGAACCTATGCAATTAGCTGTTTACATTTGTCAGGCGAGAATAGTGGTGCAACAAGGATCGCTGTCAGGGAAGGATTTGTGCGTGTGTCAAGCGGCTTGGTTTTTAGTCTTGAAAAGGTGCCAAAAGCATTTTGTAATTCTCTGTGTCAAGTCTTTGGATGTAGGACCTCTTCGTGGCAACAGACAACCATGGTAAGGATGGCCCCGGGATCACAGTTATGTCTTATGCTATAGGATCCCGAGAGATATATAGTTTCTTTCAATCTTGTTTGAAAAAGGATAACATATTAGAAGCATTTGTCCACCAAGGAGTGGCTTAAGAGTTGCAAGTGTGATAATATGTTTTTAGTGCCCAAGGTTGACAGAATGAAGCTGCTTGTTGTTCTTAGAGAAGTAAATAGTTGCATTTAATTATGCCACTTTAAGCCCTCTGTAGTAAGCAATAAGAAAGATATTGCTGCCAAAGCTATCAATAAGCCTTTCACCCACAAATCAACCTAAACCGCAGGATATGCTTTGCAATGCTTTTAGCATTTGTAAACTAAGCCACTTCCTATTAGAGTTGAGCCACAATAAACTTGCTGTTTGGTTTTTGTCCTCTTTTTGTTTGGTTTTTTCTTTTTTTTTTTTTTTTTTTAAGTACACAGAGAGGGAGATTGTGGCTTATGTATTCAAATGCCGTAGATTCTGTTTCAGCTATAAGTGAATATGACTTAATTGCTTTTCACATACTCTTTAAAATTTTTCTAGCCTGTAAATTTCACAATGTGGGATTATCAGGATCCACTGCTTTGCTTTGTCATCTCTGTGTGCGTTGCTTTTTTTAAACATGGCATTTCCTTCCCTTTCACTTCATGAGCACTTCTGTGGCACTAGCGTAACGTTGGCTGTCAGCATTGTTACTTCACCTGCTGCGCGATACATGAACGTTGCTGAAGAGAGGTTGGGATGGACGTATCTACTGGTGTGAAGGACTGTGCTGCGCTGTACGAAGGTCAGCGTAGGTGAATGACGCTGAAAGCCTTTGGGAGGAGAAACTGGAAGAGTCCTTTTTGGAGTCTCAGCGAGACAACTAAGGGCAAGAAAATTATTTTTCTCTAGGTTTTCAGGGGGCTCTCTTCCAGAAGATGACATTTGTTGCATTTACCCCTTCTGGAAGGAAATAACCCTGAATTTTAAAATTGAGCAAGGTGCTATAAATATCCTTCCAGAATTACCGTACATTCTGACTAGGTTATCTAAACCCATGTGTGTGCAGTTTTTCTGGATCAGTTTAAAGCAGATCATAACGAGGTAGCCACAAAGTTCATTTTATAATTTTTCAAATAACTTCCCAGAGCCGACGGGGTGGTTAGTCCGCATGTAGGTCTGTCGGGTGCTTTCCCAGGGCGCTGCTGCCTGGGTCAATATTTTGGGGAAAGCATTGAAAAGAAGGGAATGAGAGCTGGGGATTAGTTTTCTGGAGAGGCACGTGTCCGTGCAGCTTAAATTGGTTCTGTGAAAATAAGTTTGAACCGACTTCTTAGTTAACTTAGTAGGTGTATGCCTTCCAGGACTTGCGCAGTAAAATGCGGCGTGCATCTCAGACGTGTTCTGTTTAATTCAGGTCTTTGCTTCCCATTTCAAATATGTAGCCTGAGTCAGCAGACAGTTAATTCATGTGTATGAGATGCTAATTTTGTGTTAATAAAAAGACAGTCCCTCACTGTGAATTCATGAAGGTAACAGTAGTTTTTTCCTTGCAAATATATTTTCAAACTTTTATAAGCAGTACTTGGAAGTGAATTCATGTGCTCTTCTCTTGCATTTTTTCTTCAGGAGAAAGCTAAGGATAAGGTGCAGCTCTTTGGTCTGTTTAGGCCTTGCCCTTCAAAATAGTGATTTCGGTCTCTGTGATATGACTTGCAAATGTAAATGGTCTTTCTTCCTTTGTTCTGTCTTTCCCCATTCATTTTGAAAACCAACTGTGACCATAGCTTCTTGTCCCAACTTTCCTTCTGTTTTGATGTTGTGGGTTTTTTTGTTTTACGAAGATGCTTCTCTCTTGTTCACCCTCTCCTCTCTTCCTTCTCCAGTTCACAGCTGTTCCTTGGCATGAATGCATGCCTTTTGTTGTTCTTGCATACCTCCTGTGATCCTGCCCATATTTCACTTGAGTTTTGTTTGAAGTTTGCGTCTTTTCCACATTCTTGGGTTTTCTTGGTTGTCCGTTGTTGCACTTAATGTTTAAATTTGGTAGCTTACCTCCAGAGTTAATTGTTTGTGTCCTAGAGATATTGAGCACTCCTGACGTAGAAAATCTTAATCCGTTCCTCAGTGAAGAAGAATGTCTTGCAGATAAGAACTCATAATGCCTGGATTTGTTGTCTTTATCACGAGTCTAATTCCTTTCTTTATGACAAAGAGAATAAATGAGCTTAAGTAACCTTCGGTAAATTACTTGTTAGCTAAAAATTGAGACGTGTGATTTTCAACATGGAAATAATTTCAACCGAAATAATGAACGGGTGGCTTTCCAATGTTGGCTTTAAAATAACCCATATTTTGTTTTGCTAGCTGGTACTTTAATTGTGTTTTTACCAAGTTCAGTGGCACAGTCCTGGTTTTGCTTGAATGGACTAGTTGTTTTAGGGACTTGGTGAGTGTTCTAGATCCAGGAATTGAAATGGCGTTACTGTGCCCTTTACTTGTCATACATTGTGGCAACAAAATACTGTGTTTTCTAATGCTGAAGTGTAACTTTTACAAAAAATCGAGTGTCTCTAGTGTCCTATTATTAACTGCTGTGGTTGACAGCTCTTCTTAAAATTTCTTGCTGCAGTGCGAGTTGGAAAAGAGGAAAAAATGTACGTTTAAATTCACCATAGAACAGTTAAACTGACTGCGGACTCAACTGTCAAATGCAGAAGCTGAAATAATTTCAAAAGAAATGTTCTCCTGTGGATGTAGGAGCTATTGTTCCACCTCAGATGCTTCAGACAGGTGGATTTTCCTGATATGATACTTGGCAAGATATAAGCAAATTTTACTGAAGGTAGTTACACACAGCACATAGAAGATTGTATTAAATATGGGGGATGTGTAAGCAATACTCAGTGATGAGATAATGCAACGTATTTTTGGAAAGCTGTTAGATTATTCATTGCTGCCTCCTGTCCATTTCTTCTTCCTGCTGTTCTCTGTGTTATTTCTTGCCTCTAACGATTGTTCTGTTATTTCCTGAATTCAGACCTTGGTTTAACTATTAATAAAAGTCTAAGTGTAATCTTACATATATGCTTTGAGGTTTTCTGTTGGGAAGTTGCCGAGTATTTCTCGTTTGCCATGTTCCTATCATCAGCCTGTTATGTGTGGGAGTTAAAATAAAAGACAGCCTTTTATTAGGTGCTAAAGTGACTCCTCCCCATTAAAAGTTAGTTAAGTTTCTCCTTTTTTTTAACTTTGCCTTTTTCCTAAACACAATAACGTATTGTTCTTTTTATTGTGTTTAAAAGGATTGAAGACTGTCTTAAACTGTTGAGTCTTTTTTTTTTTTTTTTTAAAATGCCCTGCTGTGATTTCTTAGGTTGTATGACTAGATGTGCTTTAGTCATTCATAAAGCATTGGTTTTCAAAAGCACTGATCAGCATTTTGGGAAACCGTCCATGTTCTGAGGCATGTTCTCCAAGCACTATATTTGGTGTATAAGTAAGGATCTGATTTGATACTAGAGCCAAGCTTTTATTGCTGCAATTTATCATCCTCAGCGGCTTGTAGATTGCTTTCTGAAAATCTCTGCTTCCTACTTTCTTTAATGTATTTAAAGGGTGTGACCGTTACCAGCGGATACAGTTGACGATGCAGAGTGTATTAGTAATGTAAGGACATAAAGATAATTTACCTGAATATAAGGAAGTCTCTGTAGCAGGAGGAACAGGTTGCTGTGGACAGTAACGTATACCTTTTGTATGGGACACTTTTGTCCTTGGTTTATCAAATCAAAAACCTACAGCAAAGAAAAGATAGGTAGGGAAATACCGTTAATCACCGGCTTTATTTGATGTGCTCCCTTGCCCCCCTTGCTCCTGCCTCACAAGCCGGATGATGCTTTAAGGGACTGGCAGCGTGCAAGGCTGCCCGAGCGAGCTGGAGCTCTCCAGGCCACTTGATGATATTTTGAGTTACTTGCGGAAAGATCTTGAACTCCTTACTGCCTACTTAAATGGTTTAGTAAACCTTCTTTCTTTCTTTCTTAACATTTCTAGTATCTTTTCTGTGTTATTGAAAGAAATAACCCAGACTTGTAGCTTTACATATTACCTTATATTTCTTTTAATTTGTTTGGTTGTATCCATAATGGTACCTTATAGTTTTGATTTCTGTTCATCTGTGGACGCTCATATTCAGCGGTTGACTTGTTTCTCTTTATTGTTGGTAGTCATTTTGACTGCCAGGCCAGGATTTGCATGTTACTGCTTCCCTCTTAAAAAGAAAAAAAAAAAAAAAAAAAAATTATTCCGTTCCCTTATATCCTGCATGACGGTTGAGTTGTCTAATAGTGCTTTTCATGTTCCTGTGCGTCTGCATAACATGTGCTGTGTCATCCTCACTCCCACATGTGTTACAAAGCATTTTTCCCTTGCTGTAATTGTTTTCCTTTAGAACATAACATTTTCTTGGAAACATGTGACGTGAGTGACAAGTTTCAAGAATTTCTCAAAAATACACAGATGTTCTTCTTCCTGCATTTGCTCTTGGGTCTGTGTCTTCATTATGCAAATAAAAAATTAGAGGGAGACCGCCTGAGATGGTTTGGACTGCAGACTTCACAGGCTTGAGTCCTTCTGCCCGTCTCGATGGGTGTGCGGCACGTAGGTATATTGAGAAACAACTCTGTTGTTTCTGAATTTGCTTGCCACCGGGCAGAACTTCGTTCTCTGTGGTGCGAGTTGTCCTACAGCAGTCCTTGCTGCAGGGTGCGTACGGCATCCTTTTCAGCAGCCTTTTCGGCTTCTTTCAGTAGTCTGCTATTTACAGCTTGATTGAGTCCTCTCCTTTCAAAGGAAAATGCGCCATACGCTCATGTGCAGCAGAAATAAGTGTTCAAATGGCTTTTTAGTGCCAAGTTTGACGTATGGGAAAGGGCAGTTTTTACAAAAGAAGCGTAGTTATGTCTACTGAATGATACATTAGGTACATTAATGCAGTAAACTGGGGTTTGAGCCTTTGTGGAAACTGAACTTTGAAGCATAACTGGATGACGTTCTAGCTAGCTTCTGTTTGAATTCATACTGTGCCCTCCCTTTTAAGTGAGTGTCCTGCTTTCGACTGGGATAGAGTTAATTTTCTTCCGAGCAGCTGGTATAGTGCCGTGTTCTGGATTTAGGATGAGAATAGTGTTGATAACACGGTGATGGTTTAGTTGTCGCTAAGTAGCGCTTATACAATTGATTACTAGTATTTTATTTCAATTATTAAGCTGTTTTTATCTCAACCCACGATTCTTCTTTTACCCTTCCGATTCTCTTCCCCATCCCACGGGATGCGCAGCAAAACGTTCTGGGTAATCTTGATTCCTCTCACGTCACAGGATTTCAAAGGGATGTCAGAGGACAACGCGCAGAGATACGTGGGCCTGTGGTAAAAGCCTCTTTCTTGCAAATTGGAATGAAAACTTGTTTCGAGTGATGTTTGGTGGTCTTAAAACTCTTGGAAAAAGTCTGTGGAGAAACTTGGGAGCAGCACGGCACTGACAGTGATAAAACATGCAGAGTGAGCCTTCTGGGAGGCTGCAGATTGTATACCACGGACAGGTTCCAGTTCCTCTGCTGTCTGCATTTCTGCCTGCTTCCCTCTGCAAGGCAGCAGGGCATGCTTGGCTGAACGTGGACTTCTTTATTTTTCATAAAAGCTTTTCTCTGACTGATATTCTTGTATACTTTTTTTTGTGTCTGTGGCCTGTCCCTCTCCTTGTGTTGCCCAGCAGTGCTGTTAGTCCTACAGAGGACAACGCTCGAGAAGTTGAGTCACTTCCACAACTGTTGGCTGCTCTGGGAATTAGTTTAATTGTGTTTTTGAGTGCGCAGGCAGAGCTCTGGAAGTATCGGGTGAGAGCAACTGTGACTTGCTTGGTCTATTTTGAGGATTTTCCAGAAGATGGAAATGTATTAAATAAACATGTTGTAAATGAAACAAGAGAATTTATTTTGTGTGTGAGCATAGCAAACTGATGATGATTTCCTTGTTACGGGATGGTGTTCCAGACGCTCGCTTGTTCCTTGCATTAGGAATTGGGATTACTGGGAGAGGAGTTGCATTCAACTGGGTAAACAGCAGGAACACCATTTCCACCTATGTGGGTGGGGTTGTAGTAGACGTGAGCGTTGTAGAATAACACCTCCCCCTTGTTTACAGGCACATTCTGAGCCCGCAGACGGAAAAACGGAGGCGGGGAGACGCGCAGAAGCATAGGTGCCTGGCTCGTCTGGAAAGCGGTCTGTGGCCACCTAGCATCTTTGTGGATTGGGCACCAAGCGTCCCACTGCCGGGCGGGCGAGGGCCTGTGTCAGAGGGAAGGGCTCAGCGGCCGCTCTCCAAGGGCCGGTCCCCTATCCTGTAGTCATAGCTCAGCCAGCACAAGTTTGTCTTCAGCTGTGTTCTGGTGCACGTAGGAGCATCTGACTTCTGCTGGACAAATCCCGCGTTTGCTTGATTTCACTGACTCTAAAATGTGTACAGATAGAAGAAAAAAGTGTGTTTTAAGAATGTGGACGTATACATGTTGTGACAGCTTTCGACAAAGGGTGGTGAAGGTTGGGACAAGCAAAAGCAAAACATTCCTTAAGGCTACCTTAAATAACTTTCTCCTTCCTGGATGTGAATCATCTGATAAACTTCTGCTCTTCTAACATGTAGAGTCTTGCGTGTAATGATCCCCGTATTTTTTAAGAGCTATTGATGAGATGATGACTTTTTCCATTTGCCTCCTCTCATACCATCTTGTGTGGAACTTCAATCTATGAAGATCATTATTTTTCCAAGAAGCAGAAGCCAGATTTTAGTCTCCGCCTTGATCGGTAGAGAATTAAAATATCTCATAAAAATACCTATTTCACTGTCAGTACTTTGACAGAAGGAGGAACTATTTCGAATCGGTTAGAACGATAGCAGTCACTGTGGTCCTTGAGAAGGATGTTCAGGTTGAGTAGCCTACAGAAAATTGAACTCACTCCATGGAGTAGCAAAGAAAAAGGGTGAGATGAGGAAGGGTGGAGTACAGCATTTCATGGAAAAGAAGGAAGTGGGATTTGGAGTTTTGTCTCAGTTGGTATTTCTTCCATTTGCAGACATCTGAAGAAGCTCTTCTTTTAGGAATAACCTGTGTTGTATTGCCATTGTTGTCAATGTCAAGTGCTGAGAGATAAGGATGTTGTTTTAAATTCCTCCCATCCCATCTGTGATAACTTTTTTTTTTGATGAAGAAACTTTTTGATTAATGTTTTCTGGTGTCTTTTAAGTGTGGTGTTCAATATTTAAGAAAATGGTGTTTGAAACGAAGCTTTTTCCTTCCCTTCCGTTCTGAAAGGACCCCCTGCCTTTTGTGCAAAGTTGTGTTTTGTATCTGTTACCTCGGGTTTTAGTTGTTTTAAAATCTGAATTTCTTGTTAAGGTGCTGAACTCAAGGACCTGGGGCTTTTGGGGAAAAAGGGCCGCAGAGATCTGCCGTGGGCAGCTTTGCTGTGCTCAGCGAAAGCGCCTGCAAGGCGGGAGGGACTTGAGCGGAGCCTGCCTCCCCCGGAGAGGCCTTTGGCCTGGGCAGGAGCTAGCTGCAGCCGCTCTCCCCGACCCTCCGCCGGGCGCCTGGCCAAGGGAAAGGTGCGGCCGGGCCTCCTGGCTCGCCTGCGGGTGGAGAGAGCCTGTCGCTGGGAGGCGGAAAGAAAGCTGCCTTCCAGGCCATGGGGGTCAGGCGTCCGAAAGGACAGCTTGGCGTAGGAAGCGATCCCGCTTTGGAGCGAGCAGGGGCCGTTGTGGGAATGTGACGGGGATGGGTCTGCACAGAAATGTCTGCAAGCTTAATTGTTACTTGGGCAGAATCGAGTACCTGTTCCTGAAAATGCTAGGCACGGCTTTTCTCATGACAGTGCTGTAGAAGGAGCATGCTGAATTCTGGAAAGAAGTAACTTGGTGCCGAGCCTTTGGGCTATCAAGGGTGGCACCCGTCTTTGGTAGCCTTGGCAACTGGCTGCGGCTTGGGCAGGCAATAGGTGAGTTAATCACACAAAAGACATTCCTTAGAAAGCTGAGGCCTCTTGGTTACCAAGAGCCTTGTTAGCTGTGGGAAGAAGCATTGCTTAGGCAGCCTTACTTTCACCATTTTTAGCTTTGGTATTTCTACTTTCAGTCATTTACTCTAGGTGTAGTAGACAATTTAGGTTATTCTTATATCTCATACTAGCTACGCTGGGAAACTTCAGCTGTGTGCCATTGATCTGAGTATTTTCAATTACTGTTTCCTACAATAGAGCGTATAAACAATAAACAACATGTTTTCTGTTTCTGTAGGAATGACCATGTGTTTATGGAAAATTTTCAAGCCAGTGCAATTGATTATTCCTTGAAAAACCCCAACCAAACAAAGCAAAACAAGACCCCTCGGCTTGGAATTGCTTTCTAACCACTGCCTTACCTTGTGGGAGAGCAGCTTGGTTGTGTAAGGAGTTGGCAGCTCTTAACTCTCCTGGATGGGCTGCTTTGATTTGCTTAGTGATCTTGGCAGAGTCTGTGTTTCCCTCCGTGTGAAGAGAATTATACTTTTGCAGCTTAATGTTTGTGAAAGTTATTTTTGTTACATGGGAGGGCTCTTTAGAAGCGTGTCGCTTTTATTAGCGTTCAGAATAATACAGTTACTGTATCTGAAGAATTTACAGAGAGGGACGTCATTTTTCAGGGTGAGTGCTATCAGCTTGTGCGCATAGAGTCTCTACTTAACCGTATGCTTGCTGGCTTTTAACTCTCGGGGTTTCTCATCCTGCCCCGGATCTTGGCAGAAGCGCGCGTTTCTCTGGCGCATTGCACTTGCAACCTCTGAGCATGACGTTGAAGCTTCCTTGGCCGTCTTTCTCTGTCCTAGGCTGGTGGTTACTTGATGGGCTTTTAGACATGCTGCAGGGTGGTCCATCAAAGGAACACGAGGTTGTGGAATGCTCGCTTCCTGAATTTTTACATTGGATTTGTTACCTCCAAATTAAAGTGAATTGACTGAGGCTTATTTTAATGAGTAGGAATTTGACTGGAAAATAATTGACTTTTTGGTATTATAAGAGCTGAAGAAAGTCATGCCTGGCTCGCAGACCGTCTCTCTCCAGAACAGAAATGTTGTGACTACTCAGTTGTATAAATAGAAATGCTCGAGTTACATCTTGTCAGTGCAGATTTTGAACACGTACAACTTAATTTTACCTGCTGTCCTTCTGATGTTGTGTTTGTCACAGGGAGAATGGGTTTAAATGCTGCAACTATTGATTTGATTTCCAACAAGTAGCTTGAGCTTTGATGTTAATTTCTATGTTGACACGATGACTGTTGGAAACTAAGATGATTGTACTCTGATGTGTCTATTCTTACCAGGATGTTATCATTTTAAGCCCCTATTATTATTTGAAGGCTTGAAATGTTTGCCTTTCTGGAATTTGGTTATTGCCTTACAGTGTTTCTTTGTATCGGGGTTTAAAAAGAGATGCAGCAGGAGAAAGGAGACAAGGAAGTAAAACTTGGAGACTTCTCTGATAGGTTTACTCGTTGGCCTTTGGCAGTAAGTCGCTGCCTCAGTTTCCCTGGGTCTAACAAGACGCTAATGATGCCTACTTCAAAGATACTTTGTGAGGATTAATTAATGTTTGCAAAGGCCTTTGAAGATGAAAAAGCAGGAGTTGAAATACGAAAAGTTTCCATGCCTCAGGTGAACGTTCTGGGTCCTGTCTTGAGTTTGGGATTTTTTTTTTATTTTCCAGGATCTCTTGAGCACTTGGAAATACTTGGAGGGGCTTATTTCAGTTGGACCATGGCAGCGAATGCTTTTGGGAGACACTGAGTGGTATAGCTATACTTGCAGAAGTTACTTACTCGCACGTTCACCCCCAAGGAAAGATGATTTCCCATGGCCTCAGCAGTACATACCAGTCAGAAGAATATAGGTGGCAGGTGTATCCTGAAAGTGGTGCCACCGCAGCATTTTCTATTTATTTGCCCCCAGGACAAGATTGTGTCCTTCTCAGTGTTTGATAAAACGGTCCCCTGATGAGCCCCATGTGAAATGATTTACGGTAATTGCCGCACTGCGTTCTGGAGCCTACAGGTAGCCTGAAACAGATTGGAGGAGCAGTGCTCTCTCTGCTTTCCGTGGAAGTTGACTGCTTGTGATATTTTAAAATAAAATCTTAATTTCTTGTAAAACATGTCGGTTTGATATGTGATGCACAAGTAGGTGTATGGGGGCGGGGGGGGAAGGTTTTTGGGTTCTCACAGCTTCTCCAGAGTGGCGTCTCTTCTTTTCCTTCTTCCATTTTGCCAATGGCGTACTAATCGCATGCTTTCTAAATACTGCGTTAGTTTAAGGTGCTGTAATGAACTGTTAGTGAGTTATGGAATAACTTGGTCTGTTTTTGTTCACTCAGGAGGAATTCGAGGAAGAGTTTGGAGCACTGTCAATGTTTCAGTGGCTTAAGTTGTGATGCTGCTGCAAAATGGACAGGGTGGCGGTCTTGGTAGAGGTAGGATTTGGGCTTCGATCTGCATCCGTACGTTTGATTGTGAAGCACGTGAGATTCAGGGCAAGGTTCTTTGCTTGTCAGTTTGAGCCGTGTTAGACATAACAGTAGTAAGAGCTTGAGGTTAGTTCTGTGGTAGGAACAAGCTGTGAAGTCTGGAGTTTGATGCATAAGGAGCCTAAACTTTTCTGGTTTAATTCAAGTTTCCCTGGATATGCAGCAGACTTAATAGATAAAAAGCTCCATTAAAAGACTCCAATGCACACATAGCTTGGGTATGGGGAGGTCTAGGCCGGGCCAACCGAAGTGCTTCGCTTAGGAGCGTGAAGGTTCAAGTGGCTGTTTTCGTGCAGTTAACGAGAAGTGTATCAAGAGTTCAGGCTGGATATTTGGCTGCCTTGATAGTAAAAGACCTGCCAGTGCCGCGTTTGAAGCTGAAGTGGGCTGTTGAGGCAGCTTGCTAAGCGTGTTGTAAGTAGGATGCCTGAAAATTTTCCTTTCTGCTGGAAACGTCGTCCTGCCAACCTAAGGCAGAACAGCCTGCAGAATCCGCATCATTAAAAACCCTCCCTGTCAGCAGATGACTAGATAAAATTGCAGCTTTGGAGGAAATTTTGTGTTCTTGCTTACAAGCAAGCTGTGACGTCTGCGTGAGGCCAAGCGGCGTGTGGGCTTCTGGCGGGGGGAATCGGAGGTGTGGCTTCCTCCCCGGGCTCCCAGACTCATCCCGGCTCTGTGAGTCAGTGGCTTTAAACACATTTCCTGATTTAGCGCTAGGTCGAACTGCATCTGGCACTGCTGTAGCTGCACTTACCTATAAAAATAGAAGGGCATAATTTACTAGAAATGTTGAATGTGGGAGCGAAGGGAGCAAAACGTCCTTGGAATTGCAAGAATTTTTTGAGGAGTCAGTTCTTCTTGGAAGACTAGAAACTGGTTGTGACACATAGTGAGGATGATGCAATGCGTTCCCCATTTCATGACCTTTTTATGTCCGAGGAAAATGGGATCTTCACTGTGGCATTTCTGAGGGTTTCTCTGTCCCCTTTCGCTTCCGCATTGACGCGATGTTTCGCAACTGAAGGAGAGGTCAGAGACTCTTACCAGGGGAAGGCAGGTGCTGCCTACTAGCTCGGAGCATTTTAAAATCTTGGGAGAGATGGCTCACAGATATAGCTCATTCTTTTATGGAAGGTGGGTGAAAACGAAATGTCGTACTTGATCAAGACATCTATTATGGTGTGTATTGTCGGCCACCAGACAGTTACTTTTTTTCACGGAATGCTCAAGGAGTTGAAGAAATAGGCCTGGAACAAGCTTTTCTAAGTCCGTCACAAGTAACAGATGGATGTAATAAGGGGAGAAAAAAATTGCTATTTACTTGTTTTGGTTTTTTAAGATGCCTTCAGCCAAGCGTTGGGAATCATAATATAGGATAGCAGGAATAATCCGCTGCTGTGGTCAGGGTTCAGGGAGGAAGCAGGATGACTTAGTAAGGTAACTGTTTGAAGGGGGAGTTAACTGGTGGTGCTAAGGCATAAATAAATGAGGATGGTTTTAGTTAAATAATAGGAGAGTTTCCGAACTAGTAAGGCAGTTGATGTGACATTTGCAGTAACACTTACAACTGGACTTCCCAAGAGCAAACTCATCCCGTAAGGGGTTTGGCTTAGAGAAGCTGTATTACTAGGTTGTTGAGTCCCTGAACTGTCGTTTGTGTCAAGGAGCGTATGACCGTGCATGCAGTTACCTGGCTTCCCATATGGTGAACTGCATAAATGCATGCAATTCTGATAATTTATGGCCAAAATTGCGGATATTTCCATAGCACGCGACGACTAGCAGCCTGCATTTATCCTAATTACTTTTCCTTTTGGATGCCTGCCTGCCTGCCTTTTGCGTGAGACCATTTCCTGCTCTCTTAGGATGGCTGTGCTGAATTTGAGAAGTAGCGATCAGAAAGGTAGTGGAGGCAAATATGGGCCAGCTTCTTTAGACTAGTTGGTGAGACCGAGTCATTGTGTAGCTTGTTGTTACAGCTTTTGCCAGCCTATGGGAAGAAACTCCGTGTTTCTGGGAAGGGGATAGCAGGGACTAAGTGATACCTCATGATTTTCCAGTGCGTTGTGCATTCTCTGCTTCCTTGACTATAGAAGATCTCTGCCGGGTGTTCAACAGATCTGCAGTGACTGAGTTTGTTATCTGGCAAGCTCACGATCCGGCGTGGATCCGGCGTGTGTTTCTACCCAGCGTTTTCTCAAATTAGACCTTTATTTAGGGAGTTCCTTCACCATGCTTTGCTCGTGCCCTGTTCTGGAACCCTCATCCCTTCTGTTGGCTTACCCTTTTTGCTAAAATGCAAACAACTTCTTGGTTTCGTTGTTTCATAACCTTTTTCCAGTTACTGCTTCATCTGTTTCTATACCATCTTCTCCTCCCCGACAAAGATGTTCTGCTGAAGCTGTAGGGGGGGTGCTGCCCTTGGTGATGGAAATCCTCTTGATAAGTGCTCCCTCCATCAGGGTAGAGCTTTCCTCATCACGCTCGGGGAGCTCCACACACCCCGTAGCAGTCTCGACAGTGAGCTTTTTAGGTCTTGCCTTGGGTAACTGCACCAGGCCAGTTAGAGCAGTTAAGATTTTGAGTCTTCATCGTTGTATGAAAATGACAGTATTGTGAAAGAAAAGCTCGTGTATGTTAGGTTTTTAAGCATGGTGGGAAGGAGGGCGTAGGCTTTAGGAATTGGGGATTCCATGTAAGCAGAGAGCGGGGAGGGCAGAGAAGGAATCGCTTGTTTTCGTTTCTCATTTATGATGAATGAATGGCCTGAGCGTTGGAGTGGTGGTGGTAAGTCTGTGGAAACCCTGGGTTTGCTTTCCATGAAAGTATTAGAGTTGTTTTCCCTCGTCATCTAGTTGTGATGGAGTGAGAACAAAATCTCAGGAGCAAGTTAGGAAGCGCGGTGCTACTGTTTAGCGTGTGCTGGTTTTCTTCTGCTTGCACTGACACACGTGGAAAGATAACGATACCAGTCTCGCTTGCTTTTCAGTTGTTGTGAGTATTACCTTGCGTCAGCCCTGTCCATGCAATCATGTGCCAAAGCAATTGCCAGATGTTTTAAGTTGTTTTTTTACCCCCTACGTTGGCATAGTGGCTATTAAGTAGATATGTTGCTGAAGAGAAAAACTTGGATCTCTTAAGTAGTCAGTGAAAAGATTTGGCTTTTTTTGTTTGGTGGGGTTTTTTCGGTTGCTTTTTCTTCAGAGTCAGTTTGAACATGGCCTGGCAACAAATGCGGGTGGCTGGAGGGGTGGGAGGTGAAGGCAACTCCCCGAGCCGCAAAAGCTTCTCACTCCCACTGGGAGGCAATTATTTTATTTAAGATTTGAATCTGGTATCTTTGCTTAGGGTGAAATGCAAATGACTGCGTGCATGTCAGAAGTGTCCTGTAACAGAATGTATGGGAGCCGTATGTTTCTTCTTTCTATGTGTGGCTCTTGGTTGCCTTTAGCAGCTGACTGCATTAGTATTGTTCCGGCGTCTGTGTGAATGTACATGGCCTGTTCAACTGTGTCATCCCACCATCCCTGTTAGTGCAGCCGAGTGCTTCTTTACGAGGGTTAGGAAACAGGATTACTGCGGAGGCCTACGGGAAGGCGAGGCTGCTGCTGCTCCTTTATAGCTGGGGAGAGTCAGCAGGACCGGGACCATGTAAATCTCCAACCAGCCAGACTTGTGGGATCTGTTCAATACCCAAAGACACACCTGCCGAGACGTTGTTACCTGCCCAAAAGAATTTGGGAAACTCATTATGTATCTCCGGTTTCAGTATATTTTCTTCTGCCGCTGCTCTTGTTCAGGTTCAAACTGAGACTTAGTGAACCATTATTGTCATTTGCTTGGCGAACGACACGTTGTCGATCATCTGCCGTTAGTGTTTTGCAAAGAACAATTTTTGTTGGGTTCTTCGGTGCGCATTGTGTCTCTGCTAGAGCTGTTGGTGTTCAGGATTGTAGAAATGAGCACTCTTCTTGGTTAACTTTCTGTTGATGGCTGTAGTGTAGTGTGGCGGGGAAAATGAGGTGCAGAATTCATTTTCTTAGAGTGCTTTGTGTGACAATGTCGCTATGCTGGTATTGCCCCAAGGACAAGCTACAACCCTTGGCTGTTCAAATGTGCAGTTTAAATATTCAGTGAGCCGGGGGAACCCTTACACCCCACCAACAAAAATTTCCTGTTTGGTCCTGTAGAGAGATGGTAAAAAACTGGCAAAGTCTTTTTATATAAAGAAATGAGAACTGGATAATATTTGTAATGAAAACTCTGCTGTATAGCTTTCCCATATTTCCACTTGGTTTCATTGACATTCAGAGCTCAGTTTTCCCTTTACGACAGAAATGTTTTTTCAGCTCGTACACTAAAACACTCAAAATACTGGCTCATATGACACTTCTCTACAAATACTTAATTTTATGTAGTGGTGTTTCTGACATGTTAGGGGTTAATGTGCCCTCCAGACTCACAGCCATCATTTAAAACTCAAATGTCTAAAGTTTTTTTCTCAGTCAGTCTGTCTTTTTCTAACAGAATTATCGGTAGGGAAATGATTTATATGAAACTTGTAAAGGTTGTCATCCTTATTTTTTCCCTAACTGGTGGACCGAAAGGTCTGTATGCTGTGAAACCAGGGGAAAACGCATGGAATGTTTGTGGAAAATGTGGAATTGTATCAGTGTTCAGCTCAAGTGTTAGTGTATTTTTGAGCAACTGTATTTTAAACTAATTTCCTAAACAATACCAGATGCTCGAAAAGTTATTTTTATGTTGGTAGCTAAGACAATATTCTGAATCAACTAGGCCTGCCCAAAGTATGCTTTCATAAATAACAGCAGCTTGTTTTTGAGGAATTAACAGTAATTACCCATCATACCTGATTTGAAAAGACAGGGTCTGAACAAGCAGTCTTGTGTGATGTCATCATGTGTGATGACATTTCATGTCTCATGAAGGTGGGTGCTAGAAAATGAACATGTGTTTGTCTGTTAAATAAACAGTATCTTTAATTACCATGACAAGCTTCTAGTTGGCTGGGCCACTAGCCCTGATGAACAGCTGTCCAAATTCAGGGGAAGGAAATATTTTTGGTCTCATCTTGCTCATGATCCGTTTGCTGAGAGAGGAAAGGGAGTCCGAGCGTTCCCAGTTCTGCGGCTGGCTTAACAGCAGGGTGAGCAGCTGAGAGGGCAGGGTAGTGGAAAATCATTGATTTGTTTATAACAACAAGTCAAAGGACCTCTTATTGCCCATCCCGGTTTTTGTTAAATATCCTTTTTTGACATGAAAATAAGGGAGCGGGAAAGTATTTGACCTTAATGCTGCGCTTATGTGCGAGTTGTCTGTTCCTTTCTTTTTCCCTTCCCTTTCCACGAGTTCTCTAAATATTTCCTCTCCCGTTCGCAGCGGTAGTCGCTCTTCCAAAACCTTCAAACCAAAGAAGAATATTCCAGAGGGGTCTCACCAGTACGAGCTGCTAAAACATGCCGAAGCCACGCTTGGAAGCGGTAATCTCCGGATGGCTGTTATGCTTCCAGAGGGTGAAGACTTAAACGAATGGGTTGCAGTTAACAGTAAGTCGGCTAACTTTTTTTCATAAGGGCGGCATTGAAGGTGGGCCGATGCTTGTGGGAGGACAACTGCGTACTCCTTTCTAGCGGGGTAGGCTCGTCTGTCCTGCACACGTGGCTTTGCTGCAGTTGGGAGAGGTGAAGGTCGTGTCGTTTACAGCTGACAGGTGCGGAGCGACTCAGCGAGACAAAACTTCCTTAATCTCCTCGTGCCAAAAATATTTTGCCGTTAACAAAATAATTCGTATTGTTAGTGGTTAAAGTCTGAACACTTTATCACGAACAAGAGCTGAAGTAGAAATGTCACTGCTGTTTTTAGAAAGTAGCCTGTCAGTGCCATCTTAATATGTTTAACCTCGCTCTCTTTCAGCTGAGGTTGTTACCCAATAGGATAGTCAAGCCTCCATATGCTAAGCATAAAACCTTAATTTAGTTAAGTGTGAGGGCCAGGTCTAAAAGCTGCTAAGGTGTATGGCCTGGCTTTCCTATTGCCCGTAACAAACCCAGAGATCCATCTTTGCAATTTTCCTAAAGTTAGTTCCTTCCTTTTGTTTCTACCACATCGTGCGCCTTTGCTCTGGTAAGTCTCTGATGTCATTATTTTAACTTCCTCTAAAGCTGTTTGCCCTAGCTCTTTCCTTTCATGCTAGGTCAGGCTGAACAATGATGCCCAAATTACTGTTTTCTGATTGCTTGACCACATTTCCTCCTCCTTCCTCTCCCTGCTGCATCAGCTTGCTGCCTGCCTTCTGCTTTTAAAGAATGGATTAATCCAAGTCCTATCATGCTCCGTAGCCCATGCAGAGTTTTGGCTGCCACAGACTCTGGGCCCCGTCTGGCTATTTCCTCATCTTTTGTGTCTTTGGCTTGGCATGCTGCTGTGATTGTATGGTATTGATTGTGCAGGATAAATTGTGCTGGAGATACATGTCTTTTAATTGGTTATGTGGTTCTGTCTGCTTCTTGCTCTTCGACATGTTTGGGAAGTGAAACTGTCATACTGACTTCAACCTTCTGGTTCTTAATTAGCCACGCAGGGCTCTGGTATATGATTTGCCATTGCTTCCAGGGAATGTTGAAATTGCTGACACCGTTCTTTGTAAAAGTTTATTCACCTTGTATTGCAAAACTGTCTAGAAAGAAAGCCTGCCCATTTTTGTGAGTAAGCACTACTAAAGATGCTTCATATATTGCTGGCACCCTTCCCTTTTGGTGGTTTCTCCGCTCCATGTCTCTTCGTTCCTGCGTGGCAGCGGTGTTTTTCGCTTCCCAAATGACTTACCTGCTAAATTAGCTGAGTGGCAAAAGGCAGCAAAGCACTTGGCAAAAGAGCGAGAGCTGCCTTTTGGTGTCAGCGGCTTTTTGTAATGAAGCGGTCCTCTCTTGTGCCTCCTGCAGCAGAGTGGCTTTTTAATGTTTGGGGTTTTTGTCTAGAAGCGATTAACTGATTACGCGCTCCCTTCATTTACAGCATCCCTCTGTCATACCTAGTACCAGTGAATGGTAGCTCTGAGCCCCTTCTGTTGTTGGAGGTATCTAATAAGGAAATAAAATGTGTGACTTGATGCTGTTGGTTTTGCCCTTCACAATAGTGAGAGCACAGGAACAAATGTGCTCTGCCCTTCCACTTCTTGCTCAGCTCTTAGCCTTATTGACGTCTTAGGGTAATGAGTTGATGTACATGTAGATTTTTCAAATATGTTTTCAAAATAAAATAAGATCAGAGGTGTATAATCAGTTTGGTTTGAGTTTGATTTGCAATCTCTTTGATTTGAAAATACTAAAAAAATAATTTCAAAAGTACAGCTTACCCATGTCTTTGTAATACAACACCGGACACCGTGCACTTTTTCGAACAGAAAAGCACTCTGAGGAAAAAGTAATCTTAAGCCCTCAAAACTGAAGAACAATGAGTAAAAAGAGGAAATGAAAATATGCAGAGACCCTGTACAGCTTGACACATGTTGGGAAGGAGGCTCTTGCATTTTTCTTGTTTGTCACACGCCGCTGGCTTTGGTGGACGGGTGGTGTGTCTCCGGGCCTTTTGAGACTTGCGAGTGTGGGATTCACAGTAATCAGTCATCTTGTCGAAGTCTGTGTGGGTTTTTTGAACATGCTTGCCTTGAAGCAAATTTTGGGCTGTGGTTTTTACTGGGAGCAGGGAATGGAAACTTCATTAACGGTTCTTGTGTACGCTTAAGAAACAAGGGCTGTATATAACCACTTCTTGCTGCCTTCAGTGTTAAGTGCCTCCTTGCCCCGCCCAAACAAGCTTTAGGAGACCTCCTCGTCCCCTGTAACTTTTTATATCAAGCTTTCCCAATGTTGTTTAGCTGTTTTGTGCTTTTGCTGTGCAGGAAGAAAAAAATACAAATGTTGTTGTTGCTGGAGATGAGCTGTGTTAGGGTGCATGCCATACCAATTTTTATTTGCTTCCCTTTTTTGATACGTGGCGAGTTGCACGACACAGTTGTAGCTCGTATCCTGCATCTGCTGAACAGTAGCTATAACTTGCCGCCATGATATTCGTGTAATCTTTGATGTTTATTCTCTGGAAAAAAAAAATCAATGAGGGGAGCTGCAGTATTTAACCCCCCTTTCCTTCAGCCCTGGGTTACTTTCGCAGTACGTGGTATCTGCTGGTGCTTACACTTAGGATGTCATTCTCCGTTTCATTACGGCAAAACTATATATTTCTGTAATAAAATTAAGCAAGGAACACAGGTTTGGGTAGGCTACCAAGTAATATGCTGGCTTCTCTTTGGCACGGTACTGGATTGAGAGGAGTGTGGTGGTGGCGTTCATTCCACGGTGTCCTGCAGATTGGTGGTATGAGACTTTTCAGTGTTGCAAGTAGTAACTTTTTTAAACTTTTTTTTTTTTAAACTCATTTTGTAAGTTAAAACAAACATGTCTGTCGAGCTCCCGCAGAGGCTGATCACAAGAAAACCTTTCCCTGTTGGTTCAGAATGAAGAACTTGCTTTGTCACCCGAATGCGAAATTGAGTAATGCATGGCTATTTGATGACATGATTAGACTGTCAGTACTGCTGATAAGGGGCTTTATTTGAGTATTCCTGAAATCTGTCTCGATAAAGACACGGTTTGTCACTGTCACATTGTATTGCAGGCGTAACACAGGTAGCGCTGCAGTAAAGTAAGTTAAGTGATGCTGAGCCCAGACTGCGCGCTGGCTCCTCCTCCTCAGGACTAGCTCTGCAGGTATGGTTGACAAACGAAGTGTCTAGCTGTAAAGGCTCCTGCTGGCAGAGGTGGCAGGCCCTGTGCTCTTACCAGTAGAAGCGAGGTAGCCTGGACTGGGCACTGGGGCATTAAATCTATTTTTATGTGAGATACGGTTCTTTTCAGGATAAGGCGGTGTCGGAGGAATAGTTAAATTGGCAGAGCACTGTGGTTAAGTGGAAGGAGTTGAACTTCACCACGCTTGATTTGAGTTTTTATGCGATTGCTGAATTTCATCCGTGCATGAAAATGGATGAGTAACGGCACCAAAGCTGGTCCCACAAGTCTTAAGTTCCTGTATGCTGGTATTACTTGGGTTCATCCAGAAGCAGAATTTATAGTAACTGTTGTGGGATAAGGGAGACGGGAATGTGTAGTATAACTGTTATTCTGCAACCATGCCATGCACTTAGTCATAAGAACTTAACCCAGCCTACTTAAAATTGTATTTCCTAGTGCTTAATATTGATCACCTTTTCAATTTTTACTCGTGGCATCCATTGTCTGAAGGACATATTGAAAAGATAAACTTGTGTGTTGATACCTTGGGAATGTGCTGTGCTACCCAACAGATGCAAGGGGAGCCATTCATTGCGGGGAGATCAAGTGGATTTTATAAACTGGTGACAGTGACCACAGTTCCTAAGAACAGCGCCTGCTGTTAGGTTATTGAAGAGGAGCCTTGCTTTCAAGGAGTTCTAAGTAATCAAGCACCAATTTAAAGGAGTAAGAACTAAGGGAATATTTAGATATGCTAATTTTTGGTCTTTTATTTCACTAATTCAACCATAGACCATTAAAAAAAAAAAGGGTTTGGCTGAGAGAACTGCTTTCCCAGATGTGTAATAAAACTTAAGCAATAACCCCCCAGAAAAAAACTCCAAGGATAATGTATAATGAAGAAACATTGGGGAGCTAAATATTGATTTGTGGTAATTAACTGATAATCTAAGGAACAGAAGTTGCTTGGCACTAACTATTCCTGTGTCATGCCTTCTGTACCCACCTCCCATACGTGTAGGGTTTGACCATAGCATAACTAAAACCAGGTAGATTTAGATTGGGTATGAGGCAGAAATCCTTCCCCGTGAGGGTGCTGAGGCCCTGGCACAGGGTGCCCAGAGAAGCTGTGGCTGCCCCTGGCTCCCTGGCAGTGTTCAAGGCCAGGTTGGATGGGGCTTTGGGCAACCTGGGCTAGCGGAGGGTGTCCCTGCCCGTGGCAGGGGTGGGACTGGATGGGCTTTGAGGTCCCTTCCCACCCAAACCAGTCTGGGATTCTATGAAATATTCTTTGAAAAGATAGTCTTTTGGAATGCAAAGTCCGAGAGAAATCAGTGTCACCTAATGAGTAACATTAGATTTAACCAGAGGAACATTTCTCTAGTTGGAAAGTTTACATTGAAAATGTTTGGTTTATTCCAGACTTCCTGGTAGAATTTGGGATTCTAATAAAAATGCACCAAACTGTCAGAAAAGGAAATAACTCTGCTTTCTCTTTCCCTTTTCTTCTTTCAAATTAAGATTTTGCTGCAGCGAACAATTAAACAGGTCTCGCCAGAGGCTCTTCTAGAAAGTTGCTGGTCTTTTATAATACCTCTTAAAAAGCAATAACTGTGATGTTTTTTCACAAAAAATATTCCAGGACCATCTTCAGTAGTGTGCGCTTTACAGTTCCTGCAGTGGGCTGCAGGAAGCTTGTGTTGCTGTTAAGCTGCAGAGTGTTAACTGATGGTTTAAATGCTTTACAGCTGTCGACTTCTTCAACCAGATCAATATGCTGTATGGAACCATTACGGACTTCTGCACAGAGGAGAGCTGCCCTGTGATGTCTGCTGGCCCAAAGTAAGATTGTTTTTTACACATTGGTGAGAGTGTGCAGTTTTTGAGACAATTTTGCATTTGAAAACTTGAGACTAGCTCAGCTGACTGTCAAGATAAGGTAACTTGTGTGATTGGATAGGATGTCTTCTCTCGTTACCTTTGAAGGGGGAAAAAAAAATTGAACCTTTGTTAAGGGAGTGGGGAACAGAAAGGTGTGTTTTGAGGGTTCTGTTTGGGGTTTTTTTGGTTTTGCTTCTTTAGCCAGGGAAGTAACCTGATCATCACCACTGGTTTTTTTTCCTCCCCCCCCCCCCCATGTTAATGAGGGCTTCTTAAATTAAGACTTAGCATTTTTATATGCAAGCATTCAGGTAGGACTTACCTTTCCTTTAGGCATTTGAGTAGGTTTTGTAGAAATAAACTTGGCTACAGTTTTGAGTAGTCTGGATAAGAATCCCCTACCCTGTCCCTCAGTGAAGTGTCACTTTTTGATTCTTGCTGATGCTTTTGTACAGACATCCCACCTTTGTGTTTTTGCTTGCTCTCCAGCTGATTAGTGTGTTCTATAGAGGAAAATGCCTGCATTTCTAAGCCAGTGGCAAGGGAGTGCACTGCTTCCTTTGAAAATAGTGAAAAATCTTAAATAAACAATAAAGAAAAACAGTCCTCTCCTCCACTTCCTCCTCTTCTACAATGACATTTGCTGTTACTCTCTGAAGGCAGTAATTGCCAGCCGGCGTGGTGGAGAGCTGAGGACACGCGAAAGGGTGCGGCGGGGAGGGCAGGAGCCCCGCAAGGCGAAAGCAGCCAGACGGACCAAGAAAAGCTCGGGCGCTACGTTCTTAAACTAAAAATGGACGCTGCTGAATGCCAAAACCCGTGCGGGCAGGCAGACCTGCCGCTGCGAAGCAGGGAGGGGGGAAAATACAAAAGGAGTAGAAGTTTACCATTATGCAAAAGAACTTTAGGCTAAGTTTGTGCAATAACGTAGCCCATTGTCTGCTCTGTGCTTTGGCATGCAGAACAGACTCTCATTTATTAAATAAGAGCATGAAAATATTTCTTTGCTTTATTGTTTGTCTGCTGAGAAGCAGTTAGTTGTGCGTGGAGGTTAATTATTAAAGGCTTAGTTGTCTGCCAGACTAAACAATTTATTTCTCTCCAAAGAGACCGATAACCATTGACAGAAGTGTATGTTGTACTCCAATAGTTACGAGGCGGGACAGACAAGAGATGCTAGAGGGTAGAACATGCATTCCACCAAGGTTTTAATCAGGTAATCTTGTCCCGAGGATTTGGAGGGCGTTCCCCAAGCTCTGCAGACCCCGCCTGTGCTCAGAGATGGGTTTTGTGAAGGGATCAGATCAGATTTTGTGCGTGTGCGTGTGAGGGGCCGAGGCCGGGCAGGCGCAGGAACGGGTGATGGCCCTGCCTGGCAGTGGAGCATGTACAGTGGGTTTACTTTGAGTCAGCGTGGCTTGCTCTCGCTTAAAAGCTGGCCTGCACAATTTTTATTTTTTTTTTTCAGGGAAGTACTGCTGGAAAATGTGTTAGCATGAAAGCACTGATATTTACAGGGTTTTTTCCTGTTTTTTATCTGTTAGCTCTTCTCTCCTGGCAGAAGAGGCAGTGAGTTTTAGGTGCTCGTTAGTGCTTCTAGGCTGTAGATTACTGCTCACATCCATGGCTGAGCTGCCCACCAGCATTGCGTTCTCATCTCTTTCAGACAATAGAGTACAAGTTAGCTGAAACAACTCAGGTAAGGTCATTTGAAACAGGTCAGGCAGCCGTAGCATGAGTAGCTGGAGAGAATCAAAAGCAGCAGGCACTCTATGGCTCTAAAGTTAGATTTTTTGCCTTCCCACTGGAAAAGTGCTTATGATCCGTATCTTAAAGAAGGATTGTATGGTGCTGGTACATAGGAAGGTAACTGTTTAGAACTCGTTGTGGCTCGGTCCCAATTTTCATAACACAACTGACAAACTTGTAGCAGTGTGTGGAAGAATTAAACCAGACGGCTGAGGTGAGAGGGGAGCTGTAGCAGAAGTGTCATGTTTCCTGTATCCACTGCCTGGTACTGGTGTTTAAAGCCTCTTTAAAAGACAAAAATGGACCTGGCAACAACCAGGTCACCTAGGTTCCTGTCTGGGGTTTTTGTGTTTTGATATAGGGAGGGTTACCTTCTGCAAAGGGCTACCTTCAAGCAAATGCTTGGGGCTGTATGGCGACTTCTCCGGCCCACTGGTGGTTCTTTGTAGCAATCTTAAACAGAAGGGCTTAGCTGAGGCAGGTTAATTTTCGTGTGCTGCGGGATCATTTTCATTTGTTTTGGACTTGGCTTTGTTGGAAAGATTGCTGACTTAGCTCCTATCAGGGTGTTAGGGCTTCGAGTTAGTTAAGGATTGATGTAAAGATCAAGAATAGATCTTCCTCTGCTGCCTCACAGCTTGCTGTCTAACAATTTGAAAAAAGTATCGGTTTCATTTGTTCCAAACCATCTGATTACTCCCGGTAATGTTCCATTCTTGTCACTTCGGCAAAGATGGACCATTTCTTACCCAAACAAACCATAGCTGGTTATCACTTGCTATTCTTAGATCAGTAGCAGTATCACCATCAGTGCAGCAGGCATGATAACAAGCTACGAACCTCTGTAGAATTAGTAAGTTTGTTAACCAGCATTGCGTGAGGCCAGTCTTATTTTCCTGCCTGTTTGTAAGTCTTCAATAAAAGCACAAAGGAGGGATGTGTCTGCTGCATTTTTCAAAGCTGGGTCTCTGAACTGGGGCTCTAAAGTCGATCTTCAGGTGTTTGTGAGAGTACACTAAGCTCACTCTTAATGGAGGTGAGATGCGTCTGATTTTCCTGAGGTTCGTTGGTCCGCAGCGCTTCCGTCGGTCTTCAGATGTTCAAATTGGAATAGCTGCGCACTCCAAAGTGAACAGCTCCCATACATTCCACGTGGGCCTAATATGCTGTAATTAAATGTTCACGTGCTGCCTTCTGCAGCAAAAAGCCAAATAGATCATGTAATTAGGTCCTTGCAATACCCTGTGTCTCTTGGCAATATCAATCCTTTGGCTTTTTGTGACGCTCCACTCTGTGCCTGTGTCACTTGATGACTGCAGGACAAAATAGAGTTAAGTATTTTCCAGCAGTCTTGATGTGATACAGTTGTGCTGAGATTTAGAGATGATAAACGTCTGAGAATCTTTTAACAGGCATTACTGAGCCACTGCACGTTATTGCTGTGGGACAAGGTAACAGCTTTAATTTTACTGAAGCTGGTTTTTGTTTTGTTGGGGTTTTTTGCCCCCCTTTTTTTTTTTTTGGCCATGTACATGTAATGGCACAGTAGAGGAGCTGGTCCTACGATTGTTTATACTTAGGGATAATTTCTAGTGTGAGAAGCATAGTTGGGTTTTCTGTTTATAGATGGCAAATAACTTGTGTTTATTAGTTGAGAGAATTCTACCAGACTCGTTAAGATAAGGTTAATTTATTTCTATCACCAGAGCTGTAGGTGTTTGCTCACAAGCTTGAGCTAGAAATGTGATTTTACCCTTTGTTTTCCATAGCTGTTCGAATCTGAGATGTGGAAATTTTTCGTGTGTTTTTTGGTTTTCTTTTTTTGTTTGAGAAACTGGGCTAGGATTCTTGATTTGTTTTCAGTGATGTATTTAATCTTGCAGGAAGAGTTCATTTTCTACGCCCTTGCGAACCCCAAGTCTTTTGACAGCCTAGGAACAACCGTGAACATGACGCCCGCTGCGTGGAGCATGGGGTGTTTGCTGGAATACTTTCAGATTCTTTATAGGACTTTATTTTTGTCAGGCTATATCTGCTGTTTCTAAGAGCTGTGTTAGTTAAAGGGTCATTCTATGGCATTCCTTCCTCTCAAATCTGGAGAATTAACTTCTCAGGGATATACGTTACTTGGATGAGATTTTTAGCATGTAATTTAGTTTGTTGTCTTACTCTGTTTCCAGACTGAACCTTGCACCTCAGCTAAGTGTTTGTCCTTTGTAAATACCACTTAAATCTCAGTATCAGGGTATTACTGGGTGGTGAGGAATACTGATTCGTCAGAAACCCAGACGCACTTTGGTCCACTCGGCATGTGTGGAATTTTTGCATGTGTTTTGAGATACGACGTTAAAATGCTTTCAAACCCTCTGATGTATTGCGGTTCTAAAAATGGGGTCTTTTTATACCATTGTGAGCAGCACGCTCGTTATCACTGCTAAGATTTGTTTATGGTGAAAACGTTCTCCCAGTTACTGTTCTGACAAAACTGAATTTGTTAAACAAAATGAGAAGCCAGATTTATCAGATACAGTTAAGCTTTGCATAAAATGATGTGTATGATCTTGAAAATAGCATTGTGCGGCCACTGGACCAGGTCTTCTAATTGGAGGTAGCAAGGTGGTAGTTGCAGCCCAAACATTGTGGTATGCTGCTACAGTACTAAGAAATAACAATTAAATTGAGCCCGCTATCCTCCGTGAAAAGAAGAAATACTAACCATTGATAAGGTCTCTTCTAATTCTTTCAAAAAAAAGAACTGATACGCACTTTACCTACAAGTTTTATGTTTCCTGTGAAAGCATGACTGAACTGACATGGCTATCCTTGTACGTTTTATTTGCTTGTTAGATTAGATATTTTTAAAAGAGGAGTGTTTCAGCTAGTCAAATCATTGTTCATTTGTTCCTCTGAGAGGATTTCAGAGCTGCAGAGCTCAACAGTCCGTTTGGCTGCTGGCCTGGCAGCAGGCTCGCCCCACGGACAGCCGTTCTGCAGCAGCGCTGGCTGGCTGAGCCAAGCTGGCTGATTTAAAACCGACGTGGGAGATAACGCCGTGCGCGGATGTAAAAGAGAGGGCTATGCGCGGCTCCGTGCCGATGAGAGGCAGCTGCTGAGATGTTACGGATTGGCGAGGAATGTTAAGATAGGTGTATTTGCACTCAGCAAGACACAGAAAGAAACACCGGTTCACTTGTGAGCTGGTATTGTCAGACTCCCAGTGTTAAACGTGTTTGGGTTTTTAAGCTATATGTTCCCGTCTTCTCCCGTGTCTGGGCTTGGATCATTGCACTTCCCAAGTCAGTTAAAATAGGTGTTCCATTCTAATTTCACGAGGACTTCTTTCTGTCTGGTTGTGCATTTAAATGAGCGCTGTTTAATACTTTTTCCCGTGGCCTTTTAAGTTCCTGAAGTGGAAATGATAACTGTATAACGAATGATGTCGGAATCTACTCATTCAGTGTGCTACATAAAAGATGTCAACGTTACTAGCTCTGGTGAATGGAAAAGGATAAAAAGAGCACACATGTTACTGTCCCATGGTCACGTCAGTGGCTCGTAAAGGTGCGATATCACCTGTCCTACAGATGGAAGAACTGAGCTAAAAGACAGTTACTGGCCTGCAACTGTGAAGTGGGTCAGCGGTGTAACTGGAAACCGAGATTTTTCTGCATCTTGCTGCCCTGCATGGTAGCACTAGACCTTCAGAAATGAACCTTTTTTGAGGAGGACTATTTAGTCTAGAAGCTCTCTTTGAACCGCTAGCTGACAGGCACTTTATACCAGCTTCCAGTTCTCTAAGAGTATTCCTTGGCATTAACCTACCTCTGAATCTATTCCGTGTCTCTCGTGCAATCATAATTTGGGGTCTCTGGCAGCAGCCAGCGTAGCGTGGTCTTCAGTTATGCAAAATCTGTAAGAATACTTTGAAATGTTAAGCAATTCCATAAATGTTAGGGGTCTAATGCTGCAGCAGATGTTGAGCGTTGCCACTCGCTTTGCAGTTGTTCTCTGCCGGCCGAGGTGAAGAGAAGCCCGTTGCTAGGGCTGACGGGGTGAAACTTCACATTAGAAATCAGCCAAGTACCTTCAGTGATTTGAGCCCTGGAGCTTTGCTTTTGTGTGAGAATCTCATGTAACTTTTTGATGTTTCATTTCACCAGGCAGTAATGTTTTTCTTTAGGAGGGGGGGTGGAAATAAAGTTTTTGAAAAGAATAGGTAGCTGTTGGCCTTTCAGGGTTTGGAAACCTAGTCGTACAGCATCTTTTGGATGTACAGGGATGCAGGTTTGATCGATCCCAGGCCGCCACGTGCATTTTGGCAGGAGCGTTTCACCCGAGGGTGAATGAGTTATGCTATAAAGGATGAAGTTTTTGAAGGCCTTCCCAGACTGCAGGAGAGAGTCCAGCTAAAGCAGGATTGCCGTGGGGAGATGGGGAACAAAGCAGCTGCAGACGACTCGGGAGCATTTGGACCTTTAGTTTGAAGGAAGGGCGGTGGGAGGGTGTGGGAGTGTGGGGAGCGGAGCAGGAAGAGCAGCCTTCCAGGCCTTGATATGAATGATTCATTTGTGTTAAGAAATGTCTTGTTGTTGTCGTCCCAACCCAGATATGAGTACCACTGGGCAGACGGGACAAACATAAAGAAACCAATTAAGTGCTCTGCACCAAAGTACATTGATTACCTGATGACTTGGGTCCAGGATCAGCTGGATGATGAAACGCTATTTCCTTCTAAAATAGGTAAAGTAAATAAAATTGATCGATGTATTTGGATTACAGTTGTACAGGAATATTCATTCAAGTCTTAGAACATTAAAAGGTCTCCTAAATGACTGACTGGAGTAGAGCAACTTTAAAAGGTTACATTATATATATAAAAGCACTTTTTTTTCTCTTCACATAAAATTTATGTGGTAGGACATGAACTCTGATCTATGTGTTGTTAATGCTAATGAACATCTATCATAATTTTGAATGAAGGAGGTAATGTTTCTCGTTAATAACTGACCGTGTTGATCACATCAGATGTCGTCTTCATTTTGAACTTTGAATTTAGAAATAGGGCAGAGGCTCTCAAAACCTTATAACCAGTAATTGGTATAAAGTGGCAGCTTTTTGATGCGGGCAAGATGCCCGGTCCTCGTAAGGAACAACTTCTAGGCCTTGCCTCCAAAGAAGCTCTACTGCATCTTTGATTTTAAGTTAATGGTTTTGTGTTGGGGGTTTTTTTGTTTTTTTTTTTCCAAGTGAAGATGAAAGATGTATGGTTTTAAGATGTTTTTTTCCAAAAAGCAGGAGGAAAATAATGAACAACCACCAGTTTGGAAACGCTAACGAGAAGAAAATCCTGCTTCTGGGGGCACGAAGGACTATTTGTTCTCAAGCTCCTAACTGGCAGTTTTCCAGTACACCACTACTCATAGGCTTATGATCCATTGTGGAGAAAGGAAGGGAGATCTCTTCATTGCTTTTGTTTTGTGAATAGTTTCTGAAGCCTTTGACACCTTTTCGGTAGGCCTCCTTTTCAGAGAACCAGGGCCACCTGTCAGAATCAAGTGGCGTTTGTTTTTACGTGCAGTTAAGCAGACGGGCAGAGAAGGCTGGTTAGTTTGGGAGGAAGTGACAACAAGCGAAATCTTCCCCGCTCAGTAGATGTGAGCGTGGTTTCTTCGTGTACTGTCGCGTTCGTTTCAGTGTTTCTGGGCAGGGTTCAGAGCTGGGGTAGAAGTCCGCTACTAATAAGAACGATATTTAATAGTTACAGTTAATATTAAAGTTGGTTTTCAAAAGAGGACGTGAGGACTTCATATTTCTTTAACTGCAGCATGTACTTTGCTGAAGACTTTTTTTCCTTTAATAGGATGTATTTTTGAAAGGTAGTGATTCAGAAAGAGACTGAAAGGCCGCAATGGATAACCAACTAAATAGAAACTTCCCATGCGATGCAGCAGCCAGTGAAGGAAATGTGATGTACATGTAAGCAGGGCAAGCTTAAGTAGGAGTATGAAAATTATATTGTTAGGGTTTTAAAGCATTGGTGAGATGGTGATTGGCCGATAGCATCCGGCTTGGGCCTCTGGCCTTCAGACAGGGCTTCAGCCGTTGGAAGGACTGCAAAAGAACTAAGCTGACTGGGAAAACTGCTACGTGATGAGAAGCTAGACAGGTTTAAATCTTTTTAGACGGTTGATACATATCTTCTTTTAGCCTGCGGATGTGTCAACTAAAGAGATTATTGCTCCCAGTAGCCGGTTGCTCTTTCCTAACCAATTTTAATCAAATGTCGTCACTGACAAAGATCTGCCATTGAAACTGATGTTACCTGTCTTGGGTCATTGTCACCGAAATGACTGAAAGGAGCATGTTTCGCAGTGCTTGAGCAGGCAATTAAGAAAGCAATAGCCGGAAACAGGAGTCTTTTTGCTGGGCGTGATGCAGATGGAAGAGAGCCTATTTCTGGTTTCACCTTAGCTAAGAGAAGTGTACAACTCGATGGCTGATACCAAGGGTGGTTTCAGGTACCTCCACAGAGGTATCTAGTGTCCCTTGGAGCACCCCGTGGTATCTCGGGCACGTGCACAGGGCCATCGGTGAGTCTGGGAGCCTGCAGGAGGCTTCCCCTCTGCTGTATTGGTGGTCAGAGGCCAGGCAGGTACTGAGAGGGCATCTATAAGCGCATGAGGTACCTGTATTTGGGTATCGGAATCCTACTGGAAGGGAGGAAGCTTCAGGTACCTGTATTGGGGTATCAGAATCTTACTGGAAGGGAGGAAGCTTCAGGTACCTGTATTGGGGTATCAGAATCTTACTGGAAGGGAGGAAGCTTCTCAGTCAGAGAAGGCTCTTCAGGGAACTCGACTGAGGCATAACAAGATGTAGTAGCTGGAAGCTGAAGCTAGGAGGGTTCAGCGTAGGAAGGCGGTCAGATTTGTCTTGCAAAAAGTTCACGAGCCACTGGTCTACTGAGGGGAGGGAAGCCTTCTCTCTGGCCTTTCGATGAGCTCGTTGTCGTGCTTCAGCCTAAATATGTTCTGTGATTTACAGATGGAATTGCTGAGCGAAACGGAACAGCCCTTCTTGTGCAAGAGATAGGGTTGGGTTATAATGGCTTTCAAAATACGCAAACGTGGCGTGGGCATTTAAAAATAAGCCATCTGTTGTCTTATTTCTAGGTGTACCGTTCCCAAAGAATTTCATGTCAGTGGCAAAGACAATTTTAAAGCGTCTCTTCAGAGTTTATGCTCACATTTATCACCAGCACTTTGATCCAGTGATCCAGCTACAGGAAGAGGCACACCTTAACACTTCTTTCAAGCACTTTATATTTTTTGTTCAGGTAAGTGCGGCAGGAGCATTATGGTTACAATTATATTCTGGAAAAACGTATCCAAGTACTGCCCCTTCAGTTCCTTAACACCTGGTGTATTTGTAGGAGAGTCAACATCTCCAGGACCCTAAGGTAGTGTCGTTGTCATGCTCCATTTTTATGTGTATTTACTGCTAGAAGCATTCAGAGAATGGAAGAGATTTCGACAAAGTAGTTGTTGACTTCAAAATTGAATACTGAAAGTGTTCCCTACCAAATAATTCAGTAGAACAGTAATTCCTAATGAAAGAGAGAGGACGCTATCTGAAGCTAGATTGATAAGAGTGTGCTTGCTTCAGAGATGCTTTACGCCTTCCCTTAAAAAAAAAAGAGCATCTTTGTACACTTCTGTCCTTTAAATCAGGGCACAAGCTCCAGGCGGTTGAATGCTGCTATTCAGCTAAGGGCAGCCAGGCAAAAAATGCTGTAGTGGCTAAGCCTGGACTCAGAGCGCCTGCTACTGAAGAAATTCTGTCTGGATAAGACTTCTCACCTGAGCTGCGCTTAGAAAACGCTGTATCTATGTCTGTTGTCTTACCCCTTTTACAGGAATTCAACCTTATTGATAGAAGAGAACTTGCACCGCTTCAAGAACTGATTGAAAAACTCACCTCTAAGGACAGATAAAAGGAAGAGGATTTCTTGAAGTCACTTGTTTCTTTAAGCAAGCGTGTGGTATTTGTTTTTTGTTCGTTTGTTTTTTTTAAAAAACAAAAACCTGTGCTGTTACTAATGACAGCCAAGATCTACTTTCTGTGCTTTTATTAGGGGAAATCTTATCTGTTAGTGACACGTGGCAAATAGCTTTTTTTTTTTTTTTTTTTCTGATTGTTGTTACTCATTGTGGAATTTTAGCAGGTGCTGAGCATTTATAAATGAAATGTGCTTGGTTGGGGGATTGACTCTGCTGGTGGATGGGTTCTTGTATTGTGTCAGTGGTTGCCCATTCTCATGAAGTCCCTAGAAGACTTGCTTACGTTTTCTAAGTGCCTTGGCAGACTCACTTCTGAGGTGCAAAGCACATACAATACTGAACATTGCTGGAAACAGGAAATATGAACTAACACCCAGGACACTTACTGATACTTGTTTTAGAAATATATATATATGCTTACACTAAAAAAAGCCATAACTTACTGAAATCTATGATCTCCAGCTTTTAATACAAATACTTGTCTTATTTTTTTAGAGATTAGTATAGGATTTTTCAAAACTAGATATTTCTTACAAAGAAAAGTAATGGCAAAGTTCTAGTCGCTCAAGCGAAACGATGAAGGTGCTGTCGAAATGACAAAGAACCTGTGCTTAGCAAGTAGCTACATGTCTGTTGCCGTTGGGTTTGGCTTTTTGTAGTTGCTTTTATTTTTTTAACAGGGAAGCAGCAACTTGGGTCAGTCACTTTTGTGAAATTTCCTAGCATTTGCCAAATGAACGGTTCGTTTGCACAAATACGGTTAGGGAAAGTAGTCAATATTAAAAAAAAAAATAAAAAAGCACTGGGGTAAGACTAAGAAAAACCTGGCTTGAAAAGTAACTAGCGAATTGATGTTTGTGAGTTGTGAATAAGAAGCCTGGCTCTGTGGAGGAGCTCTGGTGGCCAGTGTTTTCTGTGGTAGAGAACATAGCTTGGAGGGAATGTAATTTCGTGGACCACTTTGGATGTACGTTAGCGTGATGGTGTTCTCCCCCGTTTCAAAATGCAGCCCATCTCCGAGCAACTAGAGCAGTTGGGACAAGTAATAGGAACATACCAGTGAATTTTTAGTGGTTTGCCATTTGGTCCATCATGTATTTCTGAGAAAACCTAACCTAACTGTGGCCTTCCCCCGCGCCTCTCTAGCCTTGTGTTTTCTCAAACCAGCAATGAGAATCGCCTGCGAGATGTTAACCTCTGGGGTGACCCGCACGCGATGACTTGGAAATTTCTGTTGCAACTCTGTACTGGTCAGGTTTCCTCCTGCAGAAGCCCGTATGACTAGCTCTCTTGTTCGTTTATGGATCTTGTCAGAGCCGTTGTATTTCAGATTCAGAGAAATCTGTATAAGGTTCTGCAACGTGCTCTCCCGCGACGTCACTGGTTGCCAAATGCAGCGCGCTAGGTTGTTAACGTTGCCAGGCTCGGCTAGATTGTCACGCCGCAACCCCCCCCCCATTTGTAGACCTGAATAACCCGAAGGCCTTGACTGAGCGGTGTACGCTAGACTGACTCTTGAACCTCTCAAATTTACGGGGGAAGCCAAGGTTAGCATGCGACAGAAAACTTGAGCTTAGGTTTTGTGTGCCTTTGCTTGACTGAAAATGCTGAGTAAAGGGGAAAACACTGTGCAGCAGCCTGCAGAATTTCTAAGGGGCTATTAGTGTAGCCAGCTAATAAACACCTAAGCGCAATAATAAACCTACACTCGTTTGGGAGACTAGAACGACTACTTCTGAGTTAAAATGATGTATGTCGGAAGCATCTGAAGGTTAGTTTAAGAACTACGTTACCTTCAGTGGAGTTAAATTTCCTAGTCTGCCTGAACTGCTTCCTGGAGAAGCAATTGAATGTTTTGTTACCTCTTCTGTCTTCCCCCCCCTCCCTCGAAAGTCTTGAGAACAATTGAGAAAACCTAGTATTGAGCTAGAAACTGGCATTGTGTACTTACTTCACTGCTGCTTATTTAGAAATGCAGACCTGGAGTGTTGCCTAGAAAACGTAGCGAGTGTTGGGCTCCTTGGCAGATCAGTGTCACTCCCCATTAGCATCTGCTCAAAGGACAAGTGGTATTTTCAGTTATCCTTATGTTTTGGCTTTTTTTTTTTTAACGTCCTACAGAATTACCAAGTTTTCTTCATGTGTGGATGTCAAAGGAAAGGTCTTTTATGCTGTATTTTCCTCAGCAGTAGGGTGGCAATGCTAGCTCTGGTGCAGGCTTGGGGGGTTCTCGTAGCAAAGGACTGAGTAACGCAGAAGACGGTCGTCTTTTCAGAGTTATGGGAGCGGTCGGCGTCCACCTGACTGTGCAAAAGCAGCTTAGCTCCCAAATTTGAACTGCACTATTTTAAACAGTACTCAGTCATGCAGGAAGCTGACTTTAAGAATGTGATCTTACACACGCACCTTTTTATGCGTGCTCCTGTCTGACGAGAGTCTAATGACTGCAAATTTCCAGCTACAGGGGCGTGAAGAGCGCCACAGGTGCGGTTTGATATTAAAAACCCTGTAAACCTTCTAATGAAAACCGCTTTGCTGAGTTGAGTCAGCGCTGCTAAGAGGCCGCGGGTGCACGTTCACTTACCGGAGAGGAGCCTTTTAACCGTGCTAGAGCTCGTGCTATCGCAGTTACATTTTTGTTTTTAAATAGCCAATTCTAGAAATTCAGAGACATCTGCTGCAGTTCAGCCAATAAGAATTAGAATGTATTAGATAAAAACCCTACTTTTATGTGGATAGTGTATTTTTTGTACTTAGTATCTGGCAGTGGAACACACTTTTACAGAATAGTTTCTAGGAGTGTAGTAAAAGCTTGGAGATCATGATTTGCCTGACAGCTGTATGAACACATTGTTTAATTATTCAGCACTTGAAAACAACAATATTAAAGATAAGTATGCGGTGGTTGGGATTTAGTATCCCTATGCTGTTTATACTTGCAGCTTTTAATTGTTTTTTTGCTTCAAAAAGATGTGGGACCAGAAGTTGACGTGTGTTTACACTCTTGAAGTAAGGGCAGGTTGGAATGCTAAACAAAAGTGGCCATGTTGTACAAACCGAACCTGGATCGAGCGAGTGTGTTGATAAAATAGCGCATTTGTTGGGGGCAAGGGGGAGGACATCCCTCTTCCCCCAAATAAAACCCAGAGAAACGAACCCTGAACAAACCCCACGTTACCAAAGGACTCTGTTAGGTGTCGCGAGCGCTTGGAGACAAAAACTTTTGGCTTGGTTGTCGTCGGGAGCGGGTCAAAGCAGGCTGGGCCGCCGAGTGTAACAGGGTCCTTAAATTCTGTGGTTCGGGGTGGTTTTCAGCTCCCAGCGTGTTAAACCGTGTCAGTGATTTGGGTGGTAACTTCAGGAGGTCATCTACCTCGAGATGGGATGGGGCAAACTCTGCTAGGTTCATATAGTTCCGGCACCGTTGCCGACGTTGACGCCGTTTAGATGGCGTGGATACGTGATGTGCGCAGAAATAGGTTTTTTTGAGCCTTTCAAATGGAAGTCAGGGATACAAGTTAATCACGCAAATAGAAAATAAACCCGCCACATTCTGCTGTCGCAGGTAGCCGAAGGGTAGATGGAGAAAACAGGTTTCAAGGAGCAGGTGGCCCGCCTGCAAGTATCAAGTTTCTTTTACTGCTTACTATGCAATGTAGAGCTTAGAAGTTCCGCTTATCCTTTACGATATAGAGGAGCACTGTCCTTACTCAGTATTTGGGAACTGAACACTCTCCCTGACACTCACTTAACAGGTAAGGATACCTATTTGCTGCTATGGACTTTACTTACCTTTCAGATAATTCCTTTCTGTTTCTCGCCCCCCCTCCCTTTCTCTTGGATCACCAGACCCAATTTCACTATAAACACATCCTTTTTGGATAGTTGTTTTTTTTTTTTTTGCGCCCCTCTCCCCCCTTCCTGCCTGCCAGAGTGCTGTATTACTGTATATAACCCGCCCCCTTTCAGTTGGAGTGTTTAAAAAGCTGCAGCACGAACGCAGACTTCGTGCTCTTCTTTAACGGAAAGATTGCCCGTTACTCTGAATCTTGTTTCCTTCGCTGCTGATAGGAGTTGGGTTTTTTTGGGTTTTTTTTTTTTTTTTTCCAAACTGCACTACTAAAACCACTAGCAGTTTTCTGGATGCCTGTCGTCTTTTCCTGGATATCTTCTCTTGTAAGGCGAGACTAACGTTGGTTATTGTAAGTGATAAACCTTTTTATTTTCCTGTTTTTCTTACAATTTCCTCTTGCCAGGTTAAGATTACAGTCTAGGTAAATATCAGAGTACACTTTTGTTCGAAGAACCAATTCTCTAAAGTGTTCATAGAGTATTGTATTTTTAGGGGAAATTAATTTTTATAGCCACTAAACTATACTCATTATTTTTGTACGTTTGCAACTTCTGACATTTTTCAGAGACGTGTCGCGGAGGGAACACTTATTTTCATGGCTGTTTTACTACTTGGGTATGCTGTGGTTGTGTTGCTTAGTACCTAGAAGCACATACCTCGATGCGCAATGGAAGAGAGAGGAGAAGGCAATAAAAGTGAAATGAGGTTTCAATAAAAGGCCATTTCGGAATGAAAAAGATAAAAAAAGATATTATGAAAGCAACACTAACCTTTCCTCCTCCTTTAGAATCTTAAAATATATGGGAGAAAATGCAGTGTAAAATGTAAAATGCAAGATGAGAACCCTTACTGTAAGCTAACTGTGCCAATATCGCTTCAGTTTGTAGTCACTGATTGATATTTTAGTTTTAATAAACTAAACAGCTTTTGATTAAAAACAGGAAAAAAAAAGTTGAATGTCTGAAAAATCTGCAACGTGTTTATTTGAGAGTTGTAAATAATGTATACAGATTGTTGTATGTGATGGGACAAAATATTTAAATTCTAGGTTTTTTTCAATAAGAAACTGAAGGCTGTTTATAAGAGAAAATAAATAGCTATGTTTGACCATGATTGTCTTATTTCCTTCTTCAACTTATTTCTAAATTATCTTCTACTTGTGGATAGATTTTTTCCCCCCCTGTACACTGTACACATGCGAACATCACACATACAAACTAGATTTTTGTAATTGCCTTGTGCGAATTTGTGAATATTTGTATTGCAGGCAGACACAAAAGCAATAAACCAACCTGGTACCCTTTTCCTTTCCTTGTTTCCTCACCTGAATTTACCCGGAGCGGATGGAGCTCGCTGCGGGATTTCCCCCAACAGGTTCAGTGTCGCACGAAGCGCATCTCGGCGCGGTTTTAGAAGCTTTGCTGCGAGGAGCGGGTCGCGTCGCAGCCGTGGCGCGGTGCTGCCTCAGGTCACCAGCAAGATGCGGGTTCCGCTTTTGGCCGTGCTCGGCAGCCCCGGTCCCTCGTTCGCTTGTTTTTTCTCTTAAAAGCGCCCCGGACAGCTGCAGCACTCCAGCTTTCCTCCCTGCCCATCCGATTCCCTCCGCGTGCCCTCCGCCTTCTCCGCTCCGGCCCGGAACTCCCAAGGTAAGTCGTGGGCGTGCAGGTGGAACAGTTGGTTAAAACCCTTGTTTTTCCTTCAGTCCCCACAGCGCCTGGCTTGGGGGGTGGGCAGAGCCTCCCGTCTCGGACAGCAGTCCCGGTTTTACGCGAGAGCGTGTTCCTCACGGCAGCCTGCGCCTCTTGGGTAGAGCTGAGGATTTTTTCCCCCCCCTTTGGCCCTGTAAGAACCAGAAGGGTCGTACGCTGTGACGGTGTGTGGTGAATTCAGTGGCTGCGCGGGCGTGTTGACCGTTTCCAGCAATAACCAAGTGGCCTTGATCTCCTTTAAATCCGACCGGCAGTTGCTTTTTTAGGTATTTCTGTAAGATTTTTAACATGAACGGTTGCGTGGGAGCGCCGTGCGGTCACCTTGCTGTGGCCTTTGTCCCACTCATGGCAGGCGCGTACCACTGCGTGTGGATGTGCGAGGACGCTTCGCCCTGGGGCGTGGGGCACCGCTGCCGGGGACGCGGGTGGGCCGAGAACCCAGCAACTCGTGACAGGGGTGGCGCCGCCCATCCATGCGCTTGTCTTGCCGCAGCTCTGCCTGGATCCGCAGCGCCGCGCTCGACCGCCCGCCCTGCGGACTTGCCGCCCGCCGCCCTCCGCGTTCGCCTCTTGTGTTTTTTTGGCCCTCGCCGCTACCCGGCCGCGACGCCGCGGGCCGGCCGCGCTGTTCCACCACCCCCCCCCCGCCCCTCCCCAGCGCTGACGTCAGGGGCCGGGCTCTCGAGCCCGCCGCGCGCCAAATTCGAAGGCGGGTGCGGGCTGGGCGCGAGCGCGGCGGCCGTTGTGTCGGGGCGGGCCGTCAGTCGCCTCACAGCCCCTCTCCTCCCCGGCCGCCGGCCGGGCGCGCCGCCATGGCCACCCCTCCCAAGCGCGGGCGGCGGGAGGGCAGCATCAAGAAGGTCGCCGTGGAGGGCAACATCGGTGAGTCGGGCCTGTTCCCCCAGCGGGGCGCGGGGCCGGGGAGGCCTCCGGCGGGGCTCGGCGGCCGGCGCGGCCGGCCCTTCTGGCGGGGCTGTTCCATGAGGGGTTTTTCTCCCCTTTTCCCGGCGGAAGAGGCTCTTCGTCAGGTCGGGAGAGGGAAGCCGGCGAGGGTATTGTGCCAACAAGCCAGTTACTAACTTGACTAACTTTATGCTGGCACCGGGAGAAATAATACTATAAAAATAACGAGATGGCGGGGGGGGGGTGGGGGGAGAACAAACAAGCTTTCTATTACGGGTTTTAATTTACTCACCGTTTAAAAGACGGATTAAAGTCCAGGCTAAGCTTTCTCCCACACTTTCCTGATTGATTGTAGGGTACACTCCCGTGTAAATGCAGACTGGTCAAACCTGTAATGCTCATTACTCCTACTAAGTATCAACAGAAGCCCGTGCAAGTGTTGTAAAGAGTAGGAAAAGTTGTGGGCTGTTCATAAAGAGATACTTAGTTGGATTTTGAGGGGTTTGGTTTTTTTGGCAAGGGGCCGTGCTTAAATTTGAGGCTCGGAGTTGCCAGGGTGGCCGTTCGTTTCCCAATATGTACTTGGGTGGTTGACAGCCAACTGGTTGGCCTCTCTCAGCTTTAAGGATCTCCTCTTAAAGCTGTTTGTCAACTGACGGCACGCTAAGGACTGGTGTGCTGTGGGAAGTAACTAGTAACGCATCTTTGTATCTTCGTTTGAGAAACCCTCGCTTTCGCTGTACTTTTTGTGGCCAATGCTTGCTTTTTTTTTTTCTTTTTTCTTTTTTTCTTTCTAAGATAACTTTGGAAGACTGCACCTTCATGCTTGAGACTGGATCGCTAAGTGTCTTTAAAAAATGTCATGCTTGGTATTGTCATTGAAAATGTAACTTTCTAGAATTCAGATAACTGATCTGGGCTGAGACTTGTCACTGCTGATTTTTGTTAAATGTGGTATTGGTGTTGTGTGCTACAAAATGAAAAAGAAAACCCCTGTTGCTCAATTAATTGATGATCTGTGGTACACGATAGTCTCTGATTGATGCTTGTCATGAAGTCAGAAGTAAATGGATGTGGGAGACTGGTTTATGGGACTTGAAACTAGAGTTGTACAGTAGTTAAATACTGGCACTGTTGGTGTTTTCTGACTGCTATTCTTCATGAATGTTTCTTCTACAGCTGCGGGGAAATCGACATTTGTGAATATCCTCAAACAAGCTGGTGAGGAATGGGAAGTTGTCCCTGAGCCTGTAGCTAGGTGGTGCAATGTTCAGCAAAACTCTGAAAAGGATTGCGAGGTAAGGTAAAAGAAACTAAAGTGAAACTTTTAAAATAAGAAAAAAAAAACCCAAACCCAACAAACAAACAAAGAAAACCAAAACCCAAAATCTCACGCACACACTAAAAACCCCCAACAAAACCAGTCAAATGTTCTCGTAATTTCAGAAGACCAACATTTCTGACAGACTAGGCATTTTAGAAAATATATGATAGCTACATTTTTGCCGATTCTTATCGTAATACTTGAGTTCCTGTTTTCCAGTCTGCTCGGCGTATTATGGAATAAATGTTATTCAACGTCAGGATGTAAATTACAAAAGCGGTAAAAGCCTGTTCTGTTTTACATACAAAAACAAGAGATGGAAAAAAGTAAGGTGGAAGTTGCTTTTAGTAACTGTGAACTAGGCAGGTGAGAACAGAGGGCTGCACAGGTGGCCTGGAACGTGTCCTCTAAAAAGTCTAGGAAATAATGCGCTGCTGCTAAATTGTTGATAGTGTTGTTTTTTCTGTCAGCTACCTGTAATTCTCTTGGCAATCCAGCTGCTATCTCGTGGCCAAAGTCATCGCTGTGTAGACAGCTGTTGATGAACTCTAGAAGACTTTTCCTTTTTCGATCTGGCAAAAACTGCACTGTATGTGGGTTAATTAAATGTAAACTTCTAATGGCAGCGTATTGTTTCTACCTTTTCCTCAGCTACGTTTTTTCAAAGTTAGGCAGCTCGCTTTCTGTTTTCTTCATGATACTACAGTAAATGCAAATATAAAACCAGACTACAGCCCTTAGCTTTAAGAACTAAGCTAACAGGCTAGTTTCATAGACTTGAACTTCAAGTTAAAGATTTGTTTAAAGGTTAGTGTGGTGGGTTGACCTCAGCCAGCAGCTAAGGACCTGCACAAACAGCAACTCACCCCCCAGCAGAGCGGAGAAGAGAATAGGAAGAAAGAAGGCAAGACAATTGCCGGGCTGATGTAAAGACAGTTTAATAAGCAAAGGGAAGAGGATGAGAACGGAGTGATGCAAAGGCAATTGCTTACTTCCTAGAAGTGGTCTCTGAGCAGCAAGTACCCTGGAAGACAACCCCCTCTCTTCCTCCTTCTTCCAGTACCTGAGTTGAATTGCCCAGCGTGAAGGTCTGTGGTGTGGTATATCCCTTTGGGCACGGGGGGTCAGCTGCACTGGTTCTGTCCCTCCGGCTTCTTCCCACCCCAGCCTGCTTCCTGGGGGGGCAGAGTGGGAGAGGGAGAAAGCCTTGATGCTGTGCCAGCACTGTTTGGTGATAGCCAAAACGTCAACGTGTTATTGACGGTGTTATTGCCCCAAACACGAAGCATGTCATTGTATGGGCTGTAAGGGAGAAAATTAACTCCATCCCAGTCAGGTCCAGTAAGCTTAACGTAAATTTCAAATCCCTCATAATCATCCCTGAAGTTGGACTTGGTAATTTGCTCTTTTCTCCTTTTGCTTTGGCTGGTTTGCAGAAATACGATGTTATATATGACTCCTAAAATCAGTCAGGAAATGATTAACTCAAGGTTCCTAAAGACGAGACTGTAGTGCGTGTGTTAACCTGTGTGTGCGTGTGTCTGCAGGTATCTCTTAGGTCTTGTGTGCGTTGTCAATAGCTTGCCATGTTCTCCTTGCTGGTGGCCAATGCACGCGGTAACAGCAGCAGCTGCCCTACAACAGCACGGTACTGCACGCCAGTTCTGTTTCTAGTAAGAATATTGTACAGCCTGAACAATAAGCCTTTGCCTATTTTTTCCCCTTGTCTTTCCCTTTTCTGAGAAAAGTTATCAGCATTCGAGATCTTGATTATTGCTTTTTTTGTACAGTTTAATACCAAAAAGTAGACTTTCACTTTTCCATCTTTAATAAGATTCATACTTTCAGTGTCCCACACTACCAAAAAAAAATAAATTGGGAAGTTCATTTTTACATGTGTGTTCGTAGAAAGAGGCATGTCTTAGTGGTTTTGTAGTTGTTAGTTTTTATGAAAGTTGCACCTGAAATACTTCAGTTGGCTTAGTACTGTGCTTTTTAATACGGTATTTTTCAAAGCTGTTGAACTCTTTTCCGGAGCATTGTTCTTTATCTGTTCTTTCTCACTGGTGAAACTGATAAATAAGGGCCTTCTGACTTGAGAAGGGTCATTGTAGCGGCATTTTCTTGATTACGGAGTAGGGGAGCATATCCTGGATAGTGGAACCAGGCGGTGTCCCCTGTCCCTAGCGGACTGCTGTCCCGTGCCAGCGAGGATTCTTACAAGCAGTTCCCAGGCACGCTTTGGATTTGGTGTTAACGTAGCGAAGAGATTCGGATAGCAGCAGTCACCTCTGGCAGGTTGTGTTTTCTAGTAAAACCGAGGCACGCAGCTCTCCGTGTCCGTGAGCTGTAGTGGCTGTCTCGAGGTGTTCGATCTCCCTCGCGGGCTGAGGGAGGTCTTTAGCATGGAGTCTGTTCTGAACCTCCCAGTTAAGGGGAGACCATAATGCTATCTTAAGGTGCTGCATCAGCAGCTGTTACCATGGGCACTGTAATTGATAGATAGAAACCCAAAACAAGCCCAGCTTGAAACTTGACATTCACGCTTGTCGGAGCAAAAGGAGCATGGATTTTCTACAGTGTGGTTGACTTTTTGTACTGATGGGATGTTGTTCTTTCGTTAAAGCTTGTAAATAGCGATCAAGTGGTTTGATACTTGAGTGTTTTGACATTGTGGATTGCAGAGAGTTGCTTATTCAGCTCAGTGCCCTAGGAGGAATAACGTTACTGGCACTTACGCCTGCTATTACGAATAGAGTTGAGAGGTCAATGACGCAATTGTAAACCTGTAGAACAATTCTGCTCTATCTGAATCGTCCACCTTTTCAACTTAAAGGTTCGCTGTATTTGTTTAAAACTAGGAGCTGACCACATCACAGAAGAGTGGTGGAAATGTGCTTCGGATGATGTACGAGAAACCAGAGAGGTGGTCTTTCACTTTCCAGACGTATGCGTGTCTCAGCAGGATCCGGGCTCAGCTCAGATCCCTGGATGGCAAACTCAGGGAGGCGGAGAATCCTGTGGTCTTCTTCGAGCGATCTGTTTACAGCGACAGGTATGTTGGCCTGAAGTCCTTAAAGTGAAGATCAAAATGCTCCGAAGTAAAATGCATAAATAAACAGCAGAGCGTGACTGTGTTTCGTACCTCTTTTTGTCATGATTTTGATACTGGTGAATCACAATAACCTCAATAAGTGGTTTGTTATCTTTCTTTCATTGGTATTGACAGTAAAGTAAAATCACTGGTTTGAGAGTTGATAGTTTTGTTGTATAGAATCATAGAATGGTTTGGGTTGGAAGCGACCTTAAAGATCATCTAGTTCCAACCCCCCTGCCGTGGGCAGGGACACCCTCCACTAGACCACGTTGCCCAAAGCCTCATCCAGCCTGGTCTTAAACACTTCCAGGGATGGGGCATCCGCAGCCTCTCAACCTTTATTAGCTACGTGCAGTTTGCCATTCTGTGCGGGGAGGTTTTTTCTGATTTTGCATGCATGTTTCCCTTCAAAGAAAAGAGAGGAGAAGGCGTCAAGAAGAGTCAAGAGCAATTTCTTCCTTTGTTGCTTAGTCTTGTTCTGTTTTATGCTTCTTGACCCAGGCTTAGCTATTTCATATTGCCGTACCCTGTGTTTCTGGGTGCGGAAGGTGAGATTTGATAGCTAAATCCCGTCACGTAAGCCTTAGGTGTTCACTGTGTTCTAATACTTTGTAAATAAATGACCACAGTGTGTACAAACCAGTGGTGGTTTATAGATGATTCCTGAGCTGCAAAGGTTACTGCTTTTTGTGGACACTGCTATGGGCAACGGCAGCAGACATGGTTTACAGCGTGAGGATACCGGCTGTTTATTTCCAGTCTGACCATACATCAAAGAAGTTACAGAATTACTACGCTCAGCTTCTTTTCTAGTTACTCTGCAGTACTTGAGGCAAACAAAGTGATAACTGTGTTCAAGGTAATTTGTGTTTACCTAACTATTTTGCGTTCACAGATATATCTTTGCAGCTAATTTATATGAGTCTGATTGCATGAATGAAACGGAATGGACTATTTACCAAGACTGGCATGACTGGATGAATAAGCAGTTTGGTCAAAGCCTAGCGCTGGATGGGATCATTTATCTCAGAGCCACTCCTGAGGTGAGGAATAAAAACTTAGGACCGCACAGAGAATGAGAGCACAGAGTTTATGCCTTGCCCGTAAAATTTGACCTTTGTCTTTGCTTCCATAGTAATTTTTTTTTTTAAATGTAAGGTTTAGCTATGATCCTAGACCTTTTTTTTTATGATAAAAGAATAATATGCTTGCAGTCAAGTTCAGTAAGGTCACGACTGTGTGTCATTGCGTATCGCTGTATCTCTGTTTAGGGATTGCTTTGAACATCCTGTGCAAGGAGACAGTGGAGAAATTCTCCTTGAAATGTGATCTTCTCAAAATCTTGAGCTACCCTTATCTTTCACTGTAAGACTCCTAATGATTAGAGCTCAGTTCAGATTGTAGTATTCCCCTGAAGACTATAATACTTGAGTTATGACTCATACAATCTGGAAATACTTAAAAAAGAATGTTCTTTTAAATGCAGCCTGTGTATTTTCAAATAAAATGTAATGATAATGATTTCCTAGGTATAAAACCAGAATATATGACAAGAGCAAACCAGAGGAAAGTCCAAAATAGCCGTAGGAACATTGCTGTGATAGATATAACAGTTTGTAGTTCATATCACAGCTGGTTTGGGGGTGTGTGTGTGAAGCCCTTTCACTTGGAGCGATGGAGCTAAGCCAGATGAACTCACCTACGGTATGTGAGGCTTTATGACAAAGCTTTGATCTTTGGGCTTCTTAAATTAGTTTTTTTAAAACGAGGAAACAGCGTAATGAATATATCTTTTTGAATATGAAACTTAAATGAACGAGAGACAACCGGAAGAGTTCAGAAGAGCTCTAATTGCAGTCATTAACTTACAGTTCACTTCCATACTTCCTTACGTGCAACTTTCATGCTTTCAACTTTGTTGAAAACAATTGTGTAATGTAATATGCCGCAGTTTCTCTGAGGGCTTTTTTGACTAGGCTCATAGTGAGGGCTTTTTTTTCCCCCCCTCTTCAAGTCAAGAACATATATTTCAATTACAAAGTACAACAATTTTAAACCGTTTTGATCGGGCTGTTGTTGAGGCTTTGGATGTGTTCAGGACAGGAACAAATAAATGATATACTGCATTTGAAAACTGGGTTCTTAAGAGCCAGAAAGATATAATGAGACTTTTGAAATGCCAATCTATCATGTCAGATGGATGTTTCTGTGCTCTTTGCATGCAATTCACTGGTACCCTTTCTTTTAATGAGGAGCTTACTTGAGACCTTTCCTTGTAGCGGAGAAATTATGCGATACGTTTCCTGGGTCCTTCTTTGATTTTGTGTGTAGTCCCTGGGCTCCATCAGCCGAACAGGACATTACGTTTCTGTGCTCGTAGGATAGTTAGCAAGTTGAACATTCATCTTGGCCTAAGAGTGGAGTGCAGTAGGAAGGGTTGGCAAAAAAATAATCTTTTTGTTTTAACATCTTTTGCCTTTAGAAATGCTTGAATAGGATTTACTTGCGTGGAAGAGATGAAGAGCAAGAAATTCCCATAGAATATCTGGAGAAGCTTCACTACAAACATGAAAGTTGGCTTCAGCATAGGACACTGCGGTAGGGTTTGTTTCATGTATGCTTGAAGTTGGATAAATCTTTGTAAGGATGTTCCATAATGCTTTTTCCACCAGTGAAACTTCACCTTTTCCTATGCTGTGTAAAGTTAAACTCCAGGAATATTTCTATCTATACTTCCTTAGTGTAGTGTTGGCTTTACAGCATGTTAATTATTGCTAGGACATGCAGCGTGCCGTGAGCTCTCTTCACAAAGAGCTCCGACTAGCACAGGATTCAGCTGAACTAATTTTAATCCACAGTCGAATTTAACGTTAGGTGCTAGGGGAACAGAATATTCAAGTATCAATAACGTATCGTAGGAGCCACACTGTAAATCCAAGCTGCTTTGTATTCAGAATTCATGGCTGTAACTTATATGTGCAGTTCTTTTCGTGGGATTCTTACCAAAGAAAATGCTGACAGAGACTTGAATGATGTATACTTTTTACCAGCTAGAAATATTTTCTTTGTTCTTATCCCAATACAGAACGGATTTTGAATATCTGCAGGAAATACCGATTTTAACGTTAGATGTTAACGAAGACTTCAAAGGCAAAAAGGACAGATACGATAACATGACTGAAAAGGTAAAATTTCACAAGCAGAATAGACGGATGATTTTGGTTTATTGCCAGCGTGTCAAAATGAATTCAGGATACTTATTGCATCTCAAAGCAATCTCATAGCGTTCTTTGAGTCAGACTAGGCTTAGAACTTGTGTTTCTTCATGCTATTTCCTACCTTAATTTTCCATTAGAAAAGAAAGAAGTTAAAAAAAAAAAAAAAAGGAAGGAAATATTCCAGGCTTATTTGAGAAGACTTTCACTAGTAGCTTTGTTTGCAAATGTAATTTCTCATTTAAATAACCCTCAGCTGTTTAAAAGAACTATGATTTGCTGTGTCCTGCTTCTAGCATTGTGCAGGTATCCTATGAAATGTGGTGGAGTGGGAGAGGATGAGGATAGCTCTTGAGGGACAGACAAAGAAGGTAACGCAGGTCCGAGATGATACATGTCTGGGGTAAAGTTGTCTTTGTACGAGGTGTGAAAGTGTCTAACCTACGGTGGTAGGCAATACAAGAATTTTGGTTCCAGGTGCTGTGAAAATACAGTACAAAAGCACCACAACGGAAAAGGGAAGGATGAGTTTACTGCACCCGCGGCTGAATTTTGATCCAAAGCAGTGAGCCAATGGCAATCCACTTTAGGTTTTGCACATATGAAAGACAGTATGGGCTATCCTTTCTGCTGGTTAGCAAAGGGCAGTACAGCTAATGCAAATGGGGATCATTAGCTCTAAAAATATACTTCGCTGTATAATCATCCTTCGAAAATATTTAAGTTAGGAGTTATATTCAGGTAACAAACAGTCTTCTAACCTGCTGCGATACTGCTTATTTTTAGTTTTGTTTATTAAATTGCCACTATCATTCAAGTTTTTCCCTTCAAGTTGTGTTTATTAAAGTGTTATTCAAAACCTTGCTCAAAAGCAGTGGTCTAGAACTTCAGGGAGTGCTTTTCAAATGGAGCTTTTCATTTTGTTCAGGAAGTAATGCCGAATGTCACAAGTGTGTTTTATTCAAAGGCATGGAAAAAAAAAAGTTGATTTGATATAAAAAGAATTCAAGTTGAGATTTCCATTTGCATTAAGAAGATCTAATCCTTAGCACAAACAGGTGTAATAAATGTTTTAAAGTGTGGCCAAACCATCAATGTTTTAACTGCTCAGGTGTCTAGTATTTGAATCGTGATGAGATTCAGCTGAGAACAATTTGACTTTTATTTGAGTAGTTGTGACGAGTTATGGACCTTAGCAATGGTACGTGCACATTTTTCTGCTCTTTAGAAATAAATTATCTCACAGGAAAATCAGCTTTGTGCTTTGATCTCAGTTTATCCCCTGAGAAGTAGAACTCTTCACCTGATTAAAACCAGCCTTCATGATATTTGCTCTTTTAAAGCTTGTTAATTGATAGAATGGCTGGACATGGCAGCTGTGCAGTGAATATGCTTCCCGTCTGCCCCTTGAGCTAAGGCCAAGCTCAGGCACCTGAAAAGGTATTTCAGAGGAGTTCGCTCCTGTGTAGCAGTCAGGTTATCTGGGAGCACCCCAAGCCCTGTGTTGGCCTTTTTTTTTTTTGGCATTTCCTAAGTGGAGTCCCAGAACTGCTGTACGCTTTGAGGCTGGGTGCTTTGGCCTTTGCTGTGCGCTTGTGTCCAGCGGGACCCCAAACCTGTGTGTCCTTCTCACCATTGTTGTGATGCTCGCTCTCAGAGACCAGTCCTGAAACTGCCCGGGGTCCAAGTTGTGATAAGGCTCATGATGCAGTATTACTGTTGCACCTTTTGAAGGGAGGGTGGCTTTCTCCTGATACCTTTAAAGTTAGAGTATTGGCACAGTTAGGTGTTCCCTTCTCTACGGGAAGGGATTTGACCTCTTTTTAAAAAAATTTTTTTCCACATCCTTGAGTCCTGAACTAGGAAGGGAAGGGTCACAGTTGGAGGCTGCGATCCAAGATCTGTTTCCATTTCACATCAAGGAGTTGGACAAAACGCTTACAGATGCGCTCTGTGCACGAGAGCCTCTGCCAAAGAATAACAGCGTGTTCTCTAGTGAAACGTCAATTCCCTTCTATGCTGTAGCCTGGCTTGAGTGGACAGAAGGCTCCCAGTTGAGGCTATATCACAGCGTAGGTGGTAGGATGCTCTGGAAACAGAGAGAGGGGTTTTGTACCTAGAGCCTGTGTTCCGTGGGTCTCGTATCTGCTGGGTGGTTGTATTTTACACAAAGTGGCCTGGTCCTACTCCTGTGCTTTGAAGGGAGGGAGTAATTACTCTTTTAGTTTTGGGGAGCGGGAGTGGAGGGGATGCAACCAAAAGGCACGCGTACCTGTGGCAAGAAGCGCGTTCTCGGCGCGTTGTCTACCTGTAACCTTTGGTAGTGACCTGAATTTAAGCAGCTGTTTAAAGCGACCGCGCTTAGAAGCGTAACGCTAGCCCGCTGGTTGGCACGCTGTCCGTTTTGGATCCAGTTCTCGTGCAATCGTATGGGTTATCTGAGGTGCTGTACCGGGTCTCGTGCTCTACGCAGGATCACGGACTTGTGACTCAAGGTTCTTGATAGCATTCTATGGGCCAGGACTTCGCTGCTAATTTTTAGGTGGCTGTAGCCATTTGAGCCGCTCTTCAAACACTGGAAATGGAGTTCAACAGTAACTGAAATATTTATGGCGCTGTTCTACAGTATCGGATTTTTGTCAGGCACTCTGGTTTTGCTAGGTATTGTTTTATTACTTAGTTGCCAACCTCAAATTCCAAGGAGCATACTCATTAGATGTGTCGGGTTGTTCATTGACATTAAATATGAACGGCGTTCTGGTAGTGGGTGTGACTTGGTGTTTTCCAAATGACATGTTTTGAGGTGGTCATTATCTTCCTCATGTTTAGGTTAGACCTGCTTTTAAGATAATTCATTTGTGATGTAGGGCCGTGTTTTAGGACCACGGGAGGAATGAGGGTCATTCCAATGCGTCTTTCTCCACACCTGCTAAATTACAGGTGCCGTGGCTGAAAAAGTTCTTGATGGACAAGAAGCGGCATAGCCGGGCCTAAGATTATTTTTCCCAACTCCTGTTTCTGTAGGGAGCAGTAAAGCATAAAACAAGGGAGAGGTAAATGTAGTTGCTGTCTATTTCTGTTGTTAAGTACTTGGTTTGATTGACAATATTTGTTTCTTTTGCAGGTCAAAGAATTTTTGAGCACCTTATAAGCCTCTTTGAAGCACAGGCAGAGTCAAACTGTTCCAAACATCTGTGCGATCAAAGTCTGAAGTACAGCTTCTGCTTTTATAGGCGGCCTCTGGAGAGGCAGGACTCAATCCTGTTGATTTAATTGTGAGGAACAAACAAACTTTGAATAGGGAAATTATTTAATAAATCGTAGATCTGTTCAGTATTATATTAAGTAACACTCACACATTCTGAAGATGCTAGAATTCTGAGAGTTCCTAAATACTGCGCCTCTTCCTAATCAGACCAATAACAACTTCTGGAGTGTTTCATTGTATTGTTTTAATTTATTTTGTGCCTAGCAGCTATTTAATTTTCAAGAAGGTAGTGGCTTTTTAGACCTCTTTGGTGTGTTTCAGTGGAATTGATTTGTAACGGATGTCTCATTGTTCTGAGGAAGAAAAAAGTAAAAACCATTTTTTGCTGGTGAGGGAATTTGAATATAACCTGGAGTTTTATACTGTAAGGTATAAGGAAATGTCTGACAATGTTGAGTGATGAAATTCTTCACAGAATATGCCGAATTAAAACAAATCCAAATATGGCTGAACTTCTGTAGATATCAAATTAGTTTTTATATCCGTTTGCATTGTGCACTGCAAACTAGGATACTAAGAGGCTTACCATTCTCTAGTGTGTTTGGGCTTGGTTTTTTTCCCCTCAATTTTTTTAAGCTCTTAATAAAACAGCTGGTTTTTGTTGTTGCTAAGTCCTCTTTTCCTGTAGAGGAGTATGTTTGCTTGATGGGTACCGTAAAAGGAAGAAGAACATTTTGCAAAGGGCCTCCATCTGTAAATGACGTGTTTCTAAACATTTCCTTAATCACGTTTTGGATGTCAGAGGTGGCTTCCTGCTTTTGTTCCAGCTTCTCCATTTGTGAGCTGGCCCTCCTGGGTGCTTATACGAGATACTGCAATATTTGAAGTAGGCTGTCCTTTCTCGTCTTGTTGTAGTAAGAAGGGGAAACTTCTGTGAAGTAGCTGCTGTGCTAGTGCGTCTTGTTTTATTAACTGAGCCACTTTTGTTTCAGGTGCAGAAAATATATACAGGGTACACATCTCAAGTACTGTGTTGTATGAGCTGCTTTGTTCTGCTTTAAACATTTCTGAATGATTGCACGCTTGGCTTTTGAATGCAAAATTTTATTGTAAAGCATTTTGTCTACCGTGGTGCCTGTGTTACCTGCTAATTTGAGATGAAATTTCTTCCTTTGTGGTTGGAATTGTGCTGGCATTCTCTAACCGTTGACTGAAAAATAAAAGTGGTTGGAAAGACTTTTTAATGCTTAATAGTGTTGGCTCCCTTGTCTCGTAAAAGAAATAATGTTGTAGATTGCTGGTACGTAATACTAGTACAATGGATGAAATGAAGATTGTGCATTCTCAGTGTATTTGGTGTACAGGTTCACAAAGATTTCTGAAATGCTGTGACTGCTTCAGATTTTTTTCATACGTGTGCAAGGAGCTTATGGGAGAGAGACACACGATTATATAAAATGTATCATATGTATAACCTAGGGAGCAGTAGAAGTGTTTTGTATAATATTTATGTTATGGCAGAACGTAGCAGTAGTATGGTAGAAAATTTAGGCCGGGACTTCAAGGTTGCCTAGTAAAAGTAAAGATTTTAAGATCTTTGCTCCAGAAATGAAGTGAGGTGGAATGGATGAAGATTTAGTTCGGATTTACTTGAAACGCATAGTAGAAGCCTTTAAAACATTCTTGGCGACAGTCTGAACAGTAACAACTTATTTTGACTAACAGTGCAATTATTCCTACAGTTTCAGCTGTCAAAATTGTGGATTTAATTACAGGAATTGGAATGACAGTGCTCATTGCACGGAGTAAACAAGTCTTGAGTTCTAATAAAGACTTCTTTTTAAAGCCATCACAGAGCACACAGAAATGCTGTGGCAGGTTATCTGCCTCCCGTTCCAGAAAGCTTTACAAAATCTCTGCCTGCCAAGTTTGCGTTCGAAGGAGCAAAGTCATGACCAATTATTACAATGTTTTTAATTGCCGTGGAGAAAAAACATAACAAACAACCCAAAACACCCCTCCACCCCACCCGCCCCCAAGCTCCTCAGGGCTTTGAAAGTAGCTGGGCTGAAGTACATGAAGCTGCAGTACTTGCCTGTGGGACAGGCACAGCAGACGGAAGCGGAGATGTCCTTAGACGGTTCTGCCTGTGCGTCAGCTGAAACTTCACAGCCTTAACAGTACCTCGGGCTTTCAAATTTGTCAGTATTCTTTTCTTTGCTTAAATCTGTTCCCAGGCTACCGCAAAACAGGATTGTTGTGTTGGTTTTTTGCCTATTAGAGACACGGAACATTTCTGAACTGATACCAGCTCTTTGGAGATGATGTTTTTTCTTTGAGTGCTGTGTCCCTTTCTCTTCCGTTGGATAAGAGGTACTTTGATGGAATTGGCTAGAAATGCTTGCTTGTTTTAATCAGGTGTCATCGCGATGGGGGAAACAGAATCGGTATGTGGGTTTTGTTAAGTTTTTTCCAGTTAGGATACAGATTCAAGTATCGATTGGGTAATATTTTAATTGCTGTGTGAGTACACGTGTGAGCAATGGATGTTATATTGCCTCATTTTATTTTGAGTCCTTGTAGTTCTTTTCTGTGTAGTGGATTTGAAGTTCTCTTAGAACAACCACCAATTTTGTATGAGGATCTTAATTTTCTATAATTTTGTGCCAGTTAGCTATTTCTACTGTTTTCTGTTTATTTAAGCAGCCTTCAAAATAACGGAATTGTATATAATATGTGATTAGTATTGAGATAATTCTGTTCTTTTTCCAGTAATTAAAGAGTCCAGGAATATATTAGCGAAATAAAAATGACACAGGAGAAATTCACTGTAAGCTGTTAAGCATAGACCAGGGAAGAATGTAGGTAGTTAATAATAAAGTTATATCTTAGGAAAAAACAGTGTGCAATTGCTGTTGCCTAGAGGTTTCAGCGTAGCCAGGTGTAGGGACTCCGAGGTTGTTTTCCCACCTCCTGTTTAGACTCGCTGCGTGACTGTGAGTAAATCGGTCTTTGCCTCCGTCTTTTCATCTTTAAAACATTGATACCTCCCTATGTCTTCAGAAGGCTGGGAGGGTTAGTTAGTTAATATTCATGTGCAGTTTTGTAGTTCTGAAGTGCTCTGTTAAATAATTGAGAATGCAGGCAGCCCTGGTTTTAGATTTTTCAGTGGGATGTTTTGATGTCCTCATGAAAGGTCACCGGCCCAGAGTCATGGGCCATATAATTTACGCATTTGTTTTAAAAGATATTGAAAACTGTCAGTGCAACGGCAATTGTGTTGAAGTTAGTTCACTGAAGAACACGGCTGCTGAAAACTGTCATCGTTTGTGAGGAGAGGACGCTTGTTACAAATTTAATCTTGAAATAAAAATCGATGGCAAGAACTGTGCTGCAGTGGTAACGGGGAAGCTATGTGCAGAATCTGCCACAGGAGGTCATCGTGTCCTCGTCTCGCTGGCTGAGCTGGCTGCCAGAAGAGCATTAGTGTTTTAAAAGTGAATGGCTTTGGAAAAGGTAATGAAGGAAGAGGTCACTGCCTCGCTTTGCCGGAGCAAAAACATTAAACTGATTAATAAATACTCGATGGAAATGAGATAAATCTTGATCGGGAGGTAGGGGAATAAAGCAAACCCCCGTTGGATTAAGGGAAAGACTAGAAAAGGCTGAGCTCATGGCAGGGGTTTGACACCAGAAGGTCTTCATGCAGCCACCAGCTGCTGCTCTTCTGTGGGTGAATGTTAGCACGTGGATAACGCTAATCCCCGTGTGTCTGAGCGATAACAATCTTCTAGTGCTGAGCTATCAGGCCCAAAAGCAGACAGCGAGCAGTTACTAGTGCTGGCAGTGTGCTGGGAAGATGAAGGAATCATGAACTCTACTAACTGAAGCCACGCACAGCACTTTGTGTACTGTACTGAAATTGGGATTGAAATCCAGTAGTGACAAGGATTCCATACTGGGAGTAAGTGGTGAAGTGATTTATGTTACCTGAGATTGGTGTTCAACGTGGGCGTAAAAGCAACGTGAAGTGCAGAGCCGAAAAGTCTGGGCTGTTGTGTGTAGGTGACTTTTGTTGTTCTTAGGTTTAGGTTTCAGTCTGTGCGTATAAGAAAGATGATAGCTGTGTAAATAACAATATAGCGCATGCTAAATTACAGTGTAGGCTATTGCCTGTTTCTTGGATTTCTGCTGACTGCTCTTCCCAATGTCTTAGGCAGGGTGTACGTTTTTATACATATATGTCAAGGTAGTCCAGCTTGCACCATGTATGTTTGGTGGTTAACAGGACTGACCAACTTGGAAGAAGGTAGTTGGTTCCTGAGAGTTATTTACCAAGACGTTGCCACTGCAATTCATTCTGAATACGTTCCTGTCCTTTCTCCAGACTTTTTCTGTCCTGCATTTTGTGCATTTCTCTCCAGTTTCCTTCTAAGTTGTTGTGACTTGTCTTTTAATAACTACTTAAAACACGATCTCGTACAAGTTGTAACAAACTTGTTAAAGTCAAAATTTCACTAGCATGCACCCTACTTGAGGATGTGGCTTCTGCCTCTGTTCCAGCTGGGTATCTTAGGCGTTCTAGTCCTCTTTTCTGAGCAGTTCTCCTGTGTTAGCCCACCTGATTGCTGGGAGTCTTCCTAACTCCTCCTGGCTTCAGCACTGTCTATGGATGTGTGCTGGCAATCTGCTCTCTTTTTCAGAATTCTGTTTAGATTTGCCTCCGTTAGTTTTGTGTAACGATAGCTATTGCTCTCTGATAACTCTCCACTGCTCCTTTGTCTTTGTCCTCTCTGCGGGGCTAGCCCATGGCCTTTACCCTGGCCCTCTCGGCCGTGTACCGTGGCCTCAGGTCATTGCCTTTTTTGTTGCAGCAGACTGCTGGGCTGGCCGGGCCGCCTCTGTCCTGTCTGCGCTGCGCCTCGGGAGGAGAAGACCCGCTGTCAGAGAAAGCAGGGCTTGACTTTTTAGGTATCCATTCCTGGTCCACTCTGCTGCTTGTTTTGTGAGGGTTTATTGCAATGGTCCAGCACAGTCGGGTAGGTATTTCGTGTGTGCTTGTTCTTGTCCACGCTTTCTTTGCTGTCTCTGCTTTCTTATTGTCTGGGGGATTGGCAGCATGTCAACCGACTAAAAAGCTTGTTCAAACGGGGTTTCTGTTGCAGCGTACTGTGGCCACAGTCTGGTGACGTCTTGTTAGGAAGCTGTAGTTTTTCTGGCCTGCTTGAACTGCAGTTCTTGCTGGAGTGTCCTTTAAACGTTCTGGTTTCTGAATGGTAGACTTGCTGTGTATTACGACAAAGCAATATCGCTCCGTTTTGTGCAATTGAGCAGTTTTAGGTCTTGGAGAGTTAACTGAGATGCCTTGAGGCTGGGAGCCCTCCTTTTCTTGGGCAGTCTCTATTTTCAGCATGCCTCCTGCTATTGCACACACTTAAAATCCTGTTTTTTGTAGCTAATGAGCGCCCCTACTATTCTTAGACCTTCGGCTGTGAAGTATATATTGATCTCACAGTTTCAGCTCTTACCTCGTGAGATTTACTCTCTGTCCCCTTGGAATGTAATCACAGCTTATGCACGAGAGTAGCCTTTTCCTCAGAGGACAGCGTGACGTTTGTGCTCTAGCGGGTGATTGTTCCGCTGCTTGTGGCTTCCCATCCCGTTCAGCATTTTAGTCTGGACAGGACCGATCTTTGCTGATGCTAAGATGCTACGGCGTGCTACGCTCTAGAAATTATTTCTAATTGTATCTGCCAAGTCTTACGGCTATTTTGCGCACTTCAACTTGTGTGGTACAGCTAGAAACTTAATCGCATTTGTAGTTGTTTAGCTCAGGTCAGTAACGGCTTTTCATGATACCTGTTAATGACTTAGAGTTAGCGTATGCATGCACTGGGGCTGATGGAATTTGTCCGTGCCAGAGATGAGTCACTAAGTTTTTGAAAATTTACTTTTTTCCCAAGGTTGTTCACCCGTGATACACTCTAAGTGATAATGCATCTTAGTTTTATGTTTTATTGACGGTCTGCACTTGCCCGGTGCTCTCAGATGAGGACTTGACCAGCATCTGGGTGCACTTTTGGCTTTAAATACTGCTGTTAGCGTTGCTTTTGGGATTGCCTTTACGATCCAGCCGGACTCCTGTTGGCAGTAGGTCAGAAAGCATTGCTGAAAATGTGGCAAGTCTCTTTTCTGTGGAGCGTGGACTGGAGATCTCTGGATCTGTTCAAGTCCCTCTGCAGAACCCTCCTTCTAGTGACTTTTTGTCTGGAATCTTCTCTGTCTCTGCATTTGTTGTGCTGTCTTTGAGGGGGTTTTGTTTGCCTGTTCTTCTGCTCCGCTTGTCTCTAGCGCTGGAATGTAACCTGATTCTTCTTCTGCATCCATCACGATGCTACCCGGGGACCGAACCCTTTACATTGCGTTTACTTAGCACAGCGTATCCATCAGCTGGTGCTTCCTGTACTGCTCTGTCATTTTACCTGCTGAGCTCCTGTGGTCTGAGCTGGTATACTTAGGCTAAACTGCTGGCTGTTACCGTACCGATCCTTGTTTTGGATAGCCGTAGTTGTTTTAGATCTTGGAAGACATTTCTGTAGGGGACGAGGTATTTCCTGCTGGCTGGAACAGTATGTCCATTGAATAATCTTGCCTTTCACTAGGAAGTACTTAAGGTCTTGAAAGTAGATGTAGATACTAGAATTCTCAGCCTCTTGATGTAAGTACTGATTTCCACTTCTGATTCTTGATTTTACGGTGTTACATTTGGGGTTTTTTTGTTTGGTGGTATGTCTTACCTTACAGTCTTTCTTTAAGGGAGCACTGTGTTCATTGAACAAGGCAAGTAATTGGATTTTTTTCAAGCATTGCTCCATGCAAAGTGCCTGTCTTTATTTCTTTTTTTTTTTTCCTTCTGCTTTTATTTGAGTTAGAAGGCAGCTTTATTTCTTCGCTCTTTCTCTCCTGCGACCAACTCGGTGTATGGATTTGTGGGCAAGAAAGCCTGGCAGCTGATGTTACTAGCAAGGTTTTTCCTAACATCCTGCCTTTCTGCTGTGTTTCTCCAAGTCACTTGGTGTGAATCTTGTTAACTTGATGAGCTGCCAGTGTATTTCATGTATCATAGACTGAGTAACGCATTAGGACTCTGTATAAATTGCAATCGGCTTCCCTTGTTTACCAGAAGACCGCAGCTGCAGCGTAGCTTCCTAGGCGTGTGCGCACAAAGGAAAATACTGGGCTTTAGATGCGGTGCATCTGCCCTGCAGACTCTTCGTGAACGCCACGGGTTTGGGAGCCGGTGTGACCGCCAAGGGAACTTTCGCCTCTGATTTTCTGTGCTGCCTCTGACCTGTGATAACAGTTGCAAGATCACAGCACTGGTTAAACAATGGCTATTATGACTGTATGTAGTTTGGGTTTAGGTTTTTTGTTGTTGTTTTTTTTAAGAGGACTGTGGGTTGTTTGTACAATTAGCTTCAATCTGATACACTAACAAAAGCGTTAGTATTTGAAAGTCCTTGGTTCTAGTTGTGCCTGTTGCGACAGTATGTGGTCTTGGACGGGTTGCTTTTCTGAGCGGTGACTCACTGGCAGCGCCTGCCATGCTGATAGCCAGGAGTGCCTCAAGACCTGCGCTGTATTTTTAACCGTTTACCTGCTGTGTGAGTGACTGGGGAGGACGGAAAGAGCTAGAAGGAAGTTCTTAGTTGCTCTTATTTAAAGAGAGGGAGTTGAGACATGTGAAGAGTAAGAAATGTTATTGTGAATCTGGACATAATTAATGCGTGGATATACCTGAAATAAGAAGATGGAAACAGATAATGAGTAGAGCGTACCTTTTTACCTGAATAAGATGCAATGCTAGCAGGAGCCAGGATGTGGTCTCATCAAGCGATGCTTGATGCTGCAAAAAATACATGTCTGAGAAGTGCAAAGGTGGAAAGACTTGCATGGGAGTTGTCAAATGATATGGAAGAAAAGCGATTGCACTTAAACATTCTACTAATAATTTAAGGCCCCTGGAAGCTGAGAAACCGCTTCAAAAGGCAGTGTAGTCAGCCTGGTAGCAGGGGGTTCAGGTAGCAAGGAACGGGCGCTGTCTGTCTTTACACAGGTAAAGTAGTGACCGGGAGATGCATGCTGCTGATACATAGTTGTTGGTAATACCTGCCCCCTCACAAAAAAGAAGATGGAGAATGCATGAGTCAAAGAATAACTTGTAGTTGAAGAGTTTTGGTGCAGCAGACGCAGGGTGGGTAATACAAAGGCTGGTAACCATTTAACAAGGAGGACGGAGCGAGAAAAAGCTGAGCGGAAGGGAGAGGCAGATTTAGACTGCGGTACTGGCTATTGCGGAGGATAAATCAGAAAATGAGTCTGGCTCAGGCTGACGTTAAGTAAGCTAACGTAAGAAACGTGTTAGGTTTAGAATGTTTTGCAATTAATCCGATTGTGTCCCGATGCATTGTGAATCTGGACTGTTTCCATGGTATTCAGCAAATCCCAGGTGCTCTCTAAGGTACAGCCTTAATTGCGCTGGGCTAGGTATTGCGCATGTATTGATTTCTGTTTAAAAATCTGTTGTTTACCGATATCCCAGAGACAGACAAATGGTCCGAGGACAAACTTGCTAAAAGCGTTCCTGTCGGATCCTACAGGCTGGAGAGGCAGACAGATGTTGGAAAGGGAGATACTCATATGGTGGAGCTGATTGTCTCCTAGCTGATAGGACTTTTACAATTTTATTTGTCTGGCAGGATATGAGAGGGAATGAGATGCCCTGGACTAAATCTTTGGCTCGTGTTCATTATTGAAGCTTCATTTCAAAACAGTTTCACAGAAATCAAAACAGAGATGGAGAGGCTTTCTGTCCTTACAGGAAATAGCTATGCTGTAATCCAGGGCGAGTTGAGGTATTTGTAGACTACCTTTGAAGTAGGCTATTGCTAAATGGAATCCATTAAGATCTCTGTAGCACGCAAAATCTGCCGAGAGTCTTAGGAAATAACACTCGAGTGACTTGAGCACACCGGTTGGGGCTAGCGGGGCCGTGTTGCCAGCAGTAAAACAAACACTGTTTCCGTTTCAGCGACAGTCTATACGATGTGGAGGTTCTTTTTGCTGAACAGCAACGTTTCATCCAGTTGCTTCTGCTTTGTACAAGGGATGAGAGGAGAATCACATCCACGGGATGGTATTTTTTTGGTCCTTCGGTGGCCAAAATGAAGGCTCTTAGCTTTTTGACAGGCCTGTGATGGCTAGCAGATTTGGCATTTTTTCTAGTAGCTGTTCTTAGCACTGGTTTAGATCACTTGTACAGGTATGATACGCTTTTGTGGAACGGAATGTAACCTTCCGGAGAGAAGGCTTGCTTTCTGTGTTTGCTTTTGCAAATCCTTTGGCCCTTGGCCTCAGGAGTCTGCAGCCTACAGCTTGGAGTTAGTCTTGTAGACCACTACGACTAGTTTGGTGTTTTCTAGGGGAGGAGGTAGTTGTGTCTAAAGTGATGGAATGAGTAGGTATTTTCACTGTGCACGTGGAAAATTATAGACCCTTTAACCCGAAATAGGGAAATACTTTAGGAATGTCTTATTTTAATGCCCTGAAGGTGTTCTAAGAAGCAGTGAAATGGTGCTGTCCAAGTAAGCCAGGTGTAGCACCTACATGTTATCTATCTAGATTACCAGTGAAACATGCATTATACTAGTTAGGAGATGCTTCATATATTTGTAAAGGGAGTATGATATTTTATTACAGTAAGAAAGCTGAGCTCGAAAAATGGTTTTGAAACCTAAATCAAGGTTTTTTTGAAACCTAAATTAAGGAGTTACTAAGACTGCCATCTGATAATGTGACAGTACATGACAAATATCTATTACCCCCCTTTTTTAGAGAGGATGGAATTGAGACAGCATGGAGTGGATTGTCCGTTTCCTGCGTGACCTCGGACATCACAGATGGGAACGAAGTCTGTTTTGGACTTGAGCTATTGCTTTGGACTATACTGCGTTCCTTATTGAAACGGCTGAGCGAGGGGTGGGAATGGGCAGTGACCTGAATAAGGCAGAAGGTGTCACGTAACACGCTGAGTGAACAATCAGAGACTAGACCGAGTAGGTTTATAGACGTTAGAAGGATATCGTTTGATGGAATTTTATTTCCAGGTTTGGAAGTACAATGCTGAAAGGTCTGTTAAGCGGTGAGGTTTGTTGATGTTGCTAAAGAAGAGAAGGATGAAAATTAACCTGCTTTTTTGTAGATGACAACTGTACAAGTGAGTGGAAAGTGCCACCTAAAGACATGCTTGAAGAACTATTACACTACATCAAGCTTACATCCCGTACCTGATAGAAGGAAGCAGGGACAGAGTGCAGTTTGAGGTAATCCCGGTACTGCGACAGCTAGAACGATCCATGCCGCTAACCTCCCTTACCTGAGCAATTGCCAAAGCTTCAGCGATCAGAGAGCCGGTGGGTGCCGAGTTCTGCCCTGGCAGTGACACAGCATAACCTCTGTTCTGGCTCCCGCGTGCTAGGCAATTGAGGGGGCAGCAGTAGGAGAAAGGAAATTAAAGGGGAGCATAAGTCCCCTGAGGAATTTTATTCTCCTTGCTTTTCTCTCCTCCTCTGCCTGTGTAGAAGGTTTGTATGCCCTGGGCCACTTAACGAGGCAACTGTTCGGCGTTTTGCTCCTTGTAGGTGATGGCTGATGGGGCTAAGGAAACTTGCTGTAAGCCTACGGGGACGATAAAGTTGGTAATGTGAGGAGGAAGAAGCAGTCCTAAAGGGGCTAGATGCTCTAGCGGTGGTGGTAGGGTCAGGTGTTTACACCCCTGATAGGGTTAGTAAAGAGCTACTTTGAAGGGGATCTACGGATATTTTTGCTCTGCCAAATAAATGTAGGTTAAAAAATGAAGACGACCTTTACAAATCTGGCAGGCTATTTTGTCTTGTGTCTTCTGCTGGCACGCTTATTTTGGTGAAAAAGATCTTTCTGTCAGTGCAGGTTTTTCCTGAGAAGGCTGGAATAAGTTCTTGTAGCGAGAGTGTGTTTTCGCCAGGAAAGGCTATGCTCACCCCTCCAGCCCTTTGCTGGCACAAAGCAAGGTCTAGCTGTATCGACAGTTAGCTCACGGCATAGACCTGGCCTCAGTGTAAAGGTCTGGGCAAAGCTATTTATTTGAACTCGGTCTTAGTTAAGCGCATGTTGTAAGAGAATGAGGGTTGTTTGTTTTTTTCCCCCCCGCATATAGTGTATTGTCAAAGAGGAGCGCTTCAAATTAACGTGTGAGTTTTTCGTTTGGTTGTTTTTTTGTTTTTTTTTTTAACAGCATCTCCCAGTTAGGAGAACATGCTCAGAAAGGACTTGGAAAGGAGTAATTTTCCATTCCAAACTTGACAGTATTTTTGAGCCTTTCTGTTTCATGTCTTTAATTTGGTGGGGTGAAAGGGAAAGCGATCTCTAATCCAGCTAAACCCATCTCGCTGCAAACGTGGGTTTGTTTGCTTGAGATTGAGATGCACGTGAGCTCTCTGTAAATGTTTAATGAAAGGGGTTAGAGCGGTGGTTTGCTCTGACACTCGTGCAATTTGAAGTACATGTACTGTGCTTTGGATATGACTTGTGTGGGTTTTCTTGGGGGTTTTTTTTTGGTTTTTTTTCTTCTTGGTATTTTAGTTCTGCTGGGTTTGAGAATAAGTGTATTCAGTTTTTAAGTCACTGATGGGAGATAGATAAATGAGATGTTAAACATACAGCACAGCTTCTTGAAGAGAGCATGTGTCTAAATTTCTGTTTAGTGAGAAAGTTAATTCTTCTCCCCAAGCAGATTCTGCTCCGGCAGAAGTGACATCGCGAGGGGCAGAATAGGGCTGACTCTTGCTGCTTTTGAAAAAAAATTGCTTTAGGAATGTAAAAACAGTATTGCTGAGATACTAAGATGAAAAATATACCACTAATATAAATAATGTGGAGAAAAATAGCCTTTGTTTCTGAAATATGCATGGCTATAGTATTTAGAGATCTATTTCACCCTAGAGCTCTTGGCTTTTCTTCTATGGGTAATGGATTTGGTTTGTTTAGAAACAAACCAAAAGAAAAGAAAAAGGGTGTGAGGTCTTCCTTGTAATTAATGGATTTGATAATAATCACGTAGAGCGGCGAGTCTTTTAGAGGCTAGTGAAAATCTCCACCCCAGCTCCATTTCTGATTTCGTCTCTTGCCCTAACTGCTGTTACAAATTGCTTACCACAGCAGAGTGCTCCTTGCCCCTGGCATCATGTTGCACAACCCCCCTCTCTGGTGATTTGCAGCAATATTCTAATTAAATTGTTTATTGGTGTTCATGTATTTGTTTGTTTAAAGCTGAATGCTGTGTGAGTTAGATAAATGTCCTTTCAGTGGCTGAAAGAAGTTGTTCAGAGGCAGCAGAGGCTCATTAAAAGGCTATTTAAGAACTTAGAAGTAGCTTTGCTGAACTGTGGATTTCTTTTGATAGAAGAGGCTCCATGGAAAGAGTCACAAGTAGTATTTCAGCCTGATAGTAGATTGGCTCGAGTGAACTAGTTTCTCACACGCTCGTAGCACAGAATTCACTTTTTGCGCAGAACTGTATCTGTTAAGAAGTTCAGATTTTCCTCGTCTTTTTTGTTACGAAGGCACCCTGCAGCCTTTGCGGTCTCTTTCTGCCAACTCCATCCTCCCAAATCCTTCAGCATTTTCTTCGTTTTCTGTGACTTGCTGGCTTTGCCTGACATCTTAATGGAATTTGGCCGTCTACGATCGAACGGGTTATATTTGGTGGTCTCAAGTGGGGACTCTGCCAGGAGACTCACTGAGCCCTTCCTTGCAAAAGATTTTTTTCTTCCTTTTACTTGCCACAGGTAAAATGGTGTACTGATGACTTGGGTAAGTCCCCATCGACTCTACTAGATGTTTGGGGAGCAGCTAGAAAGTAGCAAACAGGGCTTCCTCCTAACACTAGATTCTCATCAAGTTTACCATGTCATTTGAGGTTTGTTGGGCAGCTTGTGTTTTTATATGACTTATTGTTGGGTCTATTTTCCATAATCATTTGGGAAAGCTGATTATTTTTTCCTCCCAGTCCAGGAATAATTGCTCATCCTTTCCCATCACTGAGGCAGCTGGTTGGAAACTGGCAAAGATTTCACAACTTTGCGAAGCTAACTGTATTCTTTCCCTGCCGAGAGCCCTCTAGCACTCTCCTTACCTGTCTTAGAAGAAGAATGCAGCCTGTGTTAACACTCTTCATTTCATTTACCTTTCTGACTCCACCTAACCTAGCACAGTCCAGGATTATTCTTACTCGAGAGTCGTGTGTGACTGGGCTTAATCCTGTGCCCCTTTGTCATCAGGGGATGTCATCTAACTCGTGTGAGATTTTTCCATGTAATCTGTCGGTCTGTTTTCTCAGCGATGCATAGATTTGCACAGGAGCGTAGCTTCTGTGTGAGCACGTAAGGCAAAGTCCCCTGGGCTTTCAGAAATGCTTCCTGCCCAGCGATGCCTGTTAAAGCCCTGATGGATTTTGCCACATTGTGCATTGGCTGTAGAAGGAGCTTCGAGGTATTGTCGTGATTATGAAAAAAATGTGCCTGCAGCATCTAGCCAGAGTTTGTAGTCAGTCAGTGATTCCAAACATGGATTATTGCTCTGTGACCACAGACAACATAGTTACTACTCAGTAATCATAACAGCTAATTATGGTTTCAGTTTTTGCTCCCTCATGGTTGCCTTTCCTGTAATCTCTTAGTACATGGGGTCTGGGTTTTGGGTTTCTTATGTAGAAAGAGTCTCCGAGCATTTTTCTGCATAAAAGTCTGGCCAACTCGTGTCGGCCTCAGATGACCGAGAACCAGTGGGTGTCACGGTACGTCTGCTCTCTGTGCCTCCTCTCTCCTGCGCGCTTTTCTACAATGCTACCGACACACGCACGGTTAGCCTGAGAGTCAGGTATGCCCCTCTGCTCTACCGGCACTCTGATGAGAAAAAAGCTGTCACGTAGAAACAGTTTCACCATGTAGAGGTGGAACGGAGGCAGTTAGGGTAGCCAGCATAGAGCGAAAGCATGGCTGTATACCCAGGCCATTGCAACGGGAGATGACTCGAGTAAAGAGTCATTCCGAGGTGGTTTGGAGCTTTGGGGTTTACCAAACTGAGTTGAGGTATCCCGAGGTGAAAAGGAAGAATGGAAAGCCAGCCGAGCTGTTTACCCCAGGCCCCTTGAGTTGAAAGCCTCGAAAGCGCTCCGCGCATTGGACAAACATCAGCTGCGCCAACTGTGGAGGCTGGCAGTTGTGCCCTGGGCCCTTTGCAACTGCCTTGCACTCCTGTTTTTGGGCTACAAGTGTCTTCATTCACTTGCTGTGTGAATAGATGATCAAGCTCTGGAGCTGTGTTGCTCCAAGCTTAGGAGGGTGGATCTGCATGTTCCTGTTTGGTCAGTCCTAACCTAAGCCATAAATCTTGTGGGTCTTTGAATGCCAGACTGTTTGCTGCTAGTTTCTATGGTAGTGCTGCAATACGCTTTCCAAGCTTATTGGCCAGTGAGCCACAGTGATGTGTGCTGTCCTTTTGCTCAAAGAGGGCACTCTGCGTGATGGTGAAATGCCCACATCCCTCTCTTTTCCCCTGCTCTGTGTGCTGTAAGGCTTCATGCATAGAACAGGAAACAGGAGAGGAGGCACGGTGCTTGCAGCCTGCCAGGCACCCTGCCCCGGGTGTTGTGCGCAGCAGGCAGGATTAGGGAAGCTCGGCTTTAGGAGAGGGAGCTTGAGCGAGGCAGTGAGATTGGGAAGCCCGGCAGTAACTGCTGAGCCAGAAGATAGCTCTTGGTTTTGTTGGTGGTCACTCCTTAAGCAAGCATTTGAGAGATTCAGCAAACTGAGCCTTAGAGTCAAATCTCATTTGCTGAGGACGCTAGAGATGGGCGACAGGATGCTCTTGCTCTCTGTGACCTTGGAGGGCTGGACTGCATGAGGAGTGTGCTCCGGGTGGAAGGAGGCTAACTCATGAAAATCATTCCCATACTGAGGTACCGATCCTTCTGAGAATTGTCCTTGGTGCTCAGCTTCTGGATTGTCCAGATGTTGGCCACGGGTTAAACAGTTTTGGGTGTGTGCACGTGTGTTGTGATGGGGTTTTGTTGTTCCAGTTGGCTTCTGCGGCCTTAGGGCTTGTCTTTTGCTTTTACCTCCTCTTTTCTCCAGTGACTGTGGTTTAGGAATAGACTGGCTAATCTGATGCTTTGATGATGGTCTCCCTGGTCACTCTTGAAGTTATAGTGGCACAAACCACCTGATTTGACCCATCTCCTTGAGAGTCCTTCCTCCCTTTCCTGCTTGTTAGGAAAGGGGCTGGGTGTGGGGGGGCGTGGGTGGGTGTGTGGCATTTGCAGTATAAGCAAGGATAGGTAGGAGCAGAAGCCCAATGCTTGTGATACAATAACCATCTAATTGCCTTCATCAAATCACACAGTTGCTTGTCTTGGCCACAGAGAGGAAAAAAAACCCGTTCTTGTTCCCCTGTGATAATAAGCTGGTCCTGTGTCCTGATGGGAATCCACCTTCAGCAGAGCCCCAGGGCCTGCACAGCTAAATGAGAAGAGTTTTAAGCTTGAAGCCTGGCTCAGCCAGGCTGCTGACTGTTTCACCTGGCAACTAACAGTCCTTGGTTTTGCTGCAGTTTGGCCCTGGGCCCTTTCAGAGGCCTCTGGACACAAGATAAATAATCTCTTCTATTTGTCATAGGCACCTGTACAGCTCCTGGTATGGCTGGCAGTATCTGAGACTCGTGCAATCCTCCAGCGTATGCTGCTGTAAAGCTGAAAGGGGACTTACTCCAGAAGTACAAAGAGCAAGCAGAAATGCATCAAAGGTAACGGCTGTGGTCGTTTCTTTCTGACCAATCCACAACCGATGTATGCTTCAGCTGTATTCATGACTTAATATTTTGGTTGGGCACTTCCAGCTTGCGGTTATGTGACGGGAAGAGAGGAAAAACATAAACTGGGTCTCTAGTGTCAAGGTAAACAGACATCCTCCAGTGCATTTGAGATTTGGCTGTGGGCTGAGCAAGTGTGCCCTGAGTGCTAGACTGGTGGGAAAATATCTTGTGGGAAGAACCTCTGCGGTCCTGTGAACCTAAAGGAAAGTGGGATTAGACTCTGGGGTTGTTCCATGCCTGAGTAATGCCCCAGAAGAAAAGGAAAGCTGGTCCCCGCAGAGTGTAAAATGTGGTGTTAACAATAGGACACTGTGTCCGCGCTACTGTTACAAAAGATTTTAGCTTAGAGACCTGTCAGCATTTAATTACAGTTGACTTTTAAAACAGTCTTTCTTGTAGGGAAAAGAACATTTTATTATTAAATCTGCACTTAACCTTCACAGACGCAGAAATTTTGAATTGGGTTTCAGAGGCAATTAAGCACCTAAATCCCTTTTGAGATGAGATCATGCCAGTTCTTTCCGTAACAAGGGTGCACAGTGTTTATTGCTGCTTTTTGTACAACTGCCATTTATGTTGGGGTTTGGTGGTGGTTTTTTTAGTGGTTGTTTTTTTTTTTAAATTGTTTTCTGGCTCAAATAACTAAAGCTAACCTCTTTTGTTTTATTGGTATAGCCCTGTGACTGTTGCCTTATAATTATAAGGCACCTGGGAGGAATTTAGTCTAACAGTGATCTTCTTTCAACATGTTGTTACATCACCCATGAAAAGATCAGAAAGATAACCCTTTGTCCTTGGTAAATTATAGAAAGTAGAGCAGCATAAGCAAGCTGGAATTACTATTTTGCAAAACAATGTGTGGACTCACTAGGGAGAGGACTGGACGATCTCAAGTAAAACGTGCCACTCAGAGAAAGGAGATGTCCCACTGATGAAGTCTGAGCTTTGGAACAAAAAAGTCCCAGAAACAGACCGGTTCTGAGCATGCCAGCTCTGCGATACAGGGACTTTTTGTTAGAATGACCTGTGTTAAGTAACGGTTTGAAGGTGTCTCAGTCACAGGAGAATATGCAAGGGATGTCTGTGGAAAGCCATCTCAATGCTGTCTGAAAACAAGAGACTCCTAAAATTTCAGAAATGCCTATCATTTGTGGTTATCGGTGGTGCTGGGGTTTTATCCCGTTTGGAAATGAAGTCCCACTTTTTTGGGGAAATAACCTGCACGATTGAAACTGAAGGAGTTGAAGCACCTTGGTATTTCTGAGAGAGCCTCACAAAGCGCGTACCCCTTGGAGGGGTACTCGGAATTAATTCATAGCGCTTGAAAGCGTTGGCTGAAGAAGGGGCCGCTGGATGGTGCTGTTGTCTTGTGGTTGGCCAGTGTAGAAACTGGTTACCTAAGAGGCGTGACCTGTACCGTTAAGGAATTCTGTTAGAGAGCTCATTTTTTTAAAAGGTAAGAGTCTGGGATTCCAGACCGATAAGCATGGTGGTGATGTGTAAAAACATTATATCATTTTATGAGAAATTTACGCCTCCTGGTCAAGAAGGGAAATTTAAAATAGCCTGGCTATAGTCATAAGCATTTGGGAGACTGTATTCATAAAGGCTATAGAATGGTGAGCAAACGAGAGCAACACCGCCGATGTGGATACAAACCCCAAGTCTGAAAGGCACTAGGTAAGGATGTGGTCTAAACAGATGCCTTTGGGCTTTCGTTCAGTTGTAAATTTTTATTTCAAATAAGCTGCTCACCTGAAAATCAAAAGAGTAGTGAAGAAGTTAGAAAGGAAGAAGTCAGAAGTTGTTTTAGGAAGACAGTTTATCCCAGAGAACACGAATGAGCATATGTACCTATGTGCTGTAGGAGGGGGTCTACGCACAGACTTTTCCGGAGGTAAGGAGTAGGAAGTCCAGAAGAAAACCTACGTGTAGGTACAGCTTACTGGTAGTTTCTGAGGTCAAAATAAGCATTTCAGAGAAACGTGGTACCGTGCTCTGTGAAGGCGGGCATGGTCTGACTTGGTTTCCGTTGGCGCCCTGGAGGAGCACAATTTTTAATGTGATTAGTTGCTTTCAGGCACATAATTTGAGATGGCTTAAAGGGTCTGTCTCTTTCTTTCGAAAAGTGAAGAAGGGGAAGACACTTCTTCAAAACCTGTTGATGTTTTTAAAAAAAAAAAAGGGGGGGGGGGCAAATTAAATGTATTGTTTGATTTGACCTTTGGGCTTCCTTGACCTGCAGCAGACCATTTTATGTCACTTTATCTGCCTTTTACCATGCGTTTAAAATAGGGCCATTGCTAGTTGCCTACTTGGTTAGGAGGTTAAAAGGAAAAGTGAAATAGTGTATATGACAAAGTGTATATGTTTAAGGCATGGAGTTCTGTCAGAGGAGGAGATGAGAACTGGACTGCTTTCAAACTCCAGTTTGAATAGACTGTGTGTGACTTCAGAAAGGAACTACTTCTTTGTTCATTTTGTTGTTGTTCTCATAAAAAGAGTACCTATCTCTGTATATGTGCCTACGTACCTGCGTGTGCATGTTTCATCACCACTTCCTGCAAAGTTTTAGGATACTGACAGTTGTGACCTCTGGGTTGTAAAATCTAGTTGCAGAATACGTTGCTTTAAGGACTGGCTTTCCTTTTTTTTTCTATTTTTTTATTTTTTTTGCCCACCAGTTTGGACTAACTACTTGCAAATTATTCGAATCCAAAGAACGTTTGTGAAAGCCGGGAAGACAGAGGGTTAAGTGTTATACTGCAGGAATCTGGGGCTAGCTCTTTGCCTGAGGTGGAGTGCTTCAGATACAGTTATGCTTCCAGCGCTTTGTTTTCTCGGCCACAGCTGTCAAGGATGTCATATGTGGCTGTTTAGGCCCCTGTCATTCAGCAAAGAGCTAACTCTGCCTTTTCAGCGCACAGTCTTGGCATACCTCGTTAAAAATTCCTGACCGACTGCTCGAAGCTTTCCTTGTTCATGTCTGTGCAAAGATTTAGGAAAGCTATTAGGAGCTAGCGATAGCCAGAGGGCTGATAATATAGCTGGAAGTAAATGATTAGGTGGTGCAAGGTGTCACGCTCCTTGTGCTTTTTAGGCTGCGGTGCCAGCTATTTTGCCTGCTTGGTGGTGTTGGTACAAAAGGTGGCTTACTCCTCTGCGAGAGCGCTGTGTTTAGTGGTACAAACAGTACGGTTTTGTTACTCGTCGACTAGTTGTGTTTTCTCTGTTCTCAAATGAGAAACTCTGGCTACGTGTGTTTTTGTCACTGCCTTCCGTGACCTTGCGAATAAAGTCAGCATGTCTAACTACAAGAGAGAGTGCCTTAAAGTTGCTGTGGGAACAAGTTTGAAATACGGTGTGTTCAGAGTGGCAGCGGGATAAAAAAGATTCTGCTCAGCCAAGCAGAAATGCTGATTTCACGTCAGGGTGGGATCAGCTATATAGCGATGAGCTCAGTCTGTCTTCTAGTGACGGAATTTCAAGTTGTCTCTCGTTTAGTTAGTGCCCAAAAGATAACACTGAGAAAGTAAACCTGTTTTCCATGCCCAGCTCCTTTTCTTTCTCAGCCAGAGTGCATCATGATTTGCTGGTCGTGGGCAACGCAGGGAGGGTATCCATACGACACGGCTTCCCAAAGCCTCTTGGGTTGCTGGCTAGAGGGAGCTGTGTGGGTGACCAGATGCTGCTGGAAGAGCGGTGAGGAATTGAAAGAGGATGTGGGTCATTTTTTTTTTTTTTTTTTTTTAAATTCTTGATCACACATAGGTTATGGCAACAATGCCACTGGAAAAGGAGGCAGCGCTTCAGGTTTAGTCGTGCCCTGTGCTTATTATAGTTCTGTTGTGGGATTCCAACAGCTTGCCAACTGCGAGGGCCTGTCGTTACACAGTCATCCCAGCAGCGGAGCAATCTGCCTCGTGGGTGGGAAGAGCCACTTGACAGCTGCCCGGAGTCACTGGGTGGGAAGAGCTGATGCACAGACAAATGACATGCTAATCCCGAGTAGGGAAAGGCCTGCGATGCCAGCCGCACAGGACAAGGATTGTTGCCAGGCAGGTGTCGGCAGATGTCGTGGCCACCCAGAAAAGGCGTTCCTCCGCTTGTGCCAGCGCTGGCCTTGCTCTCCCAAATCGGTAGACGCTTGGGCAAAGCGTGAATAGAAGAAATATAGCTGGGTGTCTAACTCGGCTATGCCTAGGTGCATATGAGGGTCGTTGGGAAGGTTAACGCAGGCGTTTCTGCAGTGTAAGCTGCACGTAGGAAAATTCTTCTGCCCAACTTCCTGCTTTCCTGCTGAGCTTTGACTGCAAGAATAGCGAAGAGAAAGCATGAGAAAGCTCTCCAGGGAATGAGCAGCAGGATGGGCTTGGGAAGGACAAAGCACTATGCTGAAGCTTGCTTTTCAGCAGCCGGTATCTTCTAATTGCAGCCCAAAATGTAGAGAAAGAATTTAAAAATACAGCGGTGAAAGTGACTTTCAGTGCTGATGGCTAATTTTGCTTTCTGTTTTTAACTCGGCCCAGAGTTAACTTTGAGTTTACTTACACGATGAAGACATCATAACTGCTGTTTTTGAGAATCAGACTGGCATTTAGATCCAAGCCTAAGTCTATTTACGTAAGCGTGATGCAGAGTATTCTTACTAAACTGTTAGAATTTCCTGGTAATTGTGGTGTTTAATTTACAGCCAATTGCATTTAAGAATGACCTCTTTCTAATGTGGTATTTAGTGAGTCTATTTTAGTAGATAAACTCCCCAACTTAGCAGTATGAATTTTGTCTTCCTTGCGTATTATTCCAAAACCCCATTAAAACAGAAATAGAAGTATATCTTAATGTGATAATTTTGATTTATTAACTTGAGGTGGGTATAAACTCTTCCTGTCTGAATGTTGATAATGTTTATCATTAAACGGAGATGCTGGCACGTACGTAGAGGAGGCCTAGGATCTGTAATAAATACAAAACCTGTAAATATTTAAGGCCTGTGACATCCAATCCAACCTTTCACACATCCCTTAGTACTGTTAAGTTGAAAATATCTTAAAGCAGATCCAGGAAAACAGCTTAAAACAAATCTGGGAAACTCCATTACTTAGGGAAAATGCAGATGAGGTTTTACAATGACCCAAACCATCTCGGCGTTAGCTATGACCTTCCATCTGTTAGCACAGGCTTCAGGGAGAAGCCCCTCCAGTGCCGGCGAGCAGAGCAGCCTTGGCCCCGCCGGGCCCTGGCCCCCGCCGGGCCCTGGCCCCCGCCCAGCCCGGCCTCCCCCGCCTCAAACCCGGCCTGGGCCCCGGCGCTGGCCGTGGTGCTGAAGGGCAGCGCCGGCAGCCCCCCCGAGGGGACGGGGACAGCCTTCTGCTACTGGGAGAAACTGGGAGGCCAGAAAGCCATCATCAGATAGCCTGTCCGCAGCACGGCTATCCCTCCGTCTTTCTGGTGACGTGTCTTCAAGTCCCAGATTTGTGTTGGGAATACCCTTTCCTTCTGCCCGAGGCGCCTTTGTCTAGCAGGTGGTAGGTCCTTGAAGAGAGGTTTCAAATGGGGCACGGTTTATGAAGAAGTGATGCAGTCCTGCTGGGTCTCATTCAAACATGCGGAAGGTTTGGAACATAGCTGAAGTTTGTTCTCACAGTTTAGAAAAATGGTTATCTGAAAGATCTTTTGAGCGGATGTGCAATCGCTTGCTTGCATGGAAAGTGTGTCTCTTGAGTTGTTTTGGGCGTTTAGAGTGAAGTCTTCTAATGGCAGGAAGGATGCAGCCAACATAGCCTTAGCACTGGGACTGCATTTCTATCCTTGATTTTTTGCCTGTTTGCAGTGGTGAAGAAAATTAATCTTGTTTCTGTGTATGTATTGGTTTGAATGACTGAACGTGTGCAGGTTGAGTGTTACGCAGAATGGAAAGTGAGGGGTTACTAACACAGTAAAAGCAAGTATTCCCAGGGCTTAGGATTCCACATCTGTAGACTGTGGTCGTGCAGGCTTAGCTAGCAGTACCAACAGCAGATTTTGGATTCTTCATCCTTTGTCTTCTTCCAGTGAGTCAGCATCTATTTCTGTGTAAAAAATCAAAACATGAAACACCTTAAAAGGGCTGATCTCTGCAACAATAAACAAGTAAAAGGAAAAACTGAATCCTTGCTCCAGTAAAAAATCAAAGCCAAATTGAGTTTCCAAGGAACACCATTTCGTGGTGTTCTTGATAACAGTAATAACAATAAAGGTCACGAGAGCTCTGTCATCCTGAGACGTGACGTTGCTTGCTTAGAAAAGTGGACCCTGCTGAGACTCAGATCAGGTATGTCTGATAACGGAGATGGAACAGCTGTGTTTATTTCTGGAATGTGTCAGCGAACCTGTTTCTGGTCCTCGCTCTTCTATACCGGTCAGGTATTTGTTTATGTGGCCTGAAACTCAGTGACTTCTCCTGTAAAATGGAGTTAATGTCTCTGAACACTTAGTACCTTTCCTTCCCCTTTTGTGTGCTGATGGCATGAGATCTTAGTAAGAAAGATGGAAGAGGAATGGGATATTCCTGACCTAAGACTATACCGTTGCCAGAAAGGACAGTTTGACGCTGACCCTGGTGGCACGTTCTTGCCGTGCGGGGGAGCAGGGTAAATTGGGACTAAGCCTCAGAGGTCTTGTTCCTTTTCTTCCTGCCCTCTGTCTCCTTTAGAGACGTTATCTTTCTTGGTAGGTGACCAAATCTGAGGTGCAGTACATCTTTGGATGCATTGCTTTAGAGGGCACTTTGTTACCTTACAAGGAATTAAATTGTAAATATTGGTGTTGTAGAATATAGTTTTGGGAGGACGTTACATATTGTGAAATATCACAGTGATGCAATGGACGTAGAAATCTAGCAAACTATTTGTAAGATGGTCAGAAGTATGGTTTTTGCTTTGCGTGCTAATCCATACTGAAGAAAACAAAAGAAATCAACAATCTCATCGATAGCCTTACACTGTGAAGAAAGCGTGCGTTGAAAAAACTAGATGGTTAAGCACGTACCCGTGCCTGGGTATTTTGTATATTTGGGCCCTTCTGTTTTAAAATATTAGAAGCTAATTTGAAAATTAATTGAGAGCACTACATTTTGATTGGAAATATAGACGATATATATCGAAGGCAGTGGTCTTTTCAAGCAAGTAAAATTAAATAATAGCAGGAAACCTGAATATAGCAGCACAACCTGTTATTACAAAACCTTTACTTCTCCTGTTGGAAATCAGAAAATTACTAATGGTGTGTAAATTGGAAAAGGTCTTAAGTTTAGAAATTTGATTTCAGATTATTTGGGTTGTTCTCGGTTTGCCTCTTTGAATTTTTGATTCAACTGGCTGCGCAGCCAAAAATGTATCATACGATAGGTTTTGTTATCTCTGTCCTCAGCAGGCTCAGCATGTTCAAGTGCAATAAAACTCTTTTCTGCTAATAAAGGTAATTCCTCCTTAGCGAAAGAATAGCTGAAAATTAGCTGAGGATATTGATGAATATTTGTCGGTTGTTTGTGATAATGTTATAAAGTATGTCATACTCACATGACTGTAACACAGTTTTGGTCCCTGCAGCTACACCCTCTAATATATCACGCTGTAAGCCAGGGTGATAAAGGCTATAGGTTGGTGACTGGTACCCTGCGGGTTATCTGTGCGCTGGGCTGGAACTGCGGCCAGGTCGTGCTCCGCAGATGCCACTTCCACTGTCACTTTTTATAGTGGGTCCGCAGTGTAATTGCTGTTTTGCCTGCAGCTGTTAAGATATGGGCGACGTAACTCTGGATGGGGGCAAATGTTTCATCTTACTCGCTGTATCTGCTCTCTGTTACCTATTCACTGAGAAAGACCACGTGGACTTTTGAAAAGCCACTACAGGATACGCAACTTGGTATTTTTCTTTTCTGCCTCGTACTGCAGATGGATCTTATTGGTGTTATTGACAGGATGCTGGGGCAGAAAACGAAAGTCCTGCTTTTTCATGTCCTCTGCACAGTGATGGTAGAAGCTTTAAAGCACTCGGAGTTGGAGGAGAAGTTACAGTCTTCTAGGGTTGAAAAACTGTTTTCCTCTTTGCTCCATTAAGTCACCATTAATTTAATAATTGGGAAAGGAACGGAGCGGTGAGTGATTTGGTGTTTACTGACAAGGACTGCATCAGATGCTGCGTATCACTTTGTGTTTATTGTTAAATTTCCTGTTCTGGAGCTATATGCGTGATGTCTGTTACGGCGTGATGAGTGATTAAATAGGAACAACCTGTCAACAAGACTCAGTGGTGTTTTCTTAGGGAGGAGATTAAGATCAGAAGAGCAGGACAGACAAAAGCAGAACAGAATAGCTCTGGAGACAAGATACGGCGGATGAGAACGTCTTGCTGTAGTACCGGATGGAGTATACAGGTGTGGCCATATGAAGGACACAGGAAAAGGTTCAACCCTGAAAAGAATCATCAGGTTTTCCTTCCAGATCGTGCCTGCCCAGGGTAGGCAGAGGAGAAGTCAGTAAAAGAGAGGCCAGATGTATAGCGGGCCCTTAAAGAATAAGGGAGAACACTGCTGGCTTATGAAACCAAAGTTCAGGATCTCTCCTGGAACCTGCAGGAGAGATACGGGGACCGCTTCTGTAAGCAGGGACTCGTGCAAGGATTATGAAGAACATGGTTCAGTTGCCAAGGAGAGGGAATATGCTGCTTAGCAGTTGATGGGACTTTACCAGCAAAGGTTAGAAAACTGCAAGATCTGGATACTTGCGTAGTTTTAGGCACTTCTCCATATAAAGCCAAAGACAGGCTGTTGTTGTAACATTTCAGGAATGCTTGGTCACAGAATAAGTGTGGATGCTAAGCATTACTTAAGCATTATACCTGCCTGACTGATTTGGTAGGAAATGCCTGAATTGTTCTGCTTGCTGTTAGAATCCAGCCTATTTTGGGAGACGGGCTAAAGCTGAGTCAGCAGCTATGACAACCATAGCAGTTTGGGACTTAACTGGAGGAATTTGTATAGCTGCAGCACAATCCTCTGTATAGGATTGTGACGCCGGTGCTATGCCGTTGTATGTAGGAGAAGACATATGAAGTCTCTTTTCCTGAAGTCCACGGGAGCTGTGTTCGGTGCTATTTCCTAACACGGCACCTTCGGCAGCAATCAAAGAGACTGCGTTTCGTTGGTGATCAAAACTGCCTCTGGCGAAATTTAGCTACCTGAGGAGCAGAGTGACTCACGGTTTATGACATTGGGTAATGACACCGAGCGCATTCAGAGCGACTCAAAGGAAAATAGGGCTGCCACATTGTAAATCTTGCTTCCTGTTTTTGCCTGAAGTTTTGAGAGAGATCCTCCCTCAGACTTAACTAAAACCTACTTCTCTTTTAAGTTGGTCGATGGCACAAGGTGGGAAATGGACGTGCAGAAGGATGATGGGGAAAAAGAGGATCCTTTCAAAGAGCTGTCCAGATTTGTTTTCGACTTCAAAAGAAGTCCGATTAGGTTCAGGTGACTTTATAGTATGTGGGAGAAGATATCTACAGTTCTTGAGCCTGCAGGACTAATATCCTCTAAGGTGCATGGGCTCGCTGTTGGGAGCTCACGGGACGGTTGCAGTCTTCCCGTTGGGGCACACTGCAGCATGATCAAGTGACTGACTGAGCTCCGTCTCCCTAAAAAGAAAGAATCACCCCTCCCTTACTTCAGTTCCTTTCAAACGTGTTTTGTTTTTTTTTTTTTAACTGCCACTTTTCATGCTTGTACAGCTCTGCTAGTATTATAGATTAGTTGTGCTGTGTTCATGCTAACAATTTGCGGAAGGGCTTGACACTTGAATCCTCCCTACACCTGTGGCAGGGATGCTGATGGCGAGTAATGTGCCAATAGCTACTGATTTTAGTGCGACGGCTGAATAGAGGTGGCGGTGTAGTTTTTATCACGTTATCTAGGGACGGGACAGATTATTTATGTTTTCCTGTAGTACTTTGGGGGTCTTTGTTTGAACATGTTTTCTTTATGACTCCGAGAAGCTCTTCTGAATCCAAATCTAAAGGTTTTAGATCTCCCATTTACACGTGTATTTAGACAAAGGCATGGAGCGAGCCCATTTAGATTTTACTTTGTGTGGTTGCCGTGTAGAGTTTCTATTCTGACTGCTCAGATTTGCAAACGGTATTGCATGGCTGTCCTAGGTGAAATTTTATGGGTTGCACCACTCGTGACACGTTCTCGCTGCTTCCTGGTATTCAATAAAACCACTGGACTTGAAATAAATAATGTTCAACTGCTCTAATTTTAGCATAAAATTAAGATAACTCGTTGACTCGCGTTATTCTTCCAAAGAGGGTCACATTACCCAAGAAACCAGCAGGACTCTTAGATGTGTTTTGTTGGAGAGTGTTCGCACAATATCCTCTATAAACTGTTGTCTGTTGCTATGATACAATCAGAGAAGATCAAATAGTGGATAAACATTGCGTAAGTCATCAAAGAGATCAAATAACATATACAGGTAAGGGATGGAGGTAATTGTGTCGTTGGTAGAGATCTGAGGAGGGGTAGAGATCAGAGACTGGAGAACAGTCTCAGAAATGCTATGTGCTAGGGAGCATAAATGGAGGTAGATCAAGAACGTTGGCGGCGGCGAAGAGGATGACATAGCATTAAAGCCTCGTCAGCAGGAAGGAACGGACATCCCAGTTAAAAAACTGGCAAAAGTTGTTGTAGGAATCTCCATGTATGGCACGGTTTTTTGATCCTGTGCTGTCTTAGAAGGATTTCTTTTTCTTCCCACCCTAAGGAGTCTGTAGAGCTTCCTCAGGAAATATTCCTAACAAAATATTTATGGGAGGTTTTTGTTGTTGTTTTTTTTTTTTTTTACTTTTGAATAATTTTTCTTACTTGATTCCATCTTGTTGTTTAGTTAGAAGCTGCTTCTTTTTAAAAAGATGACCACTCTCTTTGCGATGACTGCTTTTTATAATGTGAATTTTTCACTGTACGAGAGCAGCCAGGTAACAAATAGAGTTGTCTTTGCTTCCCAAATCACCCCAGACTCCTGACAGTTGTTTGTTTCTTTCATGTATTTATGCAGATTTATTACGTCCATTCTTGTCTTCCCTTAGCAGAAGAGATCAAACAGAAGATAAACCACTCATGCCTGCAGCAGCGCTCCCTGGTTGCCTAACTGCCTATTCTTCTTCCAGACGCACCTTAGTCCATCCCACGCTGGGGAAAGTGCTTTGGTAAATAGATTAGCTTTGTTCTGTGTTCTCAGGGTCAACAAACGGGGAGTCTGGCGGCTTGACAGAAGAGGGAGGATTTTCCAGCAAGCCTCTAAATCATAACTGAAAATGCCTCGCCACTCAAACTCAAGTAAGAGGGAGTAATCTGAACTCTTAGGCTGATTAGGAAGAAGAGGCTTTGGTAGGTTTTTCCAACTTAATGCTTGTCTGAGTTAGCAAAGAATTTCAAGGGACTTCAGGAGAATTTAATTCCCTGACTTAGTTTACTGAGTGCAACCTCAGACTCAGAGATAATGCTTACTAAATTGAGTTAAATTTCACTGCTTCTCAATACAAGGAGGAGGAGAAAGATCCCGTTAACAAGAACTGCAGAGGCCGTTTTAGAGCTCTTGTTTCTGATGACCTTTTAATAATGCACAGCAGGACTGAAAGTAGCAGTGGTCAAGTTCCTTGGCTTCAGAAAAATGAAACCTATTTGCTGAAGCTGGGCTACTTCAGCCAGTGACATCTGTGGCATGTAACATTTTACAGTGTTCCGGTGGCCATTCTGCAAATGTGACAAGTGGGTGTCAGCTCAGAGAGCCATCGGCTTTTTTTATGTCTTTGCATCACAGATAAATTCCCTTGTGTTTTGCGTTTTGGTGTCCTTAGTTGATTACTCATGCTCAAGTGTGAGAAGAAATACTACAGAGTTAATTATAATCGCTTTCAACTAGATCCTGCAGCAACTCCTGCAATAAATTTTAAGAATATCAAAAAATACGATACCAGCAAGGATAGAGTGAAACTTTGTACATGTAGCTGGAAGGGAAGAGTAAACAAAGATGGACCCCCCCCCCCCCCCCCCCCAAAAAAAAAACCCCCACTTGGGTGTAGAGCACCACAGGAATTTGATATAGACAGAATACACAGAAGACAGGAGACTGGCTAATAATTTGCAGCCCAGGAGGTACCATTTCTGTCGAGATCCAAGACATCTCGGCAGCCTGACCAGCCTGAGAGTTTCCATCCCTTCCCTGGCGAGGAGGACTGAATGGGCAAAGTCACTGGCACAGGAAAAAGCAGCGAGGCCCGCAGCTTAGACGATGTGATTCTTTTACCTCGGCTTGAAAAAGCAAGTCATCCCTTGCAGAGGATTTTCATGGCTGCGTTCTGATTCACCCCCTGCCCCTCCATCTCCAGTGCTCAATGATGGATGGCACTGGTGGAAAGGCACTGCTAGCTTAGTAACACAGATCTTGGGTTTTGGGGGTTTTTTTCCAGAGTATTTGGTAGCAACTGAACTAGGGATATGGATTGATAGGCGTTTCAATAGGGTTTGGGTGTGTTGTGATTATTTAGTCTGAATGTAGATGATTTCGGTTCGAGTGATGCACACAGTCTGCGAATTTGGTGCTGCTTTACAGCCGAATCACCAAATGCCACCTGTCTCTGCCGCAGACGCGCGTAGGTATGGTACTCAAACCGTAATGATCTCCTACAAAGCTCTGCACAAAGAAGTGTTGAAATACATAGATGTGTAAGTATTCTGCTGATATTTGGGAACTTGGCGGAGTAGCTAACAAAGCAGGAATTTCTGACAAAATTCCTGATCGCACAGGAACGTGAACCATTTCAAACTGCCATGCTATATCCTGAGTGTGAAATAGGTTTTAGAAAACTGTTACGTAAGAAGGTCTTGCGAAATTACCTGCTCAAACAACGTCATTACGTGCCTCCCGTAACATTAGCAATAGGAGCGAGCGCATTACCCTGAGAGAGGCAGGTTTGGGGGACAGCATGTGTTGTCATAGGGTTAGCTGAAAGTCTCCTGTGTCTTTGCTGTCTGCAATCCTCTCTGTCACAAAGAAAGTGCTTAAAAAAGCCATCTTCTGAGTACATAACTGGATGATATGTTGTCATTAAACCACATTGTAGTCCGTGGTTTGCAGTGTGTCAGAAGAGCGAACAGCAAAAGATAAATAGGATTCCCAGAAGAGTAATAGAAATTAGTAAGCGCTTTCAGATGGTAAAAGAATTTTCTTGGATACTTGGTGATGGGGGCAGAGTACAGACTGAAGAAAAATGAAGGGATCTGATCTTTTTGGAACAGTGGAGCTCCTTATGCGTGATGTTTTATCATGGAATCCTAGAATTGTTTAGGTTGGAACAGAGCCTAAGATCATCAAGCCCAACCATTAACCTAACACTGCCAATTCCACCAGTAGACCATGGCGCTAAGCACCAAATCTGCATGCCTTTAAAATACCTCCAGGGATGGTGATTCAACCACTTCCCTGGGCAGCCTATTCCAGTGCTTGACCACCCTTTCGGTGAAGATGCTTTTCCTTATATCCGATCCAAACCTCCCCTGGCACAACTTGAGGCCATTTCCTCCTGTCTTATTGCTTGCTATTTGGGGGAAGAGACCGACCCCCACCTGGCCACAGCCTCCTTTCAGGCAGTTCCAGAGAGTGATATCCCTCCTTGTCTTTCTTGCCTTTGTGTATTTCCCTGTTGAGACTTAATTTTTCTACTAGCTCTTCAAGGCAGGGGCTCTCCCGCCAAAGGCACAACAGGACTATCAGTTCAGTTGGGACAGTCCATTAGATCAGTAAACGATGGTAACGTGTTTGCTGTCTCCCTGGCTGGAGCCAGTGCCTTCCTCTTCCTCTTGAAAAAGCAAGCTCAAAGGTTTTCAAAACCTGAGATTCGATTTTCTTAACTTGATGCGTTAGATTTGTCAAGTTGTTTTTATCTGCTGTCTACTGTAGCTTGTTTAAAATCTGCAGTGGCAATAATTTGCTGACAAAGAGAATGCTTTTTGCTTTCAGCTTTTCAAAGTTACCTTAAAAAAAACAATCCCGGGTCTTTAATTTTGTTTACTACTTGATGCCTTAGACTCCCCAAGCATTCTAGAAGGAAAGCAAGGAGGGAAAAAAATGGTAATGAGAAAATTCCTAAAGGGTTCATTTTGAAAGCCTTGAGCTTGTGAATGGATCAGTTGATCAAGTTTTCTAGGAAGTAAAGCTGCACCTTTAAAGCTGGGCACAACTTTCCTTCCAGAAGGGCTGAAATGCGTGGCTGGAACACTCTTCCTCCACGTCAGGGTCTCTGCGCTTTTGTGTTCATTAACTATCAGGCGCTCTGAGAAGGAAGTTCTCCTTGCTTCTTGTGTGTGGAAGTTAAAGCATAGAGGAGTTAAAGAAACTTTACTGGGGTTTCTGGCAAGTCAGTGATGTTTTCTGAAATTCAAGTCGGGGCCTCTGAGTGAAATCCTGGTCCCACTGGCAAAACAACTGAGGGGGCAGGTTTCTGCACTTCCTTGGTATTAATAACACAAATAAATGAATTCCTTTCTCCTGCGGTTCTCAAAATGCTATGTAAAAAAGGAGTTTAGGATCTTTATCCTTGTTCTGCAGACAGGGAAACTGAGGCCACGTGCAACAAAGCGCCATCGCTCAGGCCATTCAGCAGGGAAGTGGCACCCTCCGGAATAAATTGCACATCCTTTCTGTTCCAGACGAGCGCCCTAGCCGCTAGGCGCCTCTGCCATCCCCTGCTACACGACACTTGTGTAAGCAGCTTGTCATCTCTAGACGGGATTTGAGAGGACTAAATGGCAGCGCTGGTAGCATGCTAGCTGGGCAGAGTGTCATCTTCCTCAGTGCCTCACGTTGCACTGCCTGCATGTAACCTGAGATAATGGAAGCAGAGGGAAGCAATGCGTGTGATGTTATAGAAGAGCCAGTGCGGTGAGGACAACGCATTTCTATAAATACAGGCTGCAGATGCCTGACCCTAATGGGCACTAGAGCGAGCCCTAGAGTGCTAGGGGATTCGGTTGTTTCTGAAGGGCTGGGACACGCATCTTTCTTTGGCAAGCAGAAGCTATGACTTAGAGTGTAGATGTTCTTCTGTCCACTTCTTTGAATACCGTTTTCCCCTCCTTTCCTCACCGGTATTAATTCTGGGGCCTTATATCCCTGCTTTCTCCTCTCCTGGTAGCTTCCTTCATATCTTCTTCACTGCCGTGGTGGGACTCGGTGGGGGCCTCCGAGTCATCTCTAATAGCCTAACCCTGCATCCTTTGAAGTCATTTTAAATGGCCTGTCTCTGATCCAGCACGAACGGTGACAGGTCCTCCTTCCTTAGAGCTCTTGACAATCCTTCCCTTAATACTGACCAAAAAAGATGAGTAAAATACGTTCAGCAAGCGCATGGTGCAAGTCTTCAGATGTGTAGACAGGGTACGTATAAACTAGTAGTTTATAATAACGTAGGGATGTAGTAGTGCATTTTACAGAGATTCTCAACGCTACCTCAACGATTACAACAGATGACATAGATTTATTTATTTTTCTTTTTAAAACATCTCTAAACAAATATGTTTGGGACCGGGTTTTTTGCAAGAGAATGTTTGGCTTCCTCATGGTTTTTAGTAGGGATTTAGGGGGCAATACTGACATGCAACAAAAACTAGTAGATTGGGATGGAGCTGGCCTGAGCAGCCATCTGATTTCAGCCTGTCATGCCTGAGAGAGAGCTCAGAAGCCCTCTGGTAGGGTGCCCAGAGGCTTGGCAAGACGGGCTGGTGCAAACAGCTTCTTCCCAAAGAGGGCCTCGGGGAAAGGAGCGGAGAACTGGGCACGGAGCGTGGACTGGAGGCTACAGCATTGCTTGATCTTCGGGACTGGGCAAGGAATGACCCGCTCCCATCTCCAGTTCTTGGTGTCTCTGCAGGATGGGAGCGATGGACTGCTGATGTTGAAAGGAGTAGAAAGAAGCAAACCTCCAAGGGAGTAACCAGGACAGAGGCTGAGGGCTACTTGTCCCGGCATCTGCTGTTGCTGAACGCAGGCAGCTGCGTTGGGTCGCTTGTGGGTAAGAAAGAGAAACGGGTAGCAGTGTCTTGAATTTACAGAAGGCAGAGCAGGCAAACAGCTGTGTCAGCTGTTCTACCTTGGCTTTCAAACACATCTTTTTGTGATCAACTGTCTCCTCTGGAGCGTATTCCTGCCGCAGCTTCGCACCTATTTCCTGGCACTTGGTGTCTGCCCTGTCTCAGCAGGGGCAGGTTTTGTATGTCCTGTGCTGCGAAGCAAGCTCTCAAGAGAAGGAATTGGCTTTCACTTAACCTTTGTATCTCCTTCTGCGATTTATCTTTAAAGGCACATCTCGAGCATTCAATGGCACAGTGTGCTTTAATATTGCTACTTGTCTGAAAACTCTGCTAGCTGTAGAAGCCAGAAATGTACGTTTTAATACGCAGTTAAAAATAGCTTGCTTTGTTTTTAGCACCCTCCCCTACCTGGTATTAATTTCCATGGAGTTGAAGGATTTTAAATTCTCTCGGTTTCTGTGATGGCCGCACACTGAATTTGGAATATTACCCTTTCCAAACAGAGTTTTAATGACATCAACAGTAAGTTTCTTCCAATGTACCGAAATCCTTACGAACTGCAATGTCTTAAAGGAGAGGGAACTGCTGAGTACTCTGCCGTGTTGTTCTTCTATGGGTTTTTTTTCATTCCTTTTCTTTTTTCTTGTACATTTGAGTTGAACACAATTCAATTCTTCATTAGGTGTTCTTGGACTGGTAACAGCATTGCTTTGGCTTTGTTCCTCAGTACAAGCTAATGTAAGAGTGCCATTCCAGCTTTCCTAAGGGGAAAAAAACAGAATAACCTGACAGGCTAGTTATCAGGCTGTGGTTACGTGTTCAGGTCTATCAGACTTGCAAGTTCATCGGATAATTTGGCAGTACCGACTTCATTTGGACCAGGTATGAAAGCACAGTCATGCTTTTCTGTTTCGTAAACTAGAACGCATTAGAGTGCGTGGTAACCGAGCTGGCTGCGGCAGAATAGGCGGTATCTAGTCAGTCATAAACATTGTTCCATGAAATGCTGAAAACCTTGCATCGGTAGGGTGAGCTTGTGCAGTCTGGCGCTTGGTACTGTGTGGCTGCGGAGCTCTTGTTCTGCTGCGACGCTTCCCAAACCAGGCTCGCTGTTTTTTGGCACTGCAGCTTCTATTCCTCATTTACTGTTATGGTGATAAGTTTGGCACTTTACTCGGAGAGCTTCAAGAGGGAAGATGTAGCAACGGGGTTGGGAGAAACCCTCATGAAGGAAGGGGATGCATGCTAAGAGCTGCATCAGACTTGAGATATGTGTAAGGACCCTCTTAAACTCTGTGACCAAAGTAGGCTGTGGGAGATGAGAAATACTTTGAAGGGGGCTACAGCTGCGCATCCAGGCTTGGAGGGGAGCTGGAATGCCTCAGGGAACGTATACGGTGACTGGCCTAACAAACTGCGGATACGAGGCAATGGAAGGACCGGGACTATCTGCAAACAAGAGAACCAGCAAAAGTACGAGTGTAACAGAGAGAGAGAAGGCGATGAGAAGATGACAGGCTTGGAGGCAGACAGGGTCACCGTGTTAGGAGGAGAGCTTCTCTGTGTCAGGTACTACCTGAAAGACACTTGAAGCTGCAAGCACAAAAGCTCTCTCTGTCTTTGATTCCGCCACTGCTTAGGGGAGCCACGTATTAGGTGGCTTTGTAAATAAAAGGTCTTGTATCACAGCGTTGGGACCTGATGATCGTTTTTCATCCTGTAGTAACTATGCAATAGTTACCTTGTAGGGGCAAAAACCAGGGGAAGTTTTCTGCTCTGCACAGTTAATGTGCTGGTCTGACTGTTATTGCTATCGCTTATTACCATTCTTTCAATCACAAAAGTTTTAAAAAGCTTTAAAACTGGTTTCCCCTGTTTCCCAAAAGTCTTAGCAAAAAGGTAGCAAGAAAAAGTAAGTGTTATGAAGACTTAATTATAGAAGGAAGATCTCTTCTGAGGCTTAACTGGAGGCTAATAATGAGTTTCCATTGCCTGGAGGTATGTTGGGATGAGAAGAAAACGGGTAAGGCGTTGGAGTGGAGGCTAAAGCTGCTTTTGTTTCCTCCGTGCTGCAGATGAATAAGTGCGTTCCTCTTTGTACCTCCATCTGTAAATCACAGGTGCTAGCAGCTCCTCTGCGTGCCTGGTCCACTTAGATACTGAACATTTTGGAGCAGAGGCTGTCTCTGAGTCTGCCTTTGTGCAGCACAGCAGGGTCTCAGTCAAAGCAGGGTGCTGGCAAGTCCTGCGCAATAATATCCAAGTGCTATAGTCAAAGCTGTCGTTACCACAGCTACGCTTGCTTCAACAACTTAAAAAAAGAAAGAAGAAAAAGAGATACTTCAGCCATAGATGAGCTGAGCTGATTAATGCTGGAAATAAAATACTTTCCAGAAGACTTGCAGTGTCCGAGATGGAGGGGAGAAGGGATTTCCTTGGGAACAGCTTTTGAGTTTTGTATTTCATCTCTCATGCTTGCCTTGAAAAGGAGGACGGATGTGCTCTCTTTGCTTGTCTACCAGGAGAAGTAGCTGCTAAGTAAGGTATGTGATGGATTTAGGTAGAACTGGAAGTAAGGCGTATTCTGGTCTGAGAGAGTTGGCTGCAGGGAGTTAATAGACTTATCCATCTTACTGTCTGTGATAGAACTTTTGTGGAGGCGCATCTCACAGTTTGAGCGAGTAGTCGAGTCCTTTTGGGTACAGAACCAGGACGAAGGCAAGTGTGGACGCCATGAAGAGTAAGCAAAGTGACGTAAGGGAGGAGCACTGTGGAGTTCATCGCTGAACCCCAGAGGTTGCCGATGTCTTTGATGCTGACCTACATAAAGAAAAGAAGGAGGCTCTCTTCTCTTGCTTGCCCCTTGGTTGCGAAGGCTCTTTCTGCTTTTCTCATAGCACGAAAACACACACGCAAAGCTTTCAGACGTGAAGTTACCGACCTACGAGGCGCTGCTTCCTCCTTTGGCAAGGGGACCAGCAAGCTCAACTCTCCTGGGTCCCCCGCTCTGCTTCGTTCCCTTCTATTTTTCTTGGCGGCAGGTGTGATCTGGTCTTCATCTGGAGCTGGACGCAGCTCTCCCTCCTCAGCACGGCAATAATTTGTTATTGCTTATGCTTCTTGGCAGCTTGAATCCAACCGTGTTCTGTCTCCTTGTACGTACGTGTGCGTGCTGCTGTAAGGTCCAGGGCAGGAGTACGGTTAAGGGCTTAAGTAGAAGTAAGTGGACTTGGCTTGTTGAGGCACCGTGTTTCCAGGAGAAATAGATGAGGGAAGGGATTAAACGAGGTGAGTGGTGTGAAGGGTCAGGTGCTTGGAGAAGGCCTCCCAGAGGCAGCAGAGAAGGCCAGACTAGCTCAGTCAGCCCCAAGATGGGCAGTTTGGACCACAGACAGATAGCTGAGGCGTATTAGTTACACTGGCACTAGGTGAAGGGCTCAGCTTACACCCGAGGCGTAGGCAAAGCAAATTGTAGTAGTGGGATATTCCGATTTGTTCTGGACCCCGTGCCCTCTTTGCTGGCAGCAGCAAAGTTAGGTTTTTGTGGCGTTGCCCCTACTTTTGCTCTCGCCCCGATGGTGGCTGGCGTTGCTGCTCTTGGCTTTCAGAGGCTTTAATGGAGACGCTCCCACAGTCGATTGGTCAAATGAAGGAAAATGTCACAGGGGGGAACTATTTTGATCCCTTTCACTGGGGGGGCAGAGGGGAGGGAAGAAGGGGGCCATAGTAAATGTCATAACAGACCTGAAGTTAAAAAGTGTTCCTCCAAGCTTGGACAATGTTTGCTGGACTCTGCCTCTCTCTTTGAGCTGGTGCGAATGTGGAGGGTGAGCTGCTGTGAATCACTGTTTGTCCTCCTGCTAAAGGAACCCGATGGAACACCTGGACCTGTGGACGGACTGGAGGTAGGTCTGGGCAGCCTGGTCTGGGACTGGACGCCGAGAGGCACAATCATTCAGGAGGGATGCAGTGACTTCTAGTCTGAACTCCTAACGCTTCCTTTCCCCTCTGTGGCAGACTTGGCATTTCACAGAGTTTTTCCTGTTGATGCAGGACATGACCAGTATAAGACTCTCTTGAGATGCAAGGTCTTGCACACCAGGTTCTGTTATTGTCATGCAGAACACCTTTCTAGACAGTTTTAGGAGCTGGAGAGCCCTCTGAAAGCAAGCTCTAGGGTGTGATATTTGTGCCTTGCAACACGTTTGAAAGAATACAAACGTTCAGTGGAAACCGGTCCGTTTTGCCTTGTGTTAGTGCTTGCTTAATGGATGCTATGTGGATGATTACAGAGTGATTTGATGAAAATGGTTTTGGGTTTTTTTTGTCCTGTGCTAGCATACTACAGTTAGTTCTTGGATAACATCGGCGTTGTGCGTTGTTGTCGGTGGCAAATGCTCTCCCCAAGCCAACTTTTTGATCTGTTTAAATCGTTAAGATAAGCGGCATAACATCTCCCTGGATCGTTGTGATAGCAAGATAAACTGCGTTCGGCATTAGGAAAAGAAAGGCTGTATGTCTGTCTGCATCTCTCAGAAGCTGTTGAATGTTTCTAGGCCTCCATCTGCAGCCATAACTACCCAACTCTAACCTGCAATTATTGGGAGCAGAGCCAGCAAATGCTGCAGAGTTGGAACTGATATTCCGAGAACTGTAGAAAACAAAGCCGGGGAGCAGAGCGGCAGAGGGAATTGGTTTGTGATCACCACGTGTACGAGAAACAATGAGAGACAGAGGAAAACAGGGGACGTGTATAATGGGCTCTGTGTTTCTCAGAGAGACCTCGTTAGGAAGATGTGGAATAAATAAGTCTTTGAGCCATTCCCTTTTCCATGTTTGAAAGCCTCCTAAACATGTCATCACAAACCATCTGCATGCTGAAGATGTGCAATTTGATAAGGTATGATAGATTGTGGTATAAGTGTGACAATAATAAGGGCATGTCTAAACATACAGCAAATATTTTCCTTCTCCTGTGGAAAATGTTTACACATGAAAGAAGAGGTTTGGTTTTGTCGGCCAAAGTAGTAGATGATGACACCAAAAGCAGATGCCTCTAGTAAAGCTGATGTCTTGCAATAAGCAAATGAATATTTGGTTTGTGCTGACTTACGGGTGAGAGGAAACATGTGGAGAGTCCGTTGATATCTCTGCAAAAGAAATGTGATTTGCTAGTACAAGAAGGTGAGTGACTTTGCGATAGGAAGTCAGTGAGGAGCGAGGTCACGTAGGAGGCGGTTGGTGGTTGGTTCTTGTTTCAAGAAGGCCCGCTAGCCGTTTGGGACCAGCGAACGCTTCTCCGTGGAGCAGGGGAACTGAAGTACAGGGATATATTGCTTATGCCACAGGAAAGGAAAAGATGGGGAGGGCTCTGGAGATCCGAGCTGGCTGCTGCAGCTTCACCCGCGAGACCGAGAGTCACAGGGCAGCGACTGCAGCTTGCCAAGAAAACCGAGCTTGTCCTCGGCAGGAGCCGCCGCCCCGCTCTGAGTCCTTCCCCTGTCACCGGCTGCATCTTGTGCCTGCTCCCATCCTCCAGCACCGATGCGAGGGCAGGGGTGGCCGGGGTCTGGCCAGGAAACCCTGTGTTAGGACAAAGCACGCTCGTCCCCGACTCCCTTGCTGGGAAACAACTTGCTGGGAAACAGCAACTTGCTGTGGGAGCGCTCAGGGCTGCTCTAGGCTGCAGCTCAGGTGAGAATGCGAGAAGCGTAACGCTGGCTTACAGCCAGTGGTATTTGTTCTTACCATTCTTCCTCCTTTTATTTTCTTTCCCCACCCCCAAAGCATGGGAATGTAGTAATTGCATTTTGACCCAGTTTCCAAAATCACTGTAGCATAGACTTGGAAGGAGGGTGGGGGCAACCACTTAAGAATGAAACCCAGCCATTAGCTAGTACCAGCGGGGCAGGAACATCAGCAGGCTGTTAGAAGTATGCACTAACAGGCTCGTAGAACAACTGCTATCTTGCGTGTTTTTATGGAGAAGAAAAAAAAAAAGTAATTGCCTTCACATTTTTTGATATTTGATCCGTGATACGCAAACCTTAAAGACCCGAGTTCAGGTTGACTTCGGATGAAGTACTGTAAGCATAGATGCTTGTGTAAAGTGCCTGGATTTTCAAAACTTGGCTGGAGTTTTCATGGCAGCCTTTCTTGTGGGTATTTCTGGCACCTCTGGCTGCCAGTTGGAACGCGGGGCTATAGATATGTGTGGAAGTGGAAAGGAATGGGTGTGAACACTTGTGTGGAGTAGGAGCCTTTTAATAGAAACAGGCTTGGTTTAAGATGGGTTTTTGAAATGCGCAAAGACTTGGGGAGCAGATGTAAGTACGAAACCCAAACCAATTTCCTCATTCCAGCTATTAATACAAGAGGGGAAGAAAAAGGTCCTTTGAAGTCATTTCAAACAACGATTAATATCCTTTGGAATCTCCCCATCAACTCAGTAAGAAGACTTGATGTGAGAGGGAAGTTGGAATTTATCCTCACAAAAGAAGATGGGCAGCAACGTAGAAAGACCATCCCAGAAGACGTTGTCCTGGATGATGGGAATACAGTTTCCTCTGGCTTCTGCTGCATCGGTGTCCTCGCTGCCTCTGATGCCATCCTGGATCAGGAGGCTGCCCTGGCAGTGAGGCTCCCTGTTGCTTTTGGGCAGGGAACTGTAAAATACTAACTGAGGGGCAACGGGAAGCAGCTGTGCACTGCCAGGAGAGGTTAGTCAGAAATTCCTTGACGGGGCCCCCCATCTTGGGTTTGGGGCCCCCTTTGCACACAAGCACCATTCCCCTGCCTTCCCAGTTGAACCCAGCGATCAATTTGCAATCTGGTGGTGTTGCTCTCGTTTCTGTATGTGAGTTTGACCCTGGCTGTGAGCCGGCATGTCCATTAGATTGTGTCAGGGCGAGCATCCCAGAAACGGATACTGCAGGTGGAGAGTTTATTGCTTCATTGGTACACGTGGAACCGCAGCGGGACCCTCGCCCTTCTGGGATCTCACCCTAAGTGATGCGTTAAGCATTAATACGTTCCAGGTGAAAAAGGCTTGAGCTAATGCCACTTCAGGGGCATAGGTGGCACCTGGAATAGCTGCACAATAGGCCCAGGAACACCACCCGTGCTTGGACGTGCATGATGCCGTCTCTGCTGCAGTAGAGAAACGAAGGATGTTAGTGCCCTGGGCTGCGTCTTCCCACCAAAAGCAAGGCTGAAAAGGAAGACAAAAGCATGCCCTGGAAGGCAACTCTGGTGCTCCACTGCAGGAATTAGCTTTGTAAGAAAATGCTCTGGTCTCAGAGGAGGACCTGGTAGGGTGCCTTGAGGATGTCCTCTCCCTTGGTGGGGAAGGATGGGAGCTTTCAGATGGGACCGTGAGCGTAGGGGGGGAAACGCAGGCGAAAAGTTCAAGGCTCTGAGAGATGGAGATATTCCTCGTATGTTGGTATTGATAAAATGACATGTGAGGTTCTCCAGAGGAAATATTTTATTCTGGTGTTGTGTAAGCATAAAATGAAAGCTTGCCCTTTGACAGCACTACTATTTTCTTAAAATGCTCCACCAGAACATGCTGTCCCTTCATATCTGTCAATACTCTGTCGTGCCCAGAGTCCCGTAAAGCGCACAGAACAGAACGTTATCTCAAGACAGTTGTCTCCTGCTGCTACATAAATGTTGAGGTGAAGCCTGCCTTTATTAGTTTTTAAGGCAGGAGATATTGTTTCTGCACATTTTTACTTCATACAGTGCCTTAACTTCTATTAGTCTTAAGCTGATATGCCTTGAATTTATTTTGCTTACTGGAAGCCTGTAGAAGCTGAGGCCAATGGCGTACTTCGTCTCTGTCGTACCTGGTACAGCCGTTCTTGCAGACTGGTGCTTCTGAGGTGCTTCACAACAAGGCTGCACTGCCTGCCCTTACTGTTGCTCGCAGAGCACCACGCAGTCCTTGCCCTTGAACTCCTGCTCAACAAATTGCCTCCTTCCCGTGGAGAGGAGATAGGGGTTTGCTCTGATGTGGGCTGTTTGCTGCAGCCTCCTTGAGGGACTGCTGCTGGAGGTAACCACAAGAGGTATTTAAATAGGTGGTTTCTGCAACAGGTCTCGTGGGCAGATTTCTCCTCGGTGCAGTTCCTCTGAACTCGCTGGAGTTGCCTTATGTAAAGTGCACAGCTCGCTATTGCTGAACATCGGGAACAACGGTGAGAATATCTGAGGGGGTTGGCTGGGGAGGGTTCTCATACCCAAGGGTCTTCAGATGGGGCGTGTTGTCTTGGGGTGACTCCAGCTCAGGTTGCTTCTCCCTTCGTTTGGGATGAATCCCTGAGATCTGGGGCTACTTCTCGTCTGCCCGAGGTAGCAGAAGCTGCTGCGGCAGAAGGCTGCTGGGCTGGGAAGAGCGTCGAAAGAGCCAGCTCTCAGTGATGCTTTTTTCCCTTCCTGCCTCATGGCTTTTGAACAGTCTTCTCACAGGCAGCGTTGTGTTCTGCTTCCCCTTTCCTTGTTCCTGCGTTTCTTAAAACTGCAGTAGGATGGGAGAAGGGCTGCAGCAGCAGCGCCGCTCCCTCACGAAATGTTGTGACGAGAGAGGGAAGCTGTCGGTGGTGGGTTTTTGTCAGGATCCTCCCATGGCAGAGGTAGTCCCCCAGCACCTCTGACTTCTTGCAGGAGTGCTGTCTCTGACAGTAGCAAAGGGGTCGCGGCTGCTTGCCCAAGAGGGACGGGGCAAGCCCTTTGCTACTAACATTGTGATTGTGCGTAATCGCTGAGTGAAAAAGAGCAGAAGCATTTTATGCGAGGTTTCTTTATTATTTTTTTTGTCCTTGTTCAGGCTTGGACAACACATTTATCCAGTCTCGCTTTCACTCTGCTTTTTTTTTTTTTTTCCCCCCTAGGACGCTTTGCTCTTCAGACGGTCCTAGAGTGGCAAAGACCTTTTGGAGTTACATGTGCTCCTGGGGAATTGTTGTTTGCTATAAAATAGCTGCTTTCGGTTGGAATTACCAAACAAATAATTTAAAAATCATTATGTCTTCAAAGCTTTATTTATGGAGCACAAATTTCTGGCTAAGTATGACTTGCCAATGTTCGTTTTTAAATGCTTTGTTCAGGATATGTTTATATAAAAGAGCAAAGAAAGAGCAAGAGAATCCAAAGGAGTGAATGATAATGCCAGTGTTAAATTATTTGAAGGGAGAAGCGAACTTTTCTCATGATGCAGAATAGGCAATGGGATAACCCACTGAAGCCCTTCCCAAAGGAAAAAAAGAAAAATCAAAATAATAAACGAAAGCAGCCTTTCGTATATAGCGTTATAAATTGTGTCCTGCATAAAAATGACCTGGAGTTTAGAAATGAAATGACAGGAGGGATAATATGATGGAGTTAGTTCAACTTTATGGCAAGTGCCAGTTGCTCCCGTGTAGCCTTTTTCTCCATAGCAAAAGAGGCCTTCCCCGGGGAAAAACGGGCAACACTTTAAAAGCTAATCAATGGAAACACTGTTGTTCACTGGGAGTAGAGTCTGTATTATTACTATAGGAAAATGGTTAAAGGCAAAGAGCTGAGACGAGCTGAGGAGAAGAAGAAGAAACATTTAGATGAATATCTGTTGATTAAATTGGCTAAGTAAGGGAAAAACAATATTCCGAGAACAATAACCTGACCGGTACTGGAAATCAATTAATGATTAATTGTCTGGAGCTAAGCAATATAGATCTCCGTGGAGTTTACTATGTAGTTTCCTGTTGTGAGAGTTTTATAGCTTTTTTTCAAGTATCTATCACTACACATGACCTGAGAAGGACGCTCAGGGGTATATATGGTTGGATGAGGTAGAGAAGTCGGTAATTTATCACTACAGTAGCTGGGGTACTGATGCTGCCTTTAGAATAAGAGGGAGCCGCCCGTATCTTGACCTCATGGTTGTTGAAATGACAAAAAAGTGTTTATCAAACGCATTTCCTATAAATATTGGGTTTGTGGCTTATACCATCAAAAAGGTTTTGTTCTGTTTCATCAGATTGAGCCATAGGCAAAGCCTTTCAGATCCCGTGGCATAGTTCTGCATGCGTTTGCCTTGCGAAGAGAGCGTTCCCCAGCGGGAGGGATTTCACAAGTCGCTTTTTACTGGGGCGTGCCATATTTTGGATTTCCCGCTGTTGCCGTTTGGCACCTCCACTGCCCTGTGGAGGTGTCCGCAGAACGCTCCATCTTGATGGAGGCTGTTGGATAGAGGGCAGCTTTTGAAGAAGAGTGGAGTATCTGATTTTGGCTGTTACCAGTTGGAAAGCTGTTAGACTGGAATACCTTGGTTAAGCCTAGAGCTATCCTCTCTCTCTTGTCAACAGCTGCATTGGAAGGAAAGTTCTGTTTCAGAATCGCCTTACCGTGTTTCACCTTTTAGGGGCTCGGCACCTGGGCACAGCAATGTACCCAGCTGGGATTTTTTTTGTATCGGGAAAAGATGTCGTCTTGGATTAAGAGGATCACGGTGACTTGCCATTCAAGCTACTCTTTCCAGCAGGATATTTGGTGCTCGAGACCAGATGCTATCAGTGTAGGAGAGGCAAGGGTTCAATTTCAGAGAAGCGGGCAGAGGTCGTTTCCCTGATGTAGATTGCCTCCTAACCCTAATGCCTATCCCCACCTGCTTATTGGAAGGCATCTTCAGCCAGCGGGTAAGAAGGCTCCTTGAGGGGGCTGCTGACTGGTGGCAGTGAGTTGCGGGTTTTGCCTGTGCTAGTCATGTTGGTGGACTTGGCCTCGCACTGAGAGCGGGTGAGATGTCTCCTTCACCCTCCAGTCAGCAATAAAATATTAGGAGCTTTACTAAGCTGGTGCATAGTGAGAAGGGTTTTGATAAAGACGATGGTTGAAGCTTTAAAAGGATTTTGTGCTCAGGAGAATCGGTCTGGACTACAGTACAGGTGCTATACAAAAGGACGGAGGGCATGTCGGCCCGTGTCTCAGAGCTTGAAAAAATTTTTTTTTTTTGGCCCAGGATGCCAATAGCTGAGGAATGAGGAAGAGAAACTCATCTAAATGACAGCTGGGGATGAACCTGGGAAAAGAATAAATCCTCCTGCCGTAACTACTGCCTCTCTCACTAGCAGCCCACCCGTTTCTATTGTACAGCAGAGAAGTGCTTCCAGTTCTGCACCCCATTTTTATCTACATACAACTACCCTTGTGCTAAAGGGGGTGACGTTAGCCCTATGATTTCTCTCCTGTTCTGAGAAGTGAAAGTAATCTCTGTCCCTCTGACCTGTTTTGTGCACAAACTCGCTCTGAAGGAGCACTATGTTTGCAAAGCACATAAGTGCTTCAGCTGGCTGGGCTGCTCCGTTCTTCTTCAGCCCTCTCCTCCTTTACTCATTCTAGAGGGGATGAGTATTTCTTGTTTCAATACCCCAACGGTCGTAGGTGGCGGAAGCGTTGTGTTTCAGTATCCTATGCTCTGGTGGTTTTTGTGGGTGTATAAACAAATGCTCTTTCTTTATTTTAACAAAGCCCTGTGTTTTTGGCTCTTTGACCAAAGGCTGGTTTGGCTTCGCGCCCTCCAGCATGGAGCAGGACACAACTCGAGGCGTATGAAATCAGTTAGCTTTCTCCGCTGCTCCCCACGGCCGGGGTGCTCGAGCTGTCCCGCAGCAAGCCTGGCTTGCTTGCTGCAAAGGGGACACCGGCCCCTCGCCCCTCTCGGGGGGCCGGAGCTGGGCTTTGCTCTAGCCCCGCTCTCCCGGGGGGGAAGCAGGGTTGCTGGTCTGATCTGGGGGTGACTGTGGCCAGGTCCTGGGGGGGGGGGGGGGCAGGTTTCCAGCAGAGGGCCCCCGAGCAGCGCCACAGCCTCGGGCAGCCTCCCTGCCTGCTGCTGTCCTGGCCCCGAGCAGCTCTGGGGCTCCCCGCGGCACTGAATGTGATAGGCACGGCAGTTGCGTGCCTGGAGGAGTTGCTCTTGCTGGAAAGATAAGGGATGTTTTTGCAAGGAAATGTGAGTGGTTTAGAAAATGCAATCCTGGAGGTAGTAGTTGGTAAGGGGCTGGCTGGTCTTGCTTACAGATCTGTGTGAAACACAAACTTGTCGTCTTCCCAGTCAAGTAGAACGCAACGCTTATTTTCATATATGCTGATCTCCAAGCATTTAACCTTCCAACCTTAACTAGAGATCTACTGACAATCTTTTGAGGCGAATATGCTGAGCTATCAGAAGTTCTTAGGAGTACGGAAGGTACCAGGAGCAATTGACCCAGACTATGAAATCCCCACAGCTCCCTTCTGCTTTTGGCATGAATGAAGAGACTGTTGTGGCCTATATGGCTATCAAAGTGATCCAGGATTGCTCATCGCTCTCGAGCAGACGTGATGCATTACTAATGCACACATTGCAAAAAAACCCTTCCAAAAAATCCCAGAGCCTCGAGCCTGCAGCGTTTGATTCTGTCTTCCCTCAGCCGAATGCTTTTTTCAGCACCTCCTCTTTCTGCCCCCTTTGAAGGGTGAAGGTGCGAGCCAGCGCAGGGGAAGTCGGGGCAATTTGGCAACTTGCTGCTTTGGGCCCTGCGCGGGGTTTCACAGGGAGGGGCCAGACACTCGCTCAGGGGGCTGAATCGGGACTCTTAGGGAGCCTGAAAAGTCAGCTCCCCGTTGAACGTTGTTTTCACAGCTACCTGAAGCAGGACTCTTAGAAAATGCAGGACCTGCTAATCAAGTTTCAAAAGGTTTACTTCCATTGGACCTCTAATAATCAGCTATCAGGTAATGCTTGCTGAGACATCATGTTCTGTTTGGATTTCCTGGGAAATGGATGGAAAGGGCAGACGAGTCCTGATTCTTGGTGACTTGAATACAAATATGAGAGCTACTGAACTGGTGTTTTGTGGTTGCCCTGAGGAATCGGTGCTATTGGACTAATTTAGCTGTAATACTAAGGAATGTAATGCAGGAATTTTTTCCATTGAGTTCAACGGCTAGATTGAGCTGCATACCTGTATCTTTTTAAAACAAAACAAAACAATCCCCAAAACCTCAAGGTCCTAAGGAATAGCCACGGTCCATGATTGAGTCCTGAAAATATGTGTGATTGATTTTGTTGATGTAAAGAGGATTACTTGCGTTCACAAGTGTGTTCAGGGTTGAGCCTGCTTTTGTAACTGATGACTTGGCACTGACCGTTTGTCGACAAAGGAAAAGATACAAAAAGCCTTTTAGACAAGTAGAGCTGCGCTCTCTCTGCACCTACTTCTTTTGATTGAAATAGCTCTATCTTGTGAACTTTGTGACTTACACTGAATTACTCCTGACTTCATGCAATGCAAATATTTTATCGCTTGGTCGTCTGCACGCAACCCTGGAAACGCAGGAGCTGCCAGTTTCTATCTAGTTCAGCATCGTCTCTGACTGGCAACGCTGCGGTCAGCACGAGTGGCTTCTGAGGAATCTATCCGAAATGCTGCAAGATATATTTATGGAACAACCTGCCCACGGGGAAAGTTTTACCCTACCGAGTCCACTGAGCATGTGCGTCTATGTGCTCTCTAATCTTTACCGTCATAACTTTGGCTGTTCTCATTATCCGTACGCATGTCAGATGCCGCCATTGACAGTGATACCTTGTGCGACCTCACAGGAAAATTGTGCGCTGGACGAGAAGGCAGAAAAATAATTTCTGCCTATCAGCGGACGTTGAGTTGAACGTGGCACCCTGGCCCGTGCCATCGCTGTGGCAGGCTTTCTTGCCTCGGTCCTGAGCGGGACGTTGGCTTTAGCGAAGGCCGTCGGCACACCTTTGCTTCACAAAGTCTTTGTGCGCAGGGCCGAAGCCAGCGGACTTGAAAGGCGGGTTTAAACAGAGAGCCAAAGGCTTCCCAAACAAAACCGTGTCTTCGTGGCCTGTTCTGTGAATGGAAAGTTAGCGGGCTTTAGTCCTGAGCAACAAGCTTATCTCCGTTTATTAAATCAAACAGAAGAAATGCTGGAAATGACCGGGTAATTTTTAAGAGGGACTATGCGGGCCAAAGTGGGGAAGGAATGGCAAAAGGTACGTATATGCAGGACGTCGGACAAGTTGGCTCTAGCTGCTGGTTTTTGATTTTGTCAATCACAATGACAGGCAGGATTATTAGGTCATTTTACTTGGGTGTTTCTCTGTTCGTAGAGTGTACTCATTTTCAAATTTGGCTGAGATAACTGCCTTGGCTCTTGATTTAAGGACTCTTGGAAATGGTTTTTATAGGGTTTTAGATCATTAAATGGAGCGATGGTGTATTTAAAGACTGACTTAAAATCATGCATCCTAATGTCAAAACATTTTTTTTAGCCAGAAAATGAAATGCATAGGTTTGACAGGACAATATTTTTAAATTACAATGAATTGTGAGGAAATGGAATGGGTATGGGTGTTATTTAGATGTGTTACTAAAATAGGGAGCAAAGAGCCAGCTGCAGAGGACCATCCAAGAGGTGCTTTCACCGAGGGACTGGAAGGCTTGGGGGGGATCCTAAAACCCCCGTTAGCTGTCTAAGTGGCAAGAAGCAACAGCAATCTTCTGAAGTAGCTACCGTGTCTTTTCTTCAGGAGCTTCCCAGTTCATTTATAAATAGAAGTGAAGTTGAAGGTACAAGCTAACTGGAATATCAGAAGTGAGTAAAACAACAGAGAGTAGTCCTTGATTCGGAGCCGCTGCCTACGCCTTTGGGAGAGGGGAAGATGTATATTTATTTTGGTATTTGAGTTAGGACTTGAGCATACAAAGCTTCTCAATTGATGTAGTGCTTTGCTTTTGTTAATACAGGGACTGTCATGAGCTGAAATGAAATACAGCTCTGAAGTGATGAAAGGCCTCGCTATGCTGTCAGAGACCCAGTGGAAACCCATTGATTGTTTACGAACAGGTACTTGAGGAATTTGATTTATTAAAGGGAGCAGAGGAGCCCCAGTCCTGACCAATTCATGTGGAGACCACAGGTCTGAGAGCTTTCACGAGAACTTGAAAAAGAGGGTGAGGGCACCGTGGCTTAAGGCTATTTCCTGCTTTGAGCGCCTGGGGAAAGCGCAGAGGTGACAGCGGCAGAAGGGAGAGAGGGAGTTCCGCAGGGAGATCGCTTCAGCAGTGCTCTCGCTCCAGTCGGCAAGCGCTGTGGTTTCTGTTGCTGCTGCTATTTTGCCTGGCCGATGGATTGAGTATTATTCCCTAATACAGAATTTGGACGGGTGACAAAAGTGGAGCTTGATAGTTTAGGAGTAGCTGAAGAGGCAGTTGCCGTGTGGTAATCCTAAACGTTGTTCAAGTGGAGTTTTTCCTCTGCAGGGCTACAATAGTTTGCTTTGTTCCCTTGAGTGCCCGTGTCCCTTCCGCTGATGGATTGCTGGTCTGCCATGTTACTCGTGAGCCATTTGCAGAGCCCCGTTGTTAGTATTTTATGGATCTTGTCGCCTTGGCCCGGACAGTAAAGCTGAGCACGAGAGCCATGGCTTACTGAACGAGATTGGGGACGTTGGTATTAGCCTGGTCTTCCAACACCACTCTGGAAAGAACTTTTGGAAGGGCAATTAGTGTAAACAGATGTGTATGTGCGTAAGAGAGAGGGGACTAAGCCTACATGCGTGGGCAGCAAAGACTGGTTGGTGATAGGCGAGCCTTGTCCTGCTGGAAGCGAAGGACGAGCACCAGGTAAGATATTATTTCGTTGCAAAATGAAAACGAACTGACCGAATGATGTTTTCTACATTTTTGCTGGTTTCGTGCTCGGCAGTCTGTGCTTTTGGCCGAGATGCTCCCAGGGTTGTGTGTTTTCAGTAGCGGGGGTCCCGCTGTGGGAGCGCGATACGCTCTTTTGATAAGCTGCAGCCCCCAATAAGCTGCGGTGACATGTCTCCCTGTATCACCGGCTCGCTTGGTGGGGCGGCAGCTTGCCATCTCCTGGGCTGAGGCGGAGGGGGGCCGTGCAACGGCTCGTTGGCATGGGGTGGTTGGCGGAATAGCTATAAAAAGCCACCCGGCAAGCGCCGAACTGACGGAAAAAGTGACGCGGCGCGGCCAGCACACCGTTGCCTTGGCCGAGAGCGCAGAGAGCGGGGATGGGCCGGCGAGGGTCCCCGGCGGCCGGCTCCCACGCTTGCCGGGGCTCCGCAGGGCAGGACCGCTTCTCCTCCCTCCCTCCCCGCCCTGCGCTGGGGCGGCCCGGTGGCCGGCTCTCCCCTTGGCCGCCCGGCCGCGGAGCACCTGTCCCGGCGGGGCCCGGGCCGGCCGGCGCGGCGGGGAAAAGGGGCGAGCCCGGAGCCCCGGCAGCCCCGGCCCCGCAGACTCCTCCTCCGGCCTCCCCGCCCTTGGGGCCCCGTGACGCCGAGCGGCGGCCGAGCGGCCGGGGAGGGGAGCGGGGGATGGGATGGGACGGGATGGGAGCGGGCGAGGGGACGTCCGAGCCTGCGGGCGGCTTTAAATGCGGGCCGGGCCGGGCGCCGCCAGCACAGCCGCTCCGCCAGCACAGCCGCTGCGCCTCGCCGTCGCCGCTCGGCAGCGGGGACCTTCCGCGGGCGCTGCGCTCCCCCTGCGCTCCCCTCAGCCCGGGCCGAAGCCGGCAGCGAGGCAGGCAGACGGGCGTGTGTGCGCACATAGGCAGACAGGTGTAGCTAGCCAGCCGTATTGATAGAGGTGCGGGTGGGGAGCCATGCTCCGCACCGCCTGCTGAAGCCGCCCCCCCGCCCCGCCGCGCTCAGCCCGCTGCTCCCCGCCCGGCCCGCGGCTGCCCCGCAGCCCCCCGCCCGCCGCCGAGCTGGAGGAGCGCCGCAAGCCCGAGCCCCGGAGGTGAGCGCGGCCCGGGGGCACCTGCGGGAGGGGACGGGGGAGCGGGAGGGGTGGTGGGGGGGGGGGGGGCTCGGCCGGGCCCGGCGCACCTGCCCGGCTGGCTGCCTTCGGCTCCTTCCCCGCCCCGGCGGCGGGCAGCCGGGGCCGCTGCTCCGTTAGCATCCCGGCCGGGGTGGGCTTGCGCGGAGCGGCGGCCCCCGGACACTTGTAGCCAGCCCGGCTGTGGGAAGCGTGGGGTGGGCCCGCGGGGAGTGGAAATACCCACAGCTTTCACAGCCAGGCAGATTCCTCTTCTCTCGGTCTCCTTCGTACAGTGTTTGTCCCTATAGGTGTCATTGTCTGGCGTTTGTTATTTGGTGAGGGCTTTAAAAATACTTCGTAGTGTTTGAAAACTTTCTTATTTTCACTTTAGTAAGTTGCCAGCAGCACCCGGTTGAAGGAAATGGTATTTCCGCTCAAGTTTCTGGTGTTCCACCTGGTATGTGGCCGTATGGGGATATTTTCCTAGCTGAGACGAGCTCCTTGCTGGTTGTTTTCCCTTTTGTGGGCTTCCTGCTAAGCCCTGCAGTCCAGAGCTGCTCTGCTCGAGAGCAAACGTGGAAATGAGAATTTAATCATCCTTTTGTTCACATACCCCTTTTTTTGGTTTGTTTTGTTTTTTTTTTTTTTTTTAACGACAGCATTAATTATTAACGGCTTTCCTCTTGGTTACAAGCGCATCCTTTTAGTACGTACGTTCAGGAGGAGCCAGTGTACTCAAATGTACCGAGAGCTTCCTGGTATTGCACGGTGTGAAAGCGGTGCCGGGCTCTGTGCGTGCGGCAGGAGCTCGATTGAATCCTTGCACAGAGCTCCGCCTGTAAGCGAAGTCAGGTGCGTGAATAGCTGCGAGGCTGGGCCCTAGGGCGAATCCTGACAGTAACGGCTCCGTCGGAGAACTGCTCCACGTACGACAGGTACTGGCTTTCTTGGTTTGGGGAGGTGTGCTTTACTGCGCATCTAAACGTGACTTTGTGCTTAGGCTGCTAGCTACTTGGTGGCTTAATTGTTCTGGTTATTCCTGAAATGTACATATTTTCCATTAAAAAAAAAAGTAAGAAATGTGGCTAGCTGGATTTAACAAAATGTGCAGAGTTGCATTTTGTGTGTGGGAACAGAATTTGCTACTTATTAATTGCTGATGTGCTAGTCTGAAGGAATATGCCTGGTTCTATTTTGGTTGATAATCAGAAGGAAACGGTTTGTGCATGAAGAGTAAGGTACAGAGACACACCCCCCCCCCCCCAACCAAAAGAGCCCCAAAACTTAAGGCTCCCAAACCCCAGCAACTATTTCATGACAGGCTTAATATTGTCCCAGTAGTTTCCAGTCGTACGCAGAACAGTTAAATGGGATTGTTGGCGTCTCTGTGCTCGTTCCCATGCTTGCATGTCTGTGAACCCGTTTGTCATAGCCTGTGTCCTTCCTTCTCTCGCTCGCCGTGGAGTGCTGAAGCGAGTGCTGATGGACCTTTCCTAGTGACTTTCAGCGTGCCAGAAGATGGTAGAGTTGAGTTTTGCAAGGCTCTGTTACGGCGGGCGGTATTAGTTCTCAGTAAGCTCACCTACTGGTGAGTGTCAGTGTGAGCTGAAGGGTGAGTGTTAGTACAGTCTGCAGCGGTGCTTTTTCTGGGACACTCTCAGCCCCCCTTCTGCCCCCCCATCAAATGTGAAGGAAACCGAGACTCTTTTTAAATTTCCAAAAAAATGTCACGGGGAGGATTTGCTTGTAACTTATTCTTTGCTCCTGCAGAGCGCGAGTTTCACGTTTATAAAACCAGTGGCTGGATTTTAAGGAAAAGGCTACTCCTAATTATTTCCTAATTTCCAAGATTTCAAGGGGCTGGCAACTGCAGAGGAATGACCAATAGCCTAGGAGGAACTGGCAGCGGGGTGTGCTGCTGCTGTCCAGAGTTGGAAGTGGGGCGAGAAGGAAATACGGATTGGCTTTTTTCTTTTTTTCAGTTGGGAGGAGGAGGGATAAAGTTTTCATTTGTGTGCACAGGGCATTCCGAGCAAGTTAACACCCTGTACACATCTATTCAGCTCCCAGCAACGTCCGGCAGGTTTTTCTGTTGCTCACAACTGTGAAGATTTTTCCTTTAACATTCCATGTGACGACTGTAAACCTTGAAACTCCTCTGCAGTCAGACAACAACCTTGTAGACTGGTGTTGTATTGTGGTATTCCTCACAGGAGTTTTTCCATAGGCGTTCTGTAGAGGAGCTTTCAAAATGCGCTTTCGCAGTGGTTGTAGGGCAAACGCTCCAGTTGCTGATGTCTTACGTCGATAAGGGAAGATTTGACTTTGTGCACAATGCAGTTTGAAGAAAAACATCCCCGTGAGAAGGGAAAACCTGTAACTCCTTTTGTTTTCTGATCTACCTACTTATCAGAGAGGGCGCCTTGCTCACGTACACAAGTGTTCTTCCAGCACGGTGGAGAAGCCGTTTGTGCTTCTGTCTGAAGGATTTGTAACTGCACTGCCGCCTTGAAGACCCGTAATAAATAACAAGCTGGAAGGTGTTCTGGGCAAGGTCGTGAATGAAAACTGCCACGCGAGAGAGTAAAGAGAAAACCTGTACTTATTTTTGTGCCGATGAGAGTCTGCAAGCAGCTATTTTCAGGTAGCAGCTCTTAGCTGCTGTCCTGCCAGAGAGAAGCGATTGCAAAGGCAAGGTGTTGTCTCGATTGAGCAAAGGTAGACTGGGTGAAGTAGCTGCTTCAGGAAGGTGGATGCGTGAAAGCGCTTATTCCTGCGGGTACAGAAAGCGATGCTCCCTGCGCCTACGTGCCAGTCTGTTAGATAGCATTTGGTAGTCTTCTGATTTTTATTTTTTTAATTCAATTTTTTAAACTTTATGTTATTACTTTCTTATACATGTCCCTACCGAAAACAGCATAGCTTTTACTGGTCTGCACTCAGATTCCTTCTCACGGATTGGGAGGACCAGAGGACTTCAGCCTGGGCTTAAAGATGCCTCGTTGCAAACAGCGTGTTCAGAGGGCTCTGACTCTGGTGCTGTGGCATCGGGTCCCTTCCTCTGCCGCGCTGGGAAAAAATTACTTCATTGCCCTAGCGAGATAGCATCCTTGTCACGTTCCAGTGACCTGCCTTGCACGTTTTGTCTTTGTGCTTTAGATCTAGAATTTGAACTGCTGCTTTGAGCAAATTAAAAGGGTTCTGATAACTACTATCAGGTTTTCTCATTTGAAGTCGGTTAGCTGCTTCCGGCTTCAAATCCATTTAGGAGGCTCCTTGAAAATCCAGTAAGAGCAGTTTACAGGTAATATTGATAAAGCAGCATGTCTCTCTGTCGTTGTGCTGCTTTTGCTGGAAGGAAAGCTTCTCCTTTGTGCTCCCTCTAAATAACAGAACTTGAGTGGGGAGGAAGAGGTCTCTGTCTGAACTGTGTTTCACTGTGTGGCTTGAAATGAAAATGTAGCAATAAAATTGTCGAGGTTGCGGTGAAGTCCTACAGCAATTCAAAGTCATGCCTCCGCCCCCCTGCCCTTGAACTTTGAGTTGCTGGAGCATCTCGTTTCTTCTGAGTTTGCTCAGGATTGTATGCAGTTTGTGGCAGGAATGCTTTTTATTGCTGTTAGACGGTGTCAAAGACAATTATGGCACCCATAATTGGGTGATAAAACAGTGTGACTTAAGTAAAAAGTTACAGTGCTTCACCTAGTTATATCTGTACCGCAGCCTGCTGGAGTGCTTGCTCTCGGGTAAATCTCTACCATCCTCTCTCTAGACCTTGATGACTCAATATTGAATAGTGGCTTCAAGGAGTGGCCACAGTCTTTCAGGTCAAAGCTTGCATGGAGATTGAGCTCAAAGATACTGTGATGTGGAGTTAACTGTTAAGCCTTGAAAAATGAGCACGTGCTTTCAGTTATGATGCAAATGCCTCCTGTGAAATAAAAGCCTTTAGTACAGATCCGTGCGCTTGCCTTCTGGGCTCCGGGCGGACGCACGCCGGCCATCGTGTCGGGCATTCCTAAAGCAAGCACCCGCGCCGGGAAGCCCCGTGCTATCATTTGTCCTCTTGTTTTTCAGTGCCCTCATTACATTAACAGAAGAGATAGAAATGTCTTTGAATTATTCTCCTGCAATTACTTATTTTTTGCATCAGGAACTTTTGAAGTTGCCACGGGGTCTATCAGTGGGGAGAATTATAGAATTATGGGGGAAAGAGCTGAAAATCAGAGAAATCTACGTCTCGGTTCTGGCATTCAGTTCTGTTTGGTTTGGAATTGTGGACTTCTGTCCAAATTTACAGCCGTGTAAATAAAAGGAAAGCAGGACTGATAGCATACAATAGTCAGCTGTCATCCGTAGTCTTTGAGGATGACTGATCGGAGGAAATTGCAGATGGCCCTATTTTAAACAGGCTTTGTTCACCAGAAAATTTCTTAGCAGAAGAGATGATTTGGCATCACCAAAATCAGAATCCTTTTAATTTGTGGCTCAAATGAACTTTCAACACCTGAGTTCCAGAACTGTGTGCTGCTGGCAGAGCTAATTCTGCGGCAGAAGTGAAACAAAGACTGAAGGGGTTTTATTTATTTACTTATTTATTTAATCTGTGTGTATTACTCAAATAAATGTGTGTGTGGAGAGACAGACAGACAGACTATGGCTAATCTGTGTATTTACTACTCCTAAAGAAATCCTTCAAGGCTGGGGGGAAATCTTCAGAGTCACAGCATTTCAAATCCTAGCTTTATTGTGTAACTACATTTATAGGCGAACAGAGTCGTATTTCTATTTTGCCACTATATAATATATGTTTGCCAAAGACTCGGTATTAAATCTGACTTGAAATAAGCCTTAATTGTCCTTCCGTAAGTACTGATCCATACATCTCGCATCTCAAAGTGACTCTTGAAGAATTGAACTTGGTGGTGGTGGGAATGGTTCGAAGCTTTTAAGATTGAGGATTATTAAAATCACTTTATTCTGTTATTTATGATAGTTATAAAAATTGCTTCTTTAAATTTTTATGTTACCATAATAAATGATAATATTTAAAAATACTCTGAAACAGAAAATGTTGGCTTGATGAATTACATTATTTTCCTCACCTTGTAAACAAATTATTCCTGCAAGATACGGTCCACGGTGAATATTTTGTCTGGGTTTCAGAGGAGAAAAGCTTGGATCCGGCCGGAGACTGTGACGAAAACTGCATTTCTTTATAAATTGGAGCAGGTTTGTCTGTGTTGCTCCTTTTTAGAAATATTTCAAGGACTGCTTTTTTAGCTTAGTTACTATTTTCATTTCCCTTAGCTGCGGATTTCTTGGCTACACGTTTTTTTGAGGGTGGTTGTGAGCTTTTGGTTTTTGATCCGTTTGAGCGTTCCTACCGCTGCATCTGGAACTTCAGTATTTCCAGGATCTGCGTGGCTGTGGACACAAATAATGGCGAGTGGAAACCTGTGCTCGCAGCTATGGGGGCCGTGGTGGGAACCCGTACCTTGTTTTTTAACCTGTGAAAGGTGACTGCTGCTCATCCGTGGAATTAATGAAACAGGTTCAAATTTTGTGTGATTGTTCCCCAGTGGAGATGTACTTTCTTTTACAAGTTATCACAAATAGCTGGTATTATGCAAGAAATCCTAGGGGGTTTGCACGTGCAACCAGTTTTTGGCTTTTTTCACTTAAAATTCCCTCCTGTGGTGTGTTCTGTCATTCTCTGCTACTGTTTGCGGAGCAGAACATGCAAACTTTTTGATGTGCGATGTCTATGTGGATGTGTAATCTTAAGTCAAAGACGAGGACTGGAGTCTTGCATGTCAAGTAATCATCTTTATGAAAATTGTCATGTTTTGTCTATTTTGTATAGTAGGGGCAGAAACAAAACTTGCCTCTCTTTCTCTGGCGTATGCAACATGAAGATGAGAATTTTTTCACCTTAAGTTTTTTCTAAGTTCTTACTTAATCATCTCTTGAAGGTTTACTCATCTGAGTGTCTATTCCAACTCTTAACCTTGAACAGAAGGTTGCACAAGTCAACTGCTTTTATTGTCCCCGTGACTATATAACACTTCAGATGCATTGTCAACCCTTACACGTAAGCATAAAGAGCTGTCATCTAGGTTGCTAAATATGGGAAGACTCGGTGTTTAGAACGAGGTTGGGAAATAGCTGCTCAGTTGCTCAAGGAAAAGTAGCACTTGAGCATCTTAAAAACCTGCTTCGTTGCCCTGGAATTGAAGGCAAGTGCATTTCTCATATACGGGAACCGGACGTGCGCGTTTAGCTTAGGCCTCGCAGTTGGCAAATTTGGCGATCGCAAAGTGGGTTATACCCAAAGCGTTGTTAAATTTGAGTGGTCTGATATCACTTCCCCGTCTGGCCGTTCCTGCATTCAGCAGACAAACAGCACAGCTGAAGAACAGTAGCCCCGTTCAGTAGACCAGCCTGTGTGTCTTTCCAGGCAGAAACAATAATCACAAAGAAAAAATAGACGGGCACTTTGTTCTCTTCTGTCCCCAACGAAGCTTCGTTCCAAAGCCTTAATGGCACGACAATACAGCCTGTAGTGCTCTGGGAGTAGTTCCACATAAATTGTTTAACATCTCATGATCCATTAGGCTTGGGTTTGTGAGTAATAACCAACTTTGAGGAGCATTGCCTGGTGCAAAGTGTGAATGTGGTGTTCTGCGGAAGCAGTGCCGGATGCCTTTGTTAATGCCGACGGTAAGGTTAAAAAGGCGCCCCGAGAAGAACGGAGTTTCAGTGCCGTAAGCATCCGTATCGGCACACAGAGAAAGCCTGGAAATCCGGAGCCGTGCCGTCAGAGCGCGACAACATGCATCGCTGCCGACCGTACGGTGGGCTCCCGTTCCGGTGCCTCTCTCACGATTCCTGGGATGTTGGTTTCTGTGAGGCTCGTGCCTTATTCCCGCAGAGCACGTGAGCACAGGTGACTTCTGGCCTTGAAGCAATTCAACCGGCTGACCTTCAAGGCCAGGCTGAAGGGCTGAGCTGGACTGGGCCCTGCCTGCGTAGCTCCGCTGGCATGAACGGTGAGATAGTACAGCGAGTGGAGAGAGCCGATCGAACGGGGCCGGAGGGGAGGAGGAGCAACGTCTAGATTGCAAACGTAAGCTGCTTGCGGGGTGGGGTTGGAAATCAGTTGAAGACCGGTGCAAAGTCTTCAGTGCATCTTTGATAGGGACTTGGAGGGTGGTGTTACAGAGAGGTTGTAGAATAGAGTATTTCTTTAGAATTGCATATTTCAGCTGGAAGGGACCTACAGCAATCCTCTAGTCCAACTGCCTCGGTTGTGTTTTCGGTCACAGTTCACCTGTAGCCCTGTCTGATGGCATCGCTGCTTTTGTGGAAGAAACATCTTGAAGAGACAGATGTTGTTAGCAGAGCGTTCACTTTAAATGCTTTCCATTTCAGAGTTAGTTTATGTCCCCAGTGTATTACTGACACATACATCACCAAAATGTGCTTGGAAAGAAAAGATTATTCTCATTTAAGAGCAAGAATTACTTCTACAGGAATGTGATATGTGCAAAGATTTTTCCCGTAATGGTGTAAATGTTTCTGACTCAGAATAAGATAGTATTTGACATTTTCTACTTGTTTATGAATGACGATTGATTTGTATCTGGAAAAGCCACGGTTGGGTTTCAGCAGGAAAGGCAGTCTGTCTCCCACAACGTTTGCCTTCCACGTCACACAAGCTTTGAGAATGCTTTCTGTGGCCTTCAGCGGATGGTATGTGTTATACTTTCCCGTGCCTAGGGAAGTGGGCTTTGACACCTTATTAGGGTAAATCAGAGTCCTGAATATGCTCGCTCGCGTCAGACAAAAGTGTTTGGTTAGCTTAGTAGAGGAAAAGGTGAGGAGGTGCCTCTTCTATGTTTTGAATTTGGAGAAGGCTTCCTTTGATGAATGTATTCATCTGCCTGATGCTTCCCTCTGCTTAATGTAGGTAGCCTGTGTAACTGAAAAAAGAACCAAAAGTTGTGTGAGACATTTAAACTGAAAATAGATCCATTCAAAAAGATAGAGTGCTCTTTTAAATGGTGTGCTATATGGATGAAAATATAGGAGCCATTTGAAGAAAATTGAGCTAAGCCTTGAACGCGCAACCCGGCAAAGTTCCGTAGATGACTTGTGTCACTCGGAGATGTGACACGGGAGGTGGGAGAGCGGCAGCCCGAGTGGGCTGCGGGGGAAAGGAGGGATCCGTGCTGCGCCGAGCCCTCTCTGTCCCTGGCAATGTCGCTGTTGCGCTCGAAGCCCGGGTCTGCATGTAGGCTTCGGTCTGTGGAGCCCGACGGCTCGGAGCTCCCCTGGCCCGAAGCCTCGTGGTTTGCACGGGGAACGTCCGTGCGCTGTCCCTGCCGAGGCTGGCTTGCGGGTCCTGCTGCTGCTCTGGAGAGTATTGGCTTGTGTGTGGGACAGTGCCGGTGTCCAGCGGCAGGAGGGAAAAGTTGGATCTGCTGGGCTTTGTGGTAGCCCTTGGATTTTCCGTCTTAGAAGTGCTCTGAAGCTAAGCCTGAGAGCCTGCTAGCATGGAAAGAATGTGAGCAAGTCTGGGCTTGAGCGTAGGCTCAGGCCCATGCTTCACTGACAAGGCAGGCAAGCCCAGGCACCCTTCCTTGACTGTTGTGGGCACTGAACTACAGCCGTGATGCTCCAGCTACTCAGTTTAATGGCTTATTCCTATTTGCAGTGTAAATTAAAGGAGGGGGCACGTAACTGTCATCACCGTAGTGTAGTTTAAGCCGGGATGGATGCTCTGGACCCGTGAATAAAACAGTGAAACAGCAGGAATTGCTGCAAAAGAAAAACCTCCTTATTTCGTAAGTTTTATTTGGATCACCCCTCTCTTCTCTTTGCCAAAAATGCAATGTATAATTTTTGTTGAAAGGGGATACGCTGCAAAACAACTCGGTGGAAATCCCAACTATATCTTACAGTGTCAGAATCCTCTCCAGACACTGAATAAAGGGAGATTGTGTCTCCGGCTTTTAAAATAATTACTCCAATTAAAGATCAAGCTAGAAGAGCCCAGAGCCAATGCAGTTCCCTGAACATTAGGCATACAACTTAATTTATTAAAAAGCATTGCAAAACCAACTTAAGCTCATCGTGTTCAAAATATCTCTCCCGGCAAGTAACCTGAATGTCCTCTGAGCCTTCAGCGGTGGAGAAATGTGGGCGTGCGTAGAGGTTTCTGTGAACTCTGAAAGTTTCTGTAATTGCTTTTCTACAAATGAAGCCATCTTTCTTGAACCTGTTTCTGCCTTTTTTCATTCCAAATGATGAATAAGACACCTTTGCGTTAAGTATTCCGGGCACAATACTGCTTTGGGTTACGAACAGCTTCGTGTTTTCCTGGGGAGGCTTGACTTGTAACTCTGTGAACGTACCCGGTGTTTTTCGCAAAGATATCCGTACGCTTCCGGTTATGACCCTCAATTTGAAATTCTCAGTAATGTCTATCAGCTCTTGAACTGTGGTATCAGCCCAACTTTTCTGGCTCTGTTCCCGGACCGCTCATTCCACTTAGCAATAAGCAAAATGTAAGATAATGGGCGCAGATAACAGGGATTTAATATTACCGTAGCCTGTTTTCCTCTTGCCTTTAAACAGCCGTGTTGCAATTAGGTGCTGGGCATAAAACTGGTTTTTGTTAACAGGTGTCTCCAAGAAATTTGGGATCACATGAAGATTTACAAGCTGGGTTCAGCGATAGGTGGTTATACTCTGTATTTAAGAAAGTGCTTGCGGCCATGGTTAAGACGCGTGTGACTCGGCCAGGCTCACCCAGGACTATCTCTTATCTCTCTTCCTTACTGAGGCCCTTATCGCCAAAGGGACAAAAGGCAGCTTCGTATCCAAGCTCTGTTGAAAATTAGCTGGAGTTGGCCACCGTTGTACCCTCCTCTGGAATGGAGATTTCTAGTTCAACATGACCGGTGCAATTTGCAGGCACCGACTCGTTTAAGTACGGTACCCAGGAATACTGGTCGGAAGGATTTCTGTGGAGTTGGGGGTGAATCGACGCAGCTAACGAGAGGCCAGGTGATGCCCAAGTCGGGCAGGTTATGCTGAATGAGCGCTGACCACGCACATGGACTTGCGTTGCCCTCTCCATGCCCAGAAACACTGGGCTTTTGAGTTTATAGTTCATAAAGCAGAAGTAGGAACCTTTATTTTAGAGTTCATGAAGAAGAGGAAAGAGAATGAGGGAACTGTAAAATCTTTTTTATATATCTTACGTTAAAATGCTGTGGCTTGAAAGCCTCGTTGATAAAGGGCTGAGGTGCACAGGAACCTGGGAAATCTCTCCTTTCTGAAGAGAACATTTTAGGGATGTCTGGGAAGTTTGTGTTGATGGACTAGTGCTCTGTCGTGGTACTGGACTCGGCCAGCTACTGATAGAGGGAGAGCAACAAAGTGGGTTCAAACGTGCTTGAGTGTCTGAGAAAGTGCTACGGGAGTCTGAGTAGCCCGAGTAGCCTGCCTTTGGGAAGAGAAGATGCAAGCGGTCTTATTTTTTTTAGGCTGTCTCTATCCAGAAGAATGATTTTTTTCTGAGCAGATGGGATTTTTCAGACATTGTCTTAAAGAAAGGCCTATGCTAAAGTCACAGTTTCTCTTCTCTTCCCAAAATCTGCTTGGTCTTCTGGACAAGCCTGTGAGTCACTACGCTAGCTTTTAGGTTACGTTGGAGGACCCAGGGCCTCCTCCAACAGCGCTGCTTACCAGCATCACTGTGCTCCTACCCGTTTTTCCCCACAAGTTGTTCTTCACGGCAATGGGTCACTAGAAAGGAGTTTGTAAGAAGTAGCTATGATGAACACTTTCTGGTAAGAAACTACTTTTCCGTTCCGGGTGATTGTTTTGTTCTCAGTCTTGTTTTAGGCTGATATGAGTAAGTCTATTTTGGGCTGCCCTTAAGTGGATGTCATCTAAAGGACAGCCTTGTTAAAACTTGGGAGTTGCCTGCTCAGCAGTTCAGTTATGTGCTCTTGGCTGTGGTTGGAGGATACAGTAAATCCAGCTTTAGGGCACTTAGAACCAAATTAAGAACATTACTCTCCCATGAAGCAAAATGCCAATCCAGTAGCAAACTCATTTTGCTGGTAAAGTGAGTTTAACATTTCTAAATGGATTGACTTTATGCAGGATCATGCGTTGTCTGCTTGTGCCGCTCTGCTTTTATGCTGCGTCATGTTCCTACTGTTTAAGTTGATATCCTGGTGGTGAATGAGCCCATATCGCTTTGTTCACTGACTAAGGCAACAAAAATGCAATCATGTGCCCCTGCCTGACCTGGGCCAAACCCTTATTAATGGCTAATTGATAGTCTGCGGGTCCGAGTTTAAAGATCACAGGCTTGATCTGCTCTTCACTGGCACCACGCTTCCAAGTCAAGGTAGTAAGTAGGTCACTTGGGATGCATTGCTCTCGCCAGCTGAGCACGTGGAAAGGCAAGGGGTGCCCAAAAGGTACTGCTCTGCTCCCTGCGCCCGTGACCTGCTCCCTATTGCCCGCTGCAGGGAATTTTATTGAGAAGTGTACAGCGTTTCCGCTGCCTTTCTTTGCAGGTGCTCTCGAGGGAGTGAGATGAGCTGTGTGGATGAGCTGGTCATGGCAGTGAGGTTCCCCCAACTGTCTTCTCCCCCAATGGCCGTCGGTGCTCCATGACCGCTATTTTCTTTGTTAATACTGGCAAAACCGCATACGAACCTGTCCTTCTGATATCACGACATGAAATTTTCAGCAGCAGGAAAGTTTCCCCGCGTGTGGGTGTAAGTCTGGTTAGCGACAGCCAGGGATCAACCGTACGTGACTTTGTCCCAACAGCGGGATCGTAGTCCCCAGGAGGCACAACAGACCGCTCTCCTTCACCAGCACGGGACTCTGCTCTGGAGATGCAGAAAGGAATTGTTGCGCAGAGTCACGTTTCTGCTGAATGATCCTCCTGGGGGTCATTCCTAAGGGACCTGCATCCCTCGGGTTCTGGGGCTTCTGCTGGCATAATCGGTATTTTGCGAAGCGCGTGGTGCTCTTGAGAAACAGGATGGCTCCCTGGGTTCGTGGTGCTGTGGGTGCGACTTTCTTCTGTTGTTCTGGCTGGAGCTTAAATTGGTGGAAGTGATGAAATTCTCCTTTATTTCAGTTTATTCTCAGATGGCTTTAAAATAACTTGGTTTTGCATTTCTCTCCTCTCTCTCCTCTCTGGAAATGTTGGGTTTTTTTCATCTTCAGAAAACTTGCACTGGTTTGTGTTGTTGTGTTTTGGGGTTTTTATTGTTGGTGGTGGTTTTTTTCGTTGGTGTTCCGTTTTGTTTTTTTTTCTTTCTTCCTCCCAATGCAGCTGGTGGAGGCAAAAAGGGCATTTAGTTTGAAAATTGGCTGTTTGCATTTCTAGCTATCAGGTCTGCATTAGTTTTGATTGACTATTATTAAATTAACATTTTATGCCTGCACTGGGATTGATGCCAGCGACCTTCTTCAGAAGACATTTTGTCTCGTCTCCCCTGGGGAGCAGTCGCTATAAAGTCTTCCGGACAAGCCGTTGTCACTCAAGTGAGGATGAAGTTAGCTTGGAGCATTTGAGTTTCTGAAAGCCCACTGGTTTTCTTGCTTGTCTAGTATGTTTGGAGAAGTTTTCTTTGCCTGGATGACGTGTGTATGCTGACATTTGGATTTGGTGACTTTGCCTCTTCTTAGTTTTACAGCTGTGTGCTCTGATCACGCCCCTTTTGATGTGATCCCAAATGTTATCACATCCCTTCTTAGTCTTGAGTAACTTGTCTAACTTGTAGAAAGTATGTAATCTTACAGGGACTTTCATCTGTAACCAGTTAAATTTTGCAGAGACCGATTTTTTTTCTTTTCTTTTTTTAAAATTTTTTTCCTTCCCCTTAAGGCCTCTACTATTTAGAAATCAAATAAAACCCTTGACATACTCGTGGTTCTCAGTCATGCACTTTCTCCAGGTCTCAGTCCTTACGAAACACCGTAGTTGCCCGAGGATTTTGGTGATAGGCACGCTTCGAGGCGCTCCTGCTCGCGTGATGCCGTGCCGCGCTGCTCGGTCGTGCCACGTGGACTGTGAATGAGGTTGAGCGCTGAAGCAGATTACTGAAATCATCCATGTTAAAAATATCCTTTATGCTGGATTATGTTTTTGAAACCAGCATATCGTGAACCCGCTTATCGCTTCAGAACGCCGAGAATTGGATCAGAAATGCTGTGACTGCACTCCCTGAAGTGCTGAAAGTGCATTAGCTCCCTTGGCTGATTCAGATATGTCCAAAACGTTTTATACAACCAGGCTTTCTGCCTCGGCCAGGCGAGCTTTGTGCTGGATCAGGTATTGTGTGTCCTGCTCCAGCAGAAAGCAGAAAGCCAGCATACGTTCTGTACTGCATGCTTGGCTGGGGCCGGGCCTGGCTCAGCCCCCGCATTCATGTCGGTGGTCCAGAGTTTTGTGATGCTTTTAGAATGACTTCAGCATCTCGGAGATGCTTGGGAAGGTGACGGGGAGGAAAACGTGCAGCTCTAGGAGTTGCGCCTTTGAGAGTACGGAGCCTGAAGGAAGGGAAAAGTTCCAAATGCTAATTACAGGAGTGAAATTAAGATACAAGCCCGTCTCGTGCATTTTGTGTTACTGGGGGTATTTTGCGTGCTGGGGGTTATTGCTGCGGAGAAGAGACTTTCCCCCAAAACGGTCACGTGGGAGGAGGAGTGCAGGAGCTGCTTGCTGGGAAGCCGGGATCGAGAGTGCTGGATTGTTTTCCCTGGAGAAAACCACATCGGGGTTAATGGTGGCACTGGGCGTGCTGCCCCACCCCACATTGTACACACTGCCTGTTCTTTTGCTGAGTGGGAAATGGACTTAAACCCAGGAACTCCCATTTTAGATAACCTTTTTCTTTTAAAAGGCAGTCTGGCACAAGAGCGAGACGCCTGCTTTAACATCCTTGTCTCTAGGTAGGAAACGCTGAGTTGGGTCCAAGCTGCCCATACCTTGCCGTTTGCGACTCTGCGTAGGCAACGTGCAGCAGATGCTGGTAAGATTTCCCACAGCTGCTGTTCTGTTGTCTGGGTTCACATATCTGCGTGTGTCTATATATAGGTAGAGACAGATCCCCTGTCTATTAAGTACTTTTAAAGTCTTGCAGGGGTTTTCAAGTTGTGCGCTGAGCTGAGGTAAATGACGTGCTTGTAATATTGCAGGCAGTCCTTAGTCCGTGATACCTCGTCTTACGACACAGTACACTTAGGCACAGATTTCTCGAAAAGAGCTCTTGGACGAGGCTTGAACAAAGAGCAACCACTTTATAAAACAGGATTGTTTTTAAATAGACAGGGGTTTAGTTGAAGAGCACATGAAAATGCTCTTGTAAATCAGCCCTCTGGAGCAGTTTCCTCTAAGGTTTATTGAGCCTCGAGTCACGCACTAAATTATAAATCTGTTGTACAATGCCTCATTTTCTTTAACTGGGGCAAACGTACGCGGTATGTCTTGCAGTCATCTTTTCACGTTAGCCTTTGTGTTTAGTCCACTCCTGAAATGTTCTCTCTCCTCCTGCCGCTTTCCCATTTTTGAACTACTTCTAAAAATTTGCTCTTTTTTTCCAAGCCAGTGTGTTGAAGCAAGAGGGGGATTTTAGGAACTGTTTCGTGCCAAGATTGAACTATGTTCTTTTTTTTTTGATTAGCATGCAAAACTGAAAAAATTGTAGGGATAGCCAGTTGGATGTGTAAAACATGGTCAAGTAAGAAGTTGCCTATAAGGCATAAAACTGTAACAAAAATATTGCGGGACATGACATTGCCACAGTAATAAATGGCAAAAAAAAAAAAAAAAAAATCGGATCCCACAGGCTGTCTTAAAATAATAATTTTTAGGAAGAGTCCACTACTGCTTATGGGTTTAAAACCTGACACCATTCTGCCTCTAGAGCAAACTTTTTTGTGATTTATATTTCATGCTTTGCAGAAAATTAAGCCACAAAAATGTCTGGTTTATGTTAGCCTCAAACAGATATATTCATAATATTTGCAGTCCGAAATGACTTTGTCCGTTTGATTGGCTCATCTCATACAGCTCCTACGTAAGTGCAATCTCGAATTCCTTTCAGAGCGTCTCTACACCCTCTCCTGGCTCTAGCTACGTTAAATACAGCGGATGTACGGGGAAGATGTCGGGAACCAGGTGCTCAGCTGTAGAGGTTCGCCTCGTCCTGCTGGAGAGAGGGCTTTAACTGGGATGGTACCAGTTTCAAATTAAGCTCGAGTGAAACGCGGACTTCTTGCAGGTGCATCTCCAGTTACAGCTCCATGGTTTCCTTTGAGAGAAGGAAATGAAAACAAACATGCAGCTGACTTTATCGGTTTTTATAGAGTTGTGCCATTTTATGGTAAGCAATGTAAACATAATAAAACAATGGCTTCAACTGCTACACCTCCCCTAGGGTCCAGTGCCAGTATCCCCCCTTGTATTTCCCTGCACTCTGATAATGGTACTTTCTTGTTTGTGCAGAAGAACGCTGCGATTTCATTCACTCCTAAGTGTTTTTCTTAATAGTTATTTCATTCTTGCCATGTATCCAAGTTGAAGAGTTCTCCTGAAGTTGTCAGAGATTTAAATTGAAATTCAAATGATAAGACTTACTTTGTCAAAATAAATTCAAATGATTCTTGCCTTGGTTTCAAGAAGGTGCTCTCGTAGGCTTCGCCTGTGAGTTGAGATAAACCTTTAGAGTGCTTGACGTTCCAGTCAGTGAGAGTTTGTGAAAACAAGATTTAGTCAAGAACGGAGACTGCTATTTAAATGCTATAGTGGGACTTAATTCCAGTCCCTGAGAACACCTCTGCAGAGTGAAACATTTCACGCAACAATGAGATGACTTAATTGGGAATTTATTAAAAAGCAAACCCAACAAAAGTCCTTCCCACCATACCCCCCAAGTTTTCCAAAACGTCTCATTAATACTGAAACCCCTTTTAGTAATCTAAATAGCATGGCACAGTATTACTGAACGAACGGGCTACATTTTCCCAAGTGAAATCCATGTAACTGAGACATTTCAAGCAAATAACCTCTGTCGAGGTTTGTATTCTACGTGGCGCTGCCCGATTGACCAGAGGCACCCAGCCCCTTGGTTTGTGCACCCCCTCACTAAGGAGGCTCCTGAGGGACAAAGAACACGGAGAGTCTCTTTAGATGACTTATTCTGGAGAACATACTGAGGGTGGTTTAAAAAAAAAAAAAAAAGGTGAAATAGCATGAAATCTGTAAAGCAGTCTTGTAGCTGTACACGGAGTGTGTTAGCTTACTGATGGGTGCGGGGTGCGTGCTGCTCCCCAAAGCGATGCCAGTGGTGCAGGAGCTGTGCTTGGCCGGCCCGGCTCTTGCACGCTGTGCAAAGCGAGCGGGTTGGGCCAGTGGCTTGTTTCCTGTACGTGCCAACTTGCCATCACCCTGGCCTAGGTGGGCTTCCACAAAAGGACCTCGAGGGAGGGGAGGACGGGAAGTGTAACCTCAGCGATTTACGTGAGCTGTTAGGGGCACGCTTACCCTGTGTTTTGCTCCTCCTTTCCCCAAAGCCCCTTGAACAAGTGTGCTTCAGTGCCAAGTAACGAAAGGCTTGTGTCGCTGTCACGCTTGAGAGACACGAGCAGGCAACGGCGAACCATTGTGTTTTCACATGCCCTTTGAAGAGACGAGTAATCCAGAACGTGCAGTTGCTTGTAAGTTGGTAGTAATAAGATAAACTTGCAAAGCTTTCTTACTTTTTGCTTCCTCCTTGTTTCGCTACAGCGTGCGCGCAATCAATGAGCAACCGCGTCACGTGCTTCGTGGTCCAACGTGCGCCGGCAGTTCTCTGGAACTAGAGAATAGGAGTCGGTACTGCAAAAAGGAGCAGCACAGCCCAAAAGAAATGGCCAGTCAACCTCCTTTGAGGTTGTGTATGTTCCAGCCTTGTCCTGTGTGTCCTGCTCTGTCAGAAAAAAGGGTGCTTTGCACCTTGCATGCGTTTACAGATTTCTGTCTTGTAGCATTTGCAGTTGTCTCATGGTTCTGTACAGGAGACGATTGGCATTGCTCTGGAGAGAGGGAACGGCGGTCTCTGTTCTGACAAGAGATCTGCAGGAGAGGGAAGAGCTGAGACGAGTCTCTCTGCCCCTCGATTGCACTGTGCTAAGCAGTCATCTTGGGTATAAGTTCCCTGTTGATTATTCAGAGTTCCTTTCAGAGAAGCTGGCTTTATGTTGGGATTTAAAAATATTATAATGCATGTTCTTTTTGCAGAAAGCAGAGGCTTCTGTCCTCCTCTGCTCCTGGTGAGTACAGTCTTTTGCTGAGAAAGCATGTGAATAAATGCTGGTTTAGAGCTGACAGGGGAAAATGCATCCAAGATAAATTTGGCAATGTGTTCTTAAAGTGCATCAACCAGGCCGTGCCGAGTATAGTCAGAAGCTCATTTTTCTGCGTGATAGAGCCCACATGTAAGCATGTGAGAAAAACAAAACGCATCTAGCCCATAAAAAGGGATCGGTCATATTAGGTCTGTTTATTCAAGCATTTGCGTATGGGCTGTGAGAGAATCAATGGGACCACGTCTCCTTCCTAGTTTCCTGTTTACTTGGCCACCGTCATCGCAGTATCGGAATGCTTCACAGGTTGCAGAGAAAAGAAATAATACTATCGCTGTCTCTCCGCAGCCTGTTGACAGAAGAATCCTGTTTAGCTTATTGGCTCATGATCTTTGGGATACACGCACGTGCATTTGGCATCCAACTTGGGTGGCGTGGTGAAGGGGCCGGGAAGCCTGTGGTGGCTCTTCTCTCTGCTCTGTGCATCCCGTCTGCGTGAGCCTCCAGGTCTAGCCCATGGTTGTGTCGTTCCATCTGTTGAAGGTTGAATGATGTTGCTCGTCACAAGTAGTTTTGATGGTGGAGAACATGTCCGAGTCCAGTGAAGGACTCTGAACTCCAACAGTTGTCATAAACAGGCTTCTTAGACCCGATGTGGAGCGGGGCTGTGGTTGTACCTGTGGCTGCTCCTTGCAAGGCACATCACGTTTCTTTTTCCAGCTCGGGTCACGGTTACCAGCAGCAAAAACGCAGCTGATGGATCGCTCTGAGTTTGTTCTTAGCAGCGCAGGGAGGAAGTGCAGAGGTCCAGGAGTCCTTCGCGTAGCGGGCGTTGGAGCATCCGCACAGAACGAGCTGTCAAAGGCAGTTGTCTGTTCTGGTGGCAGCTGTAGAGTCTCCTCGGCTGACAACTGTACGTTCCAGGCTCTAAGAGGAAAAGTGACGTGGGTGCTGGACAGTTTCCCCCTTTTGTGTTTGGGGGGTAAATGGTGAGGGGGCAGGGTGTATGTGTAGATTCCAGTGTAGCCCTTGGTGAGACCTGCCGAACAGCGAGGCCTGGTGCACTGTTCGCTTGCTTTTGCCTCTCTTCTCCCCCAGCGTCCCCATCCTTCGTGCTCCTGCTCCGCTTTCCGGATAGCGGTTTTCTGAGGAAAAAGTCTTGCCAGGTAAACGATGCCAGAGGCTGAGAAGCAGACGAGGCTGGTTGATCCTCAGGACGATTGTACTTCACTGGCCTTTCCCACGAAGGCAGACCGCTTCCACGCACGAGCCCGCAAGAGCTGTAAAGCAGGAGCCGTGGCGCCGCGTGGCTGGGCGGGCACGTTCTGACCCTGAGCCCCCGCTGTCGGGGCGGCCGTTTCGGCCGGCAGGCGTTGCTGTTCTGTGACCCAATGTTCGCAATCCCATCTCCTCCCTGCAGCCGTTGACACACTCTGCACCCGGCTTATTGCAAAAGGATTGCTCTTCAAATGTGACTTTGACATGGGCTCTGCGTGATGCTATCAGTTTCGGTTACAGCTGGATCCGTTTTTGGTTGGTTTTTTTTTTCTTTGTTCAGTCCAGAGTTTGCTGGAGTTTCTTCCCGATTGCAAAAGACATTTGAAATGGGCAGAATCGTAAAAGCTTATCAGCAAGTAATAACTCTTGTTTCTTGCTCCCCGGCTACGTTGTGTGTTCATTCACTCGAGCGAGCTGTATCTCCGCAGAACAACTCCTGTTGCCACATCAGCCCTTCCGCTTTATTTATACCAAACACTGTTTTCCCTCATCTCCCGTTGTAAACGATGAAGTTGTAAGAAGCGGTGGTGTCGAGGGCCCCGGCGGTGCCCCTTGGGGCGGCTGGCAGCAGCGGGTCCCCGGGCCGGACTGCCGGGCGGTGGCAGCACTCCATCCATCTGCCGCTCCGGCTCGCTGCGGGGTGGCCTCCGGGACTGGACACCGCAAAGCTGAGCCTAATTGCTGCCTTAGACCGCTTTGACGACTCGTTGCAAGTGTTCGGTGCTGTAATGAGGAGACCTGCAGGAAGGATTTATAATGCCATGAGCAAGACGGAGACTGCCAGTTAAGTGTGGCCATGGGGAAGGGGACTAGGAGTTTTAAGTCTTTTTTTTTTTTTTTTTTTTTAAAAGCCTATCACAAATAATTTGGTTTTGAGCCACGGCACTTTCCCTTAGAACCCAGATCAGGTTTGCTGCGCTGAACGCTCAGAAATGCTCTTACCTGGAAAGTCAGCCGGAGCAGAGAGGCAAAGGTACTGGCTCGTTTCTCAGGGTGTGCTCTGCTCACGGAACAGGCTTTTCATCGTCTTGTCTGCTTTGTGCTATTGGATTGCCTTCACTTTTGCCCATTTTATACTGACTTTTCTCTCCATTATGAAGTCTGGGATCCCTGCTAGTGTTAAATTGATCTTGTTCTTTCTGAGTAGTCTGGCAGAATATTTCTGTGAGCTCTATCTGCGAGTGGTCTGTGAATTTAGGTTTGAGTTGCATGCTGTGTTCGTTCGGCTATGTGTGATTCTTGTTAAAATCCTATTGACACATAATGTCATTCCTAAAAATGTTTGGTACCGGTCTAATTATCTACCCAGAGAGGCCAATTACTCAGGCAGCTCATATTTTTTCACTTGAGTATATTCTGTCAGAGTACATGGCTTGCTCCGATCTAGACCCTGAAAATAGAAACCCGATATTTTTGAATTAATTTTTTAGGTTTGTTTCCAACACCTTGCAGTAGCAGTAATGAGGATGTGGATCTAGATAGAAAGTGTCTGAATGCCTCATGTTTTTTACCTTACTCCAAGGAGCTGGTAAACCAGCTTAACCTAAGACACGTTTCTGTTCAGAGGCCCTAAAAAAAAGTCCACCCTTTCTTCTGTCCAGTGTGTGTGTCGCCTCCGCGGGACGGTGAAGATACCTTTTCTTGCTGCGATGCTTCACTGATAGGACTCTGCCGGTTTTCCCCTGAAGACCCAAGTGAAGATTTTCTTGTTGTTTCACGTGATTTTGATTTTTTAATTTCTGCAACTCCCATTTCATGTTATTTGAAAAATTCCAGGGGGCTGAAATATATCCCCCGTGCAAATTAATAAAGGATGTTTTCTTGGTAGATTTTGGCCTGAAGAAATCCTGCCGTAATCTGAGAAGGGCAGAAAAGACCAAGTCAAGGGAGGTGGCGCTTGGGAGTCTAATCGCTAAACTCCTGCGGATTAGAGACGGGGCGCCGTGCCAAGGCGACCCGAGCTCTATTCCTGGCCCTTTAAACCCCCCAGCTCCTTCGGATCCGCTCTGCGTGTGTTTCGGGGAAAGCATCAGGCTTGCAATGTGTCGTAAGCAGTTTTCCGACCCTCTGCAGCTAGACAGCGCAGCTGTTAAATGTGGTGAACTGATCCAAGGGAGGGAAGGTGCCGTTACTGGGCGGGTGGGGGGGAAGCGCTGGGTCCATCCCTGCTGCCCACAGAGAGCTGCTGCTGCCTCTGTGAATTTTCAGCACTGGATTCCTTGCAGGCAGTGGAGATTTGCTCCTTTCCTTCCTCTCCCCCCTTTTCTCATTCCCCTCCGCGCCACGAGACCGTTGCTTCTCAGTTGCTGCACCTCTGGACTGATGCTGCCGAGAAACTGGCCTTGGGAACCGGTGTTGGAGCGGGGGCTGTGGGGTGCGCAGGCGTGGTGCCACGCGGACACGTGCTGAGGGGCCGGAACGCGTCGGTGCTCAGGGAGCAGAGGCAAACGCTGGGGCACGTTGCGTGTGAAACTGTTAAGAGCAGACTTGACGGAGTAATAAAGCGCGTGCGGTTTGTATTTGGTTTGGAAATCCAGCTCCATCTGTTCCAGATGTTTTCAGTTGTGTTTATAGCAAGTAGCTACCGTGCTGCTGTGGGCAGGGAGGGGGAATTTAAAAATAAATAAATTGGGGTGTGCCTTCACAACCCTTGCAAACAGGCAAGAGCATCCATGAAATAGGTTCCCTTTTGTTGCCTTAGAAAAGATGCATAAATAGTCTTGAATAATTTAACGAAGAGCTGGAGCTTTCAGGGGAGGCTTCCGTGTGCGTGCCTGAAGCGCTGGCTTTGCGCGTGGTGTTGGCAAGACGCAGGTCCTACCCCTTCGCGCAGGGCAGCAGCTGCTGTGAAAAGGTACCTGAAGTCAGGGAAACGTGTTCTTCAAATCCGCTGGCTTCTGGGTCTGGGGCAGGCAGCGCGGGCAGAGCCAGCCTGCGTGAAGGGGAGGTGCGCCTCGGTTCAAATGTCTGAACTGGACCTGAACTGAGGAGCTGATGCTCCTGTTCATGTCTGGGTACGGTGCTGGATTGTTTGCTGCCACCCAATAATCCAAATGAGAAATGTGTATTTCCGTATGCTTACTTAGTGGTTTTGAATCTGACCTGTTTTGCTTTGTTCTTTCTTATCTGTGACGTGTTTGAGACTCGTTCGTGGGAGCTGAGCGGCGGGCTGAGAGCCAAGGATGAGGCCAATGGCGTGTCAGTAAAGGTGCTTGAGGTGGAGGAAAACTTGGCAAAGATGGGAGAACGGCTGCTGTGCTACTACTTATAGAAAATGAGGGCTCCGGTACTTTCTTTTGGGGCTGAATTTTTAATTCTTTGTTTGTTCAGGTAGGCGTTGACATGCAAGGTAGATTTCCTAAGACGTTTTGATTTCTTGGTATTCATCCACTCGGTTTTTATACTCGCCCGAATTTGACCGTGCCCTTAAAAAACTCTATGAAGTGTTTGCTGCTGCTGCACTCCCAGGGTCTTGCGGGCTCACAAGCAGAAGCAATGTGGACGTGAAGAAGATCTGAAGGCTTTGTCTCTTCCTGTACCAAGTTTGTCCCTGTTTCATCTCGGGAATATAAGGAGAAGGTATTGGGTTTTGATCGTTACCCACATATGCCTTTTCTTGCCGTTGGTAGGAAAACGGGTTATTAAGATAGAAGGCTTGCGCAGTGACTGTCCAGCAGCGAGCAGTAAATGTGTGCTTAGCCCCAGCGATATGAAAGGAGATTATTTAATATAGCTAGAATTATTTTTTTCTTTGTTGTTTTATCATTTTTGTATTTTCTTGTCAAAAGGGAATTTGCAGCTGAACCCTTGGAAAGCGTGCAGGGTCTGATTTTGTGGGTGAAATACAGCAGCATCAGTTCTGGGCAGTGCCACGGGAGGACTTTGATGGCAGAGACGTAGAATTAGGAGTCTCTGCTGTACACAGAAGCAGATAAGAGAGAGAGAGAAAAGGCGGGGGGAAGAAGGCAACTACTAAAACCTGTCCCCAAATGGATGAATGAATGGGTGACACACATAAATGACTGCTGTGATGGTCTGACTTGCTGTAGCTTGGTCTCAGGATAATCCTCGTATGTCAGATTTCTGTAAGGCCAACATGTGACACAGAGCTTGCCTCCCCACAGACAAGAGTGCTTTGCGGGTATTAAGAGGCTGGCTGAAGCCTGGTCCCCCACTGTGCGTTCGAACGCGCATGTGTCCGTGTGTAGTGTGCGTGCTTGCTTCTGTATGGGGTTCTGCAGCCAAGGTCTTTTAGAAGAACTTGAAAGCGAAACTGGATTTCCACAAACGCTTGGCTATTGCATAGACAGTCCCAAACTTGCCTCTGTGTGTCTATGTCCTTTTTAGATAAAAGGAAAAAGGAAGAGGGGAAAAAACCCCAACCCAAGAAACAAGAAAAAAGCCCAAAGACTTGTAGCCGGGATTACCTTTCTCACACCTGTCACCCCTGATGCCTTCTCAAGGTTAGAATTCGAGCTACGTGAGGCCAGCTTAAACCAAACGCCGTTCGACAGGAGCTCTATGAAGGAACAGCAGGCACTGGAAGGAGAACGGGAGTGCCCCCAGGAACATGAACAACAGCTTGCAAGTTAACCTGCCCAGGACCTGGGCTGGTTCAAACAGCTCGCTCCAGGAGAAGTCTGAGCATTCCTTTTTTCTTTTCTATTACTATAGGATGGAGGACGAGGCAGTACTGGATAGAGGGGCTTCCTTCCTTAAACATGTATGTGATGAAGAAGAAGTGGAAGGTAAGAGACTGCTGGGGAGAAAGGGTTGCCTTCACCATTTGTATTTGTATCTGAGATCGGCACAGTCGGATACAGAGACAAAGGGCGCTTGTGTTTTGCCAAGTAATTAATTGTAAAATTGACTGAAACACGGGTAAGCTTGATCGGGGCGAAGCTGCCTTTTTAAAGAAATCCTCTTTTTCAGTTCAGGAGCGAATGCTGTTATATGCTGCTGACACCCATTCCCACTTCCCACAAAGTCGCTTTTGCTGTGTCTTGCATGGTGGCTGTGAAATATCGGAGCTATTTGTTTTTCTTCCCTCTATGAATATAGTTTTGGCAACGCTTGCGTATCACCACTGCACTTGGAAGTGCTGGAATACGGTGGCAGGTGTCGCAGACGGGGAAGTGAACTGGAAAAACCAGCAGAATAGGTACCGAGTGTCGGGGGTGGACATAAGGCAGCAAGCGGGCGCTTGCCTGGGTTATCCTTTCAGCTTAGGAGGCATAAAGAGAAGGGTTTTTTCCCTTGAACAGGAGCTTTTTAGCAGAGCAAACTGTTTCCTCGCTCTTTAGGAAGAGAGTAGACTCCTTTGAAAGTGTTTTTATTTTCTAACAAAAAATGTGTGAAATCCCAAAGGTAAAAGGAATTTAAAGGAGTTTAGTTTAAGGTTGGTTGTGGAAAATTATTAAGCAGATAGGAATGAGTTATTTGCAGCAAATTCTCTTTTTCTTGTTTCATGAGGATCAGTTGACCGTGTGCTTGTGATAAACTAGTGGGGGAGGAGGAGGACAGGACGATAGCGTAGGTACTCTACCGAGAAGGGAAAGGAGGCCAGCATGCTGTCCTTCCCCTCCTGACTTAGGTATATAATTCTCATTTCTGTATTTGCAAACAAATGGCATTTTTGGTTTAAAATGCTTTGAAGGGTGTAGGCGTACAGCCGTGTCATAGTCACTGGTAATGGACGGTGAAGGATCAGGCAGTATAAAAGAAAATAATCTCCCAAAAGATGGATTAGAACACTTCCAGCAAATCAAACCAGTCATTTCCATGAAAAAGCCTGTGTTTTCTTCCTCTCTTGTATGAAGTAATCTGCCCTCAGTAGCTATAAATCACCATGTTGGGGTTAATTAGGCCATTTGCTGTCTGCAGGGTCGGAATGACAGGGGTTTTGTATTAGCCTTTTGCTTGTAGAATAATTGATACTTTGGCAGAGCAGAAACCTTTGAGAGGGGAGAGAGAGAGAGAGAATATTTCTTATCTTTCACTGTCTAAAATGCTGCCAGATGCTGTCGGGGGGTGTTCTGCCCATGTCCGACACTCCGGGAATACAGCACAAAGGGTGGTTTGTGAAGAGCCGTGCGGGAGCGTTCCTTTTTAACTCTCTGCAGGTGCTGTGGAAAAGGGTGCGGTTGACGCTTGAAGTAATATTTGTAACGTGGTCTGCTTATCTCCATGTTTCGGTGTAGATATCCTGATTTAGTTGGGCTAACAGAGCAGTTGCAGTTCATCTCGCTGTGGTAAGGAGAAGAGGAGGTGAAACAAGTATTTCTAATGGCACACGACAGGCCTCGGAGAACTCTAGCTGCTTGTCTGAGCCTCCGGAGAGACTCGGAGCCATGTAACCAGCTGATTCCCTTGTTCGTGCTAAAGGCAGCGCCTCGATTCTCACCAGGCTTCTGCGAACGACCTAGCTAGATCACAAAAGGAGCCGCCGCCTGTGGCGGGGCCGGTGCTGACGCTGTAGCATCTGTCGGTGTCACCCTGCGTGTATGGTGCTTGTATGATTGGGGCGGTGAGCTGCTGCCCAGCCGCTCCGCTCTTCTGGAGCGGGACAGCCTTGAATTCACAGCGTACCTGGCAAATCTGGGGCGTTACCACAGGGCAAGTAAGCATTAAAGGCTTTGGCACCTTGACGAGATCTTATTTGCCTTAGGGGGGAAGATTTCTAACCCAAATGGTTCTGTGATCCTACGCGTATCCTCAGCTCCATCTAATTCTCGGCACAGCTATGCGCCCTGTATATAAGTACGCTTAATGTATGTACCTAGTATGCACACGTGCACCCCGTGTACGTTCGAAGTCTGCATGCATAGAATGAATTGTAGACTCGCAGACTGGTTTGGGTTGGAAGGGACCTCAAAGCCCATCCAGTCCCACCCCTGCCATGGGCAGGGACACCCTCCACTAGCCCAGGTTGCCCAAAGCCCCATCCAGCCTGGCCTTGACCACTGCCAGGGAGCCAGGGGCAGCCACAGCTTCTCTGGGCACCCTGTGCCAGGGCCTCAGCACCCTCATGGGGAAGAATTTCTTCCTTCCATCCAGTCTAAATCTACTCTCTTTGAATTTAAAATCCACCAGAAGAGCTAAAACATCAGGTTGAAGACCTTCAGCTGACAGTGGTGCAGGTGCTTTTAAGCGTGTCTGCTAGATTTCTGCACTGCAAGTGGAGTGGTTTCAAGGAGGAGAGCATTTGTCTAGAGGCCTGAAGGTGTTAGCTCTGAAGTGCTCTCCATTACTCCAGCCACTTTCATGGTACAGTTATAACTTGCTTTTCTAAAAGGCTTGCAGTAGAAGAAGGTAACAGCAAGTGTGTATTTTATTTTTCGAGTAGGTTTTATTTTTAGCCTGCTTTCATGAGGGAACAACATACCTGTCATGAAGTGGTTTGCCTCTCTTGCCTCTTCTTTCCATTCTTCTCGCAATAAGTTTTTGCACCTAGCAGTCAGTTTTGATCAATTTTCTCAGGAAGGTTCTTTAAAGCTACTCTTAAATTCACTAAACTTGTAGGGGGAAAAAAACCCAAGCAGAGAGGAGGGATGGTTTTCTTTTCCCCCTGCTAGGGAAAGGGGAATTGTAAGCTTTATCAGCAGACAACTGAGAGTGTAGCGTTAGGGCAGTGGGACTTGGGGGTTCCCCAGCTGCAGGAGTTTGCAGGAGAGAACAGGAAAACCCCACTGCAAAACATTATGACATGCTTAGAAAGCAGGCTGCTTTGGTTCCTTGTGAATGGTTTGCTTTCAAAGAGATGAAGACTCAATTTTAAAGTTGTCATTCTGAGCATCCCTCTTCTGCACGTTCTTTGCAAGAAGAGAGAAAGAGCGTGGTGTCGTTTTATTGTTAGCTGGTGACCTCACTTAGGTCTGCGACATGGAGATAGCAGCTCCGAAGTACCACGTCACTCATTAATTTGATTATATAGTGGTGTGGGGGAGGGCGAAGGACGTGGCTTTTTAAGGAGGGAGGAAAAACGGGCATTTCTGGTCAGTAAGATGTTGAGACATTTTCAGCTTGGGGCGGTTGTCGGTCATGCCCTCGCTGAGGTAATGTGACCTTAATAGAAACCATACCTACCTGACAAAAGTATGTCCCTTTGGCCTGGTTCCAGAGATTGTTTAATGCTCCTCTAGGATGGCACCTCAGTCGGGTCCTACACTGCAATGTGTTGCTGTTTTATTAGCGATGGCATTGGAAAATCAGCTCACCCCCTCCCGTCTGTATCAGGGGGAGGGCTCGGTCCATTAGTTCAGCAGATGTTAGTTAGGAAGAACTTTGCCGGCCATCGCTGGCGTTGCGCATAAGCGCCCAGAAACGTGACTTGGCGAGACAAGGGATCTGCCTGGGTCCGGTTCAGAGTGTGGAAGAAAGCAAGTGTGAAAATGTAGGCTTTCTTGGGGGAAATCAGGAAGAGGCACTGCCCTAAGCTGAACCTCCTGTGCGAGAAAACCATTCCCATTCATTTAGAGCACCGCACGTTCCTTTCCTTGAAGGTAATGACATAGTGCTGTAATGCCACTGTTAGGAGTGCTGGTATGTGTGACATAAACAGATTACTTAATAACCAATTTTGCAAGAGGGGAAAAGTAAAGCTCCACCTTATCCTTTGAGATAAGGTATTCTTGGCTCTCGAAGCGTAACTTCCCCCGGGCTGGCTGCCACCCGGACTTCATGGTGGGGCGGAGGATGCCTGGTTTGAGGCCTGACGACTCCCTCGCTGGAAAGCCTGAGGAGCGTCCGGCTGCCCGTCTTAGGAGAAAGGAACCAGCGCTCGTCTCAGGCGCTTGTCCTGGTCTTGCAGGGTTTGCACAGTAAAGGTCACGAGGCTATCTCTTAGGAGTGAATTCAAGGAAAAATGCTGTGACAGTGGAAACTTCTTCATGGATCCTGTTACGGTTATGGGATTTCCTATATAGAGACCCTAAACCAGGGATTTTGTAACAACGTTCTGTAACTACCTTTTTTAGCTGACGGCTGCCCACACTTTCCTCCTCCTCGCTTGCTGTTCTCGACCCTGTAGTGTCATTGCACTTTGCTGGTAGAAAGCTGTGTGATGCCATAAGCCTAAGATTATTACTTGATGGTTGGATCAATGAGGAGAGAGGCTGAAAGGGTAAAGATAACTGTGAAAATCTTTACCTTTATTAACAGCAGGCAGAAGGTAGGAGAACTGAGCTGTATTCACCCGTGTACTTTGTTTTTGTTCCCTCATCCCCGCCCTCAGTTTTTGATCACTGACTGCAGGCAGACCTTCTCCTTTTTTCAGAAATATGCAGAAGACCTGTTTCATATCAGGTTTTAACTGCTTCTGAAATAAATATGATTAAAAAATAAATCAGATAAAATCTCAGCACAGAATGTGCTTCATTAATATTCTTTGGTACTTTTGATTTATATGCAGAGATAGAGTAGGCTGTGTTTTGCTTTGGCAAAACCGAGTCAGGCTTTGCTCCTGCAAAAGCAAAACGATGAGGACTCGGGCACTGCCTTCTCGCTCTCTTTCTGTACAGCAGCTGGCACAGCTTGGGAACGGCAGGCACAGATGGGGACCTAAACCCTGCCCCACACGGCCAGTACGAACAAGACGGGTGGTTTTGCATCTTCCCAGCTTTGAAGTATCTGGATGACAGATTTCCGATGAGCTTCTCTCCAGCTTTAAGTCTCCGTGACACTTTGCAGGATACTGAAATGTGCCGTTAACTGCTTTGTCTTAAATGAAAAGGTCTAGCGCTATGACTTCACTGCAGGCTTTTGATAATACGGTAAATCCCTGTGGAAAAGTTGGGAGCAGTTTTTGTGTGTGTATATTAATTAAGTCAATAGTACAAATGCTGGGAGGTCTGTGAAATACGAATCACAAAGCGGTTTGTTCAGAAATTTTTGTCGTTAAGATAATATCACTTTTCACTCGTTTGTTGGCTTGATGCTAGTAAAACTACGAGTCCGCTTAATATTGGCAATTTCCATCTCGTTATAGCATGGGCTATCGTTCTGGTCACTGCAGAGGTCTTGTGATTTGTTGCCAGGAATCAGCATTAGCTTTAAAGCTGCCGGGGTTGTGCGAGAAGGTGCTGATGCCGACCTAGTCCGAGCTCTGTGAGAAAAACTGCGATCCAGGTTCAGATGGTGATAAACTGCCTTTACGTAAGGTAACGATAAGTTGGCTGTGCGTGCAGGAGAAATGGAGAAAAATGCTGTAAGGACAGCTGAGTCAATACGTGATGTGTTTTGTCCGTTGCGAAGGAAAGGTGTTTTCTTTTAAGCGATGATAAGTTTAGCACTGACCCACGCTCTGAGCGTAAGGTACGTGGCAGTGAAGGAAGGTGTTTCCCTGCCATTCTGATCGGCTTTTTTCCATCTCTGATTGGTTTAGAAAGAGCCATCAGCTCTCTGACCTGGCAGCGAAACTAATTTTGCTGAGGGCCGTGCTAATTAGAAAGGTGGCCCTCACGTGGCACCTTCCAGCCTTTGATGGGAGCAGCTTCTCAGAGTGGAGGTTTTCAGATACCGGGGCCATCCTGAAGCTGATGGTCCCTACCAAGAGAGAGCAGGCGCTGGGACAGTGCGCAGTAGTCCAGTGCAGGGGCACGAGCCTTCTGTCGTCTCAGTGTGCTCGCCATAACGAGTCCGTGAAGGTCACTTGGGAAGCCCTCTCTTCTTCTGTGCTTCAGTTTCTCTAGATGCTGCCAGCATCGCCACATGTGCAGGCTGGTGGTGTAGCTGTGCACCTGCTGGTTACACGATGGTTTGGTCCTCTCCTGGGGCGTTTCACGTAGGATTCAATTCTAGGCTTGTTTGACTGTCTTCTCCCACCCATTGTAGTATTTGCCCTCCTCTGCCTAACAGTTCTTTTATAAGGCACAGTAATACTGGATATGACAGTTCAGGATGGAGACTGAAGGGCCGACACAGCCTTTACTCACGTGCGGGCCCCAGATGTGCTGATTACCCTTCCTGAGGTGTTCTGGCACATTTAAAATGAAAAGGTAACACAAACATGTATTGGGGAGGCCCAGTCGCGATTGTAAAATGTGTAATGCCAGTGTTTGCTTTCTCTGGCTGTGTTTAGCAAACCCTGTCCTGGTTTCTGCCTCTTCGCTGAAGTGACAGACTTTAAGGGACGTACTCCACGCCACAAATCAGGGCAGAGAGAAGTAATGAAGGTAAACGACAGAACCCACTTGGCAAATAGGTGAGGCAGAAAGTGGAAGATTGCTGACCCCATGTCAGGGTTGGGTTCCTTCAAGCTTGGCCACATCAAACAGTCACAGCCTTCGTGTAGCTAGGGAACGCAGGAACGTCCTTCCCTCTCTCACCTGTGTGCCCAGAACTCGTGGAGCTGGGCTTAATCCGGAAGCTGCAGGGCTGTTTCTGTAGCCTGCTGGGCTAAGTGCAGTCTGTACGCTCCTTCGGTCATCATCTCAGCCTTCGTGAAGGTCTGTCCCTTCCTTTCCTTTGGGTGATAGTCCTAGTCTGGTTGCACGAGGCTGGGAGAACTTCTCTAGCAGTAAAAAGAGGCTGAGAAGGGACAGAGGATACTCTGGCTCTTCCCCGAAGGAAGCGTTGTGCTGCTGGCGAGGCGTCGGGAGGCCTTTGTGTGAGTGGTGAGCACCGTGGTGGTTGCATTCCTTCGTGGTGTCCTGCTGGCAGCAGCTCGGCCTTCTAGTAACCCCGGCTCCGGCCGCAGTCCGTCTTCCATAAAACACTCCGTGGTCTCTATATGTTTAATTATAACTGCAGCCTTGGAATCAAGGTTCGCCTGCAGCGGGGCTGTTTTTCTCTGTCGCGATGCCGTACGGCAGAGTCGGGCAGTTACGAGTTCTTGCTATGAGCCGCCTGGCGCTTTGCAGACCCAAGGAAACAGGGTGGTGGTTTGGGTAGATCTTTGCCCGGCACGTTGCAGTTGTATATCTCGGTTTCGTTGCTAACCCGTGCCCAGCCTTTGCTGTTTGCTTTTCAGGCTTTGGACCAGGTGCTGCTCCGTGCAGTCATTGACGGGGATGAGGACTTCAGGCTCTAAAAAGTCCGCGGAGTTTGCCGCAGAGCTTAGCGCGCAGATGTCAGCGGCATGCCTTCCTGTTGCTTGTGTAAAGCAGCAGCCAACCTCTGGTACCTAGAAAGCAGTTTGAGGTTTGTGCTCTGAAATGGAGGCAGCGCTTGGATGCCTCAGTCGTTACACCACAGCTCTTAGTTATATTGGAGGGTGGTCTAAAACCTGCCTGCACCTATGAACTTGATAGTGCCAAGTACAGCTTGGTATTCTTTTAGTCAGCCTCAGGAATTAATGAGATGGCAGTATGGAAAACGAGGCCAAGATTTTTCGGCCAAGATTTTTCAGCCAAGATGGGCTGTTCTGGGTGGTCATTTGGGACGTTACGGAAGGGGACATAATTTTACAGGAACTGTGGTCAGTGCTCGAGGCAGATGCCAGAGAATCCAAAGGTACCGTGCTTCTGAACAGCTTGGCACGGCTCCCCTCCTCTGCCCTGTTCCCCGGAGCCGTGCTGTTTTCAAGTCTGTCTTTTCTTTCCGTGGAACCCAAGCAGTACTGGCCAGATTAGATCAGATGACAGCAGGACAGGTTCGGTGGCTTCAGTAACCTCTCACAGCTCCAAAGAAGAGAGAAAGAAAAGCAGCTTATGGGGTTGTGGGTAAGAGTCTCGCAATGGCTTACGTAAAGCTCAGTGAGAATACCCCAAACGCATATTTGTTGTTCTGCTAAACGATGTCCACCCGTTAATTCATTGCCCACTTCCGTTTATTTTCCTGTCACGGAGCAGTCCTTTATAGCTGTCATCAACGTGTGTCTTCTGGGCTTCATATTCTGATCCTTTCTTAGCAATTTTAGCGTCGTTTTTGGTGACTCGCTTGGTCTGCTCCTTCTAAACAAACAGACTGTGTAGGATCTTCAGGAAGACAACCGAAGACCTCATCTCAGTTTTTCATTTTCTTTTCCTATTTAGATATTCCTGACTTGACTTTATGTGAGCTCTGTCTTTTCGAGCCGCCCCATTCTTGAGGGCTCAGTGCTAACTCAGTTTTTAAACATGCTTCGCTGGAGTGGCCTCTGAATCTTATTAGGAATCTGGCAGTTCAAGTCTGGGTCATCCATGGGGAGCGAGCGCACGTTTGAAGTTGAGAAGTGCAAGCTTTAGACAGATGGCTAGGAAGACTTTCCTTCCGGCTAACTATAGTGTTCTTACGTGGGAACCTTTTAAAGATCGACGAGGTCACTTTACGTAAAGATTAAACTGACCTTTTGAAGATAATGAAGTTCTGGAAGCCTGATGTTATAAAAGAAGAAGGAAAAGATAAAATCTCTGATTTACATGCTGTCTTCCCCTCCGCAGCTCAGTTCTCTGCCCCGTGTAGTGCTTTTAGCCAAGTGCTGCATATTAAGATGTGAAGAGCAGTGATATAAATAGGAAAAATGATCTTTGGGCATGTTCCCTGCTCGATGAAGTAACTGCGTCTTCATTGCTGGTGCTGGGTCCTCTCTTGAATACTTTCATCTTAGCCATGAATTCTGTTGTCAGAGCCGGCAGAAGGGAAGAGACTCCTCTTGTTTCTAATCTCGTCCCTCCTTACTTCATCTGTGGGTTGCATAGGAGCTTGCGTTCTGTCTCTCTCGGAGCCCCTGTTTTCTCTTGTGCATTTCTCTGCATTTCTTTGCAGGCTGTTCTCCTGGTGGCTTTTATTAGCTTGTGAACCCCCTGCTCAACCTTATGGTTGTCCGTCGGCAAGTATTTGGTCCCATGACCCGATGGGTTTGGGCTGAACCTTCTCTCTGGCCGACTGCCACATACCATGGAAGAATTACTTTATTTCATACTGCGGTTGTTTTAAAGGCCCTTATGCCCGAGGGCCTTCCTCATCTCAGGCTTTTTCAGCTACCTGGTTACAGACTTGTGCTACTTGATTCCAGTCTTTTCCACACAGGCATGGTTTCTTCCGCTTCTCCCAGCCAGTCCATTACCTGGCATCCTTCATCCAACTCGAGGCGTCATCTGCTGCTGCTGGTCCTGTGGCAGTCTGCGCTCAGTCCCTTACAAGACCGTGGCTTCCCTTCAGGGGAACCCCTTGCAGAGAGGTAATTTGGTGCCCAAGCGTCACCGCCGCAAGGCATGCGTGCACGTTTCTGCGCTAATAAAATCGTTACTGGGGCACAAAGAGCCGAGTCTGTTGCAGTTGTGCGGGCTGCCCTCTCGTTGGAGGGAAACGCGGCTTTTCTGCTCTGCTGCCGCTTGACGGGGTGGGTTTGCTGTGGGGAACAGGAGGGACTTGGATCTGATTTATCTCCAACTGGTGTGCTAGCTTGGTTAGATTTCACCCAGATTTTAACACAGTGTTCAATGAATCCTTCTGCTGTTTACCTGATGGGCAAGATTTCACTCGCCTGGAAAATCAGTCACTTGAATATCAGGATGTTCTGAAACCCCTGTGGAGACGGCGCGGGGAGCCTGGGAGCGCACCTGGTCAGCCCATCTAGAGAATCGGTTCTGGTTTGGTTTTGGTTCCTTGGGAGTTTCAGTGTCTGCATTCATATGCCCTGATGGGAATGGCCCTTAGCTCTTAGTGCTGGGGAAATCATCGTGTTCCTTGTTTCTGCCGCACCGAACAGCCGTGTTCACCGGCGGCTCTTGTGAATTTCCAGGTCTTTTCTCCTACCCGGAATTTCCATCTGCCTAATGTATCACTGAAAGTATTCCCATTTGCCTGTTGGTTTTGTGCCCTGTTTTTTCACCTGTGTGGAAATTAATGCTCTTTCTGATCACTCCTGAGAAATATTTAGGTGAAATCTGATGATTGTATAGGAAGGGCTGGGAGAGTGACGTCTGTTCCGCTGGTGCGCACAGTTGTCTGAAGCGGGGTGTTGTGCAGGCTGTGTGCCCCGTCCCGCGTGTGCCCCGGTGTGCCGAGCGACAGGCGTGTCGTGGCAGGGCTGCGCGGGCCCCTCTGCTCGCACCAGCACCTGTAACCCCTTTAGAACCAGGTAGAGCTAAGGGCACTCGGCACGTGGCGGCGTGGCCTTTTGTTCTTATTTCTTGAGCTGATTTGAAACTAAGCAGGGCTTAGTTTGGGACTTGCTTAGTGCTACTTTTAGTAGCTCCCCTTTAAAATGGATCATCCCTGTGATTTATTTGTCCTTCTGGGCCGTCAGCTTTTTATGTTATTTATTTCCTCTGATTCTCACACAAAATGAGAAGTACCCTTCTGCCGCCACCCCCGGGTTTGAAAGGCAGCCGCTAAAAGCTGCGCTAGCCCGGCTGTAATCCCAGTGGCCTGTTGGCTAGCGCCACGTCTCGCTGCGTGCTTGGCACCTTCTTTTTGGCCACAGAGGTGTGCCGTGCTGTCTCCTGCTGATGAAGCACGTGGCGGGCTGCGTCCCCTGCCCATTTCACGTGACTTGGGAGCCACGGTCGGTGCAGATGCCTGAATGTTAGGCATCGCTACGGAGCGAGTCTTCATTAAGTTAGCAACTCGTTAGAGGTAGGAGTGAAAGCCGTACGCTCCTGGGATGTGTCATAAGCCACATCAGTAAGTAAAGCTTCCCCGCCCTGAGGGTATGCTGTGTTTCAGTTCCATCCAGATACGAGACTGATAGCTAGGCTACGGAAGTGGGCAGAGAAGGGCACACCTTTGCCTGCCTGCGTCGCCTTATCGGTCAGCCGTGCCCCAAAGTCAAATGGCTGGGGCATCCCGAGCGAAACCCTTCATTCCCACGCCCTGAAATGTCTGAGAGCCGGGGAAGACACGGCTGCCCGGTGCAGGAGACGCGAGAGGCCAGAGCTTGTGGAGAGGAGGTCGGCTGTGTAGACATGTCAGCTGTAACCACAGGAGCCTGTCCAAGCCTGGTCAGGTTCAGTGTGACTCTCCCGGTTCTTTGGAAAGGAGCCTTGGAAGGTAAAACAAGGGCCAGGTGAAAACTGCTAAAATTCAGCTCTTTTTCATTGCTTTACACACTTTCAATGTTAGGTTTTGATCTGGTTTCCTTCTGAGGTGCCAGTCTGAGGTTCTTTATGGGCTGATCTGACCAGGCTCAAAGTCTCAACAACCTCAGCCTTGTGGAAGGGATTCCTTCTTAGATGTTATGCACCAGGCAGACTTTATCCTTTGATCCTGTAACTTTCAGCTTCTTACTCCAAATGACCAAGTTTTGGTTTTGCTAAGCAAAAGCCATTCCACTGTCACCATTTTCTTAAAAGAGGTAGTGCTTAAGAATGGAGAGGACAATAAAGAAAGTGATCTCGTTGTGCTCATTTGTGTGGCTGTAGATAACTGGAATGAAAGGAGAATTTCAGTCTTACGCAGTGTCGGGCTTAAAGTCAGTGCTCGGTCGTGCACTAAGATTGCAGAAAGCTGTAGACTCAGCTCAGTGTCCAGACGAATGCAGAGACCTCTGACACAAAGGTATCACCACACTTGGATAATCTAACCACGTCTGCTGATTAAACTTTTTTTTTCTTTTGCCCCCCCCCATGCTAAGGCTCTGATTGTGGTTTGCATTTCCTGTAACACAGGTTTTCTGGTAGTACCCGACGTTTGGATTACTGCCGTGGCCACTGGTAAGGTATTACGTGTACGTGTTGAAATAGACGGTACAAAAGGCTTTGTGGAAAGGCCGTTGTTGCAGGCTGAAGCTCCCCAGAACCACTTAAATTCACACTCCATGTGAAACCTGAGCTCTGCGACTCCCCGTAGGTGCATCCCACATCAGGTCTCTTGTGCACGATGCTTCTGGGAGGAACTGGTTTCTTACCAAGGACATGGTAGGAAGCGATAATGCTCTTTAAGATGAATGTGGTGCCAGAACTAGTTTGGGAAACAGCACCTGAACTATGGATTTCTCTCTATATAGGTGGTTTTCGTGGACAGTTGAGGTTTGATTCCAGCCTTGCGGTGACTGCAGAACCACCTAGATAGAATTTCTTTCTTTTTTCCTCCTGTGTTTACATTTCTTTAACCCCCAGATATCCTTAAATGGAACAGCTCAGGAAAGAAATAGCTTGGCGGTGCACTGAGGCAGGGCGTCTGGAGCCGCTTGCCGTGCTGCTGGCAGAGCACTGCTGGTATCGGCACATCAGCTTGTGTGGCGTGCACGACTTCAGAGTCACACAGTTTCGTTCCCAGGACCTCAACAAGACCATGCTTGGCCAGGATGGAGAGACAAGAGATGGAACAGATATTCTCGCAGGCAGGGAGGGAATGCTGCATTTCACAGAACTTAAATTTGGTAATATGTGAGTGGGTTTGCACCAGTAAAACTGACTCAGGGAGTCTCCTGTGCCCAAACTCTAAATCTGGACTCTGAATCATGAGCTGCTATTCTTTAATAGCTCTTAATAAAGCAAAAGATGTGGTTGCAACCAGAATTTTTCTGGGGGAAAAATACCTCTCTGACGATGACTACTTCTAGCTCTATTAATAATAAGATGAAACGATTTTTCTCTGAATTTGGCGCACAGTAAAGTTTCTCCTCGGGCAGAAGCAGCTAACTTCAAAAGTTTTAGCGGCAGCAGGTGTCGGTTCATGGAAGCCACGACCCACCGCCGTCCTTTAGAAGAGAAAAGGTGCCACTTGGACCTGCATGCCTGGCTGTGCCTCTCAGCTATGGGATTTCTGTGTTGTGAAATACATGCCTCTGGTCAACCAGAACAGCTCTAAAAATTAACGAGGTGCACACAGAGGCTAATGATTTTCCTGGGGGAGGGCGGTGGGAGCAGCCTCCAGAAAAGGCTGCGAATGCACTAGGGCCACAGGAGGAAGCTGGCAACGAGCCCGGGTCGGGTCTACGGGAGAAAGTTACGGCTGAGCAGGACCTGGATTACAGGCAGAAGTTTAGCACTCGGCTCTCTGCTTCCCATCCTCCACGGAGCCGCAGGATAATAGTGCGGTGCGTGTGCGTCACGTTAAATTTCTCGGGCATTGCCGTTTGCAGTCAATGGTTCTCATGGGAAAGGCTCTGTTACCCCGGTGAGTAGGAAATGTCTCAGAAGGCCGGTGCATTGAGAGTACGTGTCAATTGTTTCCTTCCAGGCACGTTGGGAAGGGAGCCGAGAAGTTTATCTCAGCATTTGCAACAATCTAAACAGATGCCAAGCACTTCAAGTACGCAGAAAAGGAAAATGTCTTGCCTGGCCTCCCCGAAGGGACTGGGAGGTGGCGGTGGGGGGGAAGACAACAAGCAATGTGAAGTCTCTCTCCCTTGCAGAATAGGGAAAAGCAGCTAAGGAATGCAGGGGTTTGCCTGCGTACATACAATTTGGTTTCATATTACCAAAATCTGTACTGTGCGCACGTGGTCAAAAGATTAGAGAGATTGTCCAGTTCTGTTGGCAGCATATTAAAGTATTAAGACTCCAGGCTTACTATGTTGTGTTTCTTTTATCAAGCTGACCGCAGAATTAAGTGATTCAAAGGAGGACGTTGTTTTAATACAGATACCGGAATCGCCCCATCCTTTTCCACTGGGCTTTGGGATGCGATCTTGGCTGTAAGAATCCCTTGGGAACAGCTACCGCTGCCCTGTCCCGGGGCCACCCGTGCTCAGATGAGATGTCCCCTTCTCTCTCCCCATCCAGCATTGATGCCATCTGTCATGTTAAAGCTGGTGTTTCCAGTTGCTGGAACAGCTTTCCTGCTTTCCTTTGACACACTCAGTCACATCTTCAGGTGTTGATCCGTAAGGTCTCGCTGCAGGTGTCTCCAACTTTGGCATTGCGGCTCTGCCCGTTCCTGCCGTGGTGCGAGCCCGTTTCTCAACGATCGCTGGGCTGGAGCCAGCAGATGCACGTCCCTTCGCTTCTGCCCCTGTTGTGCTGCCTGATTTGGGACCTTTCTCGGCCCTGGGTTTCTGTTTCTTTTTGTGTCCAGCTCCCTGAGATGGGAAGTTGTTAGTGTCCGGTACTGTACCGGGCAGCTGTACTGTGGCTGGTACCCGGCAGCAGCAGGAGATGTGCTTGTAGTGGTGGACTTCCAGTGTCAGCCCAGATAATACCGGCTAAAAAGTAACTGTACCTTCACTCTGAGAGATTTTTCACTATCGCTTTGGATCTGTTAGTTTATATCGTGATACCACAAACACCGTATATCTTTATATCTCTGTATCTGTTCTGTTGGTTTAGCGTGGTCTTCTGCCTAGTTACCGCTGGTACATGAAGGCGAGCTTGCTGCAGCGCTCCAGCCACCAGAAGGGTGATGCCGTCCATTTAGGGCCGTCGCAGGTGCTGCCGCACCGTCGCGTCGCTGGGTGAGAAGGGAATTCCTCTGGGAGCCTCCGCTTTCTATTAGAATTTCCACACAACAAATTACTTTGGAGCCAAAATGTGTCACGCTGAGCGCCGCTCTGGGGATGAACATATTTTTTCAAGTGTTCCTATTGGACAACAATTTTTTTTTTTCACTTTGTTGATCTTTGAGAATTAAGAATGCAGTATTTAGGAAGCCTTTTCCAGATGCGTTTGTATACTTAAGTAACTCAACAACAGCATGCATTTAAAATTTCTAGTTTGTCATTTGTCTTTGCTTTTCAAAGGAGCTGCTGCTGGAGATCTGCGCACCTCAGTAGTCTTGCAGGGCTGTAGAGCGTGGATGTGGATGGGTATGAGACAGTGTAGTGTGCACAGGGCGTGAGCTATTTTCATAAGCTGCTGGCCCCAGCCTTGCGTACAGCTCATCATTCCGTTATTTGCAAAGCCCTTGGGGAACTCGGTTAGCTATTTTAAACTCGCTATCAAGGAGGGCCACTCCAGTCAAGCAGCTTTTTAAAAGACCTCGCATGGTTTCAGCATGAAAATTCACATGCTAAAAGGTGAAGGACTCTGCAGACAGCTGGCCTCGCGAGCCTGTGGAATTCGAAATGGCAAACGCAGGGTCAGTTTGCTATGGAAATTGGGTATTTTGTGCCTAAATTTTCAGTTGTTCAGTTTCAAAGATTGGGTTTATCCTAATGAGGAATTAGAGCTGTGTGTTTGGCAGGGGAGTTAACTGGTGGCTGCAGACGCTGCCTTTACCGTTGCACTGGCATTTCCCGAGCAGCTTCCCGTGTCTTGCAAATAGGTGGGTCACCTGGAACCTTGCGAGGGTGCTGGAAGCAAACAGTAGCAATAGGTGCAGCGTGCAGGTGGAAGGAAAGAGCAATGCATACTCTGTAAAGAGGGAGAATCCGCGGGGATGGGTCGGGGCGAAGGCCGGTTTTCTCTCACCTTCTCAAGTACGTGACTGTTTTATCAAGCGAAGCCTGACTTTTGTTACTCGCTTGGCTTAATTCTTATTCCTGAGCCAAACGGAGTATGGCCGCGGCAAAAGAGAGGCGGACGCAGCTCTGAGCTGAACGGAGAAGCGTTGCAGGGCTCCGTGTCCCGTAACGCAGAAGCACGTCTCGTCTGGCTTCGGGCACTGTCGCCGCCTTCTTGTTGGGTGCCCACCCGTTTGACAGAACCGCTCCGGTGGTTTCGGGAGTGATGTGATTGCGCTTTGTGGCGAGTCTTTTGGCTGAACGTCTTTTGTGGCAGATAGCTGTAGGCGCTGGCGTCGGGGCTGAGGGGTCTCTTCTCTGTGCTCCCTGCTCAAAGCCACGGGGGTCACGGTGCTGTTGGGGGGTCTCCCCTCTCTCTGGGGAGGCACCTGCCGAATGACTTGGGGTGGGACAGTGCGCGTCTCTCCAGAAGCTGCAGCCTCTGCTTCCTCATGAACGTATCGGCTGGTATGCTCGCGCGGGGTTTGATAGCCACGCGTTCCTGCAAGGTGCGAGCGTAGGCTAAGAATAGATGGATGTGACTCCGCAGAGGGACAGCTCTGCGGAAACGCCGCGCTGTGAGCAGATGTGGATGACTGGACCTACAGATAACTCCATTTGTTCTCACGTGTCTTTGCTGCTCGTTCATTCGGATGAACGTATTTGGGTCAGAAATAGGGCACGTGTGTCTGACGCTCTCTGCTTGGCTACGCTGAGACGTGAGTGCGGGAAGCAAATTTGGTCAAAAGCGCCTAATACTGCTATCGTTTGTCAGGAGGTAAATGTGAAGAAGCTGTTGTCAAAGCTTACAGTAAGGTGTCTGAATTATCTGGGCGCAGAAAAAGACCTGTAAATGCTTTCTGTGAGCACAAGGGAAGATATTTATCCCAAGCTGGCAGGAGCGCAGGAAGCTCTGAAAATAAAACATTGTTATCAAACTCATCAAAAAGACTTAACAATTGGCAAATGTAGTTTGAAATGAAAGTCTATATGAAAGGGAAGAGGCGTAATTTGTGTTTACAGTCAGCATATGAAATTTGGCACTTACTCTTCTATTACTTAATTTTTATTTTAGAAAGCGTCAAGTACTTAGAAGTTTACCGTAAGTTATGTTAGTAGTTCTCCCTCATCTGCTGTGTGCTAATAATACTCTAGTGGTACTTTGACACTTGTTATACAATGGACCGCATAGTCAAGTGGTGTAAATTTTGTTGCTCTAAGCTCTTTAATTAAGCTGGATCAGTTTGCACAAGGTAGGTGTTAAGTCTGGCCAGTAAACAAATGGTGAAGTGAATGTAGAATGGTTTTGAAGAGCACCATATTGAATATTGCAAAAGGAATATGATGGCCTTCTGTGGGTTTTATTTTTAAATGAGTCGCAAGGACAGAATAATTATCGGAGAGTCTGCACTAGCGTGCACTCTCAGAAATGATCGTACAAACAATACTTTTCCAAACGGTAGCTAAAGAGCTCCTAGCTCACGTTTGGAGACAAGAAACATGGTGCTAATTAACGTTAGGCCAGCAAAGAAAGATACTTCACTTGCCTATTTGAATGAAAGGCAGCATGGACTCTGCTGGCCAGCGATGCACAAACTACTCGCAGTCGAAGTTCATATTTGCTGTGCTTGTGTTCCCTAGGTCATCACACTATTTACATTGGGGTCCACGTGCCGAAGAGCTATAGGAGGAGGAGGCGTCATAGAAGAAGACCTGGGCACAAAGAAAAGAAAGAAAAGGAGAAAATCTCTGAGAACTACTCTGACAAATCAGACGTGGAAAACGCTGATGAGACAAGCAGCAGCATCCTTAAACCGCTCAGTAAGTACTGGTTTCAATTGTCCCTCACTACAGTGGTCTGTTGTCTAGTGATCTGCTCCTGATGGGGTCGTGGCGGAAGAAACTGGATCCACAAAAGCAGTCACCTCATCTTGCAGGGTCGGAGTCGTCAGTTGCCGCCGAATGGTTGCTGTGGCTTGGAAAAGGCACAGGCTGGAGCAGACATTTCATCCCTCTGTATCACCTGAGTTTGCTCCTGAGCTAATGCCAGCCAGGAACAGGCCACGTTTTAAAAAGCAATTTGACGCTGTGTGTAAAGAGATAGCAGGGAAACGCAAAGACCGAGTAGACAGCCAGACAGATCTCTTGCTGCTTCGGCCCTGGCTCTCGGGATGACCATCCTCTCTAGAATTCAAGCACCTGTTGTTCTTTGGTGTGCAAGCCACCGGATCTGTAGAAATTCCCTTTGCTGGATGTGTCGGTATCCTAGGGGAATCTTTTCCACGGGCTCATTGTGCCTATGGTTGAAAACCTATTTCTTCCATCAGGTTTTGATTTTCTGCCTTTCATTTTGTTCATCGTTGTTTCTGGTTTGTGTCATTTGGGAAGGGGTTAGTGGTATTTTTTCCTATATTGTTTCTACAGGTTAGTATGTTGTTGCCTGCTCTTTATCTGAATGTAAAGATGTGCAGTTTTTTCATCTCTTCCCGTCTGAGAATTTTCCCATAGTGTTTTCCACCCTGACCTACGTGTTTTTGGAGTGGGACCACTTAAATACCACACGATATTCCAGGCGTCCTGTGCAATAGCATTAATACTACATCATTTTTAACTTTTTGTGTATTGTTCACTGTCTCACGTATGCAGATACTTTACCAGGTTCTTGCAGGGACTTGCCGTTTTGCACTGGTGGCCAGATCTTTTTACGAGCTGGCACAGTTAATTTAGAACACTGTAAAGGATAGGAGTAGTTCAGATTACTGTCTTGAATTTCCAAACATCGAATTACACGTTGCCTCATATCCCCAGGTTTTTTTCTCTTCTGAAATGCTTGTCTTCATAGCTGACCTGAATTATTTGTTTCCTACACTTTTTTTGCTTGTTAACCTGCCTTTCTTCTCTAGTTTTGCGTACGTGGTGATGCCAGGCTTCCTTCAGAAATTTCTGCTGTTCCGCTTTCGACGTTCGCCGTCATTTATCACTGGCTCTTTGTTTCCATTTCGTTCTCTGTCTCTTAGGTGGTTGCCGATCCGAGACAGTTGTTGGATGTTCAGACTGTTCCAGGTTAGCTGTCTCTGGCACTTTGATGAAGGCTTGTTGAGGGTCTGAATGGCTCCTGTGCACCACGTATCTGGCGCTGTGTTCGCTCTCAGTCACGACAAGAGTGTCCAGGAGAAGGCCAGTCCTCTTCAGACAAAGCTTACCGGCTTAGTCTGAGATTCGTTACTGGCAATCATGGCAAGACATCTCAATTACAACCCTGGTTTTTTTTAATTTTTGTCCGTTAATAGCAAATGAGGGGTGTGTGGTTCAAATTCAGTTTCAAAAGGATAAGAATATTAGAAACCAAGAACTGGGGAATTTTAAGCAGCAATTTTAACGGAGTTGGGAGAAAGCTGAAGTGAAATATATTACGTATAATCGAGACAGCTGTCGGTAGGGAGTCTGTGGCATCAGGAGCTGAGATAGCTGTTACAAGTGCTGGACCTCCAGCAAAGAGGAAATCCCGAGCCCGCTGTGCCCTCTCACGCAGCTCAGCGCCTTTCTCGTGAAGGGACCCAAGAATAGAAGAGCGAGGGTGTTGCAGTTCCCAGGATTAAGGGCTGCTGGGACGGCCGCGTTAAAGACCTTTGCATAACGCCGCTTTGCGTGATGGCTGGCTGTCACCGGGGACTGTGCTCGCCACTACAAAACGGGATCGGGTTCCCGCGCGCTCCTGGTACCCGTCAGAGACTGCGGCTCAATGAATGCCGGGTTGCGGGTATGACGTGCAGGACGCTGCCTTCAGAAAGGCTGCAGAGGCGGCGAGAGGTGTATGCAAGTGGAATGAGACCATAAAATGAAAGTGCTGTTTATGTAGTTAAGGCTGAGGTGAAGGGACTGTACTGGCTGACATTTCAGGCTTTTCCTTAGAATTGGGAGATTTTTGGATTCATATATTCTCTTTCGTTAACTGTGTTTTAAAACAAGCAAAACCCACTTTTGCATGAAGAAGACCCAAACATCTTGAGGAAAGGTACAGTGCATCTCAGTTTATAAAATTGAGAATTTGGTTAGCTCCTTCTCTTTGTTGATTTTTGCAATTATGAACGTGGCCAAGTATGAGACGCTGTCGGTTCAGCTTGTATAGAATTCGTAGTTGATTTCATCTTCAAATATAAGGACAAGCACATAAATCTTGATTTGCAAAAATCTTTAATAACATAGTTGTTAAAATAGTTCCTAGAAGTTTAGGAAATGACTTGATTGTCTCCATTGTACTGAGAGCTTTGTTTTTACTGAGTAGAAAGCTTCAGCCAGCTTTGATTCGATACATCACTCCTATTTCTTGATCTGGCCCTAAGGACCATATAAGCTAGACCTGGGTATCTTCCCTGCCGATGTTTTCTGTGCTTCTTTGGTGAAAACTGTACAATCAGATGTTGACCAAATCTGGGTTTGACTCACCAGGTCAAGCTGCTAGTCCCACAACTAACGAACCTGATGAAACACGTCTCTGGCTACAGGCAAGAGAGTAAACAGGTCCAGAAATGCAAACCTTCCCTACAAACGTCTGGTTCCAGTTCAAAACCGGTCTAGCTGTGCTGCTTTCTTTGGGAATTGGTGCAGTCTGGCAATGTCAATCTTTTTTTTTAATCTGTGTCCCGTTCAGTCAAACAAGCCAAACTCTAGTAGGTCATAAACAACTTTAAGCTCTGCCATCTGGAGAGTCAGGGAAATCGAACGTGTACAGATACGTTTTACCCAAAGTACTTTACCGCTGGGGAAAGATGCCTCCTTCAAACATCCAGGCAGGGGTGTTCTCTGATACACCAAGGAGGAGGCTTGAAGGCGATGTTCCCTCTGCAGAGCCCTTTCGGGGTATTCCAGGTCGGCGGGGCTGTGTCTGTGCTCGGCAGGAGAAGGGCAGTTCCGAGCCTTGTTCTCAGGCAGGGCTGCTGGCACGGCTGCTCGCGGAGATGCGGCTGCCTTCACCCGCGGACTGGCACGCGTCCGTGTTCCCCATCGAGTGTGCCAGCGCCTGGTTTCTAAAAGCGCCTCCGTTAACCAGCCCGGCCCTGGTTTCCACTTAGGGCCAGTAAGAAGGAAATGCTTTTCAGCAACGGTTATTCTGCACCGTCCAGGAAGCTGGCATACAAGTATTTTCGAGGTTAAAAAAAACCCCTAAAGTTATTGCATTACTAGTAAGCAGGCTTTAAACATCCTCCTCTTACCTGCCTAAAACACACGTAAGAGTTGGAAAACAGATGAAGATTTATGCTGTCAGAACGCTGCAGAAGGGGAAGGGTAGCATACTCAGAGACGATGGGTAAAATGGGGTTTTTGGAGGGAAGGTTTAGTGGGTTTTGTAGTGCTAATGGCTGGAGTATTGATTGACCTGCTGGTGTTTTGGGCATTTTCAGTTGGTCTGTGACTGACTATGGCTCATGCGCTTAGTGGGGTGAAGGAAAGACTCAGCTGGCCGGAGAGTTGGTGGTGGAAAGCCAGAGCAGGCTTGGCAGCTGGCACGGGTAGAGGCGTCGAGACTGGTGCTGCCTGCTGAGGTCGGCCGATCGCTCATCTCGACGTGAAGCGAATGGTATAGTTTGCTGTTTCTTGAAGGGACGAGACAAGGGAGGAACAAAGGCAGCAGACAGAAGTTTCTTCGTCGGGACAGGCCGCGATCTGAATCCATTTCCCTCTTCCTCATTCTTTGCTACAGACATGCAGAGATGTTCCCACAAGGAAATGCATCTCTGCTTGATCTGGGAAGGGGTTTCTTCTTGTTGTCTGGTTGCCCTCCAAGTTAATTTGGCTCACCTTCCTGGCTCAAACACAATGAAATCATGTCTGTTGGAAAGCATTGTCGTAGCAGGCAGCATGTAGACACCGGGTTTACGTACGGAGCAGTTACGAAGTGCTCCGCAGAGATGCCCGTGCTTGTGCAGAACTTGCTTGGGTTGTCCTTGGCCTGGCCCAGCTCCGCACCCCTTAGACACACGGCACGAGCAGAAGGTACACGTTAACAAAGATACGAATCTCTCTATTTTGAAACTCTGATAGCACGTTTAGAACAGAAGTGCTTGGAATATGGGGTACAGACTTGGGCTGATGTGAGCGATTACTGGCTCAGAAGAAAGAGAAGTAGGAAAACGTATGAAGAAGTAGACGTATGATGATTCTTTGACAGAACGGAAATTCTGGCATCTGGTTTCTGGAAGGTAAGAGACTGTCTGTGCGTATTCCTGACTCTGAATTCAGCGGCTGGGGTAAAAGTCCTTTTACAGGCAACAGTGATTCCAAGCAAATGGAGAGCAAGAAGCCCAAAATATAAAATACCCGTCCCTTTTCAAAACTTCCTGGGGAATTTCATGTGTAGTCAAGGACTAGTATCGTAAGTGTTCCTCAGTCCAAGCCCTAAGGCATTTTACCCAAAGTAATCACAGAAATGATGCTAGTACCAAAGGTGACAAAAGATTGAAAATCCTCTTTTCTGTGGCGTGATTTTAAAGCAAGCTGGCAATAAACATCCACAAACCTTGTTTTCGGGAAGTAGACTAAAGGCATCACTTGCTTTTTAATTTTTCTTTCTCTCAATTTAAAAAGTAGGTGTGAGAATGTGTGTGCACGGCACTTGTGTGCCTCGCATTCGTGGGAAGGGGAGCTCACCCCTCTGCTCTGTAAAGCTCTGCGGAGCTGCGAACGCAGCCCGCAGGTCTGCGGAGGACGCGAGCCTGCGTTCACGATTTAAGGAAAGCAGGCAGTGATAGCAAGTGGATTGCAGCATCTGATGTTCTTGGGGACAAAGCCCCGTTGGCTGCCTGGCTTTAGCCTCTTGCCTCTTTCGTTTTTACCAGTGTTATGTGGAAAAGGGATGAAGGAATTTGCTTTGATGGGACAGCAAGCTGCCTGCTGGCATTACTCTTCACTGTGAACATGGGATGTCTTTATGCCCATCGTAAGTATAGCGCTTTACATGGTATGAACGCGTATTTGTACATGTCAATGCCCTGCCTTTAAAGAGCAAGAGGGAGTATTTGGGAGTTCCCTTTGCTGAAGGGCTGTCAGATTAGATTCCTTTAATGAGATGTTATTGCTATTGCAAGTATAAAGGCTTTATCCCACAAGTTGCGGGGTGTAGAGCCTTGCTGCAGTACTCTATGGTTTACTGACTTTGATAAAACCACTTGCGGGTCTGAAAAATCGCTGTTGCCAATGTGAAAGATTTGTCTAAACTCCGCATAACGCTTAAGGAAATGGAGTGGGAGGAAAGGAAATTGAGTGTTCATCATTTTCTGGAAATGGGTGTTCAGGGCGCTCTGCCCCGGGTGGTGCTGGGCTTCAGAAGGGACCGTGAGTCTTAGCCTTGGGAGTGGATCCAGCAAGGCACCGGGACCCAAAAGCAACGAGCAATAACAAGGGGCCTGTGAAACTAATCGTCTGCCTGTTGTAGTAGAATTTACTTAGCCCTTGCATCGGTGAAGAGAGTAAAACCTCATTTTTGGCAGGAGTCAAAATGTTGTCGAGTGGATAAACATAACTGCAGAATCTACATTTTGGAAAACCTGAAAGGAGGGGTAAGTGGTTGTGTTTGCGGGCCTCGTTCCTTTTGCACTGTTAGTGGCAGCTCTTCTGCATGTGGTCGCACGTGGGCTAAGCTTACTGAAGGGTTTCTTTACCAGTGGAAGGGTGTAACCCTGATCCTGCTTACGGGACACAAAACCAGAAACGGGGAAAAGAGGTTGAAAATCTGGATCTGTCTGTTGGGGTGGTTTCTAGAGGACCCGTATAGCAAGAGAGAGGGATGGGATGGTATGTCATCCCATCAAAGGTTTGTAAAGGGTTGCAGTTTGCTCAGAGAAATTCCTCTGCCACCCACCAGCAGTAGTTCTTGAAGGTTTTAGTTAAAAAAAAAAAACAACCCTCTCTTGAGCCCTCAGATGTGGGTGAGGAGGAGCGTTTTGCTGAAAGAGAGAACGTTTGCAGCAGAGTCATTTCATTAAGGTACTGTTTGAGGCTTGGGCTGTCATTCTGGATGGAGGGCATCTCTCCCAGTGAAGGTGAGGTTTGGTCTGGAGGGATGAGATTTGCTATGTAGGCAACCGCCGGGTCCCTCCGGAATGATCGCCAAGCGTCATCCCTCGCTACGGGTTCGTACGCACCTTTTAACAATTCTCATTTAGAATGCAGCCATCTCGCAAAGGCAAGTTCTGCGTAATCTGGGGCTAGGAAAGCCGGAGCTCCAGAGAATCCTGCTCGCTTGAAGCTGGCCGTCAGTTTGGGGTACGCCTGCGAAGGCTTTGCTGCTGAATACCTGCGTTTTGGTAGTGCTTGGGAGGATGGGGAGGATGTTTGATGTGGAGAGAGAACCGTAATTATCGCTAACCGATTGTCTGAACCTGACGGATCCTGCAACAGCAGTTGGCATCTTTTCTTTCTTTTTTTTTTTTTTTTTAAACTGGGTGATCAATACTTGGTTTATCGAGATGCCTAGCGATATAAAAGATGTTGTGGTGAGCGGTCTCATACCATGAATTCACCACACTGATTTGTTTACGTGGAGGCTTTTTCATTTTTAATCCGAGTACAGCAGTTTGTCTGTTGCTTCTGGTTGATGTGGCACACCCTGAAGTTGATGGCGTTGGTATCCTTTGTTTCCTTTACCTTATGGTTTGCTTCTTGTGTAACAAATATGTTTTTTGGTCCTTTCACGTTCTTCAGGTCTTTTGATGGGTTTAAGTGCCTCAATAAGAGACTGGGGTGGGTGGGGGGTGCGTGAATAGTTTTCTAACATCTGTCTGTCGAGCGCAGTACCTCCGAACGGCGCTAGCCAGGTATCCCCAGTGTCTCTCGCAAATGCCGCAGGTAAGATATCCGGAGCAGCGTGCCGAGGGCCGTGCTGCGAAACACCCGTGGGGCCGGAGTCTCCCGTGGGGACAGAACGAGCCTTCGCGTCCAGGGAGCAGCTGGCATGAGCGAGGAACGGACAGAAGGCTCTGTCCCTGGCACAGCCTCCGAAACGGCGACAAGGCTCTATTTGAAACCAGCCACTCCTGGGAAGGGCAATTTGAGCCCACGGGTGTGGAACCCGTCTCTTTCTAGTAGTAAGTGCAATCCGTTGGACACGGCGATGTGTTCGGCAGGGCTTTTCCAGGCTTTCTGTGGCAGGCCTCTCCTTACGAAGAGCAAGCCCTGCAGCTCTCCGGCACAAAACTGCCTCTTCTCAGGAGCGCTTCTGCACAAAATGGGAAACAAGTCGCTCGCGGGGTTAGTGAAGCGGTACGGCGGTCTGAGGAGCGTGCAGCGTGCCGGGTCGGTAGGTACACCTGCCTGCAGCCCGAGCCAGAGACTGCGCGTCCAAGTGCCTGTGCCTGCGACGCCTGCAGAATTGCTCCTCTTGGTCTTGAAGTTGAGTGTGACGTGGCTATTCAGCTGCGTGTCTCTTAAAAAATGTGTTTGTCATCTCTTTGGTCATTCTTAAACGGCCTTCCTACCTCTTGATGTGCGGTCTGATTTACTGGGAAGTAAATTTCTGGTCTTGCTTCCCCGGTCAGAGTGCCTGCCTTGCAGGAGAAGGTCCTGTATTCTGGAGAACATCTCAGTTGATTTCCAGTGAGGAGTGGAAGTTGCCGGTCCAACTGTGGAACAGTCCATCCATAACAAGATCGAATTAATTCAACGAGGATATTTAAACATCGATTTAGGAAGGCTCAGGCTTGGTGTCTACCCTGAAAGTTCATTAGGCTAGCAGCTATAAATAGCAACAACTGCAGGATTGGAATAAATGTACCTACTTAGCAGAGCAGATGCGGCGCAGTCAGGGGTGTGCCAAAAGTCCTCTTTCTATTAGTGTGGCTGGATTTTTCAGCAATCCGATTTCTTTCCTGGCTCTTGAAGACATGGGGTGGGATTTTCCAAAACCTTTTAGCTTCAGCTCACCACAGCAAGAGCAGTGGCAGACCAGCGTTGAGAGCCTTTGAACCAGACCAGGCAGGATGGCCAAATAGCTCAGGGGGTTTTTTAATATTAGCGTTTTACATAGGGAAGATGGTCAGGGAGACTTTCCCATAAATGTAAGGGAATCTGTGGTATTTTGGCCTTCAGGAACCGCGCAGCAGGCTGGCGCGTTGGTCCGAGGTGGCCGAGTCAGCTGAAGCATGCCTCGTTCTGCCCTTCCGATCTCGGACGCTGCAAGGGGCCTATTTAGGTCACGCGTAGCGCAACTGCCAAGGTAAACGCAGAAATAATTACTGCTTCGGTTGCAAACGTGCCCTCTGCATAGCTGGGGGCCCGTCAGAGAGGCTGTCGGGGTGCAGCTGGCTGAGTGAACGGGAGGGGGCATGGGAAGGTGCTCGGGGCAGGCGGGCGGTGGGAAGGGTGCAGGTGAGGAGGTCAGCCCTGCAGAGCCAGCAGCCCGGCACGGCACCGTCTGCTGACACAGCCCTCGCCTCCGCTCTCACCCTGCAAAGGAGAGGTTGCGTAACGCAGGGAGAGACCGCGAATTACCTGGGCTGCACATCGGACTACCGCGGGTGAAGCTGACTGCGTCCCGGCCCTGAATATTTGGTCAGGGACCTTCTCGTGGTGGGTCGGGCTCCCCCAAGGCAGGACCCCTTCTGTCCCCGGCAGGTTGCCTCATTTTGCGGGTGCAGGAGGCTCTCCTTCCTTTAGCTGCAGGGGATACAAACCTGGAGTCGCGTTAGGTTTCAAGATGGATATTTCTGGATTTATGGGTGGTTCAGGAAAGAGGCTGTGCTCTCAAAAAATCCAGAGGAAAGATGGGGAGAGGAGGAGTAAGTAGAGGCTACTTGGAGATGCAGACAACGGGCAGTTAGGAGGACTTCTTGTAGGTGCGGGAGTGAGAGACGCATGTAGGAGGGAGATGGTTCAAGCAGCAGCCAACCCCAACTTCCTTTCACCTGTTAATTACTCCGGCGCTCGTCAGTGGGAGATGCTCTGGATGGTATTTCTCTTCTTGCTCCTGTGGCTCCGTTGTAACTGCAGGGACTCACAGCTCCCACGGAAGCACTGGGACAGGATGAAGGCACACGGTGATACGAGGTTGGGTCTGGATGTGAACTGTCACCCTAGGCAAAGGCTTTCTTTTCCTTCTTGGCAAGAGTGCAGGGTTTTTCTCAGACAGCTAATTAAAAAAATTGCTTTCTTTGCAACACCTCTTGACTGAAGTGTTGCTTTTTTTTTCTTTTTTAACTTGACTTGTGCATATGCCAATCACATAAGGGCTTCTTAGGAACCCTTAGCTTTGTTTAAAACACTTGGCGCTTCCCTTACACATAACATCCACCTGATTTAGGAAAATGCACGGCTGAAGTTGGGCTTACAGCACGGAACAGTGCGAACCTGCCCGGTGCTCTTGGTTTGCCTTCGCTGTGCAGCTGAAGCCTGGCAGTCCCGAGAGCTGCTCCGTGCGAGTGCAAACGGTGCAGCTTTTTATCGCTGCCAAGCGTGCTCCCCTGCTCTTGCCTGCACACCCCCCCCCCGCCCCGTGTTACGTTTTCCCCTTTCCCCCTGTCGGTATGTTTTCTGAAATAATTACTGAAGCCTGTTTTTAATCTCTCATTCTGACATAGAGCAAAAACCTCATTTTTTTTGTCAAGCTTTCGTTCCTTGCCTGCGACAGCTGGGAAAGGAGCTAAGGTTTGGGGGTTTTTTTATCCCCTTGCAAAGTCGGGATTTTGGGTGGGTGTGATAACAAGTAGGGCTAAACTGCTCCTCCCTCGGTAGGTGTGTACTGAGATTCCCATGCACAGTGACAGCAAGTGATCTTTCCTGGCGGTGCTGGTTGTTAAGGCAAATACCGAGAGCCCTGGTGCAGAGGATTAGTTCTTTTCCTGTCCAGAAAGGTATGGTAGATGTGGCTTTTCCCTTTAGGGTCATTTCTCAAGTTAGCTTTGAGAATAAGGCTTGGGGAAAAGAAGCAGTTGTCCCCAAATAGGTTAGGTGCATGCTAGGTCTGATTAGATTTAGGCATCAGTCGAGTACCCCTGGGGAGTACGCGTGTGTGCCTGTTGGGACGCGACACACGGCGTCTGGGCTTGGCCCTGCCACCAGCTGCCCCGGGTGCCTTTGGCAAGTCCTGAAAGCCGGTGTTGAAAGTCCTCAAAGGGACAGTTATGTCAGGGATCTCGGGTGAGTGAAAACAAATCTCACCCAAATGTAACAGCATTTCCCACGTTATCCTCTCTGGTTGGCGGTCTTCGTAGATGGAGTTTTGCATCTCGCTCTGGCAAGTCCTTCGCTTTGAGAAAGCCCTCTGCCTCAGGGAAGCTCCAGACTCTGCTCCCTGGATTTTACCTGCTCTCTTCCTCTGCTGTGACATCTGAAGCTCTCCCCACAGGCTTCCGCTTGATACCAGGGTGCGAGGACAAGGGGCTGAAACCCAAAGGGATAAAAGCTCCGGCTGTTGGGCTGAGCACTGGAAGCAGCCGAGGTGCTGAGGGCACCGTGCAGGCTGCTGTGAGCACAAGCGGCCGTGCGCAGCTTGCTTCCAACATCTTTCTCCCCTCCCCAATATCAGTAATTTTTTTTCTTTCCAGCACCGTTTCTCTAAGTTTTTTTCCATGCGTTCTCCAGCCTGCGCAGTGCCACAAAGGTGTCCTTAGGAAGTGAATGGCCCTTAAGCCCCACAAACAAAACCATCGTGTGTGGTTCCTCAAAAGAAATGAGCAGCCTAGACTGGAAATTCCATAGTCGAGCTCTACTTATTTCTTGTGTGCGTACTGTGTTTGGGAGAGCGGTAATGTCATTCGGGGTTTGTGTTGTCGCCTCGAGCTGCGTCGAGGCTGCTGGGTACTTGAGTAGAGCCTGCTGGCTTACGAAGGTTCACTGCGGTGACTTCGGGGTGCGTCGGGTAGGATTCAGAAGGCATCTTCTATTTCTAGGAATTCACTGTTTCCATCCTGGTTGTGATGCAGCCAGACTGGCGCTGAGAAGCCGTTCCAGTCTGGAAAAGAGTTTAAAAAAAACGGGCGTTGTAATGTGCCCGTGCACAGCCATCGCAAATGCCTGGGCCTGGAGCAATGTGAATACGCAGGAGAGAGTTTTCCACCCGTGCAGAGACCAGGATAAAGTCGTTCAGATCTGAATTCTGTTTTCAGAGATTTCTGGATGTGTCTGAAAGGAGCAGCCGCTGCCGTGGAAGAAGGGGGAGGAATGGATGTGATCATTTTCCTCTCAAGAGAAATGATAATGTGCTTTTGATGAGGATTATTTCTAGGGGCGGTGCATTTAAAGGCCCAGTGTCATCTCTTCAGGTGTTTTAAAACCTCTACTGTTTTCACCGTTAAAAAACAAACCATGAAAATTGCCGTGGCAATAACCCCAATATAGATGGCAGAGCTGTTGAGCGGCTCCACTTATGTTATTGTCAACTTCAAGTGATCAAAATCCCTGGCCCTGAAATAACAAAATTAATTTGCATGTGAAGTACCAATACAGAAGTCGTGTTTTTTTTTCAACTGGCCTGCTGGATTTGACACCCTCACGCTGTCGCGCTCCTGCCATACTTGTATGTTTTCTCTACAATTTGCCAAACTGATACAAATGTTTTTTTGGTTAAGGGAAAGTTAAGATTCTTCTATAGCTTTAACTTGTCCTTGAGAGGGAAGTTAAAATTATAAACCCCATCTGGTTAATATTGAATTAATTGTTGCAAAGTTTGAGATAAAATGATAAGAATTATGCATTTGATAAATGTGGTCTGGGCAGAACAGAGACTATCACCTGCAAAATGAAGGGATGAATCAGTCTGAAAATACCTCCCTTTTGTGGTAGGTAAGCGTGATGCAAAGCATTTTCCTTTACTGGTCACTTCTGCCTTGATTAACTGCATATTTGCTTGCAGCTTTGCAGGTAAGCCGTTCTTGATTAAGAATGGTCTTTGCTGCCTTTTTCATTACCGGGCAGGTTTTATTAGAAATCTCCCTCGGCCAAAGGCGACACAATTAGGCGCGCTAGACGTAGAGGAAAAGAATTCGATATAAACTTTACATTGGGTTTAAAGCCACAGGGTGCATAGCTGTCTACTTTGTGGGTTTAAAGTGGTTCTTCAAATTGGTCTTCAAACTCCTTCAGTTCTTAAGTACCAGACAAAGTGCCTCTGGGAGGTTTTTGTGCGGCATATATTGCCACTTCGACATGGTACGCTGTTCGTGTTTGAGACAGACAAAGCGAGACAGAGGCCAGTTCCTTTCACGGTACAGGGGAAGACCTCCTTTAACTGGAAGCTCGCTGTGCTAATCTTCTGTCTTGAACTGATAGCATGTGCCGCTATAATTACCTAAGCCACCTTAATTCTTTGCCTAATTCTGTTCTCTGCATTCACGTGAAACTGCTAAGGGACAGAAAAGTCTAAGGAATTTACCATGTGGGAAGAAAAAATATCTCATGTAGAAGCATTTTGCTTTTAAGCCAAAGGTATTTCTATAGCTGAGAAGGGCTGATTTGTGTAGGTGATGGTTGGTACTGTAAAGCTGCCCTTTTTGGATTAAACTCCATGCAAATCTGTTGGACAGTGTGGGAACAAGCCATCCCAAAGCTCTGGGTTTCTCTCTGTGGATGTGTAAACAAGGGCTTGAAGCGCTTCAAAGCAAATAGACGGAACCTGTCCGCTGAGCCCCGTAGCTATTTCAACATTGCCTTTATGTTTCATACCGCGGGTTTTCTGACTCACGTTTCGGCAGAAGGCGTGGCTTTGTCCAGATCAGGCTCAGTCTTACTGATGAACAGGCAAAACTGGTCAGCAGCGATGCCACATCGCTTCTGCATATTTATGTTGTAGGTGTACGTAGCATGGATGCTGCTTGGAGTTGGATGGCAAGTACTGTACTAACAAAGAGAGGAAAAGTAGCTCTCCTTGGATCCTTACTAACTTGGTGGAAATGTTGTGTATTAAATGTTTGCTGCTGTCACTGTTCAGTCCTTATCGCCCCAGACAGAGAAGCGACTGGCTAGAGTACGAGTTGATGGGGCGAGTTCCAAGTTCTCCACTTGGCTTGGCTGCCAGAGGGACTTACAGAAAGAAGAGGGTTCCGATGACTGTAGGTCTGAAGTTGAGATGGAGGGAGGCACGAGGCAGGCTCGGGGTCTGTCACGACAGGGAACGTTGGAAATAGAGCTGCGAGCTGGAACGATCTTGTTCCACGCGGCAACTGAAAAGCATTGCTTCATTCTTAGGAAGTCTTGATGTAGGTAGGCTCTGTGCAAAATCCTCTCGTGCAAATACACCCAACGTCAGGATTTTCATCTCTAAGCCCTACTTTGTGTTTTCTGTTGGCTCTTGTGAATCTCATTGAACTGTTCCTGTTGAGACCATTAGAAATGTTGATCCTTAGTCTGGTTATTCTTGAAGCTCATGTACTTTCTTTTTTTTTTTTTAAATTTTTCTTTCCACACTGAAATCTCCTTACCCACGAACAGAGCTACTGTAGATTTGCCTGTCGCTTCTTGCTGCTGCTGCACTAGGAAGAAGGCAAGGTAGCCTTAGGTTGGAGGGACTGAAACGTGGGTTGCAGCTGAGGTCAGCTGGCCGGGGAAGTGTTAGAGGGCAGGGATGGGTAAAAGAGGGGCCCTCCGAGTGCTTCCCGCAGCATGGAGCTGAGTCTCCTCTCATCCCGGGAGGGACAGAGTATTATGCCCGTGACCTACTAACCTCCTCCAGTTGGGATCGTGGGCTTGGGAAATGAGCGCACAGATGGCTGCTCTCGGGATGGCGGCAGATGCTGCTGATCTAATGAGTAGGATCAAGAGGCGTTTTAGCAAAACCGTGGTGAGTGGCGTAGGGATGTCTGTAGAACCGCAGTGCTGCTCCCTTCTCTAACACCAGTTGTTTCTGGGCCCTTTCCCTTCTTCTCTTGGCACCCCCCCCCCCATTTATCTCCTCCTCCAGATCGGGCTGGCACAGAGATAATGCGGATAATTTAGATTGCACAAGGAAGCTGTTAGGGAATTAGATGATTAAGAAATGTGTGGAGGGCGAAACAGAGATCTCGAGGCCAAAAACCTGTTTTACTTAGATGCCAGTAGGTTGGTATGGCAAAATGGGAGTGTTAATAAACAGAAAAAGTCAATCAGTCGTATACGGAATACTCTGCCGATAGCAGAGGTCTTTCTGCCTCCCTACAGAGTGTTGCTCCGGTGCGCGCTTTGCTGGAGCTCTCGCTTGTATAAGTGTGAACCCTAAAATAAATACATTTCTGTCATCGCTCACGACAAACAAGCTTAATTATACCCTTACAAACGCTTTTGAGGAAAGACTTATGTTCAGGCTGAGTCTTCTGCAGCTGTGGGTCTTGTCCAGGGACCCGCTCCTGGGTTTCTCTTTCTGCCAGGGTTATTTTAGGGATGGTGAACTTGCTTTGAAGTTTCTGTTGCGTTGAAGCAGATGCTGTTGTGAATGTGTCCGTGCCTTGAAGAAACAACAGCTTACTGAGGGGCAAGAACTACCTCTCTCTTATCTCTTCTGACTCTTTTATCTCTTTGACTTTCTGATAAGCCAGAATGAACTATTTCACCTGCGGCCTGAAGGACTGGACGCCAAAGAACCACCACCACCAAAGGAAATGGAAATTGAACGACACTGAAATTTCAATGTCATAAACCCAAAGAATAAACAAGATAGGGTGGCAAAGGCCTCAGCCCTGGTACATGAATCATTGCAAATGGTTTCCTTTCTTCTTCGCTAGTGTCAGCCAATTCCCAGAAAAATGGTATATTCGTTAAAATAAATCCGTGTGATATCTGAAACGAAAGCTTTGAGAGCTGTGGGCTATTCTGCTCAGCTTCGAATCCTGATCCAACATCTGTTCAAGCAGGGGAGAGTCTCTGCCTGGATTTATTTGCTTATTTCTTACCCACTGAGTGAACTTTAAGGATATTAAGTACATCAAAACTACGTGTAGGGAAGAGCTTGGTCATCTGAAAGCTGAAGAGGAAAGCAGGTGTTAACTGAAGTGTAAGCGTTTCTTTATAGATGTGTTTGTACTTGTTTGGCCAGATTTCTGTCTATAAAAGGGCAGATGCCTTTTGGTGCATTTTGCCTTATGGTTTGTATACTCACTGGAAGAGTAGTGTAGACCTCAGCAGTTAAATGGAAATAAAAGTATGCATAAATCAGCAGAGCCTTTCCTCCTGTTGGTAAAGAAACATATGAATGGACTAGTCTCAACCTGAATGTGGTATTGGGCTTGTGTTCAAGTCTTGCTTCCAACTGGAGACCTTGATATTTAAATATAGTAATGGGAACTGAGTTCATGCAGCTGAGGAGGGGTGTTTGACTTAGCTCGGAGCTACGGGTATATAATACCCTGTGAACTGCGTGGCTGTGCATGAAAGGAGAGGTATTTTGAGCATCCTGATCTGTGGAGACCTCCAGCAGTTACTCTCTGTTGGGTTCACGCTCCAAGAGCAGTTTCATAACGATATGAGTTATTAGTCTTGGATTTCAGGCTCCGATTAATAACTCGGCTTCTCTGCGTTGAAGCTACGTGGGAGGGGTTTTTTTGCTAGGTGAAGTGCGTGTCCTTATTTTGTACTTGCCCTCCTGCTAGGGGAACCTGGGGTCGGCAACAGAAGGCTGCGGCTCTTCAGTCCGCGCTTTCGCTTCTTTGGAACCAAACGCTTGTCCCGAGGTAAAAGCAGTGGCGAGTGGAAGGATGCTGGAAGGTCGAAACGAAGCAGAAAGCGTAGGTGTCTAAACCTGCTTGCAGATAGACGACTCACGGTGGAGCCCGGCTCTGCCTCGGAGGGGGACCCGTCGTGATAGAAGCGTGTCTCGGAGTGCCTGGCCCCGTCGGAGCTGGGCAAACGTGGTCCGACGGGGCGACGGATGGTACAGATAAGAGATCAGCTTTGTGTACACGCTACAGGAAAGAGTTAAACAAGTTTGCAGTGCTATGGCGGCATGTTGGTCCTTGGCTGTAGAGCGCTGATAGCGTTGTAGGGTTTGGGGGATGTTTTTGTTTTTAAAACAGATAAGTAGCTCTTACGATGTGAATCATCAGTCGGGGAAAAAAGAAGGACACGCGCTAAATAACACCACTCACAGGAAAGAGCAGTCGGGAAGAGTTCGCTGTACGCAGTGAAACTTTGTGTGCTTGGCTTTTTGTGCAGAGAGGTCAGAAAAGCGATATTGAAAACAAAAGATTTAGTTATCAAGACACCTGCCAAGTGTCCTGCATCAAATCTGGGCAGAGACAGGCGTCACACAGATGGGGAGAAACTAAATTAAGGTTTTTCCCTGGCCTGCAGTCTGGGTGAGCAAGTCTCTCCACGAACCGTGGAATTCCCTTGGAATTCCCTGTCTGAAACAAAGAAACCTGAAGAGCTCCGGACGGGCAGCGCTGTCGCACGTGTCCTTGCAGTGATGTTGGACCTTAATTCACGCTCCAAGGGCTGAACGCGGTGTGCGGGATGACCGGTGGCGTCTCAGAGAGAGGCGGGTAGCCCCGTCCTGCGTGAGCCGTTGCATTTTGGAGTCAGACGCTTCATGGTTCCCGTGGTCTGTGGGTGATGGTGAGACGGGCCCGTCGCCGCTGCGTGGAAAGAATAAACTTGGGAGGTGGCACGTGATGGATCCACAAAGTTTTGGGGGCCGTTTGGGGGGCAGTTATGTGGACGGGGTAGGTCTGCTCCCGACGAGGAGATGCGCTTACACAAGTTGCACAAAACCGTGTGGTTTCGTGTCCTTGAAGGCAACGGGAACTTTGAGACTGGGGAAGAGTTGCACGGATGCGGGAGCACTTCCATGTGCGACTTGGGCCGTTTGGTCCTTGCGCCAATAAAAACGTTCTGGGGCGTCTCGCAAATCGGTCGGGCGCCGGACGCTGGAGAGAAGAGGAAGCCTGCTTCCCGTCCTCGCTTGCAGGCAGAGCGCCGACCTGACTATTCAGCCGGGCACTGACTCTTCCTCGCGCTTTGGGTATTCCTAGAGAACATGTCTGACCCCGTTTTGTTGGACTGGCTCTTATTTGGGTTTCCCTTTATCTGTCTGGGACTCATTCCGCCTACTTTGTATATCATGGTTTTCTTGTTCCAGCCTGTTTCTATGTAAATTGCCTAGGATGGGAAACTTCAGAAGGATGAGTCTATAGAAAAAAGAAATGTAGTCAAGTGACTTCATTCCAGCATGCATTTCATCGTGGGAATAAGAGCTCACTCTGCAGAAAGAAAATGCTCACCACCAAACAGTACAAACTTATTTAATGGTAACAATTGCTCCTTTGGCAAAGTCTGGCTAAAGCTCTCTGGGGGGGATTAGTCTAGGCTTTGCATTAAAGCTGGGCTGAAACATACTCCGCATTCCTAGTGGCGGAGAAGTAGTGCCATCCAGAAGAGTTGTTTCGTGTCTGCTTCAAGAAATGGGGATTTTTTTAGGGATGGACTGTTTCAGATAAATGGCTGTTACGGCTTGCAGAATCACATTTGCTAAGCGGAGGCAAACGAAACAGCTACGTAACCACAAAATATGCTGATTTAAATTATTCACGTGGTTTTTTTAGAGTGAAATTTCGTCAGCTCTGTAGTTCAGATATCACTGAACTCCTCTCACGCTCTGCACTCCTAATTTAGAGTAATCGCTGAAGTGGCACAACTCAGTGATTTTCTTTGGGCCCGGCCGCAAGGGTTTCGCAGCTCCCACGAGCCATGCGTGTCGTGCGCGGAGCCTTCTAGCGGGGCTGTGAGGAGGAGGTGGCAGGATGGCCGCTAAAGATCGTGGGGATCTAGACAAATAAACGGTGCTGCAGTCTTTTCACCAGTCTGAATCTGGATTTCATTCCAGCTGTGTCAGTGTGACTTCTGCTCGATGGTGAAAAGGGAAGAGTTCCAATTCTTTCACCTGGCCTGCTTAAAATACACAGGCATGTCTATGTAAAACAGGCAGCAGGTTTTAATTAATTGTTTGCCTTCGACATGAGATTGCTCTCTGTCTTGTGGGTTCCTGTAATGCTTTGGCAGTAAATAAGAAACTTCTAAGTGCAGACAAAACCACATTTGGGGTAAAATGTGAGCATTTCTCGATTGTTGGACCTTTCCCTATGGAAGGAGCGCTGTGATCCCAGCATCAGCTTCTCCTAGGGTTTGGTCGTGCTTTGCCGTGACGATCGGAGGGAGGTCAGTGATAGAGGGACAGGCTGCCCGTACATCTTCTGTCAGCACCTACAGAACAGCGCAGGCAGAAGGAGAGCTGTGATTCAGGACAGCACCGAGGAACAAATTTAACCTACAGCGTATATTTAGCCTGGCTGTTTTCAAGAAGATTTAAATCCATATTTAAAGCTAAGCATCTGTTGAAGTGCTGTGCGGATTGCTGATATAAATAGTTTGCCGAACTGGAGCTGCTCTGTCTACGTGGGGAAACCTAGGAGCGGGCTAGATTTCAGGGAGCGCTTTCGGCCGCTCTGCTGCGCTGGGATGATGCAAGCAGCGCGGCTTCGCCAGATGGCTGTTTCTGCCGTAGATTCTCGCTGTCCTTTCGCCTTTTCTTTAGCTCGCTTTCTAATGACCACGGGGTTTTAGAACCAAGGAAGAATTTCCTTTGTTGCCAGCGGGAGAAGCGGAGCACAGACGGGACCGGAGTTTGGCTCCTGCCCACCACCCCGGCTGACCCTGGAGCTGTGGGGGTTTCCAGAAGCGTGGCTCTGCTGAGAGCTTCCCCCCCTCGCCCGCGTTTACTGTAAACTGATCCCGGGAGGATGAGCAGGGCTATCTCTTCGCTGGGAAGCTGCCAGCGTGCTCTATATAGCTCGCCCCGGTCTCCCTTTGTAAGTAGAGTTCACGTGGAAGGGCTTTCTTCTCCCAGCATTGCTTACGAGGAGCGTTCTCATTTTCCCTATTATTTTTACTTAACGCTAGGTAAGCTGTCACCAGATGGAACGCTAGGTGTTGTCAGAGTTTCTCCCTGTTGTTGTGAAAAAGGGGTTGTAAAAAAGGGAAACGCAGCGGGCAGATCCCTCTGGGCCGGCATCGTTCTCGAGTCGGACGCGGTTAGGGCGATGAGGGGCTCCGAGTTCCCCTTGGAAGCGGTGGTGCAGTTGCTGACCTTCTCCCTGCGTCACGCTTCTTGCCGCCTGCCGCTGCGAGGTCGTGCGCTGACTCCGTCTTACCTGGAAAGTGCCGGGCAGGAGCTGGCGGCGGTCACTGCCACCCTGCTAGCCCTTCTGGCAGGGCTGCCTCAGAGAGCTGTGTCCCTGCTGCTCCAGCAAACCTGGCCTTTGCGTTTAGTTTGCATTCCCAGTCTCAAAATACGCTCTTTTTCTACGTGAAAGTGATAACACGTGCGGATTTTTGTCCAAAACCTGTGCCTGCAGAACATAAAGCGTTTTTCACGCTTCTGGAGTGAAAGGTGCTTCTTAATTATTGGAGGGCTAAATATGAAGAAGCTGGTAAAGACGGGAACCGGGGAAGGTTTGCTAACGAAGAAGGTCCTGTTACCCAGCTTTTGTGTCATGTCATTCTTCAGTCATTAGAGCAAAACAGATTGTAGCACGCTGTATCCTCGTTAGCTCCTGAGCGAGAAGCCCGGTCCCGCGGAGGACTTGAACGCCGTTAACAGCTTGCGGCTGGTACCGTCCGTGCAAAGTGTTGATTTTCAGGCCATCCCATATTTCACAACAGTTGGAGCCATAGGCTCGTAACGGAAACTTGGCAGTGTTTGGGAAGCTGTGGATGGCTTTTCTTCCCCTTCGTTTTCTGCGAGTGGATGGAATACCTGTTAACAAACCAAGGGGGTGTTCTTTGCCCTTCTGGAGAAGAGGATATAGATTGTTTGCAGTAAAAAAAAAAAAAAGTCTGATGGATCCATTTCTTAATTTTTTTTTTTTTTCCAAAACTGCCGTTCTGCACCAGAAGCAAACCTTCCTTTTGGCGACTTAATTCTCTCTCCGTGGCTAGTTCGGAATGCTGTGGAAGGCTGTAGATACCCTTCAAATGCAATTGAATGCTATTTTGGGCTTGAGAGAGTAATTAGTTTGACTGCTTGACATCTACAGCTAATCTAAGGTTTGTGACTTGACTCTTTTCAGTACTGTCCTGTGACTAATCTCATAGTTTTGTCATTTGTTAACGTAATTGTGTACTTTTTTTAAAAATGGAAAAATACTAAGGTATTTGCTTCATCATTCCGCAGTGGTTATTGCATACTTGTAACGGCTAAAAGCCTATCGATCAAAGTTCCGGTGTTGATAGCCATTTTTGCCAAGGAATGTGGCTCGGAAGCGAGCGGGGCAGAGCAATGGAAGGTGTAGTGCTTTGAGGAGGAACCTGTTCGTTCCTGTTGTCAAGAGGGACTGCGGCTGCTTTAATCAAATGGAAGGGCTTTGAAGATAGAAAGAACTATCAAAAGATGAAATGATAATGATATGCACATGTAATGAGTTACAGACAGGATTGCGTTCTGGGAGAGAAGGGGGATAGTGTATTCATAGATTGCAGGAATGCTCTGCAGCACTTCGTCTAACAAATGTGTAAACGCTCCGTTGATCCATGCTTCTATTGGCTCCTATTTTTGAACCTTTGGTAATGATTATTTTACAAGAACTTTTGGATTTCTGACCAGAAAAGGCGCTTGCGTTTCTTTTCACCTGTTTTCTTTAAATGGCCAAGTACTGTATTGGCTCTGGGGTTACTTGGAAAGTTGGAGACTTAGGAAGTTGATTTCCTTTTGGCTGAAGCCTGCTGGTCTTCGGCAAGTTTTGGAAATTAGTATTTTCATTTGCTCTAAGGTTTCATCTGGTAACGAGGTCTTGAGGGGAGAGCTTTGGAAGCCCGGAGAGTTGGGGCTACCTCTGTTCCCAGCGAAGTCGGTGGGGAGAGTCTGAGCGACGGTAGAAATCGCATCACTGGCTGATGACTTCACTCATGACTTAGGCTTACCCTCATCACTTTCTCCTTTGGTTGAACCGCTGGTACAAAAATCAGTACTTTTTTGCTTTTTACTAGCGTTAACAGATGTTGCATTTTAATGACCTAATTTTTCCTACTTGTGAAATATTTATTAGCAAATGCAACTTTTTAGAAGTGTTTAAAGCTCCTTCTGGTTTTCACGGCAAGCAATTTTTTTTTTCTAAGTCCTTTTTTTGCTGAGAATAACCTTTATAAACTGTTTTGTGCATTTAAAAATGGTGAGTGTTTAAGTCTGAGCTCACAGCATGTGTAGCCACAGGCCTCGCCTTTGATGATCTTCTGTAACTTCACATCTTTTTTGACTGGGGATCGGGCTTATGGTATTTATTACAAGCGGTTACACTTGCTGCCTGTACTTGTCTGAAGTGTTTGGAAGTGGTGGTGACGCTGTGCTGTTCTGCAAGCATTTTAACTCGGTGCTTGTAAGGAATGGAAAGACAGAAGGTTTTTGCCCGGTCAGCTTTCCTTCGGACACGGAGTGCGTAGGAGCCGCTGCGGTCAATGACTCGTTTCTGGCAGGGCTTGGTCATTTGGACACTGCTACCACCGTAGCTTCAGGCTGTGAGAGGTGAGGCCCTAGGTACAAGTTTGAAGAGAGCCTGAGACCTTTGTATGGGTGTAGGACAGCGTTAGGTGGTATTTGGTGCACTGTCAAATGTCCTTGATGTAGACGTGGTGGTATCACGAGCATCCTCCCGAGAGATTTCTGCAAGAAGGAGTGCCAGTAGCTCCTGCTTTTCTTTCTGTCACGAGCGTGGATTCTGCAGGCGATCCGTCCACTGCGGACATCAGCATGCGCCTTGGGGGAAACAGCAGAGAAGTAGCACACCTGCTGAGGGTCTCGAGAGGGACTTGTGGTCTCTTGGGTTAGTCTGCGGGAGGAGCAAAGAGGAGACGGCAGTTCTGCTGGGGGTATCCAAAGCCCTGCCTGTTGGCAAGGGAGATAGGGTGTTATAGCGGAGAGCGAGCAGCGCTTTGTTTGACAAACGGTATCTTGGAGACAAAATCCTAACACTTGTGTTTCTGAACTTGGGAAATGTCCCAGAAGCCAGCCAGTACGCCTGCTCGTTGATGTGCTTATCTAAGAGGGTCATCTGCCTGCTTCAGGTTTTGCGCCGAGAAGCGTGTTATTTCTTAAAAAAACCCATTTAAACCCAGGATGTAGCTATGCCATGAAAAGCAAGGAGATTGGAATGGCAAGTGCTCTTTCGCAAGTCCTCTGAAGACCGGATCGCATTTACGATGGCTTGCGTGGGGGGAGCGGTGCCCTGTTTCACCAGGCACACGGAGTCAGAATGGTCCCAGGTTTTCCAGGACCTGCGTGTGGATTTAGCTGTGGGCACGCAAAAATTCTTCAGCGTAACATATACGCTCTCCAGGCAGTATGCCTGCGGTTCCTTTTCATGCTGCTCCGATGGATGTACGCCTTCTTGGATTAATCTCTTCTCTGCTGTCAGGCAGTTACTTGCAGAGTGCAATTCCGGGCTTTATTCTTCTTCTTTCTTTTTTTCCTTTGTGGTGGTGGTGTTTTTTTTTAATATCTCTGCAGTCCCTTCTGATGGGGGGGAAAGTATTCATTGCAGGATAAAAAGGAAAAGGTGTTTCTTAGAGTGTACCAACCGTGTTCCTAGGCACGGGCTGGAGGTGAGATCAGTTCTCTGGCTCATACCAGAGCAGCTTCATGTGGATCTCCAGTGTTGGGCCATTGAAGCCTTTAGCTCTAGCTCAGTTAGTCTGAGCCGAGCTTGGTGTTGCTGTAGGTGCGTTGCTCTTGCAGTTGACGACAGCTTCCTCCTTAAGCTGACTGGGCTGAGCTCGGACAGTACCGGGGTATCCGGCGGCCTCCCGAGGCCCTAGGGCCACGGGTGGCACGATGAGCCAGAGGGTCCCTTGCACATCTGGCTGGTGATTCTGGTGTCCCCTGCCGACACGTGGAGAGCTCAGTGGAGCTTGTTCCCGTCGCACTGCAGCGGTGCCTTCTCTGTCCTGGCTCTGCAAAGGAAGGGCCTGTTGAAAGCCCGCGCAGCCAGGACAGCACTTGGCGCAGAAGATGCTCTCTTCTCGGGCGCCCACGGCTTCAGAAACATAAGGTCAGTGCTTCACTTGTTGTAGAAACATACTCCTCCGATGAAATCCGGTGTGACATTTTTTTAGGTAATGTGGGTTTGATGTCCTTCGTTTAGGAAGAACAGACAGATTTTACATAGCAAGAGGAAGAGTAAATGTTTTGCAAGAAATATTTTGGTTCCTATCAAGGTCAGGTATTTTCAGTTATGCAAAGCATGTGCTGAAAATGGGAATCTCTAGTTGAGGACGGCTTTCAAATGCAGTAATCTTAGAAAATAAATCCTTGAGGTTTATTGCTCACAATTTCCTGTCTCTTTGGGGGATAAAAAACAAATGCGTTTTGAAGAAAAGCTTTTTTTATCTAGACCAGGTTCTCCTTTGTCTGTGAACCTGCAGTGAACTGAACCGTTCCCCTCTTTGACGTGATGTTGTTGGCAGACATTTGACTTGATCTCAAAATCAAGCAGAAGACCCTGGGCTGTGGTCGAGGGAACAGGTATCTGAAAGAGCTGTCTGCTTTCCTGTGGCTTCTCAACTGCCACAAAGTTGAGAAATACATGGAAAACGGCTTCTGGCTTTTCTTTCTACGTGTTCTTTTCTTTAATGCATTTGATGGAGACGTGTAGGAAATAGTCCCTGCCTGTTTCTTCGGAAGTTGCCTTTCCACGTGATGGAGTTGTCCTTAGGATGCGCAGTAAGGCTGGGATATTGAGAAGTGCACAGTGTTCAGACTGCAGCCCGTGGGTGGAAGAGGTGCTGGGGTAAGCCAGGCACAGCAGTTAATGCACAGCAGGTTGCTGGCAAGTTTATTTTATTATCTATCTTTATTATTATTATTTTTCTGAGTTTGCTGCGGCGCGAAATCCATTTACTGAAAACTCAGGGGAAGAGAAGAGATTGATGTTGATAGATGAGCACACGTGCTGTCCTCAGTTTGACTTCACATATGCTCCTGCATCAGTCAAAGTTTCAAAACTCTTTGAACTCTTCTTTCAAAACCAGAAGGCAACGCAGACTTGGTAACGTTTCCTCTGTACAGATGAGTGCGGCCCTTCGCGGGAGATGATTTTCAAGTTAATAGCCTAGGCTTCTTTTTCAGTAACTGCTGTAGCAAGGGTCTGCCGGTTTGTTCGCGGCACCAAACTGCTGCTCTTCGCTCACTCTGAAATAAATGAAGCCCCCCCAGAAGTTCATTCTCCTTCTTCAAAGCTCCTTCAGCGTAACAGCAAGGTACGGTGTCTCCTGGGAAGAGCGTTTCAGTGGCACGTACTGACGTTGCTCCGGCACTTTGTTGCGGAGGCTTGGGGAAATGAGGAGGTCCCTCTCTCTGCAGCACCTTGGCTTTACGTGTCGCTTTAATAATACTTTGAACTGGGGGGCCGGGGAAGGCAGGGAATTTCATTTCCCTGAACATCAAGTGCGTATTTCTTAACATAATTTTTCTGTCTCTTCCTAAAAGTTCGGTAGGCTTTAAGCCCAGCTTTTAAGATAAATAAATCAATCCCCTCCCTCTGTGTGTGTTTGCATACACAAATAAAACTCTTAAAATTCTGCGACCTGAAACGGCTGAGATGGGTCCATGTGTGCCTTGGCACGTGTGTTACACATCCTCAGTGAATCCCTTCCCGCTCGGCAGCTTCGCTGCTGCCTCTCGCTTGCAGGCTGCTCCTGCCCTTGTTGGTCGGGGTAATGCTGCTTTTCTCCTGGAGCCCTGAAAATGTGCATCTTGCTCGGGAGAAATTAAGTCAGTAGCCGAAGTAATGTACGAGACAGTTCATCAGGGAGCCTGGTTTGCCTTAAAAAATATAAATTAAAAGAAAATCCAAAACAAACAAACAAAACTTGGTGTCATCAGTGGTTTGAATCAGTGAGTAGGAAACTTTAAATGATGGATTTTAATCTGGCTATGTAATTTTCACGATTTCCTAAAGGGAAGTTGATTCTCAGTGATTGACTTGCTGTTAATATTTCTTTCACGTTGAACCTGTCGTTCCCTTTTGGTAGCCAAGGCACACTTTGAAATACTCATTTTAATTCGATAATGTAGTCTATAGGTGTTCAGCATCTTAATTTTTGTGCATTAGCAAGTAGTAAGCAATGCATTTTTTTGTTTGCTAGAGGGAGAACCCGAACTGAATGAAGGAGTCGCGGGCAGTATTACCTGAGCGGATGAGCTAGCGGAGTTTCCCCGTTCTCCTTGGGTCTCGTCTCCCTGCCCTTTCTTTTTAGCTCCCAATTCAGAAGAAATAAACAACCTCTCCTGTTCTGTCACCTCCCATTTAATTTCTTTAATGAGTTGAATAATTTAATGAAGTGAACTGATGGTAATATTCTTTCTGCACTATAGAAGATACCGCTGCTAATAAACTAGTTTAGCACATTTGCATATCTCTGCTGAGATGATTAATTAGTGATTCTCACTTTGATTAAGCAATTTGACTTGCCCTGGTCTTTGGAATGAAACCTGTATTTTCTGCTCTTTATTCAGTGCTCTGTCTTACTAGTTTTCATGTTCTCGGCAGATTACGCTACAGTTTGGGTCTTAATTTCATTTGCTAGTTTTTAAATCGGTTTATTAAGAAAGTATTTAAGAGCAGATGATCGGACAAAAATGGGAACTGGTTTTGTATCACCGTCTTGAAGAAGCAACGATTTGGCGCTCCAGCCTTGCGGCGTCACAAGTGCCTTCCCAAGGTAAGGAAAGGGCACGGGGTGGCGGGGCGCTCAGCGGAGAATCGCCCGGCCTCCGCAGCGAGCAGAGTGGGCTCGTCCCGCTCCGGAGCGAGGAAACGCGCACGGTGGTGCGTGACCACCCGGGGTGCTCGTAGACGGTTAAAACGGAGAATCTAAGGTCCTTGCTTGTGTCTTTGCCAAAATGTAATCGTTAGGACTTGGAATTTTCCATTTAGCTATCTGCATTAAGCTCGCATTTCTTCTGGGGAAGAGGAGGAAGAAGGAAAGCAGGGATAAATTTCTATTTAAAATTCTAGAAAAGGTTTCACAGAACCTAACAAAAAAAATTTCTAGTGATCCTTATCTCTGGAAACTAGATCCCACCTGCATTTTACATCAGATGCTTGAAATGAAAACGGTTAGCTATGTCTGCCAGTCATTGCCCAGGTGAAAATTTGCCCAAACTCCCCAAAAGTCAAAGCTTTGTGAATGCCTGCTTGCACGTGTGCAGCAGAAAGGCCTTTGAATTTCGTAGCTGAAGCCTCTCGAGTCTTTTGATCTTCCCCGGGAGCGACTCGGCCCGCATCCGAAGTCCTGGTCCACGTTAGGGACTCGCCTCCAGGTTTCCCGCCCCCGGCCAGAGCGTAAGGAGCGGGGATTGAACAGAACCTGCACTGGGCGTAGGACAACCACGTCGTGGCGATCGTCATGCACGCCGCTGGGATATGAAGAAGAACGTACTGAACCAAGCAATTAAGTGGAATTAGGTTTTGGCTGGACAGAAAAGGGCGGTCCTGAAACGTAGCCTGCATTGGCCGTGTCCGTGCGGTTGCAGTGCTCTTGGGAGAGCTGCAAGTGAAGCCCGTTGTCTCTCCCGTGTACAGAGATCCTCGGAAGGTGGCACGGTGATGGGACCGGAGGGAACGAGCATGAGCCGCTCCAGGGGAAAGTCCGTCTGGGTATGAGAAAAATACTCCTCGCTGAGAGAGCAAACATTGGAGCGAGAAGTGGTGTGGTTTCCTTCGCTGGAAAGGTCGAGGTTCAGCTTGATGGGGCCCTGGGCACCTAATCGAAGGCCCTGCTTTCAACCCGGGTTGGAGCAGATGATTGCCACAGGGTTCTTCCAGCTGAGGCTTGTCTATAATTCTGTGGTCTGCAGGTGAAAATCTGGAAGAGGAAGATTTGACAAGTGATTTATGAGAGAGACGCTCTCGTTGTGAGCAACGAAAGGTGTTTCCTTCTTCCAGTATCTGTGCTGTGTTAGATTTTTTTTTTAATTTCACCAAGATCTTAGCCTCTTATTTTTGTGCTGTTTTCCCTTCGTCTTGCATTGTATTCCTGTAGTTGGGTTCAGAGGCGCAAATGTCTAGTTTCTGGGTGTCCGCTTTGTCACCAAGTGCAAGTATTTCCAGCTTAGAAACGCTTTTGTGTTGTGCAAAGACAGCTGTGGCTAGATAGGCTAGTTGTACTACTCCTTGATTTAAAAGGTTGAGTTTTAGTACCTCTTACAGCATTTTTTTTGAGAGAAATGATATCATTTTAGCAGAAGGGGGGATTTTCAAACACTTGGCTTTGACTCTGAAATTTGGAGAAGTCGACAAGCTTTTGGGTTCGTGCTCTGCGGCACTGCTTGCCGGACTGACCTTCCTGAGCGCAGAGAGCAGCGTGGGCAGTGTCGGCAGCGGTGTTGGGTCCAGCCTTTTCATAAACCTGGGTAGAAGAAAGTTTCCTGGCTGCTTGCATTTCCATGTCCTCAAGAGGACATGGACATTTCTGATGACATCCTCTCCGTTCAAGTCTTTTGCAGTTGTAGGTATTACCCGGCCGAGCGATGTGCTGTTTATCATCGTTATTCCAGCGCCTTCAGCTTTTCCCTCTGCCACCCTCTGGTCTTGAATGGAAAGATTCTACAGCTGCGACTCCCAGAGATTCCCCTTGGAAAGGCCAGTGTAGCCTATTACAGACAACCTGCAATTATTTTAGGGTCACATTTCACTGGGAATAACTTGGCAAGCACGACTTTGACTCCCCTTCTTGCCGTCTAGCTGAAAAGTTTGTCCGGTGCCTCGTTCGCTTTTCTTACCGTGGTCCTGTGCTTTGTTTGAGTCCTGCGGGAAGGTGGCGTGCAGGGAGATGGCAGGTAAATGGCTCGTGGGATAGCTCAGCGCCTCTTTGGCCGCGATGTTGTTTTCTTCCCTGTCGTCGCAGGTATAATCTGTTGTTAATCCCCCAAGTCTTAAACCTGTGACTCCCCAGAGGACCCGAAGCCTTTTGTTGATTTTGATTTGCAGCCTTATTATAGACAAATTAACGTACATGAGTGACAGCACGCCAACGAGAGACGAGAAGAAAATGAGTAATTAACATATATTGGGTATTACTGATTGCTTTTATGATTATCTGGATTTTAAGGTATTAGCTGGAAAAATAACTCCTAATCCCTTATTAAAGATAAAAGGCAAGTCATTAAAAGTAGAAGGTTGTTTTCAGTCCTGAGAAGCACTGGAAATATGTCTTGGCTCCAGCAGCAAACTAACCTTGAAAGCCTGTAATTCCAAGTTACTCAGCTTAGTTGTTCTCCTCGGCAAGGGAATTTCTGAAGTTTCCCATGTACTGGGAGGTGGAGGGGGATGCGAGACAAAGCGACCCTTGTCATACGAACTGTGTGCTTGGCACCGGGACAGGGTCCTTTGAATATCGGTATTAACCGAGCCCTGCCCAGCTGCCGGGCTGTGAACTTTCTACAGCGCGCTCCGAGATGGCTTAACTGCACGGGTGGCATCTAGCTTTAGCTGCACGTTTCTGTTGGGGTACGTCGCCTCTACAAAGCTCCCATCACACCTCGACTCCTTTCTGCCTTCCCGACAGCAGCTCCTGCCCTCGCCGTCGTGGCCATCTAACTGGTTTCGTGGCCATCTAACTGGTTTCGCGGCCGTGCGCGAAGCTGCGTCTGCGCAACGGGCTGGTCCAAGCACGGGCGCTGATCCCAGGGTGGATGGGGCAACGAGTGGCCGAAGCGCCGGGAGCAAAAAAGCGTTGAAGCTCGGGAAGGGTGACGTTTCCGTGTTGCTATTCTTAAAGCCACCCGGAGTGTGTGCATGCTCCTGGGGTCAGAAGGAAAGCAGCAGCACCCCGTGCCGAGTTATAATAATTAATGATTTGCAGAAACTTGCCACACGCTAAGACTTTCTTAAATAATCAGGGTTTTTTTTTTTAAAAAACAACAAGTACATTCCTTATTTCTCGATAATGGATTTTAAGCAACAGTAAAACTACAGAGTTTTTAATTCCCCTGTATTAACAGTTCAGTGTTTCAACTCATCATGTTTATATACTTCTACTATACTTTCAAAAAGCAATTTGAAATGCAGTGGGACCAATTAAAAAGAAATAAAGATAGCACTTAACGACTCTAAGGAGATCAGTACTTGTAAAGCGATTTACATTTGAGGAAATGTTGTTTTGATGGAATACGTTTTGGAAAACACTGCTCATTTTGGGTTTGCCCTTTCCATCTCGAGTTGTTTAAAAGATTATTAGTAGTACCTGGCTGATTTGTTCTCCCCCCCCATCCCCCCCCCCTTTTTCTTTTCCTTTTCCTTCCTCACTGTTGGGTTTGTTTGGTGGTTTTTTTTTTTTCTTTGAGTCCTGAATACTCCTTAAGGCCAACCTTGCTTCTGGGGGCTCAGTGCTTTTGCAGATGAGGCCATTTGTTCGTGCTTGGGCAGGGATTTAAAAGGTACAGGTAGAGTTTGACTCCATGTTGAGTTGGTCATGGTCAATTCCCCGAACGCAGAGGAAGCGGTGTCGTTTCGGAGTTGTTTTGCTGTTTTCCTCTGGCTGGTCTTGAGGGACAGCCCGTGGAGTCAGACCTCCGTGCTGGGGCAGCCCATGGGGCTTCCAAAGAGTGAGTTAGCATGGAGGGTCCTAGGAAAAAAAAAAAAATCTTTCATGGAGTTAAGTGCGTAATAACTCCAGTCAAGATGCATCTGGTAAAGGTCACTTCAATTCTGAACGAGACGGTCCATGCAAGAAATGGATGTGATTTCTCTAATGCATCTTCTCCCAGGCATCTGGTCATTTTGGTTTAATTGCTCCTGGTGCCTCGGTTCAGCCTACTTGGGTATGTCTGTGCAGCATCCAGAGTCATTTGGGTGTGGGCTCCTGCATGAAACATTTTGGGCTGCCGCGGGACACGTGGTTAATAATAGCTCCATCTTACTAAAAGCCAAAGAAGTTGGAGTTGGGGAACTTGGTGAGAAGCCACCATGGGAACGCTTTGCATGGGAAAGACAGCACATATATTTTTCAAGTTGGATGCGGGGTTTGTTTGGGTTTTTTTTTGCAAATGCTTCTAATATACAGAGTTGGCTTTTTCTTACATGAGTTTCTGATCTCAATTCCCAGACCATGATGCCAAGCAGATCATTAAAACCAGCATCTGGGGTTTCCAGTCTCTGTTCATTACTAAAACTTGTTCTGAAAACCTGGCAAAGCGCTCACGTTTGGGCAGCAGATGGGATAACTGGAGCGGAGATTAGCTATATGTGGCGTTCACTAATGCAATAGAATCAATTAGGTTGGAAGGCTCCTATAGAGGTCATCTGGTCCAACCCCCTGCTCAAAGCAGGGCCAACTTGGTAATTAAGTTATTAATGTTGGTTTCTAAGTTATGATATCGTGTCCAAAGCACTCTTTCGTTAGATAGAAGTGCAGGTGGAGTAGAGCCCCAAGGAGGCACACTGATTTATTTTTTTTCTCTCAAATCATTTTGATCTCTTTGGATGCATCCGGGCTGACAGCGCTCAGAGCAGAGAATACTTGGGTGTCCTGGGGCTCCCTTTTAGCACATCCGGTACAAAATTATTCGTGCCGCAACACGCTATTGAGATGTGGCCTGGGTGCGCTCTAATCAAGAAACTGGGAAATGTGGGTGCTTGGTTTTGGTCGTCTCGAGGTGGCCCTGGGAGACATCCCTCTGGATCCTCCTTGCGTTCCTTGTTCCACCCGTTTTGTCTGAAGCGTGTTTAAAAATGTCAGTTGTCTCTGTTATCTTCTTCATGCCGAGCACAAGGAATTGCGTCTTCTCTCTCTCTTCTCCTACGGTTTCATCTTTACCTCGCACACACATGCTGTAAGCAGTGAAGTCAGTGTTGTGTTCTCCTTTGCGTAGGTCGAGGAACGGAGACGACGTGATCCTGTAAAATAGGCCCTTGGCTCATGGCTTGCCTGCTTTGGGGCTAACCATGGGGTCGACCATGCGGAAGGTCAATGCTTAGGTAAAAATCACCCCGTGCATTTTGCTAATGACAAGCAGCCATTCTGTTCAGTCCGAGCCATCCTCAAACTGACCTCCTAGTTGTTTTTTCCTCCCAGCCGTCTAATAATTAACAAGCTACTTAATGCACAACAAAAGACCAATTAACCCTAAAGCATTTAGTGAACTACATGTAAATTAGTTGTAAAATGTTGCTGTAAACATTAAATGTTAGGCAATTACATAAACCAATAATTGCTAAAGTTGCAGTTAGGCGCTTGAAAGAAAGAAAGGAAATCTGCTTAACTAGCGCTTCGGTTCGGAGAATTCTGCTAATGGTTTTGTTTTTAACTACAGCAACCCCGGTCTGTGTGAGTCCGGACAGGCTGCGGCAGCTCAGGTTCGCTGTGTTTTTAGGAGGGGAAGAAAAATAAAGGCACGCTAACCTTGTGCACTTTCTGAAACCCCAGTGTGGTTGAACAGTGGTAGAAAACCTCCAAAGGGCATTACCCGCAGTCTAGAAAGCAGCGGAATCAGATAAAATATGTGGGTTTTTTTCTGGTGTTAATCCCCTGTTAAATTAGTTGGTTATCAATTCTTGGTGATTCCATGGATCGATTATAGTTTTCTTTGGTTTCACGCCGTACGGAATGTTCCAGACCTCGGGGCTGGGCGGGGTCTCGCGAGGGGTCTCGCCCACTTAGTGCCGAGTTCATCTGTATCTTTTCTTTCTTTTCTGCAGACACCTTCGTGTCCGAGCTGCCTCACGTGTTAGCCTTTCAAAAAGGTTAGGTGTCTTTCCACCCGCCTATGTGGTGAAGTTTCACACGAAGAAACCGGTTTGCTTTTCTGCAAAACCTTTAATCCTCTTAATTGGCAGTCGCACTCCGAGGTGGTCCAGTTCACCCGCCGGTTCTCAAGCTCCTGCTGCTAATGTTCTTAAATAATTAATTTTCCTTGTGTGCCTTCTGTACTTACTCTCCAGTTTTTGGTTGAATCTTCCTTGGGTTTCATGTTTGCTAGTTTTGCTTTGACCCAGGCTTGTGTTGGACTTGAGTTCTCACATGGGACAGGGAAGTGGGGCTTTGCCTCCTTGTTCGTGGATTTGTGCTTCCTTACTGGTTTTGAGCCTCTCCCGGTAAAAGTGTATCTCCGTGTGGCTCGCTTTGCATTCCATGTTTAGTCTCCAAATGCAACTCTAGATCCCAAATTTCTCATTTTTCGGTGAAAAAAAGTTAGGTTTGTTTGAACTAGCTTTCTTCCTTCCTCAGTTTTGGCAGTATCCCTTTCCTGAGGATATTGTTCTTAATTACAGTCCAGTCACTTACTGAAAGCTGGCCTATGCTCAGTTTTACTGTATAAATACACTGGATAATGGTCTGTTTTCTTTTTTGTACACAATTTTACTGGTATAGATCTTAGTAGTGTTAATTTCCCAAATATTTTATTCTTGTCCTTGGTGGATTGAATTACAGAAATTTGCTTAAAGCAGTAAAACTACCTTCCAGCGTAGGTGAGTCCTTAGCAAACCCACTGAAGTTATTGCCTTGCCTGAGTCATTTTTCCTTCTCGTACTTTGGAGTCTGATGAGACTCGCTCTCTCCTCTGCTGCGCAGTAGGCGCCAAGGTCAACCACAAAATCTGGCCAGTTGACGTGCCGCCAAGGAAGGGTAGGGTATGCATTGCCAGCCTGACATCGTGTTTCGTGAATGTTTCGTTGGCCTTCTCTTGATTTATTTTTTTTTTTTTTTAACTTTTTTGATCTCAGCTTGTTTTCCATTCTCCAACATTTGTTTTTGCCGTTGACGTTTGTGCTAAAATGCCTGCTGTGCGATACCCCGCCGGTTTACCTCTCGCTAATGAGGGATCACCTGCCGTTTGGGAGCTCACATAAAACGGCTCAAAACACGGCCCCGCGCGCACCTCTTGGTCTAACTCTGCTCCCTTCCGACTTCACTGCGCGAGGGATACCGAGCAACTGCGGTTTTTCTTCCGTGGAGGGATGGGTTTGCAGGTCTTGCTCTGCCTGGGTTCCGCTTCAGAGCGGCGGGACACATCGGAAGGCGCGGACCTCGTCTGTGAGCCCAGGCGCCTGGTTTGTTCCCGCATCGCCGTGCTCTGCGCAGGTTTAGTGCTTGGGTAGGAGGTGGGGTGGGTCTGGGAGCTCCGAGTAAAAAGGAGGCAGAAGCTTGAACTCTCCTTGCTGTTGCAAGGGGAAACCGGCGAAGAGCAAGAGCTGCAGAAATGTCAAAGGCTTTTGAGAACGAGTTGAATCAGGAGTTTCTTTCTGGGAAGGCAGTTGGAAGGAGTCTGCTGCTGGCAGCCTGGAGCCGCTCCGAGCCTGAGGTTAACGGTGGTTAATTTTTAAAGGCAGGAACGAAACTGGTTATTGTGTCTGTATCTCAATAGGGTCTTTCTGCTACCGAAATACCATTGCAAAAGCCCTTTTCTGAATTGTTTTGACTCGGGGAGAAAAAGAAAAAGCCCTCAGAGGAGTGATTTATCCCCCAAAAGCTTTGCTTTGCCACACCGCTAGCAGACGGTGACAGTTTCATCAGGCTGATGTCCAAGGCTGCCCATCAAGGGAAGTGCTGAGGACGGGCTTTTATCAGGATTTAAAATACAGAATCAATGCGGTCGCCCAAACTGCAGGTCTGAAGAGATGGGTCTACTTGATGGATCTCGTTTTGCTGCAGCAGGGCGGTGTGAGGAAAACCGGCGTCCAAACGTGAAACTAACTGGTTTTGTAACCGCTCCGTCAGGCCAAATCCTGCTGCTCTCCAAGTCAATGGAAGCTTTGTCTGAATCCGCAGGCTGGTTTTGCAGCTTTGGAGATAAGTGGCTGTTAACCTTTAAGAGCCAAAAGGGCGGTTTGTCACTGAATGAAGCTTTTCAGAAGGTGATGGAAAAATAAAAGCTGAGCTTTTTCAAAGCATTTCAAAGGAGGTTGGCGCCTTGCTCCTGCTGATACTCAAGATGAGGTGGCCTCCTAAGCTCAGAGTAGATTTAGGCTACTGAATACACATGTTAATGCTTATAGCGTGGAGATGGGCATTCGTCAGAACGGCCAACATGGAGAAAAGGAGAGCCTTCCACATCCACCGCCGGCTCTGGCGAAGACGGGGTGTACTTATATCAATAAGAGATACCTCTCCACGTACGTTCGTACCTTCATTTTCCCGCTGTGGGCTGCCGCAGTGCCCCTTTGCTGTCCTTCGTTCAGCCCAAGCAGGAGAGTCGCCTTCGGTGCTGTTGAGAACGCCGCCTGCTAACGAGCGCTGCCTTTGAGTATTGATCCTGGAGATAATTTTACACTCGCTGGTGAAAAGAAGGTCACGTTGTGGATTCTGAGGAAGTATTTGCCAGCCTTGAAAATGAGATTCGCCTCGACAGGGCTTCTCGCGTTAGTTGTCCTGCCAGGTCTGCGGTACCGAGCCGGGGTCTGTGATCGCTGGCACTTCGTCCTGCCGTTCACCCTCTGCCAGATGAAACCACTCCAGTGGGGCCCGGCCATCGATACCCGTTTCACAAACAACGGTCCCGTGTGCCAGGCACTGGCAACCTGAACCTCGTTAGTTGAGCTCTCCCTCCATCCTCTCCCCCAGCGGTGACTGGTGCTTGTGGGCTTCGAGGCCGACGGGAGCCCGGGGCATCTCTCTGCTGCGGGGTGTTTGGAGCGGGGCAGGTGATCATGAAGAAATAACAACCTGCAGAACGCTCACAGCGCCTGTGCTTTGGTCTCATCTCCTGCAATGATTGTAAGGAATAATAATGTGCTTTTTTTTTTTCTCTCCATGCCTGAAAGTGGGAACATTTAAAACAGGCTGGGGGGGGGGCAGGATGAAAAGAGTTGAAAGCAAAAAGTGTTGGATGCCAGAGGCATTCAGTACTCCTTGAAATACTGCCTGGCAACAGAGAGGGACTCCAGTTCAGCCGGAGACGCTGGCTGAAAAACACGTGGGAGAAAGGGCTCGACACGCACTGGAGCTGCAGGAACGAAAAATTAAAACCCTCGCACGCTTGCGCTTCGCTTCCTTCCTCTGCGGGTCGGTCTCTTCTGTCGAGCCCTCGCTGAAGAAGACTTCTAGAAATGCTGAAATGGTCAGAGCTGATGTGGAGACTGATTGAACGGGACAAACAGACAATGATGAAACCCGGCTTGTGAGAAGAGCTTAATAGGCATAAAATTGTCTATTGCTGCCGGAGGGCTGGTTTTACAGCGCGGAGAGGAAAGGGAAGTTTCTTCTTGTTACTGCATGGAAGCTTAAATTCGGAAGAAGAGCCCAGAGTTGTTATAGCTGTGTCCTTAAAAACGTCAGTGTACTCTCACCATTACCTGACACAGGGGACAGAGGTAAATGATCAGCGGTAAACTTAAAAAAGAATCAATAGTTTGGCAGAGGGGCTTGCAGCCGACGCAAGGAAATGACAGGACTTACTCAGGGACTGCGTCACATGAAAATAGCTTTACAGTTGTCTTCGGGGGAGCCGCGTTAGAGTCTTGGAAAAGAAAATGGTATCTTTTTTTGCTCACCGGAGGAACAGAAATTTTCTCTTGGGCTAGCTTCTGTCGAGCAGTTGCCTCGTGCCCACGGTGTGCTGTTGGTGCGATGCCGCTGGAAGTACGGGGGCAGTTGTGCGTGCTCCCTAATGCGATTAAGATGTTTAAGATGTTAGAATAGGACCCCAGCAGGATTCCAGAGAGGTAAACGGCACACGTCTCTGCAGGAGACTCCGAAAGCCGTAGTGCTTCTAAAAGGAAAATGGAGAAAAGCCAGAGGAAAAGAAAACCGCTGAGAAATATGGAGCAGTTTTTGAACTTTGTTATATATGGCAGCCACTGTGCTGCTAAACGGTTTAACTGGAGACTTGACTGATACTCGAGTCCAAGGGAGGTGCGATGCCAGACAGCATCCCGTATCTGTGTGACAGTGGGAAATGTTACAAAGCTCGGAAAAAAAGCCAGGCTTTCTCTAGATGCTGCTTTTTCTTTATTAAAGTCTTTTTTGCCAACTGCTCCGTAATAGCTCCTTAAAAATGTGCTGCTGTAGCAGTTTCACCAATTTGAAGTAAGATGGCTGGCCTCCAGGACTAGTCAAAAAATACCGTTGTGATCCATATTTTGTAATGAATTGCTTGTTATGTAGTTTACATCATGCCAGGGCTTATAAACAGTTTGGTTGGTTACAGGGCTCAGGCTACGCTACAGAAGCATGGGCTGGTTGTTCAGTGAAAATGAGCGTCAGAGACATCACTGCCTTTGACGTAATTAAAAATGACACTCGGCGAATCTAGAAAATTAAAAAAAAAAAGAGATAGAGAAAGAAACTTCCAGTTTTTCTAGCAGTTTGGAAGCTAGTCACTGGTGATTAGCATCTCGCTACTGCATACCCTCGGAGAATTGCGCGGTCCACGTACGGCTGATTCCGCACCCCTGAAATCGGCGGAACCTTGCACTGATTTGAGCAGGCACAGACTCACGCTGTTAATACGTTAAATATTCAGTCTGGCTCAACTTGCTAATCGCGTATCTGTGGGAAGCTATCAATAATGCATTCCGTTTGGAATATGCAGCTGCCTCTGCTCCTGACGTGCTCTATAGATATTGTTGTTATTGTCTGCAGCTGGAAAAAGCAGAGCATTTTTGAAGACAGTTACTGACGGTCTCTCTCGAGCGGAGCAACGTTGGGAAAAGATCATAATTAGACCGGAGGTATAGCATCCAGCACATTGCACACCTTGTCCACGTGAGCTGTCCACTGTGGGGGAGTTGATTTGAGACACGTTTGGAAGAAGGGTCTTTTTTCTGCCCCTGCATCTCCAAGGAATGCTTCAATAAAATACCTGTAGACAAAACTCTCGTACATGATCTTGGCAGCACTGAAGACAAAGGGAGCTGAGAATCCTCAGCAAATTGTTACGTAAAAGCTGCCGTTCTGCTGGCACTTGAGAGAATATGTTGTTAGTAAGCATTTGTCTAATACTGAAGAGTTTTGGCAGATCAAAGACTTAATATATGCCACATGCTGCGGAGGAGCTTACAGCAGAACGTGTACAATCGTGCAGTACAGTCGTCCAGCAGAAAATGGATTATTCCAGAGGCAGTCAGTGCTGCTCGTTATGTGCTGGGAAGGGTCACAAGGTATCAAGGGATGGGAGATACCTGCTTCAAGGTGGATCAGAAAAGTTGAAGAGCCTTCTCTGCTTTTGCTCCCCGGAGTTGTGAAAGAAACGGCCCGGGATGGGATCTGGGTGACGTGGTGAGTGTTCCCTGCAGGCTGCCAAGTTCAGCCTGTGGACAAGTCTAATCTGCCTTACAGCCAGCCAGCGCTGAGGGCAGGGTCAACAAGTAATCGTTTTTTCTCTATAAGGAAAAAAAAAAGAAGAAAAAAAGAAATTCTCACGCTTGCTTAGAGCGATTAGCTGGAGAGTTGATCATCCAGAGGTGGGCTCCCCGAGGCCCTGGGAAAGCCCGGTGCGGGGTCGCTCAACGGCGTTTCCAGGCGCCGGCGTTTCTGTAAGCAGATGCCACGTGCAAAGCTCCGTGCAGTTGACTTCTTCGGTGACGCTCAAGGATGCTGTCGCTTGACAGAGCGCCTGGCGAATCGCGAAGTCAGTTCTCACCCGGGTTGTTCTGCAGAAATTGGTCTTCACTAATTCGAGGGTTATCTCTTCTGTGATGAGAATGACAGTTCTTACCCGTAAAGGTGTGGGAATAGCCAAAAAAGCCATCCCTGCTTGCTTTTAGATGGTGCTCTTCAGTCTCATCTCACCTTCTCGCTGTCACGTCTTACCCTGCTCTCGATTCAGGAGGTTTCCTCCGCAATTTTTTGCCAAAGCGAGTAACTGAACTAGCTCTTGCCTTTGTTAATCAAGCCAGGTGGATGCAGAGCAAGAATCTCACTGTGAAATCAAGATAGCGAGATTTCTGGTCTCATCAGGGGTGTGTAATCGGCACCGGTCCGGGTTACTGCTGCTTCTGATGACATCCCTGTTGTGGAAGGGGATCAGGGGAGATGGTACGTGTGCACAGTCTGCCCTGCAGCTGGAAGTTGCACAAAGGGAGTATCAAAAGTAAAGCGAGGCGTAATTGGTTTTGTTCTAGTCTCCTGTCCTTAGGAGCAGTTTTTGACTGTCTGTAGTCTGCGGAGCTCGGTGCTTGTGTTTTGCTGTGAGGCATGAAGCCTCGATAGAGACGGGGTTGTTGCTGTCGGGGGGTTAGAACAGTAAAACTGCCTGGTTTGCTGCTCCCCTTGGTAATGCTGACTGGAGCGCGGGGTCTTGGATCAGTCATCCTTGGTAGAAACTGACCCTGACAGCGCCTTCAATCCCGGCTAAAGACGCTCAAACGCTGGTGCTTGGCTAGGCAAGAACCGTCAGGGAAACGAATGGCAGTTCATCCAAGGCGTAAATCGTAAGGGAGGCGATGAAACTGCGTGAGGTCTGGTATCGACATTAGCATACAACTAAAACTGCTTTGGGTAAGGGATTAATTTCGGAAGTGAAGTCAGCTAAACTAGAAAGAAGTCGACTTCAAACTTGATAAAAGCGCGTGGGTGTTTCACTTAACTAGCTCGCTCTGACTTGAGATGGAAGATGGATCTGAACCGAGTTCTGGCTGAGTGAGGGCAGCCCCAGAAGTCAATGGGAGTACGATCTTGTCCTATTTTAACAAGCGTATTTGGAAAGCACGGTTGACAAATAACCTTCCTTGATAATGTTACCACGGGCTCTGAGGAAGGATTTACACCAGGTCTCTTGGGGATTTTTGTAGCTGCCGACGGCGTTCAGAGTAACGCAGAACGTGGTGTTAGACGGTCTCCGTGGCCCGGAATGGAGGAAGCAGTTGACTTGAGGGGCAGGTCCCACGGGTATTTAGAAGTGTCGCTGGTAGCAGCCAGCTGGGCAAACAGAAGGAAAGCCGTGGTGGTTGGTTGGTTGGTTGGTTGGTTGGAGAAGAGGCAGTTTTTACTCAGACATTAACACAAAAGAGCCCCGCGTCCCCCAACCCAAGGCAGCCTCGTGCACCCGCAGAGCCGGGCTACAGCCACCTTCCACCCACGACAGGCGAGGCGCTGCTGAAGCAGGAGGTGACTTCGGGACACGTGCCGATGCCGCAAAGCCCCCCGGCGTTTCCGAGGGCGGCAGGGAGCACCGCCGTGGCGCCGGGCAGCGTGGGAGGGCTCCCCGCCGGAGCCAGCGGTTGCAGGAGGGGAACAACGTCGGGTCGGGAAGTTCAGCCGCGGCTGATCGGAGGTTGTCGTGCTAGGATGTGTCTCTCTCTATTTCTGAGCTCCCTGAGCTTTCTCTCTGTTGATGGAGATTGATTTTGCCTTTGGGAACCCGAGGATATAAATGGTACTCGTAATTGGCCTGAACTGAACTGGGAGAAACTGCTGATGTGTTCATTCTCTTCCGCGAGTGATGTATTTTATAAGCCGCCTGACGGACCGCTTGCAGCTGAACGCAGGAAGGAAAGGGGGGAAAGGGAGAGGTAAGAGGTGTCGCTTACGGACGGCAATACCTCTGTTGAAATGTTGCGTTGGAGCACTTTACCATCTGCAATTAATACCTTAATTCCTCTCCCATTCAGGGGAAAAATATAATCCTAGCCGTCTAAATCTGTGGATTAGCATTTTCTGTGCTACATATGCCTGTTGATCGTCAGGCTGTTTCTTGAATGAGATAGCAAGGAAAATAACATTAAAACGACTTAGCGGCGGTGACCGATCCTGTCGTTAACGGCGCCGGTTCCAGCAGCTCCGAAACTGGACGGATTAGGTAGAAGCCAAGGTGATGGTCAAGGCTGGGCCAGGCTGGCGGGGTCGGTGCTCAAAGGTCGGGCGGGAGGAGGTCCGCAGAGTTCACCCCCCAGGCTAATTGCTCTCCGGTTCTGAAGTCTGACACTCGGCCGTCCGCCCCGCGCTGAGCACACAGTGTTCGCTCCAGAGATTAAGATGAAAATATGTTCTCCTTGCTAAAGAGAGCACATAAACAACCCATAAACGGCCCATTAACCTACAAAATCGCAATAAAGAACATGTGGTAAAGCAGGCCATAGGAGACCTGTGACCCAGCAAATTCCTTAATTGGATTTTGACCCTTATCGCCTGTGCTAAAGGCAGCTAATAGGAAATTAGCAAAAACAGAAGGAAGAAGGAGAGAAAGAAGGGGAGATGTATGATGCACGTCCAGGTTTGGTGGGAGCATTTCTGTACCTCCTGATGCCATTCAGGGAGCAAGACGTCGTGGGAGGTTGTGGAATCGCCGTGTTATGGGACCGAGTGTCAGGGTAACGCTTCCACCTAACAAACCCCCTCCAAAGTGGCTGAAAAGAGATAACGTTCCCATCGGCTGCAGCCCGTGCCTCCGGCAGCCCTGGAAGCTCTGCAGGCGTTTCCCTCGCAGGCTGCTCCGTGCACCAGCCCCTTGCTCAGCTCCACGTCGCTTTTCGAAGCGATGGGATGTCCCGAAACCTGGACGGGTGTGCTGTGCAGGGGCCGCGTGTCCGTCTTCACGGCCGAAGCACTACTGCACTAGAAATAAAAAAAATGCCGTTGTGTTATGAACAGTCCACAGGTGTAGTGGTATTTAAAGGCCTTAGGGGACTCCTCGGCCTCTGACTAGGTATTTTTTCCTGTGTGCACCGAGGGAGAGATCTCCGCCCCGCGGCACGCACGAGAGATGGAACCCTGCCTCCCGATGCTCGGGTGCGTTGGCTTCAGCGCGAGGTCCTGGCACCAGTGGTCGGCTGGGGCTGACTCTGTCAAGATGAGCTCAAGTGTTAATTGCGTTTTTAGAATAGGGTAATCTTAATTATTTATACTAATGTTTGCTGTAAATGTGTTTTAGATGCAGATTTTTGGTCCAAATTGCTTTTATAATTGCAAGGGCAATTCTCGTGCGTGAGGTTATGTGTTTGCAGATGTATTTTGGAACTGTTTTGCAGAGCGCGTCTGTTACATCCAAGTCAGATAATCAAATACTCATTGTGCACCTCACAAATTCTGAGAAATATAGTGGAGAAAAAGGATAAATCCTGTAGGAGCTAGCGGTGATGTAAGAGTGCTAATTACCAGGAGGGTTTTTGGGATCTTTCTATAACTAAATGTCTGTAAATCCAGCTTAGCAATATTTTTCTCTCCCGTTGGGAGCATATCGAAGGAAAGCTTTTGGTTTTGGTGTTTTTTGGTGGGAAGCGATGGATTTTCTCAAAGGAAGGACTGACGGGAAATGCCAACACCTTTGCGTAGCCGGTCTGGGAATTGTACTGAGCGATGGGCAGCGTGCGGCTCGCGCGGCGTAGGGGCGGGGGCACGGACCAGTTGGTCCGCGTCGGAAGGCTGCTGCGCGCGCGTCCCGAGGCCGTGGTGGCCAAGGGAGCTGGGATTATGAAACGGTACCCTTGAGACGATGAGCGTGGGACAGGAGCGGTGACACCAGGGTGTACGTGCAGTTAGTTATTTGCGTTGGGGATTGGCAGGGGCTGCCCTTCGCAGCGCTGCAGAGAAAGAGCGGTAGGGGCCACGTCTCCGGGAGGTGCAAATGGCGGGGGGTAGGAGATGGGGATTTCTGGAAACAGGTTTGCGGTGCCTCGGCGGGATGCACCTCTGCAGGCCCCGTGGCAGCGATGGAGAACACAGATGGATGCACCCAGCTGGCAGGTAGGCTGAACCGCTATGCTGCGTGCCAAGGGACGGTCGGGGCTGTCACAGAGTTTCTTCCTGGGATCGTGGTTCTGTGATGGAAGGCGACGGTGCCGAGGACTTGGCGGGGGGAGAAAGGAGGTGCGTGTGAATGTCCCGGCTCCTGTTGGAGCGAGAGAAGGGAATCGCTTTCCAGCCCTTTTAGCAGGACACGCAGTACTCCAAAGACCTCTTCAGAGATTGCCGTCTCTGCTGCTGGGTTGGGATGTTAAAGGAGGGACACGCGGCTCCTCTACAAAGCCAAAAGACTGGTAGGTGCCGAGGGTGCCCGGCACCCTGAGCTCTGCACTCCGTCGTGGCCCAGCGCTGCGGGGTTTTCCAGACGTGTGTCGTTATCCCTCCTACCTGAATTTGCATCCGTCTTTGTTGAGTGCAGGAAGAAGGAAACTGAGAATGTTTCTTGTTGGGGAGGAAGGGAGGAAAGGGCATGTTTCTTTCTGGTTCCTTTTTCCCACTACAAATCGAGACTTTGTTTACCCTGGAAAAATCAATGGTGATTGGACACCTGGTGTAATTAATTATTTTGCAACAGACAGACAGCTGATCTTTTGAAAAGAAAGGAGTTTTTAGCAGAACTGTTCAAAGTTCATAGTCTGCTGTTTAACTCTCATGCTAATAAACATTCAGCAGAAAGGATGTCTGGCTTAAAATTTCACGTGATGGCACCTTCGTTTTAAGGTGCCAGGATCAGAACAAGCCCGCAGACCCCACGAAGCCCTCCAGCAAGGTGACTCTTGTGGCACGAGCTCCGTGCCTTTGGGAGACGCCCTTAGGTCTTGGGACGTGGCCAGCGATGTTCTCAGGTTTTAACTTTGAATCGCCCGTGTTTCTTAACCGGGAAGGGGTTTCTGCTAATTTTTCTTGAGCTGATAATAACGCCGATGGACATTGCTTGCGCTGGCAGAAGAGCGTGTGCTGAACCTAGTTTCTTGTGCCTAAACGGGCAGTCCTTTCCCCACGGGAGCAGTTGTTTTTTCTGAGTGCGTTGGTGCCTGACTAAATGCGTTGGGTCGCATTCTTCATGTGTAGATGAGACAACCTTGCTGTTAAATATTCCTGTGTTTTCCAGCAGTCGGTCCGGGGAGGTTAGAGCCCGCCTTGCAGGCCAGTGGGAGGGGAGAGCCAGCTATGGGATGCTGTCACAGCAAGCCCCAAAATAGTTTGGCCGAAACTGGTTTGACGTCATATAAAAAAGGGGGCGAAGGATCTCAGCTGATCAGAGTACGAAAGGTCCTTGGGCACGCACCATAGAGCATATTGGTTGTGAGCTCGATAGCGCTTTTTTTTACAAGGGCTGCAAATTGCTGTAACATAGTTAAGGACTGTAGGAAGAGGCAAGTTTTCCTGAACTTTACTCCCAGCCTGAACTTTTAAGAAGTTAAGTGAGAGGCAAGGAAGGGGAGAGAGGGAGACAGACGGACCCTCGCTCACGCCCCTCCGTCCGCAGCGACTAGGATGTCAAATGGAAAAGACAGCCTGGAGAAACAGCTGAATGGCTTTGGGGAGAAGGGGAAGGAGAGGAGCCGCACATCCCTGGTCATCTCGCAGGCCGTTAACCGCAGTATTTTCACCTCTGCAGTCTCCCCCGCTGCCGAACGCATCCGCTTCATCCTCGGAGAGGAAGATGACAGCCCGGCGCCCCCGCAGCTCTTCACGGAGCTGGATGAACTTCTGGCCGTCGACGGACAAGAGATGGAATGGAAGGAGACCGCGAGGTGGGTTGGTTTTCCTTTTCCCCAAAAGGGAAGGGCAGCCGCACGGGACCCCCATGGGAAATTGCTCGTTAACATTGAGTTGGGGCGATAGCTGTGCTCCAGGGTCGCTGGGGGTTCCGCAGGAAGGAGCCCGTATAGTTCAAATTACGTTGCTTTGATAAATGAGAGAATTTGAGGATTTAAGTATTCCTTTAAAACAAAAACTAGGGAAAAACAGAGTGCCAGATTGATTTGACTGGTTTGCCAGCGGAGAGCCAGCAGACATATGGGCACGTTAGCGCTTTGCAGAGAATTGATGATGTCTCGGCCAGAGCCGTCAGCAGTCAGTGCCTGAGGAAAGCTCCTGCAGGTACGTCAAAGCGACCTCAGTTCTGCTGCCCAACTGAGCCTGACCCCACTGCACACCACAAATTGGGAGATTTTGACTGTGCCCCTCTGCTAACGAGTTACTCATGAAATTCATTTTAAACAGGCAAAAAACCCTAAAGTTTTTTTTTATTCTTTTGAGGAAATTATTCAAGGTGTGTGTTCAGTGCCGGATTGGGTTCCCCGCTCGGAGTTTCTTGGTTGGGTTCTCTGCCTGTTTCTTTGATGCCGCTGTTGGTCTGGTTAAAAAGCCATGCCAAACCCACGGTCGAAAAACCTGGCATGTCTTTTGGATCTGGTTGACACAAGTTACCTGTAGTTTATTTCTGAACACCACTGAAAGAGCCGTTGGATTGGATTTGTGATCTGAAGGCTGCTGCTTAGCCTCTAGCCTTAGAAAGTTTTGATATTTATTTTTTTTTTTAATACAGAAAAATATTTTATTGGATTTGCCTTAAAAAATAACCCCCTAATTGCGTTCTCGTTGCTGTGAAGCCTGATATGTCCCACTAGAAAGAGGCGCTCCCCCGGCCGGGGAGGGGTCCGGGGCTCTGCCTTCCCTATTCCCACTCCCCCTCGCTCGCCTCGGGGCTTCTCCTTTTCCTTTATTGTGGCTGGGCTAAGCTCTTTCCCCACCTTCCAGTCTTAAGGGCACCTACTGTGTTCCTAGTTAGCCCGTCTTGTTTGGTTACCTTAATCTTCTTTACCTGCGATTTAATGAACCGCTCCACCACCTACCCCTTTACCCCCTTATCTATCTTTATTTTTACTTCTCGGTCACTTGGAGAACCTCTTTAAAGACTTTTCACCTTTTACTCTTTAACTCCTTACTTGTGGGTCATCCTTTTCTCCCTTTATTGCTTTTCTTCCCTCTTATCATTAGTTCAGTACTTGCATTTTGTCACCGCCCACCTCTGCTTTTTACAGCAAAGGACACTTTCCTCTGGCCGTGCGTAGGTCTTTGGGAAGGGGTTTTAATGACAGTTTCCTAAAGCTTTTTCACGATTCTCACCTTAGCGCGGTATTTCTTATGGAGCGGGCTCTTCGATCTCTGCTTTATAGCGTGAATATTGGGAAGCTCTGTTTTCCTTAAGTCCAGGAGTGTCAGCCGTCAGAAGAAGACGCCCTGTGTCGTGCTTGAGCACCCTGCTCTGGGGTGAGGGACGGTCGGCAGGAGCCCTCCGCTCTCACCGTCAGAGGACCGTGCGGCGGGGTCTGCCTCCGCTCTTCGTACCGTCCGGCGGCTCTAGGGAAAAAGGGAGGTTGTCGTCTTCTCGGGCAAATGATTTCTGGGTTTGTGTGCTTTCACGTGTCTTTGGTGGAAGTGCCAGACGGAGCTGCGTTTATGGTGCTCTCTCTCTAAAGCTGCACGTGTTGCAAGCTTTAAGCACCCCGTTGGTGCTGTGCAGTTCCTAAACTTGGCCCGACCTCCTGCCGTGCGTGCTATTTTGTCGATAGGGATCTTGCATAGCGTATGGTTATTCAGGAATGGTCAGGATCTTCCCAAAAATGACTTAATCTTGTACAGCAAAGCCTGCTGCGAGCTACGGAGCGGCTCCTGCTGCGGGACGTACCGGCTAGAGCTGGCCAGCTCGGTGCTGCGGCGGGTGGAGGAGCTGCTGGCTCTGCAGGGCTCAGACTTGAAAGAGCGTGGAAGCTGTCGGGAAAGTGTTTGTACTGGAAGGGATTAGCGAATTACACTGTCCCTTCCAGAGCTGTTCTGGTCATCGGAAAAAGAACTGGTACATCTCACGGAAAATTTCTAGCAAGAACCTTAAAGGTGCTGATTAAAGGATGTTTCTGGAAGGGGACCTTCAGTTGCCCGTCCCGGTTCTTGGTTCACGTGAGTTGAGGTGCCTGTTGCAACCCCAGTATAAACGGGCGATAGCTGTCCCCCTGCAGAAGGTGACGTTTCTGACGGGAGGTGAGATCAGCCCCTGACCAGGGCTCGACGTCGTATCCCTTAGCGCAGTCCTCTTCCCGGTTAGCACGTCACGGTGTCGGGCCACGGCTCGCGATAAAGGGCCGTTTTGGCAAAATGTCCTCAGCGTGCCCGGGGTTGCACCACAAAGCCCTGTCGGTGCTTTAGGAAGAGAGCAGTAAAAGGGAAGGTTTATTGCTGTTAAAAGGTAACCTGAAGATTTGGGTCACTGGGTGCTCCTCGTTCCGTTTGTTGGCGCTCGTAATCGATTTACCTGGTGCGGGTGGACGAGTTCTTGCACTAGCACGTGGATGCTGCAGGATACAGAGCCAGCTAGGAAAGGGAAGAGACTGAAGCTGCGGAGGCCACCAGTGTGTTTTGAGGCTCAGTACGGTACATTTGGTCATTCTACGAGGCAGGGAGATGGTGGAAAGATCACGAGATGACAGGGAAAAGGAATGAAAGGAGCGTGGGATGGCGGGCAGGGGGTTTCAATCTTCTCTTATGCTGGGGGGTTTCTGTCATATAAGCTCCGTCAGGCAGCACATCCATATCCTTCACCCTTTCACACACGGTAATATTAACGCACCTTTTACGCGGTGCTTCTTGAAGCTCTAAAAATAAAAAATAAAAGGATGGCTCCTGCCCGTGGGTGAGCAGGGATACCGGCTCTCTTCACAGTACTCGCACACTGACTGCGCCGTCGGCTCCCGGACACGCGCGTGAAGCGCGGGGTGTTACTCCGGAGGCAACCAAGTGCGCCGGGGCAGGTTTTTCTGGCAAGCGTCAGCCCTTCGGAGCCAGCGATGCCAATAGGTACCTGAGTTCAGCAGTCCCCAGTGCCGGAGGAGCCTTGCCGCAGCCGCCAGCGTCGTTTCCAGGCCCCACGAGGCGCAACAGCACGCGGGTGGTTATGTCATACCTTGCCGCTTCTCTGATGCGCTCACAGGAACGTTTACTAGCTGTTGCAGGTGAAGTGCAGCCGGCAGTCGGGAAGATTACGTAGATGTCAAGAGCAGAGCGGGATGGAGATGAGGGAGGCAGTTTGATGGTCAGTTTTCTCAGACAGCCGAGATCATCTTTTGCCTTGGGCGGGAGGTTGGGGCTGGGCTGCAGACAGCGCTGCTTGCGGCGCTCGGCACCCTCCCTTGAGAGCGGCCCGATTCCGCATTCACGCGATAGGAACCCTCAGCCCTTTTGCCCTCTCCACTGCCCTCCACCCTGCAAGTCCAGCACTTTTTTTCTGCCCTTGCAGGTTTCTGGTTGTAAGAGACCTGTTCTGCAGAAGCAGATTTTTAAAAAACAAAACGAAACCGAAGGCGGCGGCATTGGTTAAACGCGTGGAAAGCCACGCGGAGAGCTTTGCTTAACTACCTGCCGGCGTTGGTTTGCGTAGGAGGTGGTGGGCTTCAGAGGGGACGTAGGAGCCCAGAGCTGCTTCGGGGTGCTTGGAACGCGCCTCGCTGTCGGCGAATCCCCGTTGAAAGGGACGGCCTGAACGCTCCCCAGGGAAAGAGTTATTCCAGGGACTGGGCTCTGCAGCTTGGCCACAGTTCAAACAGGTTGGCAAGTTAATATTTGTTTTATTGTGTTTATATTGTGGGTTATAGTGAGAAAAGTAAACAGAAAGCAAATATTGATAGTGGTGAATAATGCGCTTTCACTGAGAAGACAAACACGTTGTAATTTGCGGCCGTTAGGCTGCTGCAGGGTAAACTGCATCTCATCACACGTCATCTGTATCCTTCCAGCTTCACGGATCAGCGCCTGCCCGAGTCCCGCAGGTGTCCTAGGAAATACCTTGTGAACTAGACAGAACCTTATTAACTTGAGATCAAATTCAGGCTTTTAGCTTGGGCTAAGAAAGCAGCTTCTTAGAAAAAAAAGTCTCAAAAAGAGGTTATTTGCAATTGAAAAGCACAATGGATTAATCCTCAAGTAATACATTTTGCAGGATTAAATATAATTTCTCTTGGTGTTAATAACGTTCTTTTGAACCAATTTATGAACTTCCTTACCTTTACATCTGTGGGGTTTTGTCTTAATAATCCCCTTTTATTAGTCACTGGAATTTTCATTTTCCACATATATTCAAACAGCATCTCAAGACAGGACTAAAAAGCACTTTTGCTTTGCAGTTAGATGCTGCTAAAACGCCTTTGTCGTCCTGCACTCTGAGCTTGTAGCAAAGCCATCCCCGGGTGCTGCAGTAAAGGAAAAAAGGCCCGTGGCCTTCCTTTTCCTTTTCCTTTTCCTTTTCCTTTTCCTTTTCCTTTTCCTTTTCCTTTTCCTTTTCCTTTTCCTTTTCCTTTTCCTTTTCCTTTTCCTTTTCCTTTTCCTTTTCCTTTTCCTTTTCCTTTTCCTTTTCCCAGCGCAGGGAAGGCAGGAGCCGGGGGAAGTCTCCTCCTCGAGCCCACGCAGGGAGCGGTTTGCTCCGTCCCGGGCAGCCCATCTGTGCAGACCCCTGGCTGGGCGCAGCGGAGCCAAGGGCAGGTCAAGGCTGGAGGTGGAGGTGGAACCTCCCGCTCCCCCCCGTTAGGACATGGGTTTAGAGGTGTAAAGAGTATTTTGCACAGAAGAGGATTTAACCTTTGCGCTAATCTTCAACTAGGGGTGAGCTTTCTGTGGTTTTTGAGACCTACTCTGTTAAATCATTAAACAACGGCTCGAGAGCGGAGGGAAGGAGCAAGCCCCTTGATTGGCGTCTTTTCCTTTGGTGGCTCACTTGTTGTGCTGAGAAGATCTTTGGATCTGCTTGGGATGCGCTCCTCTCCTCCACCCTTCGCCTAATGCCCACCCGTGGGTACGGGCGCTACCATCCCGTGCTGCTGAGCTTTGGCGGTGGCTGAAGCGGTCGGATTGTGTTGTCTGGACGTCAATACTTGAATACAGGTCACCTCATTTCCCGAAATGCTGATTGTTGGTTTTCCCCCCGTCCGTTTTGTGGAGCCGTGGTGCCCAGCCCTCCTCACTGGAGAGAGTTGCAGCGTGAATGCGGTTACCTGACTTTGTCTCCGTTGGGTCTGGCGAAGCGTGGGTCGAGGTGTGACGGTTGGTGTGACGCAGTGTCGGGTCAGGGACCGGCTGTGCAAGCTGGGGAGGGAGCGACGGGTTGCTGAACCCGCCTGGGTGCTCTTGGCCTGGAGCAAACACCAGCTAAAGGGTGTTAGTCCAAGCCTTGGGGAAAGCTGTTGAAGATAACGTCTTTTACCTCACATTTGCAGTAGTTTGCAAGCAGGCGGAGCGTTATCGCCGCTCAGCTGACACAAACCGATTCATTAAGCCTTTGCAACTTGATCACGGGTCTGTGGGCCCGGAGATGCGTGGGAAAACGCGTGTGCTTGAACTTGTCGGTACGCCGTGACGGTTCAACTGTCTCCCTTCTTCCGGGGACGCGTGTCTGCAAGGAGCCGACGGCTTTAACGCGGTCTCGTTGCTCTGCTCTCTCTCGTAGGTGGATCAAGTTTGAGGAGAAGGTAGAACAAGGTGGGGAGCGATGGAGCAAACCTCACGTGGCCACCTTGTCCCTGCACAGCTTGTTTGAGCTGAGGACGTGTATCGAGAAGGGCTCGATCATGCTGGATATAGAGGCCTCTTCTCTCCCGCAGGTGGTGGGTAAGTAAAGCTGCCTCGGCTCTTCCCCTCAGCTCTTCCCTGCAAGATGTTACTAACCCTGATGATGGCTCCACTGGTGGGTTAAGAGGAAAACAAAGAAAAGAGAATAAAAAAATAAGAGAGGAAAATAAAGAAGGAATCCTCTAAGGAATTACGGGGAAAACTAGAAAGCACATGGAGAAGGATAACAGATAAAGGAAAGGAGTTCTTCTCAATTCGGGTGCAAGAGTAAAAGACTCCAGCGGTAATTAGTGCTTGCCTTGAACCGGCTTTTGGTGATGACATGGAGGCATTTGGAGCCTGCAGTACGTGTGCTCCGATGTCGCTGCGTGTGCGTGAGAAGAGTAGCGTGTGTTCGCTGCCAGAAGGGTGACCTGCCGAAGGGCGGCTCCCTCGGTTCACGCGCCGCTTGGTGCAGGACGCTGGCCCGCGTGCCAGACCGTGGGCTGCTTTCCGACGAGGCCCCCGATGGCAGCCAGGCTCTGTTTGGGATGGGGGGCTCCCCTCCAGCAAAGGGGGTGAAGAGCAGCCACGGTACCAGCTGCTGCTTCACTCCGCTCGATGGGATGGCAATTCTTCCGCAGTCGAAATAGCCGTGCCCTGGAATGATGCTCAGTGACATTGCTGAGAGCTATGCCCTGTTCCTGGTGACGTCTGAGAAAACATGCGAAAATAAATTTTGAAAGTGAGCCATCCAGTGGAGGTACATCTAACCAAAGCACTGAGCGTAGGAGCTGTTGTGTCAAGAGGTGTAGAAGAGCAAAATGAAATAAAGAAAATAAAACTCAGAGCTTTGAATTAGAATTTCAGGACGCAGGCTCAAAATTGTCCTGGCAGAAAATTATCCAGTATCAGGTGTTGCACCAGTTTGTAAGACTCAGAATTACAAAAGCTACCTGTGATGTTATCTGCAGAGTTTTGAGCTTAGTTTTGTAGGTGCTTATGGTGGCATTTATCTTTAATTTTGTGTCTGTGTATCCAAATGCACAGCCTGGCAAAGTTTAAAAAAAAAAATAAACCTTCTGAAGTTCTATGCTGAAGCTGAACGTGCTTCAGAAGATAGCAGCTGATGTCAGTGGTCCAAAACTTTAGCCCTCCAACATTAAATTTCCTTTCGAAGTCACTTTGAGTCTAATTTCTGGGAGATTAAATTACAAATCAGTGTCTGCTGTTGCTGTAACACTGTCCACAGTGGGGTATTTTTGGTGGTCCAGGTCCATAATCAGATAGATAGAGATGTCCAAGAAGCCCGCAGACTTGGTTTCCAGAATTATTTCATCACGATCTCACTTGGTTGGTGTCGAGGAGCGACAGAAAGGAAAAATTCCAAGAGCTCCCTTTGTTGATTTGCGGTATGTCAGAAGCGCGGAAGGGAAGGAATACTTGCCAGATGGAGAAGCGTAAACTCGATGAAGAAAGACATGATGTTCTGAAGGCAGCATTCCAAAAGTCACTAACAAAACATAGGAACAACAAAAGCTTACAGGAAAAAGGGCACGTTACAAAAATAAACCTGTTGCCAAACATTTTGTGTAACCGTACCTACACGTGTGTAATCGTCCTTTCCTGAGCTTGGGTGGAAGAGCTGGGCTTTTTTCCCTGGTGATCTGAAGAGGCATTAATTCTTGGGCAGCGTATCGAGCATGACTTTCTGACTCACCAAGTTAGCAAATGTGACGCATGTTCTGTCTCCCCTTTCCCATAACTTTTATTATTAGCACAAATTAAAGTTACTGGTAGACAAATAAGAGCTGCCACTTTCCCCTGGGGGACAGCACGTTAACTGAAGTAATCAAGGAAACAATTTGATGTGAGATTTAACGCACAATAGAAATTCTTCATAAATCTGGCTACCTGTGTTCCTGTCTCCTCTGGGGCAGGGGAGCAGGGAATCGGTGGCCAGCGAGCAGTCTGGGCAGTGGCCTGGGAGCCGTTCTCCTGGCCGCTCGGTTCGAGGCAAAGCCACGTAATCCGTCCTGTGACAATTGGAGCAAGTTCTGCCTTTTGCAGTTGCCGTCACTTTACTTCAGTTCTGAGAGTGAGTGATTTAATTAGTTACTCATCCCCAGGACTTGTTTTCTATCATTAGATAAGCTTTTATTGGGGGCCTGCGAGGTGAACTCAGGCCTCGTTGAATCCGGTAGAAGTTTTACCGGGTTATTTTTGGGAGCGTACTGGAACTTGCAAAGTAGTTGTAGCTTCTTCACAAAAACGCAGGGTCAGAGCGGGTTCCCTTTCTCAACTAAGAACCGTCTTATCCTGGGTACGCTTGGTTTGAAATAGGCTCATGAAAATTACAAAAGGGAGTCTCGGTGCGATAGGTACGTATCGGGGGCCGATGGGTGTTGCCAGATGGAAGTCCTTCTGTTTCCAAAGACACGTCCAAGAGAGATTCCCACTGAAAATAAAATGGGGGTGGTTTTGAGAGGGGAAGGAAGGCCTTCAAAAAGGTGGGGCGGAAACGATCCGTCTCTCTCCCCCCGCTCTCCCTTGATGCAGCTGAGTTTTGTGCTTTGTGATTAATCGTCTTCTCTTCTCCCTCGCCCCTTTCTCTGCGTGCAACAGAAATGATCGTTGACAATCAGATCGAGACGGGGCTTTTGAAATCGGAACTGAAGGACAAAGTCACCTACACGCTGCTCAGGAAGCACCGGCACCAGACCAAGAAATCCAACCTGCGCTCTCTGGCCGACATTGGAAAGACCGTCTCCAGTGCAAGTAGGATGTTTACCAACCCCGATAATGGTAATGCAGAGGCTAACTGGCTATAGCCTTCCCTTTTAAAGCAACCCACCAAACTTGCCCGCCAAAAACTAACTGCGTTGCCTTGACAATGCTTTTCTAACCCACCATTAGCGTAGCGAGACCCGTACTGATAGCGCGTCAGTGGTGGGCTCTGAAGGCTGCTTTGGCCGTGGCACATCGCTCTAACCGTATCTTCACTGGACTGAGCGGGAGAGGAGGGGAGGTGGCAGGCAGGCGCAGGGACGGGCAGCGGGATGCTCTCGCAGCTGGCGTGTAGGAGATAACGGAGGGACAACGATAGGGAAGAGAGATTTACAAAAAACTCCAACCGCGCCTGAACCTGAGAGGCCAATCGTCTGAAGTGTTTGGGCAGAGACGAAGCTTTCGTTGCGCGTTCGATTTCTGTAACAGATGGTGTCGATGACACTCTTAATCAAAAATTACGCGATAGTTACATCTAGCTTGCATTTTATTGCCATACAATCATTGTCCAGTGTGGGTAAAGCTGATTTCCATCTTGCTTTATTCATCCTAAACTGTTTTGTGGTGGATGTTTGTGAACACGTCTCTCCTTCTCTCTAAAAATCGCATAATAGATAGTGCCGCGTTTATAGCGGTGTCTGTAAACGTGTGCGTGCGTGTGGATGCAGACGGCTACGGAGGCCTTGGCAGTGACTCTGCGCTTACCCGTCCATGCATCGAGATTTGCAGTCGTCTTATGAGAGCTAACCAAAAAAGAGGAGTTTTAAGCCGATTGTCATGTCTTGGACTTCCGTGAACTGCCTCCTGTTGCAGTCTGGACATTTATCTAAAAGTTGCCCTTTTAAAATACCCAAAAGTGAAAGCAATCGAAGAAATTATTTTCTCCTTGCTACGTTGAAGGCCTCTTAGCTTTCTGCATTCTGCTTCTAAAACTCACCCTAACCTTTCTCCCTAACCTGTTACCACGCTTTATTAACATTTCCTGCTTTTTATCCTCCTTTGCTTTTGCAACGGCTGTGTGTGCGCATGTGAAGAATATTTATTTGTCTTGATGATGCATCTTGTCGTGTAGGAGCGCCTTGATAACGCAGTGATTAAATGAATAACACGAAGGCGCGGTAACGTGAATCAGGGGAAAGTCGTGAGCGTGCAGCTCGGGCGGGACTGTCCCTCCAGGACTCCCGTGGAGCGAAGAGAGGGGCCGAGCGCTTTGGAGAGCGCTGTCAAGGAATTCCAGCTGAGCAGCCACCTGGCGAATTGGGTAGTCCGCACGGGCAGGAGTGGCCAGGGAGGGCCGGATCCAGGAGCGGTGGCGAACTGCCGCTCCTCAAGCCCCTCGGCTCGTCTCCCCTTAGCCTCAGGCGTAACGTTTGTAGGTGCCTCAGAGTTGGCCCGTCCGTCAGCCGGGCACTCCAGATCCCTGAGGACGCCTCAGTCGTCTCAGGGCTGGGCACCCAGCGAGTAACCCGTGCTTGTTCTCACTTGGGAGTAAGAATTTAGGTTCGTTTTAGCACGTGCTCTGGGGCTTTCCGTTGGGTCCTCCCCACTGTCGGTGTGGGAGGCATCTGCTTTCTGTTAGAAGAAGGAAACGGCCGTTGCGGGTAAAATGCCTAGGCGTTATTTGCGGTGGTGCCTGTAGCCATCAGCTACCATCTCCGTGATGACCACCGCTCTTTCTGCACCTTTGAAAAGATGAACAGGTTTGCTTTGAGGAGAAGGACCCTGCGCTGTAGCCGTGCTGTATGGGAGGCAAAACGTCAGGCGGACGCGTCCTCAGCACGCGGCGCCTTGTGCGCGGTGTGGGGGACGCCCTCGCTTCTCGGCTCCAGCCCCAGCCCCGTTGCTGCGGGCGGGCACCGGGGCACCGAGGGTCATGGTAATGTGCAGAGATGTTTCCGTGCTGGCCCACGGTGCGCTTGCGATTCCCCGCTCACGCCTCGCCGCTCTCGTACTGTGTGGCGGACGGGCAGGTGAACTTGTGACTGCAGGGACTGCCTCCGTGTTCGGGCAGCGACAGGCTTTTTTCCTGTGCTGCAGCTGAACAGGTAATGGAGTTTAGTGTTTTATTCAGAGTAGCCGCCTCGGGTTGTTCCGCAGGCGTAGAACCGTAAAGAAACCTGTAGGATGGGCTGTGTGGCATTGCTGTGACGAGTGCCTCCTTCGGACACAGCAGGAGTCTTAGCCGAAGGGGTTAAGAAGTGCTCTGCGTACAGGGTACATCCATCTTCCCCCTCTGTATTGCATCTATTTTTACGGCACCGTATGCTTGTAACAGCCTCCTCTTTTTTCCAGCAGCTGGTGAATGTCCAAGTCTTCCTTTCTGCAGTTACAGCCGTTCCTCGAGGAGCCATCAAACCCTCAGGGTGTTAGAGGCAAATTAAAACTTACTCAGGAGGTGCGAAGGTAAATGATGCACAGTGCGTTATTGAAGTATACCTCGACGGTAAGCCCCGTCTCTTCACTGCACAGAGCAAGACTTACGGGGCTGATGAAAGAGGAAATAACAGCACGCTCATCCTGGGAAGGATGGTGCTGACAGAGGGCATTTGTCTAAGTTCTCGCTCCAGCCCCTGCTTATTTTTCATGGCTAAGGGCATCCTTTACTCGGTTCTAGGTGACTTTGCTTTTCATTCATTTCGTTTTCTTGTTGGAAAGGGCTGTGCAAGTCCTGTGTCAGCTGGACCGCTTCTCAAGAAATTCTTTCCTGACTGTGCTGGCGCGCTGGCTGACCTTCAGCCACTCCTTTCAGGTTGTTCTGCCTCTCTTTCCCCACCTGGGATGTTATGTATTAGGAGAATATATAATGCATTACGCCCCGTGACACTGCAATTCTTTGAGACTTAAGGAGGGAGAGACTTGCATACAAAGGGAAATACTTCATGAGTAGTTGTTACCGTTATTTATTATTTACACTTTAATGAAAAAGTAACTCCAGAATGTATTTGATCGAGTTACACCACGCTCCCCAGAGTTCAGCGAGTGCCTCTCATCCTGCTTCTAAAGGCAGAATTTGTCCTGTAGACAGATAAAAATTTAATGAGGCCGAGAGGAGTGCAGCTGTCTCTCAGCACGGCTAATCACAATAACCAAAGTGCCGTCAGCCCCCTGCGCTCATAAATTTCCCTTAGAGTTTCTTTCCAGGTAGGTGTTTCCTTTCAGCATCCGCCTTTCATTTCAGCCTCAGCGCAACTTCCATCCAACATCGATGCTGCCGCCCGGTTCGCGAGAGCAGCGGCCCCTCTGCGCATCGCTTACTTCTCACCTCCGCACAGTAGGTTGACGGGCTGGTGTATTTGGGAAGCAGCTCGGCTTTCTGCTCGGCTGGCGTTTACTGCCGTTGTTAAAAGAGGGAACTTCTCATCTCTGGTTTACCCATAAAACGCGTTGATGTAAAGTACAAAGCACCCTGCTCGTTTAGTGGACGCAGTTATTGTGCGTTCGTTAAGGGCTGCTAATGAAACGAGCTCTACCGAAGCTGCACCGGACCCTGCTGTAGGTTATGTGTAAATATTTTATGCAACTTAGGGGCTCTTACTGGGCAATCACAATTGATTTGCAACTTCTCATTTTGACAGGTACCTAATTGGATTAAATTACTTTCAAAAATGTTTCTTTAGTAAAATGTCGTTAGTGTGGATTCTGCCCGCAATTTTCCTTTTTTTTTTTTTATTTTCGGGGCAGTTAGGCTTAAAAACCCACATTAAATAATGACAGATTTCTTCAAGGGTATTGGTTAGGGCTGAAATCTGGAAGCGTCCCCCGGGCCACCAAAGGTATTGAGGTGCCTGTATCTCACTTAAGTAACCGGGTCTCAGGGGCTCTAAAATTTTCTGTGCCTTTCCTAGCTTCATGGTAAGCTTGTGTCAAGTCCTGCTCCGGTGTTACGTTCAATCCTAGTTAAAACTTCTGAATGCATCCTAGGATAGTCTTTACGCATAAAGCAGGAAAGAGGGTGAATAAGCAGGAGTTGCTAAGACTTAGCCTGGGAAAATGAGTGTATTTTCACTCTGATGCGTATTATTGTTCTTCTTTCCGTCTTCTGAGGGGACTGAGCCCCGCGCAGTTATGCGAAACGCCCAGAGAAATCCAGCAAACTAAGACACAGTGATTTACCTCCCGCCATGACCGATCCCTGAGCGTCTCCAGCTGCTCCCTCTGCCCTGGCGAACCTCGCCAGGGATGACTGTGGCTCTGCGGTCCCCGGTAGCGGAGTCATCCTCCTCCCCCTTCTTTCCTTTCCCGGCTCTTTTTGGAGATAAGGCTCGGTAGCAATCAGATGGGCAGGATCAGCCAGCTTTGGAGCGGCGAAGGTGTGCGCCCAACGCCTTCTAGTCATTGCTGCGTCACAAAGATCGATGTTTGCATCCTGCCTGTGGGAGGATGTTTTCTCAGAAATCCTTTTGCTCTTGGGAAGGACATTGGGCAAAAGAAGGTAATTTCTTGTGTGGCATGGGGTGGAGGAGGATAAATCAAAGCTCTCCGTTCCTTTGCTCTCCATTCAGCAGGAAAAAGATGATTATCAAAAAGCCGAGCAGACAGAGCTGTACCCAGTAATTACTCAAAGTTCCCTTACAAAGACACCGCCCGTTTCGTTTCTTTTATCGGTAGAAGGTTGAGCTGTACGAAGCGTCCGAGAAGGACGTTCCGATTTTAGATCTCAACTCCTGCAGGGTTTTTGGACAGGGTTTTTTGTGCACGTCTTGTTTTGTTGACGGGCTTTCTTTGTGTCCTGCCTTGTCCCGGGACGCAGCGCTTGACGCCGAAGCCCTGCGATAATGACCGGCGGCTCTGCGGCAGTCCTTGCCCGGCAGGCTCACCTTTGGTCCTAGCACAGCTCTGCCGTGGCGCTGCCTGGGTCAGTGCGTACCGGTGCTCCGGGGGTGACGTTTGCTATGCATTTTTGACATTTTTGTTTATAAGAATGGTGCTACCGCCAAGCTGGCGGAGGCTGTAGAGAGCCGTGATGTGTTTAAGCGTGGGTTTAACCACCATCAATAACGGCACGCTACCCATCACCGCGTGGACGGTGTCTGTGCTGCCCAAACCCCTCGTGAACAGGATTTATTTTCCTGTAGTTTGGAAAGCACTTGAGCTAAAATAACACTCGGGCTGTCTGCAACGCGTCGACCGATGCACTGAGAGAAGGATAGCTAGCGATAGATGAAAACTTTTCTCCTCTAAAACTTTCACGTTAGAGTTGAGGTTTATTCAGTTAAGTGTTTGTCATACAAACTGCATCCGCAGTCCCTTTAGAGAGTTGAGTGATGGCATCAGCTGAATAGTACCAGCACAGGAGGAGAGAAGTTTAAGTCAGAAATGAGATATTTTTCAAGGAATGCTTGGAAATGCCCCATCGCCGTGCGTAGCTGTTTGCATCCTTCGAAGCGTTGCAGACGAAGGCACGCGTTTCCCAGCCCAAATCGGTGCGCCTGGGTCCGTGCGTGCTCAGGATGCTCGAGGTCGGCTCCTACACGAACGTCACCTGGGGTTTTTTTTCCGAAAGCACTGTGCGTCTGCCGCTCTCACTGACCACGCCGCAGCGCGGGGCTGCTCAGCACAGCTAGCGCTGCGGCCGCCTCGCGCAGTTGCTTGAAATCCGCTTCTAAGACGCCTGAATTTTAGACGCCGGGGATGGAAAACTGGCTCCAGACCTGGCAAGGGAACGCTGAGAGGTGGAGCTACGCAGGAGACGTCGTGCTCCAAATGAGCGGGCTTACCGCTTTGGTCACCGAACTGTGCAAAAAAGGTGCACCCGTGTGTAACTGCGCCTGTTCAAACACTCGCTCTCCTACCTGGCTTGCTTGTGCAATTGCTCGAGCGTTTCTGTCTTGCTTTTTTTTTTCTTCTTTTTTTTTTTTTTCCTTTTGACTTTTCAACTTTGCTCTCTTCCTCCTCTTTGCTGCTGCTACTGTCTCCTGCTTGCACCGCACAAGCACGCAGCCCACTCGAGAGCTCCGTGCCCTGCCTAGCAACCCGCACCTTGGATGATGAGATGGGAGTGCAGCGCAGCCCCAGCGTGGGATGGCTCAGTAAGTCCCGGGAGGCGCGCGGGTGGGCGGGCGGGCGGCGGGGGGACGAGGGGCAGAGGAGCGGGGAACTCACGCTGCCGGGCTCCGGACGCTCGCTGCTGCGTTAACGGCGGGAAGACTGCGGAATGGCTGTGTGCTGGCTGTCTGCGTTCCCTCGCTGTCCCTTCCCGCCGCTCTGTTTCGCTCTGTTTGCCTTTTTTTTCTTCACCCGGGATGAAGCAGGTAGGTCAGCCCGCACGCTCTCCCTCCTAAGCTGTCCAGTGACTTCTCTTTCCCCTACTGAAGCGCTGTTAAAAGGGCTGCAGGAATTTTGCCGCCAGTGCAGCATGATAAAGGCAACGTGCTTAAATATTTTAATTTCCAGATGAATTAAATACAAAACCGGGCTCCCTTTGTCACACAGCTAGCAGCCCTCGCCAGCTCGATCTCGCGGTGATGAGCTGGACTCTTCTCAGGCCCCACTTGTCTCTGATTATCCTGTACAAACCACGACTGGTCAGGAACCTTGCTGATCCCAGAGGAGCGTGCCGGTTCCCCCGGGACGGCACGGCTTGCTGTCCTGACGGCACAGAGACGTTCTCTATAGGCCACAGCGACCCACAGAAATCTGAATTTCAGCGCGTTCCCCGTGAGAGACCCCGTTAGTGGAATGAGGTAACAGCACGGGGAGGTTGGGGCCGCCTGCCGTACTTCTTGTGCCAGCGCTTGACCGAGCACAGCCAGGAGCGGCTCCCAGCGCCTTTGCCAGGGAGCCAGTAGTGCCAGTTAGGCCTGCATCAGGAAAGGGCCGCACTCAGCAAACCGCCTAAGGGTGGGCATCGCCTGCCGAAGGCTTCGGCTGACGTCTCGGCAGCAGAAACCTTTAACTGGGCTGGTTTGTCCAGGGCTCTGGGAGCCCGCAGGCTGAGCGGCTTGTTGCTTCCTTCTGCTCCCCCGTTTCCTCTCCATCAGAGAAGCCGCTCCCCCGAGCGCTCCCAAGCGTTTAAGGTTGGGTTTTCCCACCTCTTTCAGGTCTTTCTCGGAAGTGGTGTTGCTAGGCTCACCCCAGAGACTGAGATCAGCTCGTGTCACCGTAACCTCCAACTGGTTGAGTCTGCTGCTGAGAGTTGCTCTTAGGAGCAGGTTTGTTGTACAAACACGAGTATTGGACGCGTCCTTCTTACTCGGGGTCTTCAAAGGTGCACGCCCGTTGGGAACCTGCATCGGGAGGGATTTAGGCTGTACAGGTTTGGGCCACAGTGCCCGCAAAGCTGAACGGCTTTTGAGCCAGCCTTGCACGTGTTGCATCTTGCATTTTTAGCAGCATTTTTCTGCTAGTGACTGTGCTTGGCAGTCAAGGTAAATTCAGGGATCTGGGGAGAACTTCTAAACGCAGGCTGGGATACTGTCAGGTTCCTTAGGTCAGCAAAGCTGGTGAAAGGTGAAGCTTGTGATCTCCAGCCTGTGTTCTAGAGATCATCAAAGCCAGAACTGAGTGGGACTAGTCTGAACTTGAGGGCCTTGTGAGGCATCTTCAGGAGATGATACGCACAGACACCAGACTTCAGGGGAGAGCAGTCATATTACGTGCTCAGGAGGTTTTGGCTGTCAGCATTAAGTGTAAAATTTCTTGCAAGGAGATGGAGATACGAATCGCCTTCGCCCGTGAGAGCCCTATTTAAATTAGGATTGTGAGACGCTTTCTACCTCCAAAGAACAAAGAGCACGTTGCAAAGTTTTGGTGCCCAGATCTCTTAAGGCAAGGGCAGTCTGATGACGGAGAAAGGGAGCGAGTAAGGTCTGTGCGTTGTGCCGACAAGTCGGAGCTATGGCTAACGTGCCGACGGGTCTTTGCGGGGATAACTCTCAGAAAGCGGTGCAGGTGCAGGCTTGCCTTCTTCTGGGGCTCAGGTCCTCCTTCCTGGTGGGAGCTCTGTCACCCACTGAAACAGGGCTGCTGTCACACAAGCAGTTTCTGCAGAGAAAATACCAGAGCGGTGCTGAGTTCCCAGCGAGGGATTTATGGGCAGGAGGGGACATTCCCCATTGGCAGCGCTGGAACTGTGACAAAAGGAGTTTCCCGAGAGCCCTTTGCCTGGAGCTTCACGCTGCTTCTTGCGCGGGGTTTTGTCTGATGTCCCTCGCTTCTGGGCTCCGCGCACTTGTCCTTGGTCAGCCTTGTCGTGGTAGCGCTGCCGTAGCTGTGATGGTTTTAGAGCATAGTCAAGGGCATGCTTGTTGGGCAGTGTGGTATTTATTAAATCAAGGGGTTCAGCCGGAAAAGGCAGACCAGTGTTTGGGCTCGTGAGTCTGTCCAGGTCTGAAATGAATCTGGGATGCCTTGAGGAAGAGCTGCTGTGAGTTTGATGTGCTTATGTAGATCACGTTGGGAGAAAGAGGCGATAAAGTCATTAGCCCCTTCCTCCAGAAAGCAGGGTGATTGTCTCCTAAGAAACATTCAGCCTTGGACGTCTAATAAACAAAGCAAACAAATGTTATCTGGAAAAATACCAGAAAAAGGAGCCCTGCGTTTCAAGAGCGGGCTTCAGGATTCCAGTGACCTGGGTTTATTTTGGGGGGTTTTGTCCAGCTCTGCTTTTTACCAAATAGAAATCTTTATGAAATAATCGCATCACCGAAGGTGTTAGGAACAGAAGAACGTCTACGCAGACACAGCATACATGAGCAAGGTTGCTCACTTTTTTCCTGTTCTGTTTATGCGTTTACCTCCTACCTACCGCCTCATACCAGCCCTTCAATCACAGTGTGTAGACACGTCGAAGTCTGGCTTGCTGATAATTAAGAGACTGGTTACTAATATACGGAGCTTAAACCAGTCTTCCTAGTGCCGTTTCTCACTTTATGAGTAAACATATGTGGAAAAATGTTGTAGAGATAGGCAGGGTCTTAAACCTGGCTCGCAATAACAGCAGGAAGAGGAGAAGCTGGGGATCCCCCTTTTATAATAGCTAATTTATCTAATTGTGCTTGGCTGCTGCTGGGTTGACGTTCCTGGATGTGACAACAATATTGTGATTCCAAGTGGCTCATAAGAAAGAATGCTTTAGGTCTATCTCCACATACGTTGGAATATGTTGTAAAGAAAACCCAACTCCGGGAGTCCAGATCTTTTTCTTCCCACTCCTTTTTTTTCTTTTTTTTTTTTTTTTTTCTTTTACCCCCCCCCCATTATGCTGCTTTATATCTTTTTTCTTTTTTTTTTTTCTTTTACCCCCCCCCCCATTATGCTGCTTTATATCTTTTTTTCTTTTTTTTTTTTTTCTTTTACCCCCCCCCCCCATTATGCTGCTTTATATAGAGCTCATTTGCAGTGGGAACTGATGACCACTGAAAACTCGGACTTTCATTTTGGTACGAATATCAAAGCATAAGTTTAATCAATATTGTCTCAAAACACAGCCTAAGTTGGGAAATGCCTCCGAGCCAGTTGTTTGTGAGTATTTTCTGTCTTGCCAGTGATGTTCGTGGTCAGAAACTCTGAGATAACAGCTCCTGTTCCTGTGCTTCTGGTTGCTGTGAGCGTGGGTGAGGAGGGATGGGAAAATTTCAGAATAGTTAAAAAAATGCATACTGACTGCTGTGGTTTATGATACTCTGTCCATCCCAGAAGTCATCTTTTTTTTTTTTTTTTTTTAAATTAAATTATTTTTCTTCTTTTACAATTACGGCTATTTCTGGGTTTCTTCAGTTTTAACTACAAATGCTTTTAGTGGGATTGTAGAACTGAATTCCGAAATCGTGGGGCTTTTTTCCAAGTTCTTTACAACTGTTTCCATATGTTCCGCTAGCCTCTGGGCACAGCGGAGTAAGTAGGGTGAGTCGCCCAAAAGGGAGCAAGCAGCTCCTGACGGGCGGTTCTGCCGCGCTCGAACGCCGGCGTCTGCGGACGAGCAGCAGGGCTTTGCGACAGACACGGAGGCGGACTGCTTCAGCTCTTTGTCTCTCGGGTTGTTGTTCATCTCCCGGGGGTATCTGGTGTCAGGAACCGGTGGCTTTTGGCCACCGAAACGGTGGGGTTTGGTTCTCGGCTGTTTGGCCCTCCCTCGCCGCCGGGAGCTGCGTGCAGGGGCTGGGACGCTGAGCGGCGCCGGGAAGGTGCCGTCTCCGTCGGACGGCTAAGGCGAGGGGTTCGCAGGTCGGGGTGACCGCGAGGGTCCCTGCTGAGGGGTGGCTTTGTGCCTGGGTCCTGGCGGCCCCAGCAGCATCGCTGTCGCTGCTTTGCCGCTTCTCCCACGGGCAGGAATTAGGGAAAATCCTGAGACTCTCTTGCTTCCCAAAGAGTCTTGGGAACGCTGTGGGTCAGAGACGAGGAAGCGTTAGCATCTTACTATCCCACGTGCCACGTAAAGTCGCAGGAAGCAGCCTGTCAGGGTCTTCAGTTCCCCACGTCAGCCTCCCTGGTGCAAGGAAGGGTGTTGCTGTAGCCTGAGCCTCTGTGTTCTTCTGACCGGACCCAGACGGGTGCTTTAATTGGTGTCGACGTTGTTCTTACAGGCAGCCCAGCCATGACTCACAGAAACCTGACTTCCACCAGTCTGAACGACATCTCTGACAAGCCCGAGAAAGATCAGGTAAGCTTCAGGTGCAGACTTCGCTTGGTGATGTGTACGGTTAGGGGCTGGATGTTGGGGGAAGAGGCTCTCCGCCAAAAAACTGGAGCAGAAGCGGCGGGTGAACGAGGTGAGTAGAGCGTTTCCCAGTCTGCGACTGGTTCCTCCACTTTTTGGGCACCAGCCCTCGAAAACGGCGGGTTCAACTCTTGCGAGGCCTGAAGCAAGTGACGCCACGCAGGTGGCATCTCGCTGGTACCCACGCAAAAGGAGGGAAAATACCCGGATAGTGCCGTAGTTCGGATCCTCTTCTGCTGAGAAGAGGGTCGTGGGGGTCGCAGCGAGGGTCTGCCCAGGAGCCGGGGTCCTGCAGCCCTCCGGGGCGGGCGTTCGCAGGGCCCACGGGGCAGACGGGGAGCCTTGGGGGCAGCGTGTCCCTACCCCAGCAGCCGGTGGAACAGAGGACGCTGCCTCGCCCCGCGCAGCTCCGCGTCGCTTCGGAACGGCGGCTGTGCTGACGCAGAGCAGCTCCGGAATAGAGACGCGTAACGAAGTTAAATTCGGCCTTCAGTGCCAAGCCTCCCCGCCGGTTTCTTAGACCAGGGTAGTGTTTGCGGTGTACGGTATGGGCTGGCTTTGTGTGTGTTCTCGTCCTTTCTGAGAGCCGAAGAGTCCGAGGGGTAAGGGTGAGCTTATTTCCACTCTTATAAAACTGCTGTCTGAATAAGGTCTCTGTGCAAATTTCAAAAAACCTTTGTCTTGGTTCAAAAAGTGGGTTATTCTCAAAGCGTGAGGCTTTCTTTCGGAGACTCTTTTTATTTTTTTTTCCATGTCTTTCAGTATTCTCTAGTCCCATGGTTATTCTGAATGCAAATGAGAGTTACTTTGGAAAATGATTTGGGTACCGCAGTGATGCCGGCCAGCTGAGAAGGACTCTGGTCCTTCAGACGGTGCCTGGTTGCAATCTTCTGTAAGTGCACCTCTGCCTTTAAGGGGCACAGCAGTGTAAGCCATGTAGAAAAGTGAGTTCAGAGTACTTAAATATTAAAAAATATATGTAAATAAATATACTTTCACAGAAAGAGATGGGGGGTAACGTGTTTGGCGTTGACCTCGGTGTCATTCAGAGTTGCAGCATACATCTTGGTTGGTTGGTTTTGCAGAATACTTGTTTCCTTTAATACATGCAGCTACACCTAGGAAAAGAGTAGGATTGTAAAATAGCTTTTTTTTTTTTTATTGGAAAGACTGCTACGTTTCATATTTTTAATCACATTCTAATTGGGATCTTACAGATAGACCAGCAGAAAACTGGGTCTGAACGTTGCAGCAGGCTTCGTAGATCTCAGCAGTGCAGACAGTCTCAGTTCCCCCTCCTGGTGAAATGTCTCTGGGCGCAGACCGATAATAGGCTTGTTGTGTGTGGAACTGGGTATAAAAATAGATGTTTCGGCAGTGCTAATAATGAAATCTGTTAATAAAGCCAGTTTGGAAGCGCGCTCCAAAGTTTTGAATTTTCAGCGTAGATAATGCCTGACTGTTGGTAGTGAAAACCGTTACTTGAAAACTAACTAGTTCCAAAAAGCCACTTAGTTAATTAGCCCGTGTCCTGCTGATGAACTTTGCACAATGGAACCCTTGTACTGTGTGCCTTTCGGAGCTGGCCTGAGAAATCACCTTAGATCTCAATTTTCGTTACTGATTGACTGAAACTCCTGTCTTGGTAAAGTTTGTGAAATTGTGGTGATGCCCGGCGACTTTCTCGAGCAGAGCTTAGCATGCCGTACCGGAGGAGTAATCCATCACGTCACGACAGCGGGAGCTGGAAAGAGAGCAGATTTTCCTGCCCTGACAGCAGGGTGACTGGCTTTCGTTATTCTGGGATCCCATCTGGAAGCTTGGCGGTTAATGAGGCCACATCGCGAGGTACGAGTTCGCTGGAGAAAGAGCTGTTCCCCTTTTGATTTATTTGCGTGTGTAGGAGCTGCGACAGGCTGAAGTCAGCTTGCCACGGTTGCGTGGAGCAGGACGGGGACCTGAGCTCCTGGATCGATCACCCTTTTTGCAGAGATAAAGGAGGGTGTTGTGTGCCCGTGTTTTAAAGGAAGAAAGGCTTTGAACAAACTTCTCTACACCTTCAGTAACTCTCCCGCCTGCCCACATCCCTCATTTTCAGTTCTGCAACCTTTAATGCTAATTGGAATGGTGCAATTAGCGGTGCAGCGATATTACAGCCAGAAGACTCCTTTAGTCTGTGCTTCGGTAGGTCCTTACTGAGCAGAAAGACACCCGAGGAGAACTGGAGTAGAGGTTGTGGATGCTCTCTCTTCAACCTGTGCAGTGTGCTCCTCAGAAGATTTTACCCTGTGGTTTCCGTTTGTTTCTGCCTCTATGCCTTTCCCTTCACGGAGCGGTGCTGGTGGCCGGTGCTTTGCAGTCGCAGTATGACCTCGAGCCCTCCCTCCTCCGGGCTGGCAGGGCGGGTTCGGCGATTGTCACCCACGTGACAACGGGGAGAGGGACGCAGGACCGTGCCTTAGCACAGCTCTTGCCCTGTACGCTCATCTCGCTGGTAGCAGCCGTAACGTTTTGATGCAGCCAGACCTCCCAGTGCTTTCAGCCTGCCCGGGAAAGCCTTCTCCCCCAGCTCCCAGGCTCCAACCCGTGATACTTCCCTTTCGCCATCCGGAGACGCTCGGTCTCTGCTTAGCAGCAGTTCCCTCGCACGCTTTTGGAAAAGCAGACGGGTCCTGGGCACCCACCTGTGCCTCCCTGCTCCTTTCCCCTTGCTGTTGTGAGGTCCAAGTTGAAAACCGGTGTCTCCCATTGTACGACCCTGATAATTCTTTGGGATCGTTAGCTGTGGAGCCGCATCAGGAGCAGGTCTCTTGGCGTACTCTGGTAGCCTCACCACTAGCACATACTGAGTTTTTCCGTTCCATTCCGTGTTGGCAAGGACTGGTGGTTTCCAAGGATAGCCTTTGAGTTCAGAGGCAGCAAACCAAGCCTGGAGAAGGTCAGAAGAGGACACTCTGGGAGGGGAAACGCTCTGTGCAGAAGAGTGGCATGTGTTGGCGTGTTACCTAATAGGCTTGGCCACTTCTCTCTCCTCTCGGAGCTGGCAGCACTGCTTGAGCGTGGTCACCTGGACCAGGCTGCCTTCAGGTGGCTTGGGTCGTGGTGGGTGTTTTTAGATAATCCATTTAAGGGGCAGTAAGCAGCTGGCACCTCAGCTACAAAGGCAAAAGCCCAGATGGATCCCTCCAAACGTAGGCACTTCTTCGAGGTGCCTGTCGTCGAGCCTGCTCTCCTGAGCTTGTTTTTGAGTCCCTGCAGAGAGCTGGAGTTGCAGAGTCAGTTCAGGTTTCAGGTGGGCTGGTAGTTGCCTCGCTAGCTGCAGAAGAAGCCCTGCTAGCATGGACAACTCTGTGAAGAGGCTTAATCTTCATGCTTGCGTACATCAGCCGTGCTGGCATACGTCAGCCGTGGCAGCACCTGGCTGCCGTGGGTGCTTCCGTCACAGCAGGGCGGAGAGGGGTTGGAATGGCTTGGGATCTGGCCGAGGGCATGGCAGTGGGGCGTGCTAGCGAGCGCTGGACGTGCTCGGCGTTTCCCTGAAGATGTCCAGAGGATGTCCTCCCCGAGGTTTGCCGGGGCCGGTCTTGTCCTGCCCTGCAGAGAAGTCGGGAAGGATGCCGGTGTTCAAAGGCGAATGCACGATGGAGGTGGTGACCGCTGGTGACCACTCTTGATAAGCTTTTTAGAGTTGATCATCATACTGGGTAACCATTAAGCTCTTTCACAAAGAAAACAAACTTGGGATCCTTCTTGGAAAAGGCTGGAGTCAGGAAAGGAGAGGGGATGCTCGGGCTCTTTGCAGCAGCGAGTGCTGCGTGGAGCTGGGGCCGGAGCTCGGAGCCCCGTGCTCTGCAGCCAGCCTGCTCCGGTAATTCCGGTAATGCGTGGTTGGCTTGTTCTTTGATAAGTTTAAGATCATCGTGCTAATTTTTACTGTCCTCTGAAAACAATTTCAGCATACTGCTATTGACTAAAAAAAACCCCAAACAAATCTTGCTGTGACTTAAATATCAGATTTTTTTTTTTTTATTCTCTCTTTTCCCTCTGACCTAACGCATTTACGGACGTGTGATCAGCGGTTAGATGAGCGGCTTTAGCAAAGGAGAGCTTGCTTCCTGGAAAAGGGGGGAGTTCGAACACGGTCATTGGCTTGGTGGAATTCTCTTCCTTCTGTTTGAGACTGGATGAAATAATTTTGCCATCGGAATAAGACTGAGTGAAATCATAAAACGATGCAGAAATCTGAAAGTCAAAACGTCCTGGGTTACTTGTGAGGTTGGGACGTCTCCTAAATTAAAAATGTCATGTTACTCTTTTCCCCCTTTAATTTATTGAAAGGAAATGATCGTAACGCTGAAACAAGAGGAAGGCCCAGTTACCAAAATGCAGAGCTCGCAGAAAATCCTTAACTGCAGATTACTCATCGCAAAAATTGCATCAATATTATTGATCCGGATCTCATGCGTGTGCGACAGACAAAACACGGTGCCCCCCGCCTCGACTGCGTGTCGCGGCTGCTCGTCACCACTGGTGGTCTGCGGAAAGGGAAACGACGGGGTCGGTGGTTTATTGGTTATTTTGGTAGCGCAGGGTTATTTTGGGTTGCAGGCAGCGGCAGCGCAGCGTGCGGCCACCAGCGCTTGGCCAAGCGGCCGTGCTGTCGGTACGGCGTTCGCCTGCACGGAACGGGTCGTAGAGAGCGTCCGCAGGCAGCAGCGAGCCGGGGTTTCTGGTTGAGCAAAAGCACGTGCGTTTTCTCCGAGAGATGTTCAGCCTTGGTTTACTGTTAGGTCATTATGTCGGGGCACTGGGATCTGCTGACGAGCACCAAAACGTTACAGAGCTTTTTGCCCGTCAGGTTCCCAGCTGAGCTCGTGGGATCAAAAGCCGTAACAGGATATTTAATGATGTCTACAAGAGGCGAAGGGTTGTGGGGGAAGGAGGGAAGAGGGCAGGACAGCGTTTATTCCCGCTTTCGCTGCCGTGCTCGATGAACACGCTGTCTCGCGGGGGGTGCTCCGAAGGAAATCTCCCCTTCCGCCTCCAGCCCGCGTGGGAAGCTTGCTCCGCAGCTGAACAAAAGGCTTTTGATTCCTTCCTCCTGCCGCTCTCCTGGCTGTCAGCAGTGCCGAGCACCCCGACAGCGACGCCTGCTTAGGAGAGGGTTATTTCTGAGTGCTGAAGTCGGGCAATTTGCATGGACCGGCTCCTCTCTGCCCTGAGAATGACGGCTGGATTCATTGCTCCGCGTTACCTTTGGAGCGCCCGAGAGACTGGCTCAGCACCCCGAGGGTCTCGCAGAAGACGCCAGGGCGCTGACTCAACCCGCTCTGATGATAAACAGCTTCAATAAAGGCCACCGAGTTTTCATTTTGCTGTTTTATCGTGGTTTTGCTTTGGGCTTGCTTGGCACTTTGGCAGGTTGTAAGGATGATTAGGGAAGGGGAGGTGTCTTCCCTGTGGTTGGATTTGTGGTGGCAGAACACCGCTTCTGAGGTAGCAGCGCGGAGAAGTGACGTGCCTTCATTTGTCTTATTTTATGAGGTGCTGGCTGCAGTTCACGTACCGGCCATTTGCAGCTAGACAGACAAGCAGAGGCAGCGTCGCTTTTGGACAATTTATTTTTCTTTTCTGTTTTTCCAGTGTCCAGGCCTCCTGCTCTCTCCCGGGCTCTGAGCTCTCTCTTGCCAGGTACATCGGTGGTGCCGGAGCAGAGTCTGAAAGAGCACGACGTCTCATGGCATGGCGATTCCTCCAGCTCACGGAGGTCGAGCTCTTTGCTCAAGTTCTTCTCTTAGCACCACGCTGAACAACACCGAACCGAAAGGCCCGATGGAGGTTTCTTGGGCTGTCAGAAAAGCCAGCCTTGTGGTTTCCCCTCATCCCGTGCTTCTGGCGGGCTGGGCGGCAAACCCGGGGAAGGCGAGGGGGGTGCGCGCCTGCGCCTACGTGTGGGTTGTTCAGCCGGCCGTCGTTAGAAAAGATCTAACGCTGCTGCTGCTCTAGGTGCGTCTCAGCCAAGTTACGCATCTTCCGTGTATTTAATGCACGTGAGCTTTTCTGATAGGGTTGTGTCTCCGGGCCGCTGCCTCGTTTGGATCGCTCTTGCCTGAGCTCCTGCCAGGTTGCCAGCAGCCTTTTGCCAGAGAGGTGCCCGGGCCGGGGCTGCGGACCAGGAGCGGCGGTGCAGCCTGCCGGGGAGCAGGCGAAGGTTTGCGCAGGGCCATCCCAAGCTTCGCTCCTTGTTGCTGGCGGCATCCCGCGCTCCTGTCTGGTTTTCTCTGTAGCAGAGGCTGGTCTGCGGGTCGCAGGGATTGCCGGTGCAATTCCGGCGTGGCGGCAAGCCCGTGTGGCAGACCCGCAGCCTCCGCCGGCTGGAGCCGCCTCGCTGGGTGACCTGTACTGGTGAGCAGCGATCCTTTTGCTGGCGTGAGCTGCGTACGCCAAGAGACTGGGGGGGTTTTCCACGCCGTCGACTGATGGGGCTGCACCAGCCAAACTTGTGCGCGTGGATTGTGCCTGCACCTCGGAGGTCGGCTTTCTGCTCCCCACCGTTCGGCTTTTTGCCATCCCTTCGGTGGCATTCTTCTCTGCTGGCACGGCGGCTGCTCGCTGGGCGTTTTGCTAGCGCTACTTATCCATTTGGTCTTGTTTTCAGCTCTTGGTTCATGTAGTCTTAATAATCGGAAATTAGTTAAAATTATTTTTTCAGCTTTTATCTGCGAACGGAAGTGATTGAAAGAGTCAGGTACAGCCTGCATCAGCCCCTTTGTTGCCGCAGCGCCAGCGGACCGTAGGCAGCTGGGAAGTTCCCGCTGGTGTCCGTCCCTCCTCCCGTGAGAAATCCTTCCGTCGTGCTCTGTTAAAATGTCCTTGGCAGCTCCCGATGGCCGAATCGCCAGGACTTCTTTAATGCTCACGATGTAAAATAAAGGGGACATTTAAAGAAAACCTCTTGTACCAGGGACCTGGTTTTAGCGAGCTGATGCGGTAGCATATAGAAAATGAATATATGTTGATGTAAGGGGAGTTTACTGACCTGGCATTATCTCCACTTTTGAGTGGCTTGTATATGGGACAAAAACGGGCTCTGAATGGGTACGGTCAGCCAGAGAGGCACAAAACCCTCCTTATTTGTTGTGGTGTGTGCACTGTTTATTCAAACCGGTGTTTCCATATCAACAGGGAATCTGTGCCAAAGCCGGCTCTTAAAGTTAAAAAAGAAACTGGCCCTGTTGGGAGAAACCCTCCTGCCTCTCCTGGGACCCACGGACGGGGAGGGCACCGGTGGGATCCCGCTGTTTGGAACCAAGGCCGGTGGTTAATGATGGGAGCGATTCAATTCGCTGCTTTTCCTGTTGGAACAAGGTCTCCTCGTCTGCGCAGTCACAAGCTGACATTCCTAGTTTTTAGGTCCGTCAGCCGGGGTGACCTACTTTCACTCCTCGGAGCTCAAATGAAAAGGACTGTCGTCCGGTGCGGATCGCTGCCACCTTTCTGAAGGAGAGGAGAAGTTTCTGGGAAGTTGAGTTAACTGCAATCTCATTTACTTTGGCCTTTTTTCTCCATGCAGAGGGCAGTTTGGCTTGCATCGTTTCTCCCCACAGCATCTCTGAAGCATGCCTGGGTGATGGAGGTCTGTGCGTAGGCAAAACACAGAGCGTTGGAGGTACCCCTTGAGGCAGGCGTTCGTGGGACAAGTTGTGGGAAGGTAATTGTAGACGTAGACCCGAAGAGGTACAGAAAAACAGAGAGGCGGAGGCAGGTTCAGGTTCCTGGGGCAGTTAACCTTTCCTGAGTAGAAAAGCTCCGTGTGCCTGCGCTCAGGTGCGGAACCCACCATGAAACCGGCCGCTGTGCGGAGGTGAGCACGCGTACCCCTGCGCAGAGTAAACAGGAGGCAGGGCGAATTTTTAAACGGCCTCGTTAAATAATGCAGCCCTCACCTCTTCTTCCCCCCGTATCTGCGGAGGGGTTCCTTCCCCCGAGCCTCTGCTGGCTTCACCCGGTGCCCCCCGTGCTCGTCCCCCCCGGTGCCGCCTGCCAGGCTGGAAGGCGCCCCGTGTTGCGCTTGGCTTTGGTGTAACAGGAGTTTGGGGACCTGGATCCCTTCTCCCTGTGATCAGGGACCTTCCTTTAGTTACACAAAGCACCGCCTGTGCAGTTAGGCTCGCGGTGGTAATCCGTGCGATCCGCGTTGATTGCGAACGCTCGGGTTTTGCCGTGGTTTGAGGGGGCAGAGCTGCGTTGGGTGGGTTTGAGTTCTGCTGGACCTGCAGCCGGATCATACCCCAGCCTTCACGTGGGGTTCTCCCCTCCTTGTCGTCCCCGCATCGAGCGCTGGCTGGCTGTAGCAGGGCGGTGTTGGAGGCTGTTGGAAACGGTGAGCTTAGAAACGGCACGAGTGAAGTGAAACACGGCGGGTTGGAGCGGAGACTCTCTTGGAGACGCTAAGTATCATCTAGGGGTCTTCGGGTGGAAAAAGCGTGGCCGGGGCAAGAGCAGGGAGATTGGTAAAATGATGAAAGGCATGAAGAGACAGAAAAGGGGTGGAACGTTCTCCCCACTGGATGGGACAGCCCTGGTAGCTTTGCTTTCCGGAGTGGGACTGCCACAAGCCGCCTTCCTGGGCTTTTAGGCAGAAGCTCAGAAACTCTGGGTTTGATGTTTGCCCGCTAGACAGCATTCTCAGTTTCTCATGCCAGTGGCGTTTGCTTTGGTCGCTCCATTCCACCGACAATAGCAGCTAAATCCTGCACGGCCAGGGGAAGGCGTGATACGGCGTTCGTGTCTGCTGAGAGCTTCCTTAGGACAAGTCGGCGGATGGCCCTTTCGTTCTGGTTTTGTTTTATTAATATTGTTATTGTAGGGATGAGACAGGGATTATTAGCTATCTGCTGCACCTACGTCATGGCATTAGACTTGAATAACGTTTTTCTTTTCCCTTTTGCTGTAACGATGCAGGGGCTTCCCCGCCGCGACCTCGGCAGGCGAGGACAGGGGTGGCAGCCCAGAAAGGCGGCTGCGCCACCCGTACAGAAAAGCTCGCCCGAGTCACGGCCTCGCGCTTCGCTAACAGCTTGGCTTTTGTCCCAGCCCTCCTTTCACTTGGGGCTGATGTTTCAATCCGGGCGTAGCTGCAAAAGCTTTGCGTGGTGTGAAATAGGTGTAAGGAGGCACGCGAACGGACTGGCCGTGTCCCATCGCCGCTCATCGGGACTACTCTCCCCGTGCAGCTGGCATTTAAATCCACGCAGCGCTAGTCGGGCGAGAGCCCCGAGTCAGGCGGCGGTGCTCACGGCGCCGAGGTGTCCTCTGCAAAGGCAGAGGCAGTTGTTGCTGCCATACGGCACGCTGCAGAGCTCCGTCCCCAAAGAGCAGTTGATGCCCAGCGTTCGTAGGCGTGTAAGCTCCGTTTCCGAGGCGGCTGCTCCGGGTGGTGTGTTGTACCTGACCTCCAGCTCGCACAGCCGCGGTTTTTGTTCGGTAACTCTTCCTGAGGCCAGGAATGACACGTAGGGCCGACAGATTCTTCCCAGGATCCGTGCCTACATGTTCCTTGCAGGCTGTTCCGCAAAGCGCGGAGCATCGTTACAGTAACGCGACTAGCTAGAGGGCTTCTCTGGTTAGAGTGCGAGTGCTGCGTCCTGGGTTTTGGTTAGCTTTGTGTTTCTCATGGTTCAGCTAAGGACTCGTTTCACGGAGTTTCCACTTGCCCTGGGCATTCTCTTGCCTCGGACAAGCCTGCAGACTGCTTGGCAGAGCGTGCCGGGGTCGCAGGCAGGAGCCACGCGTTCGTTAGGCCAAGTGCTCCTTTGCACCTTCCGCTCCGGGTTGTCGGGCGGTTGTGCTCTCGGTTGCGCTGGGTGCTCCCAAAAGAAAGGAAGAAGCTTTCCATCCCTTACAAAACGTCGGACGCTGCCTTTCCTCAACACCTGTCTTTCGGGCTGGAGAGGGCAGCGGTCGGGAGCTGCCTGGGGCGATGCGGCGTCGGTGGGAGGCCAGGCAGACAGGTCTGCGGCGCGGCACCGTGCCCGGCGCAGTGAAACCCGGCTGTTCCTAGGAACTGCTTTCGTTTCCCATCCATCCAAAGTGGTGCTGTAGACAGCAGAGTGTTAAAATACATTTAGGGATATTGTGGTTTTCAGGTTGCCGTGCCTTTTTTCACGTACAGTGTTGGAGATCTCTGGCCTTCAGCGTAACATCAGCGGTCGGCTTGGAATGATGCTCAATTTAGCAGAGTGCAGGGAAAGCGAATGTAGTGCTGCCAGCCGCCTAGCCGCCCGCCCGCCCTGCTCTCGGGTGCTGCTGAAGACTCGAAGCTTTCTGCAGCTTTTTCGGGGAACGGTTCAAAATGGATTTTAAGTGCTAGCTGCACCCTCCCCATCACCTAGCTGATAAATGATTTAAGTGGCGAGTGGTGCTGCAAAACTCATTTGGAGGAAAGAAACCCCACTGTAACGATAGCTCCTCAAAACTAGTCGCGCGGTTTTGACTTGAGGTCCTGCTTGTCGGTTCTGGTTCAGAAAGGCACCTGCGCTTGGGCCGACGCGGTGCTCGTTCAGCAGCACACGTAACGCGCAACCGGCCTGTTCGCAAAGTTGAAGGTTTATTGGGGATTTGCCGCCTTCCCGGTGTTTTTAATCTCCACTTTCCTCCAAAACACTGTGCATGGGAGAACTGGTAGCACTTCTCTAGCCTTCCTCCACAGAGCTCCCTGATGCTTATTTAATGTTTTCTGGGGTGGCAATCCTGACTGAAGCAGGAGTAGGATTGTCCCAGCAGATTTCTTCCTGCGGAATCAATAACTCATGCTTTTTCCTGAGACTTTTTTCCATTTTCCTACTTCCTCGCATCGCCTGGCAAAGCCCGCTGCGGATCCGTAGCCCCGCTGAGCGTTCCCCCCGGGGGTGTTTCTGGCAGTACATCCTCCCTCGCCATTCACCCTGCGCCAGACGCGCACAGAGCGTCTCCAGAGATCAGCCGGGGTGGCGGGGGGGGCGGTGTTGGGAACCAACTAAGGGCAGGATTTTTCCAAAGCCTTAACTTGAAATTAATTCTCCCGCTGCTCAAGTTCAAAACAAAGCCGTCTCGGATCCGAGGACGCTCGGAAATCCCTCCCTGGCTGCGAGGACGCAGCCTGAATGCTAAGTCAGACGGAGGGGCGCGTGTGAGATGGGGGCTCGGTGCCCCCCGCCGGCGCAGCCGGGGCTGCGGGAGCTTCGCTGGGGCCGGGTAAGAGCCGTGCCGCGCACGTCGCCCAGCCCTGCTCCAGCTCATCTCATAACCCAGCAGAAAGGCAGCCCTCTGCCCGGCTGAGGGGACGTCAGGTGCCGGGGAGATCCCAGAAAATTGCCGGGAGAGGCTGATTTGTAAAACTCGGCTGCTGCTGTGTCTTCCTGTACCAGATCAGAAGCCGTTGACGGCGTTTCTCCGTAGTGGGACTTGGTTGGTATTTTGTCGGCTCGATGATGCGTGTTGCAGAGCCCCGTGCGCCTACTCACGTCTGCCCCGGTGCAATTACAGTACGTAGGTGCAGAGATGAGAAGAATAACCGTCAGGCTGTAAGGAACGGGTTTTAGCCTGATAGCTACACGGTGGGAGAAGACGTATAAATAAGAGGAACCCTGGCAGCTGGCTGATGAGACCGATGCCGGTCAGTAGATTGCTTCCAGCGCTCTGGTTTAACAGTGATGAGCACAGAACTGGACCTGGGATACCATTTGGGTGCCGCAGGGGGGATTGCTGGCAATGAATAAATACAGCTTTACAGGTTGTCTTTCTAAGCTCGCTTTCCTGCAGTTTTGAGCCCCACCGTTCAGTGACGCAACAGCCGCTTTGCTGCCTGTCGAGAAGTGCTGCTTATATCGTGAGTGAAGTCCCAGCGCCGCTCGCCTTGCTGGTGGATTCACGCTGCGTTGGCACCTCTGGTGCCGCTTTTGCAGCGAGCGGACAGCCCGCAGAGGCAGGAGGCGCGAGGAGCCCAAGGGCTCGCTCCGGTCCCCCTTTTCAGCTGGGATAACGCCTGCGCGCGTATCCCAATGCAGGAACCGGGGCGGCTCTCTCTAGGTCAAACGCACGGAGCTGATGTCCACTCCACAGCGACGTTCTGCCTTAGGTGACGCTATTTTGACTGTGGCATTTTGTGGTCCCAGGTGTGATGGGGGTGTTGGAGGAGGCAGGAGGGGCCGTGTGTTTGGAGCCACAGGTTATAGCGCGCTTGCTACGAATGAAGACTTAAACTCCAAAATGTGATGAAAAATATGTACTTTCCCATATGCTTTTCTTATTGATCAGGCAGCAAAAACTGATAGAAAATTCTGCTAAATACTTAATTTTTTAATATGATACAATATAGCAAATAACTACATTGTTTTGTTTAGAGATACAACCTTTCTTTCTAAAAAAAAAAAAACAAAACAGTTGTATTGTTTTTCATATAGACTAAAATCTAGACCTTAAGTCTGAGAAAGCGTGGAGATGAGCGGTGCAGCCGCTCCCGGTGCCTTAACCGGCTCCCTTTGCCATGCCTCCCATGGCCCAGCTGTGCTCACGGGTAACGGAGACAGAGGCAAAGATGTGCCAGAGAGTGAAAGAACACTAGAAAAAGCACTTAGCACCCCCCAAAAAAGCTCAAATGACAACTCAGGCTCCTGTTGGAAAGGAGTTCTGTGGCTGGGAGGGGGGCGGGAGTTTCTGTGCGCCTGTCTTCATCCTCGCGCAGGAAACGTGCTCCTAAAGCCCGCGCTAAGCTGGGTCTTTCACTTGGAACTTGAAAAGGCACGTGCACAGCGAAACGCCGGTGCCCAGCTCCTGGCGTCCATCCCTCAGGGCTAGTTTCCCTCGGGCCCGTTGTTTCCGTAGCGGCGGCGGCAGATCGTGGAGCTGCAGTTTGAGTCGTAGAAGTGCCCGCCCGTGCCCGTGCCGCGGATGCCGGGCAGCGAGGCGGTGCGGTGCTGCTTCCCCAAACCCTGCCCAGAGCGACTTATCTTCCGCAGTGCTGCACGCCTTTTGCTCCCAAAATAATTCCACCTCGGCTCTGTAAACAAAAAGAGCGGCTCCGAGAGGCGGCGTCGTCTCAGCATCGTCTCGGCTCCAGGCACCCAACTCAGCGTCGTTCTTCGGGGGCGATCCTCGTCGCGTTTGTGTCTCAGTAGACCCTGTGGGGATGATGCATACTGGCCAAAGATAGGTTCTGAGCAAGGAGGAAACGTGGGTGAAAACAGGCTAAATTCTATTGTGCGTTCCTGTTTGCACGCCTAACGAGACTTAATTTTCTTTTCCTTCCTCTTTCACTGATGCAGCTGAAGAATAAATTCATGAAGAAATTACCCCGTGATGCTGAGGCTTCCAACGTGCTGGTGGGGGAGGTGGATTTCCTGGAGAACCCCTTCATTGCCTTCGTCCGGCTGCAGCAGGCGGTCATGTTGGGTGCTCTGACTGAAGTCCCCGTACCCACCCGGTAAGAGACTTCAGCCCCCGGGCAGGGGACAAGAATTGGAAACTGCATTTCCACCTTTTAAACTAAAGACACCGGGCCAAAAGAAGGCATTCCCCGTTGCTTTCCATCCTGGGATGTGCGTAACAGTCAGGATTATTGGTTTAAAGTAACAAAACTCACTGTAGATGCTTAATCATTTCCAGGTCCTGAATTTGGCTATAAGATATGAGCTGTAAAATACACAAACATTACACAAACACACTAACTGAACAACTTAGCAGTGAAGGGCACTATCAGTGTGAAATTTAATTACCGGGGCTTTTTTCCTGCCCCCGATATCTCCCCCAACACACACCGTACATACCTCAGAGTCCCGCTGCACGTTTTTGCAGTACATATTTTTCCTCTTAAAGACTCACATCAGATGAAGGATGCAATTCTGGCCCTGCTGGGCGAAAAAAAAAAAAGTCAAGTCAGGAAAACTGGGGGATACAGTTCTGTCGGGGGGGGGGAGTCACCCTCTGTGTTGTTTTGTAATGCGTAACGGTTCAGCGAACAAGGTCTTATAAATATTTTATTTATTGTGACTCATTGCAAATTGATCTGAGTCTCACAAATATGAGTATATCTTACGTTCTTAAGTATTTGAATTCACCTCTCGAATGTGCCTCACTGCCTGGACAGTGAGCGTACGTATCTGCCGGAAGAGCAAAGCCGGAGTCGGGTTTGAATTCCTCGCAATGTCGCCCCTAGTTAGGCGGTCGCCTGTTGTTTATCACGTCACGTAGTAGAGAAAACCCGTCGGTGTGGATGCCCAGAGCCCCTGCTGTACGCGAGCGTTACGCAGCAGCGCATCTTTGCATCACCCGTACGCAAACACCCCCCCCCAAGGTAAGGACTGTGAAAGCGGTCGGTGTTGGAAGGTAGCGAGGCGCAGGAGGAGCGGAGCAGCGCGGCGTCGGTGAGAAGGACGGCGGGTGGACAGCCTGCACCCGCGCGGCAGTATCCCCTTGCAGCTCCGCGGCGGTCCCTGCGGCGCCGTGTTCCTCGCTGCGCACCCCCGGGCTCCGGCGTGCCTTGGGTATCCGCTTACAAAGGGGTTACTTCGCATTCTGCTTCTCCTCAGGCAGCTCCAACCGCCCCTTTCGCATCGCTAATGCGCAAATGTGTATTTTAGGTGAAGGGTTTCAAGGGCTTTCAGTGCAGGGCGAAGGCTGTCGTTTGAATAATGCCTTGAGGGTTTGAGGCTGTATCAAGTAAAACTTGGTGGGAAGAGACGCAGTACCTCGACAAAAGCACGTGGCTAGGGCATCACTAATACTGGAAGGATGCACAGCCAGGGTGTGGAGTGAAAGTTGGACGGTTATTATCATCCGTACCTTATTTCCGTGCACAAAACAAAGCAAAAAGATGATCTAGTTTTGCCTTCTAGTAACGCAGCAGTGTTTGTATTTCCTGGGGTTTCTTTACAATAACCACGTCGACAAGCGTTTGCACGTGCTGGGTGTTCTGGTAGGAGTAGGGGGAGATACAAGTGGCTCATTTTATAAAAGGTTGTCCTTCGTTCCTCAGCGTTACTGAGCTCTGTATACTTGAGTATTTCAGCTTCGAAGTCTAACCCCACTCAGTCTTTTCTTCTAAACACATCTCCAAATGCTCTTCAGCAGATGTAAAATTAGGTATTGTTTGTTTTGGTAGTGGGAGCCAGGAAGTTAGATCTAGGATTGCGGAACGACCTCATTACTCAATAGCATTAATCAAGACAATATGTCCTTCCCTGCCAACATTTTTTCCAGGAAATAGTATTATCCATTTGCCGTTCTCCAAACCAAATGCTAGCCCTAATCAAAGCAGGGAGGCTCATTAGATGGCTTTTGTGAGTAATGAAGAGCCATTTGCAATGGCTGCATCCTGTGAAATTCAATCAAGGAAATCCCATCAGGGCCCAGACGAGCTATGATGGAGCGGCTCCTCGGCCAGCGCTGAGCCTCGGCCATCTCGCCCGGTTCCTGTTGCGGACATGCACTTAGCAGCCCGTGGGCTCCGCAAGATGCTGGGGCTGGAGCCTTTGGTGCCACCCTTCTTCTCTCCCCTGGGGCTTCTCCTTTTGTTTTGTTCAATGATCAAGTTCCTGGTAAAATTGTCACAACCAGCCATCAAAGCTAGGCAGCGCAAAAACCACCTGGGGTTTCTGAATAACCCTGAGCTAACGTTTCAGCCCTGTGGGTTGCTGCAGGAGCGTCGTGAGCCGAGCGTATCGAGTAAGCGCAGCGTGACCCGCATCCGTCGCTCTCTCCGGAAAGCAGCAGGTTGGTTTTGTGGGGGGCAGGCAGCCAGGTTTCGGCACGCGGCCTGCACCGCAGCCACGGCCGCCCGTTCCTGCGGGGACAGGCGCTGCTGGAGGTGCCTTCGCACGGCCATCCGGCTGGTGTTTCTGGTGGGCCGCGTTCGGTACAAATCTGCTTTTTAGCGACTACGGATACACCGAATACGTCCTGGGTCGCAGGGCTTGTTGGGTCACTGGCAGAGGGACAGGGACGAAAGCCCTCCCGAGGAGCGGGGAGAAGGGAGACGGCGTTCCCAGCCGCCACGCGCTGTCACGCAGCTTGCAGAATTGCACGAAGCCATCTTGATGTTTTGCTTTTCAAAGCGCCGGGTGGGCAGGTTTGCAGGGAGAGGGCGGCGACAGCTTTCGTCAGCCCAGCTGAGCATCAGCGTGTCGGCTGCATCGGCTGCATCCGTGCGCTGGGCGCGTAGGGCATCGTCGCTGCCTGGTGATGCAGGAGCAAATGTGACAGCAGCTCTGCGGAGGTGAAAGGCTCGTGACAGCTATAGTCCCTGCCCTGTTTTGCTTTATTCGTACTGACCAGCTGAAACCAGGACAGGTCCTAGGTAAGGAAGATTGTGTGCGTAAGGTAGTCAGTATTCGACACGTAGGCTTCCAGTTCAATGAGTTACTTAGTTTGCTGTTTTGGGGTTTTTTTTACTTCCTCCACACATTCTTTGGCATGGATTTTTCTTGTGAGGTACAGAATTTTGGATGCTTTGTAGAAATAAGATTCCCTGTGTAGAAGTGGCTCTTCCTTGGATACGTACATTTTCTATATGTTTTTCCTTTCACGCTTCCTTGCTCAGTATTTTACGTGTTTCCTTTACTTAAAAGTAATTTTTTACTTAAACCAGCAAGATCTGATGAACTCCCCAGGGAAAGTTTCTCAGCAGGGTGTTTTCGTACAGCCCTAGTAATAGCAGTCAGGGATCTGAAATCGGTACGGAAAGATCCCAGCCTTTCACTGTGTTTTCGTTTCACCGATCAGATTGAAAAAACCTTTAAGGACTTTTTGGTTTTCTCATGTTGGATGTAATTCCACGGTGCAACGAACTCCTAATTTTGGCAAGCACTTAGCTACTGTGCTCGCGCCGTGGCTTGGGTACGGCTGCTTCTCCTCCGGACGATGCAATAGGCACAGCTTCTTATTTTCATCAAAGAAATGTGCAATTACGTGTTCAGGTCTGCTGCATTAATGTCATGTTGATGGGGAAAAAAGAGGAAGAATGAGCAAGGGAAAGATTTCTTTTGGAGATAAGCTGTACAGACTTGCACAGTCTAATATGTAGTGCTGGGAAATCGCCCGTGTCTACAAGTCTGAAATGAAATGAAGTAACTTGCCCAAAGGTCACTTAGGAAGCATATGGCAAAACCGGGAGTCAGATTCTCCTCCCTTGTCTCCTAACTTGAGCTTTTAACTGCAAAGGCATCTTTTCTTCTTTGTAGGGGAGGATGAAATGTGTGTCTCGCTCAGTAATTACAGCATTGACATGGTTTTCAGGGCTGTGTCCTTTAGCAGCCTTTCCAGCTGAAGGACTTGCTCTGGGAAATGGGAGCTCTGGCAGCAAAGGACTACCTTTGTCTGTCTGCGTTCACGTGTTGGACGCCGTGGGAGAAGCCTGCAACGTTGGTAGGTTGCACAGAACTTGAAGGACCACCTGTGTGAAATAGGAGAGGGAGAAAACGCTTCACTGTCTCCTTTCATTACTGCAGTCTCAAGTCGTGCTCCTTTCATCAGCGGTCCAAGCCACAGATTCTGCTGGAAAAGTACATCAAGAGGTGGTTCTTTCAGCCCTCGAGTCCATCGACATGTATCTGTTGGGAATGCTGGATGCCTTGCAGGCATCTCACATGGTGTCCAACAATAGAAGGTCTGCTTCCCCCTACCCCTCTCAAAAATAAAACCATTTTCTGCAGGACCTTACTGAGGTTCCTTTGCGTAGCTGCCTTTAACCTACCTTGTCTCCTGCACTGAGGGTCAGCTTGCAAGGAGACCACGGTGAGGCTTGGTCCTGGGACAGTTTTCACCATGACCCTTACCCCGTACAGGAACGTGCTAGTCATGGACGTTACGAATTTCTTGCAGGATATCCCAAACAGATGGCAAAACGTTAGTGCTCCACTGACTTTGGAGCCTGTCTGCGTTGCATTCGCTCCCCACCTCCTAAGCGTGCTCTTGGTGTGATTTCATGGAGATTTCTAGCCCGATTCCCAAGAGGCACAGCACGTAAAGCCTTGTCGCTTCCTGGGGCAGACTAGATTGAAATTCTGCCCTGCAGTCTTTGGTGTCACCTCTCGCCGAGGTCCAGGAGGGTTGTGTTCCTCTCAGCAGGTTGTTAGGTCCACATCCCCAAGTTACTGGGCTCGTACGCAGTGTCGCTGTGGTGCTACATATAGATCTTCTAGGTGCGTTGTCTGGGTTTACAGTGTGTTGGCCGGGACACGTTTATCCATTTCGAATTGGAATGACTCATCTGTGAGAATGAATTTGTTCCTGTCGGGTTTGGTGGCATAGTCCATAGCGTTAAAAGGTGAATCGTACGTAGTCGCTGGCCATCATCTGCTTAAGAAGGGTAAAGCGTGCAGAAACGACAGGGCGAATAGTGCTTTAGGTAAAACAGAATCATAAATTCTTGGGTTTCTGGCTCATATGAGCTCGGAATCAAAGGATTTTTGAGTGCTTTGACTGTGCTGTCACACAGAGTTCAAGACCAGGTACCCTGGGCGTGAGGGCTGTCGGCCCTGTCCGTAAGCCCAGAGCATTCGGGAGAAACGTGGAATTTTGTTACCACTTCAGAGAGACTTTGAGCGAAGTGATAGGAGGTGGAACCTCGCATTCTCTGCGTTGAAGCATCCTTAGCAACGTTGCGTGTCAGAAAGGGACGTTTGCTAACTCAGCCTGCCTTGGGTGCAGCAGCAAGGAGTTCTGTGCTGGCATCGTCTTGGCGGATGAAGAGGAGGAGTATGTCACAGCTAGGAGCGAGGGTGGAAGTGTTTGTAAGTAAATGATATTAAATGCAAGCAAACATCATCTAGTCCAGGCCACTAAAATGCATTAATGTTTTTGTGTTTATAATATTTGGCCCTTTCCAAGCTCTTGTTCTGCACGCTGAAGGCAATTCTGAGCTGAATCGGTCAGGGTGAAGAGTTTAGAAGGCAACACAAACGGCTTGTTTTCAAGAAAGTTTTAGTAAATGCAAGAGCGTTCAGGTACTGCTGTTAGGCTTTGGAAGAGAGCCAGCTGGTGTAATTATTTCAGAAGATGGTTATGAAAATGTCTCCTTCCCCTGGAACATCAGAGAATGCTGAGCAGCAACTTCTGAAGTTACGAACTTTTTTTTTTTTTTTTTTTCCAATTAATGTATTAAAGTAATTTGCATGCTAGAGTTTGAAAAGAGTTGGCAAAGGAACAGTTTGTCTTTAATGTATTTTTATGGTAACTCGTGAAAGACAGGGAAAGTTCCCGGAGGTAGGAGGAGAGCAGAGGACATGACCTAGGCGTGTGTGGCTTAGTCACCTCCGTGTGAACCTCAGGGAAAACACTTGAAAGCCTCATGAAGAACTCGATTAGGAAGTGTTAGTGTTAGTAATGCAAGCTAAAGTGTATTTATGGATCCTGTCCTACTAACTTGATGCCTTTTTTTTTTTTTTTTTTGTAGAACTCTTGATTTTTTAAATAGGAAGTACTTGTTTGGATATAATACACCGTTTAAGACATTTGACTTTAGTACTTCACAGTATTTGCATTTAGGAAGCCAAAATAATACGGTGCTTGTAAGGGGAGAAGTACTTCTGGTGAGGTGTCACACCTCACAACCCTGTTGCGTGTCATGTTTTATCAGCAGCTTTTGAGAAAACATACAGTTAGTGTAGTAAAGGTCGGCCAATAACGCAGAGGGTGTATCCGTGGCCCAGAGCAGTCCGGTCATCTCCCCATCATCCTGCCACGTTTCCTAAGAGTTCCCGTGCTTATCCCAAGTCCTGTCTGCTGACTCGATGCTCCTAACTTCATTTTCTCAGGAAGGCAGGCTCACATCAAGCTCCTGAGTAGCCAGAGGTTATTTCATCTATATGTTTGCACTCACAAACCAGCTCTTGGATGATTTCCCCGAGGAAGACACTGATGCATCAGAGAAGGTTCGCAGAAGAGCCATCGAAGTGACTAAAGAGAGGAAGAAAGCCTCAAATGGAGGAGGAAAGCCCGACTGACAGATGGCTACGGGCGAGTGGATCGATAGGGGAGGATATTTACAGGAATTTAATTATCGAGGGTTCTTCGATCTAGCTATGAGAGACAATGGAAATTTATGTCTAGAAGTTGAAGCTAACCCACATTCACAGTGGACGTGTTTTAGATGAGACAACTTACCAAAGGTTATGGTGTGTTTATTTTCCATTACTGATTGAGAGGTACGGCTGTAATTGGAAAAAGGCTTAATTCGGGCAGCTTTACAGTTGTTTGGAGCAGCTATGAGCATTTCTCTTTGAAATACACGCTGATAAGGAGTTTGCTGAAAATTGCCCTAATAATTCCCGGTCCCTGCTAAATTAGGTGAAATGGAGAAGTTGGTCTCCTGCCATGAGATTTCGTTTGTTGCTGATTGCAAGGATGAGTTGATGCGGGGGAGACTTTTATCTCAAGGTCACTCGTTAGAGTCCAGCTCAGGCTGAAGGCTTGAAACGACACCGTCCGACCGGCACGATGGTCGGCATGGAAAGCCCACGGGCCACCCAGTGTTGGCCGTTGCACGAGGTGGCGTGAAGACAGATGTATTTTTGTGCCGTAGCCATGACCCAGAGCTTTTTTTCTGGGACAGAACTGAGCAGGGCATTTATAGGAAGCTCGTGTTTGTACGGCCAAGGCCGTACGTAGCTGCTGCGTGAGTAGGTAGCTGCCAGCTCTGCGTCTGCCTGCGGCACAAAATCAGCGTTAGAGTATTTCTACAGAAGGTAGAATGGCTTTTACCATTTCAGCGTTGATACCTTGGCCTTGCGTACGAAACTTAGTTTAGGAACTGGGAGTGTCTAAGGTAGGGCTTAGATCTTTCCTGACTTCAGTAGTATTTGAATGGTGGTATCTTTTTTTTCTTTTTTTCTTTCTTTTTTTTTTTTTTTTTTTCATTTTTTCATTCCAAGCCAGAAGGGTCTAGGTACATTTGGACATCCAACCTTGAGGCCGTACTTGACACTGTTTCTCATGAGTATCAGTTAAGAGGTTGGAAAACCCAGTCACCTTTCACCGGTATTCCCGTTATTTTGGCACAACCGCTGGACAATTTTGTTGGCAGAAACATCCATTCTCCATGGATAGCCTTTTCCATTAAGGAATCTCATTAGAACATGTTGTCACGTAGTCAAGTCCTGATTCATAGCACATTAGCACTGACAAAAGCAAGGGCAGGAAAGATAAAGAGCAGTAATTTCCTATCTGCAAAGGTTTCATATCACGGTGTTTTTCAAACTCATTAGCGGTGACTCGGATAAAGTTGCTGCCAAAAGACATCATGTAAGAAATTAACTCCTAATTCCTTGTAGATGTAGTCACCCTCGCTGATGGTGCCTATCGTAGGAATTGGTTTGCGCTTTCAGTTGCCTGTTTAGGAATCAAGCTGTGACTACGAAGCCAGCAGATGGGCTTACGGGTCCTGGTATGTATTGTATACTCGGAGCGGAAATTCAGGGCATACAAGTTAGGCTTAATTATTTATTGCTAAAGTCCTGTTTTAGTTTAATGGTTTCCCTTCTCATGTGGGTCATTACTCTGGGTGCTGAACCGTAAGAGAGATCTCTCTCTTAGAGGGAGCATTAATGAGGACGCGGAGTGCTGTCTGATAGCTCGGGGGAGCCATGTGCTTTGCAGCGAGCAACGTGGATAGCTAACGGCACCTTCCCTCTGTGCCCGCTGCTGTGCTGGCCCCGCTCCGTCCTGCGCACAGACGGTGCTCAGGCGTGTCGCTGCCCTTGGAGCTCTGCGGAGCGAACAGTCCCTAAACCTTCTTCTGTCCCCTCCTGGCTGTTTAGCAGAAGTTACGTCACCGCTGTTGTCACGTACATGGTACTGGAATAGCGCTAGGGAAACGGTTAACACAGATGTCTTAAACCAGGATTGAACAGCTACAAGGTGCCAGTAACGTATGACCAAATAAATCACCGTGGAGGTGGATGGGCTTTCTGTGGTGCACAGGGCATGGATTCTCAACCGCTCTGCGCTGGAGCTGCATCCATCGTGCAGGGTTCACTTCCAGGGACTGGACGTTGGAAGAAGGTCCTTCCTTCACCTCATCCCACAGTGTCGGTTGCTGACGGTAGCGACTTCTGCCTAGGGCTGTGATAGCGTTTGGCCACGGTGGCCTCAAGGCTACTTCTAAGGCTTTTGGGGAGAAAACCTCTGGGTAGTGTCTTGCTTGTCCAGGTAAGCGTGACGGGCTGCAGGGTGTAACCTCTACTCCCACGTTAGCTGGAGGCCACTGGCAGCCTCTGGATCTCTAACAAGGGCCACAACTTTTTAAAGCTGAATTTCTGCCTAGGTATTGTATAAGTAATAAGCGATCCATTTTTGCCATCCTACATGGGAACAATCTGTTTGTTTTGTCAGATTTCTCTTCATTCTTCTGGGACCGAAGGGCAAAGCAAAGTCCTACCATGAGATCGGCCGAGCCATCGCCACTCTGATGTCGGATGAGGTAGGTGTCTTGACGTCTCCTGTGTGAAATGGGGTCTCCTGGGTTTCACTTCTGTAGTTAATACCGATGTCCTTTCCTCCAGCGTGATCGACGGCATACACGTAAAGCTGAAATACCCAAATGTCACCTAATTCCATCTGTTTACATAATGGTTTCATCTGGCTTCATGTTTGCCTAAAAGCGTGACTACAGGAGGTTTCTGTCCATCGTGTGGATTGTTTTCCTGCTAACAATCACCCTTTCAAATAGACTGTGAATTAATCTTTGCGTTGATCTTCTCGCGGCGCGCGCCCCGCGTCGCGTCCCACGGTGGCAGTAACCCGCAGCTACGCTCCAGGTAGTCGGGGCAGAAGTGGTTCCACCCAGGGCGTGCTGCTGTGCGCCGCGCCGTATCCCGGAGCACTTCTTCATTCAGGCAGCGCTTATACATTATCCATGAGTAGCCAGCAATTACTCGCTAGTCGTACACCTCGGTGAGATGACTGGGCTTTCAATATTCACTTACGGCTTCTTTCTTCCAGTGTCCCTTGGGCTCTGCGCGTCTGGGGCTGATTCACATCGTGTTTGTTTCTTGCTTTCTCCTTGTGTTGTTTTGCTCTCGTACGGTTCTCTTAATTACCGCTCATCTGGTTTCAGCTCTTGTTTTCTGTCATTCCACTGCTTGGAGCAATGGTCTAGTCCCCGTAGCCCCAAAGTCCTCCCTCCTACCACCGGCTGTTCTTACTAAGTCTGTCGCGTGTCCTGATCCACCTTCACTCCGAGTGGTCCAAAAGATTTCTGTAAAATTCAGCGTTAATGCTCTCTTGCCTCTCTTCTCTCATTTGCTCTCCATCAGTAACACTAGGCCTTTCTGTAAAACTCCTTTGTGCTTCTTGTTCTTAGTTTTGAGTAAATATTGTCATTGTTTCTGTGTCACAGGGTTGAAAACTAACCTGTGAAGTAGGTAGGAAAAGAGGATCGGTGCTTCTTTGTGGCTTTGTAAAAGCGCCTTCTCCAAATATCATTGAAACTCCTCATTTATAGGAAAACTCTTCTTTTTTTTAATAAAAGAAATGGATTATTGCGTTAGTAACGTTTTTTTAAAAGGCTAGAAATGTATATTTTGCTAAAAATTAGAAATATGCCTAAAAGAAGAGAATCTCTATCGTTAAAGGACTTGGGCTTTCCTGAGGTTCACGCACCCTTGTGCCGAGTGTCCTGATGCTCTTTGAGAGCTTTTTGAGAATGAATAAGGGGGTTTTGTAGAGTAAAACTCGGTAGCTGCCTCTGGAGTCCAGACCACAGAAGGTGCAAACCTTTTCTACGTGGAGTCTCTCTTGCCCTTGCAGGTGTTCCACGACATTGCCTATAAAGCCAAGGACCGGCAGGACCTGATCGCTGGCATCGATGAGTTTCTGGATGAAGTCATCGTGCTCCCGCCTGGGGAGTGGGATCCAGCCATTAGGATAGAGCCCCCCAAGTCTCTCCCTTCCTCAGATAAAAGGTAAGAGCAGGAGACAGGCAGGCCT